>NC_060121.1:897414009-898664009 GCF_021461395.2 Schistocerca americana
GCCTCATACATCGCAATAACTTAAAGAAACGCTGCAGTTCCCTGCCTCACTGTTGCTCCACTCCAAACAAATCGTACGTGTAATACGCCGCTGCAGCTCCGCGCCATGTTTACCCTGCCTGGCCTACTGGCTGCCGACTATTACCACACACTACCAGCGGCCCCAGACTTCAACGCCCAACTGCACCTTTACTGAATTTTTAACAAAATTCCCCTTTCCTCTTACTAAGACTAATACTAGCGCAGCATAACCTTTCCTGCAGATGGCCCCATTATGAATTTTTTCCTCGTCGGCGTTCCAGAGTGTTTCCATTGCACACTCTGGTGCTTTGACTATGCCTCGTAGTGATGCACCCACGTTTCATGTCTGGTGACAATTCTGCTCAATACGAGGTGCATTCAAGATCTAAGGCCTCCGATTTTTTTTCTAATTAACTACTCACCCGAAATGGATGAAACTGGCGTTACTTCTCGACGTAATCGCCCTGCAGACGTACACATTTTTCACAACGCTGACGCCATGATTCCATGGCAGCGGCGAAGGCTTCTTTAGGAGTCTGTTTTGACCACTGGAAAATCGCTGAGGGAATAGCAGCATGGCTGGTGAATGTGCGGCCACGGAGAGTGTCTTTCATTGTTGGAAAAAGCCAAAAGTCACTAGGAGCCAGGTCAGGTGAGTAGGGAGCATGAGGAATCACTTCAAAGTTGTTATCACAAAGAAACTGTTGCGTAACGTTAGCTCGATGTGCGGGTGCGTTGTCTTGGTGAAACAGCACACGCGCAGCCCTTCCTGGACGTTTTGCAGTGCAGGAAGGAATTTGTTCTTCAAAACATTTTCGTAGGATGCACCTGTTACCGCAGTGCGCTTTGGAACGCAATGGGTAAGGATTACGCCCTCGCTGTCCCAGAACATGGACACCATCATTTTTTCAGCACTGGCGGTTACCCGAAATTTTTTTGGTGACGGTGAATCTGTGTGCTTCCGTTGAGCTGACTGGCGCTTTGTTTCTGGATTGAAAAATGGCATCCACGTCTCATCCATTGTCACAACCAACGAAAAGAAAGTCCCATTCATGCTGTCGTTGTGCATCAACATTGCTTGGCAACATGCCACACGGGCAGCCATGTGCTCGTCCGTCAGCATTCGTGGCACCCACCTGGATGACACTTTTCGCATTTTCAGATCGTCATGCAGGATTGTGTACACAGAACCCACAGAAATGCCAACTCTGGAGGCGATCTGTTCAACAGTCATTCGGCGATCCCCCAAAACAATTCTCTCCACTTTGTCGATCATGTTGTCAGACCGGCTTGTGCAAGCCCGAGGTTGTTTCGGTTTGTTGTCACATGATGTTCTGCCTTCATTAAACTGTCGCACCCACGAACGCACTTTCGACACATCCATAACTCCATTACCACATGTCTCCTTCAACTGTTGATGAATTTCAATTGGTTTCACGCCACGCAAATTCAGAAAACGAATGATTGCACGCTGTTTAAGTAAGGAAAACGTCGCCGTTTTAAGTATTTAAAACAGTTCTCATTCTCGCTGCTAGCGGTAAAATTCCATCTGCCGTACGGTGCTGCCATCTCTGGGACGTATTGACAATGAACGCGGTTCGCAGGAGAGCTTCTGTAAAGTTTGGAAGGTAGGAGACGAGATACTGGCAGAAGTAAAGCTGTGAGACCAGGCGTGAGTCGTGCTTTGGTAGCTCAGATGGTAGAGCACTTGCCCGCGAAAGGCAAAGGTCCCGAGTTCGAGTCTCGGTCGGGCACACAGTTTTAATCTGCCAGGAAGTTTCATATCAGCGCACACTCCGCTGCAGAGTGAAAATCTCATTCTGAATGCGCATGTTTCTATCTGTTTCCAGTCCGGAGAAAATAAATCGGCCTTAGAACTTGAATGCACATCGTAATGCATCACCTTTGTTGTTGAAAAGAGTGAGTAATCGTTGACAGACCCTAACACGGGTGAGCTTATGGTCGTCGGTAATTTTTCTTGCTACCCACCGTGCACAGACCTTATGGAAACCGAGCTCGTCATGGATGATGTGATGGGTGGAGCCATGGCTGATACTCAAAATGGATGCTTCGTCATTGATAGTGATTCGCCTATTCGCCAGAACCATCTCCTGAACTCGCTGAATGTTGTCATCGGTAGTGGAGGTTAATGACCGTGCCGCTCCCTATTCGTGCTTCATACTTGTTCGACCACTTTTAAACTTCTCGATCCACAAAAACACAGTTTTACGTTATAGTGCACTTCTTCCATATTCGATGATAGTCTGCGATGAATGGCTGCCCCTTTGACACCCTTCGAGCAGAGGAATCGGAGCACCGCCCGTTGCTCCAATTTGGTGCGCGGTTCTAATGGAGCTGCCATGCTATATCTGCAACAGAAGGAAGAACAATGGCGGAAATAGAATCAAACTATCACAGCAGTACCACAACAGTATAATAACGACATGTGCGAGAACAGAAGACAAGGTGCGCTATGCAGCAAACGTTATGGCAAAAGTGTAGAAATTTTTTGACTTGCCCTCGTATCTGACATAAGATGATTTTTGATGGTAGTTTATTTTATCGAGTTTGTTTGGGGTGTGCGATGATCGTCGGTCATATCTTATATGTACTACCTTTTAGCGTAAGCCAAAGCTAGTGTTCAGTAAAAAAGTTCTTATGCTGTCAGCAGATATATGTATGCATAAATTACATTATCATGTGAGTATCAGGAGTATACGCTAACAAGCAGTACATATAGGGAACCACTTATGGTAGAAGCACACCTGAAATAAATTCGATATAATAAACTACCTCAAAAAAACAGCTTACGTCAGGTTCGTAATTATTAGTATGACATACACTACTGGCACTACGAAGATGACATGTTACAGACGCGAAATTTAACCGACAGGAAGAAGATGCTGTGATACGCAAATGATTAGCTTTTCTGAACATTCATACGAGGTTGCCGCCGGTGGCGACACCTACAACGTGCTGACATGAGGAAAGTTTCCAACCGGTTTCTCGTACACAAACAGCAGTTGACCGGCGTTGCCTGGTGAAACGTTGTTGTGATGCCTCGCTTAAGGAGGAGAAATCCGTACCATCACGTTTCCGACTTTGATAAAGGTCGGATTGTAGCCTATCGCGATTGCGGTTTCTCGTATCGCGACATTGCTGCTCGCGTTGGTCGAGATCCAATGACTGTTAGCAGAATATGGAATCAGTGGGTTCAGGAGGATAATACGGAACGCCGTACTGGATCCCAACGGCCTCGTATCACTAGAAGTCGAGATGACAGGCATCTTATCTGCATGGCTGTAACGGATCGTGTAGCCACGTCTCGATCCCTGAGTCAACAGATGGGGACGTTTGCAAGACAACGACCATCTGCACGAACAGTTCGACGACGTTTGCAGCAGCATGGACTATCAGCTCGGAGACCATGGCTGCGGTTACCCTTGATGCTGCATCACAGACAGAGCGCCTGTGATGGTGTACTCAGCGACGAACCTGGGTGCACGAGTGGCGAAACGTCATTTGTTTCGGATGAATCCAGGTTCTGTTTACAGCATCATGATGGCTGCATCCGTGTTTGGCGACATCGCGGTGAACTTTGATTAAGGTCGGATTGTAGCCTATCGCGATTGCGGTTTCTCGTATCGCGACATTGCTGCTCGCGTTGGTCGAGATCCAATGACTGTTAGCAGAATATGGAATCAGTGGGTTCAGGAGGATAATACGGAACGCCGTACTGGATCCCAACGGCCTCGTATCACTAGAAGTCGAGATGACAGGCATCTTATCTGCATGGCTGTAACGGATCGTGTAGCCACGTCTCGATCCCTGAGTCAACAGATGGGGACGTTTGCAAGACAACGACCATCTGCACGAACAGTTCGACGACGTTTGCAGCAGCATGGACTATCAGCTCGGAGACCATGGCTGCTTTTACCCTTGACGCTGCATCACAGACAGGAGCGCCTGCGATGGTGTACTCAACGACGAACCTGGGTGCACGAATGGCAAAACGTCATTTTTTCGGATGAATCCAGGTTCTGTTTACAGCATTATGATGGTCGCATCCGTGTTTGGCGACATCGTGGTGAACGCACATTGGAAGCGTGTATTCGTCATCGCCACACTGGCGTATCACCCGGCGTGATGGTACGGGGTGCCATTGGTTACGCGTCTCGGTCACCTCTTGTTCGCATTGACGACACGTTGAACAGTGGACGTTACATTTCAGATGTGTTACGACCCGTGGCTCTAGCCTTCATTCGATCCCTGCGAAACCCTACATTTCAGCAGGATAAATCACGACCGCATGTTGCAGGTCCTGTACGGGCTTTTCTGGATACAGAAAATGTTCGACTTTTGCCCTGGCCAGCATATTCTCCTCATCTCTCACCAACTGAAAACGTCGCCTCAATGATGGCCGAGCAACTGGCTCGTCACAATACGCCAGTCACTACTCTTGATGAACTGTGGTATCGTGCTGGAGCTGCATGGGCAGCTGTACCTGTACACGCCATCCAAGCTCTGTTTGGCTCAATGCCCAGGTGTATCAATGCCGTTATTACGGCCAGAGGTGGTTGTTCTGGGTACTGATTTCTCAGGATGTATGGACCCAAATTGCGTGAAAATGTAATCACATGTCAGTTCTAGTATAATTTATCTGTCCAATGAATATCCGTTAATCTTCTGCATTTCTTCTTGGTGTAACAATTTTAATGGCCAGTAGTGTATCTATAGTCAACGTTAAGAGATGCTTGAGGTGGTGCAAAGAGCCAAGTCACTGGACATTGCATGACTGTAATCTGTACACTGTGGCAATCTGATGGTAAGTTTTCGATTTGGCGAAGGCAACTATCCCGTGCAATGCCAGCAGTGAAGTACAGAGGAGGTTGTGTTAGGTATGGATGTACTTTCTGTAGTTAGAGTGTCGTCCCCTATGCTCCTTCATTAAACTCTCAATGCTCGAAGGATGTGGACAATTTTACACCATTGCGTACTGTGTACGGTAGGGGAACAGAAGACGATGATTGTTTACATCAGTATGATAATATATGCTGCCATAAACTAACATTTTTTAGGCAATTGTTTATGGACAATAATATTCCTGAAATGGACTGGCTTGCTCAGGGTCGCGACGTGAATCCAATGGAAAATCTTTGGGCTGCATTAGAACGTCGACTTCATTCCAGACCCAATGCCCAACCTCACTGCCTGCTCTGCTTTCGACTCCTAAGGAAGAATGGGCTGCCATTCCACCACTGACATTCAGACGTCTCGTTGAAAGTTTCCTCAGCATACTTCAAGCCGTTAGATGGGCGAAGGGTGGGCACGTCCCATATTAATGTCCGGTAACAGGTAGCTGGATACTTTTGATCAGATACCGTACGTATCGCAGTTGTCACTTTTCTACGCTGTTTATTACAGATTTTGTGACTGTGATGAAGGACAACAAAGATAGGATTGTAGATTTTCCAATGCTGAGACAGTTCCGCGATGTCCTAGGTTGCATCGGAAACTTCACCGTGGAGTACTCACTTGTGATATTCTCAGCGCTGGTACGTCTGTCTAGTGGTAACCCTCAGCTCTGCGGGCCGCCTGGTAGTGTCTAGAAGGTGTAGGTTGGGTGCAACCACTGGGTTTTGTTGTCTGTATGATTTCTAAACGGTCATCACTATACGTTCCGGAGCGATGGAGGAACACGCTTTGCACTACTGACCCTGTGACTTATAGGTAAAATAAAGGCAAACCTACGTTTATGGTTTCCAGAATGAGATTTTCGCTCTGCAGCGGAGTGTGCGCCGATATGAAACTTCCTGGCAGATTGAAACTGTCTGCCGGACCGAGACTCGGGCTCGGAATCTTTGCCTTTCGCGGGCAAGTGCTCTACCATCTGATCTACCCAAGCACGATTCACGCCCCGTCCTCACAGCTTTACTTCCGCCAGTACCTCGTCTCCTACTTTCCAAACTTAAACTTCACAGAAGTTTGGTAGAGCTCTTGCCCACGAAAGGCAAAGGTCCCGAGTTCGAGTCTCGGCCCACAGTTTTAATCTGCCAGGAAACTACGTTTATAGTATTTGTGGATTTAAAGTACGCTTCTGGAAATAGCATGCGTAAAATACAGGGAGAGAAAGGTTATTTGTAACTCGTACGGGAAAGGGACTGCAGTTACAAGAGTCGAAGGAATTGAAAGGAAAGCAGTGGTTAAGAAGGGAGTGAGGTAGTGAGACAGGATTGTAACCTATACTCTATGCTATTCAACGTGAACACTAAACAAGCTGTGAAGGAAACCAAGGAAAAATTTGAAATGTTGATTAAAGATAAGATAGCAGAAACCAAAGGTTGGAGGTTTGCCGGTGGCATTGTAATTCTGTCAGAAACGGCCTAGGAAGAGTAGTGAACGAAGCCGATAGTGTCTCTAAACGAAGTTACAAGATGAACATTAAAAAAGGTTAACTAGGATAATGGAATGTAATCTGAATAAGTCGAGTGTTGCAGAGGGAATTAGGTTAGAAAATGTGACCGAAAAGTAGGACATGAGTTTTGTTATTTGTGCAACAAAATAAATGACAATGGACGAAGTAAAGAAGATATGAAACGCAGATTGGCCACACATTTAAATACTTTTTAAAAAAGAAATGATTTAAAATCCAATATGAATTTAAATCATAGGAAGTCTTTTTTGAAAGTATTTCTCTGGAGTGTAGCCTTCTATGGAAGTGAAACTCGTATGATAACAGTTCCGGCGACAAGAGAATGAAGCTTTTGAAATGTGGTGCTACAGAAGAATGTTGAAGATTAGTTGTGTAAATCAGACAACTAAAGAAGTGATACCAAATGGAATTTGGGAGGAAGTATTTTTATCGCTCATCTTGAGTTGAAGAAGGGTTCAATTGATAACACAAATCCAGAGGCCTCAAAAATCTTCGATTTGATGATGGAGAGAAGGGGTAAATACTGCGGAGGGAGACCACGCCTCAACTGCAGCGAGCAGGGGCAGGTGGACGTACGCATAGAGAGGTGAAAAAGTTGCGTAGGACACGATCTCGTGTAGATCTACGTACAGCCAGTTTTCAGACTGAAGAACGTAACAACAGTAACAAAAACAACAACAGGAAAAGCAACAACAACAACAACAACAAGAGTAACAACTACAACGCAGTCCTTCAGGTTGTTTTCGGCGTGATTAATTAATTAACGGTGTGATTCTGGGTTTTCTTCCGACTGGTGTTTCTATTGCATGCACAATATTTCGACGACCGAAACAGTCTTCTTCAGTTGCTGCGAGCTTTACTGTTATGTCTTCGTACATCCATAGTTGAAATGGAGGACAGTGGGACGTTAGCTGGTATAAATTTATATTAAAAATGAAGAAATTCCTCCAGCTGTATTTAAGGTGTCAATTTTATTTTGGAAACTAGTTTCAACGTTGTAACAACGTCATCTTCAGGCCCATACACTTGTTGACGTCAACTGCGTTCGGCTGATACTAGAAGTCAGTGGTAAGATATGGACGTGCCCCGTGTGGAAGGTGGTTAGTAATGTTATGTGTTCTTGCTGCGTGGACTCCAACCAGATTGTGAACTATAGCGGCAGAAGACCAACAGTTGTTCACAGTCTGGTTAGAGTTCTTCGGGCGAGTACACTTGGCAGCAAAACTTGCAGCACCTGAAGAAGAATGGTGGGTCGGTTGTCGAAATACTGCACGTAAAATGGGAGCAACAAACCGGCAGAATACCCACAAGCACATCATTATTTATTTATTTATTTATTGTTCCGTGGGACCACGTTAAGGAGAAATCTCCATGGTCATGGATCGAGTCAATACATGAAATTATAACACGATTGTAGAAACAGATAAAATGAAATATGAGAAACATTTTCAGGCGACACGTCGTTAGTTTAAATAAAGAAAATCAACAATGTAACACTGGAATTTGCTTAATTTTTTAACTCTTCCAGGAGCTCCTCGACAGAATAGAAGGAGTGAGCCATGAGGAAACTCTTCAGTTTAGACTAAAAAACGTTTGGGCTACTGCTAAGATTATTGAGTTCTTGTGGTAGCTTATTGAAAATGGATGCAGCAGAATACTGCACTCATTTCTGCACAAGAGTCAAGGAAGTGCATTCCACATGCAGATTTGATTTCTGCCTAGTATTAACTGAGTGAAAGCTGATAACTCTTGGGAATAAGCTAATATTGCTAACAACAAACGACATTAAAGAAAATATATACTGTGAGGGCAATGTCAAAATTCCCAGACTATTGAATAGGGGTCGACAAGAGGTTTTCGAACTTACACCACACATAGCTCGAACAGCCCGTTTTTGAGCCAAAAATACCCTTTTTGAATCAGAAGAATCACCCCAAAAAATAATACCATATGACATAAACAACAACAAGCATTCTATTCTCTTAGTTTTCATTCAACTCATAATCCGAGGGTATGCCTGGTTTATCTTGCACTCTAAGTGATAAACTGAATGAAATATTGTTTTCCATTTATAAAGTTGCGTAATGTTACAACAATAACTGAGCTATTTGTACAAGACAGCCTCCCTTTCTCAGCGTGATCACTATTTCAGCGCATGCTACTTACGCTCTAAGGAAAAAAAAAAAAACAAATAAAAACAAATACGACGCACCATGAAGAAATTATCCGATTCGTATAGAAATCGGTAGATGTGATGTTCACGTGCAGTAAACAAATGATTACAAATTCACAAACATTGGATTATCTATTGAAGAGAAAGAGCTCCACAAAATGAGCAAGTCATTAACGTGTTGGTCCACCTGTGCCCGTGTGGAAGCAGTTACCTGGCTTGGCAGTGACTGATAGAGAGGTTGGATGTGCTCCTGAGGGATATCGTGCCAGATTCTGTCCAATTGGTGCGTTGGACCGTCAAAATCCTGAACTGGTTGGAGGGCCCTGCCCATAATACTCCAAACTTTCTCAACTGGGGAGAGATCCGGTGACTTTGCTGGACAAGGTAGAAGTGTTCCAAGGACGAAGACAAGCAGTATAATTTCTCACTGTGTGCGGGCGGTCGTTGTCTTGCTGAAATGTAAGCCCAGGTTGGTTTGGCATGAAGTGGGGTAGAATATTGTAGATGCAGCACTGTGGTGTGACGGTGCAGCGGATGACAACCGAAGTGGTCCTGCTATTGAAAGAAATGGCACCTCAAACTATCACTCCTGGTGTCTGACCGTACGGCGGGCGACTGTCAGATGATATCCCACTGCTGGCCGGGGTGCTCCAGACACATCTTCACCGGGCATCTACTCCTGTCAGTGATTGCAGGCCGAAGACGTGACTTTAGACGCCCCGGACAACAATGGGTTACTTGTGTCGCCTGCGATACGGCCCGACACCCAGTGCCATTTCTATCCATAGCAGGAAGTATTTGGTTGTCACTGCAGCACCCTTACAGCACAACGGTACGTCGACGATTTTCTAAGCCCCGGTTTGTTGCCCTACATGGCAAACTATCCTGGGTTTGCATTTCAGTAAGATGGCCATCCGCGCTAGGCGAGAATTTCTACTGCTTGATCTTTTGCTTGGCAAACCCTACCTTGGCCAGCAATGTCGCTGGGTCTCTTCCCAGTTGAGAAAGTTTGGAGCATTATGGGCGGGGCTCTCCAATCATCTCGGGATTTTGACGATCTAACGGGCCATTTAGAGAGAATTTGGCACTATATCCGTCAGCGGGACATCCAACAAGTCTATCAATCATTGACAAGCCGAGTAACTGCTTCCATATGAGCAGACGCGGATCAAAGCGTTATTTACTTGCTCAAATTGTGGAGTTCTTTCTCTTCAATAAATTATCCAATTTTTGTGAAACTGTAATCATTTGTTTGCCTCTACATGAACGTCACTTCTACCGACTTCCGTCCCGTTCGGATTATACCTTCGTGGTGTGTCGTTTTTTGTCTCAGAGTGTGTCATGCTGTCTAGATTTAAATATGTGCAGTTGTTTCTATAAACCTTAATGTGGTGCGTGGAATGCTATATTTGGGACGTGACTTCAACTGGCATCGACACGTAGGAAATGTTTCCTATGCATGTCACAGTGAAGGTACGGTTGGCCCCGCCACCACTTAGTGGAAATATAGTTATCTGTCAGGAAAGGTTGTAAGCTTACTGTCATATCGCTGGCTTAGATGCGGAGTATCTTTGCGGGCAGCGCGTTTTGCGGTCGAGCACGGAACACGGAATTGTTGTGTTGCTTTGTGGGCAGCTCTGCAAAGGTTCAAATGGCTCTAAGCACTGTGAGGCTTAAGATCTGAAGTCATGAGTCTCCTAGAACGTATAACTACTTAAACTTAACCAACCTAAGGACATCACACACATCCATGCCCGAGGCAGCATTCGAACCTGCGACCGTAGTAGCCGCCTGGTTCCTGACCGAAGCGCCTAGAACCGCTCGGCCACAGCGGCCGGCGTACGCTCGTCAGAGTGATATTGTGGACTGGTAATCATCCATTAATTGGAATAAACACTTAGAATGCAAACAGGGCAACCTTCAATTTTCTTATCATCTCAGAATATAGTTATTCATACCAGACTACCACAGTGTTGTGTTTAACGTTGAGAGGCTCCCCTAAACCCGCTTGCATCTTTAGGTACATAATTTCAGGCAAGCCACCAGAAGTCTGGAGCAGAACAATACGACCACCGTGGGATTATCAAGTACGTGGTGTGGACAGGGCGCACGGTTACGAATCGAGAAGCGACAGCCAGTTAAGACAGTTCCCCAATCCCACTTGTTCCCCCAGGCGTGTTACAAGGTGCACAAAATGTTCTCATAACTGTTACCACATTGTGTGAATTGGTAAAAATATGAGAAGATTTTCTCACGGTATTAGGGATATTTTTCTGAATATTAAATGGTAAAATATAGTACAGCATGTCTTAGCTATAGACGGTACGTCCGACAGATGAGAAGGAAAAATCAAACGGAATTGCCGTTATTAAGGCTTAGCCCTACCAGTCTGTACTACAACAGAAAAAACATTGCTAAGCTGATCAACAGTTTTCGGAATGCTTTTCTGAGAAATCGAGTGGTGTAGTTTTTATAGAACTGTTTGATCAAAATTCAAAGACATCTGATTGAAATGTCACATTTTTGCGAGAAAATTTTAATTAATAAGTGAAAAATTTGACAAGACGAGAGGAAGCCGAAGTGTTATAATTCCGATGTAACGATCCACAATTAGTAGTCTTGTGGAAATCGAGGTTGGAAGGTTCAAATGGCTCAAATGGCTCTGAGCACTATGGGACTTAACTACTAGGGTCATCAGTCCCCTAGAACTTAGAACTACTTAAACCTAACTAACCTAATGACATCACACATATCCATGCCCGAGGCAGGATTCGAAGCTGCGACCGTAGCGGTCACGCGGTTCCAGACTGTAGCGCCCAGAACCGCTCGGCCAGCCCGGCCGGCGAAGTTGGAAGGGGGAGAAAGGAAAGGGAAGGTAGTAATGATATCAGCTGTATTGGGGCCTACGCAGAATCAGCGGCGACGAGCGAAAACTTGTGCTGGACGGCGTCTCGGACCGGGATTTCCTGCTTATTAGGCAGTAGCGTTAAGGGGCTCCGGAAAGGCTCAAAATCATGAAAAGTTCAATTTTTACTTTTTTGCGTTTTCTGAATCTGCAGACTACTACCTTTTAATAGATATATAATTTATTCAATTCCGAAGACTACAACTATTTTTAATTTTTTTTTGAAATGTGTTCTACATGGGCGTGACCCACTGTGGCGCTGTTAAACTGCTGTCAAATGGTGTTATTATTAACGTCCGTGTTCATCAGGTACATTTTAGTGATGTGAGATAAAGTATGTGTTGTGGCTAACCTGTGATGGTTCAATATATATCGCTGGTGTGATTGTCGATTGTTTCATGTTTATTTACTCTGTCGTTATCTCGAAAATATTCGTAATTAATTCTGTTTCTTGAGTCTCTGTTTTGTTGAAGTATAATAATGAGTAAAAGTAAAGTTATTAGAAATCCTCTGAAGGCTTTTAAGAAAAGGAGAAATGTTGGAAAGCCAAAGGTATGTGTTATTACTGTAAACAATAAAGACGATAACCAAGTGAGTGAACCTAACTTCTTAAGTACACCTGCCCATAGCAGTCAAAGTGGGAAAGAAAATACTTCACAGAAGAAGCTTGGTTCAATGAGTGAAAACTATGAATGTTTTATGGGCGAATCGGATGTGAATGAAATATTTGATATGTCGGTTCTCAAAGGAATTTTTTCAAACTGTGTAAGATGTATTCATTGTAGTGAAGTTGGTCTGGAACTCTCCATAATAAAGCACGTAGGACTTGCTAGTGAAATACAACTGAAATGTGATAAGTGTTCATACATGACCACCTTTTGGAACAGTGTTGCAGTAACTGCAACTGAAGAAAATGGTAGCAAAATCTACGAACACAACATTAGATTTGTTTATTCCTTGCGTTCAGTTGGTAAGGGTGCTACTGCAGGCGCAATTTTCTGTGGCATCATGAATCTTCCAAATCCCCCAACCAAGTTTACGACCTATAATAAATTAATAGGGTCTAAAGTAGAAGATGTGTCTATAGAATCTATGAAGAACGCTGTGGAAGAGGCAGTAATGGAAAATAATGGTAACAGAGATTTGACTGCAGCGTTCGATGGTACCTAGCATAAACGGGGACACACATCTCTTCATGGTGTAGTATCTGCCACCAGTATGTATACAGGGAAAGTTTTAGATGTAGCAGTAATATCAAAGTATTGTAGATGTCCACAAAAATATAAAGGTACACATGAAAATAATTGCAAAGCTAACTATAGTGGCAGTAGTGGAGGAATGGAAGTGGCTGGTGTTGCCAGTATATTCCAGCGTTCTGAGGCGTGTGATAAAGTGCGATATGTTAAATACCTTGGTGACGGTGATTCTAAAAGTTTCAAACATGTTCAAGGACTGAAGCCCTATGGTGATGATGTTGTAGTGCAGAAATTTGAGAGTATTGGACACGTACAGAAGCGAATGGGAAGAAGACTTCGGCGACTGAAAGCTTCGTACAAAAAACAAAAACTCAGTGATGGTAACGGGTTGGATGGGAAGGGAAGGATAACTGACAGTGTAATTGACAAAATACAGAACTATTATGGAATGGCTATTAGGAAAAATACACAAAGTGTCGACGAAATGAAGAAGGCTGTTTGGGCTCTTTTTTTTCATACTTCTTCAACCGATGAAAACCCCCAACATAGCTTGTGTCCCAAAGAAGAAAACAGTTGGTGTAAATATAACAAAGGATTGCTAACTGGTGAAGTGTACACTCATAAGCATAGTCTGCCTCATGCAATAATGGAGGTGATAAAATCTATTTTCAGAGACTTAGCGGCACCTGAAGTGTTGAAAAAGTGTATTCACGGAAAAACTCAAAACCCCAATGAAAGTGTAAATAGTGTTATATGGCCGAGAATCCCCAAGACTGTATTTGTTGGAATAGAAACACTTCGCTTTGGTGTGTATGATGCTGTTGCGACTTTCAATGATGGCAACATTGTAAGGTGCAAGGTATTTAGAAATATGGGAATGAAGATAGGTTCTAACATGGTACGAGCGATGCTTGCTTTAGACAAGGAAAACCTTCGGGCTGCAGACAGGGCTGTAAAGAGTCTAGAAATACAAGCAAGAGTAAACAGGAGGAGGAACAAGAGGAAGCTGGAGGAGGAGTTTGCAGAGGATGAAGATAATCCATCCTATGGACCTGGAATGCACTAAAAAGTTAATCCAATCTTTGTCGTTCGATTCCCAAAACTTTTATTTTCTCATACTAATTACATGTTTTCTTAGGATCTTCCAAACATATTTGTTTCAAAGTTTCAGTAAATGTTACACAGAACCTTCTGCATAATTTAACACAGCCTTTTTCCAAAAAACTGTATATTTTTGAATATATAAATAAAAAATTGCAAAAAAATGTTGTGAATTTTCATTACAATTGAAAAAAAAATCATCTTTAATAACTGAACTAAAATTTTGTAAAATCCCTGTGTTAAGTTGTAGGCCATATTCCAATAAATAATCTGTAAAAAGTTCAACTTCCTACCTCAAATACTTTGTGAGGAAAGATGTAATTTATAAGCGTTATTTTAACATTGCAAGTATAGGGCGTTCCGGAGCCCCTTAATCACTAAGCCACCCGGACACAATGTTCAGGGCAAATGCTCAGACTTTCTTGGCACGCTCCCCGGCCGAGTCACACTGCCATCTAACGCCAGCTATCCGCATTCTGCGACCATGTACACCATCCTCTCTAAAATTTTAGATTGCCGCTGCTAAGTCGAACGTAAATGTGGATCTGCACTGAAAGTTGTGATTCCACATGAAGTCCTGATGCAGTTGATATCATTAGTTAGTTCCCTTTTTTTTCCTTTCTCCCTCCCCCTGTAGCGTCGCGGCTATTACGCGACTGTACATTCTTGCAGTAAGTTCGTTACGTTATGGCAAACTGTTTTGGAAGCCTGCAGTATAGTAGCGTTCGGTGGGGGCCAGAATGTGGCCTGCCGTATGCGCCTATCGCTAAAGCGCGCCGTGGGAATGCTCACTGTGGCGTGTACTAAAATCACTTATTCACCTCACCAAAGAAACTAAATAACTACGGTAAATATTAGCTCCTTTTTCCAAATTTGGCACATGATCTTTTGTTATTCAGACGAGCTTTGTGCCGAAATTAGATACCGCTACTTACAATAGTTTCGGAGATATAAAAAACATATTAAAAAGTACTAAAATTACACTTAAGAAAATAAATTCAGATAGAAATAATAACAGTTTATATTTATTTTGTTCTGTGAAAACAGTAATAGCATTCTTAGTGTGCTGATTTATTTTATACAGATTTTCAATTCTAAAC
This sequence comes from Schistocerca americana, assembly GCF_021461395.2. NCBI lineage: Eukaryota > Metazoa > Arthropoda > Insecta > Orthoptera > Acrididae > Schistocerca > Schistocerca americana. The sequence continues at coordinate 897,428,938 of NC_060121.1, forward strand.
TTTCGTAATGGAAATAACAGTGTAAAAATTAATATTTATATTTACTTTAGGGTGAGGGTAAATGAGTGTGAATGTGAGTGTGTATGTGGGACATATGTGAAATTTCAATTCTATATTGAATTACACCTTACATAACTAGCAAGTGTTACGCCACCAGGATGTCATGAAAAAACTGTGAAACCCCCTCACTGGCGGATGACGTATGTCTATGAGCGGTTGCTTTTATAATAAGGCATCCAAAAAAGGTAATAAGAGGATAATCAGTTCTAAAGTATATTTCAAGAATAGTTTTCTCTTAGTTTTCGTTTCGTTTGATTCAATGGAGCATTTTGTTAACACTTGCAGCATGAAATGACCTAGATGCATCTACGAATGTTGATTGGAGTAAAGCAGTTTGAGCTCGAATATGATCATGAAAGATTAATCTGATTGACTGTTCGTTTTGATCAACCAATGCGAGTAAAGTCTTTCCCGCGCATTCGGATGAGTTATGCCCTGAAAGCAACGGCATTCAGTCAGTCGTGGACTAGCTGCCGAACGAGAAGGTCATGTTAGACGTGTGCGAAAAAATTCTTTGTAAGATGAAGAAATGACTGTTATTTCGCATTCGGTTTATACCGCCGTGCAAGCAGATCCATGTACGGACAGTTCTGTGACATTTGGGAGATTTTGGAGTGTTTGTTGTAGAGAAAACCGCGTGTGAAACTATCGGCCTTTGCATGGCGTGTTCAGTATGCATTTGCAGAACGTTTTTAGCGAGCATCTTCTTTTGAAGAATCTGCTGAAAAGGATCGAGTGTGAAACTAATTTCGTAGCAGAGTATTGACTTGATTAATCTCGTAATATTTCGGGTTGGACTTAACACATTTTTGGCTGTCTTGCGTGTGACATAAGCTTCATGATCTAGTAGTGGATGTGCTATCGACGTAAATGTGGGCTTGTTGAGACCCTAGCTAAAAGACAATAAGAAACATTTGTATGGATAAGCGGACATTTTCAACGAAGGAAGGAAGGAAGCATCACCTAATGCCCGTTATTACTAGAGATTTGCATGTTTTTTTGTTACCTGAGTTACGCGGACTATGCAGTCGTAAGTATGGACGATGGTTTTCTTTAACGTTGCTCTTAACTTCGTCTGCATAATACCTACGAACGCAGAGCAATGGATGGTGAACGAACGCTATACAAAGGTATGTGGACATTAATTTTGCAGCTTTCTTCACAATGTGCTAGCGAACATTTTAGCACCACTCCGCCGAACCAACTCCAACTTCAATTTACATAATATGTATCGCAGTCCCGGATTTCGCATGGTGTCTTTTTTCGGCCATGTCTGAAAGAACAAGCACGACGCCTCGGTGGGTAATGAATCCACAACCCTAAACACTGATGCATGCACAACTAAGTTCGACCTCCAGTAAGATTTAAAATTAGCGAGCATGAAGGACGTGAAAGGAGACTACAGACAAGTGACTCTAAGTGGGAATGTAAGTCGCCCGGGAAGCGTGCACAGACGGTCCTCGCATTTGCGATAAACACTGTGTCTGGATTGGGCAGTGGTTAATGCTGCGTCTTAGTAAGCTGAAGATCCTGGGTTCGAATCCCAGTCTGGCACAATTTACATTCGTCGCCGCTGATTTCGCACAAAGTACCGAAGCAACTGACATCATTAGTTCCTTCAATTTCTTTTCCTTCCCTCCCCTCCACCTTCAATTTACATAATCACAGCTTAGAATTTCGCTTGGTGTCTGCCCTTTCGGACATGTCCAAAAGAATAGACACGACGCATTCATATAAACAATTAGTAATCGTTAAATTTCACCCGGATGGCAGTGACAGTAACACTGTCTGAAAGGAAGCGTGAAACACTCGGAAGGAGAGGAGAAAATGAAATGAAACTCCACAGTCTGAGAGGGTATGTGATGCTGTTCCAGTGATTACAAAATCGAGTCAAATTTACAAAGAAATGACATGTAAGCCCACTTATCATGATATTGAAATCCTTCGGCTTGGATGCATGCGTTGATTCGGCTAGGAGGCACAGAGTGACAGATATTGAACTATATGAAATAAAGGAAGCCGTTTCTAAAAGTATCTGTATGGAGTGTAGCCATGTATGGAAGTGAAACATGAACGATAAATAGTTTGAACAAGAAGAGAATAGAAGCTTTTGAAATGTGGTGCTACAGAAGAGTGCTGAAGATTTGATAGGTAGATCACATAACTAATGAGGAGGTATTGAATAGAATCGGGGAGAAGGGGAGTTTGTGGCACAACTTGACTAGAAGAAGGGATCGGTTGGTAGGACATGTTCTGAGGCATCAAGGGATCATCAATTTAGTATTGGAGGGCAGCGTGGAGGGTAAAAATCGTAGAGGGGGGCCAAGAGATTCAGAAGGATGTAGGTGGCAGTAGGTACTGGGAGATGAAGAAGCTTGCAAGGGTAGAGTAGCATGGAGACCTGCATCAAATCAGTCTCAGGATTGAAGGCCACAGCAACAACAACATGAAACAAAATCGTGATAACTTCTGAACGGTTTGCGTTAGGACGTTCAAACTGCACGGTTGGCCGCGGGACATGATGGAAATTAGTATGCGCATGTATGGTTTGGTTCAGCGACGAAGCCCATTTTCATTTGGATGGGTTTGTCAATAAGCAAAATTGGCGCATTTGTAGGACTGAGAATCCGCATTTCGCGATCGAGAAGTCTCTTCACCCTCAACGGGCGACTGTGTGGTGTGCAATGTTCAGTCACGGAATAATCGGTGCGATAGTCCTTGAGGAAAGGGTGACTACAGCATGGTACGTGAAGGTTTTGGAAGATGATTTCATCCCGTTTATCCAAAGTGAGACTGATTTCGACAGGAAGTGGTTCATGCAAGACGGAGCTCGACCCCATCGAAGCAGAAGCATGATGTCCTGGAGGAGCACTCTGGCGACCGCATTCTGGCTCTTGGGTACCGAGTGGTCACTGGCATGGGCCTCGATTGGCCGCCATATTCCCCAGATCTGAACACGTGCGACTCCTTCTTGTGGGGCTATATTAAAGACAAGGCGTACAGAAATAACCCCAAAACCATTGCTGAGCTGAAAACAGCCATTCAGGTGGTTGTCGACACCACCAATATTCGGACAATTCGACGGGTCATGCAGAATTTCGTTATTCGTCCGCGCCGTATCATTGCCAATGATGACAGGCATATCGAACACGTCGTAACCTAAATCCGAATATCTGTATGTTGAATAAATGCGAGCACGCCGTATCTTGTAATTAATTTACTTTTTTTCGTATAGTTCAATAATTGTCACCCTGCATGTTATAAAGCCGTTGTATCCTATCCTGATGCAAGTTCGTCGAGAATTGTTGTGATTGGTCCTTGATATCCTGAATACTGGAAATGGGATGGAGTTCTGTTATATTGGATCTGTGGGTCTTTTTTACCAGGCGAGTACCTCCACATAACGCAGACAGTTCATAAAGAGAGTCCCATGTGTGGATGAGCATTGTCCCGCTGAAGAACAGCAATATGATACTATCGCAATAGAGGTAGCACATGAGGACGCTGGATGTTAGTGATGCAACGTCGTGCCTTCAGTGTTCTCCCAACCACTACCTGCCATAACTGGAAGTCATATCCGACTCCACGCCTCTCAAAGATGCAGGTAATAACATAACTGTGTTCCAAAACATAGGGAGGATGAAGCCTCTCCTCAAGTCACTAGAATAGTCGCTGGTGATGGCCTTCTGGGGGGTAGTGCAGAACCACAATTCATCATTGAACACAATGCGATGCCATTCATCAGAAATCCGCGTTTCTCTGTCACTGTGTAGTGGCAACTTCTGAAACCGAATGTAACAGCAACACCGAATGTAGCGGGAAGAGGTAGAATGCACTGTATTAAGACTCATCCGAGATTTTCCAAGTGATTTATTGTTTCCAACATACAGTGCTGCATTCCCCTCGGTCTGCATCACTGGGTCCCACAATGCTGAGGACACCACTTCGCTGACTGCAAAACGGCTTGGTGCAGAATGGCTGCCTCAGCGACCTGTGCACGCACTGCTGTGTGTCGGCCTTGTATGGCTGCCATGTCAGGATGCGCTGGCAGTCGACTCAGCGGTCTTCACCCCTGCTGCCTGAGCGCTGACTGCTGACAACTGCAAGGTGGCCTGTGCCGGTGTGGCTTGGATCGTGGCGACAACAAGCGCCTGCGATACGGCAGCTGAATCTGTGGCCCTCGCCCTGGGTGTCTCCAGTGCATGTTGGGAGTCAAAATGACCGCCCGCAGTAGGGAGCCATGGAGTGGACTACCGCTGGCTGGCTACGGACCCTGCATTGGCCTCAGTGGGTGGAACCAGTGACCCACTATGGACTGGAATGCTGGCGCCCGATCTCCTGCTGTGTGTAGCCAATGGTGTGACACGTCCCGCTGTCGAGGGGAGCTGTCACACTTGAATGCTTTGTTAGTGAACTGGCACCTATTTATATGCAGCTGTGAGCCTCTGTTTTGCTAAATGCGCCGCTCTGTGTTACATACTCATAACACTAAGGTTGGCCAGTGGCCCCTTCTGCCTGTGACTTGCACCATGCAAATTGCTGTGTGTAATTTCTCTGGCGCTTCTATGTCCCTGTGGCCTACAATGGTATCATTCAAAAGACTCCCAATAGTACTTTCGTGTTAACTGAGGCCTTCGTGTGGCTTGATAATTATCAAGTCCGTCTGTCTCCATCCAACTCTGTGCCGCGAGACAGAATGTTGCAGTGAGTCCATTACTTATTTTTAGATGGTAAGCGCAGATGTGAAGGGGTTACTATGTGCCTGGTGCACGATATGGCAATGCTTCCTTGTGGTGGTAAGACTTGATCCACTGGCATCTTGTCACAGAGCATGCCTGTCCTCATGTCCCCACACAATCTAACATCGGGTCACTGTCACATCAGAATGTCCAACACATACAGATACTGCACGATTTGACCAACCGACCAAATGGAGACCATGTGCTGTCATGTGCTAATAACGCTGTATTACACGACGAAGTGGCATCTCCATATCCTTAATCCTGATGACTCCATTTCTGGCGCTGTTCCCACCTCTTATACAGGGCGTTACAAAAAGGTATGGCCAAACTTTCAGGAAACATTCCTCACACACAAATAAAAAAAAGATGTTATGTGGACATGTGTCCGGAAACGCTTAATTTCCATGTTAGAGCTCGTTTTAGTTTCGTCAGTATGTACTGTACTTCCTCGATTCACCGCCAGTTGGCCCAATTGAAGGAAGGTAATGTTGCAATTGTGCAATCACGTCATCGACACAGATTTTCTGTGAACGTTTGGTCAAGCATTGTTTGTGATGTCTTTATTGGGCCCCATGTTCTTCCACCTACGCTCAATGGAGCACGTTATCATGGTTTCATACGGGATACTCTACCTGTGCTACTAGAACATGTGCCTTTACAAGTACGACACAACATGTGGTTCATGCACGATGGAACTCCTGCACATTTCAGTCGAAGTGTTCGTACGCTTCTCAACAACAGATTCGGTGATCGATGGATTGGTAGAGGTGGACCAATTCCATGGCTTCCACGCTCTCCTGACCTCAACCCTCTTGACTTTCATTTATGGGGGCATTTGAAAGCTCTTGTCTACGCAACGCCGGTACCAAATGTAGAGACTCTTCGTGCTCGTATTGTGGACGACTGTGATACAATACGCCATTCTCAAGGGCTGCATCAGCGCGTCAAGGATTCCATGCGACGGAGGGTGGATGCATGTATCCTCGCTAACGGAGGACATTTTGAACATTTCCTGTAACAAAGTGTTTGAAGTCACGCTAGTACGTTCTGTTGCTGTGTATTTCCATTCCATGATTAATGTGATTTGAAGAGAAGTAATAAAATGAGCTCTAACATGGAAAGTAAGCGTTTCTGGACACATGTCCACTTAACATACACTCCTGGAAATTGAAATAAGAACACCATGAATTCATTGTCCCAGGAAGGGGAAACTTTATTGACACATTCCTGGGGTCAGATACATCACATGATCACACTGACAGAACCACAGGCACATAGACACAGGCAACAGAGCATGCACAATGTCGGCACTAGTACAGTGTATATCCACCTTTCGCAGCAATGCAGGCTGCTATTCTCCCATGGAGACGATCGTAGAGATGCTGGATGTAGTTCTGTGGAACGGCTTGCCATGCCATTTCCACCTGGCGCCTCAGTTGGACCAGCGTTCGTGCTGGACGTGCAGACCGCGTGAGACGACGCTTCATCCAGTCCCAAACATGCTCAATGGGGGACAGATCCGGAGATCTTGCTGGCCAGGGTAGTTGACTTACACCTTCTAGAGCACGTTGGGAGGCACGGGATACATGCGGACGTGCATTGTCCTGTTGGAACAGCAAGTTCCCTTGTCGGTCTAGGAATGGTAGAACGATGGGTTCGATGACGGTTTGTATGTACCGTGCACTATTCAGTGTTCCCTCGACGATCACCAGTGGTGTACGGCCAGTGTAGGAGATCGCTCCGCACACCATGATGCCGGGTGTTGGCCCTGTGTGCCTCGGTCGTATGCAGTCCTGATTGTGGCGCTCACCTGCACGGCGCCAAACACGCATACGACCATCATTGGCACCAAGGCAGAAGCGACTCTCATCGCTGAAGACGACACGTCTCCATTCGTCCCTCCATTCACGCCTGTCGCGACACCACTGGAGGCGGGCTGCACGATGTTGGGGCGTGAGCGGAAGACGGCCTAACGGTGTGCGGGACCGTAGCCCAGCTTCATGGAGACGGTTGCGAATGGTCCTCGCCGATACCCCAGGAGCAACAGTGTCCCTAATTTGCTGGGAAGTGGCGGTGCGGTCCCCTACGGCACTGCGTAGGATCCTACGGTCTTGGCGTGCATCCGTGCGTCGCTGCGGTCCGGTCCCAGGTCGACGGGCACGCGCACCTTCCGCCGACCACTGGCGACAACATCGATGTACTGTGGAGACCTCACGCCCCACGTGTTGAGCAATTCGGCGGTACGTCCACCCGGCCTCCCGCATGCCCACTATACGCCCTCGCTCAAAGTCCATCAACTGCACATACGGTTCACGTCCACGCTGTCGCGGCATGCTACCAGTGTTAAAGACTGCGATGGAGCTCCGTATGCCACGGCAAACTGGCTGACACTGACGGCGGCGGTGCACAAATGCTGCGCAGCTAGCGCCATTCGACGGCCAACACCGCGGTTCCTGGTGTGTCCGCTGTGCCGTGCGTGTGATCATTGCTTGTACAGCCCTCTCGCAGTGTCTGGAGCAAGTATGGTGGGTCTGACACACCGGTATCAATGTGTTCTTTTTTCCATTTCCAGGAGTGTATTTTCTTCCTTTCTGTGTGAAGAATGTTTCCTGAAAGTCTGGCCGTACCTTTTTGTAACACCCTATATACACTACATCTACATCTACATCTACATCCATACTCCGCAAGCCACCCGACGGTGTGTGGCGGAGGGTACCTTGAGTACCTCTATCGGTTCTCCCTTCTATTCCAGTCTCGTATTGTTCGTGGAAAGAAGGATTGTCGGTTGCCTCTATGTGGGCTCTAATCTCTCTGATTTTATCCTCATGGTCTCTTCGCGAGATATACGTAGGACGGAGCAATATACTGCTTGACTCTTCGGTGAAGGTATGTTCTCGAAACTTTGACAAAAGCCCGTACCGAGCTACTGAGCGTCTCTCCTGCAGAGTCTTCCACTGGAGTTTATCTATCATCTCCGTAACGCTTTCGCGATTACTAAATGATCCTGTAAAGAAGCGCGCTGGTCTCCGTTGGATCTTCTCTATATCTTCTATCAACCCTATCCGGTACGGATCCCATTAAAATTGCTACACCACGAAGATGACGTGCTACAGAAGCAAAATTTAACCGACAGGAAGAAGGTGCTGTGATATGCAAATGATTAGCTTTTCAGAGCATTCACACAAGGTTTGCGCCGGTGGCGACACCTACAACGTGCTGACATGAGGAAAGTTTGCAACCGATTTCTCATACACAAACAGCAGCTGACCGGCGTTGCATGGTGAAATGATGTTGTGATGCCTCGTGTAAGGAGGAGAAATGCTTACCATCATGATTCCGACTTTCGGATCGAAGCCTATTGCGATAGCGATTTATCTTATCGAAACATTGTTGCTCGCGTTGGTCGAGATCCAGTGACAACGGCCTCGTATCACTAGCAGTCGAGATGACAGGGATCTTATCCTCATGGCTGTAACGGATCGTGCAGCCACGTCTCGATCCCTGAGTCAACAGATGGTGACGTTTGCAAGACAACAACCATCTCTGCACGAACAGTTCGACTACGTTTGCAGAAGCGTGGACTATCATCTCGGAGATCATGGCTGCGGTTACCCTTGACGCTGCATCACAGACAGGAGAGTCTGCGATGGTGTACTCAACGACGGACCTGGGTGCACGAATGGCAAAACGTCATTTTTTTCGTATGAATCCAGGTTCTGTTTACAGAATCACGATGGTCGCATCACTGTTTGGCGAGATTACGGTGAACGCACATTGGAAGAGTGTATTCGTCATGGCCATACTGGCGTATCACCCGGCGTGATGGTATGGGGTGCCATTGGTTAACGTCTCGGTCACCTCTTATTCGCATTGACGACACTTTGAACAGCGGACGTTACGTTTCAGATGTGTTACGACCCGTGGGTCTACCCTTCATTCGTGCCCTGCGGAACCTTACATTTCAGCAGGGTAATGCACGACCGCATGTTGCAGGTCCTGTACGGGCCTTTCTGGATACAGAAAATGTTCGACTGCTGCCCCAGCCAGCACATTCTCCTGATGTCTCACCAATTGAAAACGTCTGGTCAATGGTGGGCGAGCAACTGGCTCGTTACAATACGCCACTCACTACTTTTGATGAAATGTGGTATCATGTTGAAGCTGCATGGGCAGCTGTACCTGTACACGCCATCCAAGCTCTGTTTGACTCAATGCCCAGGCGTATCGAGGCCCTTATTACGGCCAGAGGTGGTTTTTCTGGGTACTGATTTCTCAGGATCTATGCACCCAAATTGCGTGAAAATGTAATTTCATGTCAGTTCTAGTATAATATATTTGCCCAATCAATACCCGTTTATCATCTGCATTTCTTCTTGGTGTAGCAATTTTAATGGCCAGTAGTGTACCACACCAGGGCCGGTAACATCACTAAACACAAACAAAATTAGTACACTTTGTTGGCTGTTCTACCTTTCGCAGAGGTTTTCAACTCTAGTACACGCCCACCAATTGTGCGTACGTATTCGGAGTTACATTGACATCCCACCATGTCTTCTTGGGCGCTACACATTTTCGTCAAGGAATGTGCGTACAGTGATGAGCCAAAACATTATGACCACGTACTTAATAACGCATTTGTCCGTCTTTGGAACGAAGTACATCAATGATTCTGGATATCATGGATCCGACGGTGTATTAGTGTGTTTGTGGAGGTATGTGGCAGTTGATGTCTACGTACAGGTTAAGTAGTTCGCGTAAATAACGAGCTGCTGATCTGGGTACACAGTGATGGCGCCCGATGGCGACCCAGGTGGGTTGCGTAGGATTTACATCAGGCGAACTTGATCGCCGAGACATCAACCTGAGTTCACAATAATGCTCCTCAAACCACTGCAGTGCGGTTTAGGCTTCGGGACACTGACAATTATACGGCTGAGATGTCATCCCCGATCAAGCACGGTTCCCAGCTGTCAGCGTGTCTTCGATTACTGACACAGATCCCATGCAAGCGCAGGAGAATGTCTTCCATAGCTCCCACCATCCTGCATCCGTGGCGCGCTGCTCGTTTCGAGCCATCGTTCATCTCGATGACGACGTTCGTGGACACAACCATCGACCTAATGTAGCAAAAATGTGATTCACGCGAAGAGCCGACATGTTTCCATTGATCGATGGTCGAATTTCGATGGTCCCGTGCCCAATGCGATCGTAATTGACGATGTCATTGGGTCAGAATATCAACATGTTGGGATAGTCTGCTGCAGAGCTACATGTTCAGCAACATACGACGAACGGTATGCTCTGAAACACTTGGGTGTACACCAGCATTTTGCTCTTTCGGCAGAGATTCCACAGATCACCATCTATCCTACTGTACAGAGCAGACAAGCCTCCGAACCCCACGTTCTGTGAAGAGTCGTGGACGTCCAATCATTTAGCGCGTAGCGGTAACTTCACTGTCCTTCTACCTCTTTTCGTTGATGGTCACAACAGTAGCACGTGAATATTACACCAGCTTCGCTGTTTTCAAAATACTCTTTCATAGGCTTAACAATAACACAGGCCAACGAATTTTTTTGTTTTGAAAAACGTTTTTACTTTGATAGCTTATCTGTACACATTTTTATGAGCTGAATCCAAATGTAGCCTTAGTTTTTTTGTATCACCCATAGTTTTCGAGCAATATGCTTTTTACTATATGGAATAAAATCCTGTGCTATACGGTGAACAGGGAAATTGATGATACGCTTTGTTACAACGGAAGCTTGGTTTGTATTTACAGTAAGCTACTTAAAACAATGATATGTGTTAATAGAGGTTTGACTTGTCAGCTGGAATTGGTTTGTATTTTCCTTCTCTTTTTTCTTTGAAGCTTCTTGTGTAGATTTTTCTACGAAGAGTCGCTTGCCGAACTTCTCGGTAAAGTGACCAAAAGCAGTTCCCCATCATGTTGGTGTTCCAGCGGCCTTGGTAGAGTTTTTCCATCACTTTAATGTACTGGTGAAAACGCTCTCCTTGCTCCTCACTAACATCTCCCATATTGTCCGGTGACTGTTAAAAAAGTGAACTTTCAGCCTCACTAAACATCCTTTTTTAACATTGTAGCTATATATTCTGGGTCTTTTTCATGTCCTAAGAACTTTGTAACGACTTGCTCGACTGATACCCATGCTACTTTCTCATTTAAGGTCATTGTGGATTCCAAGTTAACAACAAACATCAATTTTCTAATGTCAGGTTCGACAAAGACGCCTTCTTTTAGTTTAGCTTCTCAAAGGCGTGGAAACTTTTGGCAGAGATACTTAAAACATGGTCCATCTTTAGGCAAAGCCTTTACCAACAGTTTCATTAGGCCTAACTTTATTTATAGAGGTGGTAGGAGTACGTTTTTTGAACTACAAGGTTTTTGCGTAGAATGTTCTTCTCACCAAGTGTTAAAGACTCTCTCACAGGCTAGTTCTTTCTGCATCAGTGTTGATCCCTAACCGTACTGTCTCATTCACACAAGAAACATGGAGATTTGCCGCCTAGCTGACCAAGGAGCATGCATTTTACTTTTAGATCGCCCCATATCATCCAACTATGAGCAGAATAACCTATTTTATTTAGACTGTTTCTAGATTTCGGTAGCTTTATTTCATATGTACAGAATGTCCAGCAGGTATAGATGCATACATGTTGCTATTATGTAATAAAACAGTTTTTAAACTAGTTTTGGATGAATCAATAAACAGCCTCCAGTCTTCCTTTTTGTATTCAATACCAAACCCATTCATAGGACCTGGAATGTCTGAGCAGCACACTAAATCACCTTCTTGCTGAAAAACTTGGAAAATTGCTGCTCTCTCTTTCTATACGTGTATATGCTGGTTCCAACTGCCAACAAGTTCTTTTCTTTTAATCTAGAGCCAAGAAGTTCAGCTTTTTCTTTATTTAAGCCTAGATCCCTAACCAAATCGTTATGCTCGGTCTGAGTAAACAATTTGGGCTCTAGACTTTCTGTATTACAATGAAATTGGTCATCTGGTTTATCTAAATAAGATCGTACATCAGAAAATACTTCTTTTGGAATAGAATTTAAATCAGATGGTGGTTCAGGAACCGGCAAATCTACACTATGCCCTACTGCTCGGATGGCGGAAGGAAGGTTAGAGTAGCTTATTACCTTCTGTTTCTCGAATTATGACCAGTAATATTAACACTACAAAAGTAGCAATCATCAGAATGATTTCTTGGCTCTCTCCATATCATAGGAAAAGCAAATCTAAAGGCTTTTTTCTCCTTTTTGGACCATTTTCTCAGATCATCAACACAAACGTAAAATACCTTATGCGGCGCCCAAGATTTATCTTGATCACAAAATTTAGATCCAAAGTATGATAGATAAACCTTTTTCACAAAGTCTGTAATGTTTATTTGCTGTTTTTAATCACAGATTCACCACAAATATAACAAACTGTCAGCAGAGTTTTTACAACCACCATTGGATATTATACTGAGCACATGTACAGGAAACAGGAAAGTGAGGTTAGGTTGACAGCAAACAAAACACCATCTGTTAACACAAAAATAGAATCGACCTTTTTTGCCAGCAAATGTTTTTCAGCAGTGCTGCCAACATCATCTACATTCATTACACCTCCTTATTAAATTATTTGAACTATATAAAAGCTGTTAAATTCTTTAAAAAATCGCTTAATTTTATAAATTTAACAGTAAAATGTGAAGAAATGGTAGGTGATACAATTTTTTAAGTATAATGTTTGGGTTTCCCACCCTAAAAACGATGAGAATAAGGTATTTTCAGCAAAAAAGTTTTTCCATCGTTGGTCTGTGAATTGTGCCCTTTGCCAAAGTCACTTATCTCAATGGATTTCCCCATTCGCAGCACATATCTTCGCTGGGGTGATTCCCCCGTCCGTATCTGCTCCGCTTGCATGCTTTTATTACCGCTTCACGTGCCCATAACGTCACCGGGTGGCATCCTGCATCGCGGTCGGCAGTGGTCATAATGTTTTGGCTCGCCAGTGTTGATTCCTTTGTTGTAGGACGATGCTGCATGAGCATGGACACGTCTGCTTCCTGTTGGGAGTTAACTGGTTTTCAGAACCAGCCAGGTAATGGCAACTTTGCAGTTCTATACACTTCCATTCTCTTTAGACACGATATACGAGGTGTGGCTAGAAAAAAACCGGACTAGTACTGGTGAAACAATAAAACGAATGCAATAAGGCTGAAAGTCGCGTGGCCTGTCACGTGACTCTCGCTCCGCCTACTGCTCGAGTTTCATCTGCCTCCTGCACTCAGTCTGCCCGTGGCGTCTGTTTTAAGTAGTTGACGTTTTGTCTGTGCGTCGGAAAATGTTGAGTGTACAGAAAGAACAGCGTGTTAACATCAAATTTTGTTTCAAACTAGGAAAATCTGCAAGTGAAACGTTTGTAATGTTACAACAAGTGTACGGCGATGATTGTTTATCGCGAACACAAGTGTTTGAGTGGTTTAAACGATTTAAAGATGGCCGCGAAGACACCAGTGATGACACTCGCACTGGCAGACCATTGTCAGCAAAAACTGATGCAAACATTGAAAAAATCGGTAAACTTGTTCGACAAGATCGCCGTTTAACAATCAGAGCAGTGTCTGAGTTAACAGGAGTTGACAAGGAAAGTGTTAGGCAGATTCTTCATGAAAGTTTCAACATGAACAAAGTGTGTTCAAAAATGGTTCCAAAGTGTCTCACAATTGAACAGAAGGAACGCCGAAGAATGATTTGTTCTGACATCCTGGAAAACATTGAAAATGACCCCACCTTCTTACAAAATGTTATTACTTGCGATGAATCGTGGTTTTTTACTTACGATCCCGAAACTAAACGTCAATCGATGCATTGGAAAACTCCTGGTTCTCCACGACAAAAAAAAAGCACGAATGTCAAAATCGAAATTCAAGGCAATGATGATTGTTTTTTTTGACATCAAAGGGATTGTGCACATTGATTGGGTACCAGAGGGACAAACAGTGAATCAGCATTACTACATTAGCGTCCTGGCTACCCTACGTGAGAGAGTACGGAGAAAACGGAACGATTTGTGGAGAAAAAAGTCATGGATGCTTCACCAAGACAATGCCCCAGCTCACAGTGCGTTGTCAGTGAAGACGTTTTTGGCAAAACACAACATTCCCATCTTAGATCATCCACCCTACTCACCTGATTTGGCCCCCTGTGACTTTTTTCTTTTCCCTAAAGCCAAGTCAGCTTTGAAAGGAACTAGATTTGAGACTGTTGAAGCAGTAAAAGAAAAAGCGACGGAAGTAATGTATGGACTTACCGAAAATGATCTGCAGCATTGCTATGAACAGTGGAAAATTCGTATGGAACGGTGTAGAGACCGTGGAGGAGAGTACATTGAAGGAGATAACATGAAATTGTAAATAATTGTAAATAAATGTTTTTTCCAGCATCAGTCCGGTTTTTTTCTAGCCGCACCTCGTAGAATATGTTTAAAGTCTTTATCTGTTTTGCCAACGCACCGGCTGAGCTGTGTTGCGGCTCGAGTTGGTCCTGTTGGTAGGTTGGCATCGTGTAATTGGGATAGTGGTGTCTCGTTTTCTTCTCGTGTTTACTGGCGCCACTACCTTTGCTAGCGTTGTCTGTCCTTGAGTGGCAGCAGCAGCGGTTATCGATATCTAGTACGCTAGTACTATCTTTGGTAGGGCGAAAAGTGTTTTCTGGATTGGAGTGTGTCGGGTAGTTCCGTTGGGACGGAGAAGCAGTGAGGTCTGGCAGTGCGCGGACATGCTGGGAGCCCTGGCGGTATGCAGGCACTACCGGATCGAGGGGCTGTAGTTGAGGGTGGGGGTGGGGGGGGGGGGGCAACCTTATTCTCCACTGGACCCAGGACGTTTGAGTTGAGTGAACATTAACCCAGCAGTGAAAGCTCCACTATTTTGAGATCAAGCCATTTGTTCGCGCGTTGCTGCTCGCAGGGTCATTGAGACGAAGAGCAACGAGTGGAGTGTTTGGAGTTGGCGAAATTAATTATCTGTCCTCCACCTTTTATCATTAATCATTAAATTCCTTGTGCTATTGATGAAGTTCAACCAGCGGTATTTTTCTGCCTAGTGGCCACTAACGTCCCAGTTACCTGCCCTGGAGGTTAGCGTATTTTCATGACAGTGTACCTTTCCTCGCATGGCCCCTGCTTTCTGGTAAGGCACGTAGTTCGACGGCCTCCTTGGTTGTGGTTCGGATACTTGTTTCTTTTGGACTACTTTGGTTGTAGTGGGTCCTTCTGCTTCTGGGTGTTCTAAACATCTGATTCTGGAGACGCAGTGCTATCCACTGGTTCCGCCTTGCCTGGGTTATTCCATCGTTGTATTGGTTGTCAGACGTTAGGTGGATGTTGAAAGACTGTTGAACTTGTAACGCCGGAAATGCATATCCTCCTATTTCCATCTATTGTACTATAAAGTTTTTCCTTATTTTGTTACCTGAAGATATGACATTTCTGTGTCTTTATGTACTGTAACTGTTTATATATATATTTATGCATTTATGTCGATGTATAATTAGTTTGTTTTGTAAATATTACACTCCTGGAAATTGAAATAAGAACACCTTGAATTCATTGTCCCAGGAAGGGGAAACTTTATTGAAACATTCCTGGGGTCAGATACATCACATGATCACACTGACAGAACCACAGGCACATAGACACAGGCAACAGAGCATGCACAATGTCGGCACTAGTACAGTGTATATCCACCTTTCGCAGCAATGCAGGCTGCTATTCTCCCATGGAGACGATCGTAGAGATGCTGGATGTAGTCCTGTGGAACGGCTTGCCATGTCATTTCCACCTGGCGCCTCAGTTGGACCAGCGTTCGTGCTGGACGTGCAGACCGCGTGAGACGACGCTTCATCCAGTCCCAAACATGCTCAATGCGGGACAGATCCGGAGATCTTGCTGGCCAGGGTAGTTGACTTACACCTTCTAGAGCACGTTGGGTGGCACGGGATACATGCGGACGTGCATTGTCCTGTTGGAACAGCAAGTTCCCTTGCCGGTCTAGCAATGGTAGAACGATGGGTTCGATGACGGTTTGGATGTACCGTGCACTATTCAGTGTCCCCTTCGACGATCACCAGTGGTGTATGACCAGTGTAGGAGATAGCTCCCCACACCATGATGCCGGGTGTTGGTCCTGTGTGCCTCGGTCGTATGCAGTCCTGATTGTGGCGCTCACCTGCACGGCGCCAAACACGCATACGACCATCATTGGCACCAAGGCAGAAGCGACTCTCATCGCTGAAGACGACACGTCTCCATTCGTCCCTCCATTCACGCCTGTCGCGACACCACTGGAGGCGGGCTGCACGATGTTGGGGCGTGAGCGGAAGACGGCCTAACGGTGTGCGGGACCGTAGCCCGGCTTCATGGAGACGGTTGCGAATGGTCCTCGCCGATACCCCAGGAGCAACAGTGTCCCTAATTTGCTGGGAAGTGGCGGTGCGGTCCCCTACGGCACTGCGTAGGATCCTACGGTCTTGGCGTGCATCCGTGCGTCGCTGCGGTCCGGTCCCAGGTCGACGGGCACGTGCACCTTCCGCCGACCACTGGCGACAACATCGATGTACTGTGGAGACCTCACGCCCCACGTGTTGAGCAATTCGGCGGTACGTCCACCCGGCCTCCCGCATGCCCACTATACGCCCTCGCTCAAAGTCCGTCAACTGCACATACGGTTCACGTCCACGCTGTCGCGGCATGCTACCAGTGTTAAAGACTGCGATGGAGCTCCGTATGCCACGGCAAACTGGCTGACACTGACGGCGGCGGTGCACAAATGCTGCGCAGCTAGCGCCATTCGACGGCCAACACCGCGGTTCCTGGTGTGTCCGCTGTGCCGTGCGTGTGATCATTGCTTGTACAGCCCTCTCGCAGTGTCCGGAGCAAGTATGGTGGGTCTGACACACCGGTGTCAATGTGTTCTTTTTTCCATTTCCAGGAGTGTATTTGTATTTTTACGCTGGGTCTTGCCTAGGGAAAACTATGCTATCGAACGACTACATCGATAGGTCGTGTGCAGAACTAAAGTGTTTTGGATCTTTGGTAGTGTTAATTCTGCCGCATGGAGCGCGGGCAGAGAGAGTCTGGCTGGAGGAGGGCGGTGGAGCAGGTGTGTTGTGTGACGCTCCCGCGAGTTGCCGCGCTTTCGGGGTTTGGCAGCATGTAATTGCGCTCGACTTGCTATGTTAGTTTCTGACACGGTGTCGCGGACGGGAAGCATTAGCTGGCGCACATCAAGAGCCCGTTTCGCCTGGTGACCATGTCGAGAAGAAGGCGCGCCAACATCTAGCTTCTGCAACAGCGACGGCCGACAATGAGTGACTGTCGCCACCTCCTCGATCGACGACTTCAAACCTTCAATCAACCAACAAGGAAGACTGGTAGCACGTAAAGTTTTAGAACTGTATGGCAGACCTCAGCTTTTCAAACTGCTAAATTTTTCTCACTAAATTACAGCAACGTAGCATGAACCTTTGTTGCTCATTGTCACAATTGCATTACCAAGCAGGGTCCCTTCCTTTTCCAGAATGAACCCGAGAGTCGTTGAAATTCAAACGCCAGCATTAAAGTAATATCATTCGATTTCATTGCTTTAACTTCAAAGTTCCGTTAAGGTATTCATAGCTGGCTACAATATTTACATTACACAAGCACAAATTAAGAGTGCGAGTTTTGTTACCGTATTTTAGCTTACCTGTGACTGCAGCTCAGCTTGGTACGTACTAAATTTTACTATTGTTAATTGTTCAGAATCATTTAATTCAAGTTCAAAGTTAAATCTCTTATTTCTAAATTGCGTAGATTCAAGTAGCTTTTGAAATGATTGTTGAGGTAGCCCAAGACTAACCTTATTTTACTGAATTTCGATGTGCTTCAGAAACAAAGCTCACTATTAATTTCAGTCACTAAATTAACTTTCAATTTTCCGGTTTTATTAATTCTTTTGCTAAATCAAGTCAGAGTGTAGCGAAATTTATTACTTCTGACAAACTTTCAGTTTTCACACTACACGTGTCAACCTTCAGTTGCCACGCTTCTAGTGCTAATTATATGAGTAATAACCTTTCTTTTACAGTAACTATAGTAATTGTCCATAGGACTTGCGACCGTAATTTCCCCCAAATCTCAAATATCTAATTACCGCTAGTTAATTGTTAATGTAACGGCCGCACATTTACTTTCTTTATTAACTGTACGCCTTTTCAAAATTAATTTCCGCCAGTTTCATTTGCATTTTTCCTTTCATTTAGATGTAACCCTTTCCTCCTTCTTTACCGACAGATTAACTTCGGTGACGATTGCTTTACCCAAATTTCCATTAGGTACACGCGGTTTAATTTTTCACTGTCATTAAGGTCGATAAGTGAGGGGGAGGTTACAGACTGCGTTTAAACTGTCACTAGTTTGAGTTGCCATCCGGTTAAGTGAGTATACCTCTTGGCTGCCTGTCTCATCGTTTACGATGTTGAGCGACTTTCCCAGGTCGATCCTTGGAGCACTTACTGTGGCTCATTTCTCTCTTGATTTGGTGAGATTGTGATAATTGTCAATAAGGCCTTCAGCCGTGAACGCAATTTGTCTTAAGAATTTTTAATTAGATATTGCCTCTTAATAGTGAAAATTTGATGATTGTGCTTGTCTATAATATTTGAAGAAGTTTAATTTGTTCTTAAGAAATTGCTACCCAGGCCTTCAGCCGTCAAATTGTTTTTTTGAGGTATTACTACTGGGGCCTTCAGCCGACAAATAAGTTGAATTTCTGGTCAATAAGGCCTTCAGCCGTGAGTGCAACTTGCTCAGGAAATTTTTATTAGACATTCTGTCTTAACAGTCAAATTTGATAATTGTTCCTTATTGTCAACCTTATTTGCAATTGTTTTCAAATAAAGTGTGATTAAAAAACAAAAAAACTGAGCAACAAACGGTAACTGAGTACGGCCGCGTCCACACTGAATCCTGCCTTTCCTAAGTACCACGTCTCACCGGCCATTTTCAGAGTACTTACGTCGTAGGTAATGTCTGGCGGACAAAGCGTTCACGACGTATGTAATCGTTCGTCCTAGGTGCCATGTCTGCGAAAGCTTTGTACTGAGAGCTCACGTACTCGAGTATTAAGAACCTCTGATATAGAATGTGACTTTAACCGCACGTAACCCTCACAGACTGAGCGATCGGAAGGTGAACTTCCGGCCGCAGTCAGTAGCTGCACACCAAGCCGCGGCTGCCCGCAGGCTGGAGGACACTACGTCATACTTCACTGTTGCCTCTCATTGCTCACAACTCTGTCTAGCAGTAGACTCAGTCGTACAGTGCTTCCTAAGTATCGGTAGTTATTCATTTCATAATCTTTTTCTTAATGATGCGTTGTGTGCTCCAGATGATTATGGGACACAGCCTACATAGAAGAGCGCCGAACTGGTACGACGTAGGGGCAACTTTTTGCCAGGGTGAGGACGTTCGCGACAAAGTCTATGCTACACAGCCGGCCGCGGTGGCCGAGCGGTTCTAGGCGCTTCAGTCCAGAACTGCGCGAATGCTACGGTCGCAGGTTCGAATCCTGCCTCGGGCATGGATGTGTGTGATGTCCTTAGGTTAGTTAGGTTTAAGTAGTTCTAGGTTCTAGGGGACTGATGACCTCAGATGTTAAGTCCCATAGTGCTCAGAGCCATTTGAACCATTTTTTATGCTACACAGCCGCTCTACGTCTCACGAGTAGTTCCCAAGTGAACATCTACCCGGTAGACGTGGACATAAGCATACACGCGGCTCCTCTCAGCAATTGGTTACGTAGGCAGTACGTCAACACAGTATCAGGATAGTGTCTCAACAAGCGTCCGGGCTCATCTACATTTGCGACCAAGATGAGCCCTACTGAACATCGCGAAAATGATGTTAGTCATCGTTCACTAGATTTCGGTTTTTTTTTCTTTTTTTTTTTCTTTATTGTATTTCAATTCCCCATCGGGGCAGGCTGGCAGCAGCATATGCGCTGCTCTTCAGCCGAAAGACATAGAACAAAACAATAGAAGACATTTAAAAACAGCAAAGGAGAGAATAAGGTGAACATAGATATAAAAAAAGGGGGAACATCATGGAAGGCAATAGACAAAAAATGGGGTGACTGTAAAATGGAGATAAAAAACTGTTCAAAAGTAGCTCACACAAAAAGCCACACACTGCGACGATTAAAAGAACACAAGGCACAGTATGACTGGAGCATAAAGGTATCGACAGATGGCATAGCACATAACGTAACACTGACGGCGAACCTCAAGGCAGTACACAATTAAAATCACACCACTTGACGCACAGGAGAAACAGCACTAAACGTAACACTGATGTGGCACACTGATGATGATCAAGACAAAGGATCTGCCAGGTGCAAGGAGATGAGTGAGACCTGAAGAAGGGAGGGAGGGGAAGGGATGGGGGAGATGAGAGGGGGGCGCGCTGAAGAGGGCCAGGTAGTGAGGGATGTGGGAAGGAAAGAGGCAAGTATGGGGTGCAGGGTCTCAGGGGAGGGGGGGGGAGGGAGGAAAATCCGCTGTGGGAGAAGGAGGGAGAGGAAAAAGGGGGCCCTGGGGAGGGGGGGGGGAACAAGGCCAGTTTAATAGTTGGAAGGAAGGGTAGATGTCACGGCGAAGTTTGTCATCCGGGAGTGGTAGATTTCGGACTACACTAGTTTTTAAATCAGAGCAGAGAATGTGAACATGTGACAATATTGCCATACATAATCTTCGCACTCCAGTTATGTATTGTAAAAGTTCTTTCAGCAAATCATTGCAAATTGTTGATAACCTGTGGTACCATCTATACAGGGTGGTCCATTCATAGTGCACGGGCCAAATATCTCACAAAATAATCATCAAAAGAAAAAACTACAAAGAACGAAATTCGTCTAGCTTGATGGAGGAAACCAGATGGCGCTATGGTTGGTCTGCTAGATGGTGCTGCCATAGGTCAAAGGGATATCAGCTGCGTTTTTTAAAATACGAACCCCCATTTTTATTACATATTCGTGTAGTGCGTAAAGAAATATGAATGTTTTAGTTGGACCAATTTTTTCGCTTTTTGATAGATGGCGCTGGAATAGTCACAAACGTATAAGTACGTGGTATCACGTAACATTCTGCCAGTGCGGACGGTATTTGCTTCGTGATACATTACTGGTGTTAAAATGGAACGTTTCCCAACTGCGGAAAAGGTCGATATCGTGTTGATGTATGGCTACTGTGATCAAAATGCCCAACAGTCGTGTGCTGTGTATGCTGCTCGGTATCCTGGACGGCATCATCAAAGTGTCCGGACCGTTCGCCGGTTATTTAAAGAAACAGCAAGTGTTCAGCCACATGTGAAACGGCAACCACGACCCGCAACAATTGATGATGCCCAAGTAGGTGTTTTAGCTGCTATCGCGGCTAATCCGCACATCAGTAGCAGACAAATTGTGCGAGAATCGGGAATCTAAAAGACGTCGCTGTTGAGAATACTACATCAACATCGATTGCACCCGTACCATATTTCTATGCACCAGGAATTGCATGGCGACGACTTTGAACGTCGTGTACAGTTCTGCCACTGGGCACAAGAGAAATTACGGAACGATGACAGATTTTTTGCACGCGTTCTATTTAGCGACGAACCGTCATTCACCAACAGCGGTAACGTAAACCGGCATAATATGCACTGTTGGGCAACGAAGAATCCACGATGGCTGCGACAAGTGGAACACCAGAGACCTTGGCGGGTTAATGTATGGTGCGGCAATGTGGGAGGAAGGATAATTGGCCCCCATTTTTCGAAGGCAATCTAAATGGTGCAATGTATGTTGATTTCCTACGTAATGTTCTACAGATGTTACTACAAGATGTTTCACTACATGACAGAATGGCGATATACTTCCAACATGATGGATGTCCGGCACATAGATTGCGTGCGGTTGAAGCGGTATTGAATAGCACATTTTATGACAGGTGGATTGGTCGTCGAAGCACCATATCATGGCCCGCACGTTCACTGGACCTAACGTCCCCGGATTTCTTTCTGTGGGAAAAGTTGAAGGATATCTGCTATCGTGATCCACCGACAACGTCATGAAAACATGCGTCAGCGCATTGTCAATGCGTGTGCGAACATTACGGAAGGCGAACTACTCGCTATTGAGAGGAATGTTGTTACACGTATTGCCAAATGCACTGAGGTTGACGGACATCATTTTGAGCATTTATTGCATTAATGTGGTATTTACAGGTAATCACGCTGTAACAGCATGCGTTCTCACAAAAGATAAGTTCACAAAGGTACATGTATCACATTGGAACAACCGAAATAAAATGTTCAAACATACCTACGCTCTGTATTTTAATTTAAAAAACCTACCTGTTATCAATTGTTCGTCTAAAACTGTGAGTCATATGTTTGTGACGATTACAGCGCCATCTACCACAAAGCGAAAACAGTTGTCCAACTAAAACATTCAACTTCTTTACGTACTACACGAATATGTAATAAAAATGGGGGTTCCTATTTAAAAAAACGCAGCTGATATCCGTTTGACATATGGCAGCGCCATCTAGCGGCCCAACCATAGCGCCATCTGGTTTACCCCTTAAAGCTAGACAAGTTCCGATCTTTGTAGTTTTTTCGTTTGACGCTTATTTCGTGAGATATTTGGCCCGGTCACGATCAATAGACCACCCTGTATTAGTCACAGCTGTTGGGTTACCGTATTTGGCCCTGTGACGCATCTGTATACTGGCTGCATGTGTCTGAATTCGGCTGTGCTGTGAACTCAACCCCTTGCTCATGAGGTGCTCCGTGGGTATGCGGATAAGACCGATGCTGAATCTATTATCGCAGATCATATAAAATGATAGGCTGCCGCGATGAAGCTAACAGGCTGCTTAAAAACTAGACTGACGCACACGTCGGAAAACGTTATTGATAATATCCTGAACTCGTCAGGGAGCCTCGTCTACTGCTTATGGTTGAGAATCTGGGCATTTCACTTAGATAATTCATTTTAATTGTAGCCGAATGACAGAGTTTGAACTGGTGAAATAGTATTTATTCAAACAATGTGTAAAATTTGGAAACATAAATGTAGAGGTTATGAAACAATTTGAGAATGAATTTACATAATTAAATCAGAACAATGATAGGAAAAGAAACGGCTGTTAGGGTCACCACCAGCATGATGCTGAAGAGTTACGACTGAGATGGTACCCAGACACATGAAGGACACAAATTACGTTTTCAACTTCTATTCCAAAACTATATAATTACACAAAAAGGGAGTATGAAACCTAACAGAGCACACAACAAATCAAAAAAATGACTGAGCACTATGGGACATAACATCTGAGGTCATCAGTCCCCTAGAACTTAGAACTACCTAAACCTAACTAACCTAAGGCCATCACACGCATCCATACCCGAGGCAGGATTCGAACCTGCGACCGTAGCGCTCGCGCGGTTCCAGACTGAAGCGCCTAGAACCGCTCGGCCACATCGGCCGGCACACGACAAATCAATTAGTAAAGGAAGAACCGGATAGAAATATCAGTAGGCGGATGAATTAACCTGGTAACGAAACAAAACATGAGTGGTTATTAAGGAAAAATGCCCCTCTGAAGGAAGAATTAGATTGCAGAAAATCTTGCAAATCCAGTGAGTGAAGGTAGTAGATCAAGTTAGGAAAACTGAAAATAGAAACAAGGAATGAAAATTCTCTTCTCCCACAATAATTAGACTTCCGAAGTGAAGAGTTCGCATTGAAACTGCGGCCTTACCGTGATTGCCATTGAGGTGACTGCCAACAAGTGCGACCGCTTCTAACTGTTGCTGGGCTGAACCGATATGATGTGATCGCGGATGTGGATCTCACCACGCTCGTGATTACTGGTCGCGGAAGCGATTAAGTTCCAAAGTGAGACTTCAGACATTTGGCACAAGACCGCTCAGAGTCCAGAGTGGCATCACCAAGTTGAAGTTCGAATTAGAATGCCCCTCTCAACTCTGATCACCTTCCTTCAGATCTCTACAAGGCACCCGGCAGGAATCTTCCTGTTCAGTCCCAGAAAGGACCTATGTGGTCTTTCAAACAGGAATATGAAAGTCCGTTCACTACCTCCCACCACAACGCTAAAGATGTATCTGCTAATTAAATACGTAGAGACATGGGAAACGAGTGTTACCCACTTTCCACCTTCACACTTGTTTGTCGGACATTCTGGGAATTTTATTGGGCTTCGCACACCGTTTCCACGGGGAGAGCAAAGTTTGGAAATTTACAGACACAAGAGTGGCTGCATATTTTGCTTGAGGAAAAGTGTCTGAAGACCACGTACAGCAGGTTAACGGCAAGTGAACAGTTGAGAGGTTCGTTTGAGCGGTTGCCAGTGGGCTAGTACGCATGCGCAGAGCTGAACTTGCGTATGAGCAGTGCCTTCTCCCGCTTCTTCCTACTTGACGCGTGGCCGTTTGCCGTATGAGTACTAGCAGCGAGTAGCCAGATACTACCCGGAAAAAATTTTCTGGCGTGCCCAAGCTGCAAGATTATAGTGTGTGTGTGTGGGGGGGGGGGGGAGGGGTGTCATTCTCCACGTGTATATGTTTTGCGATATTGCTGGTCTCTCTTCAGTCACAGTTCCCACATCAAATGAAAACAGAACAGATTTCTGTGGCCGGGCGACACAAATTAATTATGTACACACCTCAAAAAAAGTTTTGCATCACCCTGGTTCCCAGAACTCCTGAAGAGAGACGTTGACTGTGGATATTGTATTACAGACAAAGTCCCTTTGACTGTTCAGAGGTGTCACTGAACCGGCCAAAGATGTAAATAACCATGCATGAGCAGCGCCTGTTAGACGGAGGGGTGCGACAGCCGATCAGTTCCAGTCATTCCACCAGGAAGGAGGTACACGGCTCGAGTTGTCTGTAGTTCAACCATACCTAGACACCCAATACCGCTGTTCGATCGCGTCCGCATTGTTACTTTGTGTCAGGAAGGGCTCTCAACAAGGGATGTGTCCAGGCCTCTCTGAGTGAACCAAAGCTATGTTGTTCGGACATGGAGGAGATACAGAGAGACAGGAACAGTCGATGACATGCCTCGCTCGGGCCGCCCAAGTGTTACTATTGCAGTGAATGACCGCTACCTAAGGATTAAGGCACGGAGGAACCCTGACAGGAAAGCCAACATATTGAATAATGCTTTTCGTGCAGTCACAGGGCGTCGTGTTACGACTCAAACTGTGCGCAGTAGGCTGCATGATGCGCAATTTCACTCCCGACGTCCATGGCGAGGTCCATCTTTGCAACCACGACACCACGCAGCGCGGTATAGTTGGGCCCAAAAACATGCTGAATGGACCGCTCAGGATTGCCATCACGTTCTCTTCACCGATGAGTGTCGCATATGCTTTCAACGAGACAATCGTCGGAGACGTGTTTGCAGGCAACCCGGTCAGGCTGACCGCCTTAGACACACTGCACAGCGAGTGCAACAAGGTGGAGGTTCCCTGCTGTTTTGGGGTGGCATTATGAGGGGCCGACGTACGCCGCTGGTGGTCATGAAAGGCGCCGTAATGGCTGATCTATACGTCAATCCCATTCTCCGACCGATATTGCAACCATTTCAGCAGAATATTGACGACGCATTCGTCTTCGTGAACGACAATGCAATGCGCGCCCCCATCGTACACATCTTGTGAATGACTTACTTCAGGATAACGACACCCTGAGGAATCTACTTTCAAAAAACGGTTCAAATGACTCTGAGCACTATGGTACTTAACATCTATGGTCATCAGTCCCCTAGAACTACTTAAACTTAACTAACCTAAGGACATCACACAACACCCAGTCATCACGAGGCAGAGAAAATCCCTGACGCCGCCGAGAATCGAACCCGGGAACCCGGGCGCGGGAATCGAGAACGCTTCCGCACAACCACAAGCTGCGGACCGAGGAGTCTACGTCGAATCGCCGTTGAAGAGTGTGACAATCTAGACCAACAGTGCCCTGATGAACTTGTGGATAAAATGGTTCAAATGGCTCTGAGCACTATACGACTTAACTTCTGAGGTCATCAGTCGCCTAGAACTTAGAACTAATTAAACCTAACTAACCTAAGGACATCACACACAGCCATGCCCGAGGCAGCATTCGAACCTGCGACCGTAGCGGTAGCTCGGTTCCAGACTGTAGCGCCGAGAACCGCACAGCCACTCCGGCCGGCGAACTTGTGGATAGTATGACACGACGAATGCGGGCATGCATCAATGCAAGAGGACGTTCTACTGGGTATTAGAGGTTCCTGTGTGTGCAGCAATCTGGGCCACCACCTCTGAAGGTCTTGCTGTATGGTGGTACAACATGCATTGTGTGGTTTTCGTGAGCAATAAATCGGGAGGACGACGGTTCAATCCCGCGTCCGGCCATCCTGATTTAGGTTTTCCGTGATTTCCCTAAATCACTCCAGGCAAATGCCGGGATGGTTCCTCTGAAATGGCACGGCCGATTTCCTTCCCAATCCTTCCCCAATCCGATGAGACCGATGACCACGCTGTCTGGTTTCCTTCCCCAAACCAACCACCTAACCATGAGCAATAAAAAGGACTGAAATGATGTTTATGTTGATCCCTATTCCAATTTTCGGTACAGGTTCCGGAACTCTCGGAACCGAGGTGATGGAAAACTTTTTTTGATGTGTGTACATCTCATAATCGTGGAAGACTAAATAAGTTAGTAGTTTCTGTTTATGATTTTATATTATTTCCACGTCATTAGCTATCAACCATTAATGTCTTAATGAAGTTATTTTTGCCGGTTTTATACAGAATTTTGCTTCTATTAACATTTTCGCCGAGACAGTTTATTTGAAACGAAGAGTTTCATTCCATACTATTGGCTACTTTCAGCTTAGTTCAGTTTCAAGTGCACATTTTCATTTTCTGAGACGAATGACATTGTACCATTATAAAGAACCAAACATGAGATTGTACAGTACAGGTATTCCAAGAAAACTGGTGTCCCGAAAACCACACAGAAAAGTTGAATATCAGGTACTTCAGAGTGCATCTGGACATAGAAATGTGCACTTAGAGCAGAATGAAGAATGGTTTATGAAATTCCGATGCTGTTGGAGTTGTCTCTGATGTCCTGTTTCTTTTATGATACTGTAAGATCTGTTAATGCTATACAGTACGAACATACGTAAATATTCACTTGAAGCTGATTAAGCAGGCAAATTGGTCAGTAGTTTTGAATGAAATATTTTGTTTAAGATATACTGTCAGCTGTAGCAGAATTTTACAAATCTGCCTTCCGTGAAACACAATGTTTTTAGATTATAAGATACTTGTCTAGTACTTCCTTTAGGCCTCTTAATTTTTGTTGCTTACATCTTGCCGGCCGAAGTGGCTTGCGGTTAAAGGCGCTGCAGTCTGGAACCGCAAGACCGCTACGGTCGCAGGTTCGAATCCTGCCTCGGGCATGGATGTTTGTGATGTCCTTAGGTTAGTTAGGTTTAACTAGTTCTAAGTTCTAGGGAACTAATGACCTCAGCAGTTGAGTCCCATAGTGCTCAGAGCCATTTTTTGCTTACATCTTAAATTTATGGAATGCCATTCTATGCTAAATAGTAGACTGGCAGCATTCCGTGTTTTATGGTGTTAACTCCCCACATGGCTTCATATTTATTCCTTGAGCTAATTTTTTGCATATTTTGAAACAGTCATGAAATAATTTATTGTCCTTTATTCTGGGGTAAGCTACACAAGGAGCTGTTTCTTTTATTTTTGCAACAAATTTGTATTCCTTCTTACTAGCTTTTTGCAGTGCTGTGTAGATGTAAACGTGATTGGAAATGCTACATAACAATATTGTAGTGTACAAATAAAAATAAATCTATTTCAAAGTCACCACATAGCAAAATGTTAGGGTACTTTAAGCTGTAGAGTTTAGTTTTGAAATGAATATTACGCCAAGAATTGCTTCCTTATTTACATTCCTTATCAGAATTGATAAAACAATTGCTCCAGGTACAACAACCTTGGTCCTCTCAACAACATGCTGCAGGGCTGCACATGTCCACATGATGCCCCACCACGCACGAAATTCCACACATAAATGCGACGAAAAGCGTATAAGCAGAGCAAACACCAAGCATCGGCTGCCTACGTCATCGTAGCAGCGCATGCGCAGTACGGCCTGTTTTCTGGCGCCCTCTTGGAGCTGCTCAGACGAACCTGAGGACTCCACCCGAAGTTTACTAACAAGCTGAGTTCGCACCTCTTCCACCAGTGGTTTTCCATTCTGCAACAGATGACACCAGTCTTCCGTTCCGCCGGACATTGCCCACAGAAGCTGAGACAGGAGGACAATCCCTGGAAGGCTCGCCCGGCTCGTTGTGCAGTCCTCTACCGCATGACGTGCCTTCTGACTGCCAGACAGCTTTTACAGAGCATGCGGAAGTTCCTCCTGTTTCCGCAGCAGCAAAAAGGAGTTACCTAGTTAAGACGAGTTGCATTTAATGAAAAAAAATCGACTGTAATAATAAATGTTAGGTTAGGTACAGAGAGATGGGTACGCTACGTTTCTACAAGCTACCCCCTAACCACTCATGTAATCAGCATGCAATACCGGTGAAAAGCCGACAAGTAAATGAAGCAAGAGGTTCTTGTATCCTAATTCAGTATGCAAGTAACATAAAATCTGAGGAGAAATGCCTAACACAGGCCGTAGTCGCACATATAAAAGGAAGCCACCTCATAACAGTAACTGTTTTCAACGGAGGGGGACGGGCCGGCCGGAGTGGCCGAGCGGTTCTAGGCGCTACAGACTGGAACCGCGCGACCGCTGCGGTCGCAGGTTCGAATCCTGTGTGATGTCCTTAGGTTAGTTAGGTTTTAGTAGTTCTAAGTTCTAGGGGACAGATGACCACAGAAGTTGAGTCCCATAGTGCTCAGAGCCATTTTTTTGAGGGGGACGGGGTACTCTTTCTGCCAGATATATTTGACAGCAAGTGCATTTTATGTTTACAGTATGACGTTTCATTTTAACTTAAATTGGAAAGACCAAATAGATAATATTGCGGGGAAGGCGAAACAAAGACTGCGCTTTGTTGACAGAACACTTGGAAGATGCAACAAACGCACTAAAGAGACAGGCTACATTGCACTTGTCCGTCCTCTGCTGGAATAATTCTGCGCGGCGTGAGATCCTTACTGGGTAGGATTGACGGAGGACATCGAAAAAGTGCAAAGAAGGGGCGGCTCGTTTCGTGTTATCGCGCAATAGGAGTGAGAGTATCACTGATATGATACGCGAGTTGGGGTGACAGTCACTGAAACAAAGGCGGTCTTCTTTGCGGCGAGATCTATTTACGAAATT
This sequence comes from Schistocerca americana, assembly GCF_021461395.2. Taxonomy (NCBI): domain Eukaryota; kingdom Metazoa; phylum Arthropoda; class Insecta; order Orthoptera; family Acrididae; genus Schistocerca; species Schistocerca americana. The sequence goes on from NC_060121.1 coordinate 897,458,210, forward strand.
TCAATCACTAACTTTCTTTTCCGAATGCGAAAATGTTGACACCCACCTACGTAGGGAGAAATAATCATCACAATAAAATAAGAGAAATCAAAGCTCGAGCGGAAAGATTTAGACGTTCCTTTTTCCCACGAGCCATTCGAGAGTGGAATGGTAGAGTAGTAGTATGAAAAGTGTTCGATGAGCCCTCTGAAGCCGGCTGGAGTGGCTGAGCGGTTCTAGGCGCTACAGTCTGGAACCACGCGACCGCTACGGTCGCAGGTTCGAATCCTGCCTCGGGCATGAATGTGTGTGATGTCCTTAGGTTAGTTAGGTTTCAGTAGTTCTAAGTTCTAGGGGACTCATGACCTCAGAAGTTAAGTCCCATAGTGCTCAGAGCCATATTTTGAACCCTCTGCCAGGCACTTAAGTGTAAATTGCAGAGTAACCATGTAGATGTAGACGTAGATGAACAATGAACTCTGCACTTTTCCTCTGATTTCATTTCACAACATTTGTAAAGGATTGGAGCACATTTCAAATATAGAGGGAAATTTGGTACTTTGCTAGTGTTACGAGTGTGATATGGCCCTTCCTGTTCATATAACTCCCAACGATAAATCCTTAATTACTCACTGTACCAACATATATCTTACTTTGAGGAAGTACTTTCTCAACTTCTAAGAATGTACGTCTGGAGCTCAGTGTGACGGGCCGAATCTGGAACTTAACACCTGCTGTATATATATATATATATATATATATATATATATATATATATATAGTGAGTGATTATGGATTTATCGTTGAGAGTTATATGAACAGGAAGGGCCATATCACACTCGTAACACTAGCAAAGTACCAAATTTCCGTCGATATTTGACATGTGCTCCAATCCTTTACAAATGTTGTGAAATGAAATCAGAGGAAAGGTGCAGATTTCATTGTTCATCTACGTCTACATCTACATGGTTACTCTGCAATTCACACTTAAATGCCTGGCAGAGGATTCATTGAACCATTATTCAGTTTTCAAATTTATACGGACTTGATCACCCGATATATATATATATATATATATATATATATATATATATATATATATATATCGGGTGATCAAGTATATATATATATATATATATATATATATATATATATATATATATATATATATGATCAAAAAGTACGTATAAATTTGAAAACTGAATAAATCACGGAATAATGTAGATAGAGAGGTACAAATTGACACACATGCTTGGAATGGCATGGGGTTTTATTAGAACCAAAAAAATACAAACTTTCAAGAAATGTCCGACAGATGGCGCTTCATCTGATTAGAATAGCAATAATTAGCATAACAAAGTAAGACAAAGCAAAGATGATGTTCTTTACAGGAAATGCTCAATATGTCCACCATCATTCCTCAACAACAGCTGTAGTCGAGGAATAATGTTGTGAACAGCACTGTAAAGCATGTCCGGAGTTATGGTGAGGCATTGGCGTCGGATGTTGTCTTTCAGCATCCCTAGAGATGTCGGTCGATCACGATACACTTGCGACTTCAAGTAACCCCAAAGCCAATAATCGCACGGACTGACGTCTGGGGAGCTGGGAGGCCAATCATGATGAAAGTGGCGGCTGAGCACACGATCATCACCAAACGACGCGCGCAAGAGATCTTTCACGCGTCTAGCAATACTTGGTTTTTTTTATTTTTTTGGTTCTAATAAAACCCCATGTCATTCCAAGCTAGTGTGTCAATTTTTACCTCTCTATCTACATTATTCTGTGGTTTATTAAGTTTTCAAATTTATACTGACTTTTTGACCAAATGTATATGGAAATGAAGTCCCATGCTTTTTTACAGCTCTGTGCGGGAGACCCGCACCGCCTTATGAGGCAAGGTCCTAGTGGAGGTGGTTTGCCATTGCCTCCCTCCGACCGTAATGGCGATGAATGATGATGATGACGACACAACAACACCCAGTCATCACGAGGCTGTAAAAATCCCTGACCCCGCCGGGAATCGAACCCGGGACCCTGTGCTCGGGAAGCGAAAACGTTACCCCGAGACCACGAGTAGCGGACGCAGCACATTGTATCCGACATGTCCGAAAGAACAGATGGTATTTTGATCCGTCAGCCATTCTGAATTAAGACACAAAGGAACAACAGACATCCGCTGCAATCGGTCATTGACTAAAATCAGAGAGGAAAGTTGAAAATTTGTGCAGTAGTGGGATTCGAAGCCAGCTCTCCAGCTTACTAGACGGATGCTCTGGCCACCAGGCTATCCGGACATAGTCATGATTACAACTGCACAGACTATCCTAGCACTCTTCCGGTCAGACACCAATTCTCAACTTATCCCCACCTTACTATTGTAGTACCATTTGCCCCCTTACCCTCATCACTTGCAACATTTCGCCATTTCCCATAAGAATTCCAGCCCGGTGTGCACCGCACTGAAGAGATCATTGGCCGTCTCCCTTTGATTATTTGTATATGTGCTGTCTGTCGTTTCGGAACAGGCACCGCACGTTAAGGAGTGCATGTAGGCGCTTACACACTCGTATCGGAGTCGCGCTACGTTACATACACTCTGCAGCTAAGCTCTAAAATGGTAATTTTTTGATCGCGTCTTATAATTATAAGAACTTTTTGTAATATATATGTAAGATTGCAGTGTTTACAAAAGACAAAAATATTTAAAATATATATAAAATACCTGAAAAGAAGATTAAGTATTGGAGAGGCCAACAAGTGAAGGTTAAAACATGGCGAACTGCTCTGTGAAGGTGAATACTTGTGTTATTGCCGGCCTCCTTTATTAATTGCAGAGGCATTACTAGTCTCTTAATGGTACATGTACGACTGAAATCGGTTACCGTGCCATAAAAATTAGAACCATTTGCTATCTCGACTGATTATTTTTGTTAAAACTACCAACCTGAGTTTTTTCTTTTTAAGCCACCCCCGAAACTTTTTGTTCTGTCGGATTAATGCTGACACGTCGTCGACTAATACTAATTGTATTCATACGGTTGCTCCAGATTAACATGAGCGGTGAGTCCGACTCTTTCAACAACAATGCTGAAAAACGACCACTAACGCCGTAGAACAGGTCGCGTCCAGTTAACTTCAGGACGAAAGATAATAATTAAAGTCCTAACAGTTCAGTAAGCGACATCTACTCAAAATAAGAGTTTATAAATAGTATCCTGTGTTCCCCTAGTACAGGGTGTCCCACTCAATCCTCCCTCATTTCAAAGACCCAGGAAAAACAAACCACAGTAGATACGGCAATGAAAAATGCACCACATTGTAGAACATCTCAAAGAATTTATTTATTTATCAATACACCACTACATGTGAACCATTTGTAGCAGGAAGAACATCGAGTCTATATTCAGTTTCTTGCCAAGTTCTTTGTAACATTTCCCCTGTTACTGTTGCAATCGTATTAGTGATATGATGTCGCAACGTAGGAATATCGTCCACTTTGGTCGCACACACGCGGTCCTTCACGAATCCCCACATGTTCAGTCACAATCTGCTGATTTTGCGAACCGCAAATCCGAACATTATAGTTCAAATGGCTCTGAGCACTATGGGACTTAACTTCTGAGGTCATCAGTCCCCTAGAACTTAGAACTCCTTAAACATGACTAACCTAACACATATCCATGCCCGAGGCAGGATTGGAACCTGCGACCGTACCGATCGCGCGGTTCCAGACTGTAGCGCCTAGAACCGCTCGGCCACTTCGGCCGGGCCGAACATTATGCCTATTAACCCTTCTTGATAGATGAAAGGTTGCCTCATCTGAGAATAAACTTCTTTCCAGAAAGCTGGCATCCATATCAATACGCTGCAGCATATCTGCAGCAAATTGTTGTCGGTGTGGTTTGTCGTTCTGCGTCAGATGTTTGGGAATTTCCATTTTGTAAGCACACATACGAAGACGCTGGTGAATTACACGATGCAATGTTGATCGAGGTGCATCAAGTTGCCTAGATGCTTGACGAATTGACTTACCTTACGTGGGCTTTTGAGAAACGTTTGTCTTATGTCCTCCACTGTCTCTTCTGAAACTCTGCAATGTGCACCGCCAGAATGTTTCAGAACACTTACTGTTGCCAGAAACTTTCTATAATATTCCTTAATTGTTTTCACATCAGGTGGATCACATTCATACACACGACGATAATTTCTTTGCGCAGTAATCAGCGATTTTGTTTCTGCAAACCACACTACTGCTTGCTCGCACTGCTGTGGAGTCGCCATTTTCACTTCATGCGACCGTGCTGCACTCTGGCAACGATACTTGGCACTTCGGACGCGGGAATATAAATCCTTTGAGATGCTCTACAATGTGGTGCATTTTCACTGTCGTATCTACTGTGGTCTTTCTCTCCTGGGTCCTTGAAATTTAATGTACACTACTGGCCATTAAAATTGCTACACCAAGAAGAAATGCAGATGATAAACGGGTATTCATCGGACAAATATATATATTGACCTGACATGTGATTACATTTTCACGCAATTTGGATGCGTAGATCCTGAGAAATCAGTACCCGGAACAACCACCCCTGGCCGTAATAACAGCCTTCATACGCCTGGGCATTGAGTCAACACAGCGTGGATGGCGTGTACAGGTACAGCTGTCCATGCACTTTCAACACGATACCACAGATCATCAAGAGTAGTGACTGGCGTATTGTGACGAGCCAGAAGCTCGCCCACCATTGACCAGGTGTTTTCAATTGGTGAGAGATCTGGAGAATGTGCTGGCCAGGGCAGCAGTCGAACATTTTCTGTATCAAGGAAGACCCGCACAGGACCTGCAACATGCGGTCGTGCATTGTCCTGCTGAAATGTAGGGTTTCGCAAGGATCGAATGAAGGGTAGAGCCACGATTCGTAACACATCTGAAATGTAACGTCAACTGTTCAAAGTACCGTCAATGAGAACAAGACGTGACCGAGACGCGTAACCAATGGCACCCCATACCATCACGCTAGGTGATACGCTAGTATGGCGATGACGAATAGCCGGCCGCGGTGGTCTAGCGGTTCTAGGCGCGCAGTCCGGGACCGCGCGACTGCTACGGTCGCAGGTTCGAATCCTGCCTCGGGCATGGATGTGTGTGATGTCCTTAGGTTAGTTAGGTTTAAGTAGTTCTAAGTTCTAGGGGACTGATGACCTCAGTCCCATAGTGCTCAGAGCCATTTGAACCATTTGATGACGAATACACGCTTCCAATGTGCTTTCACCGCGATGTCACCAAACACGGATGCGACCATCATGATGCTGTAAACAGAACCTGGATTCATCCGAAAAAATGACGTTTTTGCCATTCGTGCACCCAGGTTCGTCGTCGAGTACACCATCGCAGGCGCTTCTGTCTGTGACGCAGCGTCAAGGGTAACCGCAGCCATGGTCTACGAGCTGATAGTCCACGCTGCTGCAAACGTCGTCGAACTGTTCGTGCAGATGGTTGTTGTCTTGCAAACGTCCCCATCTGAGGGATCAAGACGTGGCTGCACTATCCGTTACAGCCATGCGGATAAGATGCCTGTCATCTCGACTGCTAGTGATACGAGGCCGTTGGGATCCAGCATGGCGTTCCGTATTACCCTCCTGAACCCAACGATTCCATATTCTGCTAACAGTCATTGGATCTCGACGAACGCAAGCAGCAATGTCGCGATACGATAAACCGCAATCGCGATAGGCTACAATCTGACCTTTATCAAAGTCGGATACGCGATGGTACGCATTTCTCCTCCATACACGAGGCATCACAAGAACGTTTCACCAGGCAACGCCGGTCAAGTGCTGTTTGTGTATGAGAAATCGGTTGAAACTTTCCTCCTGTCAGCACGTTGTAGGTGTCACCACCCGCGCCGACCTTGTGTGAATGCTCTGAAAAGCTAATCATGTGCATATCACAGCATCTTCTTCCTGTCGGTTAAATTTCGTGTCTGTAGCACGTCATCTTCGTGGTGTAGCAATTTTAATGGCCAGTAGTGTATATGTGCTGTCTGTCGTTTCGGAACAGGCACCGCACATTAAGGCGTGCATGTGGACGCTTATACACTCGTATCGGAGTTGCCCTACGTTACATATACTCTGCAGTAACGCTCTAAAACGGAAATTTTTTCATTTCGTCTTATAAATGTAAGAAGTTTATATAATGTATGTAAGATTACAGTGTTTACAGAAGACAAAAACATTTAAAATACATATAAAATACCTGAAAAGAAGATCAAGTATTAGAGAGGCCAATAAATGGAGGCTAAAACATGGCGAACTGCTGTGTGAAGACGAATTCCTGTGTTATCTCCTTTATTAATTTTAGAGGCATTCCTGGTCTCTTAATGGTACGTGTACTACTGAAATCGGTTGCGTTGCCTTAAAAATTAGAATCATTTGCTCTCTCGACTGATTATTTTTGTTAAAAGCACCGTCTTGAGTTTTTTCTTTTTAAGCCAGCCCGGAAACTTTTTGTTCTGTCAGATTAATACTGACACGGCGTCAATTAATACTAATCGTATTCATACGGGTGCTCCAGATTAACATGAGCGCTGAGTCAGACTCTTTCAACAACAATGCTGAAAACTGATTACTAACGTCATAGAACAGGTCGAGTCCAGTTAACTTCAGGACGAAAGATAATAATTAGAGTGTACACGGTTCAGTAACCGACATCTACTCAAAATATAAGTTCATAAATAGTCTTCTGTGTTCCAGTAGTATTTAATGTAATTAAAATCACAAGTTTAAGTACGTAGAAAGGATATTCACTGACCAGCCAGAGTTTTATGACCGCCGACCTACCAACGATAGAAATCCGTCCAGGCGAGATCGGCGTCATATGGCGAGGAGTGACCGCTAGTGCCCACGCACGCCGGCCGCTATGGCCGAGCGGTTCTAGACGCTTCAGTCCGGAACCGCGCTGCTGCTACGGTCGCAGGTTCGAATCCTGCCTTGGGCATGGATGTAAGTCTAGGGCACTGATAACCTCAGATGTTAAGTCGCTTAGTGCTTAGAGCCACGTGAACCATTATTGTCCCACACACGATGCATGTAGTATCAGTGAGCCTGCTGTCGGTGTGTAGAATGGGGAAGGCGCGCCATCTATCTGAGTGTGACCGAGGGCAGATTGTGATGGTCCGGAGGCTCGGTACGAGCGTTTCTGAAACTGCATGATTTGTCGGGTGTTCGAGGAGTGCTGTGGTGAGTGTCTTCAGCACGAGGCCAAAGCAAGGTGAAACCACGGCCAGACGTCGTCCAGTTGAGAGGTCACCTCCCATTACAGATGCCGCACGTCGCAGACTGGGGAGAACGGCAATACAGGACACGCAGCGAACTGTGGAGGAACTTATGTGAGACTTTAAAGCCGAGCTGAGTACGAGTGTGCCTCAAAACACAGTGCACCGAACACTGATAACGACAGGCCTCAGCCGACGACCCACGCATGTGCCAATGTTGACACCACTACATCGGGAAGTACGACTAAATTTGGGCACGTGATCATCGGCACTGGATGTAGGCACAGTGGGAGAGCGTTACCTCAGCGCCTTCCTCTTCATGCCGTTGGAGGGCGCGAATTCGTCGTTTTCCAGAGGAACTGCTCCGTGATACGTGTACGGCGGGACGGAGACAAGCTGGCGGATGCTCCTTTGTGCTCCGGAGAACATTTACTTGGGCATCCATGGGTCCAGTGTAGCTCGTGCAAGGCACCATGACGGTCAAGGAGTACAGTACACTGGCTGCAGACCACGTGCACTCCTTCATGACAATCATGTTTTCCGACGGCAGTGGCATTTTTCGCCAAGATAATGTTCCTGTCACAAGGCCAGGCGTATGATGGAGTTGTTCAAGGAATATACACTCCTGGAAATGGAAAAAAGAACACATTGACACCGGTGTGTCAGACCCACCATACTTGCTCCGGACACTGCGAGAGGGTTGTACAAGCAATGATCACACGCACGGCACAGCGGGCACACCAGGAACCGCGGTGTTGGCCGTCGAATGGCGCTAGCTGCGCAGCATTTGTGCACCGCCGCCGTCAGTGTCAGCCAGTTTGCCGTGGCATACGGAGCTCCATCGCAGTCTTTAACACTGGTAGCATGCCGCGACAGCGTGGACGTGAACCGTATGTGCAGTTGACGGACTTTGAGCGAGGGCGTATAGTGGGCATGCGGGAGGCCGGGTGGACGTACCGCCGAATTGCTCAACACGTGGGGCGTGAGGTGTCCACAGTACATCGATGTTGTCACCAGTGGTCGGCGGAAGGTGCACGTGCCCGTCGACCTGGGACCGGACCGCAGCGACGCACGGATGCACGCCAAGACCGTAGGATCCTACGCAGTGCCGTAGGGGACCGCACCGCCACTTCCCAGCAAATTAGGGACACTGTTGCTCCTGGGGTATCGGCGAGGACCATTCGCAACCGTCTCCATGAAGCTGGGCTACGGTCCCGCACACCGTTAGGCCGTCTTCCGCTCACGCCCCAACATCGTGCAGCCCGCCTCCAGTGGTGTCGCGACAGGCGTGAATGGAGGGACGAATGGAGACGTGTCGTCTTCAGCGATGAGAGTCGCTTCTGCCTTGGTGCCAATGATGGTCGTATGCGTGTTTGGCGCCGTGCAGGTGAGCGCCACAATCAGGACTGCATACGACCGAGGCACACAGGGCCAACACCCGGCATCATGGTGTGGGGAGCGATTTCCTACGCTGGCCGTACACCACTGGTGATCGTCGAGGGGACACTGAATAGTGCACGGTACATCCAAACCGTCATCGAACCCATCGTTCTACCATTCCTAGACCGGCAAGGGAACTTGCTGTTCCAACAGGACAATGCACGTCCGCATGTATCCCGTGCCACCCAACGTGCTCTAGAAGGTGTAAGTCAACTACCCTGGCCAGCAAGATCTCCGGATCTGTCCCCCATTGAGCATGTTTGGGACTGGATGAAGCGTCGTCTCACGCGGTCTGCACGTCCAGCACGAACGCTGGTCCAACTGAGGCGCCAGGTGGAAATGGCATGGCAAGCCGTTCCACAGGACTACATCCAGCATCTCTACGATCGTCTCCATGGGAGAATAGCAGCCTGCATTGCTGCTGTACTAGTGCCGACATTGTGCATGCTCTGTTGCCTGTGTCTATGTGCCTGTGGTTCTGTCAGTGTGATCATGTGATGTATCTGACCCCAGGAATGTGTCAATAAAGTTTCCCCTTCCTGGGACAATGAATTCACGGTGTTCTTATTTCAATTTCCAGGAGTGTAGTAGCGAATTCCAGTTGATGTGCTGGCCCCCACAACCCTCCAGATCTGAACTCGATCGAACATACCTGGGATGTGATTGAATGTGGCGTCAGAGTTCATCGCCCCCCCCCCCCCCCCCCCCTCAGAAATTTACGGGAATTAGGTGACTTGTGTGTTCAGATATGGTGCCAATTCCCTCCAGCAATCTACCAAGGGACCGATGACCGTCGCAGTCTGGTCCCTTTAACACCCACAAACCAACCAACCAATCTACAAAGGCCTGAATTTTTTCCATGCCACGACGCGTCGCTGCTGTTATCGTGCCAAAGTTGGGCTTACCGACTATTAGGTAAGCGGTCTTAATGTTCTGGCTGACCAGTGTAAGGCAGTCGATAATGCTATCGTTTTGTATCCTAGCTGTGTCACAGGCGTATAGGGGAGTTCAATTCACTTGCTTATCGTCGCCTTCTTGGCACTGAGTTCGGCGATCTGACTGCAACACACTCTCTGTCCACCGCTAGGTTTTGGTAAGAAACTTGGTAAGGGAGCGGAATTCGTGAAATGTCATTAATTTAATTTACAAGCATCTGGAGCGAATATATCACCGCTTTAGTATGAACAGTAAAAATGCACTCGAAAAAAGTATTTTAATTTACTTGGGAAGTTGTCCAAGATGGGGCCAGTCCCATTCCTCTATGCAACGTAGCAAAAGGCAGCTACACTGATATGCCAAAACATTGTGACTATTCCTTTTGAATGCATTGTGGGAGTGAACAGTGATCAATGTGTTACAAATATTTACTATCAAAAACAGTCTTGATCACAATTTATTTATTACGGTGACCGGTTTCGACCACTGCTGTGGTCATCTTCAGACCAATGAGTAAGAACCTCCTTCTGGTGGTAAGTCACTAGTAGTAGTGATTTACCACCAGAAGGAGGTTCTTACTCATTGGTCTGAAGATGACCACAGCAGTGGTCGAAACCGGTCACCGTAATAAATAAATTGTGATCAAGACTGTTTTTGATAGTAAGTAATTATGACCATTCGATTAACAACAGTTTGTATGGTATGGATTAGACAAGACCTCGGCAGTTTTGCCGACGAATGTGGCACGAGATATCTGGCCACATGTCACGCAGTTTCCGACAATTAGGGGCCGGCGGGTCGTGGGGACAGAGATGGTGCCCATAGGGTCACAGATGTGTTTGGTCGGACTCGGAGTAGTCGAATTTGGTGGTCAAGAGATGAACGTCAGTTCACTGTCATGTTCCTCAAACGAATGGAGAACGATTGTGCCCTTCTAACACGGACAGTTATTGTAACGCCGCCGAGGAAAATATTCAGTTGGTGCGTAAGTTAGTAGCGTTAAGGTTTTGCCTGCTGGTATTTCGGTTGCTGTGGTTTTATTTATCGATTCTTGTTTTTAGTTGTAGTTCACAACTGCTGTCTGAGTTTAGATATTGTCATTTTGTCATCTGGAGATAATGAGTGGAGCTGTGGATGCTAGACAATGGAGTGCCATGTAGAGAAATCGGGGCATTTCCGACATACGAGGTGCGACAATAAAGTAATGAGACTGATGTGAAAAAAATGTTGCTTATCGTTTTAGTCAAGTTTAGTGTTGTCTCCTTCAAAGTAGTTCCCTTCTGATTGCACACACTTTTCCCAGCGCTTCTAGGGGCGCAGTCCGGAACCATGCGACTGCTACGGTCGCAGGTTCGAATCCTGCCTCGGGTATGGATGTGTGTGATGTCCTTAGGTTAGTTAGGTTTAAGTAGTTCTAAGTTCTAGGGGACTGATGACCACAGCAGTTGAGTCCCATAGTGCTCAGAGCCATTTGAACCATTTGAACCCAGCGTTTCTGGAACTCTTCTTCTGTAATATCCTCCAAGACCCTCGTCACAGCTTTTTGGACATCTTGTTTGAAAATGGTGTCCCTTGACCGCCGATTTGACTCTTTGAAATAGAAAAAAGTCACACGGAGCGATATCTGGTGAATAAGGTTGCTGTGGTAGTACTGAAATTTGTTTTGCTGCCATCACTAAACATTTTATGCCAATGAAAAACTTGAGCTCTTGACATAACCTCCTCTCCAAAAGCCTTCTGAAGCTTACCGTAAGTTGTCGTCGCGTTTTCACCCAATTCAATGCAAAAGAAATGGCACACCGTTGCGCAATATTATGCAGTTCCATTTCCGTGACGAGAGACACAAACACGTGTTAACTCATTACAGCACAACTCACGACTGAGCCGTTGCATCGATGTGCCACTTGGACTAGAAGCAGCTTATAGACCAGGGTCAAAGATATTGTGCCTACGCAAGCTTGTAGGGTTGCCACATCTTGCAAAGAAAATCAGTCTCATTTCTTTATTGTCGCACCTCGCATTCTTTGCGTTCAGCAGAGCGGTGACAGCAGCGGAAGCAGACAGAAACGTTTGCGCAGTTGCGTAGGGATAATGCCACTGGACACAGCACGGCAAGGAAATGGTTTTTTCGTTTTAAGGAGGATCGTTTTGACGTTAGTGACTCTCCACGTTCAGGAAGACTTTCGGTGTTTGATGAAGCTCGTCTAAACGCATTAATCCCCAATGATCTACGTCAGTGTAGTCGAGAACTGGCAAATGTGGTGAACTGTGATCATTCCGCCATCGCGCGACATTTGAATGAAATGGGGAAGGTTCAAAAATCAGGTGTATCGGTACCGCATATTCTAAGCCAAAATCCCCAAAATCAGTGGGTGGCCAAATGTGTATCTTTGCTTTCTCGCCATCAATAGGCTCGTAAATAACACAGACCATTCTTATACTGTGTGGTTACTTTATGCTGACACAAGGAAAAGAAAGGAATGTGTGAGCCCAAATAAAGCAGCAACTCCCCATACAAAGACCTACGCGAATCCACAAAAGATAATGTTACGCATCTGGTGGAACAGCGGCGGTGTGGAGTACCACGAATTGCTTCCCCAAGGAGAAACCATCACTACTGAGATTTATGGTCAACATGTGAGACGTCTTGCAGACACAATGCAAGAAGGACTAGGAAGACAGCATGAAGTGGTGCCACTCCACGGCGACGCCCGATCGCATTCTGCTTGGCTCACAACAAGCAATATACAGGAGTTGGGTTGGGAAGTCATTCCGCACCCATCTTATTCACCTGGTCTTGCGCGCTCGTATTTTCGCATTTTCCGCTCTCTATCGAACAACCTCCGAGGAACTTCTTCTCCGGATGAAAATGCCCTCCGTAACCAAGTAATTTCTATAGTCGTGGAATCTTTCGGCAGATTGTTGTAGATAGTAAAGGGGAATATACAGAGGGGTCCAAAAAATGTATCCACTGTTTAAAAGCCCATAACTCGCAAACTAATTGACAGAGTTGTCTCATTTTTGGTGAAAGTGTAGCTTAAAGTCCAACTTAAAGATATCACTGTAGGTATTCGAAATGGTCACGATTAATATCCAGACACAAACGATGCCGCCCAACTCCAGCACGAACTACTAACTGCAACGTCTTCAGTTGGATATTTGCACATGAATGTACGATGGATTCTCGAAGTTCATGCAATGTGCGTGGTTTTCGTCGATAAACGACGTCCTTTAGTGTTCCCCACAGGTGAAAGTCGAGAGGAGTTAAGTCTGGGGAACTTGGTGGATACTCCACAGCACCTCTACGGCCTATCCATCTTCCTGGTAGATTTTCGTCGAGATACGTCCTAACACGATTTTGGTAGTGGGCTGGGGCACCATATTGTTGAAAGTAAACTCTTCCGTCTCCATAGACGTGTCAGATGGCAGGTAAATGGGTGTCTGAAGCTTCTGAAGGTACACCTGACCGGTAACTGTGCCGTCAAAGAATGGCCCAATCAAGCCTCGGTAAGACAATCCACACCACACATTTACTCCTGGCAAATTCACGGCTTTGTCTACATGGACGTTCGGATTTTGGGCGGCCCAGTATATGCAATTGTGCAGATTTACTGTACCATTGAGTTTGAACTATGCCTCATCAGACCACACAGTCATCTCTCCAAACTCTTCATCGTTGCTCACCATGGTAGTAAACCACTCGCAGTACTCCATTCTACGATCTGGGTCGTCCTCGTTCACTGCGTGTAGCAACTGTGTGATGTAGCACATCCACTTAGTGGTCTTCAAAATTTGCCGAACACTTGAATGACTCACTCCAGTTTCACGGGCAAACTGTCTCACAGACTTGTGGTGAGCGAGTGAATTGTTGTAACACACGACGGGAGTTAGCTGGACTTGTTACTGTTACAGGTCGTCCAGATCGTTGTTTGTGTACATCTTTAACACAGCCTTCGGCTTTAAATTTGTCTCGAATGCGACGAATCGTTAAACGTGACGGTGGCTCTGTTTGATACTCATTTCGCCATTGCCGATATACCTCATTAATGTTTTGGTACTTAAAATACCACTTCAAAACTGACTTCCTTTCAGCGAATGTAAGCCTTGCCCCAGCCATGTTTACTCGAGTAACTAGGTGCAACTAAGAACAAAATACTAACTATCTGGCGACTGTCATCTGACAAAACAAAACAACGCAATACAACGCTTGTGTGTTGCCGGAATTTATTACACTACCGAAGATGAGGCAACTCCGTCAATTAGTCTGCCAGTTATGGACTTTTAAACAGTGGATACACTTTTTTGGACCCCTCTGTATTATTGATGAGTAAATTCTCTGTTGTGTATATCTGTTGCGTTTATTAAGCTTATGGGAAAACGCTACGAACTTATGCATCAACGAGATATCACGCAGGAAGAGATGCAAGTGATCGACGAGAGTCCACTTCTGCCATGGTGCCTTCGATTTGTACCAGAGGTTGCATGGAAGACCAGGTGAATGTCTTCCCCATAGCATTATACTGCCATGACCAGCCTTCCTGCCCCGTATCCCACCTTGCTTTCGTGATGCGGAGTGTGTCATTTGCACGAAGCGAATTGTAGTGTGAGGAGGGCTATGCGTCAGGCGTTCAACGAACTCGAAAGTAAAGTTCTATGTACTGACTTTGCAGAAAATCCTAAGAGATTTTGGTCTTATGTCAAATCGGTAGGTGGATCAAAACAAAATGTCCAGACATTCTGTGACCAAAATGGCACTGAAACAGAGGATGACAGACTAAAGACAGAAATACAAAATGTCTTTTTCCAAAGCTGTTTCACAGGTGAAGACTGGATTGTAGTTCCTTCTGTAGATTGTCGCACACATGAGAAAATGGTTGATATCGAAACAGATGACAGAGGGATAGAAAAACAATTAAATCGCTCAAAAGAGGAAAGGCCGCTGGACCTGATGGGATACCAATTCGATTTTACGCAGAGTACGAGAAGGAACTTGCCCCCTTCTTGCAGCGGTGTAGCGTTGGTCTCTACAAGAGAGGATTCCAAAAGATTGGAAAAGGCCACAGGTCATCCCCGTTTTCAAGAAGGGACGTCGAACAGATGTGCAGAACTATAGACCTAGATCTCTAACGTCTATCAGTTGTAGAATTTTGGAACACGTATTATGTTCGAGTGTAATGACTTTTCTGTAGACTAGAAATCTACTCTGTAGGAATCAGGATGGGTTTCGAAAAAGACGATCGTGTGAAACCCAGCTAGCGCTATTCGTCCAAGAGACTCAGAGGGCCATAGACACGGGTTTCCAGGTAGATGCTATGTTTCTTGACTTCCGCAAGGCGTTTGATACAATTCCCCACAGTCGTTTAATGAACAAAGTAAGAGAATATGGACTATCACTATCAGACGAATTGTGTTATTGGATTGAAGAGTTTCTAGATAACAAAACGCAGCATGTCATTATCAATGGAGAGAAGTCTTCTGATATAAGAATGATTTCAGGTGTGCCGCAGGGGAGTGTCGTAGGACCGTTGCTATTCACACTATGTATAAATGATCTTGTGGATAACAACGGAAGTTCACTGAGGCTTTTTGCGGATGATATTGTAGTATATCGAGAGGTTGTAATAATGGAAAATTGTACTGAAATGCAGGAAGATATGCAACGAATTGACGCATGGTGCAGGGAATGTCAATTGAATCTCAATGTAGACAAGTGTAATGTGTTGCGAATACACAGGAAGAAAGATCCTTTATCATTTAGCTACAATATAGGAGGTCAGCAACTGGAAGCAGTTAATTCCATAAATTATCTGGGAGTGGGCATTAGGAGTGATTTAAAATGGAATGACCACATAAAATTAATCGTCGGTGAAGCAGATGCCAGACTGAGATTCATTGGAAGAGTCCTAAGGAAATGCAGTCCGAAAACAAAGGAAGTAGGTTACAGTACACTTGTTTGCCCACTGCTTGAATACTGCTCACCGGTGAGGGATCCGTACCAGATAGTGTTGATAGAAGAGATAGGGAAGATCCAACGGAAAGCAGCGCGCTTCGTTACCGGATCATTTAGTAATCGCAAAAGCGTTACGGAGATGATAGATAAACTCCAGTGTAAGACTCTGCAAGAGAGACGCTCAGTAGGTCGGTACGGGCTTTTGTTGAAGTTTAGAGAACATACCTTCACCCAGGAGTCAAGCAGTATATTGCTCCCTCGTAGGTATATCTCACGAAGAGACCATGAGGATAAAATCAGAGAGATTAGACCCCACAAAGAGGCATACCGACTATCTTTCTTTCCACGTACAATACGAGACTGGAATAGAAAGGAGAACCGATAGAGGTACTAAGGTACCCTCCGCCACACAGCGTCATGTGGCTTGCGGAGTATGGATGTACATGTAGATGTTTTGAACAGGCTTTGGCCTGAATGGGGGCGAGTCCGGGCGCTATCACTGACATTGTACAACGAGAAACGTGATTCATCCGACCAGACGACACGCTTCTATTCACCCACGGGCAAATTACGATGACCACGTGGCCACTGCAACTGTAATTGACAATGCCGTTGGCTCAACATGGGGACACGTAGCGGTCGCCTGCTGTCCACAACAATGTGCGCTGAACGATTTTCTCCGAAACACTTGTACCTGCACTAGCATTGCACGCTATTGTCAGATCTGCCATGACCGCCGCTTCTCCTACTTCACAAAGCGGGCAAACCTCTGGCCTCCACCTTTTGATATTTGGAGAGTAGTCCAGTACCTTGTCGCCTGCTTGTGGTTTCATCATCCTTCAGGCACATTCCACAGACACTGTAGCCAATCGCATTCGAAAAATCGACCAGTTCCACCATTTTCGAGATTCTAGTTTCCAAGCAAAGGGCTATAACAATCTGTGCTTTGTCAAAATATGGGATTTCCCCATTCGCGGAACGTATAGTCTTTAGAACGATTCCCCATCTGTTCCTGTCCCGCTTATACGAATTGGTCAGCAACAGCCTGAAAAGCTTGTAAGGGTGTTGCAGGGTAGGTTGTTCTGAGGAATAATAGATAAGAAAAAATTCGACACCTTGCGTCATTTCCGAATTATTTAGCGCTGAACTTACATCTAAACATTTACATCTACGTAACTACTCTGTTATTCACAATAAAGTGCCTGGCAGAGGGTTCAAAGAACCACCTTCAACCTCTCCCTACCGTTCCATTCACGAACGGCGCGCGGAACAAACGAGCACTTAAATTTTTCTGTGCGAGCCCTGATTTCTCTTATTTTATTGTGATGATTATTTCTCCCTAAGTAGGTGGGTGCCAACAGAATGTTTTCGCAATCGGAGGAGAAAAAAAAAAAAAAGATTCAAATGGCTCTGTGCACTATGGGACTTAACATCTGAGGTCATCAGTCCCCTACAACTCAGAACCACTTAAACCTAACTAACCTAAGGACATCACACACATCCATGCCCGACGCAGGATTCGAACCTGAGACCGTAGCGGTCGCGCGGTTCCAGACTGTAGCGCCTAGAACCTCTCGGCCACTCCGGCCGGCCTGAGGAGAAAACTTCTGGTTGAAATTTCATGAGAAGATCTTGTCGCAACGAAACACGCCTTTATTTTAATGATTGCCACTCCAATTTACGGATCATGTCTGTGGCACTATCTCCCCTACTTCGCGATAATACAAAACGAGCTGCCCTTCTTTGTACTTTCTCGATGTCATCCGTCAGTCCCATCTGATGCAGATCCGACACCGCACAGCAATACTCCAGAATAGGGCGGAGAAGCGTGGTGTACGCAGTCTCTTTAGTAGACCTGTTGCACATTCTAAGTGTTCTGCCAATGAATCGCAGTCTTTGGTAGGCTCTACCCACAACATTATCTATGTGATAGTTCCAATTTGTGGTGTTCAAATGGTTCAAATGGCTCTGAGCACTATGGGACTTAACATCTATGGTCATCAGTCCCCTAGAACTTAGAACTACTTAAACCTAACTAACCTAAGGACAGCACACAACACCCAGCCATCACGAGGCAGAGAAAAACCCTGACCCCGCCGGGAATCGAACCCGGGAACCCGGGCGTGGGAAGCGAGAACGCTACCGCACGACCACGAGATGCGGGCAATTTGTGGTGTCTGTAGTTGTAATCCTTAAGTACTTAGTCGAATTTACAGCTTTCAGATTTGTGTGACTGATCGCGTAATCGAAATTTATCGGATTTCTTTTATTAGGCTACTCATGTGAATAACTTCACACTTTTTTTTATTCAGGTCTAATTGCCACTTTTCGCACCATACGGATATCTTATCTAAATTATTTTGCAATTCGTTTTTGTCACCTGATTACTTTACAAGACGGTAAATGACAGCATCATCTGCAAACAATCTAAGACGGGAACTGATTTTGTCTCCTATGTCGTTAATATAGATCAGGGACAATAGAGGGCCTGTAACACCTCCCTGGGGAACACCGGATATTACCCCTGTTTTACTAGATGTCTTTCCATATATTACTACGAGCTGTGACATTTGTGACATTAAATCACGTATCCCGTAGCACAACTGAGGCGATATTCCATATGCACGCAGTTTGGTTTGAAGATGCTTGTGGGAACGGTGTCGAAAGCCTTCTGGAAATCTAAAAGTATGGAATCAATTTGACAGCCACAGTCGATAGCACTCATTAATTCATGAGTATAAAGAACTAGTATAAAGACTTAGCCAGTCAGGTCGTTAAAATGCGATAATGCACAGACATCTGTGGATCTATGAGTTACCACTTGTTGAATGCTCATTACCAGTTACAATCTTGTACATGGCTGCACGTTCAGAGACGGTGAATCGTTACAATTGAAAGAAAATCACCCCTCGGTCACTATTATTAACAAATTAACCTGGTTTCGACACTGGTAGGAGTGTCTTCCTCAGAATTTAAATCAAAGAATGGTCTATATTCTATAAGATGGTCACAGAAAAAAATGGTTCAAATGGCTCTGAGCACTATGGGACTTAACTGCCGAGGTCATCAGTCCCCTAGAAGTTAGAACTACTTAAACCTAACTAACCTAAGGACTTCACACACATCCACGCCCGAGGCGGACTCGAACCTGCGACCGTAGCAGTCGCGCGGTTCCAGACTGAAGCGCCTAGAACCGCTCGGCCACAACGGCCGGCCGTGGTCACAGAGTTATGATTAAAAACGTCTGATAGAGTATAAGTACGGAATCCTCGTGAAAGACTGGCAGTACTTATATGTCATTTATAAAATAATAAATATGTGACTAATGCCTTTTTGGCATATTTATTAGCTTATAAATAACATATAAATACTGCCAGTCTTCCACGACGATTCAGTACTTATACTCTATCAGGCGTTTTTAGTCATAATTCGGTGACCATGTTATAGAATATAGACCATTCTTTGATTTAAATTCTGCGGAAGACACTCCGAGAAGTGTCGAAACCAGGTTAATTTGTTAAAAATAGTGACCGAGGGCTGATTTTTTTTCAGTTGTACCAGTTGAAATGTGTCTTTTCCGAAAGTGATAAGCTAGGTGATCAAAAGGTAAGTTTGCTCGGTTTGAGGAAACCAAACAAAGAACACCTTTGGCGTCACTGCCCCTGCCAGGCTACTTGAATTTACCCTCGCGACGAGAGATTGTCTAACTTCAGTGCAAAATAACTCGGAAATGGCGCAACGTATCGAATTTTTTTCTTAACAACTATTTCTCAGCACAAGCTCCCCTGCATTGCATCGCCCTTAGAAGATTTTACGACTGTTTCTGATCACCCCGTATACTTTCCTTCCCGCTCCAGGTCCCCGCAACGCCATCACGCGGCACTGAACACGGAGGCCGGAAATGGCCGTAAAATTTTGGCTTACAGCTGTGCGTATGTGTGTAGCTGTAGGGGAAGCATTAGACGTACACGATCTAGTAACTGTGAATTGCTTGTAGCCGCTATTGGGGAAGCAAACTTTCAGATCAAATTTGAGCGGTACCGCCGGAAACACAAACTAATAACCCAATTTATCCCAGGGGGCTATGTAATCAGTGGCTGTTTGACGTACGCTGCCGACTCTGGTAATGGAAACGAGGTCACGCCGTGGCTGTTAGCACGCTCTCAACCTAATCTGATGTCCCGTTAAAGTTGGGGCGTCAGTCAACAAACAGCCGGAACAACAACGGCTGCTGCATCTCTTTGAGGAAGCGCTTTCCAAGTAATTACGTGCTACTGCGTAATGGAACTGTGTCACACGTCCGTCCACCGACTCGCGGCCGCTCATCCACGCGTAATGACTGCGGGATGGAACATTCGTATGCAGTGTCAGGAGTAGGGAAACTGCTGTCAGCGTTGAATTTCCACTGTCGCATAAAGTCAGTACGAGATGACTGGGCGGTAAGCGTGACTCGGTAGGTAATATTCTCAGTACACTCAACGTATACAAGTCATCTGACAGTATCCGCATTTCGTGGTCTCGCGGTCGCGTTCTCGCTTCCCGGACACGGGGTCCCGGGTTCGATTCCCGACGGGGTCAGGGATTTTCACCCGCCTCGATATGACTCAGTGTTTGTGTTGTCCTCATCATCGTTGTTGTTGTTGCGGTCTTCAGTCCTGAGACTGGTTTGATGCAGCTCTCCATGCTACTCTATCCTGTGCAAGCTTCTTCATCTCCCAGTACCTACTGCAACCTACCTCCTTCTGTATCTGTTTAGTGTATTCATATCTTGGTCTCCCTCTACGATTATTACCCTCTACGCTGCCCTCCAATACTAAATTGGTGATCCCTTGATGCCTCAGAACATGTCCTACCAACCGATCCCTTCTTTCAGTCAAGTTATGCCACAAACTTCTCTTCTCCCCAATCCTATTAAATACCTCCTCATTAGTTGTATGATCTACCCATCTAATCTTCAACATTCTTCTGTCCTCATCATTTAATCATAATTCATGAAACTGGTGAGATTGGACTGAACAAAGGTTGGTAATTTGTACGGGCGCTGATAACCGCGTAGTTGAGCAACCCACAAACCAAACACCATCATCATCATCATCATCATCATCTGACAGTGCCAGTAGCAATACCAGTGTGGTTGTTTGCAGGAAAATACCATCAATAATCTTTTTTAAATATCAGCTATTGATATGTTTTACACGGTCCACGTTTCTTACTATCTCTTACTACTTCATGTATTATCTTTCATGACCTATTCAGAAACTGTACCATCTGCCTGTCTCTACAATTGTCCCCCCCCCCCCCCCCCATCCTCCCCTCCCCAGCCAGAAGGTCATTCCAGGAGGAACTATTACTCACCAAGCGAGGTGGCGCAGTGGCTAGCACACTAAACTCGCATTCGGATGACGACGGTTCAATCCCGCGTCCGGCCATCCTGATTTAGGTTTTCCGTGAATTCCCTAAATCGCTCCAGGCAAATGCCGGGATGGTTCCCTTGAAAGGGCACGGCCGACTTCCTTTCCCGTCCTTCCCTAATCCGATGAGACCGATGACATCGCTGTTTGGTCTCTTCCTCCAAAACCAACCAACAACAAATATTACTGGATGCCGTAGACGATTTCTCAGTAACCTATCCCATTTTCCAGCAAGCGTTTTCTACAGACTTCCATCTCTGGAAAAGCACTACACGTAACAGCTACTACATCTGCATGAATACTCTGCAGTTCACACTACAGTGCCTGGCAAAGCATTGTTCGAACCACCTTCAGACTTCTTGAGGGTATTTTTGTTCTGTCGTTGCAACTACAAAAACGCGTGATTTTTTCACCAGACGCGTTTTGCTTTATTGAGGTAAAGCGTCCTCAGTGGTCTGTAATTAAGTTTTTCACATTTTAATTTGCTTTTAGATCGAAAACAGTTCGTTACGAATAGGTTGATTTGTACTTCTGGTGATTTTAAGGCTGATTTATCGCTTACATCGAGAAATGCCGTCTGCTAGCACATCGTTGTTTTTCCGTGTCAGAAACTGATAATTTTGGTCTAATTGTTTTTGATGTTCTGCGTCACTATGCATTCCTTATGTTCTTCACAACACACTTTTATGCACACCACTGTATTCTGTTTGTTTTTGTACTTTAAGTATGTGTTGTTTGTATTTTGTAGTGTTGCCAACATGATGTTTCCATTACTTTGTCTTTGACGTACAACATTTTTTAATTAGATTATTGTACGTGTGTATTACTATTTAATTAAGTTTCTACGTGTTTAAGTACGAGCGCAAGAGTAGACATAGCGAATGTGATATAACATGAGTGGAATACTATTATTAACGTATCGGTGCCAATGGTTAGTCACTTGAGAGCCGTAGTGCCACATAGATTGTATTACATCGCGCGCGCAGCGGGTCAACGTCCACCTAACCTTTGTTACATGTAGTAAACATCACAGACAATGACCTTTACATTTCCCGAAGATGTTTGGCTCTCAAAGACAGTCCTGCCCTTCCGCTCTCGATGCTTCTCACTGTAAGCAATCTTGGGCAGCAACCAACCAACCAAGTAACATTGTAATGAAAACGGCCATTGTAGCAAATAAGAACACGGATCTACCGTGATAAATAAAATATAATTCAAATGGTTCAAATGGCTCTGAGCACTATGGGACTCAACTGCTGTGGTCATAAGTCCCCTAGAACTTAGAACTACTTAAACCTAACTAACCTAAGGACATCACACACATCCATGCCCGAGGCAGGATTCGAACCTGCGACCGTAGCGGTCGTGCGGTTCCAGACTGTAGCGCCTTTAACCGCTCAGCCACTCCGGCCGGCAAAATATAATTCAGAGGCGCAGTGTCCTCCAATGAATCACATGTTACAAGTGCAAGGGATTGCTATTAGAGTAATGTTTGGCACCTGTAGTTAATCCGAGACCGCGTAAATGGCGTGGTATCAGGCTAACGTCTTCCGTTACGCTCCTTAAGATGACACATCCCTCATTTATGTTTATAAATTACCTTCACAATGTCTCAGGCTCTCTCCTTCCGAACAATGCAATATAGGTTGCCTCTTGTAGAACAATCTGTCTTCTCTTTACGTACATAGAATATAGTTACCGGTTTCACTCAGAGTTAAACAACTAATTTAGCATTGACACGCGGGACCTCTACTGACGCAACTTCAATAAACACGCGCTCGCCTGAACATTACCACATTGCACAATGAGTTTGGATTCGTTTAACCGCCGGCCGCTGTGGCCGAGCGGTTCTAGGCGCATCAGTCCGGAACCGCGCTGCTGCTAAGGTCGCAGGTTCGAATCCTGCCTCGGTCATGGATGTGTGTGTTGTTTTTAGGTTAGGTAGGTTTAAGTAGTGAAACGTCCTCTTAGAAAAATTATACATGACTGTACTTAAACTGACACACAATATTTTTAGCGCAACGCAATCTGACTTTTAATAATCCCTACAAAAGAATGGCCCTAACTAACATTATACTATACCTTTCACAAATCACTTACCTCAAAAAAATCTTCGTTACTCGAACTACTGCAATACAGCGAGCGCCACTACTGCCAGCTAAATAAAAGATTTTAACTGCTGAAGGCACTAACTACTGATAGGCATGGTTAGCAAATGAAAGATTTTGATAGAGAATAAACAATGAATTTACCTTAATAGTGTTCAAAAGTCATAATATATATAGCAGTTCATGACATCCATTCTTACAAATGTACTGTTTCTGATGGACACACGTCCAGATGATCCGCTCTCAAGAATCCGCCATCTCACTTCCCCACATCCACCACTGCTGGCGGCTCACCTCCAACTGCGCAACGCTACATGCTGTTAACAGCCAACTGCCCAACACTACAATGGCGACTATTCCAACAATGTAAACCAATCACAGCCTTCACACAGCACAGTCAGTGATTTTCATATAGAGTGCTACGTGGCGTTACCAACATAAAAACCTAAACAGCCTACTTACAGTAGTTCTAAGGCTAGGGGACTGATGACCTCAGGTGTTAAGTCCCATAGTGCTCAGAGCCATTTGATTCGTTTGGCTGTACTCTTCTCTCCGACCATCTTGCGTACACGAAAACCTTCAAGGCTTATCGGAAGTTACCACCAGCGCCGAGCCGTGCAAGAAATCACTTACCAATGACGATGAGATTGCAACTTGATTGCGATACGCGATTCTACCGTCGATCTAAAGTTGATCACAGTTCCAGCGAGACTTGGTATCACACATTCAAAATCACTGCCTCGCGTACGCTTTTTCTGGCGTATTAAATTGCGGAATGACCTGTCGCTACTCAGCTGCGGTTCCAGGCACACGAAGCAGTGCCGCCCGCATCTCGTGGTTGTGCGGTAGCGTTCTCGCTTCCCACGCCCGGGTTCCCGGGTTCGATTCCCAGCGGGGTCAGGGATTTTCTCTGCCTCGTGATGGCTGGGTGTTGTGTGCTGTTCTTAGGTTAGTTAGGTTTAGGTAGTTCTAAGTTCTAGGGGACTTATGACCACAGCAGTTGAGTCCCATAGTGCTCAGAGCCATTTTTGAAGCAGTGCCTGGAAGGCGCAGAGTGCGCTCGCTGGAAGCACACCGCGTCTAGTACTCGTGCACCGCGGCGCTCGGAGTCACGGCACCAAGTTACGACACCTGAAGATGGGCGTATAAGAGCCCAAACCGGCCGTGTTCAAAATAAAAGAACCTAACAACTGTAGCGGTATTTTCAACCTATGGTATAATGGGACAGTTAAGGATGTTCCTCCAACAGGATTGTTGGCATTCCAGAGATGTTCCATTGTGTTCAGGACTGACTCTGGGCAGACCAATCTACGATATGTTAGGAATTTTACTGTCCATAAGCCATCGCCTCACAGAAGCTGCTTATGATAGGTTGCATTGTCATGCATTGCCATGGGCGTATAAGGGCCTAAAACCGAAGTGTTCAAAATAAACGTACCTTACAACTTTTCAACCGCTGGTATAATGGGTCAGTTGCAGACGTTCCTCCGACAGGATTGTTTGCATCCCAAAGGTGTTCCATTGGTTTCAGAACTGACTCTGGGCAGACCAATCTATGTTAGGGATTTTACTGTCCATAAGCCACCTCCTCACTGGAGCTGCTTATGGTAGGTTGCATTGTCATGGGCGTATAAGAGCCCGAAACCGGTCGTGTTCAAAATAAACGAACCTTACAACTTTTCAACCTCTGGTATAATGGATCAGTTGCGGATGTTCCTCCAACAGGATTGTTTGCATCCCAAAGATGTTCCATTGTGTTCAGGCTGACTCTGGGCAGACCAATCTATGTTAGGAATTTTACTGTCCATAAGCCATCGCCTCATAGAAGCTGCTTCTGATAGGTTTTATTGCCCTACATTGTCATGGGCGTATTAGAGCCCGAAACCGGTCGTGTTCAAAATAAAAGAACCTTACAATTTTTCAACCTCTGGAATAATGGGTCAGTTGCAGATGTTCCTCCGACAGGATTGTTTGCATCCCAAAGGTGTTCCATGGTGTTCAGACTGACTCTTGGCAGACCACTCTATGTGAGGAACGTTATTGTCCACAAGCCATCGCCTCACAGAAGCTACTTTATGAGAGGGTGCGTTGTCATGCTTATGCAAACAAACGTAGCCTTCAAACTCATCCTGTAATGTATGTAGTACACAGTGCCGTAAAAATGTGTTCATACCCTCCACATTTTCTTACACACAATAAAGACAGCACCCGACAAACACATACCATATTACCACCTCTTCCGTATTTCACTATTGACAATACACATCACTGCAGGCAAAATTATCCAGGCATCGGCGACACCCACAGCTTAAAATAGTAGACTATCACAGGGTATACCGTGATTCACGACTCAAATCACTTGTTTCCATTCATCCACTGCCCTGTGACGTCGCTCTTTACATCTACATCTACATGACTACTCTGCAATTCACATTTAAGTGCTTGGAAGAGGGTTCATCGAACCACAATCATACTATCTCTCTACCATTCCACTTCCGAACAGCGCGCGGGAAAAACGAACACCTAAACCTTTCAGTTCGAGCTCTGATTTCTCTTAGTTTATTTTGATGATCATTCCTACCTATGTAGGTTGGGCTCAACAAAATATTTTCGCATTCGGAAGAGAAAGTTGGTGACTTAAATTTCGTAAATAGATCTCGCCGCGACGAAAAACGCCTTTGCTTTAATGACTTCCATCCCAACTCGCGTATCATATCTGCCACACTCTCTCCCCTATTACGTGATAATACAGAACGAGCTGCCCTTTTGGCACCCTTTCGATGTCCTCCGTCAATCCCACCTGGTAAGGATCCCACACCGCGCAGCAATATTCTAACGGAGGACGAACGAGTGTAGTGTAAGCTGTCTCTTTAGTGGGCTTGTTGCATCTTCTAAGTGTCCTGCCAATGAAACGCAACCTTTGGCTCACCTTCCCCACGATATTATCTATGTGGTCTTTCCAACTGGAGTTGTTCGTAATTTTAACATCCAGGTACTTAGTTGAATTGACATTCTTGAGAATTGTACTATTTATCGAGTAATCGAATTCCAACAGATTTATTTTGGAACTCATGTGGATTACCTCACACTTTTCGTTATTTAGCGTCAATGGTCATGCGCGGCTGATGAGGAGATGTCCGACCGTTTTAAGCCACTCATATTGACTCCAGACCCACAGGCATTGAGTTGCTGGACTATAAATTATGTGGCCCTTTGGAAGTCGGATGTGGAAGCTGGAGAGATCTGGAGACATTCAACAAGAGTCTCTGAACGTTCCTTCCACCAACCTGTCGTCTTCTAAGGTTGCATTCCCAGCGCAGAAGACAGCTCAGCGGAGGCTGCTGCGCTGTCAATTCGAACGTGTGATTGTGCTTTTTGGGGGATGCCACTTGCCCAGGTTAGTCTCTGTATCTACAGAGGTCAAGATTTATAGTACTGACAATGATGGTAGGCGACACTTCTTATTAATGTATCCTGTTTGGTTATTATTCAAAAATTCACAGATTTACGCTGTCTTTTACAGCACTCGACATAGGTATCTTAATTGTATGGTAACTTTTCCATCCAACTTCCGAAGTATGATACACATGTCCGGCTCTTCGGCACCCACTAGGCAGAGTGAGTATTACATATTCACAACTAAGCCGCAGACGATATAGAGTACATCATGTAAGGCTGTGAAGAACACCCGAAACAAAGTGACTATTACACATTCACATGTCAGTAACGCACGATACTGAGACACGTATCCGACCCTCCAGAAGGACCGAAACAGAGTGACAAGCGCAACCGAAGTACACTACTGGCCATTAAAATTCCTACACCACGAAGATGACGTGCTACATACGCGAAATTTAGCCGACAGGAAGAAGATGCTGTGATATGCAAATGATTAGCTTTTCAGAGCATTCACACAAGCTTAGCGCCGGTGGCGACACCTACAACGTGCTGACATGAGGAAAGTTTCCAACCGATTTCTCATACACAAACAGGAGCTGACCGGCGTTGCCTGGTGATACGTTGTTGCGATGCCCCTTGTAAGGGGGAGAAATCCGTACCATCACGTTTCCGACTTTGATAAAGGACGGATTGCAGCCTATCGCGATTGCGGTTTATCGTATCGCGGCATTGCTGCTCGCGTTGGTCGAGATCCAATGACTGTTAGCAGAATATGCAATCGGTGGGTTCAGGAGGGTAATACGGAACGCCCAGCGGCCTCGTAACACTAACAGTCGAGCTGACAGGCATCTTATCCGCATGGCTGTAACGGATCGTGCAGCCACGTCTCGATCCCTGAGTCAACAAATAGGGACGATTGCAAGACAACAACCATCTGCACGAACAGTTCGACGACGTTTGCAGCAGCATGGACTATCACCTCGGAGACCACGGCTGCGGTTACCCTTGACGCTGCATCACAGACAGGAGCGCCTGCGATGGTGTACTCAACGACGAACTTGGGTGCACGAATGGTGAAACGTCATTTTTTCGGATCAATCCAGGTTCTGTTTACTGCGTCATGATCGTCGCATCCGTGTTTGGCGGCATCGAGGTCAACGCACATTGGAAGCGTGTATTAGTGATCACCATACTGACGTATCACCAGGCGTGATGGTATGGGGTGCGATTGGTTACACGTCTCCGTCACCTCTTGTTCGCATTGACGGCACTTTGAATAGTGGACGTTACATTCAGAGGCGTTACGACCCTTGGTTCTACCCTTCATTCGATCCCAGCGAAACCCTACATTTCAGCAGGATAATGCACGACCGCATGTTGCAGGTCCTGTACGGGCCTTTCTGGATACAGAAAACGTTCGACTGCTGCCCCGGCCAGTACATTCTCCAGATCTCTCACCAACTGAAAACGTCTAGTCAATGGTGGCCCAGCAACTGGCTCATCACAATACGCCTGTCACTTCTCTTGATGAACTGTGATATCGTGTTGAAGTTGCATGGGCAGCTGTACCTTTACACGCCATCCCAACTCTGTTTGACTCAATGCCCAGGCGTATCAAGGCCGTTATTACGGCCAGAGGTGATTGCTCTGGTTACTGATTTCTCAGGATCTATGCACTCAAATTGCATGAAAATTTAATCATATGTCAGTTCTAGTATGATGTATTTGTCCAATGAGTACCCGTTTATCATCTGCATTTCTTCATGTTGGAGCAGTTTTAATGGCCAGTAGTGTACTTCGTCTCCCAGGCGCGCCAAAGCCATCCGAAGGTGTGCGAAGCACTTTGGTTGCAATATCGTTACTCTTATGCTTGTCAAAACTAGAGAAATTTAATAAACAAAATCAACAGACTCGTAGGGTAACCATGAGAGATTGTCATACTAAAAAAAAGTATATGAATATTTAATAAGATAAGTTAGGCGTCTTGGGGCCTAGCACCCGAACGTGCCGACCAATCAGAAGCAAGTTCAATACAATTGGGGGACTCTCCTATGGGACTGGTACATACTGTACCATGTGTCGCTTGTACCTCACTCCACTTTTGTACCATATGCTACATTACGTGAAGGCATGCTTCTATCAAGGCATGTTTCTATCAAAATTAAATAATGGCGGCCACAGCCAGAAGTATCACAGGACCACTGTCAGCTCTTTGGAAATCTCGAGCGATTCCTCCCGCTGGTTTCAAATGGTTCAAATGGCTCTGAGCACTATGGGACTTAACAGCTGTATTCATCAGTCCCCTAGAACTTAGAACTACTTAAACCTAACTAACCTAAGGACATCACACACATCCATGCCCGAGGCAGGATTCGAACCTGCGACCGTAGCAGTCGCGCGGTTCCGGACTGCGCGCCTAGAACCGCGAGACCACCGCGGCCGGCCCCGCTGGTTTCATTCGGCTTTCTACCACTACACTCCGCAATACTCGACGCTCCATATCAGTCAGTACATAATGTCTACATTATCTTAGTTTAAATGTGGTTGTTCCCTCGCGTCCAAACGTAACAGTTATATCACAAACAGCCTGCTTGGCCAGCTTCAGAAGTTTTGGATCTGCCACTCTAGTCAAACGACTAGTCCACGTTCTAAGTCAAGAGACTCTCCTGACCCATCAACTCAGCTGTGCCTGCTTCTCTACTGCAAACACACTACTCCCCGCCTCCATTTATACTGGCGGATCCGCCTCTCGTGACATCTAGCGGTCTATTTCGCAAAGCATAGGGGTGTCCGGGTATTTCCATCGGACAGTATACTTTCCTTATCGCATCACGTACCCGCAACGCCACTGTCGGGGTGTGTCACTTAATCCTGTCTCTCGCACATAATTCTTCCGTTTTAAGCGAGAAGAGATGTGTTGAATGCAAACTGACGTTTTTTTACAACATCGAGGATAAATAATTTGTGCCGTAATCGTCGTAATGCAGTCTCAGGAGAAATCATTTTGAGCAATGAGATTCCACAGAGCCGCAGGAAATTTAAATATCTCACAAATCGTTGAATTAGGTATTCTGTGAGCAGCATTCCGTTCTAAATACAATTTCATGACTGTAAATTCATGACATATGAAAGCAGTGTGCTGGACCTGAACTCCAAACCGTAATCATGCCTTTTGTGGGAAATGTGTTTACCGACTGAGACGTGGACGCTTATTGACAACCCGTCGTCTCCGTTTCACTCTTGCAAGTACCTCATCTCGTACCTTCCAGACAGCGGAGAAGTCTTGTTCACCTTCGGGGGCTGGAACTCCTGAAAAAATGGATATTTCGGAGTAATGTCTTAGTCACAACACAAGCGACTATTTCCAGGACGAATGTTTCGTCTTGCAGCGGACTGTAAACTGTTTTGAAACGTCTTGGCAGAACTGAAGCTGTGAGGCGGGGGTCATGAATCGCATCTGGATAACACAGTCGACAGGAGTATAGCCCACGAAAGCCAAGATTCCGGCTTCCAGTTCTGGTCCGACACATAGATTTTATCTTCCAGGAACTTCCAAATCTGTGCACATTCCTGTGCACACTGAAAAATTCATTCTGGACTTTCATAATTAAATATTAGCCAACTTTCCTGATACGCAACAGCACTGAAAATACCCCAGGAGTAGAAGGAAAAAACTTCCACCAATGTAATAAATAGGTGTGGGAGACCTATATGTACATTATCATCAGTCTGAACATCAACACTGCAACAGTCACACGCACGAAAATTTTGTGTTACCGTGTTGTAACAGTTTTGTATTTAAAACTAGGAAAGTGTTTGGTTTCAAAATAACTCTTATTACTTACACGATGTGTTTCGGGAAATTTATCCATAAATACCATAATGCAGGGTGTCCCACTCAAACCTCCCTAATTTCAAAGACACAGGGAAAAAAACCACAGTAGATACAACAATGACGGGGAAAAAACACGCCGGTACGGGACTACGAGTCCCACCGCCACACCTTCACCAGCCCATGTTAGGCAAAATTTTTCTGCCTGACTCATGTAGTACTATCACCGTGAGAGGGTGGTACGGGACTACAAGTCCCACCGCCACACCTCCAAAGTGAATTGCAGTGACGCAGTCATTGCCCTGTGGAAATTTACTGCCCACCAACACAGTTAGACCGCAATACACCGGTGATGCTGTATTGTAACATATCACCCCGGAAAAAAAAAAAAAAAAAAAAAAAAAAAAAAAAAAAAAAAAAAAAAAAAGTCAATGTGGTGCATTTTTCATTGTCGTATCTACTGTGGTTTTTCTCTCCTGGGTCCTTGAAATCAGGGAGGTTGAGGTAGCCCTTTTTATGAAAAACACTCTAGAAAATGCGAATTATTTTCCGTAAGGCATCCTGCAAGCGATAAATAAAAGAAAATCGTAACTGGAAGCAACAAAAGTTATTTTATAAACAAGCCCATTTTTTACAGTTGTAACCATTCAGTAACCATTTCTAATCAATGAAATTAAACAAATGACAGTGGTATTTCACTCTTGAAAGAAATTAAAACACTAGTTTGCAACTAAAGGAAAAATAAGAGAAGAAGAAAATTCGAGTGAATGATTTGGTTACCTAGATAGTCCGGCATGAATCCGATCGAACACTTACGGGACATTATTGAGAGGTCAGTTCGTGCACAACATCCTACACTGGGAACACTTTCGTAATTATGGACGGCTGTAGAGGTAGCGTAGGTTAATATTTCTGCAGGGGACTTGCAACGACTTGTTGAGCCGATGCCACGTCGAGATGCTGCACCGCGCTACGATAAGGGAGGTCCGACGCGTTATTAAGAGGCATCCCATGACTTTGGTCACCTCGGTGTACCATAGAGTTCGTGTTGATGAACCTTCGTGTACGTGTACACATCTGGCTTATTTATTGGGACCACACATTTTCTCCCTGTATACTGGGTGTTTCAAAATCTGTACATAAAAAGTCTAGCTGTCAGAGATCAGGTCATGGGAAACAACCTTTGTTTGAGCCAAAAAGTTCGCCGACGCTTCCCAGCGATGCTATGCGTCCTTTAGTATTCCTCGTCCCTGGGACGCGGAGCTAGCACGGTCTGTTAACCCGGTGTGCTGCCTACTACACACATCAACAAAAGTTTTGCATCACCGAGGTTCCGAGAGTTCCGAAATTTGTACAGAAAATTGGAATAGAGATCAACATAAACACCATTTCCACTCTTTTTACTGCTCATGAAAACCACGCATTGCATGTTGTCCCCACCATACAGCAAGGCCTTCATAGGTGGTGGTCCAGATTGCTGCACACACCGGACACTCTAATACACAGTAGCACGTCCTCTTGCACTGATGAGTGCCTGTATTCGTCGTGGCATACTATCCACAAGTTCATCAAGGCACTGATGGCCCAGACTGTCCTACTCCTCAATGGCGATTCGGCGTAGATCCCTCAGAGTGGTTGGTGTGTCACGTCGTTCATAAACAGCCCTTTTCAATCTATCCCAGGCATGAAACTTCCTGGCAGATTAAAACTGTGTGCCCGACCGAGCCTCGAACTCGGGACCTTTGCCTTTCGCGGGCAAGTGCTCTACCATCTGAGCTACCGAAGCACGACTCACGCCCGGTCCTCACAGCTTTACTACTGCCAGTATCTCGTCTCCTACCTTCCAAACTTTACAGAAGCTCTCCTGCGAACCATGCAGAACTAACACTCCTCAAAGAAAGGATATTGTAGAGACATGGCTTAGCCACAGCATGGGGGATGTTTCCAGAATGAGATTTTCACTCTGCAGCGGAGTGTGCGCTGATATGTAACTTCCTGACAGATTAAAACTGTATGCCCGGCCGAGACTCGAACTCGGGATCTTTGCCTTTCGCGGGCAAGTGCTCTACCATCTCCGCACTAATATATCCCCAGACAGTGAAAATGACCCATTAATAACGCAATCTGACTTCAGAATAACAATATGAGAAAGTACAAAGAAAGGGAATCTGGTATGAGCCAGAGTAAAATTTTTCGTATTCCGCGCCACCATAAATATCCTTACCATATCAGTCTCCATCGAGAATAACTGGTACGGATTGTATGCGTCGTATCGAATTCTGATACATGCATTAATGGGCAACTGAAAATCTGTGCTGGTTGCGGCAAGTTGCACACCAAAAACCGTGGTAGGTAAATGTATGGTGTGGGATTCTGGAGGACAGAGCTCTAGGCCCCTATCTCATCGAAGGAAATCTTAATCGTAGGAAGTACCCCACATTTCTGCAAGAAACATTAGGTCTGTTGTTGGAAGAAATACCTTTAGAAACAAGGAACAGAATGTGGTATCAACACGATGGGTGACCGGCACATATTGTTGGATTGGACGCAGAGGAGATGTGTCGTGGCCGGCTCGTTCGTCAGACTTGATGCCTCTGGATTTTTTCTTGTGGGGATTCGTTCAAAATGGTTCAAATGGCTCTGAGCACTATGCGACTTAACTTCTGAGGTCATCAGTCGCCTAGAACTTAGAACTAATTAAACCTAACTAACCTAAGGACAGCACACACATGCATGCCCGAGGCAGGATTCGAACCTGCGACCGTAGCGGTCGCTGCGCTCCAGACTGTAGCGCCTAGAACCCCACGGCCACTCCGGCCGGCTGGGGATTCGTAAAAGACATTGTTTATAAAGACGTTCCAGCTACACCTGAAGATTTGCGAGAGAGAATTGTCAGAGCATGTGGTTCGATAAGTGCCGATGTGATAAGGAATACCACTCAATCCATGATAAGAAGATTGCAGCACTGCATTGATACCAATGATCATCACTTCGAACACCTTCTGTAAATGGCCGTTCATACCATCTTTGTGACCTTCGTTGACCCCCGAAGACCTCACTCTTACACATAATTGGATTCGTCTCGATGGCCGCTATCAGGAGATAAGTACCAACCTGAATCATCCTGTTAAAAAAAAAAAAAAAAAGCAGAGTTGGCCTTCAAATCTCTGAAGCGACCCCACCTAGCAACAAAAAAACAACGTCATATTATGGCCCTTGTTGTCCCATGCGACTTTTGTCCCACAAACTTTTCAGCTCCTATCATATTTTCGGAGTTATTCTTGGTGACAATAGTTATTGACTCACCCTGTATACTGGCTGCTTCCCGCTTTTCCTTATTGACGGCGACAAACAGCCGATTCTGCAAGGTTATTATTCGATTTCATTTACGCAGCCGCTACTCGGCGTGATAATATTAATTGCGTCAAGTTACGTGTGGAAGTATTCGTAGCAATGGGCAGTTATCAGCAGTCAAGAATAGTAATTATTCATTCTTTAAAGTTGTTAATATGTGAGGCACTATTTACAATTAGTCGCGTGTCCGGTACTATTAATCGCAGCGCACTATGCTTCGCCCGGCATGAACTTCCGTGCTACGGGAGAAGCCACTAGTGCAGTACACACACGTAACTAAAGAAATTTGTAGGGAACATATGCTAAAACCATTGACTGAAAGTATTGCTTTATGCTTTCACATGGGTCATCAGTTTATCGTATAAGTTCTTTGAGAGATTATTTTACAAATGTATTTTGTAGCAAGACTAACCAGATGGAAGCATTACGTATTCTCATAAAAGAAACTCAGTTAATACTGCGTTTCTCAAAAATGATCGGGGTAGCTTTCTTTCTGAAATAACGTAAATAGTGCTTCTTTATTTATCGGGTGAAGTCCGTAACATTTGAAATTAAGTCGTTATGGCGTAATGGCGGCTGATGGTCGCTAACCAACAATGCTTTAACAGCAGAGCTTTGCAAAGCTATAAAAATTCCTATTATTCAGTATCACATCACAAGAGGGAACTGAAGGTAAAGCAAACCATGACAGGTTGAAATTAACAGTTAATATATTATTCGAACACACTTACATGATACGTACAGGTTCAACAAGGCGATAATTCCATCGTTTAATCAGGTACGCTAGTTCAGAGATGCTCTCATTCTTTCGAGTGCAGCAGCCGAATTAGAATGAACAAAAGTTAATACATAAAAGAGAAGTTTTATAGCAATATCTGTCGTTACTTTCGACATTCTATGTTACTGCAGTCGTTTTCACACGCCCGTTTTTAGCACAACACTTTACACTGCATTTCATTCAGTATTTATCGAATTACCAGGGGACGGCACACACGTACGTTTGATTGTTTGCAAATTGTTCTTCTTCCCTTATGACATAATCAGACTTTGACGAAACAGTGTTAGCGCTAATACTGCCTAATACAGATTTTCTGCTTTGATTAGCTACGGAAGGCCGTTTGTTCGATCTATCTCTTTCAGTGATAAATTCGGGACAAATCTTACCTTCTACTGCTTTCATATCACTATCCATTTTAGCGAGAATTTTATGTTCTCTTTCGTTTATGGTCTGTCAACCACGTCAACCTATGTTTTTTGTTCCCTGACGGACTTTTCAGCTAGAGTAGAATCGCTTTCAAAGGCGCCGGCCTCCTCTCATTTAACCTTTTTACTCCTTATTGATTGACTCTTACTCGGTTTTCAAAAAAAAAGGTTTGTCTTAATGTCAGAAATTCTACGTATTGTGTTAGTTTTTGCGCGTGTTGTGTTAGTTTACTATTTGAGCTAAGCTTTCATGTGCGCGTTGTAAAATATTGTACGTCGTTGCACGTTCCTCAACTTGACGTGCACTTTAACCTTGATCTTCACTCGTACTAGAAAGTTTTTTGTCTAACTGATTGAACATATTAGTAAGTTTTGTATCTAACTTTATTGATTGCATCTGTCAATTGTGTGTTCAGGTTAGTACGCAGATTTTCGAAGTCGTTCGAAAGTGTCTTGACTTTTTGATCTAAGGTACTGACATTTTGATCTAAACTGCCGAGACCAATGGACACGTTTGTTATTTTTGTACTCCAGTCTGTATTCATGTGTATTAATTTCTGTAAGTATTGTTCTATGGTTGATACCTGTGAATGATGATTGTCTAATATCTTGAATGTGTGTGTGCCCGTTCCGTTCACTGAACAGCGAGCACAGAAAACATCTTACTTCTGTTGCATTCTTTCTATCCAAATTATTTTGAAAAGAGACATTTACCATTGGGGACAGTGAAGTAATCTCATCGTCTGTTAGGCATGTGACGTCGTTTGGTGTAACATTCTGCCATTCGTTGCAGCTGGGTTCAGGTGTATATTGTTTTCGATTGTAACACTGCCATCCTGTTGCGATGCATTGTCGTTATCGAATACGTTAGATTGTTATTCTTATTTTCGTGATCACCACCGTTAGTATTAATTTTCTCGTGACACTTGATTCCAGTTTTACTAACAATAAAAGTGAACACTGTAACGATATTTTTGAAATATAACAGAAACTCTGTTGTTGTGGAAAATTTCACTCGCGTTATACGTTCGCGACAAGATGGCTTTTCTTTATGTCACTGTTACGTATATAAAAATTGTTTAATATTGCAATGAAAAATCAACTGTACCATAAATATTGTTGTTTGGAAAAAGGTTTTAAGCAGGTTAAGGATCAGGATATTGTGTTTAAACTGCTATTGCGTACTCTGATCAATGGAATATTATTCATCCTGCCTTTGGTTGACGTACTTCTCTTCACGTTCCGTAAACCCCGATTACTTGTCTCTGGAGGTCATTTTCTTCAGTTTCCATAATTTTTATCCGCTTTTACTGGTAACATTCTCCATTTCATTTTATCCTTATTGTCGAATATAAGGGACAGACAGAATGCAATTAGTTTTTCAACAATCACTGTTACAATTACATTGCTTTTTATTTACGATCTAGAGATTGCGGGATCTGGTCTCTGTTCGTTCGCCATTGTATTCTAATTTTTTCACTACTGGCTGGATAAAGAATTAGAACTGGAAATGCTTAATGACTTTTAACTGTGAAGTCACAAATGGAAGTTAATCAAATGCTTTCACGGCCGGCTGCCTATCTGACACCATCAAACATATCTGAAATAAACTTTCTAGGAAATTTAACAGTAAATGTTTTTAGCTGTATTTTCTTCTCAGTGGGAAATTTTACCTGTTCTTACAGCTGTGATGATCGATTTGAGTACAGCCTCCATAGAAACTGCTAATTGTTGGCCGTCTCGCCCAATGAAAGAAACTCGTATTTCGATGCGGTGAGATAATCTGTTTGCCAAATAAATATACAGGCACTCCAATGTACTTCACGTTATTTATATTAACTCAGAATCCAATCTTATTAACAAAACTGTTACAATAAGTAGAGCCATAAAAATGTTCGCGTCCTCGCTTCCTCAAGACCCACCACAGACTTCTCTCTTTCTACTGACTTAAAAACAAAGTGACAGTCACATCTCTCTCTACTAACAGCATCTCCGCTACAGCGCATCGCTACATTTTTTTATCCTACCTACACCCCTTTGGAAACATGTAGCAAGTGTCATTACAAACGCTTGGCTTTTGCAGAAGATTTTGCATTACTTTCAGAAAATCTAACAGAAGCAGTTATTCAAATAAATCGTCTGAAAAAATAGCAAATAGAACTGTTCTCAGAATTCTCGCTGAAAAAAACAAAAGTAATGAACAACATAAAAATGGTGCCAAATTTCATAGAAACACTCATATGTAAAAGAGATCGAGTAAGTAAACTTAAATATCTTGGAGAAAGTATACAACAGAATGGACTAGAAAAATTTGCGATAGACGTAAAAGAGGAAAGAGCATATATCTTGACAAAGAATATTTACGACATGAAATGCATATCAAAACTAAAACACTGTACTACAGTAGTACGTGTAGAATTTTTATACGGACATGAAAGCCTAACGTTGAACTATAAACTGGACAGAACAGAGGTACTGGATAGATGGATTATTAGAAAAATAATGAGTGCAACACAATAAAAGATGGTTAGAAAATGAAAAGTAATGAGGAGATCTGCAAAACTATTAACAAAATATCAGAAGTAATGGATAAGCAAAATTAATTTTTCTTTGGCATCTCTACCGAATGATTGAGAACAGACTAACGAAACAAATTTTCCCGTATTTCTGGAAGGAAGAATCGACAATAGCATGGATTACAGTACTAAAAAAAGAAATAGAACGAAACATTATCAAAGAATCTAAAACAACAGAAAGAAAAGTTTTTAGGAATAAAGTACTAAGTTTAGAAGGCTTTCAAAGCAGAAGAAATAAGAAATCGGAAACAACAAGGAAAAGGCAGAGGAGAAGACGACATGGGGAGAAAATAAAATAGTAATGGAAAACTGGTAGACAACGACAAAGAAGGATGCGGAACTGAAGTTATTACCTAATCCCAGTTGGACAAGACGAAAATATATAAGAAACCTACAACACTGCCATCGAAATACTTACCTTTACGCGTCTGAGACACTCATTTTAAGTATAAAGAGGAACATTGGAGAACTTCTAAAGAGAGAAGGAAATAAAGTCAGGAAAAT
Organism: Schistocerca americana; assembly: GCF_021461395.2. Classification (NCBI taxonomy): domain Eukaryota; kingdom Metazoa; phylum Arthropoda; class Insecta; order Orthoptera; family Acrididae; genus Schistocerca; species Schistocerca americana. The sequence goes on from NC_060121.1 coordinate 897,496,179, forward strand.
ATCAGATCCTAATTGTGCTGAACAAGGAACATACAAATAATAACAAATAAAGAAACTGAAAAGTAGACAAACATTTATTAGAATATGAGAAAACGCAGGCTAAAATTCTGTGGGCGTATGAAAACAACTAGCTAACTAGATATTTTGTGGATTTCTATGAAACCCTCAGTAAAGCAAAAATTTGAGCAAAGAAAATGATCAGTGCAGTTATAGGAGACCTGAAGAGACCAGGAAAAACACGACTTGCTATAATAGCCAGAAATAATTTTAGTTAGGAAATTCATGACTAGACACTTGACCTGACAAAAAAACCCAAGAAGATGGAAACAGCTTAGTTTGATGAGCAGAAAACGAGAGAATGAAAGTAATGTGGGCACAAAGAAAAGATAAAACGAAACACTTACTGATGTTTGTTGTACATCACGTGATCCAGTGAGGCCCAACGTGAATACCACTACTACTACTACTACTACTACTAATAATAATAATAATAATATGTCGTGCTGAATTGTCTTGTTCTTGATTTGCTATACATATAATAGTTTTACTTACTAGTCGGAGCATGGATTGCTCGGATTTTAGTTTTATTGTATCAATAATTAAATGTAATTGTCGTTGCACTTCGACAAAAACACGTAATTAACTTTATAAAAACAACGTTTCTTTATTTTCCGAGTGATATGCTTCGTGGCGTCTCTTACGTTCGTTGTGTGCTGAAGTAGTGTTTGCTTTTACAGACTCATGCAAACTGGCGTAAACGTTTTATGAACGCGACAGGATAAAGAGGTCGTTTCAGTGAGAGAGGCGGTTGGATGATGCAAACACGATAAGTGGAGCAAAAAATAAACACCTCCCGTTTTCGCCAGGTGGTCAAGGCAACACCCCGTGTATCACGCCCCGTTTCCTTTTACCGCCACAGTGGCCGCGTTCACATTCGTTATACGGATTACACATGCAGGTAAACAAACAGTAAAAAAATATATCAGCATCTGCACAGGGCGGATGTCATCAACCCTTCCCAGCGTTACTGGTCGGTTTGTTGATATCCCTTCCGCTGACCGTCTCCGCCAGAAGTTCCTCCCTATCTCTGCTATTTTCCCGAACATTCTGTTCATTATACAAATAAAACCACAACGCAACCAGTCACAGAGTTAAAAGCTTTTTTATTTATTACGTGTTTCGGATGCTTACTTCACCAACAATTGGCAGTTCCAGTGTTTAGTTCAGGTGCACTGCTAAACCACCGTACCTGCCACCTGTAACACGCTTAACATTAGAAATACACTCTTTAAATTTAGTGACTCCTTACGTTGTGTTTTTGTTTATCTTTTAAACTAACACTCACTGAAACACCCTACCAAACGGTATTAGGTTGATGAATAAGTTAGTAGCATTTTTGTTTTGCATGTTGGTATTCCGGCTGCTATGAATTAATTTGTTGATTGTCAATTTTTATTTGTACTTCGCTGTTGCTATTTGAGTTAACATATTGTCATTTTGTCGTTTGGATATAGTGACTGGAGCTGTGGACGCTAAAAAAGATGGTGTGCCAAGTGGAGAAATCTTAATTCCCATATGTTCTGTTTCAGTTCAGCAGAGGGGTGGCAACACCAGATGCAGCCAGAAACACTAGCGCCGTATGTGGGGATAATGCCACTAAACAGAGCACGGCAGGGAAATGGTTTTCTCGTTTTAAGGACGATAGTTTTGACGCTAGTGACTCTCCATTGTCAACAACTTCAGGGTTTGATAAAGCTCGTTTAAACGCACGAATTGACAATGATCCACGTCATTGTACTCGAGAACTGGCAAATGTAATTAAATGTGATCATTCCATCATCGTTCGACATTTGCATGCAATGGGGAAGGTTCAAAAATCGGGTGAATGGGTGCCTGATGCTCTAAGCCAAAATCACGAAAGTCAGTGGGTGCATCACTGCTTGCTCGTCATTAATTGAGTCGTGGACAACAACGACCATTCCTGTCCTGTATCTGGTGACGAGAAATGGTGTGTTTATGCTAACACGAGGGGAAAGAAAGAAATGTTTGAGACCAAACAAAGCAGCAACCCCCCGTAAAAGACCTGCGCGCATCCACAAAAGATAATGTACGCATCTGGTGGAACAGCAGGGGTGTGCTGTTCTATGAATTGTTTCCCCGAGGTGTAACCGCCACTGCTGACATTTATTGTCAACAACTGAGACGTCTTGCAGACGAAATCCAAGGACAACGACCAGCAAGACTGCGTGAAGAGATACTACTCCACAACCACGCCGGCACGCATTCTGCTAGTCTAACAAAAACACTATACAGGGGCTGGGTTTGGAAGGCGCTCCGCACCCACCTTATTCAACTGATGTTGTGCCCTTAGATTTTCGCATTTTCAGCTCTTTGTCGAACAACCGTCAACGAACTTCTTTTTTGGACGAAAATGCACTCCGGACAAGGCTCGACGAGTTCTTCGCCTCAAAACCAGGTCATAGCAATCTATAAAATGGGTAGAAATTCGGATGCACATAATTACCGGCCAATTTCACTGACATCGATTTGTTGTAGAATCATGGAACATATTTTGTGTACGGACATAATGACCTTTCTAGACTCTGAAAGCTCATCTGTTGAAATCAGCCCGGTTTTAGGAAGCAGCGGTCGTGCGAGACACAGATGACCCTCTTTGTGCATGATATACAACAGGCTCTAGATACCGGCTCCCAGGTTGATGCCATATTTCTCGACTTCCGAAAGGCGTTCGATTCATTTCCGCACTGTCGCTTGCTAAAAAAAGTGCGCGCTTACGGTCTATCCGATGACATATGCGGTTGGATAGAAAGTATTCGAACAGATGGGGAGCAGTATGTCGTCCTGGACGGGGTGACTTCAATAGAAAGAAGCGTAACTTCAGGTGTGCCCCAGGGCAGCGTAGTAGGTCCACTGCTTTTTACGATTTACATAAACCATCTGGTTGATGGTATTGACAGCGGCCTGCGACTGTTTGCCGATGATGCTGTAGTCCACAATAAAGTAGTATCACACGAAAGTTGTGAACAAATCAATGAGGATTTGCAGAAAATTAATGCTTGGTGTAATGACTGGCTGTTATCTCTCAATATTAGTAATTGTAACCTACTGCGTATAACAAGGCGAAAATCCCCATTAATGTACGAGTACAAAATAAATGTCCAGTCTTTGGAAGCGGTAACGTCCGTCAAGTATCTGCGTGTGACTATTAGAAATGATCTCAAATGGAATGATAAGATTACACAAGTAACGGGTAAGGCGAACCATAGATTGCGGTTTATTGGTAGAATCCTGAAGCGATGCAGTTTTTCAACAAATGAAATAGCTTACAGTACGTTAGTTCGTCCAGTATTGGAGTACTGTTCGTCTATATGGGACCCTTACCAGTTGGGGCTGATTCAAGAGATTGAGAAGGTCCAAAGAAGAGCGGCTAGATTCGTGACTGGTACATTTAGCCATCGCGAGAGCGTTACAAATCTCTTAGAAAGTTTGAAGTGGGACGCACTTACAGATAGTCGGCGCGGTAAACAGAAGGGGCTGCTCACTAAATTCCGAAATCCGATCCTCACCGACGATGTAGAGCATATATTATTATCACCAACTTTCAAATCCCGCAATGATTAGGATTGAAAGATAAGGGGAATAGGAGCTCGTACTGAGGCGTTCAGACAGTCGTTTTTCCTTCTCGCGATCCGCGGGTGGAACAGAGGGGAAGGGGGGGGGATATGATTTTGGCGCGAATTGTGCCCTCTGCCATACACCACTTCGTGTCTAGCGGAGTATATATGTAGATGTAGATGTAGAAAACCACTTGACTTTTGCAGTCGCGGATTCGAAAATTTATCCCAGCGTTGGCAGACGTTTATAAACACTGAAGGACATTGTGTTATTTATGACTGAGGTCTCTTTTATATGTATCTGCTGTGTTTATTGTGTAAGAACACTAAGAACTTAAGCAGCAACCCAATGTATGTAAAGGCCTGTTCACTGCCCAGTTCTACTTTGTCCTTCATCCCTCATCTTCACTCAAAATGATTGTGCATTCTAGTGGACCTCTGTACTACCTTCACATCACAAGACACGACACTACCATTGACGGAAAGTTATCCTGATGCATTAAAACCATTACTGTCACTCACAGACCTTTGGTGGTTTCCGTCCTTTTCGTCCATAAATACTTCCGGTCGCCGTCTCTCGGCTGCCAGTGATGACTTGGTCGCACGCATCATTGTCTTCAGTCACAGCGCCACGGACGATGTCAAAGTTGTAAATCGGTTAAGGATTTTGACGTCCTCGTTAGTCAAACACTCAGTTACAGGAATGTTGCTGTTTATTAACTAAACTTATAATTAAAATATTGAACATTTAGTACAGATTCAAAACGCACCGAACATACACACCACGAAGCCTAGAAACTCTTCCAAACAGAACTTTATTGCCAATTGATTGCCCAAAATGTTTGTTTTTACTTCCGCACAGAGTCTTGTAAATGAACTGCATTTTTTTTTCAAGCTACATTATGACTACTAGGGCCTGCCATCTTGTTACTTTATGCAGGTCGTAGTGCTGCACGCAGACCTCTTAGCCAGTACACACGGCCACCATCGCGCAGCAAAATTGTGCTACGCACTTGAGGTCAAGTGCACAGTTGCCCAAGTAGCACAGCGTGGAGGTGAGCCTGCGTGGAGTTCTGTTGTCTGCACTTTGGTGGTATCTTTTATTTACTTGCAGCAATTAAATGCAGGAATTTGGAAGTGGGAAATTATAATTTAAGAAGAGAATGACAGAGAAGAGTAGATACAGATATCACTTCACAAACACCACCTGGGGAAGGAGAATTTGTGGTAAGTTCCCATCGGTCCAAATTGCTGAGGTCATCGGTCCCTAGGCTTACATACTACTAAATCTAACTTAAACTAACTTAAGCTAAGAACAATACACACCCCCATGTCCGAGGGAAGACTCGAACCTCCGACGGGGGAGTCGCGCGAACCGTGGCAACGAGCCTTAGACCGCGCGGCTACTATGTTACTTAGTAAACAAATTCTGCTTGGCTTTGGAACAATCTTCTGCCTTATTGTAATGTAATTAAGCTACATAGCTGTAGGACCAGTATGAACAGGTTGGATAGTCGACATCACAGTTATAGCTAGTCTGCGTTAATCAGTTGTGTCAGCCACTGATGCGTCGTATGTTTGGATCTTCGCAACGCCTGTAGCGTCAACTAAAGTTTAAAGATGGCGCATGGAAGCGCCGAAACTGGTAGTAAGTCAACAGCCGTAGTCCTCCAGATCTACAGATGTAACGATAGACATACAAAACTTTTCTCCAAAAACCTTTTACAGTCTTCTTGCGTCTGTGTTTCCACTATGAAAACTGATTGTGTTTTCTGATTGATCTTATCCTCAACTTTTCTGTTTTTTTGGATCTGTGCATGTCGTCGGTTTGTTTAACTCTTCGTTTGGGTCTTCGTTCTCTGACGATTTACCGAAGAGAGTTGTATTCTGTTTTGCCTTGGCTTCTTCTACTTTAGTGTTAAAACTTGCCTTCCATGTTGGAAGGGCCGCTGCTCCAGCCTAGATTAATGGTGGTTGTTTATTCTCTGTCTTTCTGAGATGTGCATTTTCTAATCTCAACCTAATGTCCTCTTCTTGCAGCTTCTCTGTCTTTTCACTGGCGGTGGGGCTATTATTAACCCCTAGAACTATGATCTGGTCTTTGTTTGTTGTTCTCTCTTTTTACGATGTCAGTCTGTCCAAAGGGACGTGCTCGTCTTAGGGCATCCAAGGACTCAACCTCCTTCTGTGCTCTAGACCCAGTCTGTACCTATAACTTGCACGCAGTCTGGCTTTTTAATTATTTACTGCCTGGACTTCCTTTCCAGTTGCGACTGGGCGAGAGTGAATTGATTAATCTGCGTTTCAATTTCTGCACTCGTACCAGTGGCAATTTCTTTATCTCCAGCTCCTGGGCAGATTCATGAACCATTTCACCTATGACAGATAGTTACGCCTCTGGAGTAGCAAACTCAATGCCAGGCAGCTGCTCCTCCTCCATTTTCTGAGCACCTTTCTGCGATGCAGAGCGTCTACATCTTGCTACTGCCACAAGTGGTTGTGTTGATGGCGTTTCCCCTACGGACGAGGTGGTGCTTGATCTGTCCCTAAATGGAGCAGAAGACGCAGCCACCGCCAGCTGGGGCTGTGTTTGTAACTCCAGATCTCACACGCAGGACCTACAACATGCGGCTGTGCATTATCCTGCTGAAATGCAGGGTTTCGCTGGGATCAAATGAAGGGTAGACGCACGGGTCGTAACACATCTGGAATGTAACGTCCACTGTTCAAAGTGCCGTCAATTTCCGACGCAGACAGCTAAACCCAAGAACTTGAGCATTTCATGACTGTTTTCAAGGAAAATGGATACACCGAGAAGCAGATTCGTCGGGCTATGGAGCTTGGACCATCTCTGTAGGTGTTCGAAGAGGAACATAGATCTGTGGCCTTTCTTCCTTATGCTGGAGGCTTATCGTTTAAGATTGGACGAATTTTAAGGAATTTTGACATTAAGAGTGTGTTCTGTCTACCTTCTAAGATTAGGGCTCTGCTCGGCTCTGTGAAGGATGATTTTGGGGCTTAGGAAACCCGGGGTGTACAAAATTCCGTGTCAATGTGGGAAAGCTTACGTTGGCCGTTCTATTCGCACAGTGCATGACAGGTGTGTGGAACATCGCCGTCATACGAGGCTACAACAGCCGGAAAAATCGGCGGTAGCAGAACACTGCCTAAATGAGGGACACAATATGAAATTTGAGGAAAATGTTGTGGTTGCCAACATTTCCGGTTTTTGGAACAGTGTTTATAAAGAGGCGATTGAAATTAGGTTGGCTGATAATTTAATCAACATACACAATGGGTTTCCTCTTAGCAGGACGTGGAATCCTGTATTATCTCGCTGCAAAACTGAACGTTCTTCGGTGCGGCTTTGATTGTGATATATCTTTGCCAGCAGTGTTTCACTAAGGGCGGCGCCACCTCCCTGTTTTGGAAGGCAGAAACTGTGATGGGCGGCGCATGCGCCGTGTACTGAACGGTGGCCTATATAGGACGTCGATTTGCAATCTGGCGTCAGTCCTCATCAGGACTCATCAGCAGAAGCAGCATTTCCTGAAGATGACGAACAGTTGGATCGGCGAAATACCGAGTCAAGTTGATTTTAGGATCCGGCAGCAAACCCGAAGAGACTTTCAAGATAATGAGAATACTATCGAAAAGGCACAGTGTTTGTACGATGTTATACGATTCGTGTGCACTCAATGCGACTTTTTATATCTTTCTCGAAAACCTCCTGTGTTACTGCCACAATATTCTTAAATCCTTCCAGTGTCAAACTTTTACCATGTTTATGCCTTGTATGGAAGGAGAAAAGGAGGAGGATTAAGCTCTGTCGTACCTTCAACGACAAGTTCATTAAATACGGAGCATAAGCTCGGAATGTGGGAAGAGGGGACAAGGAAATGGCTGTTCCCTTCCAAAAAAACAATCCCGACATTTGCCTTAAGTGATGTAGGGGAAACCACTGAATACCTATATCTGGCGGTGGCTGCGTCTTCTGCTCCATTTAGGGACAGATCAAGCACCACCTCGTTCGTGGGGGAAACGCCATCAACACAACCACTTGTGGCAGTAGCAAGATGTAGACGCTCTGCATCGCAGAAAGGTGCTCAGAAAATGGAGGAGGAGCAGCTGCCTGGCATTGAGTTTGCTACTCCAGAGGCGTAACTATCTGTCTTACCATTGCGATGACTCTCTCTGTGCGCTTTGTAAGTCGGACAGTGTAAAGGTCACGAATATTTAGCGTCAAGCCAAACAAACACAACATTATTTCAACCTGCAGCTATAAATTAAAGACAGAGAGAAACAACCCGTTCAAAATGGGCTGGTTTAGCTTTAGCACGGCGCTGTTTTCTACTGCCAGGCCTCGCGAAGTAATTCTGTCCATCTGCTGAGTCCGAAGCTGGAGTTTATTGTCTTGCGGACATGTGTTAACTGGGTCTAATGTGTTTTGTTCTGTACGACTGCTGTGTCGACTGTCAGGCGTTTCGTTCAGGTGTTTGCTTACCTTGTCCTATCAGTCTTAACAACCGCGCGTTGTACAGTTTCTTCTCCAGGGAACTCTTTACTCAACTGACTTTCACGCGTTCTAGTCTTTTCTCTCGCCTGATCGTGAAATATTCCGTTTTCACTGCTGTAGTTCCCAACTCTCTCATATTAACCCTGCGTTGATAAACCTCCGTAAAATTTACAGTTGCAGTAGGGTATAAAACACGACATTCTGTACTTAATTTGGAATGTAACATACCAGTGGGGATCTAATAACTAATGCGTAACCTATAAATCATCACTTCTTTTGAGTAAATTGCAGTAGCACGGCAATGCAACACCCCCCCCCCCCCCCTCCCCGCTTACTGTTCTAGGGTAAAATCTCTCGCCTGCTCTTCACCACCGGTTTCGTCCAAATAGTACAAATAGTATATGCAGGGCACGGCTACAAATGAAAGTGACAGCAGTGTGAACCCCAGATGACCAAGCGTTTAGAAAAAAATACCGATTTTGGGGCGGGTGGGAGGAGTATTTTACGTTTCGAGGCAGTGACTGGTGCAGCGGAAACAATACAGAAAGGTAATCCGAAGGCTGTGGGGGCCAGTCTCTACGTGTAAACAATTTTCTTATTTCCAAATATTGCATTACTTTTACTGCAAATAAATCGAAATAATGCTAAATGCTTGAAAGGACGTCATAAGATGAACATCAAAAAAAGCAAAACGAGGATAATGGAATGTAGTCGAATTAAATCGGGTGACGCAGCAGGAATTAGATTAGGAAATGAGACGCTTAAAATAGTAAAAGAGTTTTGCTATTTGGGGAGCAAAATAACTGATGATGGTCGAAATAGAGAGGATATAAAATGTAGACTGGCAATGGCAAGGAAAACGTTTCTGAAGAAGAGAAATTTGTTAACATCGACTACAGATTTAAGTGTCAGGAAGTCTGTTCGGAAAGTATTTGTATGGAGTGTGGCCATGTATGGAAGTGAAACGTGGATGATAAATACTTTAAACAAGAAGAGAATAGAAGCTTTCGAAATGTGGTGCTGCAGTAGAATGCTGAAGATTAGATGGGTAGACCACATAACTAATGAGGAGGTATAGAACAGAATTGGAGAGAAGAGAAATGTGTGGCACAACTTGACTAGAAGATGGGATCGGTTGGTAGGGCATATTCTGAGGCGTCAGTGGATCACCAATTTAGTATTGGAGGGCAGCGTGGAAGATAAAAATCGTAGAGAGCGACCAAGAGATGAATACACTAAACAGGTTCAGAAGGATGTAGGTTGCAGTAGGTACTGGGAGATGAAGAACCTAGCACAGGAAAGAGTAGCATGGAAAGCTGCATCAAACCAGTCTCTGGCCTGAAGACCACAACAACAGCAACAATGCTAAATGCACTGATGGAAAAAAAGACTGTAGTCGTGAAAAGACGACGTCGATATTGATCCGATGACGGAATATGTCACCTGGAGTATAGTAGAAGTACTCATAATGATATCAACGTCGTCTGGTAACAGATAGTGTAATGGCATAGCTACCAGACCGGGATCTATATCTACCCTTTAATGGGTCAGCTTGCAGGCAGAAGGTTCAGTATGGTGCGAACGTGAGAAGCAAACAAGCAACCCTACCACGGGTACCTACTCGTCCTTTCTACAGCCTACTGAGCGAGTTTGAAAGGGGTCAAATTATTGACTTCCGAGCGACGGTATGGTCCTTTCTAAGAATTTCCACAGAAGTTGAACGTGCTGCGTCAGTCGTGGAACGATGCTGCTTTCAGTGGCCATTCTCACACCCGTAGACGAGGTTCTGGAAGGCCACAATGCACAGACACCCGCCTGGATCGTCGTATTGGAGGGCAGCAGTGGTAGATCCTACATCTGCCGTAGCACACATAAGAGGGATAATGAGCCCAGACGTGTCAAGTCAACACTTACTGTTGCGGAAACAGCAGTGGGAATACGGGCACGCACACCTCTAGCCTGTCTTGCACTCACGCCACAGCATCGACGTGCCCAGCTCGACTGGTGTTGTCAGTGGATAACTTGGGAGGTGGAACGACGCACCCTGCTCTTCAGCGATGAAGGCAGATTCTACCTGCGCGCAAGTGACAGTCGTTTACCCCTACAACATAGACCTAGTGAGCGCTCTCTCGTAGAGTGCATAAATCCAAGGACACAATGGCCCCACTCTCGGCCTTACGGTCAGGGGTGCGATAAACTACAACTCTCGTTTGGTGTTTCTGGAGGGGTCACTTACCAGCACTCGGTACGCGCAAGTGTGATTACACCCGTTCTTTCGTCGTTCTTGTAACAGGAAGGTGGTGTATTGTTCCATCAGGACAATGCTCACCCACACACTGCCAGTGAAATTCAACGTGCCGTCCAAGACGTGCAGCAACTTCCCTGGCCAGCACAATCTCAGGACTTGTCTACGATCGAGAATTTGTGGGATATGATGGGACGAGAAGTGACTCGTGCGACTCGTCAACCAACAGCTCTTGCAGAACTGCGTGAATAGATCGAGTAGGCTTGGAATAACGTATCCCAGAACAGTATTCGCTATCTGCACGATCAACTTGATGCCAGAGACAGCGTCTGCATTGACGCCCGTGGAGGCTACCTTGCATCCTAACAGGAGTTCAAAATGGTTCAAATGGCTCTAAGCACTATGGGACTTCACATCTTAGGTCACCAGTCCCCTAGAACTTAGAACTACTTAAACCTAAGGACATCACACACATACATCCCTGAGGCAGGATTCGAACCTGCGACCGTAGGAGCAGCGCGGTTCCGGACTGAAGCGCCTAGAACCACTCGGCCACAATGGGCGTCACTAACAGGAATTCTACAGCATGGATCGATACTTGATACCTCAGACCCGCTGCTTCTATTGGTCTATAAAGGTAATCATTTCATGCACTCTATGTGCACTGTTGCAACAATAAATCTTGAGTGAATTACAGAAATATCTAAGAGGGTGTACTAATCTTTTCCGGCTGTGTGTGTTATATTTATTGATATTTTCATAAAGTGAAGGAAAACCCAAAGGAAAATTTGGGTGATGAGTAAGCGGTGAAATACAAGAATGTCGTCTTTGCTTCATCAAAATCTGGGCAGCCTACAGTAAACGTACATAAAAATATTTTGACTCATGTGGTGTAATCTTGTGTGCAGCAGAACAAATTTATGTCAGTTATGGCATCCCCAGTTTTTACGATGAATACCACTCCAGCATGACTAAATCATCAAGTCTAAAATAATAAAATTAATTTTATGTACGAACTTCCCCTGTACGCCTTATAATGCATTTGCTGTCCCAGGTTTACACTGATCTTTTCATTTCAAGCATTAAATAAAAGTAATTATAAATACAATGTACAGAGCATTGTTTCGGTTTATTTGCAGTGTAAGGCAAAAACTGAACGTAGAAAGAAGTTTGTACATACGAACTCGACCTCACGAACCTCGGTTTAGCATTTCTGTACACTTTCCACTAAGCCAACCGCTGCATCGAAAATACGCAAACGTCAAGGGCTCAAGTCTCACCCTAAACATCTCAAAAATACTATTTTTTCAAAAATTCTGTTTTTTTAATGCTTGGCCATCTGGAGCTGCTATTGCTGTCACTTCCATTTCTAGCCGAGCCCTGCATATGCCCTAAATTTGGACGAAATCGGTGATGACGGGAAGGCACAGTCCCTTATCGGAAGATTTTGTGTGAAATGCATCACGGAAACTCTCCTAGATTCTTACAGTTCCATTTCCTTCAACACAAGAAAGTATGTACAGATTTTCTTAACGTGTTGCAGGTGTGACCCGCATGTAATAGATTTTAATTGTCACATAGAAAATATCAAGCTGCTACAGTGAAACCTCGATGTCAGCCCTTTCCTACGTATTATAATGAGTCAACCTCCTGTAACATTACCATTTATTTATAGAGATAACAGATAACATGTATAATATCGCCCAGCTTAAAATTATCTCAGCTGTTTCACTAAAAGAATTCATATGATTTTGGCGCGCGGGGTAGCCGTGCTGTCATGGGCGTCTTGTCACGGTTCGTGCAGCTCCCCCCGTTGGAGGTTCGAGTCCTCCCTCGGGCATGGGTGTGTGTGTTGTCTTTAGCGAAAGTAAGTTTAAGTTAGATTAAGTAGTGCGTAAGCCTAGGTACCGATGACCTCAGCAGTTTGGTCCCATAATCCTTACCACCAATATCTTTCGTATGATTTTGTATATGATGTATTATATTTCAGGCTAAAATGTGCAAAAAAGAAATTAATGTGTTATACAGTTGATATGTACTAACAGTTAAAAATGCTCTTCTTTTAAAAATATTTGAAATTACGAAATTTCTGGTATACTTAAAATTCACATTATTAATTGTATAGTCTAACTGTAATTATTAAATTTATTTCGAGATTGATTTACATAATAACGATATATTTTAGTGAAGATTCTTCTTTGGTAAAGAAAGTTTGTAAACTCTTTTGCTTCGTAAGCTCTTTGGAATAATGGGAGTATCGCAGAATGTAAGAAGTGGTGAGCATGCCTCTGATGGAAGTAGACGTTTTCTAAGTTTGTCACAAACAGTGTAATTATTGTTTTTTTTTAACGTGGAAAATGTAGAAACAGTGTGATGTTAAAAGATGTGACAAAGAATAAAATTCAGAAATAATAGAGGCAGTTATTTAGTCATCAAGAACCTACAAAATCGAAATTTCAGCTGCAAGAATGTACACCTAGACATAGCTTTGAGCCATCGACAATAACAATACCTACACGTGCTCTAGCATAGTAGACATTCGTCGTAGCCTGCAGTAGAAAGTTGTACCTTTGTAACTGTGCAGAGTAGTATTTTGGTTATTATTTTCTTTTCATTGTCTTGTACTCTTATATGGCTTGTGCCACCAAAAGACTTGTTTCACTTCTTGTTATTCTTCCATTTGGAAATTACTGCACGCAAAGAAGGTTTTTTTTAATTAAAATAGAGTGCTCCAACTTGATCATTAGTTTTTTCCTGCCAACCACAGGACACTAGTATACAGACTTTGGTATTCATGATGGAACATATTAATTTCTTATTTCTGCTTGCTAGAATGTATGTGGGTTTCAAGTGACAAAAGGTCACCAACTTCATACTTAATCAGTCGCAATATCTTATCATGTCCTTCCTTCTACTGCTGAGTCTCATCACGTAAATACTCCATGGTCACTTCAATTTTCCTATCCCACGATTGATCTAGTCGGAGAATCGCTCAAGATGTTGGAGAATATACTTCCAGGAGGTTGGTTCAGCAGGATTTCACATGATGCAAAACCTGTCATGGTATGAGGTAGGCTGTTGATACACCCTCAAAATCTGTTATATATTTTTTCCACTTGCTATGTTTGTGACTACAATATGTTCTGCACATGTGCTACACCTCTCTCATGACTCTTGCAGCTGGATTTGAGGCAGGCCTGTATTTAGCTATCGGAACTTGTTCCACACCATTCCTCTGCAACATCTCGTTCCACTCATTTGATATAAATTGCGGTCCATTGTCTAACAACACCTGCTTAAGTTTCACACCTGTACAAATTAATGATTTTCTATTGTCACTGAATTTGCCTTACCAGTTACCTTCCATAGCGGTTAGATCTTTACATATCTGGAACACAGTTGTAAACACCCTCATGAGCTGTCTGAAATTTTGCCATGGGACTTGGGCAGTAGTGTATATTGCTGTTTCCATTTAGTCAGAGCCCTGCATGCCAATGCGATTGTTTTAACATTATCCGAGTCCGTTTCATCCAGCTGGTATAAGTACAATGCTATTCCATAGTCTGCGCTGTCACAAGCCAAGTAAAATTCCTTGCTCAACTCTGGGTGCGAAACCAGTTTAGAATCGCATAGCTGTTGCTTTATTTCCTCGAAATCACCTTGGCATTCGTCTGTCCAATCCCATAACACTTTGTTCTTCAGAAGATTCAAGAAATGTGGGTTACTAAGTGACTGTCCACTTATAAACTTCATATACCATCCACATAAACCAAGGAAACCTCTTAATTGTTTCATACATTGTGGCGCAGGAAAATCCTTGACTGCTTGTAGTTTGATCTCATCTGGTTTGATCCCCTGTGCACTGACGATGTGTCCAAGAAACTTAACCTCACTCCTTCCAAAATCTGATTTCCCCAAATTCGCTATCCCTCCTGCCTTCTCAAAGGCCATGAGTACCTCTTCAAGCGTTTTAACATGCTCTTCCCAGTCTGCTTTTGCTATTAAGATATCGTCAACTTACACAGTCACCTTCTTCCTCAACTGCTCACTCAGTAGCCGGCCGCGGTGGCCGAGCGGTTCTAGGCGCTTCAGTCCGGAACCGCGCAACAGCTACAGTCGCAAGTTCGAATCCTGCCTCGGGCATGGATGTGTGTGATGTCCTTAGGTTAGTTAGGTTTAAGTAGTTCTAAGTTCTAGGGGACTGATCATCTCAGATGTTAAGTCCCATATTGCTCAGAGCCATTTGAACCATTTTGCTCACTCAGTACCTTATCCAATGCTCTCACAAAGGCAGACTTCGAAACATTGAGGACAAACGGTAGTACACGATACTGGTAGCTTCTTCCTTCATACACGAATGCAGTGTATCCTTATGTAGGGGGACCTGGCTGAATCCCGATATGAGATCTATACTACTGAATACTATTGCCCCGTGAAACATTTGCAGTAATTCTCCAAATTCTCAGGTCTCGTTCTTTATGGAATAATAATTTTATTCACTGGACGTGCATCCAATACTACTCTGACATCGCTATTCCTTTTTTCCACAACGAACAACGTTTTGTTACATTGGATAGTTCACCTTTCTGTTATTCCCCTCTGTAGCATTCTCAGAGGCCTTTCTTCCACTGCTTCACTTTTCGATTGAGGTATCGCATAATGCCGTAAATAAAATGGTTTATGCTCCTTCACTTGTAATTTGCACTCACCTGTCTTGATTATACCAGATTCACTTGAAGAAACCTGGCTGTACCTTCGCAGGATCCTCATCAATTCTTCCATGATCTCACGGTCTTGATGTTCAAGTAATTGGAGTTTTCGCTCAACAATAGGTTCAGTGTCTTCTGTGCCGGCCTTGCCTTTCCATCTCCATTGCTTCTTGCTCAGAGCTCCAGAATCTCCTTTCACAGTACCTTGTGGTGTTAGTAGCAGATCGATATCATATCATATCTTAGTCATTCCAACCACCTCTTTATCACTGATCCTCTCTTTAAAGGCAATAACAACTTCCGTTCCTCCTTTCTGCACTTTCACACATCCTTTTCCAAAGTTTAATGGAACCTTTTGTTCACTTAACAAGTTGATTCCTAAAATTATGGCCAACACCAACCCAGACACAACTATCGTCGACACGTCATAATCTTCATCACCAAGCTTCATTGTGACTAAAATCTGTTCCTTAATAACTTTGCTCTTTGAACCAACGGAAACTGTGGTACATATAGCATATACAGGAAAATTGAGTTTCCTCTTTCCTTGTTCCAACCACTTCGTATAGAGCTTGTGGCATATTGCATTGACCTGGCTACAAGTTTTCCACTAAATCATCGGTAAGGATATCAAATATTTCTGCTTAAATGATAGGCTGTACAACTTACGACCTTCTTGCAATAGGTCTTCCACAATATCTGTGGCATTATCTGTCCACACGGACATTATTATGTCCTCCCCTCACCCCCATCCTCCATTCCTGACCAGGGCCACAACAGAAATGTCCTCTTGTTTTCTGGTGTTCCTTCCCTATGCTGTCTGTCTGGTCTATTGTCTGAGTTTTGCAGCTGGTCATCCAATGTATTGTGCCCTGAGGTCTGATATCCGTAGCCACTATGGTGTCCTGTGTGACCACCATGGCCACGGAAACCACTGCCATGTGTCCTGCCATTATTATTATTCCAATGTTGTCCGCTGTGTCTATTGTTATGGTCTGAATGGGTATCTGTATTAGTTTCATTGTTCTCTGATACTCTTCTATCATCTTCTCCTCCTCCCATTGCTCTTGACTCATACAACGTGTCTGATTGTCCCAAGGCTGACTTCATTGCTGACTTATCCTGACTTCATTTCTGACTTTTCTTGAACTCCAGTTGGTAGTTTACTTACAATCAGAGACACTGTTGCTTCTGTCATCATTGGTTCATCTAAATACAAGCTACTCTCACAATGATGTTGAAAAAATTTCTTTAAATTCTGGTCGCGCCCTCTCTGAAACATTCCACTTTGGTATAGACTGTTACATACAACATTTTGTACCTATCATGACCAATATTGTTGCAAAAGTTCCTTTTCAAAATCAGCAAAGGTTGTACACTTATGTCCTATTCTCATACCCCAGGTACCAGCTTCACCTCCCAATCTTGCTGCAACAAAGCGTACCTTCCTGTGCTCACCCCATAATTCAGATAACAAGCCCTTAAATTGAACTAGGAAATCTCTGGTATGCCATCTTTCACTTGGTTCGAAGTTCTTAAAATTCCCTATACCTCATCGTTTTGTATACCAATTAAGCTACCTCCCGCAATGCTTCCATTATGTAGTAGTGATTTCACTTCGCTCTTCACCTGCTGACCGACCTGTTCTTTAGTCTTGCCTTCCTCACTGTACACCTCTTTTACTCGCTGTGCATAAGCATCCTGGGTCAGCACAAAAGCTGATATCCTGTGTGTGCAGTGTTTCACTTCTTCATCCAGTTGTTTGAAACGCTCGTCATAAACCTTAAACTTTTTAGTAAGTTCTTCGTTTACTTCTTTGACACACGATTCTGCCTTTTCAAAACGATTAG
This sequence comes from Schistocerca americana, assembly GCF_021461395.2. Taxonomy (NCBI): domain Eukaryota; kingdom Metazoa; phylum Arthropoda; class Insecta; order Orthoptera; family Acrididae; genus Schistocerca; species Schistocerca americana. The sequence goes on from NC_060121.1 coordinate 897,513,134, forward strand.
CATTGCCTGCAACGTTCTCCTCAAATCGAATGGTAAGTTCATTTGTCCTTTGATGCCTTGACTCAGCCATCTTCTTTACAGCCTCACTAGTCCACCTCTCTACTGAGTCATTCACTTAATGTCTTCTTTAATTGTTTGTTAACTTGCAATAAGATTTTCTGGTTGTCTACTGATCGCCTAATGTCATCTTTCTGGTACATAATATCTTCCTTTAATTGTTTGTTACCATGTAATGATGTTTTGAGCATGTCAACGATAGACAGGTCAGACCTAAGTTTACACTCATCTCGTTTCGGCGTCTCCATGATTGGTGACGGCACCGCATTCGGACTTTCCATCTCTGTTGATAATACTGGAATCCTTCAACATTTCACTACTACTTGCTACTGTTTTCGTCTCCAATTGGTTACTTTCACCTAAAAGTCTGCTTTCACGTCCATGTCTACTGCAGTTGCACCAACCTCATTAGTTGCCATATTGAACCACAAATAAGCTACCCAAGCAAGAAATAACAAATCACAATAACACTCATAGCACAGAATGGATGGCAATAACCATAACCAAATCGCACCGTGTATGCATTCATCGCTGTAATTTGTGCTCAGAAGCACACATAACATACAATATCACGTAATAGAAGAAAAAGAATGAACTATAAGCTAAGGTAAATACAGATCTGCAGTTGGTTTGTAAAAAAAATTAGACTACTAAGTAAGTTGGGTCTGGCAGTGACATTTACTTTACTGTATGATCGGCAAATTAGGTGAGGACTCGTAATTTAGTGATACAGAAGAATTTTAACTATCATTTTTTGTAATTATGTAATTATACAATGCAATCTGAACAGCCAGTTAATTACTCTTGTTGCTGCAGTTGCGTGAGGTAACGTTGTAATGCGCGACTTACCTTGCATTGTCTTCTCGCCTGTAGTCGCGGCTGTTCCTTAGCGCCGACTCAGTTGATGCAGTGCTGTTATTAACTTTAGCACATAGATGCCACTAGCGTCGTCATGAGTGTAACACGATGGAGTATGTTTATTTCACAACATAACTTCTTTGCAATGTCTTGACCGGACGATTGTATTGACTGTGTCGTAAGTTCTTTGGCGTACACACCCTAAGCTCGCGTGCTGCTGGTCTCGGCGGAGGTTCGAGTCCTCCCTCGGGCATGGGTGTGTGTGTTTGTCGTTAGGATAATTTAGGTTAAGTAGTGTGTAAGCTTAGGGACTGATGACCTTAGCAGTTAAGGCCCATAAGATTTCACACACATTTGGATATTTCGACCTAAGCTCGCGTGACGTCACTCAACAATCCCAACAGTCACTGTTTACACACAAATAGTTGACTCGACAAATTAATGACATGGCACTTCTTACCCGAAATTTGTAGATCGTGTAAACACGTCACTATATAACATGCTTGGAGGTACAAGTGGTTGGGGACCCTTAAACTGTTCTCACTCTGACCGTGCACCTGCCGGCCGGAGTGGCTGAGCGGTTAAAGGCGCTGCAGTCTGGAACCGCACGACCGCAACGGTCGCAGGTTCGAATCCTGCCTCGGGCATGTATGTGTGTGATGTCATTAGGTTAGTTAGGTTTAAGTAGTTCTAAGTTCTAGGGGACTTATGACCACAGCAGTTGAGTCCCATAGTGGTCAGAGCCATTTTGAACCGTGCACCATGTCCACGCCACATACCTGGTACTACCGCAGTGGACATATTATTTGTGCTACGCACTCCTGGCAGCTTGCTCAAATTATGTATATAAATATGGAAGCGGGTTTAGGGGATCCACTCAACACTAAACACAACATTGTCCTACAGGGTGTTCCAAAAATGACCGGTATATTTGAAACGGCAATAAAAACTAAACGAGCAGCGATAGAAATACACCTTTTGTTGCAATATGCTTGGGACAACAGTACATTTTCAGGCAGACAAACTTTCGAAATTACAGTAGTTACAATTTTCAACAACAGATGGCGCTGCGGTCTGGGAAACTCTATAGTACGATATTTTCCACATATCCACCATGTGTAGCAATAATATGCCGTAGTCTCTGAATGAAATTACCCGAAACCTTTGACAACGTGTCTGGCGGAATGGCTTCACATGCAGATGAGATGTACTGCTTCAGCTGTTCAATTGTTTCTGGATTCTGGCGGTACACCTGGTCTTTCAAGTGTCCCCACAGAAAGAAGTCACAGGGGTTCATGTCTGGCGAATAGGGAGGCCAATCCACGCCGCCTCCTGTATGTTTCGGATAGCCCAAAGCAATCACACGATCATCGAAATATTCATTCAGGAAATTAAAGACGTCGGCCGTGCGATGTGGCCGGGCACCATCTTGCATAAACCACGAGGTGTTCGCAGTGTCGTCTAAGGCAGTTTGTACCGCCACAAATTCACGAAGAATGTCCAGATAGCGTGATGCAGTAATCGTTTCGGATCTGAAAAATGGGCCAATGATTCCTTTGGAAGAAATGGCGGCCCAGACCAGTACTTTTTGAGGATGCAGGGATGATGGGACTGCAACATGGGGCTTTTCGGTTCCCCATATGCGCCAGTTCTGTTTATTGACGAAGCTGTCCAGGTAAAAATAAGCTTCGTCAGTAAACCAAATGCTGCCCACATGCATATCGCCGTCATCAATCCTGTGCACTATATCGTTAGCGAATGTCTCTCGTGCAGCAATGGTAGCGGCACTGAGGGGTTGCCGCGTTTGAATTTTGTATGGATAGAGGTGTAAACTCTGGTGCATGAGACGATAAGTGGACGTTGGCGTCATTTGGACCGCAGCTGCAACACGGCGAACGGAAACCCGAGGCCGCTGTTGGATCACCTGCTGCACTAGCTGCGCGTTGCCCTCTGTGGTTGCCGCACGCGGTCGCCCTACCTTTCCAGCACGTTCATCTGTCATGTTCCCAGTCTGTTGAAATTTTTCAAACAGATCCTTTATTGTATCGCTTTTCGGTCCTTTGGTTACATTAAACCTCCGTTGAAAACCTCGTCTTGTTGCAACAACACTGTCTTCTAGGCGGTGTAATTCCAACACCAGAAAAATCCTCTGTTCTAAGGAATAAACCATGTTGTCTACAGCACACTTGCACGTTGTGAACAGCACACGCTTACAGCAGAAAGACGACGTACAGAATGGCGCACCCACAGACTGCGTTGTCTTCTATATCTTTCACGTCACTTGCAGCGCCATCTGTTGTTGAAAATTGTAACTACTGTAATTTCGAAAGTTTGTCCGCCTGAAAACGTACTGTTGTCCCAAGCATATTGCAACAAACGGTGTATTTCTATCGCTGCTCGTTTAGTTTTTATTGCCGTTTCAAATATACCGGTCATTTTTTAAACACCCTGTACATCTAGTATGAACAGTTACATACTGGGACGATAAAAAAATCGCAGTTTGCACTGTTTACTCGCTAAGTCATAAGTGTTGACGCCAATTAACATTCTTGCTAATTTGATGAAAGGTCATAATTATCATGACGATGACGATGACTGACGATGACTTGACGATGACTGAGCGAGGTGACGCAGTGGTTAGCACACTGGACTCGCATTCGGGAGGACGACAGTTCAATCCCGTCTCCAGCCGTCCTGATTTAGGTTTTCCGTGATTTCCCTAAATCGTTTCAGTCAAATGCCGGGATGGTTCCTTTGAAAGGGCACGGCCGATTTCCTTCCCAATCCTTCCCTAACCCGAGCATGCTCTCCGTCTCTAATGACCTCTTTGTCGACGGGACGTTAAACACTAACCACCACCACCTGAGGAAATTTAGAGAACGAGCATTTGAGGCTGACTGCAGTACAATTTTACTGCCGCCAACTTATATTTCGCGGAAAGACCACAAAGATAAAAGAGAGATTAGGGCTCGTACAGAGGCATATAGGCAGTCATTTTTCCCTCATTCTGTTTGGGAGTGGAACAGGGAGAGAAGATGCTAGTTGTGGTACGAGGTACCCTCTGCCACGCACCGCATAGTGGATTGCGGCGTATGTATGTAGATATAGATGTGGATGTACAAGTTTGTGACCATAGACGTGAAATAAAATGAATTTAATCTACATTTTGGGGTCACTGTTCCACTCGCGACCATGTCGCAGCTTGTGAGAGCGATACGCACATACAGAGATGACCGTAGTATCGCGTACACAAGGTATGAACCGGCAGTGCACTGTAGGAACTGTCATTTGTTCTCAGGTGATTCATGTGAGAAGTACCGACGTTATTGTAGCCGCACGACGGGACTTAACAAACTTTGAATGCGGAATGGTAGTCAGAGCTACACGCGTGCGACATTCCATTTCGGAAATCGTTAAGGCAATCCAATATTCCGAGAGCCACAATGTCAAGAGTGCGCAGAGAATACCGAATTCCAAGCATTACCTCTCACCGCGGACAACACATTGACCGACGGCTTTCACACTTGACTGACAAGGGGAGGCTGCCAATTGTGAAATTCAGATTCGATTCATACTGCGCATAATAAAAGCTCATGGCCAGAGGTGTAACGTAGCAAAGCACCAAGATGCACTGCTCAGCCGTTGTCGAGAAAATCGACAGTTAAAAGAAACCGTTGCCATGAAATACTCTCTACGATTAATAATTTTCTGCAGCGTTGTGGCGCAGCGGTAAGCGCTCGGGTTCGTAATCCGAAGGTCGCTCGATCGAATCTCGCGCCATGCATTTTTTTTTATTATTAGTTTTTTTGTAATTCATATATATATATATATATATATATATATATATATATATATATATATAAACTATTAATGAATTGTTTATGCATGTTGGTGAAGGCGGATCGCTCTCCAATTGTACCGCCTCCGTTTTTACGTTTTTTTTTACAGGGTGTGCCGAAGCTCTACCGTCCGCACTGATTTTCGACGTTGTTATAAGTTGCGCTAGGGACCGCATCTACCTTCTTTCGAAGTTAGCAGGCAACTACGCTGTTATGCGGCGGCTCGTTTCGGCCCATTCAACATCTGTCCTTCAAGTGTAACGAGCGAGTAACAGAGTTTATATTTCATACCTGCCGTAGCATATTTGTGTTCGTGGGGTCTCTATTCTAATTCGAACGTTTGACTTACGCTATACGTATTCGTTTCGGAATACCGTTTCTACGTCTTCCGTTAACTATACGTGGTTAACATTATGAAGACAATTAATAACATTTGTGAAATACAACTTTGTCTGCGGAAAACGTAATGATGTTCGAAGTCGCCAGTTTTTCCACGACAAACGACTTTCAACAACTTATTATATGCATAATTGTTGCAACTGATTGCCGGGAATAATATATATATATATATATATATATATATATATATATATATATATATATATATATATATATATTTGAATTACAAAAAACAAATACTAAAAAAAGGGTTGCATGGCGCAAGATACGATTCGGCGACCTTGGGATTACGAAACCGAGCGCTTACCGCTGCGCCACGACGCTGTAGAAAATTATTAATCGTAGAGAGTATTTCACCGCAACGGTTTCTTTTAACTGTCGATTTTCTCGACGACGGCTGAGAAGTGCATCTTGGTGCTTCGCCACATTGCACCTCTGGCCATGAGCTTTTATTGTGCGCAGTATGAATCGAATCTGAATTTCACAATTGGCGGCCTCCCCTTGTGAGAGTAGCGGCCTTTGTGTAGTGTTGTCAGTGCCAACAGAGAAGCAGCACTGGGTGAAATAACAGCAGAAATCAATACTGGACGTACGACGAACGTATGCATTAGGACAGTTCGGCGAAATTTGGAGTTAATCGGCTATGCCAGCATACGACCAATGGGCTATGGCAGCAGACGACCGACGCGAATGCCTTTGCTACCAGCACGACGTCGCCTGCAGCGCCTCTCCCGGGGTCGTGGCCGTATCGGTTGAATCCTAGACGACTGGAATTCGGTGAATGGCCAGATGAGTCCAGATTTCAGTTTGGCAAAAGCTGATGGTAAGGTTCGGGTGTGGCGTAGATCCCATGGAGCCAACAAGGCAGTGTGCATGTTAGTTGTTGCTCCATGATCGTGTGGGCTGTAATTACGGTGGAATGTGAGGCGTAGCGCCTTCGCATCGCTCCTGTCACTTGTTAGGACGATATCGTTATAGCCATGAGTCATCGACAGGTTTCACCATCTGACATGGGCCTGAGTTACGGAGCAGCACGTAGTTGTACTAGTAGATGGCAGAGGTCAGCAGTTAACGGACAGTGCTAGCAGTCGTAGTCAAAGCAATGTTGTAAAGTTATGTTTGATTAATATTTAATGTATTTGCATAATTATAATTGTTTTATATGTGTAGTAATTAGCAGTGTGAGTGTTGCATGAGTGAAGAAGAACGGAAGTAAATGAAAATTGTTTTGTTTATTCACGAAGTACTAGTTTAACTATACATAGGTTTTACTATAATTAGACGTGCAGTCAGTTAATGATACTAATAAATCGTAAGTAGAACACAAATTAATCGGTAATTTCAGAAGGAGTAATTTTATATTTGATACTTTTCTAAATTTATTTATTTAGCAATTGCCATAGAACGAAATGTTTTACTATGATCGGTCATTGAAGTAAAGCGCGGGTTAGCGCGGGATAATACTGCAACCTGATTTGCTGTTTGTGATATCAGCCAATCAGAAAAATGCAAGCTCGCGCCAATCTATGCTGGGAACAAAGCCTTAGGTGTGATATAAATCAGTCGGGGCTGAGGGTTCGAACTAATAACATCTCATTGAAAGCAACTCCGACGAAAGTATTGTAAAATCGCGGAAAAATGCTAATTACGAGTACGTGAAGTAGTACAACGTGTATTTAAGTGAACGCTACAGTGGAAGTCGTGTGGAATTTCGGACGGTATATCAAAATTATTGCTTTTGACTGTTAGTTAAAACCGCGTGGCGTGTTGTGCGATCTAAGACTGGAACAGGTATTACGTGTAGAGCAGAGTGCACAACATTTGAGCGAGCATTTTCATAACTAAACGATCAGGTGAACTCTATTAACTTCGGTAACGGGTGTAAATACCACAAACTGGCTACGTGTGTGATTGTGGTGTGCGTGTAAACTTTACATTGTGTTGCCACTTAGTACGGACTTCGCAGTATTAACTGTGATCTTTATCGTACAAATACACCTGAAAATTTGCATTGCCAAGTTGAAACTTTTATTTCAGTAGCTAGCCACATCCCGTTTACAGGACAATTCTATGTATGAAAATTCCTGGCAGATTAAAACTGTGTGCCCGACCGAGACTCGAACTCGGGACCTTTGCCTTTCGCGGGCAAGTGCTCTACCATCTGAGCTACCGAAGCACGACTCACGCTCGGTACTCACAGCTTTACTTCTGCCAGTATCTCGTCTCCTACCTTCCAAACTTTACAGAAGCTCTTCTGCGAACCTGAAGAGCTTCTGTAAAGTTTGGAAGGTAGGAGACGAGATACTGGCAGAAGTAAAGCTGTGAGTACCGGGCGTGAGTCGTGCCTCGGTAGCTCAGATGGTAGAGCACTTGCCCGCGAAAGGCAAAGGTCCCGAGTTCGAGTCTCGGTCGGGCACACAATTTTAATCTGCCAGGAAGTTTCATATGAGCGCACACTCCGCTGCAGAGTGAAAATCTCATTCTGGAATTCTAAGGTATGTTGCGACCTGCAATAGACAGTAGTGGCCTAGTATTCTCTACTACAGCTTTTAGCTAAACAAATGAATAATGCTGGACACTGGCAGGGCGGTAAAAAGTAACATGCCGCGCCGAAAATGGTCAAGGTTCTCTGATCCAACTGAACCGATCGCTGACCGTTTACAGCCACTCACGAACTTCATGTTAGCGAACAACGATGACTTTTTATGGATGACAATGCGCCATGTCACTTGGTCACAATTGTTCGCGAATGATTTGAAGAAAATTCTGGACAATTCCAGCAAATGGTTTGGCCACCCAGATCGCCCAGCGCAAATCCCACGGAACATTTATGGGACTTAATCGAGAGGTCAGTTTGTGCACAAAATCCAGCACCGACAACACTTCAGCAAATGCAGGACGCAGTAGAGACAGCACGGCTCGATATTTCTGCAGGGGACTTCGAATGATACCAAGCCTCGTCGAGTAGCTGCACTATGTCCGACAAAAGGAGATCTGCTACGATATTAGGAGGCATGCCATGACTTCTGTCACCTCAATGTGTATTGAAGCATGGTAAACTGTAATTTCTGTAATTTATTTTTTGCGTTAACTTACGTTACGTTAATGTTCAAATGTGTGTGAATTCCTAATGGACCAAACTGCTGAGGTCATTGGTCCCTAGACTTACACACTACGTATCACGGTATAAGTGTATATTTTTATTTTTATAATTATACGAGGGCAGTTCAATAAGTAATGCAACACATTTTTTTTCTGAAACAGGGGTTGTTTTATTCAGCATTGAAATACACCAGGTTATTCCCCAATCTTTTAGCTACACAACACTATTTTTCGACGTAATCTCCATTCAATGCTATGGCCTTACGCCACCTTGAAATGAGGGCCTGTATGCCTGCACGGTACCATTCCACTGGTCGATGTCGGAGCCAACGTCGTACTGCATCAATAACTTCATCATCCGCGTAGTGCCTCCCGCGGATTGCGTCCTTCATTGGGCCAAACATATGGAAATCCGACGGTGCGGGATCGGGCTGTAGGGTGCATGAGGAAGAACAGTCCACTGAAGTTTTGTGAGCTCCTCTCGGGTGCGAAGACTTGTGTGAGGTCTTGCGTTGTCATGAAGAAGGAGAAGTTCGTTCAGATTTTTGTGCCTACGAAAACGCTGAAGTCGTTTCTTCAATTCCTGAAGAGTAGCACAATACACTTCAGAGTTGATCGTTTGACCATGGGGAAGAACATCGAACAGAATAACCCCTTCAGCGTCCCAGAAGACTGTAACCATGACTTTACCGGCTGAGGGTATGGCTTTAAACTTTTTCTTGGTAGGGGAGTGGGTGTGGCGCCACTCCATTGATTGCCGTTTTGTTTCAGGTTCGAAGTGATGAACCCATGTTTCATCGCCTGTAACAATCTTTGACAAGAAATTGTCACCCTCAGTCACATGACGAGCAAGCAATTCCGCACAGATGGTTCTCCTTTGCTCTTTATGGTGTTCGGTTAGACAACGAGGGACCCAGCGGGAACAAACCTTTGAATATCCCAACTGGTGAACAATTGTGACAGCACTACCAACAGAGATGTCAAGTTGAGCACTGAGTTGTTTGATGGTGATCCGTCGATCATCTCGAACGAGTGTGTTCGCACGCTCCGCCATTGCAGGAGTCACAGCTGTGCACGGCCGGCCCGCACGCGGGAGATCAGACAGTCTTGCTTGACCTTGAGGCGATGATGACACACGCTTTGCCCAACGACTCACCGTGCTTTTGTCCACTGCCAGATCACCGTAGACATTCTGCAAGCGCCTATGAATATCTGAGATGCCCTGGTTTTCCGCCAAAAGAAACTCGATCACTGCCCGTTGTTTGCAACGCACATCCGTTACAGACGCCATTTTAACAGCTCCGTACAGCGCTGCCACCTGTCGGAAGTCAATGAAACTATACGAGACGAAGCGGGAATGTTTGAAAATATTCCACAAGAAATTTCCGGTTTTTTCAACCAAAATTGGCCGAGAAAAAAAATGCGTTGCATTACTTATTGAACTGCCCTCGTATATTTTATGATTTTGGTTGGGAAGGATTTAAATATTGTGGGCTAGCATGCGACTTTTAATTAACTTATACCGCGATGACACTCATACGGACATCGGCTGCCCCGAAGTACGTACGATATAATATTTTTTAATCACAGCGCGCGACTCACCCCTCCTTCTAATAAATAGTTTGCGTGAGCTCTGCTATTTAGAAAAGAGCATATGCGTATTCTTACGCAACCTGTAATTATTAATATGGGTCTCAGGGGCTACTGGTTATTTATGTACCAAATTACACAAAGATTAACTGAGATATTGCGGAATGTAATGCTTTTCAATATGACTTGTTCATTATTTGCAAGGCAAAACTGGGGAGAATCTCGTCTGCCGTTAGGCGACCAAAATGAAACATACTGAACTCATTCAGTGCTGTGAATTTTGGTAACTGAAATTAATTTTAACTTCGAAATTAATGAAAGATCAAAATTGAGAAGTCTCTCGCATTTACATTTAATATTATGAATCGAAATTGTATTAAATAATACAATCAGCGTAATGGCTGACTAAATCCTGCTAGGGGAGATGAACTCCCTGCACTACGAAGTTCTCCAAAAATTTTGTTAATTATAATTAATTGTTGCTTTATGAGGGGTGACAACTAAGTCAATAATACACACTTTCTAATAACAATTTCTATTATATTTTTCAAAAATACAGATAAAACTTACGTTAATTATCAGACAGCACTACAATGGCGGCCTACCGGTAGACGAAGCAAAACAGGAGAGCTAGTTCAGTCAAAGCATTGTCTCTGATCTTCATGGCCTATGTTACACAGAGATTATACCAAAAAAACTGTGTTTTGTTAATTACATCGATATTTGTGTTTTGATAATAATCACTTACGTTCTTTACTATTTGTTATATGCATCGCGCACACTTACACAGTCTTGAAGTAATTTATAATTCACACGTCTCATAACAAAAACTTTTTTTTCCCCTTCATTCAAATGTCTACTTATGTGACGTACCGTCACATACTTAAAATAACTTACGCTAAGAAAAACACATACACACCCTTGCCCGAGGGAGGACTCGAACCTCCGGCGGGAGGGGCAGTGCAATCCGTGACGTGGCGCCTAAGACCACTCGGCCTCTCCACGCGGCTATTACGTAATATTACAGTCGGTAATGAGGGTAGGCAGAGAAATGAACTGTCACCGACACGTATCAAACAGTTCTGGAGGAAATTAGCAGTTCTTTAAACTGGAACAAGGAAGCAGGGGTTAGTGGGTCACATCTAGAGCCTCTTCGTTTCACCAACGGCACTGTGCTCTGAGTAGATGACATTATAAAATACACACGAGCGACACGGAAGAACATATCTGAATACAGTAACAGGTGGAAAAATATGTGGGAGGTCTTTACCCAGTACTGAACGTCGGTTTAGTGCGGATGATCCAAAGTTAGTGGTACATCGTTTACTCAGAATTTTGTTGGAGTTCTCGATGATAAAAGCATAATCTCTTTCTTGACAGGCGAGAAGATACTCGTAATGTCGTTCGAGTAGCTTATATGACTCTTCCTCAACACTACTAGCCGTTTTCATGAATGACCTAGTAGACAGTGTCGGAAGTTCCATGCGGTTGATGCTGTAGTATACAGAGAAGTTGCAGCATTAGAAAATTGCAGTGAAATGCAGAAAGATCTGCAGCTGATAGGCACTTGGTTTAGGGAGTGGCAACTGACCCTTAACATAGATAAATGTAATGTATTGCGAATACATAAAAAGAAGGATCATTTATTGTATGATTGTATGATAGCGGAACAAACACTGGTAGCAGTTACTTCTGTAAAATATCTGGGAGTATGCGTACGGAACGATTTGAAGTGGAATGATCATATAAAATTAATTGTTGGTAAGGCGGGTGGCAGGTTGAGATTCATTGGGAGAATCCTTAGAAAATTTAGTCCGTCAGCAAAGGAGGTGGCTTACAAAACACTCATTCGACCTATACTTGAGTATTGCTCATCAGTGTGGGACGCGTACCACGTCGGGTTGACTGAGGAGATAGAGAAGATCCAAAGAAGAGCGGCGCGTTTCGTCACAGGGTTATTTGGTAAGCGTGATAGCGTTACGGAGATGTTTAGCAAATTCAAGTGGCAGACTCTGCAAGAGAGGCGCTCTGCATCGCGGTGTAGCTTTCTGTCCAGGTTTCGAGAGGGTGCGTTTCTGTATGAGGTATCGAATATATTGCTTCCCCTACTTATACCTCCCCACGACATCACGAATGTAAAATTAGAGAGATTGGAGCGCGCAGGGAGGCTTTCCGGCAGTCGTTCTTCCCGGGAACCATACGTGACTGGAGCAGGAAAGAGAGGTAATGACAGTGGCACGTAAAGTGCCCTCCGCCACACACCGTTGGGTGGATTGTGGAGTATAAATGTAGATGTAGATTTAGAATTGGTTCGCACTGGTCACGCCACGCGATTTCTGACATGCGGTTACCTTTTACTCACTACAAATGCTCGATTAAGCGCTGTGTTTGACATACGACATTCTTTATCTGTTCCTAGGATTTCGTGTGAATTGCCAATTTTAATATCAACTAGGTATTCTTGCTCATCATAATAAATGTCGTGACTCCATAGCCATTTGTCACCGGAGCATAGTTCTAGTCTGTTGCTTCGTACTAAATTTGTCCAGATGCTCCTGTAGCACCAAATTTCTACCTCTTCTACTCTCTACTTCAGTTATCATCCAGCTTCAACATTTCAGTTCCATACAGCACTGTACTATAGGTCTATTATTATGGGAGCTTCTTCCTCTGTTTCAACTCAATTTTTCTTCCCATTAGAGTTCTACCATTGAAAAAAAAAACAGAAAAAAAACTTATCCACTTGTCGTAATCTGCGTCTTACACCATCCTTGTGTCAACCATCTCGAGTACCTTTGTATTACAGGTAGGAAAAGTCATTCACTTTTTCCATTTACCAACCTCGTTAATGAACACACTACTTCCGTTTTTGCAAATAATTATCGCTCTCTTTTCTTTACTTATCGTTACCATATATTTAGAGGCTATTTACAAAACTCTGGGGCTTTCTTAGTGCCACCAGAAGGATTAAGATACCTGCGAGCCTTACCACTGACATTCGTATTTTGTTCCCGCTTTGAGATATTCATTCTTGTGTGTACAACTTAGACAGCAGTAGCCGGAAACCGCAACCCTGCATTATTCTCATGTTAACGTCTACGAACATTATTTCCCACTCATATTGCAGTAGAATGAAGGGGTACTAATTTTACTGCGCATTTTATTAATTAAAAATCATTTAAATGTTAATTGCTTGATATTAAAATTTCAAAAACTTTTTAAATAGTGATAATTATCTCAGAAAAAATTTTTCTCTCTGCTAGATCTTTACCTCTTGCTGAAACCATTGCTACCTTTCTTTAGCAAATTGTCATACTAGCACAAGTTGCTTCTTCAGTAACCTCTCCTCTTTCCACAGGTAAACTGACCCTTATGCAACGGCTTTTACACACAATAAGCTGACGTAATCCGGTATGTATACGAAAACCAACTCTCTATTAAAGCACTGCCTCTATTTTCAACACGTAGACTCTTATTCATTCAAACACCTCACAAATATGTTAGTCATTTCAACTGTAAAGATCAAAATTAATACATGGTGAAATTTAACTATGTGGTGTTACAAGCAGTGGTCATATGCACATATTAAAACTGATGTATCCCAAATTAATGGTGTGTTAAGAATGCTGATACCTTTTGAATCTGCTTATTATTCGTATTTACTCGATAAACAATACTTATTTAGTAGGATGTTTCTGGTTAATGGGCTCTGGAAAGAACTGTTTCTGCTATTTAGTTGATATGTCATTGCCAGGAGATCCTATGGATAGTCTGGCTGCCTGTAATCACTGTTGCTCAATTAGCACCATCCAGGAGGCACGTGTAGGGTATTTTAAGGTTAAACCTACTGCGGGGCTTCATACCAGACTGTTCACCACATTGTCAGTGGATGCATATTCCAGCCTGTCACGGCGCCAAAGAGGACTTCCGGGTAGCAATTCCAGATGCAGTGCGCTGGATTCGAGGACTGGCTATTCAGTTGCAAAGACAAACGTAAGTTTCTTGTGTGTCAATATGCACATGTGTATATGTAATTTAATTTCATGATACGTATGTATTAGCCATACGCTAAATAAAATAAAATAAATAATAATTTAGTAGGATGCATTCTGTATGGTAAATTTAAACAGCAAAATATTTAACATTTACTTCCTGTGTCTAAGCGGATGTGTATTGAAGACACCTGGCTTGAAGATTAATTCTCCTTTGCAAAATGAAATTTAATTATCCTTATATGTTTTTTTGAGTAGAGTCCTACTTGCCATAGACTTCGGTGTCTACACGGTATTTGGATGATGGGAAACTTAATTCAGTCTCCAACTGCTTCCTCTGCAGAAACCCTCGATAAGCAACCAGCTCATTTTGTTTGAATACTTTGTGTCAAATATTTACTTATTTTTTAAGGAAATCAACAGTAGCCTTCCGTATGGTAATTAACTGAACCTTTGCAGCTGACTTAACTACGTACATGTTTTAATAACTTTCTGTCGATATTTTTTCCTCAGCCAGCAGTTTATTTTGTTAACGTCACTAGGCTTCGTTACTGGAAACTGCGTGGTCTCTATTCTTCTTCCGTCTTAGCTGAGTGTCGTAGTCTGCTACAGATGGCGCCCCTCGACAACAATTTTGAACAAATTACATCGAAAATTTTGTCACCAAAGGATTGCTACTGTACGTAGTCCATTCGTAAATTTGGTGCAAAGCAACATTATAAACGACTCCAAAGAACTGCTAGGTGGGATTTTGTGAGCAGTTTCAGAGAAGACACAATTTTACCGTAGGAAACAGCATATACCACAATGGGTTTATTTGTTTGAGGACACGCACATTTATTAGCAATATGATTTCACGTAAACCACCGTACTGTCCCGTTACACTTGTAAGTAGTTTTAATTTAGTTTAGCAAATATTACATGTCCGTCATATTCTTTACACTTCCTCCCAACACAATTCATTTATAGGCTCAGTTGCGCCGGTGAGAGGGTTCCACAGGGTCGCGAAGTCGACTGGCCCCAAGCGCAGAGAAATGTATATAAACACACGCACTCGCATAACTAATGAACAAATATCGAGCCACACGTGCACACCACAACACAACAAAACAACTGTTGGCAACACTACACACTGTAAAACACACGTTCAATACACAGTGAAAAGTGAAAGTGAAATGTTGAAGTAATTGGGGTCGGAAAAACACCGAAAACGGGTCATCTGGAGTATGTAGACCGAGTAAATACACCTCAAGGTTTAACATATCAGAAGTCGTAAGTAACATAAAATGGTGATTTAACCTCACGAAACTTGTGCTGTTAAGTTTTTGTAACCCGAAACTCAAGAGAACAGTTGGAGAAAACATAATATAGTAACATAATTGTAACTATTATATAACTTATTTATTATATACATAATCATGGATTACAGACCACTGATGGTGATTCACAAATAGAAGAACAGAAACGTGCATGGCAGAAAACACACTGCCTTTCATTTAGTTGGAGAGCTGGACTGCTCCTCCATGAATAAATAATGATTTTCTACGAAAGGACAATTCATCTATAAAAGACAGTCATTCGGCCAGAATACACATATGCATCAGAACAACAATTTTAGATTCATTAAATGAACAAGAACAAATTAAGAAAAAGGAAGGAAAGATTTTGAGGAAGATATTAGGAAATAGAAGAACATTTTAATTAAGAACTAACACAAAAACATAGAATCATGTAGAAAAAATTACAGACGAAATTAGGAAAAGAAGACTAATAGTGTATGAACACAGTCAAAGAAAGAAAAAGTCATAGCAGAGTGTAAAAATTGTACAGTATTTTGAAAAATTAAAAGACAAACCAAATTGATTCAGGGACGTTCATAAATACCTAGAAGAAACTGACAGATATAAGCAAAATAATTGAAGAAAGAACAAAATACAAAAGGACAATTCGTCTATAGGAGACGGTCATGCGGCCAGAATACACATATGTATCAGAACAACAATTTTAGATTCGTTAAATGAACAAGAACAAATTAGGAAAAAGGAAAGAAAGGTTATGAGGAAATAGAAGAACATTTTAATTAAGAACTAACACAAAAATATAGAATCATGTAAAAAAATTACGGACGAAATTAGGAAAAGAAGACTAATAGTGTATGAACATAGTCAAAGAAAGAATAAGTCCTAGCAGAGTGTCAAAATTGTACAGTATTTTGAAAAATTAAAAGACTAATAAAATTGATCCAGAAACGCGGAAAAGACCTAGAAGAAATTGACGGAAATATGGAAAATAAATGAAGAAAGAACAAAACATAAACACAAATTAGAGAGATGGGAAGATTACCAAGACAAAACAGTTCCAAAGAGATGGGGAAGAAAATGGACAGCAGAAGAGTGGAAGGCAAAAAGTGAACAGATGAAGTATTGGAGAAAGCGTAAAGCTAAGTTATTGGCTCTAACGTCAACTTTTAAGCGACTTGTAACGAAAAGTAAAGATCAATACAACCATTTTTTTCTGTTTTTAAAATATTCCTTCCTTTGGGGTATAGTAACATTTCCAAGTCATAAAAGAAGTTATACGTCTTTACATCACCTTTCAGTTGCGTGCAGTTGTAATGGTATGCAGTGGCGGTTTCACCGGCTGGTCATTCGTACTACTGCGCAGCGGAGTTGGATCGAAAGGCTGTTCTGCTTCAACACAATGCCGCTGGTAACTAATGAAATAATGAACACATCCAGGGCTTCGATTGTGCATTTGCACAATGGAGATTAAATTCCGCTACCAATTAGCCTGATTGACGAACCCCCAAAATAACTGATGACATCCGGCAGTCTGCCCTAGTGAAACATTTTTGCGTGTTACGTACGTGTTGTGCCCCAAGTGTTACCGTTGTAATTCAGCTGACACTGTAAAAAGCTATTTCGTTCTATTTAATGTGCTCTTGTTGAATCCATCGTTGCATGTTGTAAAAATTACGTTCACCGTCAAGGAAAAAGTATTATCATATGGCAACGAGCACATTAAAAGCATTTTTCGCTATGTAATAGATATGTAAGGGAAGAGCTGAGAGAAGCTGCAGAATTTACTTTGTATTTATAGACTGAAAAGCCGAGACAAGACAGATATTTCTTCAGAAGAGACCGGAAGAATTCATTTCAGAATACATAATTAACAACTGCCTAGGGTTTTAAAAATTATACTTTAATGACGCTGTTTGAGAAAGGAAAACTTTAAGAATTAGGTTTGAACAATGACACACACACACACACACACACACACACACACACATATATATATATATATATATATATATATATATATATATATATATATATATATATATATATATATTCATGACTCTTGTTTTACAACGATAAGGCAATACTTTTAAGTTCTGAAGGTATATCACAGATATCGAATACAGTAATGGTGCAGACAATTTTGAAAATTCTTTGGAACTCTTTGAACTTTGTGTTTCATCTGAAGTGCGCTTCAAGTTGGATGTTAGTAATAAGTCCATTAAATAGATCAGCCAATTTCTTTTCCTGTGTTGCACACTAGTATCTGTGTGAGAACTTGATGTCGGCAAGAAAACAGAAAAATCTGACAGAAAGTAGTACTCTAAGAAACAAATTACAGAAGGATACAATGCTGAACTTCTACAGCACTGTGGTGGTGCCAGCATGTTTATACAGGACTGAAGAGTGGATCCTCACTACCATGGAGATCAAAATTCAGTAATGCGAAATGTTCGATTAGTTGTGGGGTTCATAAAGATGGACAGAAAGAGAAATGGAGGCATAAGGATGACATAAACCTCTAAAGTTTAAATGACAGAATCTTAGAATAATGTGAAAACTGGAGGTCTTGTGTAGAATGGATGGGTACCTTTCATTTCTGTAATTGTGAAATCATACATTGTTCGTTGAGTGGGTGTTAAAACTCAACAAAGATAACATACATTAAAGTACTGTTTCGGACTTTGCAAGATGATATTGCACTTGGAACGAAAACTATAACCTGACACACCCGGAGGGGGGGCAGGGGGCGAAGGGGGAGAGAAGGGGGCGTCCACTGGAGGCCGAACCACACAATAACCCTGGGTTCGATGCGGGGCGGCGGTGGGGTGGGTGGACTGCTGTGACCTCTTGTGGGGTTTTGAACCACTGAGGGCTACGGCGGGAGGAAGTCTCTCCGTCGTTCTAGGTCCCAGGTTCAATACACATAATAGTTCTAGGCAGGCGGGCGACAGTCGAAAATTATTCTAGAGGGGGTGTCTCGTAAGAATATTTCATGGTACCGTCTGGCACAAATTGCTTTCCAAATTAGCTGTTTTATGTAGTCGTTCGACTCTAAATTGCTCCAGACGTAACTTTGGAAAATGAGCTGATGTTATGCGGGCTACAAACATCTAACACACTAAAATAAAGAAAAAAAAAATGCGCCATGAAGGAATTATCCGAATGGGGCGGATATCGGTATGCGTGATCTACAGAAAAACAATTTCAATGTGAGAAAAATTGGGTGATTTGTTCAAGTGAAAGAGCTTCACAAATTGAGCTTGACACATTTTTCAATGTCCTACTATGGGGTAGCGTGCCACCAGTTATTAGGGCTTCTTCCTGTTCCACCCACGTATGGAGTGCGGAAGGAATGATTGTTTGAATGCCCCTGTGCCTGCAATAATTATTCTATCTTATCCTCACCATCTCTACTTAGGGGTTGTAGTATATCCCTAGAGTCATTATTTAAAGCTTGTTCTTGAAACTTTGTTAGTAGACTTTCTCTGGATGGAGTCTTCCAATTCAGTTCCTTCAGTATCTCTGTAACACTCTCCCACGGATCAAAGCAACCTGTGACCATTCGTGCTGCCCAGCTCTGTTTACGTTCAATATTCGCTGTTCAGTAGCCCCTATTTGGTACTGGTCCCACACACTTGAGCAATATTCCAGAAGCGCCCACACGATTAACTTTCTAGACTGACTGCATTTCCCCAGAATGCTACCAATAAATGGAAGTCTACCACCTGCTTTATCCACCACTGAACCTATATGATCATTTCATTTCACATCCCTACATCTACAACTACATATACATGTTCACTCCGCAGTTCACACTTAAGTGCCTGGCAGAGAGTTCATCGAACCGTTTTCATACTACTTCTCTACCATTCCATTCTCGAATGGCACGTGGGAAAAAGGAACTCCTAAATCTTTCCGTTCGAGCTCTGATTTCTCCTATTTCATTATGATGATAATTTCTCCCTACGTATTAGTTAGGTTTAACTAGTTCTAAGTTCCAGGGGACTAATGACCTCAGAAGTTGAGTCCCATAGTGCTCAGAGCCATTTGAACCATTTTTTCTCCCTACGTAGGTGGGTGTCAACAAAATATTTTCGATGTTACTTATAATCCGTCTTGATTGCAAAATGTTTATTCATATGACCGGTTTCGGTTCATCTAGAACGATCTTCAGATCTGATATTTCGGTTACAGGAGTAACCTGTCCAGATACAGCAACTTTCAAATGCTGCGTCACATATTTTCGCATTCGGAAGAGAAAGTTGATGATTGAAATTTCGTAAATAGATGCCGCCGCAAATAAAACCACCTTTGTTTCAGTGACTGCCACCCCAACTCGCATATCATATCAGTGACACTCTCATCCCTATTGCGCCATAACATGAAACGAGCTGCCCTTCTTTGCACTTTCTCGACGTCCTCCGTTAATCCCACCCGGTAAGGATCCCATACCGCGCAGCAAAATTCCAGCAGAGGACGGACAAGTGTAATGTAGTCTCTTGAGTGGGTTTGTCGCATCTTCCAAGTGTTCTGCCAACAAAGCGCAGTCTTTGTTTCGCCTTCCCCACAATATTGCCTATGTGGTTTTTCCAATTTAAGTTGCTCGTAATTGTAATTCCTAGGTATTTATTCGAATTGACGGCCCTCAGAGTTTTGCGATTTGTCGTATACCCTGCTAAGTGTTACACCCAGGTATTTGTCGGAGTTGGTCGATTCCAACAATGACTCACTGATATTATAGTCATAGGACACTACGGTTTTTTCATTTTGTGAAGTGCACAATTCTACATTTCTGAACATTTAAAGAGTGTTGCCTATCACTGCACCACTTTGAAACATTATCAAGATCTGAAATTTATGCAGCTTGTTTCAGACAATACTTCATTGTAGGTAACTGCATCTCTGCAAAGAGTGTGCGGTTACGATTAATATTATCTGAAAGGTTTTTATTATACAACATGAACAGCAAGGGTCCCAACACACTTTCCTGGGGCACACTTGAAGTTACTTCTACATCTGACGACGACTCTCGATCCGAGATAACATGCTGCGTCCCCCCTACCAAAAAGTCCTCAATCCAGTCACAGATTTCACTTGATATCTCATATGATCGTAATTTGACAACAGGCGTAGATCTGGTCCTGAGTCAAATGCTTTCCAGAAATCAAGAAATACTACATCTACCTGACTGCCGTGATCCAAAGCTTTCAGAATGACATGTGAGGAAAGTGCGAGCTGGGTTTCGCATGGTAGGTGTTTTCGGAATCCATGCTGGTTGGCATTGAGGAGGTCATTCTGTTCCAGATACCTCATCAAGTTTGAGCTCAGAACATGTTCTAAGATTCTATAACAAATCGATGTCAGGGATATTGGTCGGTAGGTTTGTAGATGCTTCTACTAGCCTTCTTGTAGACGGGTGCGACCTGCGCTGTTTTCCACGAAGTGGGCACTGATTTTTGTTGAAGGAATCTACGATTGATTATAGTTAGAAAATGGGTTAACTCAGCCCCAAATTCAGTATAGAGTCTGACAGGAAGTCGATTGTGCCCTGGAGCTTTGTTGAGTTTCACTGATTTCAGATATTGCTCACTACCAGTGACACTAATACTTATTTCATTCATCTTTTCAGTGGTACGAGGATTAAACTGGGGAAATTATCCTGGGTTTTCCTTTGCAAAGGAACATTAGAAAATTCAGTGAAACATTTCAGCTTTTGCTTTGCTAAGCTGAAATTCAGTTCCTTTCTCATTCGCCACGCACTGGACACTAACTGTGGTGCCACTAACGGCCCTTACGTACGATCAAAATTTCATTGGGTTTTGTGAAATATCATTTGACAATATTCTGCAACGGTAGCCGCTGAAGGCATCACGTATTGCTCTCTTGACAGCAAAACGCGTTTCATTCAGTATCTATCTGCATCCTACACTTTGTTTTAAAACCTGTTATGCAGTAATCTCCGTTTTTTAGAAGTTTCTTTACAGTGACTATAGTCCCCCCCCCACTCACAATTTAAACTGGTCGCTGGTCGGCTCGATAGATATCTATCCAGTGCATGATCGACTATTGTTTCAAACTTGAACTATAGTTTCTTTACATGCTCCTGCCCTGTGCTGAAAGTGTAAGTAGCCTGTTTATATGTTTGTATGTTGGCAGCTCTGTAGACTGCATTAATGTCACTGACAGCGATGTGTGCCCTCTGTAAGAGACTCTGTGGCTGGTCGGACTCGCAGTTGGAAGTGAATACACTACTGGCCATTAGAATTGCTACACCAAGAAGAAATGTAGATGATAAACGGGTATTCATTGGACAAATATACTAGAACTGACATGTGATTACATTTTCACTCAGTTTGGGTGCATAGATCCTGAGAAATCAGTGCCCAGAACAACCACCTCTGGCCGTTATATCGGCCTTGATACGCCTGGGCATTGAGTCAGACAGAGCTTGGACGGCGTGTGCAGGTACAGCTGCCCATGCCGCTTCAACACGATACCACAGTTCATCAAGAGTAGAGACTGGCGTATTGTGAGGAGCCAGTTGCTCGGCCACCATTGACCAGACGTTTTCAATTGGTGAGAGATCTGGAGAATGTGCTGGCCAGGGCAGCAGTCGAACATTTTCTGTAACCAGAAAGGCCCGTACAGGACCTGCAACATGCGGTCGTGCATTATCCTGCTGAAATGTGGGATTTCGCAGGGATCGAATGAAGGGTAGAGCCACGGGTCGTAACACATCTGAAATGTAACTTACACTGTTCAAAGTGCCGTCATTGCGAACAAGAGGTGACCGAGACGTGCAACCAATGGCACCCCATACCATCACGTCGGGTGATACGCCAGTATGGCGATGACGAAAACACGCTTCCTACGTGTGTTCACCGCGATGTCACCAAACACTGATGCGACCATCATCATGCTGTAAACAGAACCTGGATTCATCCGAAAAAAATGACGTTTTACCATTTGTGCATCCAGGTTCGTCGTTGAGTAGACCATCGCAGGCGCTCGTGTTTGTGATGCAGCGTCAAGTGTAACCGTTGGGATCCAGCACGGCGTTCCGTATTACCCTCCCGAACCCACCGATTCCATATTCTGCTAACAGTCATTGGATCTCGAACAACGTGAGCAGCAATGTCGCGATACGATAAACCGCAATCGCGATAGGCTACAATGCGACCTTTATCGAAGCCGGAAACGTGATGGTACGCATTTCTCCTCCTTATACAAAACATCACAACAACGTTTCACCAGGCAACGCCGGTCAACTGCTGTTTGTGTATGAGAAATCCGTTGTAGACTTTCCTCATGTCAGCACGTTGTAGGTGTCGCCACCGGCGCCAACCTTGTGTGAATGTTCTGGAAAGCTAATCATTTGCATATCACAGCATCAGCTTCCTTTTGGTTAAATTAAGCGTCTGTAGCACGTCATCTTCGTGGTGTAGCAATTTTAGTGGGCAGTAGTGTAGTTAGCAGTGATGGAGGTTGGAAGCAGTGTTAGCGTGACTGGATGGTCTGGACGTGTGTCCGTCATGGAGATTTAACATTGGTTGGACATGGATTGTAAGATGTGGTAATGGAATTACTGACGATTACATAATTTTTGGAACTGGATGTCACGGACGATTATATAATTTTTGAACTGGATGTCACATGATTAATGTAAAATATGCTAAATACACAGTTTGCTCTGTAACAAAATCTTTCCTTTGCTAACCACATGCCTATTTGCAGTTAGAGCCTACAGTAGTTGGAATCTTTTTATTTAGCTGGCTGTACACCTGCTGTATTTGCTGTAGTTCGTGTCATGAAAATTTTCTGTGAGGCATTGACTTATGAGATGTTTGTGTTAATCAGTAGTCAGATTGCGTTGCGTTTGTATATTGTTGGCAATAAATGAATAGGATAAGTTTGAGCTGCATTTGTCAGGGAAAATTCTGTAGGTCAGTGTTGAAATGATAAAGACAAGGAAAGTGACAGTATGTTCAGTTTCACTCGGCAGTTTAAATAAGCATTCAACAGTTTCAGACATAAATAAAGAAGTTTCAAAAGTTTCAAGTTTCTTATTGAGTTATGAGACTACTGAGTTGTTATCTAGTTTACTGAACATACGAGGGTTATTCGGCAAGTAGGGAACGATAGATCGCGATATGGAAACAACAGTGAAAATCAAAACATTTTTCCTTGCACATTTAGCTACACCTTCCAGGTACTTCTCTACATAGTCGGCGCTCCAACTTAGAAATTTGTCGGAGCGTTGTACCAAATTTTCAACACCATCGTCATAGACGACAGCCGCCTGTGCTTTTGGAAAATCCTCTATGCTGGTCTATAGCGCGTAGCCTGCGCCCAGGTGTTCGTATCCAGCGTTTCATGTGAACAGAGATGATGCTCAGGACGAGCCAGTTAGGGCTGTGTTGAGGGTGATCGAACACTTCCCATCGAAAGGGCTGCAGGAGCGTCTTCTCTGCCACTGCAGAGTGCGGCTAAGAATTGCCGTGAAGGAGGAAGTGCGTGGCAGTTGTGTTAGGTCGGCTGCATTCAATAAGGCGAAGCCGTTCAACGGGACCTCCTACTTGGCGGGAGACATTGTCGTTCTAGGCACTTTTACTCGCTCACAGTGCTCTCACAACTGAAAAACGCGTCTTGATGCGATCGATGGGCATACTAGAGACACTGCCAAAAACGTCTGTGAAAAGCCTCGTCAGATTTTGACAGTGGTTTCCATTTCGCGACCGATCGTTCCCCACTTTCCGAATAGCCCTCGTATATATCTCTCTGCTTGGTTTAGTCGCCCTTTGTAGTTTGGTAATCACTTTTGTCACAACCGCGTCTAGTTCCATGTGTATTAGTTAACATTAGATCCAATATACACACCTGGAAATTGAAATAAGAACACCGTGAATTCATTGTCCCAGGAAGGGGAAACTTTATTGACACATTCCTGGGGTCAGATACATCACATGATCACACTGACAGAACCACAGGCACATAGACACAGGCAACAGAGCATGCACAATGTCGGCACTAGTACAGTGTATATCCACCTTTCGCAGCAATGCAGGCTGCTATTCTCCCATGGAGACGATCGTAGAGATGCTGGATGTAGTCCTGTGGAACGGCTTGCCATGCCATTTCCACCTGGCGCCTCAGTTGGACCAGCGTTCGGGCTCGACGTGCAGACCGCGTGAGACGACGCTTCATCCAGTCCCAAACATGCTCAATGGGGGACAGATCCGGAGATCTTGCTGGCCAGGGTAGTTGACGTACACCTTCTAGAGCACGTTGGGTGGCACGGGATACATGCGGACGTGCATTGTCCTGTTGGAACAGCAAGTTCCCTTGCCGGTCTAGGAATGGTAGAACGATGGGTTCGATGACGGTTTGGATGTACCGTGCACTATTCAGTGTCCCCTCGACGATCACCAGTGGTGTACGGCCAGTGTAGGAGATCGCTCCCCACACCATGATGCCGGGTGTTGGCCCTGTGTGCCTCGGTCGTATGCAGTCCTGATTGTGGCGCTCACCTGCACGGCGCCAAACATGCATACGACCATCATTGGCACCAAGGCAGAAGCGACTCTCATCCCTGAAGACGACACGTCTCCATTCGTCCCTCTATTCACGCCTGTCGCGACACCACTGGAGGCGGGCTGCACGATGTTGGGGCGTGAGCGGAAGACGGCCTAACGGTGTGCGGGACCGTAGCCCAGCTTCATGGAGACGGTTGCGAATGGTCCTCGCCGATACCCCAGGAGCAACAGTGTCCCTAATTTGGTGGGAAGTGGCGGTGCGGTCCCCTACGGCACTGCGTAGGATCCTACGGTCTTGGCGTGCATCCGTGCGTCGCTGCGGTCCGGTCCCAGGTCGACGGGCACGTGCACCTTCCGCCGACCACTGGCGACAACATCGACGTACTGTGGAGACCTCACGCCCCACGTGTTGAGCAATTCGGCGGTACGTCCACCCGGCCTCCCGCATGCCCACTATACGCCCTCGCTCAAAGTCCGTCAACTGCACATACGGTTCACGTCCACGCTGTCGCGGCATGCTACCAGTGTTAAAGACTGCGATGGAGCTCCGTATGCCACGGCAAACTGGCTGACACTGACGGCGGCGGTGCACAAATGCTGCGCAGCTAGCGCCATTCGACGGCCAACACCGCGGTTCCTGGTGTGTCCTCTGTGCCATGCGTGTGATCATTGCTTGTACAGCCCTCTCGCAGTGTCCGGAGCAAGTATGGTGGGTCTGACACTCCGGTGTCAATGTGTTCTTTTTTCCATTTCCAGGAGTGTATTTCTATCGCCAATGGGATTCCTAACCATCTGCCCTAGGTTGTCTTCGAGAAGGAATCACTGAAGACAATTCTACAGCAGTCAGTGAGGTTCCAGACCGAATATGTATCTGGAGACCAGGAATGATGGTCTGAGGTGTCACTTCTTTTCCTACCAGGACTCCTTTGGTTGTCATCAGCGACAGCCTTACTGCACGATATTCATACCACCCGTTTTGTTGTCCTTTATGGCATGTAGTCCTGGGCTTACTTTTCAGCAAGATAATGCCTGCCCAAACACGATGAGAGCTTCTACTGTTTCTCTTCGTGCTTGCCAAATGTATCGTGGTCAGAAAGGTTGCCGGATCTCTCTCCAGTTGGAATGACTGGGGAATTACGAGTAGAGCCGGCCTCCCACCTCGGGATTCTGCCAAGTGGACAGAATTTGGTACGATATCCCTCAGGACGACAGCCATCTACTCTACAAATCAATACCAAGCCGAATAACTGCTTGCATAAGGGGCAGAGGTGGACCAATGCGTTAGTGATTTTGTCAACTTATGAAGCTGCTTCTCTTGAATAAATCATCCAGTTTTTCCGAAAACGAACTCATTTGTTTCTTTATTCATGTAGATCGCACCTAGCCATTTCCATCCCATTCCGGTAATTCCTTCGTGGTGCGTTGTTTTTTTTCTGTCTTAGAGTGTATTACTCGTCACGAGGATATTTCTATTGCTACTCTATACTTCGTGAGAGAGGAGAATAGACGGTTTATACCTCTTACCATCATGTTATCACGAACAGAGAATATTCTTGAAATAAATTTTATAGTGTTGGAAACTCCTCTACATCTACATCTACATAAATACTCCGCTAACCACCAAGCGGTGTGGGGCGGAGTGCACAATTCGCGCCAAAGTCATTCCCCCCCCCCCCCCCCCCCCCCCCCCCCCTGTTCCACTCGTGGATCGCAGAGGGGAAAAACGACTGTCTGAACGCCTCAGTACGAGCTCTAATTTCCCTTGTCTTTGAATGGTGATCATTGCGCGGTTTGAAAGTTGGTGGTAATAATATATGCTCTACATCCTCGGCGAAGATCGGATTATGGAATTCAGTGAGCAGCCCCTTCCGTTTAGCGCGTCGTCTATCTGCAAATGTTTCACACTTAAAATTTTGAATGAGATTTGTAACGCTCTCGCCATGGCTAAATGTACCAGTCACGAATTTTGCCGATTTTCTTTGGACCATCTCAATCTCTTTAATCAGAC
Source organism: Schistocerca americana (assembly GCF_021461395.2). NCBI lineage: Eukaryota > Metazoa > Arthropoda > Insecta > Orthoptera > Acrididae > Schistocerca > Schistocerca americana. The sequence goes on from NC_060121.1 coordinate 897,539,813, forward strand.
CCAACTGGTAAGGGTCCCATACAGACGAACAATACTCTAAAACTGTACCAACTAAAGTATTGTCTGTAAGCAATTTCCTTTGCTGAAGGACTGCATCGCTTCAGGATTCTACCAATAAACCGCAATCTAGAGTCCGTCTTGCCCGTTACTTGTGTAATCTGATTATTCCATTTGAAATCATTTCCAATAGTCACACCCAAATACTTGACGGATATTACCGCTTCCAAAGACTGGGCATTAATTTTGTACTCGTACATTAATGGGGATTTTCGCTTCGTTATACACAATAGGTTACACTTACTAATATTGAGAGATAACTGCAAGACATTACACCACGCATTTATTTTCTGTAAATCCTCATTTCTTTGTTCACAACTTTCGCCGGCCGCTGTGACCGAGTGGCTCTAGGCATTTCTGTCTGGAACCGCGCGACCGCTACGGTCGCAGGTTCGAATCCTGCCTCGGGCATGGATGTGTGTGATGTCCTTAGGTTAGTTAGGTTTCAGTAGTTCTAAATTCTAGGGGACTGATGACCTCAGATGTTAAGTCCCATAATGCTCAGAGCCATTTGAATCATTTTTTTCACAACTTCAGTGTGATACTACTTTCCTGTAGACTACAGCGTCATCGGCAAACAGTCTAATGCCGCTGTCAATACCATCAACGAGATCTTTTATGTAAATCGTAAAAAGCAGCGGACCTATTATGCTGCCCAGGGCGCACCTGAAGTTACGCTTGTTTCTGTTGAAGTCATGCCATTCAGGACGACATACTGCTCTCTCTCTGTTAGAAAACTTTCTATCCAACCGCATATGTCATCGGATAGACGGTAAACGCGCACCTTTTGGAGCAAGCGACAGTGCGGAACTGAGTCGATCGCCTTTCGGAAGTCGAGAAATATGGCATCAGCCTGGGAGCCGGTATCTAGAGCCTGTTGTATTGTTGTTGTTGTTGTGGTCTTCAGTCCTGAGACTGGTTTTATGCAGCTCTGCATGCTACTCTATCCTGTGCAAGCTTCTTCATCTCCCAGTACCTACTGCAACCTACATCCTTCTGAATCTGTTTAGTGTATTTATCTCTTGGTCTCCCTCTACCATTTTTACCCTCCACGCTGCCCTCCAATACTAAATTGGTGATCCCTTGATGCCTCAGAACATGTCCTACCAACCGATCCCTTCTTCTAGTCAAGTTGTGCCACAAACGTCTCTTCTCCCCAATCCTATTCAATACCTCCTCATTAGTTATATGATCTACCCATCTAATCTTCAGCATTCTTCTGTAGCACCACATTTCGAAAACTTCTATTCTCTTCTTTTCCAAACTATTTATCGTCGATGTTTCACTTCCATACATGGCTACGCTCCATACAAATACTTTCCGAAACGACTTCCTGGCAATTAAATCTATACTCGATGTTAACAAATTTCTCTTCTTCAGAAACGCTTTCCTTGCCATTGCCAGTCTACATTTGATAACCTCTCTACTTCGACCATCATTAATTATTTTGCTCCCCAAATAGGTAAACTCATCTACTACTTTAAGTGTCTCATTTCCTAATCTAATTCCCTCAGCAGCACCCGACTTAATTCGACTACATTCCATTATCCTCGTTTTACTTTTGTTGATGTTCATCTTATACCCTCCTTTCTTGACACTGTCCATTCCGTTCAACTGCTCTTCCAAGTCCTTTGCTGTCTCTGACAACCTGTTGTATATAATGCAAAAAGAGTGCCAGCTGTGTCTCAAATGACCGCTGTTTCCTAAAACCGTGCTGGTTTCGGCAGATGAGCTTCTCATGACCCAGCTTCAGTATTCAAATCTCCGTGCTCTTTCATTTTGTTTCTACAGTTCCAATCTTTTGAAAGGCGTAAGTTAGGGCAACAGACTGGATCTCCGCATAATATCTTTCCTTTTAACGTCTATATCATCACAATGGCCTTGGTCGTAAATGCTAGAGTTCTTCGAGCAATTTCACTGAGTTTATCTAAAGTGATTAGTGGGCGCCGAAAGACACGGCGTACATGTCTCTCAGTACTGGTGTCAGTAATATGATGAATTTTGTGGAGGAACTGAAATTTACGTGGAACAGACAGAACATTCCAGTTTTCAGTGCATGATTCCAAACGAAATCTGTTGATGCAGATTATTCTCTTTTTTTTTCTAGAGCCAAACATGACCGTTAGTTGACTGACCCCTCACATAACTGCCTGTTGACTATTGTCTCGGGATCTTCGGCCGACGTTTGTTTAATGATTATTCTGACGTTTCGCCAACACGAGTGGCTGCCACTGTGGTAGCTGGTAGCGGACTGGAGTGGAGCCCGCGGCCGTAAATTATGAATACTTGTCGCGCCGAAGTCTGAAGGCCTATCCACGGTTATTACTGCTGTATTTCCCTTCTTGTTACCTACAACGGACGCTAGCCGCAGAAAAGAAGCCCAGGATCTCTCTGCCTTTTGATTTCCTTTTCTTGCTAAAATTAATGCATGTTTGTAAAGTTCAGTGTCTTCCTTGAAGAAACGGGGGTGTTACCTCTTCTCTGCAGTGAATTTTATTCTGTGGTCGGTCTCACACAGTATACTCGTATGTTGCGCCATAGCCAATTTCTGCACCTGTTCCAACCTGCGTTACCATTTATGTTCTATGAGCCTGGTATTGATTAACCTTCCGATCATTCAACGTAAATTTTTCTACTTGTGCATGGTATGTGGTATATTACGACATTGCAAGTGGAACTCTTCTGTCCTTTGCGATCTGAGAAATTGTCTGATCTTCTTCGTCGGTTCCTAAATACACTCCTGGAAATGGAAAAAAGAACACATTGACACCGGTGTGTCAGACCCACCATACTTGCTCCGGACACACGCACGGCACAGCGGACACACCAGGAACCGCGGTGTTGGCCATCGAATGGCGCTAGCTGCGCAGCATTTGTGCACCGCCGCCGTCAGTGTCAGCCAGTTTGCCGTGGCATACGGAGCTCCATCGCAGTCTTTAACACTGGTAGCATGCCGCGACAGCGTGGACGTGAACCGTATGTGCAGTTGACGGACTTGAGCGAGGGCGTATAGTGGGCATGCGGGAGGCCGGGTGGACGTACCGCCGAATTGCTCAACACGTGGGGCGTGAGGTCTCCACAGTACATCGATGTTGTCGCCAGTGGTCGGCGGAAGGTGCACGTGCCCGTCGACCTGGGACCGGACCGCAGCGACGCACGGATGCACGCCAAGACCGTAGGATCCTACGCAGTGCCGTAGGGGACCGTACCGCCACTTCCCAGTGAATTAGGGACACTGTTGCTCCTGGGGTATCGGCGAGGACCATTCGCAACCGTCTCCATGAAGCTGGGCTACGGTCCCGCACACCGTTAGGCCGTCTTCCGCTCACGCCCCAACATCGTGCAGCCCGCCTCCAGTGGTGTCGCGACAGGCGTGAATGGAGGGACGAATGGAGACGTGTCGTCTTCAGCGATGAGAGTCGCTTCTGCCTTGGTGCCAATGATGGTCGTATGCGTGTTTGGCGCCGTGCAGGTGAGCGCCACAATCAGGACTGCATACAACCGAGGCACACAGGGCCAACACCCGGCATCATGGTGTGGGGAGCGATCTCCTACACTGGCCGTACACCACTGGTGATCGTCGAGGGGACACTGAATAGTGCACGGTACATCCAAACCGTCATCGAACCCATAGTTCTACCATTCCTAGACCGGCAAGGGAACTTGCTGTTCCAACAGGACAATGCACGTCCGCATGTATCCCGTGCCACCCAACGTGCTCTAGAAGGTGTAAGTCAACTACCCTGGCCAGCAAGATCTCCGGATCTGTCCCCCATTGAGCATGTTTGGGACTGGATGAAGCGTCGTCTCACGCGGTCTGCACGTCCAGCACGAACGCTGGTCCAACTGAGGCGCCAGGTGGAAATGGCATGGCAAGCCGTTCCACAGGACTACATCCAGCATCTCTACGATCGTCTCCATGGGAGAATAGCAGCCTGCATTGCTGCGAAGGGTGGATATACACTGTACTAGTGCCGACATTGTGCATGCTCTGTTGCCTGTGTCTATGTGCCTGTGGTTCTGTCAGTGTGATCATGTGATGTATCTGACCCCAGGAATGTGTCAATAAAGTTTCCCCTTCCTGGGACAATGAATTCACGGTGTTCTTATTTCAATTTCCAGGATTGTAGTCTTTGTGTCTTGGTTGTGCTGTATACGGCCAGTTCTATCCTGGGATGATATGACAGAAAGGCCGTCACCGTACATTTCTCTTCACGACGTGTCTCTTCAACGAATGATAGGTTTGGTGACACTTGTCATGCAACTGGCTGAGTACCCAGTACTTCTCACAACGCATGTCACGTTCTGTTTCTCCAGGAGTTGTGTCTCACGTGTGAAGTGCAGCAACTCGCATACCTCTGGTGTGCTCATTACTAGCGTATTAATCATATCTAGTTTCTGACTATGAATTTGGTTCGAAAGTTTTTCAGGAATTAGGCCATGTGTGTCTGATACATGCTGAGCCCAGGTTCTCACCATTTCTGGCAGCCAGCACGTTTAGAAATGGTAGCTTTTGGTCGTTTTCTATCTCCAAAGAAAATACAGTGTCGGCATGAATACTGTTCAGTTGTCTTAGGACGTTAGCGAGCTGTTCCTCACCCTGGCTTCACACGACGAATATGTCATCTGTTGTGTCTAGACAAGACAGCCTAGACACAATGTAAGGAAGCCGAAAGGCACGCACTTAAACTCACGCAGGCTGGCGTGAGGTCTGAAACAGGGTACGTAATGAATGCTATAAAGAAAAGTACGTAGCTTCTGGAATACTTAACTTTAATCCACGTTTGTAGAACATCGCTGTTGATGATACATTAATAGAATCTCAATATCAATTGAATACGGCGCCTTGCTAGGTCGTAGCAAATGTCGCTGAAGGCTATGCTAACTATCGTCTCGGCAAATGAGAGCGTATTTGTAAGTGAACCTTTCCTTGCAAAGTCGGCTGTACAACTGGGGCGAGTGCCAGGACGTCTCTCTAGACCTGCCGTGTGGTGGCGCTCAGTCTGCTATCACTGACAGTGGCGACACGCGGGTCCGAAGTATACTAACGGACCGCGGCCGATTTAAAAGCTACCACCTAGCAAGTGTGGTGTCTGGCGGTGACACCACATCATCGACGTACTTGTACCACATCTTAGATGTACAAGATTCCAAGTCCAGCGCCTGTCTTTCGAAATGTTCCATAAAGAAATTCGAAATTTTGAATATTGACAGTTTTCTGTTAATTGCTATTTGACCTAGAAGAGCTACAAATAACAGCATCTTAAAAGAAACCGTTAATTCTATTAAACCGTCGTTTAGAGTAAAACAGTAAACAATAAACTTTCACTTCATTCTGCTTTGCTCTTTTGCTACTACCACCTGTCAATATAATAGTGAAGGGCTAATATCAGTCTCATTAATGCGTGGATCAGCTGACTTAATCTTGACATCTGGAAAGGGATTTACTCTTTCGTTATCTCGCTTATCGCGATCATAGGAGTCATTATTATGATACCCTTACCTGCTCAAGCCTCGCTTATTGTACCTTTCTCCACGATCGCAGCCGTTATTTCGTCAGTCATTCTGGTGGTATTGTTAATGCCTTTTTCCGAGTGATCTCATGATGTTTACGCAGCCTATTCTGCTACGGAGTACCTGCAGCCAAATTTTCTAGCTCCGGGAACCAACTTTGAAATGCGTCCGAATGGTCTTTGTATTTACCTGCCAAAATTGTGTGCCTCAGGTGCACTGGTAGCTTATTGAGCCAGATGCGCATCAATTCCATCTGACAGTATTGGTTGTAGAAGGACTAGTTTTTTGAGCGATATTTTCGAAAAGTTTTACGCGGATTGAAAATTCTTACTTGCCATAGATACATGATATAATAATCCCTTGTTTTGCGTAGATCAGGGAAAACTGAGAAAATCTGGCAGAGATCACGGTAGGTCACACACTTGTGAGCAAGCGGTCTCATTCTCATAGTAGGCTCTTCCCCCTCCCCCCCTCCCCCCCAAGCATCCACACATGAATTCATACCTTTGTCGTACTGATAACAGCCAGGCTAATCGTTTAAGCCTAAATTCTCTTCTGTCATGGACAATTTTAATACTTGCAACTTCTATTCTAATTCACGGACAACTATGCCATTTTCCGACGCTTGCTCCTCATCAGTTGTTTCAGCGCTACTTATTTTTATCCAGAATCTCCTCTTCATTCTATCTCTGTTGCTCCTATATTCCCTCAAAATCTTGTTGTAACTTTGTGCCAGTGTCTCTTCCATAATTTTAATCCGCTCAAGTTCCTCAGTGGGTGTCCTATCAGGTATTTTTTCGCTCTTGCTTCATGCTCTGTACTCAGCTTTTCCTAAATTAGCGTGGTTGAATTTTCGAGATTCTCATCAAGACTGCCCCTAACTTCATTACTCTTATTGCCCAGTCTATCCGCTTTGTCTCTGTATTCTATTACCTGGGACTCCTTCAGATACGCTAGTTCTATAATTTTTCCATCTAATCTTTGACTCAGTTCTTTTCCAATCCCATTGAGCCTTGGAAAAAGGTTATTGAAACATGGCATGATGAAAAATGGAAATGAGCGTACGGCATTGTAGAACAGGAGTCCCCCATTCGGGGAAGTTCGGCCGCCGAGGGCAAGTACTTGCTGCATTCAACGCCACATTTGGCGACTTGCGCGTAGGAGATGGGGGATGATACGATGAAGAGGACAACACAACACCCAGTCCCTGAGGGGAGAAAATCTCATGCCTCAGCCGGGAACGAACCTGGGCCCCTTGGCGTGGGATTCCGCGTCGCTGACCACTCAGGCAAGGGGGCGGACATGGCATCATGAAGACACTCCCGACAGACTCAGTAACTGAAACATCGTGCACACTCTTTTATGCCTCCTCAGCAAGTGCATTCATTCCTGACAAGCTAGGAGCTTCACGTGAACTGCGACTGGCGGTCGAAGGATAGACTTGGGAGAAATTCATTTTCAAACTAGAGACAGTACCTAATAATCAAGAATATCTGGCAAGCAGTTAACCCTCTTTCTGCACAGGGGGGAGACATCATCACGTTCCCAGTCCATGCCACCATCTGTGACAGGCATAATTTCTGATGGTATTACCTCAGCATCACACTCATATCATCTCACTTATACCACTATGGAACTTTCAACAGCATAACCATTTACCTTCCATGAAATGCTTTTTGACAGAGTGTTGAGAAAAGTCTTAAGGGAAGTGCAGGAAAAAGATAGATTAAGAATTTACAAAACACAATACCCAACAAGAATCGTAGTAACAGAAAAAGACAAACTGTATTCAATGAACACTAACATCACTGACAATCTAATAATAAGACGAAATAACCCAACATTATGGTTATGGAAAACCACCATACCAGCTGCCCCAGCACAGCACTGAACAGATAGGTCACTCAAAGCTCAAAAATAAACTCACAACTGCAAACATTAAATATCCAATTTTTTGATTAGAGAACCTCACAAAAAATCACTATCTTCTTTGAATAAGAATAGGAGTTAATGACCAATTTGTACCATTAATTTCAGAAAATCAGAACATCATAGACGAAAGTCAGGCCCTTGGACCATACTATCAAAAAAATACGTGCCTCTCACATGAGTACAAATGTGACACTAAATTCTCTTCTTTCAGCATACACTTTACCACAGCCTGCTATAAATAATTGACTTGAAACAACAGAAGCAGAAGAAAAGAAAAAGGAATTAGTGGTACAGGTAATTATAATCATGTCACAGTGACTGTTTATCACGTGTATATTTAACAAATTGATTAACTCTCAAATCAGACAACATATTTAAGTGGCATAATGCTCGGAGGTCTAAGTATTAAGTTTAAATTTCTAACAGAAGATCAAAATCAGGTGTTCATCACAAAAAAAGCTTCATTAAACACTAAAGTCTTTACTAACTGTTTCCTACACAAAAATCACGAAACAGAATGTCTACAACACAAGAAGAACTTCTCTAGCAATAATCCAAGTAACAGAATTTTGCCTTATACAAGAACAATGAAACAGAATAGTAATGACCTGAACAGAAGATTATAGACTTAGGAAACCCTGGGACAGGGGCACCAATTGAAAATTTATTGTTTGTTGGGAGAATGTGGCTAGGACTGAATACCGCTGCACATGTGACTGGTAGTGATCATTTAAGTGTGACGGATTAACATCGAGCATTCAAGCGCATGCATGTATGATTAATAATTAATGTAGCATCCGACTAAAACTGAATATTATATGTAACTAAGATTGATTATTTCAGTACAACAGAAAACAATTTTACCCACCAAAAATTTAGTTAGTAAGACTCACTAAAAATACGAGAAAGATGAAATCGTTACACAACAGAGTTAATTTCCTTTCCTTTCTTTTCTTTTCTTTTCTTTCTTTCTTTTTTTTTTAAACAAAAGTGCACATCGGGTAATAATTCTGAGTGCACAAAGGTACACCATCCTATCTGTTGTACTGCTCCGTACCTGACCACATATGAAATATCCTAACCGTCCTTTGGTGGTAGAGGACAATTTGCGATCTACTTGTAACCTTTTCCATAGCCTTCTTCATACTGGAATAAACAGTTGAAAGAAAATGATAGAGTGCTAAGTCGTGTAACAAGCGGTCGTGGAATGGACTATATTGAGCCTAACCACGTGATTCCGAAGATTTTGCATTTCTTAATCGGAATATTCTCTTACTGATTCTTCTACCGAAGAATGTTTTGAGGTTGAGAGTGAAAGTTCATATTAAGAAATAGAATCAAAGCTTCGGACACAGGTTGTGCTGAACAAATGGAAAATATACTGATTTTGATACATATAAAGAATTCAAGGAATGGGAAGATACGGGTTCATTATTCTCACGATTCAGATTTAGACTCGAATTACGTTGAGCTAAATGCACGTATGTTCATCACATCAGCACAAAAGCATTCGGAATCAAGGGAAATTTCACGCTTGAAAGATAACCCACGAAGACTGCTTTCGTTTAAGGAATATATTCAGAAATGGAGTGAATAACGCAAGAAATGATACGCCATACAATATACAGGTAACTCTATAGAATGAGTCTGCAATTGCATTGTCGCTTTCTACAGACAAGGGTGACACAAAGTTTTCTCTTCCCCCACAGTTAATCAAATAAAAGCATATTGAGATTGACTCAAACTACCAAAAATTGCTACACAGTATAAAGCACCTTTTTTCTTTTTATTCGTGAAATCTGCACTGACCCCTGCCTTATTAACCACAACCTCGGATGTAAAAGCGCTGAGTTGTCGCCAGATAACACGTGGTACACGAAATCTCAAATTTATGAAGGCAAATTGCTCTCCATTACATTACGAGCCTGCCACATATTTAAACACAGCAAGTTCACGAAATATTTCTTTTATTTACGCATTTATTTCACCAGGCAAGTTTAGGGATTTCAGAATCACTGTTATATCTGACAAGACCTAATCAGTGATTAAATATTACGATTTGTATGTGTAATATGATAGTAATCATATAGTAGTATACGGCAGTGTATATGTAGAATTTAGGAAGTTCTCGTCTTATTAACATTCATAAATTTCTTCGTTACGTTCTTGTCGAATGTGAACAGTCATATTTAACAGAAACAAATAACAGCAGTATAGAAGGAATCAATCTTGAGAAGAAACTGGCGGATCTGAGGAAGAAAAAGAAATAAAAAGGTCAGATTAGGAGATGAGGTGGAAAGAATAAAGCAGGAAGAGAAATGGATATGAAAAGCTGAAAGAGGGAAGCTACGCCGATGGTAAAAGATTAAACGCTAAACACTGCTGGTTACAGGATAGTACACGTTACAACGTGATTTGTTCCATAGTTGTATGGCTTTAATGGAGGAGAAGGAGAAAGAGTTAGTGCTGTCCAAAGGTAGAGCTAAGATGCTGGGCGTATCCAACCTCTTGCTGCAGCTGTGGAAAGATGATAGGTAGCTGATACGTGAGGAGTCGTAAGGCGGGCGAAGCAATGGAATTTAGATTCTCACAAGTAAACTTGTCAAGAAACTCCAAACAACATCTCAACATGCTAGTTCACGACGCATTACAAGAACAGGATTAAACTGTAGTAAAACGTAGCAAGGCAAAGCATTTGTGTGATGAATAAGCTAGATAACGTGATAACTACCTGGTCATCTGAGATAACTACCTCGTCAGCTAAGAACCATGTAGGCTTAGAAGCACGTAACACTTAATAACTGCATCAATCAGTATGTAAAATGTGACTCCAATGGTTGATCTCAGAAAAGTTCTGTGATGACAGAAGTACTGAAAATATAATTCCCTGTTTCCCGCGGAAGGAGAATATCACGCTGTTACTACTGAAAGGCAGCAGTGTGAGTGGTGTAAGGCGGTGTATCATACACAAGTGTGGGTGTGTCAGCGGCTCCTTTGTCTCCGATCCCGGCAAGTACACAACCTGCGTTGACCAAGATAAACCATTTCTCCTTTGGTCACAGATGTGGGTATCATTTGTTTTCCTGACACGCAATTAACGTGACGCCTTTGACCATCACAGTAGCCAGACTGTACACAAGAAACGAAATAACTCTTTATGCGAAACGGAAAGCTGCCTCTCTCTACTTGCTATTTACTTCACTACGGTAATGTCCTGGTGTTGAAATTTAAATGATGATGTTTAGTTTGTGGGGGTGCGCAACTGCGCGGTTATCAGCGCCCGTGCAAATTCCCAACCTTTCCTCAGTCCAATCTCGCCACTTTCATGAATGATGATGATGATGATGACAATCAAATGATGAGGACAACACAAACACTCAGTCCCCGGGCGGAGAAGATCCTCAACCCGGCCGGGAATCGAAGCTGGGACCCCATGACCCAGAGGCAACAACGCTAGTCGCTAGACCATGAGCTGCGGACTGAAATTTAAATGGCCAGCAGTGTGTTTCAGTATCTTCGTTCTGCTATTTCACACCTTGTTTGTGTCAGAGGTATAAGTGATTATATTTGACACAAGTACTAGTCAGTATTTCTTAAACATCTGACATTTTCAACCACGTATTTTACCTTGAACAAAATTTAATTATTTAGCTGTTTTTAGTAGTGCTATTTATTCCTGCTGCAAATTTTTTTACAACATTTGTATTGAGTAACGCAACTTTGTAATCTAGTACGTCGTTTGGATACATCACTTATTTTATGGGTATTTTAATTTACTTCTGAGTAGACTATCGTTGATTATCTTACGCTAAGCTTTTTACGTAAATTTTAGTACATATCTTTGTGTGAGGCAACTTTCTCGGATAACTTTCTGCCGTCAGAATTGTGATATCACGTGACCCCGTTTATATCTTGTGTTAGTACACAGCGTATAGTTTTAGATCAGTGCTTTAGAGTTTGTGTATTTATTTACGGCAGTAGCTTTTGCGTAAGCAAAGTTTATAGTAAAAGGTAAGAGTATATACATACATTTTCAGTACAGAAATTTATTTCTGTTGTAAGGGGCTTGCGGATCTTGCAATTTTAAGCTGTAGTGAGACCTCTGCAGAGCATATTTTAGTGTCTGTTTATGCTCCTTGTTTATTTATTGCGTACGCACCAACCTCAGTAGCGCCACAATCGTGTAACGTTCTCTTTGGCAGCATGTCTGTTTGTACTTCCTCAGTTATTCCTGGCTGCTTTGATGGTGTTTCTTGAGATTTTATTCAGGTTTTTAGCCTTTTTCCTTACAGTAACTTATGGGGAGGGAGTGTGCTTGTTGTAAGCGGACACAAGGAAACCTGGTTGCAGTCTGTAAACAGCTGGAAGCTGCATTTGGCATCGTTGATAGTCTTCTGGCTTCTGCTTGAAAATTCGGTGACATCGGGGCGCTGGTGACGTGATCTGCGACACCTTTGGTGCAGTTCGAATCACCTGGTGAACTGGTTGTCGCTGCGTCTTCAGATACACCACTTCCGATCCGTCTGTCTTCACTCGAGAGTGAGTAGCGGACAATGATGGATTCTTGTGTCACTGGCACATGGCGAAATAGTGAACGGGCCTCACGGTGGCTCCTTATCCGGTAGAAAAACGCAAGGGTGTTGATAATAGAAATTCTTCCAATACATATGTGGCAGACAGCAAACAAGTGCTTAACAGTATTGGTTAAAAAGAGTCTTGGTTGCAATTCTAGTTTTTTATTTTTCAAAGACGCGTTTCGCCTTATTTAGGCATCTTCAGGTTACCTTTTCTAGATGAACGCGAGAGGAACCAAGATCTGCATAACGCGTTCCCGCTCCTATGAACGGGAACGTGTTATGCAGATCTTGGTGACTCTCGCGTTCATCTAGAAAAGGTAACCTGAAGATGCATAAATAAGGCGAAACGCGTCGTTGAAAAACAAAAAACTAGAATTACGACCAAGACTGTTTTTAACCAATAGTGTTGATAATACTTCAAAGCCAACACGGGACGCCTCTCCTGTTCGGCCAGAGGTCGATTTTCCTACCCAGCCCGTACATGCGCAGAGCACAGGTATGCTCGTTATTGGGAGCTGCAACTTTAAGCAGGTAATGGAGCCCCTCAGGGATATATCACACAGGGCGGGAGTGAATGCTATTGTAAACTCGGTATTTTTACCGGGGAGTCCCATCCGAAACGTTGAGGAGGTCCTGCCAGCCGTTGTCGAGCATAATGGTTGCAACCCATTACAAATAATTCTCACTTGGGTTTTGAGGACATTCTCAGTTCTAAATCTACATCTACATTTATATTCCGCAAGCCACCCAACGGTGTGTGGCGGAGGGCACTTTATGTGCCACTGTCATCACCTCCCTTTCCTGTTCCAGACGTGTATGGTATGGGGAAGAACGACTGCCGGAAAGCCTCCGTGCGCGCTCGAATCTCTCTAATTTTACATTCGTGATCTCCTCGGGAGGTATAAGTAGGGGGAAGCAATGTATTCGATACCTCATACAGAAACGCACCCTCTCGAAACGTGGACAGCAAGCTACACCGCGATGCAGAGCGCCTCTCTTGCAGTCTGCCACTTGAGTTTTCTAAACATCTCCGTAAACCTGTGACGAAACGCGCCGCTCTTCCTTGGATCTTCTCTATCTCCTCTGTCAACCCGACCTGGTACGGATCCCACACTGATGAGCAATACTCAAGTACAGGTCGAACGAATGTTTTGTAAGTCACCTCCTTTGTTGTTGGACTACATTTTCTAAGGACGCTCCCAATGAATCTCGCCTTACCAACAATTAATTTTATATGATCATTCCACTTCAAATCGTTCCGTACGCATACTTCCAGATATTTTACAGAAGTTGTAAGTAGGCTGTTTAGGTTTTCTTATTGGTAACGCCACCTCTGTATGAAAATCACTGGCTGTGCTGTGTGCAGTCTGTGTCTAGTTTGCATTGTTGTCTGCCATTGTAGTGTTGGGCAGCGGCAGCTGGATGTGAACAGCGCGTAGCGTTGCGCAGTTGGAGGTGAGCCGCCAGCAGTGGTGGATGTGGGGAGAGAGATGGAGTTTTGAAATTTGTCATGAACTGCTATATATATTATGACTATTAAGGTAAATACATTGTTTGTTCTCTATTAAAATCTTTCATTTGCTAACTATGCTTATCAGTAGTTACTGGCTTCCGTAGTTTGAATCTTTTATTTAGCTGGCAGTAGTGGCGCTCCCTGTATTGCAGTAGTTCGAGTAACCAAGATTTTTGTGAGGTAAGCGATTTGTGAAATGCATAGGTTAATGTTAGTCAGGGCCATTCTTTTGTAGGGATTTTTGAAAGTCAGATTGCGTTGCGCTAAAAAATATTGTGTATCAGTTTAAGGACAGTCATGTATAATTCTTCAAAGGGGACGTTTCAAAGTAACTGCTACCAGTGTTTCTTCCGCTATCAGATAATCATACAATAAAGGATCCTTCTTTATATGTGTTCGCAATACATTACATTTCTCTATGTTAAGGGTCGGTTTCCACTCCCTGCACCAAATGCCTATCCGCTGCAGATCTTCCTGCATTTCGCTGCAATTTTCTAATGCTGCACCTTCTCTGTATACTACAGCATCATGCGCGAAAAGCTGCATGGAACTTCCGACACTATCTACTAGGTCATTTATATATATTGTGAAAAGCAATGGTCCGATAACATTCCCCTGTGGCACGCCAGAGGTTACTTTATCGTCTGTAGACGGTGGATGGCTGATTTGGTGAAGGCAACTAGAATTGCATGTGGCTAAGGGAGCCGTTGGTGACTCGCGCTCGTGCCATCTCTTAGTTTACATCCTGTTTCTTTTCGTGTTACCACCTCGTTATGTTAGTTTCAATTTCTGTTGTCTCTGAGTTGCAGCTTTGTCTGCCCGTCAGCGGCAGCAGCAGCGCCTATCGATATAGCCCTCACGTGTTATTTTTACAGTACTTCCATTACTTCCCAGTTGTCGTCTGTCTTGGAGTCAGTTGGAACGCGCCAGGAGGACAGCTCGGACCTGTCAGTCGTGGAGTTGGAACGCAGCACTAGTTCAGTCGGTTTGGAACAACAGCGAGCCCCGCATGCCCATGGCTCGCCCGACCGTCGCCGCCACGCATCACTTGAGCGACGGTCTTCGTGGATCGTCGGTGGGTCGTCCTACTGGTCGACGTGAATTGGTTCGCCGATCGCTTATGGATTGGCTGCGTGTGTGTATCGACTCCTGATTTGTCTTCGTGATTGCACAGCCACTGCTGAGTGTCGTTCAAGTCTTCTTGCAAGTGTTTGTCAAACTACACTCCTGGAAATTGAAATAAGAACACAGTGAATTCATTGTCCCAGGAAGGGGAAACTTTATTGACACATTCCTGGGGTCAGATACATCACATGATCACACTGACAGAACCACAGGCACATAGACACAGGCAACAGAGCATGCACAATGTCGGCACTAGTACAGTGTATATCCACCTTTCGCAGCAATGCAGGTTGCTATTCTCCCATGGAGACGATCGTAGAGATGCTGGATGTAGTCCTGTGGAACGGCTTGCCATGCCATTTCCACCTGGCGCCTCAGTTGGACCAGCGTTCGTGCTGGACGTGCAGACCGCGTGAGACGACGCTTCATCCAGTCCCAAACATGCTCAATGGGGGACAGATCCGGAGATCTTGCTGGCCAGGGTAGTTGACTTACACCTTCTAGAGCACGTTGGGTGGCACGGGATACATGCGGACGTGCATTGTCCTGTTGGAACAGCAAGTTCCCTTGCCGGTCTAGGAATGGTAGAACGATGGGTTCGATGGTGGTTTGGATGTACCGTGCACAATTCAGTGTCCCCTCGACGATCACCAGTGGTGTACGGCCAGTGTAGGAGATCGCTCCCCACACCATGATGCCGGGTGTTGGCCCTGTGTGCCTCGGTCGTATGCAGTCCTGATTGTGGCGCTCACCTGCACGGCGCCAAACACGCATACGACCATCATTGGCACCAAGGCAGAAGCGACTCTCATCGCTGAAGACTACACGTCTCCATTCGTCCCTCCATTCACGCCTGTCGCGACACCACTGGAGGTGGGCTGCACGATGTTGGGGCGTGAGCGGAAGACGGCCTAACGGTGTGCGGGACCGTAGCCCAGCTTCATGGAGACGGTTACGAATGGTCCTCGCCGATACCCCAGGAGCAACAGTGTCCCTCATTTGCTGGGAAGTGGCGGTGCGGTCCCCTACGGCACTGCGTAGGATCCTACGGTCTTGGCGTGCATCCGTGCGTCGCTGCAGTCCGGTCCCAGGTCGACGGGCACGTGCACCTTCCGCCGACCACTGGCGACAACATCGATGTACTGTGGAGACCTCACGCCCCATGTGTTGAGCAATTCGGCGGTACGTCCACCCGGCCTCCCGCATGCCCACTATACGCCCTCGCTCAAAGTCCGTCAACTGCACATACGGTTCACGTCCACGCTGTCGCGGCATGCTACCAGTGTTAAAGACTGCGATGGAGCTCCGTATGCCACGGCAAACTGGCTGACACTGACGGCGGCGGTGCACAAATGCTGCCCAGCTAGCGCCATTCGACGGCCAACACCGCGGTTCCTGGTGTGTCCGCTGTGCCGCGCGTGTGATCATTGCTTGTACAGCCCTTTCGCAGTGTCCGGAGCAAGTATGGTGGGTCTGACACACCGGTGTCAATGTGTTCTTTTTTCCATTTTCAGGAGTGTATTTGTGTAGTTGGTGTCATTTCCACTGACAACTTGTTTTAAATGTTGTCGGCGTACTGGCAGTCAGTCAGTCAGTCAGTCGGTTGGAATGGATCAGCAAGCACGTCTCGGCGCGGCGCAGTCGGCCGGGCCCGCTGGCGGTCTCTACGCAGTGTCGGAGTGTGTGGGGGCTGTTCCCAGTGCTACGAGGTTCGTAGCTCACCGACCCGGGACATTAAAGTTGAGTGGTGATTTAATTACCGAAGCCACGTTTGTTCACGTTGTCCCCTTGGTTGATGGTTCGCTGATGGCGGTATTCGTGGAAGCAACAGTGAGTGTTCGAGCTGGTGAAGATTTAGCCGCCGTGTGGTGAAAGTAACTGTGTTTGTCGGTTTGAAATACAAGTGTACCAGCGGAATTTTCTGCCTTGTGGCCGTTATTGTTCCAGCTACCTTCACTGGTCGCTGACGTAAATTCAGGCAGTGTCCTTTCTTCAAATGTGGTCGCTGTCCAACATGGTGTGTAGTTTTTGACAGGTTAATGTATTTTTGGTTGTGGGCGGCTATGTCTGTAACGTTTTGGCTTTGAAATTCTCGTACACTGGTAGGTGGTTAGCAAGTCGTCTTGTCGGTGGGTGCCTGATGCCGGCGGATCGAGTATAGTTGGGCCGACTTCTTGTGTCACCTAAGCGAAACGTTAAGATTTCAAGGGCAGACCGAGCCCCCTGTAAACTTCTGAGCACCATTGCCTATACTGCCTTGTTATTAGCGTTTAATTGTGTATTTTTAATGGCACATAGCCGATGGTTGGAATTTGTATGCTTGTAATTATGTTTTTAAAAACAAAGGCCTTCAGCCGTTTTAAAAGTAAGTTTTTCTAAATTGGGCAAATCTTACATTGTCTAAAGATTCTGCCCTTTGAAAATTTATTGTATTGTTTTTAAATGCATCGGCCTTCAGTCGCTTTAGGTTTTGAGGATTTTACTTATCAAGTATTACCCTTTGGAAGATACGACTGTGGACTTTCTGCGTGTTGAATATGTATTGTAGTGTATTGTTTTTAAAAGCATCGGCCTTCAGCCGCTTTTAGTTTTAAGGTTCTTATTCATCAACTATTACAGTCTTTCAAGATAAAGCTGTGGGCCTAGTGCCTGTTGAAAATTTATTGTAGTTCTGTTGTTCTTAAAATGATGGGCCTTCAGCCACTTTAAAATTTTGGATTCTTATTTGTCAGGTCTTACATCACTTGGATCTTATATCGCTTGGACTTAAATACTATTTAAGGTTAAAAGCTTTGGGCCTTCTGCCTTGGAAAATTGGTTGCAGTTTTTTTTAAACAAAGGCCTTCAGCCATTTGAAGTAAGATTTCTTGTTGGTCATAAAGCCTGGGCCTTCTGCCTATTGAAAGGTTATTGTAGTTACGTTGTTTTAAATTTATGGGCCTTCAGCCGCTTTTAAAAACTTAATCTATCTGACTAGTCAAGTCATCGCTTGGCCATAAATACTCTTTAAGGTTAAAGCCTAGAGCCTTCTGTCTCAAAAAAAAAAAAAAAAAAAAAAAAAAATATATATATATATATATATATATATATATATATATATATATAATAAAAAATAGCAGTTGTATTTAATTCATGGACCTTCAGACGTTTTAGAATTAAAGACGATTTCTGTTGACAGTCAAGCTCAGAATTTGCGCTGTAATGTTTGGACAACTAAATAAAGTCTTCTCTTTGGAGTGTAACCGACAGCCGCTCAGTCTGGCCTCCTTCAACAATTCCTACTACTTGTCCTGTCCTGCGCGTTTAGGATGGCGTCTCACTAAGCTCACTATTTTTAGCATCGTATCGGAGGTCGATCGCCATCGTCTGGTTTTGAACAGAGTGGAAGCCAGAGACGGTAATAGACGCAAATTTCTCGACCTCCTGCATCGAGTGGAGAACTATAGCGTTCGCACTAATGGGCCAGGTGTGCACTACGAATAAGAAGAAGGCTGTTAGGGTAGCTGAGTACGTGTGGCTTGCACATGGGGTTCTTTAGGTACCATTGGGACCAGAGACGAAATGCCTGCCAAAATCGAAGATATAGGTACATTAGCCCCAACATTCAAAGAGAATTCTTGTCCTTGCATATCGGATATAGACAGGATTAATATTATATTAGTAAAGTGGAGGAGCATCCAAGGAAATGTCCCAGGCTTAGTATCGCTTACTGAAGCTTAGAATGCCCAAGTAGTATCAGGAAGAGAACGTTTGTTAAAACTGGAAGTGAACAGCGGCGAAATACTGAGTTCAGATTGGAATATTTATCGCTTATTGAAGGTTATAAGGCCAAAGGCTTTGCCGCAATAGTAACACCGGTTCCCGTCAGATAGGCTAGTACTTGGATGGGTGACCATGCCGTCCGCCGAGCGTTGTTGGAAAACGGGGTGCACTCAGCCCTCGTGAGTCAAACTGAGGAGCTACTTGACTGAGAAGTAGCGGCTCCGGTCTCGTAAACTGACATACGGCCGGGAGAGCGGTGTGCTGACCACGTGCCCCTCCATATACGCATCCAGTAACGACTATGGGCTGAGGATAATACGGTAGCCGGTCGGTACCGTTGGGCCTTCATGGCCTCTTCGGTCGGAGGTTAGTTTTTACTGGAGATTATAAAGCCCAAGTAGTATTAGCAACAGAAAGTGGATTGAAACTTGAAGTGAACAGGAGCGTCGCAGGTTCGAATCCTGCCTCGGGCATGGATATGTGTGATGTCCTTAGGTTAGTTAGGTTTAAGTGGTTCTAAGTTCTAGGGGACTGATGACCTCAGATGTTAAGTCCCATAGTGCTCAGAGCCATTTGAACCATTTTTTGAACAGCAGCGAAATCCTGACTTCAGATATAAATAGTTCTCGTAAGGATATGTTAGTCGCCAATGATTACAATAAATAATTCTGTAACATCTAGCGACATTGTCTCGGATTAGGAGTCCATGTATCCATGCTCGCCAAATATGTGGTGTCTAGGAAACCTGCATGCTCGTTTCGCTAGACAAACAATTCAAGCAAGTCGTATTAATGGGTT
This sequence comes from Schistocerca americana, assembly GCF_021461395.2. NCBI lineage: Eukaryota > Metazoa > Arthropoda > Insecta > Orthoptera > Acrididae > Schistocerca > Schistocerca americana. Next base: position 897,559,091 of record NC_060121.1, read on the forward strand.
TTGTTACAAAAGGAAAAGAGACAATACTTTGCATGTACAAAGCTGTGTCGCAAGCAGAGGGCGACATTCGAAATAAATCTTTTTCCGCATTAAACAGTTACTCCAAAATTGTACATCCAAAACTACAATTTACAGTTGAACAAGAAAATCAAAAACGTATTAATTACCTGGGTCTCGTTATATCCAGTAACAAAGGCAAACATAGCTTTGCCATATACAAAAAACCTACAACTACTTATGTTATTATTAATGCTAGGTCATGTCATCCTGACAAATACACTCCTGGAAATTGAAATAAGAATTCATTGTCCCAGGAAGGGGAAACTTTATTGACACATTCCTGGGGTCAGATACATCACATGATCACACTGACAGAACCACAGGCAGATAGACACAGGCAACAGAGCATGCACAATGTCGGCACTAGTACAGTGTACATCCACCTTTCGCAGCAGTGCAGACTGCTATTCTCCCATGGAGACGATCGTAGAGATGCTGGATGTAGTCCTGTGGAACGGCTTGCCATGCCATTTCCACCTGGCGCCTCAGTTGGACCAGCGTTCGTGCTGGACGTGCAGACCGCGTGAGACGACGCTTCATCCAGTCCCAAACATGCTCAATGGGGGACAGATCCGGAGATCTTGCTGGCCAGGGTAGTTGACTTACACCTTCTAGAGCACGTTGGGTGGCACGGGATACATGCGGACGTGCATTGTCCTGTTGGAACAGCAAGTTCCCTTGCCGGTCTAGGAATGGTAGAACGATAGGTTCGATGACGGTTTGGATGTACCGTGCACTATTCAGTGTCCCTCGACGATCACCAGTGGTGTACAGCCAGTGTAGGAGATCGCTCCCCACACCATGATGCCGGGTGTTGGCCCTGTGTGCCTCGGTCGTATGCAGTCCTGATTGTGGCGCTCACCTGCACGGCGCCAAACACGCATACGACCATCATTGGCACCAAGGCAGAAGCGACTCTCATCGCTGAAGACGACACGTCTCCATTCGTCCCTCCATTCACGCCTGTCGCGACACCACTGGAGGCGGGCTGCACGATGTTGGGGCGTGAGCGGAAGACGGCCTAACGGTGTGCGGGACCGTAGCCCAGCTTCATGGAGACGGTTGCGAATGGTCCTCGCCGATACCCCAGGAGCAACAGTGTCCCTAATTTGCTGGGAAGTGGCGGTGCGGTCCCCTACGGCACTGCGTAGGATCCTACGGTCTTGGCGTGCATCCGTGCGTCGCTGCGGTCCGGTCCCAGGTCGACGGGCACGCGCACCTTCCGCCGACCACTGGCGACAACATCGATGTACTGTGGAGACCTCACGCCCCACGTGTTGAGTAATTCGGCGGTACGTCCACCCGGCCTCCCGCATGCCCACTATACGCCCTCGCTCAAAGTCCGTCAACTGCACATACGGTTCACGTCCACGCTGTCGCGGCATGCTACCAGTGTTAAAGACTGCGATGGAGCTCCGTATGCCACGGCAAACTGGCTGACACTGACGGCGGCGGTGCACAAATGCTGTGCAGCTAGCGCCATTCGACGGCCAACACCGCGGTTCCTGGTGTGTCCGCTGTGCCGTGCGTGTGATCATTGCTTGTACAGCCCTCTCGCAGTGTCCGGAGCAAGTATGGTGGGTCTGACACACCGGTGTCCATGTGTTCTTTTTTCCATTTCCAGGAGTGTATAAAAAGCAATGATCCACCGGATGCTAAAATTACCCCTTGAAGAAAATGAGATTAAAAAAGAAACAGCCGGCCGAAGTGGCCGTGCGGTTAAAGGCGCTGCAGTCTGGAACCGCAAGACCGCTACGGTCGCAGGTTCGAATCCTGCCTCGGGCATGGATGTTTGTGATGTCCTTAGGTTAGTTAGGTTTAACTAGTTCTAAGTTCTAGGGGACTAATGACCTCAGCAGTTGAGTCCCATAGTGCTCAGAGCCATTTGAACCATTTGAACCAAAAAAGAAACAACTATTCTAAAACAGATTGCAAAGACCAATTCTTTTGATACACGTCAAGTTGACATTATGTTTAATAAAATGCAACAATCACAAAGTACACCACTAATAGGAGCTCATAAATACACAAAAATCACGTACATGGGGAACATATCAGATAGGATCAGTAATTTATTTAAGAACTTTGAAATAACAATAGCATTTGAAACTAACAATACTTTGCAAAATAAATTAAGACATACTGTAGGTAACGATAACGATAGATTTCTTAGATCAGGTGTTTACAAGCTCCAATGTTAATATAAGACAGACAGACTGAATCTAACATAAGTGTGTACTTGCAGTCACGTCACAACTCACATATCGATATGATGCCACAATGCCAAAGACCTTCACAACATCGTTGACTTTGAAACCATTGTGGTAGTACCACCTTTGCCCAGCCCATAGAGGTTTTTTTTTTTTTGGTCATCAGTCTACTGACTGGTTTGATGCGGCCCGCCACGAATTCCTTTCCTGTGCTAACCTCTTCATCTCAGAGTAGCACTTGCAATTATTTGCTTGACGTATTCCAATCTCTGTCTTCCTCTACAGTTTTTGCCCTCTACAGCTCCCTCTAGTATCATGGAAGTCATTTCCTCATGTCTTAGCAGATGTCCTATCAGCCTGTCCCTTCTCCTTATCAGTGTTTTCCACATATTCCTTTCCTCTCCGATTCTCCATGGAACCTCCTCATTCCTTACCTTATCAGTCCACCTAATTTTCAACATTCGTCTATAGCACCACATCTCAAATGCTTCGATTCTCTTCTGTTCCGGTTTTCCCACAGTCCATATTTCACTACCATGCAATGCTGTACTCCAGCAAATTAAGGCCGGTATTTGATATTAGTAGACTTCTCTTGGCCAGAAATGCCTTTTTTTGCCATAGCGAGTCTGCTTTTGATGTCCTCCTTGCTCCGTCCGTCATTGGTTATTTTACTGCCTAGGTAGCAGAATTCCTTAACTTCATTGACTTCGTGACCATCAATCCCGATGTTAAGTTTCTCGCTATTCTCATTTCTACTACTTCTCATTACCTTCGTCTTTCTCCGATTTACTCTCAAACCATACTGTGTACTCATTAGACTGTTCATTCGGTTCAGCAGATCATTTAATTCTTCTTCACTTTCACTCAGGATAGCAATGTCATCAGCGAATCGTATCATTGATATCCTTTCACCTTGTATTTTTATTCCACTCCTGAACCTTTCTTTTATTTGCATCATTGCTTCCTCGATGTACAGATTGAAGAGTAGGGGCGAAAGGCTACAGCCTTGTCTTACACTCTTCTTAATACCAGCACTTCTTGATCGTCCACTCTTATTATTCCCTCGTGGTTTTTTTTTTTACGTTTTGACGATTATGTGAACCCGCTTTACACTGATTCGTTGACATCAGGTAGAGGGAGGAGAGGTAGGCGGAGCATCTTCGTATTTAAGCATATGCCCATCACTTGCTGGCACCAGTTGACATCACGGCAGCTGAGACGAGTGCTCCACCTACCATCTTCGAAAGGTTGCCATAGGTGTAACAAGTCTTATTGTATTTTATGCTTGCAAGCAATTTGATATATTTTATTGTCAATCTAGTAAGATTTCTATTACTTTCTAAATTAAATTACAGGTCTGATGATGATCATGTGATATGACCAAAATCGATCACCTGTCTTCTTGAAGCATACGTGGTGTGATCAAGATTGAATTTTTGAAAGAAAAATTTAAAAAAAATTTTGATTACTGTTCCTAAAATGTTTATTAAAATTGTTCGAAGTAACGAGCGTTGCGCTTTTATCCAAGTCGCTAGTCTTGTAGCTGCTATTCAACTGGGGCGTCGCCAGTCAGGAACGGTGCTTATGTCCTCTTCACATATGGGCCGCTGCTGTCACGTTGTCGTACTGGAGAGGGGTCGGTCAGGGTGCGACTGGATGATGTCTTCTCACAGCCATCTCTTCTCTATCGTTCCCGACTGGCGTGGCGGAGCTTGACTTTACGCCGTAAGAAGGAATATGAAGTAGTCTAGGTGAAGATAAGCATCAAAGGTGTGTTAAAAAAGGTAATCGGTTGCTTTTGTAGACTACCTACGACAGGAGCTGTAGTGATGGAGCGTTTCAGGTACAACTTGTAGAATATCATTTCCTGAACGTGTACCGCAAGTCTGTAGAGGAACGGAAGGTTCCAAATGATTGGAAAAGAGCACAGGTAGTTCCAGTTTTCAAGAAGGATCGTCGAGCAGATGCGCAAAACTATAGGCCTATATCTCTGACATCTGTTGTAGAATTTTAGAACACGTTTTTTGCTCGCGTGTCTTGTCATTTCTGGAAACCCAGAATCTACTCTGTAGGAATTAACATGGATTCCGGAAACAGCGATCGTGTGAGATCCAACTCGCTTTATTTGTTCATGAGACCCAGAAAATATTAGATACAGGCTCCCAGGTGGATGCCATTTTCCTTGACTTCCGGAAGGTGTTCGATACAGTTCCGGACTGTCGCCTGATAAACAAAGTAAGAGCCTACGGAATATCAGACCAGCTGTGTGGCTGGATTGAAGAGTTCTTAGCAAACAGAACACAACATGTTGTTCTCAATGGAGAGACGTCTACAGACGTTAAAGTAACCTCTGGCGTGCCACAGGGGAGTGGTATGGGACCATTGCTTTTCACGGTATATATAAATGACCTAGTATTTAGTGTCGGAAGTTCCATGCGGCTTTTCGCTGATGATGCTGTAGTATACAGAGAAGTTGCAGCATTAGAAAGTTGCAGCGAAATGCAGGAAGATCTGCAGCGGATAGGCACTTGGTGCAGGGAGTGGCAACTGACCGTTAACTTAGACAAATGTAATGTACTGCGAATACATAGAAAGAAGGATCCTTTATTGTGTGATTATATGATAGCGGAAAAAACTCTGGTAGTAGTTACTTCTGTAAAATATCTGGGAATATACGTACGGGACGATTTGAAGTGGAATGATCATATAAAATTAATTGTTGGTAAGGCGGGTGCCAGGTTGAGATTCATTGGGAGAGTCCTTAGAAAATATAATCCATCAACAAAGGAGGTGGCTTACAAAACACTCATTCGACCTATACTTGAGTATTGCTCATCAGTGTGGGATCCGTACCAGGTCGGGTTGACATAGGAGATAGAGAAGATCCAAAGAAGAGCGGCACGTTATTTGGTAAGCGTGATAGCGTTACGGAGATGTTTAGCAAACTCAAGTAGCCGACTCTGTAAGAGAGGCGCTCTGAATCGCGGTGTAGCTTGCTGTCCAGGTTTCGAGAGGCTGCGTTTCTGGATGAGGTATCGAATATATTGCTTCCCCCTACTTATACCTCCCGAGGAGATCACGAATATAAAATTAGAGAGATTCGAGCGCGCAAGGAGGCTTTCCGGCAGACGTTCTTCCAGCGAACCGTACACGACTGGAATAGGAAAGGGAGGTAATGACAGTGGCACGTAAAGTGCCCTCCGCCACACACCATTGGGTGGCTTGCGGAGAATGTAGATATAGATGTAGAATATGATGTTGTAATAGGGAGTGACTTCACCTGGCCTGGTATAGATTAGGAGAATTTTGTTATCAAAAGTGGTGCTAGAGACAGGATATTCGCGTGTTACCTTATTCTGAATGTCTTGTGAGCAGATACTTAGAGAACGAACTCGTGAAGGTAAAGTCTGTGAACTCCTAGCAACAACCAGACCTGAACTTACCGAATCAGCCAGTGCAGCTGTACGTTCCAGCGGTCATAAAGCTGTGATAGCAAGTATGACAACGGGTATTATGAAGAATCCCATGAAAGGTAGGAAAATATTTTTGCTTAGCAAGAGTATTTGAGCAGTCAGCATCAAATATTTGGTGCTGAGGACAAAGATGGGGAGCAAAAATGGAAAACATTCAAAAGCATCGTTAAATATACCTTAGGCGCGTATGTTCGGAGCAATGTCTTAAGGGACGGGAGAGACCCGTGGTGATTAAAAGCCTTGTTAGAAAACTGCTACGTAAACAAAGAGAGCTTCATCACGGACTCAAGAAAAGTCAAAACCGCTCGGCCAAACAAAAGCTGAACAAAGCGAAAATGAGTGTGAGGAGTGCAAATCGAGAAACGTTCAATGACTTCAAAACAAAAATTTTGACAATGGAGCCGACTGAAGACCTTAAGAGAGTTTGGTCTTACGTAAAATCAGTAAGCGGTTCGAAATCAACTATTCAGTCATTCAATGGCCACACTGACACCGAAGCGGAAGATAACAGAGAGAAGACCGAAACACTGAATTCGATTTTCTGAAATTGTTTCATCGCAGAAGACCGTAACACGATTCCACCTTTCAGGCATCGTTCGAACGTCGAAATGGCAGATATTGACATAGCCGATCGCGGAACAGAAGAGCAATTACAATCACTTAGTAATGGAAAGGCATCAGGTCCAGACGAGATACCTGCAAGATTCTACAAAGATTATACGAAAGAAAATGTTGTCGTTCTAGCAGCAGTTTATCGTAGTTAGCTGTAGCAACGACGGGTACCTAGCGACTAGAAAAAAGGGCAGGTCGTTCCTGTTTTCAAGAAGGATCGCAGGACGGATGCACGTAATGACAGTCCTATATCTTTGACGTCAGTCTGTTGTAGAATATGGAACGTATTGTAAACTCAAGAGTTATGACCTCGTCTACTAAAAGAAAATGGATCCAATAAGAGAGCTCTTGCGAAACACTTCTCGCTCTCATCATCCATGAGATTCATAGCGCTCTAGATAACGACGGTCAAGTGGATGCCGTGTTCCTTGCCATCAGGAAGGCATTTGACACCGTCCCACCCTGCCGTTTAGTGAAAAAATACAAGCTTACCGAGTATCGGACCAAATTTGCGACTGGATTCGAGACTTCCTTGTAGATGGAACTCAACATGTTGCTCTTAACGGAACAATATCGACAGATGTACAACTAATCTCCGGAGTATCTGAAGGAAGTGTGATAAGACCGTTAATGCTTACAGTATCGTATACGAGGGTTGCCCGAAAATTATGCACCGCGTTTTTTTTTTCTCTGCCGAAAACAATGGTATGCATGCGAAACGTTAAGTATGTATTATATGAAGTCTCCTGAATGAGCGCGCCAAGTTTCCGTCACTTCCGACAGATAGCGTAGCTGAAGGTTAGTTTCAAAATGGCGTCTGTAGGTGATGTACGTTACAAGCAACGGCCGTCATTCAATTTCTCACTGCAGCGAAAGAAACGGTAGGGAATAGTCTATGGAGCATCTTCTGTCGACAGGAATACACTTAGTCGCTGGGCACGGAGGGTGAGGTCATGAGAAGGCGGTTCGGCGGGGCTCCACGGTTTGCAGCGGGAGGGGAGACAATCCACGGCTGTCACACCTGACACGTTGCAGCGAGCTGATGTCATCCGCGAGGACAGATACATTATGATTCGGCAGTTGGCGCTGAATCTGCCAATCAACAAAGGAAGTGTGGAGGCAATTATCCGCACTTTTGGATATTCAAAAGTGTGTGCAAGATGGGTCCTACGTTGTCTAATGGTGGATCACAAATCGCACAGAAAAAACATTTGTCGTGATTTGTTGCAACGTTTTGAAGCTGCAGGGGGTGGGGGCTTGTTGTCCCGAACTGTGACAGGTGACGGGTGACGAAACCTGGGTTCACCATTTTGAGCCCCAAAAGAAAATATTCAAAGAACTGCTTCCGCCGATAAGGTCATGATCACTGTGTTCTGGGACTGTTGATGTGTGATTCACGTTGATGTGATGCTAAGAGGCGGTACCATCAATTCAGAAGCATATGTCAAAATTGGGCAACTCTCGTGAATGATTTACTAGGAAGTTCAAGAAGCTCCTTTAGACTCTTCGCTGACGACATAATAACAAAACTCAAGGCGCGCTTCCGGCGACTTCGGCGCCAGAGCAACCCAAGAAATGTTTTGCTGCAACACGATAACGCTCGGCCCACACAAGTCTAAGGACCGCTGCACACATCTTGAGACAGATGAGGGCAGTGTTATCCAATCCACACTAAAGCCCTGACCGAGCCCCCTCAGACTTCCACTTGTTTGGGCCATTAAAGATGCCATTCGTGGAAGACATTTTGAGCACGATGAGGAGACGATTCATAGTGAAGTACTGGCTCTGCCGCCAGAACAACGATTGGTACCCTTGTTTCACGCTAGTGGAAGGCTGTAGAAAGGGATGGAGATTACGTGGAAAAATTGGGTGTATAGATAAAACACCATTATTTCGTGTGTGTAATTCTCATTATGTTCAATAAAGAATTGTTGAACAAATAAAATGTGTTGCATTACTTTCTGGGAAAACCTCGTAGATGATTTAGTAGAAAGCGCCTGAAGCTCTTTAAGACTGTTTGCTAATGACACATTGTCCAGCTCCAGAAGACAGTATCACTTTGCACAAAGACTTGCAAACGATTGATGAATGGTGCAGGCTCTGGCAGTTGACGTAGTTCATGGATTGATGAATGGTGCAGGCTCTGGCAGTTGACACAGTTCATGGATTGATAAACGGTGCAGGCTCTGGGAGTTGACATGACTCATGGATTGATGAATGGTGCAGCCTCTGGCAGTTGACGCGGTTCATGGATTGATGAATGGCGCAGGCTCTGGCAGATGATGCAGTTCGTGTATTGATGAATGGTGCAGGCTCTGGCAGTTGCCGCAGTTCATGGATTGATGAATGGTGCAGGCTCTGGCAGTTGACACGGTTCATGGATTGATGAATGGTGCAGGCTCTGGCAGATGATGTGGTTCATGGATTGATGAATGGTGCAGGCTCTGGTAGTTGACACAGTTCATGGATTGATGAATGGTGCAGGCTCTGGCAGTTGACACAGTTCATGGATTGATAAACGGTGCAGGCTCTGGCAGTTGACACGGTTCATGGATTGATGAATGGTGCAGCCTCTGGCAGTTGACGCGGTTCATGGATTGATGAATGGCGCAGGCTCTGGCAGATGATGCAGTTCGTGTATTGATGAATGGTGCAGGCTCTGGCAGTTGCCGCAGTTCATGGATTGATGAATGGTGCAGGCTCTGGCAGTTGACACGGTTCATGGATTGATGAATGGTGCAGGCTCTGGCAGATGATGTGGTTCATGGATTGATGAATGGTGCAGGCTCTGGTAGTTGACACAGTTCATGGATTGATGAATGGTGCAGGCTCTGGCAGTTGACACAGTTCATGGATTGATAAACGGTGCAGGCTCTGGCAGTTGACACGGTTCATGGATTGATGAATGGTGCAGGCTCTGGCAGTTGACGCAGTTCATGGATTGATGAATGGTGCAGGCTCTGGTAGTTGACGCAGTTCATGGATTGATCAATGGTGCAGGCTCTGGCAGTTGATGTGGTTCATGGACTGATGAATGGTGCAGGCTCTGGCAGTTGACATGGTTCATAAATAAATGTATCATATTGCGCACACGTTGAAAAAAATCAGTTACTATAGAACTACACTACTGATGGTAAATTTCTGGAAACACTACTTACTGTAAATGTCTAGTAGTAACTATCCAGAATGACCTTAAGTGGAATGACCACATGAAACAAATAGTAAGAAAATCAGATGCCAGACTGGGCTTCATAGGATCAGCATTGAGGAAATGTAACACATCCACAAAGTAAGTGGCTTACAGGCGCTTATTGGACCGATCTTTGAGTACTGTTCACCAGTCTGAGACCCTTACCAGGTAGGACTGATAGAAACGGTAGAGAAGATCCAACGAAGAGCGGCTGGTTTCATCACGGGGTCGTTTAGTCTGTGCGAGAGCGTTACAGAGATGCTGAACAAAATCCAGTGGCAGACGCAACAACAGAGGCCTTGAGGTTCACGAAGAGATTTACCACTGAAATTTCGAGAGAGTGCTTTCCGGGAAGAGTCGGACAACATATTACATTCTCTCACATGCATCTCGCGAAATGACCACGATGAGAAAATTCGAGAAAGTAGAGCTGATACAGAGGTTTTCCAACAACAAATCTTCCCACGCGCCACGCACGAGTAGTATATGGAAGGGGGGATCAGTTAGTGGTACTAAAGTACCCTCCACCACCCACTATCAGGTGGCTTGTGAAGTACTGATGCAGATGTAGTTGAAGATGTTGTAGTTCCATGCGCACACGAATTTGAAACAAAATGTCTGCAACTTGACACTAATATCAAGACAGAATATCTTGGCCACTCATCAAAACTATACACGTATAATAAAAAAGAAAAATATGGTAACATTTCCTGAGATTGTTATTTGCAATAATATTTATAGAAATATGAAGAAAGTTATATAAATATACAAAAACTGGTGAGGTAAATGGAGCTTCAATTTGGTGAGACCCAAAATATTCACGCAGTCAAAAATAAAACTATGTGATATTGTAAATATATGTTCGTCGACATTTTCAACTTAAAAAATGTTATGCAACCAAGGAAAATATATCGCCATAGAAAGGGGACACAAGACAAGGCAAAATAGACGGAAAATCACACAACCGTTCGTTCCCATCAGGTTTAGTAATTAAATTTGATAATACAATGCGAAACAGGAATCTGTTGCTTTGACCACTGAGTCAGCTTGCTCACTGGACGTAACACAATGCTCTTACTGTTTATGTTAATGATATGGACGTTTAATTACAGTATTTCACCGCAATACATTAGAGCAAAGAACCTCTCTTAGTAGCACCATAGGAAATATACTTTTACTTTTCTTTAAAGGTTAAATTTGTAAGAGTTAAGAGAGAAAAGTAAATCCTGTTACGTGAAATCAAAGTGGAGAAGAGAATCCCGAAAGAATTTGAAAGAATTTCATTAAATAATAAAGGTATCCGCTTCCTTTGAGACGGCTTTTAAAACAAGAAAAAACTACAACTCGATAAATGATGAATGTCAATCCGGACGGACGATGGAAATCTGTGGGAGATTCCGTTGGAATGAAAACACAATCTTGTTTGCAGTGTGACGCGAGTGACTTTACGGAAAGAGTAGCTTTCAGTTTTATTAGAAATAAAGGAATAACCTCTGCGACTCAGTAATCTATTCCTCTACTCCGTGATGTATCGGAGCACGAAAAGTTCTGTTATGCAGATCGTGCATTTTCAGAATTACCAGAATACTATTCTTGTAGCGATTAAGCGATTACATGGCAGCCCAATCAATATTTCATGCTATGCTCTTATGGGGTGCAGGTAAAAGTATGTGAGGAGGTGATGGCACATTAACGATGAAGGAAGTTGTGTAGTAGTGACGTTCGGGAAATTAATAACCTCTGAATGACGCAATGCGTTTTGTGGAAGGCAGTTTCCATGGCCTAACCCCTCTAAGCCTGATGTGAGAGCACTGGAGCAACGTACCATTCGACGTTTTCTTCGAATACCATCGCTAAGTAACGGAAGTATCACAGTCAATGTATAATGTCGAAATTCCTCGATACTGGAGTTGCGCTCTGAATGCCATAAAAGACGTCGTAAATCATAGGATCACCGGTAGTGTTGGTAGCATTGGTAAGGTAAGAGAGAAACTGGGAACCGAGAACTTTTCTTTGTTTTTGTTCGTGTGCTTGCTTGTTTTGCACATAATTAGAACGACACATGCTTCATTGTTATTCCACTGTGTATTTTACACCCTTACAGAATGTACATTGCATTTCATAACTAATAAAAGTTAGTAGCTCGTTTAACTTGTGCACTTTTATGTAAGCAAACGAGATACTTTTGAAAGCTAGTATAGTTTACACGAACAAACATAATATATATATATATATATATATATATATATATATATATAGAAGAGTTTCCTGTTATCACTGCTAACTAGCGCTGTATGATAAACCTGTAATGTTCCCTTTACTTTTACTACAACGTCCCTTTGTTTCATGTTACAAATCACAAAATTAAAACGAAACCTGAATTAAACATTCTTAGCCGACCCGAGTGGCCAAACGGTTCTAGGCGCTACAGTCCGGAACCGCGCGACCGCTACGGTCGCGGGTTCGAATCCTGCCTCGGGCATGGATGTGTGTGATGGCCTTATGTTAGTTAGGTTTAAGTAGTTCTAAGTTCTAGGGGACTGATGTTAAGTCCCATAGTGCTCAGATCCATTTGAACCATTTAAACATTTATAATTTCAGTTTTGTTGTAAATCCTATGTATTCTTAAGTAACAGACGGGAGCATAGCTATGTAGAAGAAAAATGTTTCTTAGGTTACCCAGCCCTTTATATATTCTCACATAGTTTCTAGACAGTTCACCATTTCCAACGTTTAAGGAAATCTAGTACGACACTGATCATATACGTAAAGAAATAGATCGATATGAGGTAACGCCCCATGGATATGCAACACATCTAACTTCCAGATAACGTGGGTACAACCTTAACTGACCAAAGCTATTACGACAACTACTTGGTTTATGCTTACTTACGGTAGTCTGCGGTACTTTTACAACCTTATTCGACACAGATAATCTCTTTTATTTAAGAGACGTTATTTTAATTAATAATAATTAATCAAAATAATACATATAGAATCTATAACGAACAAGATAATTTGCTTAGGAAAAATCCAGGTTTATAATGTGGTTAAAATGCAATCTTTTGATGAACAAGGCTGAATAAAAAAATGCCGTATTTGGCGTTTGGCTTGCGATTCCCCATCCGAATTCAAGACAAAATTGTATATAGCAAAACCTATTCTCACCAATAGGTTTAATAGAAATGCAATTTAAAAAAAACTAGGCTCTGGCAACGCTATAACTTCATGCAGCGTGGCCAGGAACGGGTAGGATGGACTCTGCACTGTGCAAGAGCTGTCTCATTAGCTTATTGAGACGAGGTAGTGCCGTGGGGAATGGATATGCAGATTCGTCAATTTTCGACTTGCACTCATGTCAAACTTTTTCTTAAGGTAAATCATCAATTTACTTCTTCAATTTATACTTCTACAATGTGGTGTCTTGTGTATTTATTTTTGTTGTTGTTACTTTTATTTAACATTAAGACATGAGATGAACGTCTTACAGACATAAACTACCACTCTGTCGCCCATGACACAAATAAAGGTAATAGAAAATAATACTGGACACAGTAAAATAGTTGCTATCCAGTGAGGTACAAAAAACACAATAGGTAGGCTACACTAGATTGCACATTATGCTATATACAGTAATTTCATTCTGTACATCTGACATCGGACATGCATGCTCGTCTTCACAGAGGCGGGATGTACACGTATGAGCAACGTTTACTTTAGAGAAGATGTTCAAAGCGACCACCTTGCATTTTCGAAACACTTCGCCAATGCCTGGATCATATTCTGTTGGACCCTACGCAACACACCCTCTTCCACCACTGCTGAAGTGGGATGCACACGAGCTATTAAGCTGTGTGCAGAAGGGATAGATAACATTCCATCAGAATTTCTAAAATCTTTGGGGGAAGAGGCAACTAAACGACTATTCACGTTGGTGTGTAGAATATATGAGTCTGGCGATATACCAACTGACTTTCGGAAAAGCATCATCCACACAATTCCGAAGACGGCAAGAGCTGACAAGTGCGAGAATTATCGCACAATCAGCTTAACAGCTCATGCATCGAAGCTGCTTACAAGAATAATATACAGAAGAATGGAAAAGAAAATTGAGAATGCGCTAGGTGACGATCAGTTTGGCTTTAGGAAAAGTAAAGGGACGAGAGGCAATTCTGACGTTACGGCTAGTAATGGAAACAAGGCTAAAGAAAAATCAAGACACTTTCATAGGATTTGTCGACCTGGAAAAAGCGTTCGATTATATAAAATGGTGCAAGCTGTTCGAGATTCTGAAAAAAGTAGGGGTAAGCTATAGGGAGAGACGGGTCACATACAATATGTACAACAACCAAGAGGGAATAATAATAGTGGACGATCAAGAAGTGCTGGTATTAAGAAGAGTGTAAGACAAGGCTGTAGCCTTTCGCCCCTACTCTTCAATCTGTACATCGAGGAAGCAATGACGGAAATAAAAGAAAGGTTCAGGAGTGGAATTAAAATACAAGGTGAAAGGATATCAATGATACGATTCGCTGATGACATTGCTATCCTGAGTGAAAGTGAAGAAGAATTAAATGATCTGCTGAACCGAATGAACAGTCTAATGAGTACACAGTATGGTTTGAGAGTAAAACGGAGAAAGACGAAGGTAATGAGGAGTAGTGGAAATGAGAACAGCGAGAAACTTAACATCAGGATTGATGGTCACGAAGTCAATGAAGTTAAGGAATTCTGCTACCTAGGCAGTAAAATAACCAATGACGGACGGAGCAAGGATGACATCAAAAGCAGACTCGCTATGGCAAAAAAGGCATTTCTGGCCAAGAGAAGTCTACTAATATCAAATACCGGCCTTAATTTGAGGAAGAAATTTCTGAGGATGTACGTCTGGAGTACAGCATTGTATGGTAGTGAAACATGGACTGTGGGAAAACCGGAACAGAAGAGAATCGAAGCATTTGAGATGTGGTGCTATAGACGAATGTTGAAAATTAGGAGGACTGATAAGGTAAGGAATGAGGAGATTCTACGCAGAATCGGAGAGTAAAGGAATATGTGGAAAACACTGATAAGGAGAAGGGACAGGATGATAGGACATCTGCTAATACATGAGGGAATGACTTCCATGGTACTAGAGGGAGCTGTAGAGGGCAAAAACTGTAGAGGAAGACAGAGATTGGAATACGTCAAGCAAATAGTTGAGGACGTAGGTTGCAAGTGCTACTCTGAGATGAAGAGGTTAGCACAGGAAAGGAATTCGTGGCGGGCCGCATCAAACCAGTCAGTAGACTGATGACCAAAAAAAAAAAAAAAATCCACGGGTCGAGTACTATAAACTTATCCTTCAAGTGTTCCCACAAACAAGAATCTAGTGGGTTATGGTCTAGGGAACAAGGAGACCAGAACACTGTGCCTCCCCAATCAGTCTGTTTCTCAGGAAACGCTACAACAAAGTTGTTATGTACATTCATTCCAAAGCGTGGCGGTTCACCATCATGCTCAAACCACGGCTGTCGCCAAACATCAATTGGGATGTTTTGTAATGAATCAGGCAAAGTATTGCAAAGTAACGCAGAATGCAGGGACGCATTCAACATCTCTGGAAATAGGTAAGGGCCCAAAAGCCGTCCTCTGACGATTCCAGCCCACAGGTTTACGCCAAAGCGTGTCTGAAAGCCACGCTCACGGGTGGTATGCGCATTGTGTTCCGACCAAAAACTGGTGCTGTGGAGATGGAAAATACCTCCACGAGTTAAGCTAAATTCGTCGGTCCATATCACGTTGTCTACAAAATATTCGTTGCCTTACACTTGGTGCAAAGTCCATTCACAAAACTGTAAACGTCAAATGCAGTCCAATGATACTGAATTAA
This sequence comes from Schistocerca americana, assembly GCF_021461395.2. Lineage (NCBI taxonomy): Eukaryota > Metazoa > Arthropoda > Insecta > Orthoptera > Acrididae > Schistocerca > Schistocerca americana. The sequence goes on from NC_060121.1 coordinate 897,574,508, forward strand.
TATACAGGGTGTCCCAGCTATCTTATCCACCCAAAATATCTCTGGAACAATAACAGCTATTGGAAAACGACTTTCACCGGTATCAATGTAGGGCTGGGGCCCATGAATGTACATATTTGGAAACATTCTAAAACGAAAGCATATGTGTTTTTTAACACAAACGTATGTTTTTTTTAAATGGACCTCCTATATTTTTTCTTCAGCAATCCATAGCATGACAAAGCACATACACAATGGCGTTGACTGCATCGCAATATTCATATTACATCCCGAGATATTAAGACGCGAAGCTGACGCTTGAAACACCCTACATGCGCTGCTAGCGTACGTCCTGAGGCTCAGGCGTGAACCCCATGCTGCCCGTAATCGCGATGTGATTGACATGCGTAATCACACTTCCATACTTATCAAGAGGTCCGAAACGAATAATACGGTCTGCTGCCATCCTGCAGCATGGGGTTCACGCCTGAGCCTCAGGACGTGCGCTAGCAGCGCATGTCGGGTGTTCCAAGCGTCAACTTCGCGTCTCAATATCTCGGGATGTAATGGGAATATTGCGATGCAATCAACGCCATTGTGTATGTGCTTTGTCATGCTATGGATTGCTGAAGAAAAAATATAGGAGGTCCATTTAAAAAAACATAAGTTTGTGTTAAAAAACACATATGCTTTCGCTTTAGAATGTTTCCAAATATGTACATTCATGGGCCCCAGCCCCACATTGATACAGGTGAAAGTCGTTTTCCAATAGCTGTTATTGTTCCAGAGATATTTTGGGTGGACAAGATAGCTGGGACACCCTGTATAATGATACGGATGCAGCTCTTCACTGTGCAAAATTTCAACAATTAGTGTTCGAGATATCTGGAACTGCCTTGAAATATCGCTGGTACTTCGCCAAGTGACTGGTGAACTTTTTCAAGAATCTTGAACTCTATATATGGAGTCGTCTAGCCTTTGGACGACATCTGTCCTTTACTTGTGGACGAAAATTACTCGTTTCCCGAATGCGTTGCTCCAGGCGATGATTTTATTGGGAGGGTGCCCTTCATGGTATGATGCAGCACACGCACGAGCAGCAACACAGCTTGCTTACTGGACGCACCCAGCACCAAAAGAATATCGACGTATTCATACATTGGGTACTTCATCAGGAAGCCATCCTACACGAAATTGACAGGACCATTTCACCACGGTTGTGCACTGCTCTCTTAGTGGACACATGCATGCAGTTTAATTGATCCCATTGTCATACAGTGGGGTATTGTCATGTGATTAAGTGATTTCCAGCTTATAAACGACGACAACTAGGGAATGAACGTCTGAAAAATGAACCTGATAAGGATTGGAAGCATAGCTCTATGGTGGATGGGGGTTTGATGTACCAGCAGTCTAGTGGGTAAGCTATGACGGCTGTTACAGTAATGCACGATGATATAGGTTCCTCTGTACATTCCGATGACTGCGTAATGTGAGTGTGTTGCCAGCTCCTCGTTTCCATACATGTATTTTCAAAATTCAGCCGATCTGAGTGTGATACATAAATTTTTGTCTTGAATCTGGATGAGGAATCACATGACGATCTCCAAGTGCGGCATATTCTCTTCATCCTGTATACAGGGTGTCCCAGAAACGTGGCGACAAACTTCAGGGTTTCTAGAGGGTGTCTTGAGGAACAGATCGAGGCCAGAAACCAATGTCCGAAGCGTCATTCAACGACGCTACAGAGCGTCGAAGTTATAGGTGCTGGTGCCTAGTGGTAGACGCCGGACCCTGTAACTTTGTGCAGCACCGTTGGATAACGTTTCCGAACACGGGTCCCTATCCTCGATCTGTTCCTCGAGACACCCTCTACAACCCCTTTAATTTTGTCGAAACATTTCTCAGACATCCTGTGCGTGAAACACATTCTGTTTGGTTTTTTCTTTGTCACTCTTGTTGTTGGTTGGTTGGTTGGTTGGTTTGGTGGGAGGGAACCAAACAGCGAGGTCATCGGTCCCATCGGGGTAGGGAAGGATGGGAAAGGAAGTCGGCTGTGCCCTTTCAAAGGAACCATCCTGGAATTTGCCTGAAGCGCTTTAGCGAAAGCACAGAAAATCTAAATCAGGATGGTCGGACGCAGGGTTTGAACCGTCGTTTCCCGAATGCGAGTCCAGTGTGCTAACCACTGCGCCCCCTCTCTCGGTCACTCTTGCAGTAATTTTATTTGTGTATATGTAGTCCTGCTATCCCCACTTCAGCCCAGTTCAATCAAAATATTATCGAACTGATTTGCATGCAAACAGAACCGGCGATCTGTGGGAGTTTCCGAATTTCTATTTCGATGTACTGAAGCCTGGAGATTGTCGCTGACAATGATACAAAATTTTGAGGAATGGCTTAGCTTACCCCATAAGAGTGTTGTGCACCAAAATAAACGAACCACCTCAGCTGACGGTGGGCTGCAATGGACAGTGCTGAAGAGTTTTCAGATTATTGTTGTCATGTAAGGTTAATCAAGTCGAGATTAGGCAGTGATGCTTTAAGAGGATGTGTATTGTATGTGTGTATGTGTGTGGGGGGGGGGAGGTGTTTATCTGTGTGTCCTATTCTGTGGGGATAGGGGGCATTGAAAAAACTGTTATGAAATTTAATTTTATCCGTATTTTGCAGCTTCAAACGTGACTGTACTCAATACACTCGAGATATGAATTAAAAAACGCCTTCAGTCACAATTTTTCGTGTTTCATTCAGTACACGATGCATTTCTGACCCTCTGGGTCCACCTTCAGGTGTAATTCGTCTTAATATCTGATTTATTTGTTCTCTAGAATGAGATGAAATGCATATTCCTGTCACGAAATGGTTTGATGTTAGGTTACGAACTTCGTAAGTCAGACGCGGAAAATAAGTGCGAAATAGTGGAAAAGATGAATAATGTAAACTTACCAAATACTATTCATCTTTTCCACTATTCATCTTTTCCACTATTTCGCACATATTTTCCGTGTCTGACTTACGAAGTTCGTAACCTAACATCAAACCTTTTTGTGAGAGGAATATGCATTTCATCTCATTCAAAAGAACAATTAAATCATGTATTAAGACAAACTACAGCTGAAGATGGACCCACAGGGTCAGAAATGCATCGTGTGCTGAATAAAACAGGAAAAATTCTGAGTGAAGGCGTTTTCTTAATTCATACCTCGAGTGTTATAAAATGATTCAGTTGACGAAACAAATGGCCAGTCAGGTGGATGGACCTGCCCGTAGCAATTTTTCGGAGTTCTGGGGTAGATGTTTTGCTAATTTGTGACATTTTGCTGCTGGGCTTCGTAAGCGACACTTTGTTGCTTCAACTCACGTAACGCCGTTCGATATCCAGAGAGATCGCACCAGACTCTGCCTGTGTGTGTGTGTTTGTGTGTGTGTGTGTGTGTGTGTGTGTGTGTGTAAGTTGCTGTATTGAGCACACATAAGAAACCTGCATCAGTTCTAACAAACTATGTAACGCTGCTGAGAGATGGTTCTCGGTAAAACTTGCCAATAGTTATTACTGGATAAGTGTAAACAGCACTGAACTCTCGTTTTAAGAACACCGACATCTGTCACAATATATGAGTAGCAATTACTTTGTGTCAGAGTCCTAACGTGGTTAATTTAAATTTTCAAGGAATACTAAGGCCTTTCACGGAGCGATACGTTGGTGAGCGAGCGGTGTCCGTTGAAGACGGATGGGAACCTGTGGTGCACTGCCGCTCGTTATAGTAGCTTTCAAGATGACAGTCGAGGAAGCAGACCAACTGAGTGGAATCCAGTTTGACTTTTCACTTGTCTCTGCTGTCATTGGGCCGTGCACCCTTCTAAATACCCGGCGCGCTGAAGAAGACCGAATGATGCTCTAACTCCGTCCACAGGACAACCGCTGCCAAACAGAGCGGCAAAAGCGGCACCCTCTGCACGCATGAGTGAGCTAAGCAGATAGTCTCGCGGCTCACCGCCTGCTGCTCCGGCAACGCCTCTGACTCCACTGTACCGCGTGGAGCCTCTACGCCCCCCCCCCCCCCCATACGGGCTGTTTGTGTGAGACGCACCTGGTAGCCGCCTCACATATCCCAGCCCAGTCGCTTCAACACTTGGCTCTCAGTGCTTTAAAAGGCTCCCTCCACTGGAGTACAGAATGAGAATCGCACAATAGCCATGCAACCCCGAGATGGCCACCTGATAATGACATGCACTGAAAACTCCAGTAAGAGGCCGCCTGCCGCTGTTTCGCTTGCCCTGGAGTAATAACTAAAACCTACACAGAAACACCCTGAGATTTTCAGTAATATTACGGAAATATTACTGTTTTCCCATATTAATCATAGTGATAGTAAGGTATTACCTGCTTCGTAATTACCTATGTGTGAAGCGTCAATGAAATCAACTAGCTATCATACAAAACACAATATTTTCCGAAAATAAAAGTATTGTAATGTACGCAACTTACATTCCTGCAACCTCTGAGTCATTATTGATTACAAATGCCACACATAAGCGCCCTTACTTAATAACTGATAAATGTAATCAGTTGGGCAGAGGATGCTGTCATCATTAAGCTATACTGTACACCTGTATGTCTTCGGGTAATATGATGGCTGTACTTTTCCCCTTCTTTCAGTCGTTCCCATTACCAACATAGCAAGACCATGCTGACTAATGCTACGAGGCTACATCAATCAATCATCCAGACTGCTGCCCCCCAACTACTGTAAAGAGTTCCAGCGATAGAGTCGAGTGCTTGCGCCAGCGTGAATAACAGTTCATTTATCCGCACGGCGCTCAGTTTGATCTTTTCCCTCGGGTAGGCTGTCTGAGAAGACGTGTGATGCCACTAGGTTTTCCTGGGTGGTTCTGACAGGTAAATTTACGTTCAGAGTGTGAGTTCGTTTATCGCCTTAGCACCTCCTTTTCGTTTACGAGTTGTACCACAGCTTGTGCATCTAATGGACTACGGCCCTGTTGTAAGTCAACGCGTAACGCTGTAATATAATCTAAACAAATAACTATTGAATAAGAGAATTCCCACTACGTTTTACGACGTAGAAAAAAATGCAAGGAAGTTCGTTTGGGTGTACCGTGAGGTATGGTAAAACAGTTGCCAATAATCAAAATAAATTTTTATAATGTGCATCTTCATGTTTTCGCGGCGTAAAGATTGTTCCATAAAATTCCTAGGCGTGCAGCCGCATAAATTCAGTTTCTTCTTCTGATATTTAGGCTGGAGCGTTAGTCACCTTGGCTCACTCTGAAGATGACTGGACGGTATTCAGCCGAAATATTAGAAGAAGAAACTGAATTTATGCGGCTGCACTCCCGAAATGTTGTGGAACGTTTTTATAAGTTTAAGCGCACGGAACAGTAAAGAAATTTTCCGGCGACGATTATCCTAATAGGTCGGCCATTGTGGTCGAGCGATTCTAGACGCTTCAATCTGGAACCGCGCGACCGCTACGGTTACAGGTTCGAATCCTGCGTCGGGCATGGATGTGTGTGATATCCCTCCGTTAGTTAGTTTTAAGTAGTTCTAAGTTCTAAAGTTCTAGGGGACTGATGACCTCAGATGTTAAGTCCCATAGTGCTCAGAGCCATCTGAACATTTGATTATCATAATACATTCACACTTACTCGTATGCTACACTTCTAACTAAATATTTGTACTAGCAGAAATATCTTATGAATATGAAACTTCCTGGCAGATAAAAACTGTGTGCCCGACCGAGACTCGAGCTCGCGACCTTTGCCTTTCGCAGGCAAGTGCTCTACCATCTGAGCTACCTAAGCACGCCTCACAGCCGGTCCTCACAGCTTTACTTCTGCCAGTATCTCGTCTCGTACGAAGTTTCATATCAGAGCACACTCCGCTGCAGAGTGAAAATCTCATTCTGGAAACATCCCCCAGGCTGTGGCTAAGCCATGTCTCCGCAGTATCCTTTCTTTCAGGAGTGCTAGTTCTGCAAGGTTCGCAGGAGAGCTTCTGTAAAGTTTGGAAGGTAGGAGACGAGATACTGGCAGACGTAAAGCTCTGAGGACCGACCGTGAGTCGTGCTTCGGTAGCCCGGATGGTAGAGCATTTGCCCGCGAAAGGCAAAGGTCGCGAGTTCGAGTCTCGGTCGGGCACACATTTTTTATCTGCCAGGAAGTTTCATATCAGCGCACACTCCGCTGCAGAATGAACATCTCATTCTATGAGACATGTCTGTCGTCCATCAAGATGCAGCTAAGAGCGAGAGTCTGTGACAATTTTTTAGCAGGCTTCTGCACTGCACCAAACTGCTTGATTTCGGACTGAGCAGAAAGGAGGTCTCCAAATCCCTCACTGCAAACCAGGCCGCTAGCCATTATTACAAAACTCCACTATTTTATTAACTTTCACTCCAGGCGTACGTATTCTTCACAACTGAAGTCTTTCATTTTTTATTTACTGAACTATTTCGCTCACTGTATTAATTACGAGGCCGTGATGAAAATTAATGCCTCCGAATTTTCTTATGTGAAATCTGCTAAAGCTTTTTAAATAGAACAAATGTTATTGAGGTTCTACATCTTTATTCTTCATGTCTGCATACACTACTGGCCATTAAAATTGCTACACCAAGAAGAAATGCAGATGATAAACGGGTATTCATTGGACAAATATAGTGTATTAGAACTGACATGTGATAACATCTTCACGCAATTTGGGTGTATAGATCCTGAGAAATTAATACCCAGAACAACCACCTCTGGCCGTAATAACGGCCTTGATACGCCTGGGCATTGAGTCAAACAGCTTGGATTGCGTGTACAGGTACAGCTGCCCATGCAGCTTCAACACGATACCACAGTTCACCACATTGTGACGAGCCAGTTGCTCGGCCACCACTGACCAGACGTTTTCAGTTGGTGAGAGATCTTGAGAATGTGCTGGCGAGGGCAGCAGTCGAACATTTTCTGTATCCAGAATGGCCCGTACGGGACCTGCAACGCGCGGTCGTGCATTATCCTGCTGAAATGTAGGGTTTCGCAGGGATCGAATGAAGGGTAGAGCCACGGGTCGTAACACATCTAAAATGTAACGTCCACTGTTCAAAGTGCCGTCGATGCGAACAAGAGGTGACCGAGAAGTGTAACCAATGGCACCCCATACCATCATGCCGGGTGATACGCCAGTATGGCGATGACGAATACACCCTTCCAAAGTGCGTTCACCGCGATGTCGCCAAACACGGATCGACCATCATGATGCTGTAAACAGAACCTGGATTCATCCGAAAAAATGACGTTTTGCCATTCGTGCACCCAGGTTCGTCGTTGAGTACACCATCGCAGGCGCTCCTGTCTGTGATGCAGCGTCGAGGGTAATCGCAGCCGTGGTATCCGTGCTGATAGTCCATGCTGCTGCAAACGTCGTCGAACTGTTCGTGCAGATGGGTGTTGTCTTGCAAACGTCCCCATGTGTTGACTCAGGGATCGAGACGTGGGTGCACGATCCGTTACAGCCATGTGGATAAGACGCCTGTCATCTCGACTGCTAGTGATACGAGGCAGTTGGGATCCAGCACGGCGTTCCGTATTACCCTCGTGAACCCACCGGTTCCATATTCCGCTAACAGTAATTGGATCTTGACCAACGCGCACAGCAATGTCGGAATACGATAAACCGCAATCGCGATAGGCTTCAATCCGACCATTATCGAAGTCGGAAACGTGATTGTACGCATTTCTCCTTCTTACACGAGGCATCACAACAACGTTTCACCAGGCAACGCCGGTCAACTGCTGTTTGTGTATGAGAAATCGGTTGGGAACTGTCCTCATGTCAGCACGTTGTAGGTGTCGCCACCCGCGCCAATCTTATGTGAATGCTCTGAAAAGCTAGTCATTTGGATATCACAGTATCTTTGTGCTGTCGGTTAAATTTTGCTTCTGTAGCACGTCATCTTCGTGGTGTAGCAATTTTAGTGGCCAGTAATGTGTTTGGTGCCCTCTGCCGCTAGACGGCTGAAAATTGTAGTGCGCAAAATGGCGGTGCGTAACGCAACTATGTCGATGGCTGAGAAACAGTGTGCTGTACCGCGTTTCGAATTCGAAGAGTTGGTCCACACATGGAGCACCGTCTCCTTCAGCACAACAACATGCTTTCAAAACTCAAACACCTTCGAGGAATTCATTTTGATAGTGATGAAGCGGTGCAAGCATAGGTGAATTTGTGGCTTAGTCTACAATGTCAAACATTTTGCAGTGAACGTATCAAAAAACTGGTCTCTTGTTGGGAGAAAAGTGTTCGTCTGTAGAGAGACTAAGTTGAGACGTAAGTATATAGACATGATGAATAAAGATGTGGAATGCTAATAATGTTTGTTTTATTTAAAATGCTCTAAGAGTATTCACATATGATTTTCGATTACGCGCTATGGTCCGGTTCCATGGGAACGCGGAGCATTTGAAAATCTCTCCCTTCTCGAGGGATAAAACACCTCTGGTAGACTCAGCTCTGCTGTCACCGGACACTGCTCCCTGCATCCTGGCGCCATACCTGACTACGTACACCCCAAGCACATCCTACAATTTCGTTACCTTACAGAATGAATAATATCATTGCATTTACATTTGTTGGCTAATGTAGGTCAACTTTTTGAGTTTGATTATTTCAGAGGTTTTGAAACGTGTGATCTCACTTTGTAGCATACTGATACCCAGATGCAGGGTGGCAGTAGTGCTCCCACGCCCGGGTTCCCGGGTTCGATTCCCGGCGGGGTCAGGGATTTTCTCTGCCTCGTGATGGCTGGGTGTTGTGTGCCGTCCTTAGGTTAGTTGGGTTTAAGTAGTTCTAAGTTCTAGGGGACTGATGACCATAGATGTTAAGTCCCATAGTGCTCAGAGCCATTTGAACCATTTGAGCAGTAGTGCTTCAACCGGATCTGGCGAGTGCTCGGATTAGTGTTATGTTTACTGTCGTGTTGATAAACGTAGATTAAAGATGGTAAGGGACTGTACATGTTGTGTACAAATGTAGAGGGAATTGGCCCTTGCCTAGAAACAGTTGGAAGCTGCGATAGCCACTTTCGACCGGCTTGAGGCTGCTGCCCTGGGCTGCGGTGGCGTTCGGGTACCTGAGACGAAAGCTTTGGCCCCCGTGGTGCCAGCAGTGTCGCTTGAGATGCCTGATATCGCGGCGCTCTACTATACGCTCGACGTGGCAGGTCCTCATTCACCTGGGTGTGAATGGCGGACAGTGGCGGGATCGCGAATCTGTGGGCGGAAGGCGGCAAGGCTGTTCCTTTACCTACACTGCAAAAGTTTCGTGGGTCCTGCAGCTCAACAGCTATCGCAGAGAAGTATCAGATAAAGACTGATATGCGCCCGGTCAATTCTACAGAATTTCCTGGTTTTCTTTATCCGTCTTGAGATTCATAAGGTTTTGAAGATAGTTTTTCTGTAGTCTATATCGGACATATATACACTGCCGGAAAAAAAATTGGTACACCCTTTTAGAGGTTTCCAGTTCACTCAGAGTTTATTGTTGCAAGAGTGCATAGGGAGCACTTGAAATGAATGTAAAAACATCAAAAAAATTTTTGCATCACCTCGGTTCCGGGAGTTCCGGAACATGTACAGAGATCAATATAAACATAATTTTCGCCCTTTTTGTTGCTCATGAAAACAACACATTGCATTTTGTACCACCATACAGTGAGACCTTCAGAGGTGGTGGTCCAGATTGCTGTATACACCGATACCTCTAATACCCAGCAGCTCGTCCTCTTGCATTGATGCATATCTGTATTCGTCGTGGCATACTATCCACAAGTTCATCAAGGCACTGTTGCTCCAGGTTGTCCCATTCCTCAACGGCGATTCGGCGTAGATCGCTCATAGTGGTTGGTGAGTCACGTCGTCCATAAACAGCCCTTTTCAATCTATCCCAAGCATGTTCGATAGGGTTCATGTATGGAGAACATGCTCGCCACTCTAGTCGAGCGATGTCGTTATCTTGAAGGAACTCATTCACAAGACTTGTACCATGGGGTCGCGAATTGCCGTCCATGAAGACGAATTCCTCGGCAAAATCCTGCCGATATGGTAGCACTGCCGGTCGGTCGGAGGTTTGCATTGACGTATCGTACAGTCATTACGGCGCCTTCCGTGACCACAAGTGGTGTACGTCGGCCCCACATAATGGCACCCCAAAACAGCAAGGAACTTCCACCTTCCTGCACTCGCTGTGCAGTTTGTCTAAGGCTCTCACCCTTTCCAGGCTTCCTCCAGACACGTCTCCGACGATTGTCTGGTTGAAGGCATACGTGAAACTCATTGGTGAAGAGAACGTGCTGTAAATCCTGAGCGGTCCGTTCGACATGTCGTTTGGCCCATCTGTACCGCGCTGCATTTTGTGGTGGTTGCAGAGATGGAAATCGCCATGGTAGCGGTGATCCACAGCAATAGTAGCCCTTGGGCGTCCTGAGCGAGGCATGTCATCGATAGTTCCTGTCTCTCTGTATCTCCTCCATGTCCGAACAATATCACCTTGGTTCACTCCGAGACACCTGAACACTTCCCTTGTTGAGAGCCCTCCCTGGCACAAAGTAACAATGCGGACGGGATCGAACCGCGGTATTGATCGTCTAGGCATGGTTGAACTACAGACAACACGAGCCGAGTACCTCCTTCCTGGTGGAACGAGTGGCACTGATCGGCTGTCGGACCCCCTCCGTCTAACAGGTGCTGCTCATGCATGGTTGTTTACATCTTTGGGTTGGTTTAGTGACACCTCTGAACAGTCAGAGGTTCTGTGTCTGTGATATAATATCCACAGTCAACGTCTATCTTCAGGAGTTCTGAGAACTGGAGTGATGCAAAAGTTTTTTTTGTGTATGTACACTCCTGGAAATGGAAAAAAGAACACATTGACACCGATGTGTCAGACCCACCATACTTGCTCCGGACACTGCGAGAGGGCTGTACAAGCAATGATCACACGCACGGCACAGCGGACACACCAGGAACCGCGGTGTTGGCCGTCGAATGGCGCTAGCTGCGCAGCATTTGTGCACCGCCGCCGTCAGTGTCAGCCAGTTTGCCGTGGCATACGGAGCTCCACCGCAGTCTTTAACACTGGTAGCATGCCGCGACAGCGTGGACGTGAACCGTATGTGCAGTTGACGGACTTTGAGCGAGGGCGTATAGTGGGCATGCGGGAGGCCGGGTGGACGTACCGCCGAATTGCTCAACACGTGGGGCGTGAGGTCTCCACAGTACATCGATGTTGTCGCCAGTGGTCGGCGGAAGGTGCACGTGCCCGTCGACCTGGGACCGGACCGGAGCGACGCACGGATCCACGCCAAGACCGTAGGATCCTACACAGTGCCGTAGGGGACCGCACCGTCACTTCCCAGCAAATTAGGGACATTGTTGCTCCTGGGGTATCGGCGAGGACCATTCGCAACCGTCTCCATGAAGCTGGGCTACGGTCCCGCACACCGTTAGGCCGTCTTCCACTCACGCCCCAACATCGTGCAGCCCGCTTCCAGTGGTGTCGCGACAGGCGTGAATGGAGGGACGAATGGAGACGTGTCGTCTTCAGCAATGAGAGTCGCTTCTGCCTTGGTGCCAATGATGGTCGTATGCGTGTTTGGCGCCGTGCAGGTGAGCGCCACAATCAGGACTGCATACGACCGAGGCACACAGGGCCAACACCCGGCATCATGGTGTGGGGAGCGATCTCCTACACTGGCCTTACACCACTGGTGGTCGTCGAGGGGACACTGAATAGTGCACGGTACATCCAAACCGTCATCGAACCCATCGTTCTACCATTCCTAGACCGGCAAGGGAACTTGCTGTTCCAACAGGACAATGCACGTCCGCATGTATCCCGTGCCACCCAACGTGCTCTAGAGGGTGTAAATCAACTAACCTGGCCAGCAAGATCTCCGGATCTGTCCCCCATTGAGCATGTTTGGGACTGGATGAAGCGTCGTCTCACGCGGTCTGCACGTCCAGCACGAACGCTGGTCCAACTGAGGCGCCAGGTGGAAATGGCATGGCAAGCCGTTCCACAGGACTACATCCAGCATCTCTACGATCGTCTCCATGGGAGAATAGCAGCCTGCATTGCTGCGAAAGGTGGATATACACTGTACTAGTGCCGACATTGTGCATGCTCTGTTGCCTGTGTCTATGTGCCTGTGGTTCTGTCAGTGTGATCATGTGATGTATCTGACCCCAGGAATGTGTCAATAAAGTTTCCCCTTCCCGGGACAATGAATTCACGGTGTTCTTATTTCAATTTCCAGGAGTGTATTTACATATCAATAGCACAAGCGATTCTGAGGTGCTAGGTATCGACCCTTGCCGAAACACCCATATTACTAGGCGGTGTAGCCTCCACGGGCGCCAATGCCGGTGTTGACTCTAGCTCCAGCCGATCCAACAGATGGCGAATACTGCTCCGGGATATGTTACGCCACTCCTGCTCGACCAGTTCGCGTAATTCTGTATGGGTTGTTTGTTGATGAGTCGCACGACTCACTTCTTGTCCCGTCATATCCCACGTGTTCCCGATTGCGTGCAGGCAGAATCTGATTTCATTCCAGAAGAGCAGAGCGCACCTTTCCAAGTGATCCACCGACGGCACAAGTTGAAGCGTGCACGTGAATGCTGTGGTGTGAATGGAAGGCAGGCTAGAGGTGTACATGCACGTAGTCCGACTGCTAATAACAGCTTCGCAACAGTTCGTGTTTACACGTCTGAGCTCACAAGCCCCCTAATCTGTGCTGTGGTAACGGTACCATCTGTCACTGCTGCCCTTACATCACGACAATCCTAGCGTCGTCTGTGCTGCATAGACGTCCAAAATCTCTTCTACGGATGTGAGAATGTTCACGTGACTCTTGACACCTGTATTTTTGCACGATTGTCGCTGCACGTCCAACTTGTGTGGCAATTCTCCGAGAGGACCATCCTGCCACTCGGAAGGCCGCAATTTGATCTCCTTCAGACTCGCTCAGTTGGCTGTAGAAAGTGTGATGGTGTCTCGTGGCATGGTTGCGAGATTGTTTCACACGTTTACATCACTCTGGGCCTTCTGGCTGGGAACCTTCCCTATTGAAGGGTAGACACATATGGCGCTCTGATAACTATTCCACTACGCTATCTGTTGGCGGACGACGTTGAAACCATTATCAGCACATAGCTGTCCCTCAGGTGGCATATGCCGTAGTCGGATCACAGTCGACGTCGATTTGTCCAGATTTTCTATTTTCCAGCAGCTTATTTACCGTAAATGGACGTCACTTGAAATTCCAACGTAACTCGTCTTATCAGGTTTCGACGTATCTCGTTCACGTGACATGTACAAATAAAGGAAGGGATTCCCCTTCGGTGGACGGTGGTTCCATAGTCACGGCGAGTTGACAGTGATGCGCCTGACGACAAGCCTGGACACTGGAGTGACACAACGTAGTCGCCTCAGACGTTTCGCGATTCCGTGTACAGCATCACGATGGACGTATCTGTGTATAAAGGCGCCGAGAAAACAGAAAGTCGCCAGACTGCATTCGTCTTCATCATATGGGCTCGCTACCTGCGTGATTGTATCGGCTGCAATTTTGTACGCAGCACGATCAATTCCACTCGCTGCACTATGTAATCTAGACAGCAATATTGCTGCCCTATCTTCGAGATGTCCGTGACGATATCTTATAACAAGATAACGCAATAACTCATGATTCCTGAGCTGTTCTGAAGTTACTCGATATGAAGGGTGTTCAACTGTAGCTGTGGCAAATAGAATGATGTTTATACGTCTGTCAGCCATGGTCAGGTCAGCTAAATGCTCAGATGGATTAGAGGCATGGTTACTGCCTGAATGTGCACCTGTGTGCCGAAATTCCCACACAATAAATGAAATTTCGTTATATGCTATCCTTTCGGGTGCTGCAAATTGAATCGCCAGCAGCGTAGCTCAAAATGCGTTCCTCGGTTTATTCAGCGTCCCAAAATACATAATATATCACGACACACGGCGAGTTTTCATAGAGTCAACACGTAAACACGTTTAAATTTTACGTGAAATGTCAGAATCCAGATATTTGAAGGAATATGTCTAACAAAAATAATCTCACTTCCACAAACTAAGTACTGGTAGACGGCTCATGTACATACATAAACGAGCAAATATACGGAATTTGCATTTACCTGGTTTCGTGTCACCTTCTACATTAGCGTACCAAGGATGAATACTAACGTCAGTTTACCTCCACCCTCACTCTATTCATATCCTCCTACCCTTCTCTCTTGCCGGCCGGAGTGGCCGAGCGGTTCTAGGCGCTACAGTCTGGAACCGCGTGACCGCTACGGTCGCAGGCTCGAATCCTGCCTCGGGCATGGATGTGTGTGATGTCCTTAGTTTAGTTAGGCTTAAGTAGTTCTACGTTCTAGGGGACTGATGACCTCAAAAGTTAAGTCCCATAGTGTTCAGAGCCATATTTGAACCTTCTCTCTTTCCATCTCTGCCTTGTCGACCTTCCCAATACCCCTCTACACCTTCCGCCTGCCTCATTCTTCTACCCCTCTTCCTCTCTGTCCACTTCCGCTGCCCCTTCCTCTGTCCATCCCCTCCTCTCTCCGTCTCAACCTTTGATTGGTTGAACATATGAAGATTGTCCAATGAACAGCCGATGGGTACATCAGTAGCCTAAATATGTTATCATTAAGTCTCAATAAAGTGAAGACATACAAGATGGCATCAAGCATGACAACTGCAACTTCTAAAATCGTTAAAATATATTCTGTTGAGATGGACTGGAGAACATAGAATTGAATGCATATGTATCATCAAGACACACACACATACGTGTGTGTGTATTTTATGTATAAGCAGAGTATTTCTGTTTATGACCAGGATCTTCTCCCAAACCCCTGGATCTATGTCAATCAAATTTGCCTCAGGAGTATCAGAAATGTGGGGTTTATAGGCTACTAGCTCAAACAGGAGCATCTCCATAGTGTCTACATCTACATGGATACTCTGCAAATCACAGTTACGTGCCTGGCAGAGGGTTCATTGAACCATCTTCACAGTAATTCTGCCGGCCGCGGTGGCCGAGCGGTTCTAGGCGCTGCAGTCTGGAATCGCGCGACCGCTACGGTCACAGGTTCGAATCCTGCCTAGGGTATGGCTGTGTGTGTTGTCTTTAGTTAGGTTTAAGTAGTTCTAAGTTCTAGGGGACTGATGACCTTAGACGTTAAGGCCCATAGTGCTCAGAGCCATTTTGAACCACAGTAATTCTCTTATTATTCCACTCCCGAACAGCGCGCGGAAAAAATGAACACTTAAACCTTTCCGTGAGAGATCTGCTTTCCCTCATTTTATTATGACTATCACGTCTCCCTATGTAGTTTGGCGTCAGCAAAATATTTTCGCATTCGGAGGAGAAATTTGGTGATTGAAATCTCGTGAGGAGACGCCGCCACAACGAAAAACGCTTTTGTTTTAGCGGTATCCATACCAAATCCTGAATCACGTCTGTGACACTCTCTCCTCTATTTCGCGATGATACAAAACGTGCTGCTCTTCTTTGAACTTTCTTGATGTACTCCCAGACCGCGCAACAGTACTCCAAAAGAGGACTGACAAGTGCAGTGTAGGCAGTCTCTTTAGTAGATCTCTTACATTTTCTAAGTGTCTTGCCAATAAAACACAGTCTTTGGTTTGTCTTTCCCACAACATTTTCTACGTATTCTTTCCTATTTAAATTGTTCATAATTGTAATTCCTAAGTATTTAGTTGAATTTATGGCCTGTAGATTAGACTGATTATCTCGTAACCAAAGTTTAAAAGACTTCTTTTAACACTCATGTAGATGACCTCACACTTTTCATCGCTGCGTTTTGTTTGAACCTATTGGTAACAAATCTAGTAGCCCACCTCTAAATTACTCTAATGTGTTCTTTTATTTCACCTGTTAGGTATCCCAAACACTCAAACAGTCCCTTGGTGTATAGACTGCCCTGCACAACAGACATGTATGGGAACAGTATCGGCTTGCCAAATCAGCCTGCTTTGCAGGAGGGCATACAAGTCAGGGGTCAGAATTGGTATTCCGAGCCTCAGCATGTAGCATGTCCTGCAAGTTGGATGTGTTGTTTTGTAGTAGATTGGTCTGCTTATTGAAATGCATTGTAGGTTACGTGTGACATTGAGCATACTTGGGGAATGGTTGAGATGGAGAGAGGAGGGGATGGACAGAGGAAGAGGAAGTGGAAATGAACAGACAGAGGGGAAGAGGGGGAGAAGCATGAGGCAGGCGGAAGGTGTGGAGGGGTGGTGGGAAGATCGAAAAGGCAGAGATGGAAAGAGGGAGGGGTAGGAGGATATGAACGGAGTGTGGAGGAAGGTATGGTAAGAGAGAGGGGGTGGTGGAAATGGTCAAAGAGAGGGGAGGAGGAGATGAAGAGACAGAGAAGTTGGGGAGGAGATAAGCAGATAGAGGAGGGAGGATGGGGTGGAGGAAGATGTGGACACAGAGGAGGGAGGAGAAAGTGTGTCCAATATATCTGTCGAATGCATACTCAGGGAAACCTGCACGAATAAGACTGGTGGCTGAGGTGTAGTCATAAAGTCTTCAATCCGAAGACTGACTTTATCGTGCTCTCCTGCACGCTAGTCTATCCTGTATTTCATATCTCCGCCAGACGCAGACATATCAGGCGAGGAGTTGTTCACGGTCAAGATTTGCTGCGATCAGCGACTCTGCCGTGAGCAGCATGATTGCCTCTGGAATCGTAACTTGCTTGGTTCTGCTACGCCGGGTGTGGAATCAGTCGCCTGCTAGCTTCAGCCCGTGTTGTTGTTTACTGTGCTTGCGCTCGCTGACTTTTCACGTGTGAATTCCTCGAGCTGTCACGCTGGCTTACTTCTGTGCTTATCCCTGGCTGCGCTTTCGGAATTTCTGCTAGCGGGCTAGGTTGACGCTCGGTGTGTGTTCACAGGCGCTACGCGTCGTGGTCCTCGCGCTCATTTTCGAGTGTTTACGGAACGCTACCGCCTCGCCACACGAGGCATAACACTGTGCAAACCTCTTCATCTCTGCGTAACTACTGCGACGTACATCCATCTGAATTTGCTTAGTGTACTCAGCCTTGGTCTTCCACTAAAAACTTCTCCGTCTACACTCCCTCCGTTACCAAACTAATGATTCCTTGAAGCATCAGGATATGTCCCTTAACCAAACCCTTTTTTTAATTGAGCTTTGCAATAAATTTCCCTTTTCCGCAATCCGAATCAGAATTCCTAATCAGTTTTTCAAACTAACTGTCCAATTTTCAACATTTTTATGTAACACCGTAGATCATAAGTTTTTACTCCATTTCTGTTGAAACGTGTATCGCCCTTTTTTAAATTTCGTTTAAGGCTACGTTACACACGAACACCTTCACAAAAGACTTCCAAATACTAAAATTTATACAAAATATTAACCAATTCCCAGTTTTCAGAATTGCTTTTGTTGCTATTGCCCGTTGAATTTTATGTTCTCTGTATCTGTCGTTGCCAGTCATTTTTTTCACCCAAACAGCAAAACACATATGCTACCCTGAGTGTCTCATTTCGTAATCTGATTCCCTCAGAGTAGCGTTAATGCGGCTGTGTTCCATTGCGTTTAATTTGCTTTTGTTGATGTTTATCTTCTAAAATTTCAAATGGTTCAAATGGCTCTGAGCACTATGGGACTTAACTTCTGAGGTCATCAGTCCCCTAGAACTTAGAACTACTTAAACCTAACTAACCTAAGGACATCACACACATCCGTGCCCGAGGCAGGATTCGAACCTGTGACCGTAGCGGTCGCGCGATTCCAGACTGATGCGCCTAGAACCGCTCGGCCACTACGGCCGGCTCTAAAATTTCCTCAAGCCACAAACCATTCTATTCAGCTGCTCTTGCAAGTCTTGTTTCATCTCTCACAGGCTAAATGTCATCAAGAAACGTCAGAGTTTTTTATTCCTTTTTTAAATATCTCATCGGTTTACTTTATGATTGCTCCACGTATTGGCTCAATAAGATCTGGTGTAGTGTACAAACCTGGCTCACACCCTCCTTTACTACTGCTTCCCTTTTCATGTTCTTAGACTCATACCACTGCAGTCTGGTTTCTGTACCAGTGGTAGATAATCTTTCGCGCCAAGTGTTTTATGCCTGCTACCTTCAGAATTTCAGGCAATGCTTTCGAGTCATTGTCAAAAGCTTTCTCTAAATCTTCAAATTCTTTAAACACAGGTTGCCAACATATCTTCTTAGACAAGTCGTAGGATCAATAGCGCCTCGCATATTTCCGCTTTCGAACAAATAAAGAGCCACGTAATTAACTTTTGCTCTTCATAGCTACATGCCTGCAGTCTTGGTACATACTCAAATTCCCGCACAGCTATACCGTCACGCAGTTATAGAAGTTAAACAAAACGGCGAAGTACATATGGATTTCAGTATATACGAGGACACGTAAGCACAGTCTAACATACACAGTCACTACACTCCTGCCCATTTTTATTATATACTGCGATAGTAGCACTGCAAGCGTCCAGAAAGCTACACTTTTGAATACGACGTCGGATGAGTGCGAATAGTATCGTGTATATTGATTTGTGACGTAGGTTTTACATTAGGAGCCTATCTATTGCCACGAGGATAGGCAGTGACTAAAAAGTTACACTACATTTGTATTTCTTTAGGTTCGTAAGAATCGCAGGAGATGTTAAACAGTACACTACAAGAAAGTTTATTTACGATTCTCTTGTAAGCTAGAGATATTTGCCGAAGAATGCCATTTTCTGTGAAAAACAAGAAGTTGCGAGTAAACAGCAGAAGATCTGACCGTCCGCAGGGAGGGGTCGAATATACTTCTCAACAACGTGAAGTTTTCTTCCCTACACTTACAGTCAAATCAGTGAAGTTGGAACCTAGCAAACTTGGATATACTGCAATATCTATAATTAGGCAACTGTAACTGAAGGGAAAACGACGCAGAATTGTCAAAAGCAATAAAACTATTTCCCGACACAGAAGAGACCAGTTCCATAACATTGTTGCTAATTCTGAGTCATAAACGGCAAGACTCTTCAACAAATTCGCTTTTGAAGCAAAAAGAAATTCATTAAAAAATATTCGTGCGTTAGAAAAAAGTCGGATGAAGCTTCCTGGCAGATTAAAACTGTGTGCCGGACCGAAACTCGAACTCGAGACCTTTGCAGAGTGAAAATCTCATTCTGTACTGCCACCCAGGCTGTGGATAAGCCATGTCTCCGCAATATCCTTTCTTCAGTGCTAGTTCTGCAAGGTTCGCAGAAGAGCTTCTGTGAAGTTTGGATGGTAGGAGACGAGATACTGGCAGAATTGAAGCGGTGAGGACAGGTCCTGAGTCGTGCTTGGGTAGCTCAGATGGTAGAGCATTTGCCCACGAAAGGCAAAGGTCCCGAGTTCGAGTCTCGGTTCGGCAGAGAGTTTTAATCTGGCAGAAAGTTTCAGATCAGCGCACACTCCGCTGCAGAGTGAAAATCTCATTCTGGCTAATTTGGATGAAGTTTAAGAATGTACGAATCATTTGACTCCATATAAAAATGTTACGTGGCAAGGAAAGTGCCGGTCATAATAAGAACTGATAACAACAGAAATATATGCTTGTTATGCATGAAATATATGTTTATATTCTCTTGATTTCTGCGGAGTAATACATCTGCTAAGTCTTTGAGGAAGATACCTTCTACTTTTGCCATTACCTCATCCACAGGAATCACTGCGAATAACGGTGCGACCACCTACTGGTTTCGTCTCTCTGATGACTTTTTTTTTTCATGTGAACACAAGTATACGTAACGCCCCAACGACCACCTTAAAGTCAATTAAGAAAGAACATGAATTTGGGAAAGTTATCTTGGCAGCTTCGACATCTTTGCCGATGAGCTAACACGAAAGAGTTTTATCAACAACTACATTGTACACCACTGAGCATATTTGTTAGCGAAAGAGAAAGAAGAAACATTGTATTTCAGCAATGGACAAATATCCATGTGACAAATGTGAAGTTAATATCTCCAAAGTTAAGTCGAAAGTAATGCCATCAGAGAAAACTTTTATGTGGAAGAGAGTTGTAAGCGCAACGAAGAAGTTCCATGCGCCTACACTGCTCTTCCACAGAAAAAGTCGCTTGCTAGAAATCATCCAGTGCAGACGTACGAGAGCAGTTCTGATCTGAATTATTGAGATTGCGAATCGTGACGAGATTGTTTTCGAGTTTAGAAGTGTTTGTTGCGTGACGGGATTCACGGCTTAAGAAACTGATTTTATGAACTGAGACAGGAACAGATAGACACATTTAACCGTGCACTACGGGTTAATTGAAATCTAATAACGGAATTATTGAACATTGGACTTGACTTTAAATTAGTTGGACCTTAAGGAGAAGTGAACATTCTGTGAAAGAATACACGCAATTAGTCTTGAGTAGGACGCAAGTACACGACATCATGAAGATCAATTACGCTAAAGTATTGAGTTGTGCCGGCCGAAGTGGCCAAGCGGTTAAAGGCGCTGCAGTCTGGAACCGCAAGTCCGCTACGGTCGCAGGTTTGTGATGTCTTTAGGTTAGTTAGGTTTAACTAGTTCTAAGTTCTAGGGGACTAATGACCTCAGAAGTTGAGTCCCATAGTGCTCAGAGCCATTTGAACCATTTAGTATTGAGTTGTGGTAATTGCCAGGAAATTATAACTCAATCGGACTGACTTAACTAAACTATTCCGTGTGCATGTGGTGCGGGAGTTATAAGTATTTAGTGACAAAATAACAATAAAATGTTCGTTACCAGTTAAATACCCGGTATGGACTACATCATTAAATAGTTTGATAAATGAGTAAATCAACGACTACTCATGAAAGACTATTTAATTGAAGTGCAAATATTCACGTCGTTAGTTGAGAAGTTAACTTTAAAATATATTCGTATTACGACGCAATCTTACAAAGACTGAGTCAAAGAGTATATCTGGATCTCGCTGCATACCAGCACAACAATTCCATAGCAACGACACAACAGCGTAAGAAAAAACTGTTAACTAAAATATTTCCTCGCAATCAGTGGTGTGTGCTATTCGAACGAGAGAAGAATTAATAACTACTGCAAATCCGGGCAATCAACAATAGAATATTAATAATAAAAAGCATCAATTATACGAGTTCGCATAAGTGGAAACGCTGCGGACTTGTAACTGAGAGACAACGACTACGCGAGGAACGCCTTTTAGGAAGTTTTTCACGTTTTTTTCAGGAAACGTTAGCGACAGCCCCGTACATTTGCACAAGCCCCGCCCATTTACCCCCCCCCCCCTCCACACCAACCAAGAGCGCATCAATATGATCTTTGGTAGTCCTCGTCGCTGTCGTGCTTTTGTTCGTCGTTTTTTGTTTTACCGCAGTTGTTCATACTAACAGTGCTGTGCTGTTAGTACCTCTTAGCAGTGTGTGTAATACTGTCAAAATGAAACATAGATATGCACTCTCAATAAAGTTATCATACACACGGTACCTAATCTTGACTATTGTGGCCAACTGCTGTCAAAACTGACGTGTAACAAGACATTAAAGTATGATAAGATGTGTTGGAATGACACTGACGAAATTATGTACATATGTTTAACAATAGGCAGCTCTAAAGCTTTCAAACACTGAAGAAGAACTCAAAGTAATCTCTACGGCGTCGACTACATCAGCACGCGGTTGGGGTCCGGGGAGACGCGCCACATACTCCGGAAGAGAAACATCGCTTTGTCTCGCCCCTTGGTGTACTATCAAATACTGAAGATGTCATTCTCACAAATATGTTGCGAATCATAGGTGGTGACCATGTTACGTGGCTCTGGCTGCACGGCAGCTGCAGGTACGTTTTCCACAGTCGTATACGCGAATCTCGGTCAGGGCAGGGCGGCGTCCGCCTGCAGCAGGCAGCTACTGGAATTTTATTTCCACCGGCCCGCTTGCAGGGCAGTGCCGGCGCTTTTGTGGGTCCCCACATATATCTGCGGCAGGCGCGGACGGGGTTATCGCCGCGCTGCAGCCGCTCCCCTCCAGTGGCCATCCTGAGGGCCCACACAGCAGAGGGGGCAGAGCAGGGCAGGGCCGAGCCTTTCCATAGCCGCAGGGGCGGCAGGGGTGGGTGCTATGTGGGACAAGCTGCAGTCTGGCACTCTCGACGAGCGTGGAGGTTTCACATGCCCTTAGTGTGCTGACACACTTGCTGGCTCTAAACCATTTCTTTGTTCTTTTCTCTTATTCTGGAAGCGTCCGTACAAAGTTTATCAGCTTGTGTGACAGTACAAGACTGAATAAAGGCGAAGCAACTTTCATGGCCTTTGTAGATATAGAGGCTTATGTCAACTTAGAAAAGGCGTTCGACAATGTAAAATAGAGCAAGGTGTTCGAAATTCTGGGAAAATGAAGACAGGTAATATTTTTAATAAAATGGTTCAAATGGCTCTAAGCACTATGGGACTTAACATCTGAGGTCATCATTCCCCTAGACATAGAACTACGTAAACCTAACTAACCTCAGGACATCATATACATCAATGCCAGAGGCAGGATTCGAACCTGCGACCGCAGCAGCAGCGCGTTTCCGGACTGGAGTGTCTAGAACCGCTCTGGCACAGCAGCTGGCTATTTTTAATTTTATAAGATCCAAGAGGGAAGAATTAGACTGGAAGACCAAGAACGAAGTCATCGTATTAAAAGGGTGTAAGACAGGGATGCTGTCTATCACCTTTGCTGTTAATCCTGTACATCAAAGATGCAATATCGGAAATAAAATAAAGGTTCAAGAGAGAGATTAAAATTCATCGTGAAAGGGTGTCAGTGACAAGATTCGCTAATGACATTGCTACCACTGAGTGAAAGTGAAGAAGAATTACAGGATGTGTTGAATGTAATGAACAGTCTAATGAGTACAGAATATGGATTTAGAGGGAACCAGAGAAAGACTAAAGTTATTAGAAGTAGTAGAAATGACAATAACAAGAAAATTAACATCAAAATTGGTCACCAAGTGACAAGTCCAAGATAATCTGCCACCTTGGAAGCAAAATAAGATGGACAAAGGAAGGGGGACACAAAAGCAGATTAGCACAGGCAAAGAGGGTATTCTTGAAGGAGAGAAGGATACCGGTATGAAACACAGGTCTTAATTTGAAGAAAAAATTTCTAGTAACGTGCGTCTCGAGCACAGTATCGTTTGGTAGTGAGACATGAACTGGGGGAAAACCGTAATGGAAGAGAATCGAAGCGTTTGAGATATGTTGCTACAGAAGAATTTTGAAAATCAGGTAAAGATGAAAAATGAGGATGTTCACTGCAGAATCGGCGGTAAGACACTGATAAGAAGAAAAAACAGGATGATAGGGCATGTGTAAAGGCATCACCAGGAACCTCCATGGAAGTAGAGGGAGAAGTGTAGGGGAAGAGAGAGAGAGTGGAATACAGCCAGCAAATATTGCGGACGCGGCGTTCAACTGATACTCTGATGAAAACGTTGGCGCAAGAGAGGGTCGCATTAAACTAGTCAGGAGAAATATACACTACTGATTCAAAAATGGTTCAAATGGCTCTGAGCACTATGGGACTCAACTGCTGTGGTCATAAGCCCCCTAGAACTTAGAACTACTTAAACCTAAGTATCCTAAGGACAGCACACAACACCCAGCCATCACGAGGTAGAGAAAATCCCTGACCTCGCCGGGAATCGAACCCGGGAACCCGGGCGTGGGAAGTGAGAACGCTACCGCACGACCACGAGATGCGGGCTACACTACTGGCCATTTAAGTTGATACACCAAGAAGAAATGCACATGATAAACGGATATTCATTGGACAAATATATTATACTTGAACTGACATGTGATTACATTTTCACGCAATTTGGACGCGTAGATCCTGAGAAATCAGTACGCAGAACAACCACCTCTGGCCGTAATAACGGCCTTGATAAGCCTGGGCATTGAGCCAAAAAGAGCATGGATGGCGTGTACAGGTACAGCTGCCCACGCAGCCTCAACACGAAACCACAGTTCATCGAGAGTAGGGACTGGCGTGTTGTGACGAGCCAGTTGCTCGTCCACCATTGACCAGACGTTTTCAATTGGTGAGGGATCTGGAGAATGTGCTTGCCAGGGCAGCAGTCGAACATCTTCTGTATCCAGAAAGGTCCGTACAGGACCTGCAACATGCGGTCGTGCCTTATCCTGCTGAAATGTAGAGTTTCGCAGGGATCGAATGAAGGGTAGAGCCACGGGTCGTAACACATCTGAAATGTAACGTCCACTGTTCAAAGCGCCGTCAATGCGAACAAGTGGCGCCCGAGATTTGTAACCAATGGCACCCCATACCATCACGCCGGGTAATACGCCAATATGGCGATGACGAATACACGCTTACATTGTGCGTTCACCGCGATGTCGCCAAACACGGATGCGACCATCATATTCTGTAAACAGAACCTGGATTCATCCGAAAAAATGACGTTTTGCCATTCGTGCACCCAGGTTCGTCGTTGAGTACACCATCGCAGGCGCTCCTGTCTGTGATGCAGCTTCAAGGGAACCTCAGCGATTGTCTCCAAGCTTATTGTCCATGCCGCTGCAAACGTCGTCGAACTGTTCGTACAGATGGTTGTTGTCTTGCAAACGTGCCCATCTGTTGACTCACGGATCGAGACGTGGCTGCACGTTCCGTTACAACCATGCGGATAAGACGCCAGTCATCTCGATTGCTAATGATACGAGGCCGTTGGGATCCAGCACGGCGTTCCGTATTACCCTCGTGAACCACCGATTCCATATTCTGCTAACAGTCATTGGATCTCGACCAACGCGAGCAGCAATCTCGCGATACGATAAACCGCGATTGCGATAGGCTACAATCCGATCTTTACCAAAGTCGGAAACGTGATAGTACGCATTTCTCCTCCTTACATGAGGCATCACAACAA
Organism: Schistocerca americana; assembly: GCF_021461395.2. Classification (NCBI taxonomy): domain Eukaryota; kingdom Metazoa; phylum Arthropoda; class Insecta; order Orthoptera; family Acrididae; genus Schistocerca; species Schistocerca americana. The sequence goes on from NC_060121.1 coordinate 897,599,539, forward strand.
CGTTTCACCAGGCAACGCCGGTCAGCTGCTGTTTGTGTATGAGATATCGGTTGGAAACTTTCCTCATGTCAGCACGTTGTAGGTGTCGCCACGGCACCAACCTTGTGTGAAGGCCCTGAAAAGCTAATCATTTGCATATCACAGCATCTTCTTCCTGTCGGTTAAATTTCGCGTCTGTAGCACGTCATCGTCGTGGTGTAGCAATTTTAATGGCCAGTAGTGTACATAATGTGGAACTTTTGACAATGTTTGCTGGAATACACTCTTTGAAATTCTCTAAATATCACGAATAAATTACAAGGAGTGAAGGAATATCTACAACCAAACCGCTGTTATAAAAATTGGAGGGCATGAAAGGGAAGCAGTCGTAGAGAAGGGCGTGAGACTGTAGCCGGTTGCCAATGATACAAAATCTGTAGCACATTAAGCGGCAATAGAGGAAACTGAGGAGACATATGGAAATGGAATAGACGTTCAAAGAGAAAACTCTCAATCTTGCCAGTGATGTTGTAGTTCTGCCAGGGACACCAAAGGAGTTGGAATAGCGGTTGAAAAGGTTGGATAGTATCTTAAAAAGGCATAATACGTTGTACAGGAAAGAAACTATAGTAGGTGAAATTGAATGTAGCAGAATTTGATCATGCTATATTGAGGGTCTTATGTTAAGAAATTTGACAGCAAAAGTAGTAGAGTGAGTTTTCTTATTTGACAGGAATTACTCACATAGCCGAAATAAAGAAGATATTAAATGCAGACTGGCATAGCTATAAGAAAATTTGAGAAAAAGAAAATTTTGTTAACATTGGAGTACAAATTTAGATGTTAGAATGTCTTTTCTCTATGCATAAGAGGCTATCAAAACGTTCGTTCTAAGGCCGTGCTGTCCAGTATGCCAAACAGCTAAAATCACCGTGAGCGCTGAGGCAATCATTCCACTGACGCACTAGGTTGAAGTTACCTGTTTGGTTAAACACCGTGTTCTGCTGAGTGGACAAGTTTGTAGCTGCCTGTTGCGCATCATTGTCCGACAGAAATCGTCGTCCTTTCAAGGCCTTTTTTAAAGGACCCAAGGCGTGATAATCGCACGAAAAGTTTTCAGACGTATAGGGTGGGTTCTAGATTGCCTCCCTCTTGAGTTGGCGTAACTTCTGCATTACGACATTTGCGATGTGGGGACGCAAATTAACACGAAGCAGATGCACCCTTGTCTAAGTTTATATTCCACAACACTGGTTTTCGACGCACATCCTATCCCATACACATTCTTCTTTCTCTGACGGGTGTCTGCCGTATATTATTCACTCCGTCTTCAGGCCACAAGTGGCCCATCGGGACCATCCGACCGCCGTGTCATCCTCAGTTGAGGATGCAGATAGGAGGGGCGTGTGGTCATCACACTGCTCTCCCGGACGTTATGACGATTTTCATTCACCGGAGCCGATACTATTAGGTCGAGGAGCTCCTGAGTTGGCATCACGAGGCTGAGTGAACCCCGAAAAATGCCAACAGCGCATGCCGGCCCGGATGGTCACCCATCGAAGTGCCGGCCAGGCCCGACAGTGCTCAACTTCGGTGATCGGTGTATTCACTGTGGCAAGGCCGTTGCCTGTATGTTATTCGGCAAACGAGAAAAGAACACCAGCACGTTGGTCCTGTTTGGACGCATTTGGTAATAACGTCACGAAAGTTCACATTTCCACATTTACTGTACGCATGTTGGAAAGACACGTATCCAAATTAGTCCCCTGCCCCCATGCCGATTTTAGAAACTGCTCTGGAGTCGCGCTACGTTCATACGTGCTGCGGCAACGTCCTCAAACGGAAACTTCTTGATCGCTCCATATGTTTGTCTGGAGTGTAGCCTTGTACAGAGTGAAATGTGGACGATAAACAGGTCAGATAAGATGCGAATAGAAGCCTTTGAAATGTGGTGCTGGGGAGAAGAATGCTGAAGATTGGATGGATTGCTTGAGTAACTAAGGAATAGGTATAGAATCGAAATGGTGTAAAAGAAGTTTGTGGGAAACTTGTCTAAAAGAACAGATCGGTTAATAGCGTATATCATGAAGCATCAAGGGATCGTCAGTTTGGTGGTGATGGGGAGAGAGAGTGAGAGAGAGAGAGAGAGAGAGAGAGAGAGAGAGAGAGAGAGAGAGAGAGAGAGAGATGAAGGTAAAACTGGTAGAGCAGATTTCGTTTAACTAAAAGATTCAAAATAACGCCGGTTACTGCACTATAACACAGGTTACTGCACTTGCGCAGAGCTGAAGAGGCTTGCACGGTATAGACTGGCATGGAGAGCTGCACCAATGTAGTCGTCGGTCTGAAAACCACAACTGCAAAGACAGTGAATGAGGCAAGAGACAGAGAAAGGCAAATAAAAAAGTAAGACGCAGCAGAAATGAGTTAAGTGACTAAAGTGAAGAACTGTCTGAAAATTTCTCGGCATGACTGTGAAAATGAGAAATTATGCTTTAGAAACATTTCATTTTTCAACATAATCTCATTTTAACATTGTTACACGTCATACAAAGCTGTTCCAGTAACATTATTCCATGTCTAGAGTTCCTGTGGAAATGCTGCAAAATACTCGTCTACAGTTACAGTCGTTTCTTGATGAAACGCGAAATGCTGGTTAGCAAAGAAGGCTTCCAGTTTTGGGAAGAACCGGAACTGTGAGTGTGCCAAATCTGGGGAGTCCAACGGATATTCCAAAACTTCAGAACGCATATTTGTCAATTTTTCCCTTGCGAGGCACCTTCGACAGGTGCCTTGTCTTAATGACTTTTCTTCCATCAGCAAACATGGTCTCTTGCCTCGATTTTTTCCGTCTAGGTCCATTAAGAAGTTGGAGTTTTAATCCCCAGATATTTTTTCATACTTTTGAAGATAATCAATTAATAGAACACATTTTACACCCAAAAACATCGTCGCCATTACCTTTCCCGCTATTGACATCGTCTTCACTTGCTTCTTAGCCGTGGGTCTTGCGTCTGTCCACTGTTTCGATTTGTTTTTTTTCTTTCTGGTGTGTAGTGATGAATCCTTTCTCACGTCATAGTGTCGGCACGCTCTTTTGGAATCCCTACAATATTGGCAATTTCACGCACCTTCGTACACCTACCTTCCATGGTCAGATTACACACTTTTTCGACTATTAGTGATTGCACTTTTCGGAAATCCTTTGCGTTGATCACTCTGGATACTTTCGTGGCCATTTCTGAATTCGATAGCCTGTTTCTTGATGTCTGAACTGAAAGAGGAGAATCGCCAAACACATTTATATACCTTTAATAGCTATAGGGTCAAGTCAAACCTTCTTGTACAGTAACTTCACTACTGTACATTACTAGATTTTGGAAATTTCCAAGAATCGACTAACCGCATCTGGCTCAGAAAACTGCTTACAGCCAGTCATTGGCGTTCTCAAGGAGAAGGGGAGGGGGTCGTTGGCCCCTCTTGGAATCTGTGTCGAAGACTCCTCATTCATCGTAGAATTCTCACGCTTTCCTAGAAATGATGGTCGATGATGTTAATAAACCGTAGATTCAGCAGCGCCGAGCCGGCCGGAGTGGCCGAGCGGTTCTAGGCGCTACAGTTTGGAACCGCGCGACCGCTACGGTCGTAGGTTCGAATCCTGCCTCGGACATGGATGTGTGTGATGTCCTTAGGTTAGTTAGGTTTAAGTAGTTCTTAAGTTCTAGGGGATTGATGACCTCAGATGTTAAGTCCCATAGTGCTCAGAGCCATTTGAACCATTTTTGAACCAACAGCGCCGAGTCAGTGGGAAATAGTGTGGCTTTATCGACGTCTACGCAACTTTGGTTTCTTTGGTTGTCGGGATGTTCACGGTAAATTAGAGCGATTACTTGGTGCTGTGACGCTTTCGACCTTGTTTTTCAGTGATAGCGGATGCGGCCTTTCAAACAACTTCACCAAAATTTAGTCCTCAAACTTTTCAACGCAGGGCAACATAAAGACATCGAGTTAGCAACTGCGTAGTCTATTCGACATTACTGCACAACAGAGCATGGAAATGAGGGGACAAGTATTGGTTCAGTCCTACGTTGTTAAAATGGCCGCACTACCTGTCAGCTAAAGGGTTTTTGTCTCAGATGCATCTCGTCGAGCACTAATCTTGGATTGCATATTACAGAAACAACGGAAAAAAATTAGCTTTCAAAACACTGTTCGTTGAAATTCTATTAGGACAATATTAAAAACAGAACTGATTAAAATGATGAAATAAAGCCATTAGAGTGAGGAGGTGTAAACATTTGTAATCGAAAAATGGTATTATAGTTGTATAAGCTTTAGTTTAATAGGTTTATTTCCTGTTTCGCAAAGTAGAGGAGTATCAAACAAGGGCATTTTTTGCTGGTTATTGAGTCGTCCGTCTCCTATCGATGTCGTTCTTCGGCAGAATTGTAATCTTTGACTGTGAGCCACGCGGGCAGAGCTAGAGGCCGTGCTAGGAGGGAGGTGGTTGGTGGGGTAGCCGAGACGTCGGAAGGAGTAGTGCAAGCTTTGGCTCGGCGAGATACCACGAAGTGAGCAGCAACAGGAAATGAAAACGCTGCCTGTTGTTGCAGGGCGGCTGCTAGCTTGAAGTTTAGGCGGTTAGCCGTCCGGGATTGTAGAGCGAGTCACCAGTATGTTTACTGGGCTGTACCATGCGGCACTTCCCGGTGGAACGCCTTGCTCTGGATTTCATGCACCTTGATGTCAAGTGTCTTTACCTGGAATGTGGAAGTACTAATTCACCCGCCTACTATCAGGGCTATATATGAAGGGCTTATTTCAATGGTGGTACAAGTCCATTTTTGTTCATTTTGAGATACAGAGTCCTAAAGTTAAATGAGCGCTAAAAATCTGCAGTTGAGATACCAAAAATATTCAAGCATATGGCTTCTTGCCAGAGATGAACCTTTCCTTCTGTTTGTCTGAATCATTAATTTCAGAAGCATTATCGGCAGAAAAGTGGAGGTAATGGACTTGTACCACTATTGAAATAAGCCCTTCATATCATTAGTGATTAAGTTTGTTTTTTTGTGTAATGAGACGGTGCAGTTTTTTTGTGCTTACAGGCGTCTGACTCAAGTTTAGATTCATGGCAAAACCTGCGGTAGTGTATTATAGGAAAAGCTATGATTTAATTGTGACTGATTCCGCTCGTGTCTGCGTCCTCGCCGAAACTGTCAGTTTTGTTGAATGCAACTCAAGGCACATGTACAGTAACCTTTGCGTGTTTGGTATTTCAGAATTAATCTCTGAATGTCAATCCAGGCCAAACCGTTGAGCCAAAGTCCTTACCGTTTCTATTCAGGTTTTATTGTGCTTAAAATATTCTCTTGTGTCAATGTGGAAAGCAAACGGCTTTCGAGTTGATTACCTCAGTCTTACGTATTATGTATCTCCTCATACTGGGAAAATTGTTTATAGCTTTTGTTAGTCAAAAACGTGTGTGTGTTTCCTAAGCCATAAAGCTGCTGTGCAGTCTGAAACACGGTGTGTAGTCATAACAACCCCTTGTACTGGGGGATAAACATCTGTCTTACTAACAAGGGAACCTCCCCATCGCACCCCCCTCAGATTTAGTTATAAGTTGGCACAGTGGATAGGCCTTGAAAAACTGAACAGAGATCAATTGAGAAAACAGGAAGAAGTTGTATGGAACTATGAAAAAAATAAGCAAAATATGCAAACTGAGTAGTCCATGCGCAATATAAGGAACATCAAGCATAATATCAGCTCAGGAACGCCGTGGTCTCGTGGTTAGCGTGAGCAGCTGCGGACCGACAGGCCATGGTTCGAGTCTTCCCTCGAGTGAAAAGTTTACTTTCTTTATTTTCGCCAAGTTATGATTTGTCCGTTCGTTCATTGACGTCTCTGTTCACTGTAATAAGTTTAGTGTTTGTGTTTTGCGACCGCACCACAAAACCGTGCGATTAGTAGACGAAAAGGACGTGCCTCTCCAATGGGAACTGAAAACATTTGATCGCGAAGTCATAGGTGAACCGATTCCTCAACAGGAAAACACGTCTGATATATTCTATACGACACTGGTGACGGCATGTGCGTCACATGACAGGAATATGTTGTCGACCCACCTAACTTGTACACTTGACGAATGGGTAAAAAGATTCTTCTACCTTGCCCGATTTAGGTTATCTTGTGGATGTGATGATCACTCCCAAAAAAGTAATGAAAACATAAGAGTTTGTCACATAAACTGCAACAAATGAATGCAAGTTTCACAGTCGCACAGTTTTCCCTGTGTTTTTTCCTTCTGTAGACCGCCAAATCCTGCATATGTCCAAGCAAATCTGAACATGTCCTGGAATTTTGGAGAGCGAAGTTGATTATGTGTGAGTGCCTGAACTTTGATAATTGTCTGAAAATAAAAATTAAACTTTTCACTCGCGGGAAGACTTGAACCAAGACCTCTCATTCTGCAGCTGCTCACGCTAACCACGGGACCACGGCGCTCTCGAGCTGACACTATGCTTGATGTTGCCTATCTTGCGCATTGACTACTCAGTCTGTATATTTTGCTTATTTTTTCATAGCTCCATACAACTTCTTCCTGTTTTCTCAGTTGATCTGTGTTCAGTTTTTCAAGGCCTATCCACTGTGCCAACTTATAACTAAATCTGAGGATGGTGCGATGGACAGGTTCCCTTGTAAGTAACTTAATTCACAACCGGCCGTTGTCACTCAAGGACTGTTATATAACTGTTTTTATTTTAATGTCATTGGGGTTAACCAAGTAAATAACTAACTCTTCAGGCTTTCCCGGCGATCTAATGACATCTTGGGTTGTCGGGTGTTCTGCCGGATATCAGCGTCGTACTTGCACGATATTTCGGTCACGTAGCTCGAGACCTTCATCAGGTGCGACCTGAGACTGCTCCTCGAGTGGACCTGGTCCAGTATTTATGCCTATGGCCTTCCCCCTCCACCAACGGCTGCAGGCGCTTCCTCTGTGGTCCGCGCCCATTCCCTGCGACCTGCTGGAGCGTTGCTGCTCCGTTTTCCGTCCGCTGCGGTTCTAGGCGTTCCCTCTGCGGTCCGCGCCCACCAAACCCGCTCCTGGGCGTTTCATCTACGGTCTGGGGTACCAGGCGTTCCCCCTGCGGTCCGCGCCCGCTCTCCACGACTTGTTGGAGCGTTGCCACTCCGTTTTTCGTCCGCTGCGGCTCTGGATGTTCCCTCTGCGGTCCGCGCCCACCAGTCCCAGTTCTGGGTGTTCCATCTTCGGTCTGGTGCTCCTGGCAGTCCGTCAGGGGCTCGTTTACCATCTCCATGTCTCTGGTTCTTCTGTTTGTGTAGTGTTGCAGCTGGCCCCGTTGCTCCTTTAACAATTCCAGAGCCGGATCCCAGGCTCTGCTTAGCTGGTACCCTGTGTCACGATTCACAAGATCGTCAGCCATTTTAATCTCAATCGATTCTCTTATAACGCTGTCCCAAAATCTGGGTGTTTGTGCTAGAATCTTGGTATCCTCATACTTCATGGTATGATCTAGTTCTAGACAGTGTTCAGCAATGGCTGACTTAGTCACCTGTCTTAATCTAGTGTGCCTCTGATGTTCTTTGCACCTGATCTCCACAGTTCTTGTCGTCTGGCCAATGTAGGACATGCCACATTGACAAGGTATATTGTAAATCCCTGGTTTTCGTAACCCCAGGTCGTCTTTGACACTCCCCAGCAGTCCCCCGATCTTGTTGGATGGACAGAAAACACACTTGATATTGTGTTTACGCAGGATCCTACTGATTCTGGCAGAAATAGAGCCAGCATAGGGCAGATATGCCACCTTCTTTGCTTCATCTTGGTCTTCTTCAGGAACCTGTGGTATAGTGGCTGGTCGGAGTGCCCTCTCAATTTGTCTGTCCGTGTATCCATTCTTGGAGAAAACTGTTTTGAGACGTTCTATCTCTGTGGGTAGATTCTCTTGGTCTGATAGGGCACGTGCTCTGTGGACCAAAGTCTTCAGAACCCCATTCTTCTGTGCAGGGTGGTGACAACTGCTGGCCTGCAGATATAAATCAGTGTGTGTTGGTTTTCGGTACACACTGTGGCCAATTGATCCATCTGCTTTCCTCTGGACTAGTACATCCAGAAATGGCAGCTGGCCATTCTTCTCCAGTTCCATGGTGAACTTGATATTAGGGTGGCATGAGTTAAGATGTTCAAGAAACTCATTGAGCCTGTCCATCCCATGTGGCCAAATCACGAAGGTGTCATCCACATACCTAAAGAAGCATGTGGGTTTGAATGTGGCTGTTTCCAATGCCCTCTCCTCAAAACTCTCCATAAACATGTTGGCAACCACAGGGGACAGTGGGCTGCCCATAGCTACACCTTCAGTTTGCTCGTAATACTGGTTTCTGTACAGGAAATACGTGTATGTCAGTGTATGACTGAACAGGTCCAACAGAGCACCATCAAATTTCTCTGCAATCAGTTCTAGTGAGTCCTTCAGTGGGACCCTGGTGAACAGCGATACCACATCAAAACTAACCATGATGTCCGAATCTGTGATGTGCAGTTGCTTGAGGCGTTGCAGGAAATCTCCTGAGTTGCAGATGTGGTGAATACATTTCCCCACATATGGAGCCAGGAGACCTTTCAAGTACTTGGCTGTTGTGTACGTAGGTGCCCCAATATTACTGACAATAGGACGTAGGGGCACGCCCTCCTTGTGTATTTTAGGCAGACCATACAGTCTAGGTGGCACTGGCACTTTTTCCCGTAGTTGTCTGATGATCTTATCAGGCATCCCTGTTTCCTTCAAGAGAGCACTAGTCTTCTTGGCCACCTTGTCCGTGGGGTCACACTCCAGAATTCTGTATGCAGGGTCCTCCAGAAGTTGGCGTACTTTCTCATCATAATCCACCCGCTGCAAGATGACAGTGGAGTTCCCTTTGTCTGCTGGCAGTACCACAATGCTGTTGTCTTCCCGTAGCATACAGAATTCTGGAGTGTGACCCCACGGACAAGGTGGCCAAGAAGACTAGTGCTCTCTTGAAGGAAACAGGGATGCCTGATAAGATCATCAGACAACTACGGGAAAAAGTGCCAGTGCCACCTAGACTGTATGGTCTGCCTAAAATACACAAGGAGGGCGTGCCCCTACGTCCTATTGTCAGTAATATTGGGGCACCTACGTACACAACTGCCAAGTACTTGAGAGGTCTCCTGGCTCCATATGTGGGGAAATGTATTCACCACATCCGCAACTCAGGAGATTTCCTGCAACGCCTCAAGCAACTGCACATCACAGATTCGGACATCATGGTTAGTTTTGATGTGGTATCGCTGTTCACCAGGGTCCCACTGAAGGACTCACTAGAACTGATTGCAGAGAAATTTGATGGTGCTCTGTTGGACCTGTTCAGTCATACACTGACATCCACGTATTTCCTGTACAGAAACCAGTATTACGAGCAAACTGAAGGTGTAGCTATGGGCAGCCCACTGTCCCCTGTGGTTGCCAACATGTTTATGGAGAGTTTTGAGGAGAGGGCATTGGAAACAGCCACATTCAAACCCACATGCTTCTTTAGGTATGTGGATGACACCTTCGTGATTTGGCCACATGGGATGGACAGGCTCAATGAGTTTCTTGAACATCTTAACTCATGCCACCCTAATATCAAGTTCACCATGGAACTGGAGAAGAATGGCCTGTTGCCATTTCTGGATGTACTAGTCCAGAGGAAAGCAGATGGATCAATTGGCCACAGTGTGTACCGAAAACCAACACACAGTGATTTATATCTGCAGGCCAGCAGTTGTCACCACCCTGCACAGAAGAATGGGGTTCTGAAGACTTTGGTCCACAGAGCACGTGCCCTATCAGACCAAGAGAATCTACCCACAGAGATAGAACGTCTCAAAACAGTTTTCTCCAAGAATGGATACACGGACAGACAAATTGAGAGGGCACTCCGACCAGCCACTATACCACAGGTTCCTGAAGAAGACCAAGATGAAGCAAAGAAGGTGGCATATCTGCCCTATGCTGACTCTATTTCTGCCAGAATCAGTAGGATCCTGCGTAAACACAATATCAAGTGTGTTTTCTGTCCATCCAACAAGATCGGGGGACTGCTGGGGAGTGTCAAAGACGACCTGGGGTTACGAAAACCAGGGATTTACAATATACCTTGTCAATGTGGCATGTCCTGCATTGGCCAGACGACAAGAACTGTGGAGATCAGGTGCAAAGAACATCAGAGGCACACTAGATTAAGACAGGTGACTAAGTCAGCCATTGCTGAACACTGTCTAGAACTAGATCATACCATGAAGTATGAGGATACCAAGATTCTAGCACAAACACCCAGATTTTGGGACAGCGTTATAAGAGAATCGATTGAGATTAAAATGGCTGACGATCTTGTGAATCGTGACACAGGGTACCAGCTAAGCAGAGCCTGGGATCCGGCTCTGGAATTGTTAAAGGAGCAACGGGGCCAGCTGCAACAGTACACAAACAGAAGAACCAGAGACATGGAGATGGTAAACGAGCCCCTGACGGACTGCCAGGAGCACCAGACCGAAGATGGAACACCCAGAACTGGGACTGGTGGGCGCGGACGGCAGAGGGAACATCCAGAGCCGCAGCGGACGTAAAACGGAGTGGCAACGCTCCAACAGGTCGTGGAGAGCGTGCGCGGACCGCAGGGGGAACGCCTGGTACCCCAGACCGTAGATGAAACGCCCAGGAGCGGGTTTGGTGGGCGCGGACCGCAGAGGGAACGCCTAGAACCGCAGCGGACGGAAAACGGAGCAGCAACGCTCCAGCAGGTCGCAGGGAATGGGCGTGGACCACAGAGGAAGCGCCTGCAGCCGTTGGTGGAGGGGGAAGGCCATAGGCATAAATACTGGACCAGGTCCACTCGAGGAGCAGTCTCAGGTCGCACCTGATGAAGGTCTCGAGCTACGTGACCGAAATATCGTGCAAGTACGACGCTGATATCCGGCAGAACACCCGACAACCCAAGATGTCATTAGATCGCCGGGAAAGCCTGAAGAGTTACATCAAAAGTCTCTACGGGGAGGAGATTATCAGAATATCAAGAAGCTGGACAAGCTACGGCAGAAGAAAGGGAAGATGCTGAGTTCTCTCAGTTTTTTGCTGAGGTGTCGAGATGGAGAAGTGGTACCAGTATTTGCCAGAATTAAACATCACATCAACTCCAGAGCGGCGAACAAGATAAAACGCAGAGCTAGCATGGCACTGGTGAGAGAGAGGATTCGAGATATGCGCCACAGGTTAGATGTTGTGGCCAGGGAGCTGTTACACATTCATCTGTACATGGCAGCCTCCTTAACAAGAGAAGATTGGGATTGGGTAGACCGTGCCTCCTGGTCTTTAGCTGAGTGTGCTAGAAGGAATGCCTCATCTTGCCAATCTGCAAAGTTTGACCGCATGAGCAAGAAAGCACAGCAGATGGAAGAGACACGCACGGTGACGAATCTGAGTGGCATACAGTTTGATGATACAACCTTAAAGGTACTCAGCAAGGGTCTCAACTTTGCTACAACCCCTAGAAACGTACCCATTTCAGGTTTCGTCAGTGCAGTAGAGCAAGTTGCAGCCACACTTCCACCTAATGTGGCAGAGGAAGTCCGCCGAGAGACCTGCAGGGCCGTCACCAAGGCCAGGCCGCCGAAATCGAACATCACAACCGAGGAGAGGCTTGCACTCAAGAAACTACGGGAAAACAACAGCATTGTGGTACTGCCAGCAGACAAAGGGAACACCACTGTCATCTTGCAGCGGGTGGATTATGATGAGAAAGTACGCCAACTTCTGGAGGACCCTGCATACAGAATTCTGGAGTGTGACCCCACGGACAAGGTGGCCAAGAAGACTAGTGCTCTCTTGAAGGAAACAGGGATGCCTGATAAGATCATCAGACAACTACGGGAAAAAGCGCCAGTGCCACCTAGACTGTATGGTCTGCCTAAAATACACAAGGAGGGCGTGCCCCTACGTCCTATTGTCAGTAATATTGGGGCACCTACGTACACAACAGCCAAGTACTTGAAAGGTCTCCTGGCTCCATATGTGGGGAAATGTATTCACCACATCCGCAACTCAGGAGATTTCCTGCAACGCCTCAAGCAACTGCACATCACAGATTCGGACATCATGGTTAGTTTTGATGTGGTATCGCTGTTCACCAGGGTCCCACTGAAGGACTCACTAGAACTGATTGCAGAGAAATTTGATGGTGCTCTGTTGGACCTGTTCAGTCATACACTGACATACACGTATTTCCTGTACAGAAACCAGTATTACGAGCAAACTGAAGGTGTAGCTATGGGCAGCCCACTGTCCCTTGTGGTTGCCAACATGTTTATGGAGAGTTTTGAGGAGAGGGCATTGGAGACAGCCACATTCAAACCCACATGCTTCTTTAGGTATGTGGATGACACCTTCGTGATTTGGCCACATGGGATGGACAGGCTCAATGAGTTTCTTGAACATCTTAACTCATGCCACCCTAATATCAAGTTCACCATGGAACTGGAGAAGAATGGCCAGCTGCCATTTCTGGATGTACTAGTCCAGAGGAAAGCAGATGGATCAATTGGCCACAGTGTGTACCGAAAACCAACACACAGTGATTTATATCTGCAGGCCAGCAGTTGTCACCACCCTGCACAGAAGAATGGGGTTCTGAAGACTTTGGTCCACAGAGCACGTGCCCTATCAGACCAAGAGAATCTACCCACAGAGATAGAACGTCTCAAAACAGTTTTCTCCAAGAATGGATACACGGACAGACAAATTGAGAGGGCACTCCGACCAGCCACTATACCACAGGTTCCTGAAGAAGACCAAGATGAAGCAAAGAAGGTGGCATATCTGCCCTATGCTGGCTCTATTTCTGCCAGAATCAGTAGGATCCTGCGTAAACACAATATCAAGTGTGTTTTCTGTCCATCCAACAAGATCGGGGGACTGCTGGGGAGTGTCAAAGACGACCTGGGGTTACGAAAACCAGGGATTTACAATATACCTTGTCAATGTGGCATGTCCTACATTGGCCAGACGACAAGAACTGTGGAGATCAGGTGCAAAGAACATCAGAGGCACACTTGATTAAGACAGGTGACTAAGTCAGCCATTGCTGAACACTGTCTAGAACTAGATCATACCATGAAGTATGAGGATACCAAGATTCTAGCACAAACACCCAGATTTTGGGACAGCGTTATGAGAGAATCGATTGAGATTAAAATGGCTGACGATCTTGTGAATCGTGACACAGGGTACCAGCTAAGCAGAGCCTGGGATCCGGCTCTGGAATTGTTAAAGGAGCAACGGGGCCAGCTGCAACACTACACAAACAGAAGAACCAGAGACATGGAGATGGTAAACGAGCCCCTGACGGACTGCCAGGAGCACCAGACCGAAGATGGAACACCCAGAACTGGGACTGGTGGGCGCGGACCGCAGAGGGAACATCCAGAGCCGCAGCGGACGAAAAACGGAGTGGCAACGCTCCAACAGGTCGTGGAGAGCGGGCGCGGACCGCAGGGGGAACGCCTGGTACCCCAGACCGTAGATGAAACGCCCAGGAGCGGGTTTGGTGGGCGCGGACCGCAGAGGGAACGCCTAGAACCGCAGCGGACGGAAAACGGAGCAGCAACGCTCCAGCAGGTCGCAGGGAATGGGCGCGGACCACAGAGGAAGCGCCTGCAGCCGTTGGTGGAGGGGGAAGGCCATAGGCATAAATACTGGACCAGGTCCACTCGAGGAGCAGTCTCAGGTCGCACCTGATGAAGGTCTCGAGCTACGTGACCGAAATATCGTGCAAGTACGACGCTGATATCTGGCAGAACACCCGACAACCCAAGATGTCAAGTAAATAACTGGTCGTCGTCACCATGATTTTTTTAAAAATGACCTTACGCAAGTATCTGGTCTTCAGTTAACCGTTTTTAACTATTTGTAATACATTTCTTATGATAAGTGCTGTTGAAACAGGAGGCCTCCTGGAAGCCCATTGGAATTTTCTTAAAGACAATGGATGTTTCAAAGGTTAATTTACTGACGACTGTTTGTGCTCATCCAAAGTCAGCATCAAAATTTATTTAGTATTCAGGGCGAGTCCCCTAACGTTACCGCTGGATATATTTCGTAAACCACATCAAATACTGACGAACCGATTCCACAGATGGAATGTGAGGAGAGGGGCTAGTGTAATTGTTTAGAGCAAACCATACAAATATGCACGGAAGTATGTTTTTTAACACAAACCTAGGTTTTTTTAAATGGAACCCCGTTAGTTTTGTTGGCACATCTGATCATATAAACAAATACGTAATCAGTGCCGTTTGTTGCATTGTAAAATGTTAATTACATCCGGAGATATTGTAACCTACAGTTGACGCTTGAGTACCACTCCTCCGCTGTTCGATCGTGTGTATCGGAGAGCACCGAATTACGTAGGGATCCAAAGGGAACGGTGATGGACCTTAGGTACAGAAGAGACTGGAACAGCACATTACGTCCACATGCTAACACCTTTTTGTTGGTCTTTTTCACTAACGCACATGTACATTACCATGAGGGGTGAGGTACACGTATACACGTGGTTTCCGTTTTCAATTACGGAATGGAATAGAGTTTGTCCCGACATGTCAGGGCAATAGATGTTCAATGTGGTAGCCATCATTTGCTGCACACAATTGCAATCTCAGGCGTAATGAATGTCGTACACGCCGCAGTACATCTGGTGTAATGTCGCCGCAGGCTGCCACAATACGTTGTTTCATATCCTCTGGGGTTGTAGGCACATCACGGTATACATTCTCCTTTAACGTACCCCACAGAAAGAAGTCCAGAGGTGTAAGACCAGGAGAACAGGCTGGCCAATTTATGCGTCCTCCATGTCCTATGAAACGCCCGTCGAACATCCTGTCAAGGGTCAGCCTAGTGTTAACTGCGGAATGTGCAGGTGCACCATCATGCTGATACCACATACGTCGACGCGTTTCCAGTGGGACATTTTCGAGCAACGTTGGCAGATCATTCTGTAGAAACGCGATGTATGTTGCAGCTGTTTGGCCCCTGCAATGAAGTGAGGACCAATGAGGTGGTCGCCAATGATTCCGCACCATACATTTACAGTCCACGATCGCTGTCGCTCTACCTGTCTGAGCCAGCGAGGATTGTCCACGGACCAGTAATGCATGTTCCGTAGATTCACTGCCCCGTGGTTTGTGAAACCATCTTCATCGGTAAACAGGTAGAACTGCAACATTCTCTGTCCATCACCGTTCCCTTTGGATCCCTACGTAATTCAGTGCCCTCCGATACACACGATCGAACAGCGGAGGAGTGGTACTCAAGCGTCAACTTTAGATTACAATATCTCCGGATGTAATTAACATTTTACAATGCAACAAACGGCACTGATTACGTATTTGTTTATATGTTCAGATGTGCTAACAAAACTAACGGGGTTCCATTTAAAAAAACGTAGGTTTGTGTTAAAAAACATACTTCCGTGCCTTTTTTTATGGTTTGTATTAACCAATTACACTAGCCCCTCTGCTCACGTTCGGTCTGTGGAATCGATTCGTCAGTATTTGATGTGGTTTACGAAATATATCCAGCGGTAACGTTAGGTGACTCACCCTGTTTACTGCATCTTCCTATTTTGTCATGATTCAAGATTTTAAGTTGTTTTAGGCATTCTTTTAAAGTACAAATATTATTGTGGCTCTGTCTACATTGTTGTAGTGACTGTAACTACCTATATGTCAGAGCCTGTGAGATCTGTGGTGTGATCCTGTTATAGTGACTCGGTCTGCCGGTTGCTCTCGTCGCCGAAGCCGCCTCCCTATGGATTCTATTTCAAAATCTCTTTTTGTAAATGGTATAAACAAGATTTACGCAGTTTCATTATCAGTGGTGTGTAAGTTAATTTTCGGTGTAAGATATTTACTCAAAAATTTTTATAAAGATCTAAGAAATTTCATCATCGCTAATGTGCAAATTGATTTTTTAGAAGAAGTGTTCATTGGATTTTGTCATTTACTTGTGGCTTGACCGTCCTAGCCAACAGCTGAGACGCTGACGTCATTGTGGCCTGCCGCATTTCAGTAATTTTTGCTAATAACCAATAGTATTTCTGTCAGTATCAACACATAATTGACGTATGAATAAAAATATATCTGGCAAATATTATCATGATTTATTTCGTAACTTTTCCTACTGAATAATATTAAAAAAATGTACTTCGCAAATCCTAAGAAAATGCTCTTACCTCTAGGATATGAAAATAATCTTATATTAAAATACTTATTGAGTGGGCGACTGTCAAACGTCTGAGATACGATAAGTTTTGTGTACTTGTGTCACATCATGTACTCAGAACCCAACACGCTCTCAAACTCCATGGATTAGTTACATAAAAATGAAAATTTTAGCCGGCCCGAGTGGCCGTGCGGTTCTAGGCGCTACAGTCTGGAACCGAGCGAGGTTCGAATCCTGCCTCGGGCATGGATGTGTGTGATGTCCTTAGGTTAGTTAGGTTTTATTAGTTCTAAGTTCTAGGCGACTGATGACCTCAGAAGTTAAGTCTCATAGTGCTCAGAACCATTTGAACCATTTTTTGAAATTTTAGACTCCTGCGCCCTGTTTGATGAGCCATGCGGCCATGTATTCCAATTTCACACGGTGCTTCTTGAAAAGCTGTACCAACTTCCGGGGAAAAATGACACGCACCAGCTATTCTGTTATGCGACACAACGCGCTTGACAAGTACGGTACGCATATTTGACATCCTCTTCCAATGTTGACAACTTCCTTTCCTTAAATCGATTTCTTTTTTCTTATTTTAGAAGAGTACGTTTACATATTATAAGCGTGGTAGTTTTTATTTGTGGCGGCCGGTCACACACTCTAGCGCTGTGTCAACGACACCAGCAGTCGCGGAACGCTACGTGTTGTTTTCGATACATCGCAATGCTTTTCATAATTTATGGGTAGTGCCTGTTTAATATTGTTGTTAAAAATATCGATTCTTTAGTTTTCATTCGCTTCGTGTATTCTGTGATTTAAAATTTACGTTGATAAAGTATGTGTTGCGTATTTACATTCTATCGTTAATGTTCCCCAGCCGTTTAGTGGTTACGTGTTATTTGGATACATTACAGTACTTTTCGTAAATTAATAGTAATATATATCTAAGATTGTTGTCGAAAGGTATTGTGATTTTTAGTTTTCGTTTATTTCGTGTCTTCTGCTACCTGAAGCTTGCGATCTGGGTATATCTGTGTGGTGTTTACATTCTCGTGTTTTACGTCCGCCTGCCGCCTTAGTTGAACAACTCATTGGAAGACAAATTTTCATTACTTCTTACATTATTAAAGTTTGAGTGTGTGTTAATGTTTTTTAGTTTACTGCAAAAGTAGCGTCAGGTATGACAAAAGTGAATGTTATCATACGATAGTTAAGATGGGAGAAACTTGTGAAGATTGTGCTTTGAACAGGGAAGAGGCAAATCATAAGCAAATGGAGAAAATCACAGAGATCACATCCCAATAAAATTCTAATCAAATTAGGACTGATAATTAAAAAACCTATAGAAAGAAGAAATATTAAAACAATAATAATAAAACGATTTATATTTTTTTCTCCCGATATATAACATTTGAAATTCTAGTTTCCAGTCAGTCTGACTCGTTACCTCAAGTAAGTTAAGAACCTCAATCAGGTTTTGAACAAAACAGAGTGCAGCAGACTCGTAGGAACAGATTTAACGCTAGGTTAACAGAAGAGTCAAGTAGACAGTAAAGAGAGAAAGTAAAGAGTCCTTCAACAATAATAGGAGGGTTGCAGACCAGCTGCTGTAGGGAAAACTAGGTCTACAATACCAAGTCCCAAGCATCGTGGTACCTAGTGCCAAAATTAGCCACGTGACAGAAAATATAAAGGCTTGGTACAGAGCCTGATGCTCATAGTAGGAGGAATGGGAAAGGCCTGGTTAGCAACTTAAGATTACAGTATTAAAGATGACCTGGAGGAAGAAGGCGCAGCAACAGCACATACTCGTGTGGTGTTTGTGGATGTTTTGCAGCACCGTGACGAGCCCTGGATTAACACAACTCTCAGCTGTGTAAACAAGGAGCTAAGTTGATTGCTTTTGGCTGAAACAAAGTCTCATATCTCCGCTGCACCTGTTATTATAATTGAATGACGCAAATCATGGCCTGTACCTCAATAGGAGGGGGAAAGCAGATTAGTTGAGCATCGCACAGAAAGTGTAAGGGGACTCATAAGCAAACAAGACAAAATACTAGTGATTACAGGAATCAGAAGCGCACATTTTTCAAGTGATGCTTGGATCAGAGACAGACAGTCTTGAAAGCGAGTAGAACAGAACAGAATCACTGTCCAGAATATTAAAATTAATTTGTTGGTCAGAAAATTAGGAGACAGAAAAAAAGGATGGATAAGCTTCTAGAAGATGTGGACAATTCTGAGGTGATACATATTCTGTGGCTTTCTGAACATCACGTAGGCACAGAAATGGAGAACTTAAATATCTGGGATTGTAGACTAGCGTCAGTTTAATGTAGAGTTAACATGGAAAAATGAGGAGTTGCAACATATGTAAAAGTTGTACACAAAGTTTCAATTATTAAAAGAAATTATTTTTGTATAGATCAGAACCTGGAAGCAAGTGCTTGTGAGTTGTTAGCGTAGAATACTTCTCTTGTGATTGTAACAGCCTACAGATTCCCTCCAGGAAGCTTTCAACTATTTATGAGAAATCTAGATGCATTTTTGAACTGCCTCTCGGACAAGAAGAAATAGTTAGTAGTTTGTGGAGATTTCAATGTAGACCTCTTAAAAGATTCGAACAAGAAAAATGAACTGTAATCATTATATCGAAATCTAATTTCAGTCGTTAATTTTCTAACTTGTATGCAGCAAGATGCCAGGATCCTTACTTATAACATATTTATAGACAGTGCTCAGGCTGAAACGTCAGTGTCTACCCAGTTGTTAATGGACCATCTGATCATGATGCACAATACGGAAACAAACAGTACGGCACCTTACAATTCAAATATTCAAATGTGTGTGAAATCTTATGGGACTTAACTGCTAAGGTCATCAGTCCCTAAGCTTACGCACTACTTTACCTAAATTATCGTAAGGACGAACACACACACCCATGCCCGAGGGAGGACTCGAACCTCCACCGGGACCAGCCGCCCAGTCCATGACTGCAGCGTCTTAGAGCACTCGGCTAATCCTACGCGGCCCTTACAATTCTGAGGATTATTAAGGAGAAAGGGATACAACTTTTCTGAGTAAGTTAGAGATGCTATGAGATCAGGTATTCAGGGTGATTTGTCTGCCCCTACTGCTGGGTTTTATGCACCTCGTAGTACCTTCAAAAACCTTATATGAGGTTACTATGTGTAAACTATTAGTTCCACAGAAAAAAATGAGCAGTGGGATACGTTTTCAAATGGTTCAAATGGCTCTGAGCACTATGGGACTTAACATCTTAGGTCATCAGTCCCCTGGAACTTAGAACTACTGAAACCTAACTAACCTAAGTACATCACACACATCCATGCCTGAGGCAGGATTCGAACCTGCGACCATAGCAGTTCGGCAGCTCCGGACTGCAGCGCCCAGAACCGCACGGCCACCGCGGCCAGCGATACGTTTTCGCTGGAGGCCAAAGAATTTCGAGCTATTCAATAAAAACGCATTTGAAGGTAACTGTTATAGGTTTTTCTTGACTAATTCGAAACCTGCAGCCTCTAATGAAATGTATCCCAGTACAAAATTTAACTGCATTGAATTTACTACAAAAGGGCGCTGTACATTTTTTTTGTAGGACTAACAGTTTGCATGTTGTGAGTGAGAGAATATGAAAATTTTGAGTGTGGTATTTGAAGATGCTGTGGATTGCATAAAGCCAAGCAGTAGGGGCAGGTGATTCGCCCTGTGTGTAGAAAGAGATGTTAATGCATATCCAATTTATTCCTTAGTAAATTTGTGTCTGTGTCTAAAAGTTTCTTTCCTAAAACATTATCCTAAAAATCCATTTAACAAACAATTATGCCATGGATACATACAAGAGCTAAAATCTCATATAAGAGGAAGAGAGAAATTTATATAAAACCCAGAATAACTGAAGATCTAACGTTACTTGCATAGTAAAAATACTTTAGTGTTTCTAGTAATGTGACTAAAATGTCTGGAAGTATGCACATCCTGACAGAGATTAATAATGCAGATTATAAGATTAAAACTAGATTGGGCATTGGTAAATGGGAGACAGGACAGCTTGTCAGAGTAAAAGATATCATAACAATTAAACTACATGATAATGTTGTGTCTGATAATTCTCCAGCTGGGAGTACTTTTACCAATCACTTTCTAAATGTAGCAACAAAATAGGATTAAATAGTTCAGTTGAAGAAGGAAGAGAATATATTAAAAATATCATTACAGAAAACTTTAAGTAACTATATGCACTACTAACATTCTTCACTGAATGCAACAGGATTATAAAAATTCTAAGAAATAAAGGCTCAAAAGGCGTTGGAGAAATTTCAAATACAATTCTGAAAATTGTTCTAACTTAATGAGTAATGTCAGTGATATACATAATGCATCATCTACAAGGTGAATTTTTCCTGACATGTTAAAATTTTCAATTGTTAAACCTCTTCAGAAGAACAATGACAAGATAGACTTAAACAATTTTTGACCAGTTTTCTTACTCACTTTTTTCCAAAAATTCTGAAAAGATAGTGAACTCAACAGCAGACTTACATTTATGTGGAAACAATTTACTTAAATTATCACAGTTTGTATTCTAAAAGTGTTTCTCAGCTGATAATTCCATTTATATATTCACTCAACAAATGTTATAAGTCTTAAATGATAAAATTTCGGCAACTGTTAATTTTGGTGATCTTTCCAAGATGTTTGATTGTGTAGATCATGTTACACTCTTACAAAAACTTAGTTTTATGGAATTTTTGGCTTTACACACAACTGATTTGAATTGTACTAAACAAGCAGAACACAAAAGCAGTGCTGAATAATTCAAACAATGCTGGAAAGCTAGAAGATTTTAGTAACTGGGGAGAAATCACGGAATTCCACAGGGTTCAGTTTTGGGCCCATACATATTCCTTATATATTTGAATAAATGAAGTATTCTGAGAAAACACAATGTATTCTGTTCTGTACAACGAACAGACTCATACCAACAACTGACATAGAGCATAACAGGCATCAGTAAATAGGGAAGAATGGTTCAGATTTTTGGGTATACATATTGATGATAACTTGAGATGGAAGATGTGTAGTAGTTAGCTTCTCAAACAATTTATTGCTGCTGCTCTTTGTGTAATTGCTAGGCTTGGAAATAAATGAATCAACCTCCTGACATATTCTGCATGTTACCACTCAATAATGCCTTATGGCATTATTTTCTGGTGTAGCTCATCACTTAGGAAGAAATTATTGAGTGCACAAAAGCGAGCAGAAAAAAAATACGTGGCGTTCACTCACAGTAGTCATACAGGTACATCTTCAGCGAGTTAGCCATCTTACGTACACTTTCCAGTATGTATATTTGCTAATGAAATTCGTCATAAACACTCCATCACAATTTCAGAAAAACAATGATGTCCATACCTACAACACTGGCAGGAAAAATGGCCTTTATTAGCCATGGTTGAAGATGTCACTGGGTCACAAAGGACTTCAGTATGCAGCAACAGAAAACCTTTGATCATTTGCCCAATGACATAAAATATCTCAAAGATAGCAAAAGAATTAAAGATCGAACCTAAAATCATATCAGCCGGACAACTCATTCTATCACATGGACGGATTTGTACTTAAAAGCTGGTATCCCATTAAAAATTCTAGTTTTTAAGTGTGTTTTGTAGTTGCATGAGTACGATTTAAAAGAAATGTATTCATTGACATTAACATTAATCATCTATACATGACCTGTAATCTGACTCGTTCCACATCATTTAGATAGAAGAATAGTTCAAACCGTCTATGATACATTTCACTAATTAAATAAAACACTGCACGATACAAAAGACAGAAATAAAATTTAGAAGCTGCAGAACTGACTTTACTGACAAACATAAAATAAAATTTGGTGGCCCATGTCGTAGACATACCTTAAAATGTATGAAACACAGCATTGTATTGGAGAGAATTATGGACTCTGGGGAAAAGAGTAGATAAAGAGGGGAATCAAAGTCTCGTGAGTTCTGAGACTGATATCACATCACTAATACCACGTTTAAGAGACGTCAGTGCAGTAACTACGTTGGTAGATTGTAGGAGCGACTATAAACAATAGATGTGCAGTCGACCAGTCAATTGCGAGCAGGTAGTGTTATGTATTGCACATGCGTCTGTAGTGTGCCAACACTGTTGCCTCCGAAATTGCAGTGGAGCAGTATTTCTAAATAAAGTGTTCAAGACATTCACCATGTTGTTGTTGTTGCGGTCTTCAGTCCTGAGACTGGTTTGATGTAGCTCTCCATGGTGCTCTATCCTGTGCAAGCTTCTTCATCTCCCAGTACCTACTGCAACCTACATCCTTCTGATCTGTTTAGCGTATTCATCTCTTGGTATCTCTCTACGATTTTTACTCTCCACGCTGCCCTCCAATACTAAATTGGTGATCCCTTGATGCCTCAGAATATTCCCTACCAACCGATCACTTCGTCTAGTCAAGTCGTGCCACAAATTTCTATTCTATCTAGTTCTATTCAATAACTCCTCATTAGTTATGTGATTGTCCATCTAATCTTCAGCATTCTTCTGTAGCACCACATTTCGAAAGCTTCTATTCTCTTCTTGCCTAAACTATTTATCGTCCACGTTTCACTTCCATACATGGCTAAACTCCAGACAAATACTTTCAGAAACGATTTCCTAACGCTTAAATCTATACACGATGTTACCAAATTGCTCTTCTTCACAAACTCTTTCCTTGCCATTGCCAGTCTACATTTTATATACTCTTTACTTCGACCATCATCAGTTTTTTGCTCCTCAAATACCAAAACTCATTTACTACTTTAAGCGTCTCATTTCCTAATCTAATTCCCGTAGCATCACCCGATTTAATTCGACTACATTCCATTATCCTCGTTTTGCTTTTGTTGATGTTCATCTTATATCCTCTTTTCAAGACACTGTCCATCCCGTTCAGCTGCTCTTCCAGGTCCGTTGCTGTCTCTGACAGAATTACAATGTCACTGGCGAACCTCAAAGTTCTTATTTCTTCTTCATGGATTTTAATTCCTACTCCGAATTTTTCTTTTGTTTCCTTTAATGCTTGCTCAATATACAGATTGAATAACATCGGGGCAAGGCTACAATCCTGTCTCACTCCCTTGCCAACCATTGTTTCCCTTTCATGCCCCTTATGTTGTATCATGCAGCGTAACTTGCTGTGACAGTGCGAGAGAGAAAGAGACAAAGATATTGTTTATTACTCTGTTGCGGTCAGCGATCACATAATTTTTCTTAGGATATAGAGCCATTCTTGTGATGTAAAAAATCGACGCCATTGCGAGATTTTGATTCACATTGTAAAATATATGTGTATATTGAAGGAAATCAGTCAATAGAACAATGAAATATTGTTCTTTTCAAGAAGGTACGTGTTATTCTACAACCAGCGTATACTTCTATTGTGATTTAATAATAAATACCAGCTTGAGAACAGTTCCGACGGGAACGTTCAGTTCTAGTGAAATAGTTCGATGCTTTCGTCGGAAAAGAAGTCACTTGATGGATCATTCAAATCCACAATTGTACCTGGATATTTCTCAGAACTGAAAGCAATCTGATTGCTTTGCAACAGAGTCCCGAAGAATATTTCTCCGTACTTTGGTTACCACATTCCGCTCAACACGGTATCTGCAGCAGCTGGAGCAGATTTCTACAACAGCGGAAGCGTGTAATCGCTATCAGTTTCACACATCGCCCTGTGTACGCTGTATGTATTAACCCACAACAGTGAACATACAGTTACTCACACACATAGAAAGACAATACAAGGTGGTGTGGGAAACATTTCAGTATAAAAGTCCTGTAGAGGTAAACAGTAATTAACCTAGTAGTGGTAGTAAACAATTTTTTTTTCAAAGGAGCCTTTATACCGCCGACTCTTATAACTGCCATCTGGTTTCTGTACAAATTATAAATAGCCTTTCGCTCCCTGTGTTTTGCCCTGCCACGTTCAGAATTTGAAAGAGAGCATTCCAGTCAACATTGTCAAAAGCTTTCTCTAAGTCTACAAATGCTAGAAACATAGGTTTCCCTTTCCATAATCTATTTTCTAAGATAAGTCGTAGGTTCAGTATTGCCTCACGTGTTCCAACATTTCTAAGCAACCCAAACTTATCTTCCCCGAGGTCGGTTCTACCAGTTTTTCCATTTGTCTGTAAAGAATTCGTGTTAGTATTTTGCAACCGTGGCTTATGAAACAGAGAGTTCGGTAATTTTCACATATGTCAACACCCAATTTATTTGAGATTGGAATTATTATATTCTTCTTGAAGTCTGAGAGTATTTCGCCTGTGTCATACATCTTGCTCACTAGATGGTAGTGTTTTGTTAGGCCTGGCTCTCCCAAGGTTGTCAGCAGTTCTAATGGAATGTTGTCTACTCCTGGGGCCTTGTTTCGACTTAGGTCTTTTACTGCTCTGTCAAACTCTTCATGCAGTATCATATTTCCTATTTCATCTTCAGCTACATTCTCTTCCATTTATATAATATTGTCGTCAAGAACATCGCCCTTGTATAGACCCTCTATATACTCCTTCCAAATTTATGCTTTCCCTTCTTTGCTTAGAACTGGGTTTCCATCTGAGCTCTTGATATTCATAGAAGTGGTTCTCTTTTCTCCAAAGGTCTCTTTAATTTTCCTGTAGGCAGTAGCTATCTGACCCCTAGTGATATGCGCCTCTACATCTAAATTCACCATAATGTTTAGAAAATGAGCGAAAAGTGTACGCAAATATTGACCTGTAAAAAAAAAAAAATAACACTTGGACACCAGCTGCGACTTGATTGAATGCAAAATATGGACAGTTGTTTTGTGGCAAGAATCATCAAAAGCGACAGGACCTGTCGTTATCAAGACTAACCTACCACAACACGAACATTTGTAGAAATTCACATGATGGGTCAGCGCTCTAATGGCATAACACTGTACGAGTTGCAAAGCATCACAAAAAATAGATTTTTTTGACAGTTTTACATGGTTGCACGAGTATTTTGTGCATTGTTTTTCGTTGTTTTATTAATCCGTTCTCGATAATTTTTGGTCAAGTTAATGACGACATTGGGTGCAGGTGCTACTCTGAGATCAAGTGACTAGCACAGAAGAGGAAATCACTGCCAGTCACTTGAGACCAATCAGAAACTTGACAAAAAAGAATGAGGTACCTAGCTGTTCTCACTAAGCTATTAGCGCCAGAAAATCAAAATTTACCAGTCTGATGTCAGTACCGTATCATGAACACAGCTTCCCAAACCAGTCGATTATTTGATGTGATATTCATTCAAAAGTTTGAGAATGGAAACCAAAACTGAAGGAAACAACATACAAACTAAATACAACAACAAAGGTAAACCAGGGGGAACGACAGTATACAGAAATAATCTGCTCCAGCAACAAAATCAGCTACTAGTCCAAATCAATGCACATGAGCAACATAATAAAACCCGAAATCAGGTTAATAAACTACAGGAACTAACTTGTAGTACTGTGGTAGGGAGGAGGTGGTACAGAAGAAACCAGAGTAAAAATAAAACCATAATGGGTACAAAAAAAGACGAAGAAATGCAAGCAGCAGAAACAACAGCGTGGCTATACATCGAAAACTTAAAGAGAACCACCACAACTGATACAGTAGTGAAATACCTTAACAAGAACGGAATACTGGGACAACTAGAATGTGAAGAACTGCGCACACTGCGCGACAAAAAAGTTTCAAAATAGGCATTCCGTTTGATAAGCTAAAAATCACACAAGAACCAGAATTCTGGCTAGAAAACATAAAAGTACATCGATATCGTTTCCCAAGACGATCAGTGGAAGAGAGCTCAACTAAACTAAGAAGAAAACCAGAAGAGCAAGAAAAAAAAGCAGTCTTGTGGCATACAGAGGGAATAAAATTGCTCTTAACCTAACACCAACAGACAGTCTGCAAAACTCGTATCTTGAAATTCTAACAGAAACCTTCCTGATAGACAACTGGCAACATAAAGATTTCTACAATTATCACCTAATGACAAAGAAGAGAGAAAGAGGACGACCCATAGGAGGAATATCTATCCCACTGAAACCCTGGATGACACCCACCAAAAAAATCATAAAACAAGAAAACAGTATGCTAGTAGAAGCAGCAAACATAAATATAATTGCAGCCTATTTTAAACCGCACACAAATGCTATAGAAATAATTGACAAAATAGTCACACTCATCAAACAATGCGACAGCAAACCCACCATTATTGCAGGCGATCTCAACTGCAGAATAGACACGCAGAACTAAAAAACAAAAGTAGTCATTGAAACCCTAGAAGAAGATGGTTTCACTCTACTGAACGATAGACAGATACATACATACATATGCCACAATGGGAAAAGCACCAGTGGTATTGCATTAACAAGAGGAGAAATAAAAGGAAGTATTCAACCAATATGGAATGATTCCATTAATGCTATACGAAAGCACATTCCAATGAGGATAAAAATAAATAACGTCACGTCACCGTCAGCAAAAAGACCTACCAAATCACACAAAGAAAAATAGATATAGAAAAAATTAACAAACCAGCAAGAAGAAATAACACAAATAGAAACTCTAATAGAGGAAGGAGACCTTGAAAAAGCAACAGACCAAATAGAAGACCTTCTAAAAAATTCAGTGATACAAACAAACCCAAAAACAAGGACGGCAAAAAGATGGTTCGATGCTCAATGCTACAGCAAAAGAACACTGTTCTAAGAACGCTCCACACATTAAGAAACCAGCACGACGGAGAAACATACAAACTGTACGCAGAAAAGAGGAGAATCTACAAAAAACTAATAGAAGAGAAGAAAAAAGAATACATGGAAAGAGAGACAAATAAAGAAGCACATGAAGCAGAGAAAGACCCACACATAGCATCAAGAACACGAAAACTGGCTCATACACCAAATACAGACATGAAGGAATGGGAAGATCACTTCAGTAAGGTACTGAACAAACGAGGAATCAAAACACCCCGAAAGAAAGAGAAACAACATCAAACTAAGGAAAATGACAATGTATGGAAACTTCTAAATTAAGAAGATGTAAAAGAAGTAGTAAAAGCACTGAAGAACAAGAAGGCAGCAGGACCCGCTAATATATATAATGAACATATGAAAGATGCGAAAGAGGCCCTCCAACATTTATGGATCAAACTATTTAACAAATTCTTGGAACTTGGAAGAATTCCGTCACAATGGAGGCACTCGACAATAAAAATTCTCTACAAAGGTAGAGGAGACCCAACGGACCCAAACAAGTACAGAGGCATAGCCCTGGAAAATACTCAGTTCAAGATGTTTTCAAAGATAAGTACACAAAAAATCAAAGCCTCTTGGGCAGTCATCTCCCAGAACAAGAAATGGGTTTCAGATCTGGAAGATCAACACTTACAGCAATCTGGCTTCTTCTAAACAACATCGATGAAGCGCTAGAAAAGAAACAAATGATCTACACAGCGTTCATAGACTTTACCAAAGCCTTTGAACTACTGGAAAGAGATCTCGTAGTCCGAAAATTGGAAAACACAATGGGAGAAGACTGCGTATGGGCAAGAACAATCAAGTCAATCCTCGAATACAACTTAATCACAATATCAGACAACCTCTCTTTTTCGAACCTAATTCTGCAATCGACCGGACTCTTACAGGGTGACCCAATGAGCCCTTTGCTGTACATTCTTGCCACTGAAGAAGTACTCCGAATTGGAGGAAATGAAGAAGATGTATATGTATATGCATACGCTTACGACATAGCCTTGGGTTCAACAGATATACAGAAGCTGCAGAAAATCATTGAGAAAATAGACAAATGGTGCAGTGAACACAAACTACACATAAACATAACAAAGACAGAAATGATGATTTGCAGAAAAGGAGGCAAAACACCCAAGAATACGGAAATCAACATCAGAGGATAAAAAATAAAAATCTCATCAGTCTTTAAATACCTAGGGGTGACATTGCAACCAACAGCCAAATGATTCACAAAACATACAACAGAACGTGCAGCCCAAGCGATAATAGCAATACAGCATGTCAAAAACATCCGCCTACTCAGTCTAGAGATAGCCATGAAATCATTCAACGCAAAAATCTTGCCAATCCTGGCCTATGGGATGGAGGTTATATGGGACCACATGACAGAAAAAATCTAGAAACACTAGAAAAGGTAAAATAGACTTATCTAAAAAGAGCACTAGGTCTCTCAAAGACAACAAGATCTAGATTAGTGTACCTGCTAGCAAGAGAGACATTCCTAATTGAAGACATCAAACTTCGATATATGATGCCACACACCAGGGCTTCCAGAAAGCAACTCAAGATCATGGAGAACAAACGAGAAAAAGTGTGGCCGGAGGTCTATGGCATCGAAGCAATGACGAACCACTAATGGACAGCACCAAACTTCGAGCTGCGGAATGTCGTAACTAGACTTTCTATTCACGGCTTTCATCATCTAACTTGCAAAAACAAAACTTACCACGACCCAACCACAACATGTGTATGTGAACTGTGTAACGAAGCCTGTGAACGATATCACGTAGAACTGTGCAGTAAAAGAGTGAAAGCGATAAATGGATATGCAAAAATGTAAAATGTGAAGGTAAATGTAAAATGTTAAGCATGGTAACTGTATATGGCTATTTGGCTGCAATTTTATTAAAATAAAAGGATGAGAATGGAAGTGAAGAAGTTTTGCATAGTTACCTTTTCCACTTCACATAAGATCTAAATAAATGTAAATAAATTTCTGTATGCATTAAATTCCTTATGGTAAACTAACAGTGAAAGATTTGTTATTCAAATTGGACTTCTGAAGCAACATGAAAGGAGACATACAGTTCTATGATAATAAAATTGAAATTTCCTTCCACTAAAAGTAAACTGGCTTGAATAAATCAGAGAAGAACATGAAAAGGTTCATAAAAGAACATGAAAAAGACCTCAAAGATTTCCAAAAACTACTAAAAGATTTAATGAACAGCTGGCTCGGAGAGAGCGTGTAGTCTGGTGGTAAAACGAAGAAGCTGAAAGCGTCAGCAGGGAACTTTCCTCGGAAGATTTGCAGCACGCTTCAGCGGGAAGATTGAGCGGAGGGTGAAGACAGGACGACATTGCGAGATCGCGGAGAGCTCGTTCTTTGTCGTGTGTGGGCTGAGCCAGAAATTTCAGTAACGTAGAAAGCTTCACAGGTGTGCAGAGGGTCGAGATATTCGTGGGAGTGAACACGAAACAAGTAATGCCACAACACCTTGCTGCCGATATTACTACCACTCAGGTGTAGGCTTGACTGGAAACAAAACAATTAAGAGCAATACTATAGATTTTTATGGAATGTCAGACAGAACAGGAAGACTTTTTTTTTTTAAGAAAGGTTCCACTGGAATTATTTAAGCCTGTGAGTCTACGTGCTCCAATTCTGACGAACAGCTACGATTACTTACAGGAGCTGATAAATGACAACAAATCCCCCTAATCCAACAATATTTCACCCTTAACTCATTTTTCGAGAAGAAATAAATGCTAATGACAGCGACCAGATGGAACCGTACAACTATTTTTCAAATGCAAATCGTTATCGACTCTTAAGATGATAAAGTAAGAGATGAAGATTGTGCTAATTTACTTGAGAGTCAGGAAAGTAGACAAGATTAAATTGCGCAGCAAGTTCAGCGTCATAAAAAAAGGTAGTACAGACACAGACGGAAAACAAAACAGTTTAGCAAATGTATTTACGCAAACATCAAAAGATGTTGCAGGCACGACGAAAGGAAAAGAAAAGAAAATATCGAAACAAACGGCACTAGAGACATGTTAGAATACGCTGACTTATAAGGATTCGTAAATTTCATTTACAGAATGTGAGGTGATGCCATATATCAACAAAGAGAATCCCACGTAACAGACAACAGAAAAAAATATAGAACAGTTCCCATATTTCTGCAAAAGGTTCAATAGTTCAGCAGATGAACCAGAAACAGTGAACATTGAAAATAGTGACTTTCCACAGCAAATGCCCAGTGAGATGCATAAAGCCATTCTTAAAATGAAGAAAAGAAGGCGCCAAAAAATAATGCAGACAGACTATACGTAAAAAAATCTACACGTATAAGCTTCCTCTTCACCCAGTACTTTTACTAAAATTACCAACAACCTATAGCAAAAACATTAGATTTTAATCAGGCAAAGAAAGAAGCTGGTTTTATAAGTGAATATAGAACAACGGTGAAGATAAACTTGAACAGCAAAGACAGTAATTTAGTAGGGTAAGGTTGCAAGTAGCTAAGAAAATCCTTTACAATAAGACTATAATAAAGAGTAACCAGCATATTAAAGAGAAAATTGTACTAATTAATAATGACAATATTTCGTTGATATTTTTATTTATCTATGTATCATGTTCCTTGGGACCATGTGAGCCATGGCTGCTTAGTGATGGCAGTCATGGTACTTTTTTGAGTCATCAGTCTTCTGATCCGTTTCATACGGCCCGCCACGAATTCCTCTCCAGTGACTACATCTTCATCTCATGGTAGCACTTGTAACCTACCTCCTCAATTGTTTATTGTCTGTATTATAAACTCTATCTACCTCTACGGTCTTTACCCTATGCAGCTCCCTCTAGTACCTCGGAAGTTATTCCCTCACGCCTTGACACATGTACTATCACCCCGTCCCATGTTTTCGTCAATATTTTCCGTACGTTCCTTCGCCGATTCTGAGGAGAATCTCCTCATTATTTCCCATAACAGTTCACTTAATTTTCAACATTTTTCTGTAGCACCACGTCTCAAATGCTTCGCTTCTCTTCTGTTCCGGTTTTTCCACAGTCCACGATTAACTGCCATTCAATGCTCTGCTCCAAACGTGCATTCCCAGAAATTTCTTCCTTATTTTATGTCTTATGTTTAAAACCAGTAGACTTCTCTTGGCCAGAAATTCCGTCTTTATCTGTGCTAGTCTGCTTTTTATGTCCTCTCTGGTTCGTCATTTCTCTTCCAAGGTAGTAGAATTTCTTAACTTCGTCTACTTCGTAATCATCAATTTTGACTATAAGCTTCTTGGTATTCTAATTTGTGCTAATTCTCATTGCTTTAGTCTTTTTCTGGTGTACCGTCAATCTATAATATATACTCATTAGACTGTTCATTCTATCAACAAGTCTTATAATTCTTAAGTTATACTGAGGATAGCAATGTCATCAGCGAATCGTATCATTGATCACCCCGAATCTTAATCCTATACTTGAACATTTCCTTTATTTCCGTGATTGCTTCTTCTATGTATAGATAGAACAGTAGGAGCCAAAGACTAGATTCCTGTCTTACGCCGTTTTTAATCCGTCCACTGCGTTGCTGTTCTTCCAGTCTTATTGTTCCCTCTTGGCTTTTCTAAATATTGTACATTACTCGTGTTTCCCTATAACTTCTTCTTATTTTTGACAGAATTTAGAACATCTTGCGTCATTTTACTTATCGAACGCTGTTCCAGGTCGACAAACTCTATGAATTCCTCGTGATTTTTCTTCAGGCTTGCTTCCAGTATTAACTTTGTCAGGACTGCTCTCTGGTGCTTTTACCTTTCCCTGTCGCCCGATTAATCGTCATCTAACAGATCCTCAATTTTCTCTTTTATTCTATTCTTGTCCGTAACTTGGATGCATGAGCTGTTAAGCCGACTGTCTATAGTTATCGCTCCTATTAGCGGTCACTCTTCTCGAAATTGTGTGGATGATATTTTTCTGAAAGTCTGATGGTGTGTCGACAGTCTCACAGATTTTGCACACCAACTTGAATAATCGTTTGGTTGTCATTTTAAAAATTCCAATGGAATGTTATCTACTCCTTGTGACTTATTTCAGTTTCCAAAGCTCTTTTAATTTCTGGCTCTATTCTGCATCCGGTATTTCTTCCATATCGACTCCACTTTCTGAGCAGAAAATTTCCTAGCAGAATTATCAAAGAATCAATGAAACATGAAAAAAGGTGAGGGTATACCAATAAGTCGCACATTAGACAGAAAAATTCTGTGCTGTGAGGAAATAATGTGCAGATTAAAATGAGTGTGCCGAAAGGAAACCTTTCATTTTGGATTTGAGTAGTTGGGATTGTAATATTATTGGGCTTTCCGTCGTATGAAAGCTGTGAGTACCCTTGGAAAGGCATTCACCTAGCTGTGTATTAAATGATCAACTTATGAGATGAGACCTATTCTTTGAAAGACATTTGTTTTACATAATTTACGTAACTGTAAAGATGCGCATCTAGCGCGAACGCTAATACATCGTTTGTGCAGTCAAAGAAACATTTTAACAGTAGCTGAACTGAGCGATCCGCTTCGATATAAATAAAAGATGACAGTAAAAACCTTTGTTGATCTTCAGATTTTATCGTACTTATTCTCGTAATGTGAAAGGGTAAAGAAGGTCGTCTTTAAGCCATAAAAGTGAGCGGTCTTGCTAGCGTGCAGACAACAGTTATTAATTTAACAAAATTCGAGTAATTTACGTAAATCGGCTAGTTATTGTTATGAAACTGTTGAACGGTGCAAGAATTGTCTCGAAGGAAGGAGAAAAGTAATGAATGTCAGTTGTGATGAAGACGTGAAACAAGAAGCGAGCACAGGACAGGCTGAAATCTGACCGCACCAGTATAGTCAGAAAATTACTTATGTAATTTATACTGTTTATAAATAAGCTCTAACGGCTTGTGAGAATTATTTGAATATATTTAGTGTTTACCAGATTTCTTATTCTATTCTTTTTCTTTATTTTTTTTTTACCTCCACGTCATATTATTTTCATAAATGTCAAACAGCCTTTACTGCATCAGAGAATAGTGCGGCATCCTGGTCGTAGACAGAAGGCCGCTCCTTGTCTTCTATACTACTCATAGCTGCTCCATTTATTAATGATTTCATTTTCAAATGCAGTTTTTTATTGTTCATTGTTAAAGGTCCCTTAGGTAATTATCAAATTCATACTGATTACGTAAAGGAATCAGGGTTGTTCTTTTCCAAATAATAGAAGCCTTTGCGTAACCAAAAACTAGCCTCCTCCTGACAACGATCAGGAGCCGAGCAAAAGACGGACGTCTTCGACCGCTTTCGTGTTTCCTGTGGCAAAGCTGTGCCAAACTGGGGACGCGACATTCTAGTATGAAACACAATATACATATATAATTATCAGATTAAAACTGAAATACATTTAATTAATCTTTTCTTTTGTAATTTTTTTTTGGTCATCAGTCTACTGACTGGTTTGATGCGGCCCGCCACGAATTCCTTTCCTGTGCTAACCTCTTCATCTCAGAGTAGCACTTGCAACCTATGTCCTCAATTATTTGCTTGACGTATTCTAATCTCTGTCTTCCTCTACAGTTTTTGCCCTCTACAGCTCCCTCTAGTACCATGGAAGTCATTCCCTCATGTCTTAGCAGATGTCCTATCATCCTGTCCCTTCTCCTTATCAGTTTTTTCCACATATTCCTTTCCTCTCCGATTCTGCGTAGAACCTCCTCATTCCTTACCTTATCAGTCCACCTAATCTTCAACATTCGTCTATAGCACCACATCTCAAATGCTTCGATTCTCTTCTGTTCCGGTTTTCCCAGTCCATGTTTCACTACCATACAATGCTGTACTCCAGACGTATATACTCAGAAATTTCTTCCTCAAATTAAGGCCGGTATTTGATATTAGTAGACTTCTCTTGGCCAGAAATGCCTTTTTTGCCATAGCGAGTCTGCTTTTGATGTCCTCCTTGCTCCGTCCGTCATTGGTTATTTTACTGCCTAGGTAGCAGAATTCCTTAACTTCATTGACTTCGTCGCCATGAATCCTGATGTTAAGTTTCTCGCTGTTCTCATTTCTACTACTTCTCATTACCTTCGTCTTTCTCCGATTTACTCTCAAACCATACTGTGTACTCATTAGACCAGGGGCGGGCAAACGTTGCACGCGGCTCATGAGCGCACAGCGCTGCACATGTGCTGTTCGCGTGCAATCGTCGACTGGGGGAGTGGTGACAGCCGGCAGGTTGCGGCAGTGTAGTGCCAGGCTAAGCTGCGGACGTTGATGCGTAGCGACCACTACGTAGTGAACGTTGTATTTCAAGAACCGGAAAATGCAGAGTGAAACAAGAAAACGGATAAGTGGAGATTTGCTGTCTTTTCAAAAGTAATGGGAGAATCACTTTTTCTTTGTGCAAAAATGTGAAAATTCGAAATGTTTAATATGTGGCAGTATTCTCGCTGCTCAGCGGAAGTTTGGTATTGAAGGCCATTACAACAATTTTCAGAAGGACGAGTACAATTTATTGTCGGATTCTGAGCGGATGGGGAAATTGACTGAGCTTAAGAAGAGCGATCTGACGATACCAGATGAATCTGTCATAGTTGCTGTTGTCACGAGAGATCTGCGACTTTCTTTCCCCATGTCTCTCATCAAACTGATTTAAAATTTTATGGAGCACTGATTTCAGTTTTTCAGGACGACAACAATAATAGCCCAGCGGTACGTACAGTTATAACATTGTGCTTAATATAGCGAGAGCTGGAAAACCATTTGCTGAATTAGTAAGTGTCGGTTAAGAACAAACATCAGAGATGAAAATTTAAGTAACTGTTTGCGTTTGTCTGTATGTAGAAATTTTGTTCCACTCCACCTGTGATAATTAAATAAAACGTATCGTAGGTAATAGGTACTCTTTCAAACCACGATATCTTTCAAGCACTCCTACTAACCTTATTTCTTCATTCAATAAAGCGAGCTAGGAAACAAAATGCATTGCACAGGAAGGAGCGGACAGAAGGTATGGTGGGGAGGGGAGATAAGCGGGTGGCCAGCTTGCCCCTGTGTGCACGCAGAACACCTGTTAACTACACGCGTGCAAGTGCACCGCACACGTGCAGGATTCCTGCCCGCCCCTGCATTAGACTGTTCATTCCGTTCAGCAGATCATTTAATTCTTCTTCACTTTCACTCAGGATAGCAATGTCATCAGCGAATCGTATCATTGATATCCTTTCACCTTGTATTTTAATTCCACTCCTGAACGTTTCTTTTATTTCCATCATTGCTTCCTCGATGTACAGATTGAAGAGTAGGGGCGAAAGGTTACAGCCTTGTCTTACAACCTTCTTAATACGAGCACTTCGTTCTTGATTGTCCACTCTTAATATTCCCTCTTGGTTGTTGTACATATTGTATATGACCCGTCTCTCCCTATAGCTTACCCCTACTTTTTTCAGAATCTCGAACAGCTTGCACCATTTTATATTGTCGAACGCTTTTTCCAGGTCGACAAATCCTATGAAAGTGTCCTGAGTTTTCTTTAGCCTTGCTTCCATTAATAGCCGTAACGTCAGAATTGCCTCTCTCGTCCCTTTACTTTTCCTAAAGCCAAACTGATCGTCACCTAGCGCATTCTCAATTTTCTTTGCCATTCTTCTGTATATTATTCTTGTAAGCAGCTTGGATGCATGAGCTGTTCAGCTGATTGTGCGATAATTCTCGCACTTGTCAGCTCTTGCCGTCTTCGGAATTGTGTGGATGATGCTTTTCCGAAAGTCAGATGGTATGTCGCCAGACTCATATATTCTACACACCAACGTGAATAGTCGTTTTGTTGCCACTTCCCCCAATGATTTTAGAAATTCTGATGAAATGTTATCTATCCCATCTGCCTTATTTGACCGTAAGTCCTCCAAAGCTCTTTTAAATTCCAATTCTAATACCGGATCCCCTATCTCTTATAAATCGACTCCTATTTCTTCTTCTATCACATCAGACAAATCTTCACCCTCATAGAGGCTTTCAGTGTATTCTTTCCACCTATCTGCTCTCTCCTCTGCATTTAACAGTGGAATTCCCGTTGCACTCTTAATGTTACCACCGTTGCTTTTAATGTCACCAAAGGTTTTTTGACTTTCCTGTATGCTGAGTCTGTCCTTCCGACAATCATATCTTTTTCGATGTCTTCACACTTTTCCTGCAGCCATTTCGTCTTAGCTTCCCTGCACTTCCTATTTATTTCATTCCTCAGCGACTTGTATTTCTGTATTCCTCATTTTCACGGAACATGTTTGTACTTCCTCCTTTCATCAATCAACTGAAGTATTTCTTCTGTTGCCCATGGTTTCTTCGCAGCTACCTTCTTTGTACCTATGTTTTCCTTCCCAACTTCTGTGATGGCCCTTTTTAGAGATGTCCATTCCTCTTCAACTGCACTGCCTACTGCGCTATTCCTTATTGCTGTATCTATAGCGTTAGAGAACTTCAAACGTATCTCGTCATTCCTTAGTACTTCCGTATCCCACTTCTTTGCGTATTTATTCTTCCTGACTAATGTCTTGAACTTCAGCCTACTCTTCATCACTACTATATTGTGATCTGAGTCTATATCTGCTCCTGGGTACGCCTTAGAATCCAGTATCTGATTTCGGGATCTCTGTCTGACCATGAAGTAATCTAATTGAAATCTTCCCGTGTCTCCTGGCCTTTCCAAGTATACCTCCTCCTCTTGTGATTCTTGAACAGGATATTCGCTATTACTAACTGAAACTTGTTACAAATCTCAATTAGTCTTCCTCCTCTTTCATTCCTTGTCCCAAGCCCATATTCTCCTGTAACCTTTTCTTCTACTCCTTCCCCTACAACTGCATTCCAGTCGCCCATGACTATTAGATTTTCGTCCCCCTTTACATACTGCATTACCCTTTCAATATCCTCATACACTTTCTCTATCTGTTCATCTTCAGCTTGCAACGTCGTCATGTATACCTGAACTATCGTTGTCGGTGTTGGTCTTCTGTCGATTCTGATTAGAACAACCCAGTCACTGAACTGTTCACAGTAACACACCCTCTGCCCTACCTTCCTATTCATAACGAATCCTACACCTGTTATACCATTTTCTGCTGCTGTTGATATTACCCGATACTCATCTGACCAGAAATCCTTGTCTTCCTTCCACTTCACTTCACTGACCCCTACTATATCTGGATTGAGCCTTTGCTTTTCCCTTTTCAGCTTTTATAGTTTCCCTACCACGTTCAAGCTTCTGACATTTCACGCCCCGACTCGTAGAACGTTACCCTTTCGTTGATTATTCAATCTTTTTCTCATGGTAACCTCCCCCTTGGCAGTCCCCTTCCGGAGATCCGAATGGGGGACTATTCCGGAATCTTTTGCCAATGGAGAGATCATCATGACACTTCTTCAATTGCAGGCCATATGTCCTGTGTATACTCTTTACGTGTCTTTAATGCAGTGGTTTCCGTTGCCTTCTGCATCCTCGTGTCGTTGATCGTTGCTGATTCTTCCGCCTTTAGGGGCAATTTCCCACCCCTAGGACAAGAGAGTGCCCTGAACCTCTATCCGCTCCTCCGCCCTCTTTGACAAGGCCGTTGGCAGAGTGAGGCTGACTTCTTAAGCTGGAAGTCTTCGGCCGCCAATGCTGATTATTTATCAAAATTTAGGCAGTGGCGGGGATCGAACCCGGGATCTAAGACGTTTTTGATTATGAATCAAAGACGCTACCCCCCTTTTTTTTTTGTTTTGTTTTTATCTGCTCTGGGCGGACGTCGAAAGACACCCGTTTCAGTTCGTTGTTGATCCATTAACTCAGTTTTTTTTTATTACAGGGGACAACTATCCCACTGACTGAACACGCTGAGCTACCGTGCTGGCACCCCTAGACCACCGGGTAATACTAGAGGCTTTATCCTCAGTTGTATTGGTTCTGCTGGAAGGTTATTGAAAATTAATAAGCCGAACAGTGCAGAACTTTCTGTTCAAAACTTAGTGGAGTGTCGTCAACATGCTTTTCGTTTTTTGCCTCGTGTTGACTGAATGTATGTTGGAATTTCTTCTGAACGAGTCAATGTTGTCAGCAACAAATGTCACTGTAGAATATATGTACAAAGATGGTGCAGTTAGAAATCTGAGACTCTTGAACAACAACCTTTATGAAGGCCGCTGATCAGTCTCTCCACCCTTTTCTGTGCTAAGAATATTGTTGGTAAGTGAGGTCGTATGGCATGATTGTGTGGGAGACACCGAGGGAAGGTTCAACTGCCTGTATTGGAAAGGTGTTTTCTACCCTTCACACGCCTGGCTATAATGAGCATGTTTGTAGTGTGGTGTCGTGTAAGTGCTGTGTGGTGATAGGCGAAGGGGGTTTGTGAAACACGGTCCTGGCACATTGCCTACTCCTCTTGCATAGCAGCAAAGGTACCGACGAGCTTAAAGTCCCCATCCGATGTACGGATCGGTATCAACAGTGTCCCCACGCTTTCACTTCGTGAGACATTACGGTGATGTTTGAAATTTAATCCACGACTCTGGGGCAAAGTCTGGCGATTAGGAACTTCGCGCTGTTACCCCTCCTGTTCCCTATGTCGTGACGACAAAGGGGAAATTGTCAACAGCACGCTGCGTACCCGCGCGGTCACCATCCAAGTAAGGGCTCCGACCGACGGTCCCTAACTTCGGTGATCTAATGGGAACAGTAGCATCCAACGCGGCACGGCTGTTGATTGTAATGGGTAAGTGCACAGAATCACCTCGAAATGTAACACCATACCCGATAACACAGCGCAAAATAAGGAAAGTGTGGTGTCAACAGACACCACACTTGCTAGGTGGTAGCCTTTAAATCGGCCGCGGTCCGCTAGTATACGTCGGATCCGCGTATCGCCATCAGTGATTGCAGACCGAGCGCCGCCACACGGCAGGTGTAGTCTAGAGAGACTCCCTAGCACTCGTCCCAGTTGTACAGCCAACTTTGCTAGCGATGGTTCACTTCCTACATGCGCTCTCATTTGCATTAGCATAACCTTCAGCTACGTCATTTGCTACGACCTAAGGTCAGACTACGGCCAGAGGTGGTTGTTCTGGGTACTGATTTCTCAGGATCTATGCACCCAAATTGCGTGAAAATGTTATCACATGTCAGTTCTAGTATAATATATTTGTCCAATGAATACCCGTTTATCATCTGCATTTCTTCTTGGTGTAGCAATTTTAATGGCCAGTAGTGTATATACTGTCGAAGACAGGACGCGGTAAATAATTTGAAGCATTCACAGTTAATTAATATTCTGTGTGCCACTATACACTTCTGTCACTCCACACGAAAAATTTCATATGAAGTATTGCTCCGCAAGTAATTATATAGAAAAACAAATTAGCAATTTTAACCTAAAAATGAAGACATACGTAAGGAAATTAACTTGGACACTGCTGTATTGGATATGATCAAAAGATGACGATTGAGATGGTAATTGCATGTATTGCATTAGGCTGAGAACAGGTGGTCTAAGAAGATGATGGAATGGACACTAACGTGAAATGGTGTTTCATTGGTGGCTCGAAAGTAACGTGCTCCTAAAGTAGCGTGAACAACTCGAACTAATTTGTGAGCATGACATGATGTCATAGGAGCAACGACGTATATGACATATTTTGTTAGCACAAAATCATCCGTAAAATACTTGAAAATGGCCTAAGGCCGAAATTGTACAATCGTACAGAAAATAAAGGAAATGCCAGCTGAAGGCTTCAAGAAATCATTAAAAAAGAAATGACAACAAATAAGAGAATAACACTTAAGGTCAAGAAATGATCAAAAACAACTGCAATAAAACTATAATTTGTGCCCAGAATTCATAATATTTAAATATATACTGACAAACATTTAAACATGAGGATAATCTTGAAACACAAGATTAATCCAAGGTAATTACAACAAGTTGCCTCCACAAGTCCAGTACTCGCACGGCGTTAAGATTGACTGCTCATTCAAAAATTTCACTGGATGCAGTTACTGGACCTTACCAATTTAGAGCATTCATCAACAGTTCACAGTGTCCACTACATAACAGCCGTCTCCCTGTGCGGCTTGGGCTAACGGGCACCCCACTGGATGGGCAATGGAGTTCTAAAACACAATTAAAAAAAACGCCAGCAGCAAAAGGACTGCGTGGACGATGCGTCCTATGTTACACGGTATTTTACATCTATGTGACGATGCTGTGCTGAGTATATTTATATGTTTTGACGATACCATTACGACCTCATCACATTAGGACATGGTGTAGAACAGATCTGAAGATGGTCATTACTGGCTGAAGCAGGTCATCGTTAAGGGAATTTATACTGTGATCAAAGACTGGAATAAAAAAATATTTGACGGTATTGGATCACTGTTCATATTCTGGACCATGTCGCAGCTGTGTAAAAATAAAAGAGTTTAACAACTCGGCTCAATAACTGCCCTGTCTATCCCAGTAGGAGTCCCATTAGTTGGACCTGTTCACAGATCCACCCAAAAGAGCAATACCACAAGCAACTTAAACGATACCAAAACCATTCACTGTGCAGCAACATGGACGAATCGCAAGTAATCAGGGACAAATAGAACCTAAAAACGGCCAAAAGTCCAAATACACATCGTCCGCTGAGACGCTCGACCGACCAATGAGCGACCGTTCCCGATGAAACCACAGTCAAGGGAAAAGGTTACAAGTGGCTTGCTAAAAAGGGGTCACTTTGGCGAACGGCAACACAATGGACGATGGCGGCAAAACACGTTTGCTGGAAAACCAATAGCCATCAGCCTCTTGCTGAACGGAGCCTTTGGTCCCTTCCCGCACAATCGGCCAACCGTAGTCCCGACCGGTTCAGGTTGGAGCCCAACTTCCTCCCAGCGTTGTCCAAACGATACTCGCACTGCATGAAAATTCAGCCCACCAGCCGAGTCGCGGCTGCAGCGCCACTGGACCATACAGAAGAAGTCGCCCGGAAGGGAAATCGATACGAGCCGACATGGCTCACAACTAAGTGAAAAAGAGGAGGCCACTCGAAAAAGAAAAAAAAGGAAAGAGGGGTTAGTAGAGGAATTTCAGGAATTTGTGGGCAAAAGATTGGAACGATACGAGAGATGATTAGAAACTAAGGTTACAAACCCTGCAAAGAAATGTATATATTTTATTTCATACAACCAATACAGCCAACTGATAGTACATACATTAGGTTGTTTTTTTGAGGTCAAGGTCATCTGCATATCGCTTTAGCACTTGTCACTTCGTTGAATGAGTTCCAATACACCCTCATTGTAAAAAACGTATCCTATCGTGTTCAACCACGTCGTCGTGAACTGTTTCACCTAGTGGTCTGAAGTGAATCTTCCAGGTGCTGCAACGAGGTCGAAAAAAGGTGAAAGTTGCTTAGAGTGAGGTCTGTGCTGTAGGGAGGATGGGTGATGTTTTCTCTACCCGCCGTAAACTTTAGACACCATTTTACGACATGCTGAAGAGACATGATAATCTATCCGTAAGTCTCTACCAATTTTTGGTCAGTTTGCACTGTTACATCTTTCACGCAAAGGAATTCAATAACTGACGGGTTTCTTGGCGAAACCAGTTTTAGAAACGTGTCACCATTTGTGTTTAGAAACAATCCTGCTAGAGGAACGTCCGCAACTGAGCATTATAGCAGAGGTTGAAAATACCGCTTCAGTTGTAAGGTTATTTTTATTTTAAATAACTATTTTGAAAATACCGCTGAAGTTTTAAGGTTCTTTTAATTTTAAATAAAAAGAACCTTACAACTGAATCGGTATTTTCAATCTCTGCCATTTGTGTTTATCTTCAACTACCGCTGTAGGGGATCGGAACTCAACAAAAGTGCCAACCGCATGCATCAGAATCTACACTGAAAAAACTGGTACACCTGCCTAATATTGTTTACGGCCCCTGCGAGCACGCAGAAGTGCATGCACTCGACTAATGTCTGAAACAGTGCAGGAGGGAAGTGATACCATGATTCCTGCATGGCTGTCCATATATCCCCAAGAGTACGAGGGGGTGGAGATTTCTTTTGAACAGCACGTTGAAAGGCATCCCACACAGGCCCAATCATGTTCATTTGTGGGGAGTTTCGTGACCAACGGATGTGTTTAAGAGTGTTCCTGGAGCCACTCTGAAGCAGTTCTGGCCGTGAGGGCTGTCGCATTGTCCTGCCGGAATTGCCCAAGTCCGGCGTAATGCACAATGCACATGAATGGATGCAGTTGATCAGACAGGATACTGACGTACGTGTCATTTGTCAGAGTCGTATCTAGACGTATCAGGAGTCCCATACCACACCAACTGCACATGCCCCACACCATTACAGAGCCTCCACTAGCTTGTCCCCTCCTGACATGCAGGGTCCGTTGATTCATGAGGTTGTCTCCATACCCATACACGTCCACCCTCTCCATAAAATTTGAAACGAGACTCGTCCGACCTGGAAACATGTTACCAGTCATCAACAGTCCAATGGCGGTGTTCAAGGGCCCAGGCTAGCGTAAAGCTTTGTGTCGTGTGGTCATCTAGCGTACACGAGTGGGCTTTCGGCTCCGAAAGCCCATATCGATGATGTTTCGTTGAATGGTTTGCAAGCTGACACTTCTTGATGGGCCAGCATTGAAACCAGCAGCAAATTGCAGAAGTGTTGCACTTCTGACACGTTGAACGATTCTCTTTAGTCGTGGTCCCGTTCTTGCAGGATCTTTTTCCGGCGCGCCGATGTCGGCGATCTGATGTTTTATCGAATTCCTTATAATCAGTACACTTGTGATATGGTCGTACGGGAAAATCGCCGCGCCATCGGTACCTCGAAGATGTTGTGTCCCATCGCTCGTGCGCCGACTATATCACACGTTCAGACTCACTACATCTACATCTACGTGATTACTCTGCTATTCACAATAAAGTTCCTGGCAGAGGCTTCAATGAACCACCTTCATGCTAACTCTCTACCGTTCCACTCTCGAACGGCACGCGGGAAAAACGAGCACTTAAAATCTTCCGTGCGAGCCCTGATTTCTCTTCCTTTATCGTGATGATCATTTTTCCCTATGAAGGTGGGTGCCAACAGAATGTTTTCGCAATCGGAGGAGAAAACTGGTGATTGAAATTTCATGAGACGTTCCCGTCGAAACGGAAAACGTCTTTATTTTAATGATTGCCATTCCAATTCACGTATCATGTCTGTGACACTGTCTCCCCTATTTCGCGATAATAAAAAACCAGCTGCCCTTCTTTGTACTTTTTCGATGTCATCCGTCAGTCCCACCTGATGCGGATCCCACACCGCACAGCAGTACTCCAGAATAGGGCGAACAAGTGTAGTGCAGGCAGTCTCTTTGGTAGACCTGTCGCACCTTCTAAGCGTTCTGCCAATGAATCGCAGTCTTCGGTTTGCTCTACCCACAATATTATCTCTGTGATCGTTCCAATTTAGGTTATTTGTAATTGTAATACCTAAGTATTTAGTTGAATTTACAGCCCTCATATTTGTGTGACTTATCGCATAATCGAAATTTAGCTGATTTCTTTTAGTACTCATGTGAATAACTTCGCACTTTTCTTTATTCAGGGTCAATTGCCACTTTTCGCACCATACAGATATCTTATCTAATGAAACTTCCTGGCAGATTAAAACTGTGTGCCGGACCGAGACTCGAACTCGGGACCTTTGCCTTTCGCGGGCAAGTGCCCTACCGACTGAGCTACCCAAGCACGACTCACGCCCCGTCCTCACAGCTTTACTTCTGCCAGTACCTCGTCTCCTACCTTCCAAAATTAACAGAAGCTCTCCTGCGAACCTTTCTTTCAGGACTGCTAGTTCTGCAAGGTTCGCAGGAGAGCTTCTGTTAAGTTTGGAAGGTAGGAGACGAGGTACTGGCAGAAGTACAGCTGTGAGGACGGGGCGTGAGTCGTGCTTGGGTAGCTCAGTCGGTAGAGCACTTGCCCGTGAAATGCAAAGGTCCCGAGTTCGAGTCTCGGTCCAGCACACAGTTTTAATCTGCCAGGAAGTTTCATATCAGCGCACACTCCGCTGCAGAGTGAAAATCTCATTCTGATCTTATCTAATGGTTAAAACCCGCCAATGTAGCAGCAGTAGGCGATCTATCAAATGCATCAGACACTTTTTGTCTTATATAGGCGTTGCGGAACGCAGAACCGTATTCTACCTGTTTACCTGTCTCTGTACTTGAATACCCATGCCTATACCAGTTTCTTTGGTGCTTTAGTGTATGGCAGACGAAACTCCAGAAATATCGGTCTTGTAGCCTTAGTTTCTGTTCGCACCTCGTAGAAGACCGAAACTAAAATTTAGTGTATGTGTTTCATGTACGAGTGGCAGCGAAAGTCTTGCGTAAGAGGAGATCTTTTGGAGTGTGTCGTGGTTTACAACACGGTTTAGGATCGCTATCGAATTCCACAAGAGCACCTGTGAGAAGCAAGTTTTAATCGGTATGCATGAAATGTGACAACTATCGAGGAATCGCCCTGCTTAACGTCTGCTATAAGATCCTGTCCAACTGCCTCATACACAGAATTCAGCCAGTGGCAGAATCGGTGATTGGGGAGTACCAGGGAGGTTTCCGGCCAGGACGGTCAACAGTAGATCACATCTTCAGTCTCCGGCAGC
Organism: Schistocerca americana; assembly: GCF_021461395.2. Classification (NCBI taxonomy): domain Eukaryota; kingdom Metazoa; phylum Arthropoda; class Insecta; order Orthoptera; family Acrididae; genus Schistocerca; species Schistocerca americana. The sequence continues at coordinate 897,644,389 of NC_060121.1, forward strand.
TCACTGAAAAACTCGGTGATTATGGTAAAGATTTGCATATTTTATTCGTTGTTTTTAAGAAGGCCTATGGTTGCATACATCGCAAGAGCCTGCTCAGCTGTTTAAGGGAGTTTGGTATAGCAGAGAAACTCATCAATCTGATAAAGATCTGTCTGAACGAAACACGTGGAAAGGTGAAGATGGGAAATCGCGTAACTGAGGAGTTTGAAATTGTGACAGGACTCAGGCAAGGAGATGGGTTGTTCCCTATCCTGTTCAACTTTGCGCTCGAGAAGATCGTACGCGAGACCTTCCAAGAGAACGCAGGGATTGAAATCGACGGAAAGAGACTGGCATACTTAGCCTATGCAGACGACATCTGTTTACTCTCTAGGTCGGAAGAGGAGTTGGAGCAAATGACCAAAGCACTAAAGGAGGCTTCCAGCAAATTTGGGCTAAACATAAACAAAGCCAAGACAGAGTACCTAGTTATGACGCGTGGTAATTGTCAGACTGCTGATCATCTACAATCACTGCAGACTGGGGACCAGTCCTACAAGAGAGTGCAAGAATTTAAATACCTATGGGCACTTTTCACTGAGAACTCGTCATGTGAAGCAGAGATCAGTGCCAGAATACAAGGAGGAAACAAAATTTACCACAGCCCAGCACAACTGCTTCGGTCCAGATATCTCTCCAGACAGTTCAAGATTCGACTGTACAAAACCGTGATCCAGGCTGTTGTTCTATATGGCTGTGAGACATGGAGTATGCGGAAACAGGACTTCCATAAGCTCGTCGTTTTTGAGAGAAAAGTGCTTCGGAAGATCTTCAGTCCGGTTTGAAATATGGCATCCCGGCTATTACACAAGTTGAAAATATGGTCACTATTTTTTTATAAACTTAAATTTGCCATATTTCGTGACAGTACCTTTTCCATTAGACGTTTGCAAGCAAATATAAGTCTTGGCTTCAGTTGTCTAAGTATGATTCCACAATGCATCGTTGTCGGCTGCAGAAAATGACGTGGTTCAGCGTGTTTCTCTCATTTTGGTGTTTCAAATACAGTTTCTTCAAATGTAGTTTCTTCTTTTTAGTTAATACAAAAATAATAGTAACATAATTCAAAATTATTTATGACTGCGACCTTCACATTGTTCTTCCATGAACACACACCAAGAGTTAGCTGCCGACTCGGACTGACTATAGTCAAAGACTACTCCAACGTCAAAGATATTTTACACAATCAGTTTCTTTGCTATTCTTCGATACATTTTCTAATAGTAATCAATACGCTTTTACTCTCAAAAACAGAAGTAAATTGACATATAATAAGACAAATTATGATAAATTCTGACAAAAAATATAAGAAAACATTTTCAATTCAGTATCGACAAATACGGTAAAAAAAATAACATCTCCCAGATCCATTACAGGGGCATGGAGGATCAGACACAACCAAGACCCTGAGGAACTATACCAGCACCCCAACATAGCAGGAACTGTCAAAACCAAACGAATCCAGTGGGCCGGACATGTGGCCCGGATGGAGGATCACAGATGGCCTCGGAAGCTCCTGGATTTCACACCTACAGGGAAGAGACCCTCCCCCCATGAATCATGGACCTTGCCGTTGGTGGGGAGGCTTGTGTGCCTCAGCGATACAGATAGCCGTACCGTAGGTGCAACCACAACGGAGCGGTATCTGTTGAGAGACCAGACAAACATGTGGTTCCTGAAGAGGGGCAGCAGCCTTTTCAGTAGTTGCAGGGGCAACAATCTGGATGATTGATCTGGCCTTGTATCACTAACCAAAACGGCCTTGCTGTGCTGGTGCTGTGAACGGCTGAAAGCAACAGCCGTAATTTTTCCCGAGGACATGCAGCTTTACTGTATAGTTAAATGAAAATGCCGTCCTCTTGGGTAAAATATTCCGGAGGTAAAATAGTCTCCCATTCGAATCTCCGGTCGGGGACTACTTGGGAGGACGTCGTTATCAGGAGAAAGAAAACTGGCGTTCTACGGATCGGACGAATGGAAAAACTAGTAGAAGCCGACCTCGGAGAAGTTCAGTTTGGATTCCGTAGAAATATTGGAACACGTGAGGCAATATTGACCTTACGACTTACCTTAGAAGCTAGATTAAGGAAAGGCAAACCTACGTTTCTAGCATTTGTATAGAGAAAGCTTTTGATAATGTTGACTGGAATACTATCTTTCAAATTCTGAAGGTGGCAGGGATAAAATACAGGGAGCAAAAGGCTATTTACAATTTTTACAGAAACCAGATGGCAGTTATAAGAGTCGACGGACATGAAAGGGAAGCAGTGGTTGAGAAGGGAGTGAGACAGGGTTTTAGCCTCTCCCCGATGTTATTCAATCTGTATATTGAGCAAGCAGTGAAGGAAACAAAAGAAGAATTCCGAGTAGGTTTTAAAATCGATGGAGGAGAAATAAAAACTTTGAGGTTCGCCGATGACATTGTAATTCTGTCAGAGGCAGCAAAGGACTTGGTAGAGTAGTTGAACGGAGTGGACAGTGTCTTGAAAGGAGGATATAAGATGAACATCAACAAAAACAGAAGGAGGATAATGGAATGTAGTCGAATTAAGTCGGGTGATGATGAAGGAATTAGATTAGGAAATGAGACACTGAAAGCAGTAAAGGAGTTTTGCTATTTGGGGAGCAAAATAACTGATGATGGTCGAAGTAGAGAGGATATAAAATGTAGACTGGAAATGGCAAGGGACTTAACATCTGAGGTCATCAGTCCCCTAGAACTTAGAACTACTTAAACTGAACTAACCTAAGAACATCCCACACATCCATGCTCGAGGCAGGATTCGAACCTGCGACTGTAGCGGTCAGGCGGTTGTAAACTGTAGCGCCTAGAACCGCACGGCCACACGGCCGGCAAAGTGGTTCTGAAGAAGAGAAATTTGTTAACATCGAGTATAGATTTAACTGTCAGGAAGTCGTTTCTGAAAGTATTTGTATGGAGTGTAGCCATGTATGGAAGTGAAACATGGACGATAAACAATTTGGAGAAGAAGAGAATAGAAGCTTTCAAAATGTGGTGCTACAGAAGAATGCTGAAGATTAGATGGGTAGATCACATAGCTAATGAGTAGGTACTGAACACAATTGGGGAGGAGAGGAGTTTGTGGCATAACTTCACAAGAAGAAGGTACCGGTTGGTAGGAAATGTCCTGAGGCATGAAATTTGGCATTGGAGGGCAGCGTGGAGGGTAAAAATCCTAGAGGGAGACCAAGAGATGAATACACTAAGCAGATTCAGAAGGATGTAGGTTGCAATAGGTGCCGGGAGATGAAGAAGCTTGCACAGGATAGAGTAGCATGGAGGGCTGCATGATACCAGTCTCAGGACTGAAGACCACAACAACAACAGCATACCAGTTTCTATGGCGCTTCATTGTATAGCAGACGAAACTCCGGAAATATCGGCCTTGTAACCTTAATATCTAATCACCCCTCGCAGGAGACAGAAATTAAAATGTGGTATATATGCTTGGTGTATGAGTTTGAATGAAAGCCCTGTGTAAGAGGAGATCTTTTCCAGAATGTCGTAGTGTACACCACCTGCGAGAAGCTAGCTTTCATCGATATACATGAAAGGCATCCATAGTGGGGCCGTGCTGCTGCAAGCTGGCTCTGCCTGTCTCTTTCCCTTCGTGGCCTTGACACGTGGCAGTGGAATGCAGCACGGATGCACGCTTTTCGAATGTTCAAATGTGTGTGAATTCCTAAGGGGCCAAACTGCTTAGGTCATTGGTCCCTAGACTTACACACCACTTAAACTAACTTATGGCCGCTATCGACAGGGGATCTCAAGTTGATTTTGTATTTCTAGATATCCGGAAAGCTTTTGACACCGTTCCTCACAAGCGACTTCTAATCGAGCTGCGGGCCTGTGGGGTATCGACTCAGTTGTGCGACTGGATTCGTGATTTCCTGTCAGGAAGGTCGCAATTCGTAGTAATAGACGGCAAATCATCGAGTAAAACTGAAGTGATATCAGGTGTTCCCAAGGGAAGCGTCCTGGGACCACTGTTGTTCCTGATCTAGATAAATGACCTGGGTGACAATCTGAGCAGTTCTCTTAGGTTGTTCGCAGATGATGCTGTAATTTACCGTCTAGTAAGGTCATCCGAAGACCAGTATCAGTTGCAAAGCGATTTAGAAAAGATTGCTGTATGGTGTGGCAGGTGGCAGTTGACGCCAAATAACGAAAAGTGTGAGGTGAGCCACACGAGCTCCAAAAGAAATCCGTTGGAATTCGATTACTCGATAAATAGTACAATTCTGAAACCTGTCAATTCAACTAAGTACCTGGGTGTTAAAATTACGAACAACTTCAGTTGGAAAGAGCACATAGATAATATTGTGGGGAAGGCGAGCCAAAGGTTGCGTTTCATTGGCGGTCCACTACAGTCGTTCGTGCTCTGTTAGAATATTGCTGCGCGGTATGGGATCCTTACCAGGTGGGATTGACAGAGAAAATCGAAAGGGTGCAAAAAAGGTCAGCTCGTTTTGTATTATCACGTAATAGGGGTGAGAGTGTGGCAGATATGATCTGCATCTACATCTACATTTATACTCCGCAAACCACCCAACGGTGTGTGGCGGAGGGCACTTTACGCGCCACCGTCACTACCTCCCTTTCCTGTTCCAGTCGCGTATGGTTCGCGGGAAGAATGACTGTCTGAAAGCCTCCGTGCGCGCTCGAATCTCTCTAATTTTACATTCGTGATCTCCTCGGGAGGTATAAGTAGGAGGAAGCAATATATTCGATACCTCATCCAGAAACGCACCCCCTCGAAATCTGGCGATCAAGCTACACCGCGATGCAGAGCGCCTCTCTTGCAGAGTCTGCCACTTGAGTTTGCTAAACATCTCCGTAGCGCTATCACGGTTACCAAATAACCCTGTGACGAAACGCGCCGCTCTTCCTTGGATCTTCTCTATCCCCTCCGTCAACCCGATCTGGTACGGATCCCACACTGATGAGCAATACTCAGGTATAGGTCAAACGAGTGTTTTGTAAGCCACCTCCTTTGTTGATGGACTACATTTTCTAAGGACTCTCCCAATGAATCTCAACCTGGTACCCGCCTTACCAACAATTAATTTTATATGATCATTCCCTTTCAAATCGTTCCGCACGCATACTCCGAGATATTTTACAGAAGTAACTGCTACAAGTGTTTGTTCCGCTATCATATAATCATACAATAAAGGATCCTTCTTTCTATGTATTCTCAATACATTACATTTGTCTATGTTAAGGGTCAGTTGCCATTCCCTGCACCAAGTGCCTATCCGCTGCAGATCTTCCTGCATTTCGCTGCAATTTTCTAATGCTGCAACTTCTCTGTATACTACAGCATCATCCGCGAAAAGCAGCATGGAACTTCCGACACTATCTACTAGGTCATTTATATATATTATGAAAAGCAATGGTCCCATAACACTCCCTGTGGCACGCCAGAGGTTACTTTAACGTCTGTAGACGTCTCTCCATTGATAACAACATGCTGTGTTCTGTTTGCTAAAAACTCTTCAATCCAGCCACACAGCTGGTCTGATATTCCGTAGGCTCTTACTTTGTTTATCAGGCGACAGCGCGGAACTGTATCGAACGCCTTCCGGAACTCAAGAAAGAAGGCATCTACCTGGGAGCCTGAATTTAATATGATACGAGAGTTGGGGTGGAAGTCATTAAAGCAAAGACGTTTTTCGTCGCGGCGAGATCTGTTTCAAAATTTCAGTCACCAACTTTCTCTTCCGAACGCGAAAATATTTTGTTGAGCCCAACCTACATAGGTAGGAATGGTCATCAAAAGAAAATAAGAGAAATCAGAGCTCGAACGGAAATGTTTAGGTGTTCGTTTTACCCGCGCGCTTTTCGGGAGTGGAATGGTAGGGAGATAATATGATTGTTGTTCGATGAACCCTCTGCCAAGCACTTAAATGTGGATTGCAGAGTAATCATGTAGATGTAGATGTAGATGCTAAGAACAACACAAACACACACACACCCATGCTCGAGGTAGGACTCGAACCTCCGGTGGGAGGGGCCGCGCAGTCCGTGACATGACGCCTCAAATCGCACAGCCACTCCGCGCGGCACGCTTTTCGATGGCACGTCTAGGTGACAGGTCGGCTGTTCGCTGGTCACGAAACACAGAGTTCGGGGGAGAAGGACTGATTCGAAGCGGATTCGGTGACCGTAGCGATCTGCGAGTGGGCCGAGGACAGGGCAGGGGGCGGTCAGGTGGGCGCCCGTGACGGGCGGCGTCGCGTGGCGCCGCGGCGCTGCACGGCGTCGGCGCCGGAGGCGGTGGGAGGGGCGCGGCCAGCTGCGCGCCGCGCCGAGGCGAGGCCACCTGCAGCGCCAGTGTCGGAGGCGGCGGCGGAGGCGGCGCCGCACAGCAGTCGCGCGTCGTGCAGGGACCGGCATGGGGCTGGCGGCGAGCGCCGGCGGCGAGGCGGCCGTGGCCGGGCCGAGCGCGGGGCTGGCGGCCGCCTTCCGGCGCGGGGAGCGCGCGCGCAGGGCCACGCACCCGCCGGCCGCGCAGCACCACAGCCCGCAGCCGCAGCCGCGCCACCACCAGCACCACGCGCCGCAGCACGCCTCGCTCGCCGACCGCATCGCGCGCCGCCTGCACCGCGTGCGCCTGCGGCTCAACACCAAGAGAGGTGAGTCGACCGCCGTGCGCGCAGTCACGTACACTGAAAAAGAGCTCACACTTATTCTTCCGTGTGTCAGGTACGAGTAGGGCTAAACCGTAAACTGAGGTCAGTAGCTATTTCAGTTTACAAAGCTGTTTGACTGTATGCATCGTACTAAAACTTTTGTACATGGCTGTACGTTCATAGACCGTGAATAGTTACAATTAATAGAAAACAGCCCTTGCTCACTAATTTTTAACGAATTAACTGGGTTTCAACACTGCTACGAGTGTCTTCCTCAGAACTTAAACTAAAGAATGGCCTATAACATGGTCACAGAATTATCACTAAAAATGTATGATACAAATTATAAGTACGGAATTACCGTGAAAGACTGTGGAATCAGGGGAAAAGCTCAACAGTGGCTCACTGCATATCAGGAATGTAGGGAACAGAAGGTTTTCCTCCAGTCTCATCAAACGGTTTGACTGGCGTCTTCTAAAGAGAGGGGTCCCACAGGGGTCAGTTTTGGGTCCGTTGCTTTTCTTGATGTACATCAATGATTTGTCAGTAAAAATGACCATTCTCTGCGACATTTGACTTTCTCTATAGTTTCTTAAGTACAAGGTTCTACTGTGTGTCCAGGGTGAGTAGTTCGTCGTTTATTTTCCTATTAATCGACAAGTCTCGGTTCTGTGTCTCAATGTTTTAGAAGTTGCCTAGTTTTAGTCTCTGTACTGGCGTCGTGTAAAGAGAGAGGTGCCGTAGAGGTCAGTTTTGGGTCCGTTGCTTTTCTTCATGTAAATCAATGATTTGTCAGTAAAAATGACCATTCTCTGTGACGTTTCACTTTCTCTATAGTTTCTTAAATACAAGGTTCTACTGTGTGTCCAGGGTGAGGGGTTCATCAGTTATTTTCCTATTAACCGATGAGTCTCGGTTCCATGTTACAATGTTTTAGAAGTTGCAAAGTTTTAATCTGGGTATGGGGGTCGTGTAAAGAGAGGGGTGCCACAGGGGTCAGTTTTGGGTCCGTTGCTTTTCGTGATGTACATCAATGAATTATAAGTAAAAATGACAATACTGTGTGACGTTTGACTTTCAGTATGGTTTCTTAAGTACAAGGTTCTACTGTGTGTCCATGGTGAGTGGTTCATTGATTATTTTCCTATTAATCTACCAGTTACGGTTCTGTGCTACAATGTTTTTGCAGTTGAGTAATTTTGTGTATTTTAACATTAAAACGATTGGAGGGATACGTATTTTGATCTTCTGTGCAAAAGTATGAATGTGAATGACAGTGTAAGAGCGAGACAGATAACTATACGTTTATGTTTGATCTTTTGGTGTATTTAAAAGAAAATTGACAGCATCCATCTCAATTTAGTTGAGTAAGCTCTCTGATCAGCTCACTGTTGAGCGTCCTGTACATAATATCTCCTCTACCAACGAGGACAAATGATTCAATAGTTTTTGCTTTCGAGTTACAGAAGTGTTATTGTGAAAGACTTGTAACGTACTGTTAGTGATGTACCTATAAAGGTAGTTGGTAACATCAGCACATGGCTTTCGCAGAAAAGATTAATGTTTCAGAAGGTTTTCCTCCAGTCTCGCCAAACAGTGTGACTGGTGTCGTCTAAAGAGAGGGGTCAAACAGGGCCCATTGCTTTTCTTGATGTACATCAATGATTTGTCAGTAAAAAATACCATTCTCTGCGGTGTTTGACTTTATGTATAGTTTCTTAAGTACAAGGTTCTACTGTGTGTTCAGGGTGAGTGGTTCATCGGTTATTTCCCTATTAATCGAGCAGTCACGGTTCTGTGTTACAATATTTTAGCAGTTGCATAGTTTTAGTCTATGTATTTTAACATTAAAACGATTTGAGGGATACGTATTTTGACCTTCTGTCTGAAAGTATGAGTGCGAATGACAGTGTATGTGCGAGACCGATGACTGTATGTTTTGTTTGATCTTTTGGTATATTTAAAAGAAAATTAACAGCATTCGTCTCATTTTAGTTGAGTAAGCCCTCCGATCAGCTGGCTGTTCAGCGTCCTGTACATAATATCTCCTCTACCAACGATGAAAAATGATTCAAAAAATTTTCGCTTTTGAGTTACAGAAGTGTTATTATGAAACACTTGCAACGTACCATTAGTGATGTAGCTAGTAAGGTAGTCGCTAAAATTAGCACATGGCTTACGGAGGAAAGATTAATGTTTAACTCCACTGAAACGCAATGTATACCTCGTAAAAGCGAAATTTATGATGAGAAAAGTACATCATTTTAAATTTTTTGCGACTTTGGATGGATGAAACGCTTTCTTGGAAGTTTTACTTTCAAAATCTTGTGCAGTTCTGCTTAACATTAAGTTGTCAACTGGTGCTTCGCATGACAATAATTTTAAATAGGACACGCTTCTTAATGTTTTGTAAAATGATATGTATTTACACACGATCGATTTTCGGTCTCCTAGGCCTTCGACGTGTGACCTGAAGACGGTTCAGGAAACCGAAAATCGCTTTGTGACCCAATAAACATAATTTCTCAGATGATTGGCAAGTGTTTACTGTTTGATATCAATGCTGCTTCTTCTGTACAAGATTAATCTCCACTGTGTCTCTCAATAACGCGCGAGCGCTTCTTTATTTGCTTACTTTTGCTCTATTATCTCTTGTGGTGTAATGTTTTGCAGCAACTCTTTGCGTTCGCTGAGAATATTCTTACACCAGGCACATCTGCACTGTCACGTGGCGGACTTTGTGTAGGGCGTCATTCTGCTGAGTCTGATTGCTAACTCTGCCAGCCTTGTATATAAACTACACCGTTTGTTGTTGACAATATTGACTCATTCAGAATAAACTGCACCGTTCATTCTGACTGCATCATAAAACATTTACTTACGCACTATATACAAAGATATGCAATGTTCAGCGGTTTAATTTTCAGCAGGCTTTCAGCAGAAAGGAAAAAAAATAAAAAATAAACAGCAAGTGATCAGATCTAAATTGAAACGTTTCTAGTGGCACACTCTTATATTCTATACAGGAATTGGTCGCACTGGTTGAGAAGTTTCCTCTGTAATGAGATATTTATTCGCACACCATCACACAGAGTTTTTCTTTTTTTTTAAATCTTTTTCTTTTGTTCATAAAATTTATAATCAGCTTGCTGTAAACTTAGTGCCGACTTGTTTCATGACCAAGCATATTTGGCTCTCATAGTCTTAGGGAACTTCATAAATAAATAAACTAAAATATGTCGTCACTTGTCGCTCAGATGTCGTCGTCTTTAGGAACAGCCTTCGCAATAGCTATGTCCTTACCGTTTGCGTCACTTGTCTCTCAGATGTTGGTTCAAATGGTTCAAATGGCTCTGAGCACTATGCGACTTAACTTCTGAGGTCATCAGTCTCCTAGAACTTAGAACTAATTAAACCTAACTAACCTAAGGACATCACACACATCCATGCCCGAGGCAGGATTCGAACCTGCGACCGTAGCGGTCACGGGGTTCCAGACTGAAGCGCCTTTAACCGCACGGCCACACCGGCCGGCTGCTCAGATGTTGTCTTCTTTAAGAACAGCTTTCGCAACAGCTATGTCCTTACCGTTTGTGTAGTTGATAATTAATCTTCGCAGCCAACATTATTACGCTGCTAAAGCAATATAACGTAACAAGACACTAAAATTTCATATTTACGGGTGGTGTAGTCAAAATAAATTTATACTTTTATTTAGTTTAAACGTCACTAGTGCTTGTATACTTTAATATACTCCCTTCCGGTCCCATCGGTCTTTCTGTTTACCCATACACTCATCGGAACCTTCTTTTAGAATGTTCTTCGGGGGGAATTCCGCTTAACGTCATAAATGGTGTGGAAGTGATGTCCTTTCAGCACTGATTTAAAGTTTGGAATCACAAGAAACATCGGTGGGCGAGGTGGGTGTAGGTAGTTGGGGAATAACATGTACAAATTGAGAAAAACGACTGGGCAGCAACGTTTTCCTGGCGAACAAATCGTGAAATTCTTGGCGCTGTTGTAGTCTCTTTCTGTGAGCATTCTCACTCGACATTTTCGTTGCTGTTACATGACGACGAGGGAATTTGAATTTCGGAAAGACATTCTGAATATACAGTTCCAATAATAGCGAAAAAAGAACTACGAGCATCGTTTTCATATTTAATAGAGATTGGGGATCTTTTATCATCCCACTGTGCTGAATGGACTTTCGTTTCTTCAATAGCGTAGCCGATAACCTAAAAATCGTCTACAGTGATGATCCTTGCTATGAAGTTGTCAGCGTCAGATACTTCAAATAATATCTTACAACCGCATCCAGTGCTTTAAAATCCACGAGCTTTCGGCCGAGTTCTCCTCGACCATTTTCAAGTGGTGACTGTCGAATGATTGCTGCTGCCGTCCTTATATGGCCGCACTGTCTTCAGTAACGTCACAGGTGCTCGCTCCAACGCCAATACGGTAATGTTGTCATTGCGACTATTGCCGTGCCCGCTTCAGCTTTCTGATGGCCGAGTTCCAAGCTGTGCTCAGCTGCAGGCCGACCGTGTTTATTGAGGGTGTTGTCAGAAATTTTTCACTCGATCGCTTTTCTTATAACGCTGTCCCAAAAACTAGTAGTCCGCGTAATAACAGATGTCTCGGCAATGCAATACGGTGTCCATCTTATAAAGCACGTTCTGACACCAACGATTTCTTGGGATACCGTAGGCGAAAACATTTCTCGTGTTCCACACGGCGCTGTTCAGTGGTACCTGTCCGATGTAACTGTCCACATCCACACGGTGTTTTACATACTCATGGCGTTTTGAGCCCAACATCGTCTTTCACAGGCCTCATTAGCAGTCGAGTTTTAGCCGGTGCCCTAAAAACCGCATGGATTTAATGCTTGTTTGGAAGCCGGCTAATCTTTACTGTTATTGAGCCACAGAAAGGCAAGAACGCAAGCTTCTTCGGCCCCTTCTCGGAGGTCTTCTGTTTATGTTTCTTCGACAAGATGTCTATCTACATCTGGCGGTTTTGTAGCCGTTTTCTTTGAAGACTTTCCGTAAGCGACACAGTTCTTTCGGAAGGCTGTCACCGTCTGAAACGGCTTCCGTTCGATGTACCAGTGTCTTCAGAACAGAACTTTTCTGCGAAGGGTGATGATAGATGTTAGCATTCAGATATCTGTCTGTGTGGGTGCCTGGTAGCATGCAGCTATCTGTGTGTGTGGGTGGGGTTCCGATAAACACTGTGGCTGAGACACCCATTTTCTTTTCGGCGGACGAGAACGTCTAGAAAAGGCAAGGCACCATCTGTCTCTACTTCCATCGTCAATCCGATGTTATCATGGTTGCAGCTGATGTGACTGAAAAATTCTCCCAGCTTTTCACGTCCATGAGGCCAGACAACGAACGTGTCGTCAACGTAACGATGAAAGCAACTAGGCCTTGCAGGAGACGTGTCCAGGACGGTGTTCTCAAAGTACTCCACGTAGAGGTTGCCTGTAACTGGAGCTAGTGGGCTTCCCATCGCGACGCCGTCCGTCTGGTTAAAATAATCTCCATCATACAAAAATACGATGATTTCAGAGTGTGCTAAAATAAATCCACAACAGTGCCGTCAAATAACTGGGAGAGCACATCTAAAGAGTCTTCGATGGGAACTCGCGTGAACAACGTCACCACATCAAAGCTAACCATCGTATCTCCTTCGCCGAGACGCAAGTATTTAATTCTACTGACGAAGTCGGTCGTATTCTTGATGTGGTGCTCACAATAACCAAAGTGCGGAGAAAGGAGGCTGCCCAGATGTTTAGGCAGTCTTACGTTTGTGACCCAATCGTGCTTACGACGTGGCATAGACGAGTGTGCTCCTTATGAACCTTGGGAAGGCCATACAAAGTAGGTGGACGAGGTGCCGGAGGGACGAGCTTCTTGACGATATCCTCTTCCAGTGAAGACCGCTTTAGAAGCTCCTGACGTCTTCCTCATTATTCTGTGCTATGTCTGCGTAAGCAGAAGAAACTAAGGATCAAAGTCTTAAAACAATTTATTGGACTGTTCTATTAATCAAAACAAATTCTCCAAGTATAACACCAACACAAAACAGTGATCCGTCTTCGAATCACATCTACATACAAGAATAAGATAGAAAACAACTGAAATAGTTTCCTACTAGTCTCCGCCAGAGACTTCTCCAATATACCAAGCCTAATCCAGAGATCAGCGAGAAGATCCAAGCCGGGCTGCCGGAGCGGCAGCTATCCACGTCTGTTGGCGGTCGATGAACTGCCGATGTGCGGCCGGGCGCCGGCCTTTACAGCGCTTCGGCGGATGAGTACCTCGGAACTATTTTCTATCACGTGGTTTGAAGTGCGAAAATAGTTCCGGGATCTGCAGCGACCTCTTCCTTATGTTTATGTGGGCCGGTAGTGGCCCCTGGTGGACGCTGGTGTCTTTGCTGTAGTGTTGTTGTTGTGGTTGTTGCTGTGGCCGTTCATTAATATTGCCTGTCGGTTGTGTAGTGCTTCGGTGTGCCTGCGAGGAGGGTAACCAACGGCTGCAGGCTGTCAGTTTGGTTGCTGATAATCTAGGTGCCGTGATGTCTGCATTCTGGGTATTCTGGGTATCGTGTCCCTTGAAAGTTTTTGATACGCCTCCTCCTCTAGCATCAACCGGATCTCTGCGTCAGAGATCGTTCCATAATGACTGCTGCATTGCCCTTGTCCGCTGGTAAAACTACGATGAGAGGATCGCTGCGGAACTTGTGAAGACCATTATGCTCAGCTCTTGCCAGGTTGGTGGTTTGGATTTTGAAAAAATGCGGCTCGTTTCGTGATGGATTTCTTCTGCAGTTTCACTGGAAACCTTACGAACCGCTTGCTCCACACCACTTATGATGTCAATGAAAGCGATGCTTCTTGGAGATGGTGCGAAGTTAAGTCCCTTCCTGAGAGTCGACATGCCACCCGCGTCGATCAGTTATCAGTATATATCGCCGCGAAACTATGCATTCGTATATTACGAGCGTCCATTCGATGTTTCTTCTGTTCTTCGAAAGATAAAACGACGAACAAACATCGCAGCATATTTGAAGCATGCTCGCTTCTAGGTTAAAAATTTGGCGACACCAGCCAACTGTTTGGCATGCGAGTGATCCGTGATTTTTTTTAATGTGACTGCCATTCATTGAAGCCCAAATCTACATCTATATCTACATCTGCATAGGTACTCCACAAGCCACCGTATGGTGCGTGGCGAAGGATACCTTTCCTTTCTTGTTTCACTCGCAAATAGAGCGAGAGGAAAACATGTGTCTTATATGCCTCCAAAAATGGTTCAATTGGCTCTAAGCACTAGGGGACTTAACATCCGAGGTCATCAGTCCCCTAGACTTAGAACTACTTAAACCTAAGCTACCTAAGGACATCACAAACATCCCTGCCCGAGGCAGGTACAAATCAAATTGCTCTAAGCACTATGTGATTTTACATCTGAGGTCATCAGTCTCCTAGAACTTAGAACTACTTAAACCTAACTAACCTAAGGACATCACACACATCCGTGCCCGAGGCAGGATTCGAACCTGCGACCGTAGCGGTCACGCGGTTCCAGACTGAAGTGCCTAGAACCGCTCGGTCACATGGCCCGCTATATGCCTCCATATGAGCCCTAATTTCTCCTATCTTCGGGGTCCTTACGTGCAATGTATGTTGGTGGCAGCAGAATAGTTCTGCAATCATCTTAAAATTCCGGTTTCTAAATTTTCTCAATAGTGTTTCTCGAAAAAGAACGTCGCTTCCTCTCAGGCGATTCACGTTTGAGCTCCAGAAGCATCTCCGTAACACTTATGTGTCGTTCAGAACTGCCGGTAACGAACCTAGCAGCCCGCCTCTGAACTGCTTCGATGTCTTCCTCCAGTTCGACATGGTACGGATCCCCAACAGTCGAGCAGTACTGAAGAATATATCGCACTAGCGTCCTACACGCGGGTTCCTTTACAAGTGAGCCATACTTTCCTAGAATTGTCCCACTAACACGAAGTCGACCGGTCGCCTTTCGTACCAAAGTCCTCACATGCCCGATCCATTTCATATGACTTTGCAACGTTACGCCCAGATATTTAAACGACTTGGCTGTGTCAAGGACGACACTGGTAATACTGTATCCTAAAGATTACAGGTTTGTTCTTCTTGCTCATCCGCATTCTTCACACCATGTGGAAATTTTGTCTAAGTCGTCTTGTATCTTCCTACAGTCACTCAATTTGCACACCTTATCGTACACCACAGCATCATTAGCAAACAATCGCAGATTGCTGCCCACCCTGTCCGCCAAATCATTTATATACAGGGTGTTTCAGTAAATGTGTTTGCCTCTGTAAGTTACGAAGTAATAGGCGACGGAAATATTTATTGCGGTAGGTCACCATAAGAAACGTTACACTGTCTGCGGAGCTATGAACATAGTGTTGTGTACATAGTTCCGCGTAATCAGCGCGTACACAACTTTCCCAGTAGAGCGCGCCCAGCTAAGCACAACAGTGTAGGCGCAGCACTCGTCCGTCTCCACACTATGAGATGGCGCTGCCTTAGAGACGGACCAAATTCTGCTTCCGACGATCCGCGAATTAATATGTAACGCAGCCAATGAGATTGCTGCTAACGTAGAACCTTTTCTCCTCGTGGATTACACTCGTGCAGTGATACCTGAACGTGCGAGTGTACAGACCTCCGATTAGTCAGTATGCATTTGTCTGCACCAGTCTGTACCAGTCTGCATTAGTCTGTACCAGTCTATAGTCAAGTTTCAGTCTGCGCATAATAAGATTACCATATTCCTGTACATAGCCATGAAGATGAATGAATAGACACTTTGTCAAGTATCAGAGATATGTGAGAGTAAGTTTAACGCACCAAGACCATAAGAACTTCAGATTGTCAATTGTAAACAGCATCCAGAATCAAGTTACGTGATGTCTATGCTTTTTATTATTTTAATAAATGTGTGTGAAAATTAAACAAGTTCTGTTTAAAGTTGGTCACCGTCAATCTACTACTCTAAGCGTGCAAGTGGCATTTCTATCGTCTGACCTAACGGCAGAAGATAAACACGCCACAATAAGACCACGAGACATATTGGTGACGCCTACTTCGTTAGAGCGACAAGTCAAATAATCTGATGGTGTGTGTACCGAAGGTCTACCAGTGCACACACCACACATAGTTTATTGTTTTATTATCCAAAGAGTTACAGCGAAAAGATACAGTTTTTTAAATGGAACAATAGTTGTTTCCATCATGCACTGGAATCAGTAACACCAGCTGTGTATACATCAATTTAGATTACATTCCTATCACTTTTAGTTTGGGAGCTACAACCCTTCAAAGTTTCAGAGGCAGATACAACACACGCCGCGCATAACGCAATGCGCCTCTTAATGTGGTGCGGACGAGTTGTAACATCGCAGGTGGCACGGAGAGAGAAGGTTCCTCGATGCGCTGTTAGACTGCCAACTGTTGCCGCCCACGGCCGTATACCCGACAGTTCGAGCCACATAAACAAAGGGGGCTCAATATACCACAGTTACTGACATCGGATGAAGATGGCACACACGAACAACGAGTACGTTGACATGTTGCTGATGCTCGGCGAGTGCCGACACGATGCCACTGAAGCAGCCATGGCGTACGCCGTGAGATATCCTAGGCGAAGAGCTCCGACAGCCATTACGTTTTTACGTGCCGAACAACGACTTCGGGAAACAGGCAGCTTGGTAATGCGCCGCAGGAACAGACGAAGAACTGCGAAAAGTGAGGAGACGGAGGTGTTTGTTTTAGCTGCAGTACACCACGATCCTCATGTCAGCTTACGAGCCGTTGCTGCAGTCGCTGGTGTCAGTCTCACATCTGTTTGGCGTATAGTACACGGCCACAGGTTTCACCCATACCAGCTGTCACTGACCCAGGAGCTGCATCGGAACGATTTCCGTGCGAGAGTTACATTCTGTGAATGGGTCATGCGCAATTTCACGCTGGAGGTTTTACAAGGTGTTATGTTCTCTGATGAGTCCACGTTCACAAATTATGGTGCAATGAATCGCCATAACGTGCACTACTGGGCCGCAGACAATTCTCGGTTGGTACGACCTGTCGACCGTCAACGTAGGTGGTCTGTTAATGTATGGTGTGGAATCCTTGGGGAGGAAATCATCGGTCCGCACTACTTCCCAGGTACACTAACGGGTGAGTTATATCGCGCGTTCATAGTCGACAGTTTGGGTGGACTCCTTGAACATGTGTGTCTACACACGAGAGTCGATATGTGGATGCAGCACGATGGTCACCAAGCCCATTCTGCCTGTGCTGTTGTGGAAGACTAAACAACAGGTTTGCAGAAAGGTGGTTGGGGCGCCAATGTCCTCATTCATGGCCCGCAAGGTCGCCCGATTTAACACTATTGGATTTCTTTTTGTGGGGACATCTAAAGGATCGCGTTTATGTCACTGAGACCACATACCCAGATGATCTAAAACGGCGCATCGAGGACGCATGTTGCTCCATGACACAAGCGATGTTGCATCTCGTCCGCAGATCCTTTAGAAGGCGCATTGCATTGTGCATTCAGGAACATGGACACACATTCGAGCATCTCATTTAAATCAACTTCCCACCACCAGAACATCCATCAACCACCATACAGGCATGTAGTATGTACAGCGTGTGGTATCTGCCCCTGAATCTTTGAAGGGTTGTAGCTCCCAAACTGAAAGTGATAGGAATGTAATCTAAATTGATGTATACACAGCTTCCAGTGCATGATGGAAACAACTGTTGTTGCATTTAAAAATTGTATCTTTTTGCTGTAACTCTTTGGATAATAACACAATAAACTATGTCCATAGCTCCGCAGCAGTGTAACGTTTCTTATGGTGACCTACCTCAATAAATATTTCCGTCGCCTATTACTTCGTAACTGACAGAGGCTAACACATTTAGCGAAACGCCCTGTATACAGAGAACAACAGCGGTCCTAACACACTTCCCTGCCGGCCAGAGTGGCCGAGCGGTTCTAGGCGCTTCAGTCTGGAACCGCGTGACCGCTACAGTCGCAGGTTCGAATCCTGCCTCGGGCATGGATGTGTGTGATGTCCGTAGGTTAGTTAGGTTTAAGTAGTTCTAAGTTCTACTGGACTGATCACCACAGATGTTAAGTCCCATAGTGCTCAGAGTCATTTGAACCATTTGAACACTTCCCTGGGGCACTCCCGACGATACACTTGTATCTGTTGACAGTTCAGTTTCCCAACTTAATTTTCATTATTACTTGTTCTATTTTTATTTATATTAAAAAAAGGATCCCTAAAGTAAAACTACAACCTAAGATATATAAATATGATGCAACATACGAGGGTTGGAACTTAAATAGTGGCAACTATTTATTCAGGACCGATACAAAAGAGTTACATGTTTGCATCTGTTACTGTCTTTCAAAGTAGTCACCACCGTTCGGCGGAACCTGTTGCCAGCGATGTGGAAGGCGTAGTATACCGTTAGCAGAGCCTGTTCTGTTGATGGTGCGAATGGAGCGGTCTACTGCCTGTCGAATCTCTGGAACAGTTCTGAAGCGAATGCCAGGAAGTGGTTCCTTCATCTTTGAAATCAAATCAAAGTCACAAGGACTTACGTCTGGGTAGTATGGTGGATGGTACACTACTTCCCACTCCCATCGACCGAACAGAGCAGCCACAGCTTGCGCTGTATGCGCCCGAGCATTGTCGTGCAAAATGATGGGTGGTTTGCGCAGGAAGTGTCGCCGCTTGTTTCGCAAAGCTGGTCGCAGATGTTGCTCCAAAAACGAACAGTAACACGACTTAAGGCCTTGTGACTTTGATTTTATTCCGAAGATGAAGAAAAGATTCGGTGGAATTCGCTTCAGAACTGTTCGAGAGATTCGACAGGCAGTAGACCGCTCCATTCGCACCATCAACAGAGCAGGCTCTGCTAACGGTATATACGCCTGGAAACGGGTTCTACACAACGCTGGTAACTGGTGCAAATATGTAACTCTTTTGTATCGGTTGTGAATAAATAGTTTCCACTATTTAAGTTCCAACCCTCGTAGAATATAGAAGGAGATATTTACAAAATAGACGAAGGCAAATCTGATTCGTCTAGCCATCGTTTTGCGTTGAAGCCAACAGCAATATGCCATTACACTAACTGTGATGGAAGAGTGAGGGAACCATGTTGCTCACTACTTATGGACTCAAAAGTTGACCTTTCTGGTCGTACGTTATCTTCTACTGATGAACGAACACTTTTGAATCGGGACGAACATTGCGTTCGACCCACAGTAAGAAACTTCTACGTATGACACTAACGTTCTGGCAACCCAAAATTTCACCTTGTAGCGTTGTACCACCTTTCGCTCAAACATCAGTAGCTCGTAAACTAAATGGAAAACCACCAGTGATATGGCACAATGGGGTTGTTCCGGGGGGGGGGGGGGGGGAGGGGGTGACAAATGCACTGTTGCCAACGGATCACGTTTACAAATCTTAATTGCCACTTAAAAAGTACCTAAGCTTGGTTATATTTTTTTAGAAAGCCTCGTATTATTCACGAAACGTTCAGTACCTCCGCACCCAATTTGGATATTAGCCCGCCAGCATGACTTTCAGAATACATGCTAGCCAATTAATCTGCGTTATTTTACTCAAAACTTGGACGTGCGACTCTGATACTGACTATATTGTATTAGGTTTTAATGGCTGAATACTGTTTATTGCGTTGTCATTTTTAAATAAAATTGCGGGCACAGCACTCACCAATATCATAAAGAGGAAACACATATTAGACCCTTTCCAGTTACGTATGAAAGCTCTTCCAGTCAGGACGCCAAATTGTAGGCGCAATGCTACGGATAATTACGACCCAGAAAGCTGGTAAAAACGTCGTCCCCTCTTTCTACAACTGAGCAGTTACAGCTGCTTAAGACCAAACCACAGAGTACCCATGACTAGCAGTTGCCACTCTGGCATCTAAAGCATACAAGACCGCAGATTCTAGCCCTCTATATATCATTCCAGAAGGCACTATTGCGCAAATTTAGAGAAACGGCCTCTGAAGCTTAGTGCCGAACGATTCTACTGCCACCAAGGCACGTTACGCGTAAGGACAGAGAAGATAAGATGCGAGAAATTTGGGCTCATACGGAGGCTTTTAGACGGGCGCTTCTATTTGAGAGTGGAACGGGAAAGGAAATGACTGGAAATGGTACAAGGCACTTTCTGCCACAAATTCCTCTCATGTGCCAACTGCTTCATCTCAGAGTAGCACCTGCATCCTATGTCATCAGTTATGTGATTGTTTTCCCTCCACAGGTCCATTCAGTACCACGTAACGTATCCCCTCATGTCTTAACACACGTCCTCTCATCCTGTCCATTCTTCTGCTCAATATTTTCCTTATGTTCCTTCCTTCGCCGATTCTACGGAGAACATCCTCATTTCTTTTCTTATCAGTTACCCTAATTTTCATCAATTCATCATCCATCTACTGCGCCACATGTGAAACTCTCCGATTCTCTTCTTCTCAGCTTCCCCCCAGCAGTCAAAAAAAAAAAAAAAAAAAAAAAAAAAAAAAAAAAAAAAAAAAAAAACGCACCGCGACGGACATTCGATCGGAACTGAAATCGGTATATGTGATGTACATGTGCAGCCAATTAAATGATTACAGTTTCAGAAAAAATGGTGTTTTATTCAAGAGAAGGTGCTTCAGAAACTGAACAAGTCAATAACGTGTTGGTCCACTGCTGGCCCTTATACAGTTATAGACTTGACATTGATTGATGGAATTGTTGGATATCCTCCTGAGGGAGACTGTGATAAATTCTGATCGACACGTCAGATCGTCAAAATCCCGAAATGACTGGAGGGCCCTGCCCATAATGCTCCAAACGTTCTCGGTTGGGAAGAAATCTGGTGACCTTCCTGGCGAAGGCAGGGCGTGGGAAGTACGAAGTCAAGCAATACAAACTCTCGCTGTGTGCGAATGGGCTGAAATGTAAGCCCAGGATGGCTTGCCATGAAGAGCAACAAAACGCGGCATAGAATACCGTTCACGCACCGTTTTGGTGTAAGGGTGCCACAGATAGCAAACATAGGGGTCCTGCTATACAATACCTGATTTAAAGAAGCAACACTACAAAGTGAAATTTTGGGTTATGGGAAATGAAAGAACCTTCACATGCTGGCGTAAGCTGTCGCCAGCACACCGGTCGGCAAAGATGTAGCGCGAAGATCGTTACCAGGTGCTGGATCAAGCGCGCCTATCAGGAGAGAGGCCAGAGACACACTGAGAAGCAACGAGCCGCCAACGCCCTCTCAACAGCATGTATTCAGGCAGCTGCTGCTGACCGGAGGGCCTCACTGACTCACCCATCGAGTTTGGCATCTGTCAGTAACTCGCAGAATGAGCTCAGTTCACGTCACAGCCTACATCTACGTGATTACTCTGCTATTCACAATTAGGTGCCTGGTAGAGGGTTCAATGAACCACCTTCAAGCTGTCTGTCTACCATTCCACTCTCTACAGGCGCGCAGGAAAAACCAGAACTTAAATATTTCGGTGCGAGCCCTGATTTCTCCTATTTTATTGTGATGATCATTTCTCCCTATGTGCGTGGGTTCCAACAGAATGTTTTAGCAATCGGAGGAGAAAACTGGTGATTGAAATTTCATGAGAAGATCCCATCGCAACGAAAAACGCCTTTGTTTTAATCATTGCCATTCCAATTCACGTATCATGTCTGTGGCACTATCTCCCCTATTTCGTGATAACACAAAACCAGCGGCCCTTCTTTGAACTTTTTCGATCTCATCCGTCAGTCCCGTCTGATACAGATCGAACACTGCACAGCAATACTCCAGAATAGGGTGGACAAGAGTAGTGTAAGCAGTCTCTTTAGTAGACTGTTGCACCTTGTAAGTGTTCTGCCAATGAATCGCAGTCTTTGGTTTGCTCTATGTACAACATTATCTATGTGATCCTTCCAATTTCGGTTATTTGTAATTGTAATCTCTAAGTATTTAGCTGCTGGCCTTTTGTGGCCGAGCGGCTCTAGGCGCTACAGTCAGGAACCGCGCGACCGCTACGGTCGTAGGTTCGAATCCTGCCTCGGGCATGGATGTGTGTGATGTCCTTAGGTTAGTTAGGTTTAAGTAGTTCTAAGTTCTGGGGGCTGATGACCTCAGAAGTTAAGTCCCATAGTGCTCAGAGCCATTTGAACCATTAAGTATTTAGCTAAATTTACAGCCTTCAGATTTGTGTGACTTACCACTTAATCGAAATTTAGCGGATTTCTTTTAGTACTCATGTGAATACCTTGACACTTTTCTTTATTCAGCGTCAACTGCCGCTTTTTTCAACACACAGATATCTTATCTAAACCAATTTGCAATTCATTTTGGTCATGTGATGACCTTACGAGACGGTAAATGACAGCATCATCTACAAATAATCTAAGACGGCTACTCAGATTGTCTCCTATTTCGTTAATATAGATCAGGAACAGTCGAAGGCCTATAACACTTCCTTGGGGGACGCCGGATATTACTTCTGTTTTACTCGCTGACTTTCCGTCTATTACTACGAACTGTGACCTTACTGTCAGGAAATCACGAATCCAGTCGCACAACTGAGGCGATATTCCATAGGCATACAGTTTGGTTAGATTACGCTTGTGAGGAACGGTGTCGAATGCGTTCAGAAAATCTAAAAATATGGAGTCAATTTGACATCTTCTGTCGATAGCACTCACTGCTTCATGAGTATAAAGAGCTAGTTGTGTTCCGCAAGAACTATATTTTCTGAATCCGTGCTGCCTATGTGTCAGTAAATCGCTTTCTTCGAGGTACTTCATAATGTTCGGTTACAGTATATGTTCCAAAACCCTACTGCAAATCGATGTAAGTGATATGGGCTACGACAGTACATCGTGACAAGACTAGTGAGTGTAGGGACCGGCAGTGAGACTAAAGTTTTTAATACACTACTGGCCACTAAAATTGCTACACCAAGAAGAAATGCAGATGATAAACGGGTGTACACTGGACAAATATATTATACTAGAACTGACATGTGATTACATTTTCAATCAATTTGGGTGCATAGATCCTGAGAAATCAGTACCCAGAACAACCACCTGTGGCCGCAATAACGGTCTTGATAAGCCTGGGCATTGAGACAAACAGAGCTTGGATGGCGTGGACAGGCACAGCTTCCCATGCAGCTTCAACACGATACCACAGTTCATCAAGAGTAGTGACTGGCGTATTGTGACGAGCCAATTTCTCGGCCACCATTGACCAGACGTTTTCAATTGGTGAAAGATCTGGAGAATGTGCTGGCCAGGGCAGCAGTCGAACATTTTCTGTATCCAGAAAGGCACGTACAGGACCTGCAACATGCGGTCGTGCATTATCCTGCTGAAATGTAGGGTTTCACAGGGATCGAATGACGGGTAGAGCCACGGGTCGTAACACATCTGAAATGTAACGTCGACTGTTCAACGTGCCGTTAATGCGAACAAGAGATGACCGAGACGTGTAACCAATGGCACCCAATACCATCATGCCGGGTGATACGTCGGTATGGCGATGACGAATACACGTTTCCAATGTGCGTTCACCGCGATGTCGCCAAAAACGGATGCGACCATCATGATGCTGTAAACAGAACCTGGATTGATCCGAAAAAATGATGTTTGGCTATTCGTACACCCAGGCTCGTCGTTGAGTACACCATCGCAGGCGCTCCTGTCTGTGATGCAGCGTCAAGGGTAACCGCAGCCATGGTCTCAGAGTTCATAGTCCATGCTGCTGCAAACGTCGTCGAACTGTTTATGCAGATGGTTGTTGTCTTGCAAACGTCCACATCTGTTGACTCAGGGATCGAGACATCGCCGCACGATCCGTTAGAGCCATGCGGATAAGATCCCTGTCATCTCGACCGCTAGTGATACGAGGCCGTTGGGATCCAGCATGGTGTTCCGTATTACCCTCCTGAACCCACCGATTCCATATTCTGCTAACAGTCATTGGATCTCGACCAACGCGAGCAGCAATGTCGCGATACGATAAACCGAAATCGCGATAGGCTAGAATCCGACCTTTATCAAAGTCGGAAACGTGATGGTACGCATTTCTCCTTCTTACATGAGGCATCACAACAACGTTTCACCAGGCAACGCCGGTCAGCTGCTGTTTGTCTATGAGAAATCGGTTGGAAACTTTCCTCATGTCAGCACGTTGTAGGTGTCGCCACCGGCGCCAACGTTGTGTGAATGCTCTGAAAAGCTAATCATTTGCATATCACAGCATCTTCTTCCTGCCGGTTAAATTTTGCGTCTGTAGCACGTCATCTTCGTGGTGTAGCAATTTCAATGGCCAGTAGTGTAGCAAGATTACCAATACTGTCTGCAAGAGGACTATTACTGATGAGCTTGTACCACAACACGTGGACTCTATTAAAGTTAAGTATCCAGTTCATGTAAATGAAGAAACATATTAATTTACGTGTGAATTTGAGTTGTAGAAAGAGGATGTTGGCCACCCATTACAACATCCTCTCCCTTGCTCCCATGCGATACAAGATGCTACAGTGGTGACGCGAGGACACTACACTTCGTATCAAACTTACAGATTTCATACTGTAGGTCGAATGCACTGTTGCCGAATGGCTGTCAGGCCGTATGGCGGGTGACAGTCAGCTTGGTACCTCACCACTGGCTGGGTCATCTCTAGTCACATCTTAGGCCTGGGATTGCATTAACTGGAATAGAATTCTCTTCAGTGATGAGTCCTGCTGCGAAATGGGATCTGATGACCAGCGAAACCGTGTCTGGAGACGCTCCGGACAACAGTGGTTTCCGTCCTGACTGTCACCGTTCACACGGCCCTACAACCTGGATTCAGTGTCTGGGGTGCCAATTATTTTCATAGTAGGACCCCTTTGGTTGTTATTCGCTGCACCCTTACAACACACCGATACCTCGACGATATTCTACATTGCTTTGGTGGTAAGCCACCCGAACACTGCGAGAGTTTCTACTGCTTGTCCACGCGCTTGTCAAATCCTACCTTGCCCAGGGAGGTCGCCGGATCTCTCCCCACCTGAGAAAGTTTGGAGTATTATGGGGAGGGGCCCTCCAAGCACCTAGGAAATTTCCATTATCTAACGCGGGAATTGGTCAGAATTCGGCACGACATCCCTAAGGAGGACGCCCAACAACTCTGTCAATCAATGCTTGCGTAATGGCCAGATGTGGACCAATGCGTTATTGACTTGCTCAATTTGTGAACCTCCTTCTCTTTAATACACACATCAAAAGAAGTTTTGCATCGTCCCACTTGCAAGAACTCCTGAAGACAGACGTTCACTGTGGATATTGTATCACAGACACAGTCCCTTTGACTGTTCAGAGATGCCTCTAAACCTGCCCAAAGATGTAAACAACCGTGCATGAGCAGCGCCTATTAGACGGAGGGGGTCCGACAGCCGATCATTTCCAGTCATTCCACCAGGAAGGAGGTACACGGCTCTTGTTGCCTGTAGTTCAACCATGCCTAGACGGTCAATACCGCAGTTCGATCGCGTCCGCATTGTTAGTTTGTGCCAGGAAGGGCTCTCAAGAAGGTAAGTGTCCAGGCGTCTCGGAGTGTACCAGTGATGTTGTTCGGACATGGAGGAGATACAGAGAGATAGGAACTGTCGATGACATGACTAGCTCGGGCCGCCCGAGAGCTACTACTGTAGTGGATGAACGCTACCAAGGATTATGGCTTGGAGGGACGCCACCACGTTGAATAATGCTTTTCGTGCATCCACAGAACGTCGTGTTACGACTCAAACTGTACGCAATAGGCTGCATGATACGAAACTTCACTCCCGACGACCATGGCGAGGTCCATCTTTGCAACCATGACATCATGCAGCATGGTACAGATGGGGCCAACAACATGCCGAATCGACCGCTTACCATTGGCATCGCGTTCTGTTCACCGATGAGTGTCGCATATGCCTTCAACCAGACAATCGTCAGAAACGTGTTTGGAGGCAACCCGGTCAGGCTGAACGCCTTAGATACACTGTCGAACAAGTGCAGCAAGGTGGAGGTTACCTGCTGTTTTTGGGTAGCATTATGTGATGCCGACGTACTCCGCTGGTGGTCATGGAAGGAGCCGTAACTGCTGTACGATACGTAAATGCCATCCTCCGAGCGATAATGCAACCATATCGGCACCATATTGGCGAGGCATTCGTCTTCATGGACGACAAATCGCGCCCCCATCGTGCACATCTTGTGAATGACTTCCTTCAGGATTACGGCATCGCTCGACTAGAGTGGCCAGCATGTACTATAGACATGAACCCTATCGAACATGACTGGGATGGATTCAAAAGGGCTGTTTATGGACCATGTGACCCTGCATCTACGCTGAGGGATCCAAGCCGAATCGCCGTTGAGGAGTGGGGCAATCTGGACCAAAAGTGCCTTGATGAACTTGTGAATAGTAGGCCACGACGAATACAGGCATGCATCAGTGCAAGAGGACGTGCTACTGGGTATCAGAGGTATTGGTGTCTACAGCAATCTGGACCACCACCTCTGAAGGGCTCGCTGTATGGTGGTACAACATGCAATGTGTGGTTTTCATGAGCAATAGGAAGGGCGGAAATGATGTTTATGTTGATCTCTATTCCAAGTTTCTGTACAAGTTCCGGAACTCTCGGAACCGAGATGATGAAAAACTTTTTTTGATGTGTGTAAATCACCAAATTTTTATGAAATTGTAATTACTTGCCGTATACCATTTCTAATACGAACATATCGTTCTTGGTCTTCCTTTTCATTTTTGGTTCTAATACATATTGTGTATCACCCACCTTTCCCTAAGCTGACTCCTATTTTTCTGAGAATTTCAATTTTGTTTTCCATTCCTCTTCATATTATTTTCGTCAGGAACTTGGATACTTAAGTCGTTAAGCTGATTGTTAGGTAATTCTCGAACTTATCTGATATTACTGTCTTCAGAATCTAAAGTCTGATGCTGTGTTTCCAGTGCCATAGATCATGTAATCTAAGTTGAAGAGGTGTGTGATTTCCATATTCTCCAGTGATTCTAGAAATTATGGAGGAACGTCATCTATACCTAGTGCCTTGTTTGTTCGCAGGTCTTTCACGCCTCTGTCAAACTCTAACTGTAATAACGGTTGCCCTGCGTCTTCCAAATCGACTTCCATTTCTTCTTCTGTAGGGTCAGCGGATATTTCTTCCATCGGCAGAGGCCTTCAATGTACTTTTTTCGCGTATACGCTCTCTCCTCTACGTTTAACAGCGGAATTCCCTCTGCATTATCGACACCTTTGTTGTCACTTTTCCGAAGGTAGTACTGACTTTTAAGTATGCTTAATCCATCCTTACGACGATCATTTATTTTTTGTTCCTCACACTGTTTCTGTCGTGGTATGGCCTTAGCTTCCTTACCAAATAACAAGTATCTAAAAAATTCCATCCATCTGAAGTGATATTTCTCTACGGATTCTGCGATGTCAGTGTGCTTGCTATCCGTCCTTAACACTGGGCTGAACATGCTCCGTATTTATTTATTTTGAGTTTTGGCCTGAAGACCATACAGCCGTACACCGCGTAAGTCAGATTAAATTAGCTTGTCATTGTAAATTGTGAAAATGCTCACTGAGGGGATACATTACAAGAGCTACAGTGGGAATGAAATTACTTGGAATATTTTTAAAATAAGATTCAGTTGTATAAAATTCCCCAATGTAGTTGACTCTGCGCATGTTACTGTTTATTTCTGTATTGTGTTGAGAAAACAGGCGCAGAATCGCAGAATTCCCTGTTGGTTAACAGTAAGTTGGGTGATGTGCGACCGTGTGAAACTGCCGTACATAGCGAAGAAATATGTGGCAGTGCTCAGCAATACAACTCGACTTGGAAGTTAAGGCAAATCACACTGCAGGCTCCAAAATAAATGAAGTAATTACTCATGTAATAGCCATCGAAAGAAAGACGAATATGAAGGACTTGCACACTAGTCGTTTGTCTAAACAAACAAAAAGAAAAAAAAGACGAATGAAATTATGGCAAAGGTACACAACTGATACTCTCACGATAAAAATGATGAAGATCTGTTGTAGGTACCAATATCAGAAGTGTTGAGATGTTGAGTTGAGTTTGTAGATATTCATCTAATGCGGTAAAGCCGTTAATTTTTCTCTTTTGTTTACTACTGTGTAAGGGATGATTTCAATTTTTCGCTTCATTTCCATCCATACGGTCAAGAATATAACGGTGCTGAAACCCAGATCAACGAAAATAAACGGTGCAGACGGCTCATTGGTCATGGAATGCTAGATTTGGCTGATTCTGATAGAGGGATGTACCGGAATTCATTTTCTTAAAGAACATCTCCAGTCGTGTACTTGTTTCCAACCCATCTTTCAGCAAGTCATCATATGACCCGTCCAAGACGATTCCCTAAGGGAATCAATTGTAGCTCACCCATTATACTTGTAATGAAAAGAGGTGTATGCACTGGTCCGTCGATTTCGTCCGCATCGCGAGTGTGGGAAGGGAATGTTGTTGAAAATATCGCTGGGTAATTTCGTGAGCGAGCGCTGTTATTTGAACTAAACGGAGAATGTCCATAACGCATCAAAGAAATTACTACTGCAATATTCCCCCGACTACGTAGAAGGTGTTGCTCCTGCTGATGGCGAAAGGAAACAAGTAATGTTGAGCGAAAAATCCTTATATTTTTGAATGATGAACCTAGCTTCGTGTTGAAAATGACCACGTGATTGTGTGGGTGTCTCAGGGACAGAGCGAAGAATGATTTCTACTTCGTCCACATTCTGTTCAATTATGTGACCAGATAACAATGTTTACACTGAGAACAGGGCAAGTCTGAAAAGTATGTTGCAAACACTTACGACTACATCACTCTGCAATTAGGGAGCCGTCTACAGGGTTTTTCGTAAGAAGTAAAGTAGATTGACAAATCCCAGAAAGAAATGGCGTGCCAGCACATTCAGTATCGTATATGAAAAGAATTGCAACTTTGTTTTAAATAAATGTTATATAGGGTAAATATCGTCATCTGCGAGTGTAATAAAGTCTAATTAAGACCAAACACGTTTGGATATATTCTAAAGTGTCTTCAGTGGTCAATATCACGAACCGTTCTCATGCTTTATATTATTACTATAAACAATATGAATTGTTATCGTTACTCCCCGTCTTTTGTGTCTTACGCCATTCTCCACGTTCTTCTACACATATGTGGTAGATTTCAGCAAACTGCAATTTCACGTGAAGAAAGTGTGAGAAATAAAAATCTGGAGTAACGATAATAATTAATACAGATTACAGTTATAAGTTAATCTATGAAGACTGTTCATCATTCCAGCAAACAAAATTGTAAGAAAAATTATATTGTTAGTGACCAATGAACACACTTTAGAATAAAACGAAAAGCGTTTGGTTTTAATTGAACTTTATTACAGTCGCAAAAGATGGCACTTAAGCTAAATAACTTGCACCATCGCAACTGCGAAAAAAAGAGGCCGAAAAACAAAGAAGATAACATGTATTGTTTTAAGTGTTTGTACTACTATAGTTTGACGTCAGAGTCATGGCCTCCAGTCATTCGAACGTAAGACATCGGTTTTAGTCAGCTGTTACGCCGCCCTCATTGAACGAGAGGATGTTCCACGAACACTTTAACTAGAAGTTGTCTTTGCCGCAGCCTCATGGATTATTTACAATTACCTTTAAAACGTTATATATACCCAGAAATCTTTGAACTTCCTACTTTGTACGTGACTGCAACATATCGTCCATCTGGCTTGTAGAGTCGGATCTTTTTGTCCAAATCTTCTTGTTCATCCCAGTGAAGACAATGAACTTTATAATCAAGAGCTCACGTCGTTCAGAGATGAGATTAGAAAATCATGGTATTTTGCTCAGGATTACTTTCATGTCGATGCGAGAATGGTGTGTTATATTCCTTCCAACTTAACGGTTATGCTCTGAAACTAAACATGTTTTACTCTACTTTCAAACAAAAGTACTGTCAAATATTTAATAGTTGATTACCTATTATCTCTTTAGCAGCGAAGTATAGTAGTTATTGATAGCCTGCCTCACCAAACTGCAAGGAATCTGAAAGAAAAAATTAAACTCTATAACATTTTAGTTACAATACTTATGGTGATAGCGCGCGTTTTGGCACTCACGTTCTAATATACTGAATACTATCGTGTGAAACAAATACCACAAATAAAAAACCGGTTCATCAAAAATCCGTATAGGTAGTACACAAGAGTTTAGTTTGCTAAATATGAAACGATGTTCACACGATCTTGTCAAAGAGTAGAAACAATAGATCAATGTGTTACGGGGATTTCATAGTCTCTGAAAACATCTGCGATATGTTTTGCCTCTCTAAACAAGGCTCATCTTATGAGCTGATAAGGAGAAATGGATCCTACAGTATTGTATTTGGTGAGCAAATAGAATGTAGTATTATCAATCTCGAAACCATTATATCTACTGTTTTGTTCTGCTGTATCAATCATAGTGTTAGAGTACATACAACGCAGATGAGCCGTTGATTAACGTTTGCCTGAATCCAATCAGAACAGATCTATCACGCTCGAAGGCACATGAATACAGCGTTACCGCCAAATTATTCCGTAATAAGATACGGAATACCTGTGGTCCTTCGTAGCATGATGTTGAACCAATTAGTGTGCAACCCCAAGTAGTTTGTGGATTGAGATGCGAGTCAGAATTCACGTTCCACGGGCGGCTAATCAGTATGGATTGGATGGTATCCGATCTTATCTCATCTGCGTTCCTCCAGTTCCATCAGTGGACCGGGAGTGAATAATTTATTTCATCCCTCTACCTTATTCTCATCTTGCCATGTAAGTAAGAACAATTTGTGAAACACTTGACGGTGGTTTTTTCCTCCTGTGTAATAATACTTCAAGTTGAGTTTTCAGATTACTTTTTCCATCTTTAAGCTTAACTTTGTTTTGTTTTTGTTTCTGGAGTTACCAATTTTGAGTAGACAATCCTCAATTTTGACGCTATCATCTGTCGCAGAATGTGGACATAATTTGTTATGTTCGATGTGTTGCAACTTAGACGATGCAGCACTCAAGGGTTTTCAACTATCAGCTTACTTGTAGGCAACAATCACACGTACATTTTCGTTTCAGATGTTTCAGCTCTCAGCGTGTGTATTTTGTTCTGTCAAGCAACAGTTTTCTGGTTTGTGTGGAAAATGGCAAGTCTCAACAATGTAGCTATTTTTAAGTTTCTTTTTTTGTATTCTCATTTTCCGGCTTTGGCTTCCTTTCGTTAGTCATGTCTTACATTAAATTGTTAATTGCAACTTCGATTTCCAGTATTACGTTGCTCCTTACACTTATGACAGTACTACTAACTGGAGAAAAGACCTGTCAAAAAAGTAGATCGTGCTTTTATCAAAAAGTGTAAAATATCACTCAAATGAAACCATAGTGATTTTGGGCACAAGCATATAATACCTACATCTACATCTATGTACATTTTCCATAAGCCACGATGCAGCACATAGCGGGGGATACCTTGTACTATTGCCAGCAGTTATATTTCCTGTTCCATTCAATTATGGAACGAGGGAAAAACGACTTTTTATACGGGGTGTTCAAAAAGTCTCTCCGCAGTGCCGAATGATTGTTAGCCGCGCGTGCCGTATGCCGCAGTGAAGATACCGAAATGAAACTCAAGTAAAATACAAGTTATTAATTTATTGAATATTCATTTTTACTTACAAATTTTCACATTAAATGTTGAAAGTGTCCCCCTGTTGTTGAATACACAATACAATTCGTCTAATCATGTTCCCAAACACAAGCTGTAACATTTCTTCTGTAACAGAAGCAGTGAAAGTGGATATTGCCGTTTTCAATTCATCGATGGATTTTGGACGGTTTTTATAGACAGTTGCTTTCGTTGCACCCCAGAAGAAACAGTCAGGCTGTGTTAGGTCAGGTGATCACGGAGGCCAAAGTCCCTGTGAAATTATGCGATCACAAAAAAACATCAGCAAGCAGTGACATTGAAACGCGAGCTGTATGCACGGTTGCACCTTCTTGATGAAAATAACCGTTCAGTATTTCACTTAACACAAGTTATCCTATGAAATGGTGCATAATATCACTGGAGTATCGTTGTGCGTTTATTGTTTCGTTGAAAAATATGGGACCCACAATTCGACGTCTAGAAAT
This sequence comes from Schistocerca americana, assembly GCF_021461395.2. Taxonomy (NCBI): domain Eukaryota; kingdom Metazoa; phylum Arthropoda; class Insecta; order Orthoptera; family Acrididae; genus Schistocerca; species Schistocerca americana. Next base: position 897,676,436 of record NC_060121.1, read on the forward strand.
TGCAAGTATCGCGATGTAGGAGTGTTGTCTCCGGGAAAACTGAATTAAATGTTTGACGAACTGAAACTGTGTATTTACTGCCAGCTTTGAACACACGTTCTTTAATGGTTAGCATTTTAACAGTGACAAAAACGGAACAGTGGCAAAAACGAAATAGTGACGAAAACGAAACAAACGAACAAAGGCACTGAACTTGATCGTTCACGTCAACACGTAAAGACATAACCAACGACACTACTGATGCTGGCTGAGAGAAATGAAACAGTGGAATGTTGGGAGAGTCCATTTGAAGGGAAGTAACCGAGGCAGGCGAACAATCATACAGCACGCGCGGCTAACAATCATACGGCACTTGGAGAGACTTTTTGAACACCCCGTATAATTCGGTACGAATCCTAATTTATCTTGTCTTCTCAGTACTTACGACGGCCGCAAAAATCCGTTTCTCTAAACTTTCTTCTTTGGTAGTGAACCATTCTGAAGCGGACCGCTGTAGTCTGTCGAAACGTCGGCAGTTTAGTTGTTATAGTTTTGTAATGACGCTGCATAATACCTAAAATTATTTTATTTAGTTTGACATTGGGCTTTTCTCAATAACGTTTTGCGAAAAGAATACCACCTTCCCATTTGAGTTCTTGGAGCATCTCCATAATACTCGCGTGTTGATCGAACCTCCTGGTGACAAATGTAGCAGAACCCCGTTGGGTAGGTTCAAATGGCTCTAAGCACTATGGGACTCAACATCTGAGGTCATCAATCCCCTAGACTGAGAACTACTTAAAAATAACTACGGACATCACACACATCCGTACTCGAGGCAGGATTCTAACCTGCGACCGTAGCAGCAACGCGGTTCTCGACTGAAGCGCCTAGAACCGCTCGTCCACAGCGGCCTGCTCCCGTTCGATAGCTTCGATGTATTCCTGTAATTCGGTCGTGTGTGGATCCCTAACACTCAAGCAGTATGCAAGAAGGGATCTTAGAAGTGTTCTGTACACGGACTCTTTTATAGCTGAACTACACTTTTCCTAGCATTTCAACAAACTTCGAAGTCACTAATTCTCCTTCCTTACAACGGACCTTACGTGCTCCTTCCATTTCATATAGCTTTGCAATGTTACGTCTACGTATTTGATCGACGTGACTGTATCAAGCAGCACATCAAGGGTATTGTACCCGAACATTACAGCATTGTTTTTCCTATTCACGTGCATCAAATGGCGTGTGCTGCATGCAGTTTCGGCTATAAGGTGTGCAAGGTGATGACGAAATAGTCGTTATCAGCTGTAGCAAAACAATGTTTATTAGCAGATTGTTGGTGGTGTATGTGGGTACAATAATTAAAAGCATATCTGTTATTAGCGACACGAAGGACGAGTACTTCCCCAGCTACATCTGTACGATGTGAATCATTAGAAAGTGTATGAGAAAGGCTGGATTTTAATGTGTCAAATAATAAGGATTCTTAATAGTCCGCTCACGAATAGCGAATGACAGGAATGATAATTTGTACAACTTCCTGGGAGATGTGCTAGTGTAATTTTGTTTCCATCATTTCAAACAGTCGATACCAAAGGGAAGAGATGAAGATAATTAGCAGTTGATTACATGAAAGCTAATTGTTTTAATTTTTTACGCACGTTCACAAGGTATACGATGTCGTTCTTACGGTGTTGGCCAGTTATGGTTTCTCGTTACACTTCCAAGCGTGTCAGACATCCATACGCGTTGCTTTTTTGTGTGTGTAGGCGTTCGATGTCCCCTGATAGAGCTATGTGATATCCCACGCATCTGAGAAGTAATGCCTTAGATCCTATGTCTTTTGGGGCCGGCCCTCTTAGCCTTGTTACGCAGTTCTGACCGTATTAGCATCACTTCTGGGTGCACTCCCATGTTTTTCACGTCATTCTTTATGGTCCTACTCCACGTATTCGGTGTATGTAGGGGGCCGCTTTTAGGCTCTTTCGTATCAAGCATTGGTAGACTGTACATGACATGCCCGTAACAGAGTAGACGGTTCTCTTTAAGCTTTACCGCGGTGTTCGCCACGTCGGAGATTGTCCTTTCTTTCTCTGTCTTTTACTCCTCAAGTCCAGCCTAACATCCTCGTGTCTCTAACCTGGAGCTTCGGTTAGTCAGATCTGCATAAGACCCAGTATTCTGAACTCTACATCAGAGATGTTCCTATCGCCCATTTGTGTATACCATCTTTGACTTTGATTGGCATTTTCACTACACGGATGATTCTTGTTAGCGACCTTTGATATAGTTGTAGTTTCGAACTGGTGACCATTCTTGAGAAGTTTCAATGTGTATACTCAGTTCTGGTCCTGCTTACTCTGCATCCTGTAGATTGTAACATCGTTCACCAAGCACAGTGCTAGAATGTATACAACATAGAATAAGCAAGACCGAAACGGAGTACAGTACATAAGTAACAAATTCTTGCAAAACGTGAGAGTTACATCTCTATCGTCCTGTCAGGTTCGCTGGTGCTGGAAACATTTAAATCGCGACTCTATAACGCAGCAAGAGTTGGTTGTCTATTTATTCAAATTGCAACAATTTTTCGGCTATCACACTCCATTTTGGTTATGCTGTTGAGTCACAGGCAATAATACAACATTGCACAGTGAAAATCAAAAGCTATTGACGATAGAAGTGCGCATCCACAGTAGACAGCTGGCGCTCCCTCTTTCTGCTACTCCGGGTGTCGTACACGCAGTGAAGCGACACAGGATAATATATTTGGCACAGCGGAGCAAAATTTTGAAGCCGTCCCTTGGTAACAAAAGAGGCGAGCAAAGCAGGTCAGAACGAAACAGCACAGCGGAGTGTCCGCATAGAAGGACCGCTGAAGTTGCATGTGAAGCAGCCGCAAGACAGAGTTAATTGCTACACTCCATAACAGCTGAGTGCTCAAGGTTCCAAAACGATAGACTGATATTATATGGAGAGAAGGATGCCGTCATTGTGACAACTACGCATAAAGGAGTAAGAAAACGAGTCAGATGCAAGAGTAACTATTCAGTGCGCTGACTTGGCGAAACGTGCTCACGATCTACTCTGAAAGGTGTAGGTGAGACCCTTTTGAGTTGCAACAAGGGCGATCAGAGAAACTGACCAGACAAGAATAGCAGGCAAAGTGATGCCGTTCGTATCTCACACTAACAATGCACACTGGCAAGTCCTATATAAATGTTACTGCTACTCCAGTGGAGATCTCTACTCAGTTTACAGTCATCCAGTCTGGAAGTTGGACCCACGTCGGTCTATCTCCCGTTCGCAATGTCTTCTCCAGTCCTTGATGGAACTTAAGTCCCACCTGAGGGACACACACCATGTGATCAAAAGTGTCCGGACACCTCCAAAAATATCCGTTTTTCATATTAGGTGCATTGTGCTGCCACCTACTGCCAGGTACTCCATATCAGCGACCTCAGTTGACATCGTGAGAGAGCAAATTGCGGCGTTACGCAGAACTCGCGGACTTCGGATGTGGTCAGATGATTGGGTGTCACTTGTGTCATACGTCTGCAGGCGAGAATTCCATACTCCTAAACATCCCTAGGTCCACTGTGATAGTGAAGTGGGATCGTGAAGGGACACGTACAGCACAAAAGCGTACAGGCCGACCTCGGCTGTTGGCTGACAGAGACTGCCGACAGTTGAAGAGGCAGACATCTATCCAGACCATCACACAGGAATTCTAAACTGCATCAGGATCCACTGCAAGTATTATGACAGTTAGGTGGGAGGTGAGAAAACTTGGATTTCATGGTCGAGCGGCTGCTCATAAGCCACGCATCACGCCGGTAAATGCCAAACGACGCCTCGCTTGGTGTAAGGAGCGTAACCACTGGACGACTGAACAGTGGAAAAACGTTGTGTGGAGTGACGAATCACGGTACATAATGTGGCAATCCGATCTCAAATTGTGGGTATGGTGAATGCCCGGTGAACGTCATCTGCCAGCGTGTGTAGTGCCAATAGTAAAATTCGGAGCCGGTGGTGTTATGGTGTGGTCGTGTTTTTTATGGATGGGGCTTGCACCCCTTGTTTTTTTGCGTGGCACTATCACAGCACAGGCCTACATTAATGTTTTAAGCACCTTTTTGCTTCCTACTGTTGAAGAGCAATTCGGGGATGGCGACTGCATCTTTCATGTTCGAGCACATAGTGAACGGCCTGTGGTGGAGTGGTTACACGATAATAACATCCCAGTAATGGACTGGACTGCACAGAGTCCTGATCTGAATTCCATAGAGCACCTTTGGGATGGTTTGGAACGCCGACTTCGTGGCAGGCCTCACCGACCGACATCGATACCTCTCTTCAGTGCAGCACTCCGTTAAGAATGCGCTGCCATTCCCCAGCACCTGATTGAACGTATACCTGAGAGAGTGGAAGCTGTCATCAAGGCTAAGGGTGGGCCAACACCATACTGAATTCCAGGATTACCGATGGAGAGCGCCACGAACTTGTAAGTCATTTTCCGCCATGTGTCCGTATACTTTTGATCACATAGTGTAAGCACGGCCTTATGAGTCAAAACTGATTCATCATTCAGCTGGTCTTCCGGCGGCCTAACCGGGTGGGGCCGGGGAACAGATCATCGTTCGTTATAGTTTGGGGCATGCAGCTGCCACTGACCACCTTCTTCTGTGAGCAGACTTTGATGTTGCTAGCCTATCTCCTGTCCACTGGCCACAGCGTGACTCTGCATGTCTACACGTACGTCGTGCAGAGTTTGTGGTACCATTCTGCATGCGGTCTACAGTAAGGTCAGGTGTGCCATGATTTCTGGAGCTGATAGCAGCCTTGGCCAGCGTCTCCAGTGGCTGTGTGACGTCCTTGGGCACTGACACCCCTGATTCCACCGCCAGAGTTCGAAGTTGCATGCCAGCGCATTCCTAGCGTGCTGCACGCCATTCCTTCCGAGCTGCCGCAGTCGGCCTCAGAATCAAGACAATTGTATATCATTGAGCATAATGGTCTAGACTATTTAATCATACCCTTTCCTCAACCTACTTTTTATTCAGCACTCTAGGAGATTGACGGTGTTTCCATGAGTAGTCCTCTCTCCCCTCCGGAAGCAAATTTTTTACTTCGAGGAGAGGGCACTTGATTCTGCAGAACTTAAAAAGTCTTCTGCGATACGTAGCTGATACGTTTGTAGTGTGGCACCACAGAGAAGAAGAACTGTCATGCTTTTTGAAGCAACTGAATACTGTTCACGACGATATCAAATTTACCATCGATACAGAAAAGGGTACCTGCCATTTCTGGCCTTCTGGATCAGTCGAAAAGTGGATCTGTATTTACGGCCTTCGAACTTTGGTGTTCCGGTATCGTGTCCGACGGAGACAACTTTGCAAAGAAGCTGGAATACTTACAGTCTGTGTTCAAAGCTAATGGATATTCTCCACATCAGAGCGGTACAGCTTTAAGGAAGAAGAAGCATGACGACCCACAAGGTCAAGAGTACAAGGAGCTGTTCAAGCCCACGGAGTTCTTCCCGTAAGTCGGTAATATTTCGTCGAAATTAGGCAGAATCTTAAGGAAAAAATGTTCAAATGTGTGTGAAATCTTATGGGACTTAACTGCTAAGGCCATCAGTCCCTAAGCTTACACACTACTTAACCTAAATTATCCTAAGGACAAACACACACACACCCATGCCCGAGGGAGGACTCGATCCTCCGCCGATATCAGCCGCACAGTCTATGACCGCAACGCCTGAGACCGCTCGGCTAATCCCGCGCGGCAATCTTAAGGAAAATCAAAGACTTGCTCTAGGTTCGGCAAAGGACGATCTGGTATTGCGGAGGGCTGGGATGCAAGGAATACCTTGCCAGAGCGACAAACCCTACATTGGTTAGACAACGCTCACAGTGCGTGAAAGATGCGTTGAATGTGACCGCAACACTCACCTTTCGCAGCATAGTAATTCAGCCATAGCCGAAATCTGTATCTCCACAGGATATTCCATTCTATCACGGATATCTTGGCCTCGACGAGATCCTTCTACGTTTCAGTTATTAAGAAATCGGTGGAAACACGTTTGGCAGAGGATCTTGTTAATCGTGACGGCGGCATTCAACTGGACAAGGCGTGGAACTCTGTGCTTTCTGTAATGTATTATGAAGTAAAACATTTTATGACTAATGACACGTCCAACGACACCTGCTTTTCCGTTAGAGAGCGCGCATGTAGTATCAATATTACGCATGCGTCTGCGTGGAGCAATATTTGGAGGACGCGAAACGTGACATAGGTCGCTCATGTAGGGGCTGCCTTTGCGCATTCCTCTCCACACCAGTTTTTGGGATAAAGTTAGCAATGTAAACTAGAAGTTTCCAGCGCAAAACACTCACCTGAAGATGGCTGAACGGTTGTCATCCGAAATATCCTGGCGAGAAGTCGACGTTATCTGGCTGCAATCCCAGAATTTCATGGAATTAAGGTCTACTTTGTTAGTAACTTTTCACTAGCGTGCTTGGGCGTCCGGCAGGCCTTCACGCACGGAGTCACTGCTGTGGTGGTCCACATAGATCCTGACCTCGACCACCCACCACCACCACCCAACGTAGCGTCACGGCCTGTACAAGAAAACAGATTAAGCTACCGTCACCATCACTTTCAATCTCTTCGGTCTCCCCCTCTCTTTCTCATTTGGGCTTAACGGCTATAAATGGCTCGTTGCAAAGCAAAACTTTCTACATTCATACCACTACGCCACATTAATCTAAGCTCTGAACACAATGCTGTGATAATCAACGCTGAAGTGACTCTCGACGTTGTGTATGAGACCAAGCCCAACATATTCATGAAAAAGATGAAAAATAAAAGTATCTCACTAATTAAGCTATAAAGATATTAATTAGAAAAAATTGTCAGTAACAGATACAACAACAACATATTAAATTAAGCAGAAGTATACTGAACTAGTTAAGTCTGTTATGTGGAAATATGCTGTTCATAATTTTATGAACTTCGAAAGCTGACTTACTTGCAATGTCCTCATAGCACTGAGAGCGTTGAGATAACACTGTGCAGCAATTAGGAAAGAATCAATAATTTTCAGTGAGTTACAAGAGAATGAATGGTTCACTCCGACACCTCGAAACCTATCCTGAAATTTTTCTCACAGGAACAATACATGAAAGAAAAATGCACTGCCAATATTTTAGCTGCTAAGGCGCACTGAAAATATTTTAAAACAATTTGAACTTAATCGGTTCTGCTGCACGACGAACCGCTTATAACAGTGATTTGTCCAGCCCTTCCTGCCGGCTGCACGAGTCAGCCACTAAGAATATGAAGCAGTGACACGAAAACGCAACGTCGTGCAGCGCGAACTCCAAAGTGCTCAGACGCAAATTTTAAGCACTTAAACTAGTGGATCCCAATCGTTCTTAAACAATTACCCCTGAGTGCATTCAGATACCCCCGCCATTGCCATCTGTTCGCTACCCCTCTCCCCCACATTATCACCGACTTTAGCATCTAACTAAACTGTGCAATAAAGGACTTTTCTTGGAACACTTTTATTTTTACAATGACAAAAGATGAATGATATTTAGTTTGTGTGTGTATGTTTGTGTGCGTGTGTGTGTGTGTGTGTGTGTGTGTATGTGTGTGTGTGTGTATGTGTGTGTGTGTGTGTGTGTGTGTGTGTGTGTGTGTTAGAATGAATTATGAAGAAATTCGCGGTGTATCCTTCTCAGATTAGAAAGCTAACTATTCACAGTGAGGGTAGACGCTTGTTACAAAATTTGCTTCCCCTGCTTTACTCCTCTCCATCGCAGCGCTTGTTTGACCTGCACACTGCAACGCCATTTAAAATCAAACAGGTTCTGATATGAGTATTGTTGTGTCTAGACAAGACAGCCTAGACACAATGAGAGGAAGCCGAAAGGCACGCGCTAAGCTAAAGTAGGATGGCGTGAAGTCTGAAACAGGGTACGTAATGAATGTTATAAAGAAAAGTACGTAGCTTCTGGAATACTTAACTTTAATCCATCCTTTTGGTACATCTGGAGATTGTGGCGATACAAGTGAGACTCTTTAGATACATGCAATGTTACTAATGGCGCCTTGATAGGTCGTAGCCATTGACTTAGCTGAAGGCTATTCTAACTATCTGCTCGGCAAAGGAGCGAGGCTTCGTCAGTGTAGTCGCTAGCTATGTCGTCCGTACAACTGGGGCGAGTGCTAGTCCGTATCTCTAGACCTGCCTTGTGGTGGCGCTCGGTCTGCGATCACACAGTGGCGACACGCGGGTCCGACATGTACTAATGGACCGCGGCCGATTTAAAGCTACCACCTAGCAAGTGTGGTGTCTGACGGTGACACCACAAGTATTACACTTACTGTTTGTAAACTACTTTATTACTGCACTCCTTACTTCTGAACTGGTAGAAATTGGACGACTTCAGGCTGTTAATGCTTTGTGTCTAACCACTGTAATGATAATAATAATAATAACAACAACACTGTGCAGCACTATAGTAGCCCTTACGTAGTTACTGCTGTGTCATGGTGTCAATTAATTCCTTTATCGGTCTCGAAGTGAGTAATGAAATAATTTGTGGACTACTGCAGTTACTATGTACAACTTGGAGAAGACATTTTCTTGAGATATTTAGTATTTTTTCGCGTATCTCTCTCACATTTCTCATCAGCGATGTACAGGGCAAAGCTCAACATATGTGTGTAGTGGATGAACTTGAAAGGGACCTGTAACCTCCACCACAGTAACGCTACTAATTGAGAGAAGTAGTTATTGGTAACTTATATAATCAACATTAGAGCCTCACCAAACTGAGATAATGGTAATGTTCTTTTGAAAATAATTTAGTTTTGTGACTGAAACAGAATCGAATCGTTTAGTTCTTACCCCTCCGGGGGTAACCACCCATGTTGGGAACAACTGACTTAAACCATACCAAAAATACTGCAAATCAGTAATTTTTGAATAATTGGCAGCTCTTATCGACAAATAACGTGTTGCAAATGTAGTTGTTACACAGGTGACTAGAAAATCAAGGCGGAGTAAGATGTTACATTACAGACGACATCATTCAGTCGGAACTTTTAATTTGTTGTCAGGAAATATTTTATAACAGTTCCTACAGCACAATTCTTTTGATGGTTTTTGAATAACGCATATTTCACTAACAGTGAAATAGTTGCTTTTATTTCCCGGCAGTCGCCACAGAAATGCAAAATGTCTATTGGATTACGAAAACGCCGGCGATGTGACGAGCGGTTCTAGGCGCTTAAGCCCGGAACCGCGCGACCGCTACGGTCGCAGGTTCGACCCTGCCTCGGGCATGGATGTGTGTGATGTCCTTAGGTTAGTTAGGTTTAAGTAGTTCTAAGTTCTAGGGGACTGATGACCTCAGCTGTTAAGTCCCATAGTGCTCGGAGACATTTTAACCATTTTTGATTGCGAAAACAAATATTTTCCTTACACGAGGCACACCCGATAAAAGAAAAATTAATGCATTCAAGCACTTCACTATTATTATTAGTTTCCTGTAGATAGAATTGGGCAGAGTAAGAAATGGTCGTGGGCCTTCTGCATATAATGCTACGTACCAGACATACTTGATCAAATTTGTAAAACATGGTGATGGACACTCACAATGCACAAATGACTGACATTTAACAGTTGTTTTTCTTGTTATGCTCTTCAGTCCAGAGACTGGTTTGATGCAGCTCTCAATTCTACTCCATCCTGTGAACGCTTCTTCATCTCCAAGTACTTACTGCAACCCACATCTTTCTGTAACTGCTTAGTGTATTCATCTCTTGTTCTCTCTCTACGATTTTTACCCTCCACGCTGCGCTCCAATACTAAACTGGTGATCCATTGATGCCTCAGAACATGACCTACCAACCGATCCCTTCTTAGACTCAAGTTGTGCCACAAATTTCTCTTCTCCCCAATTCTATTCGTTACCTCCTCATTAATTACGTGATCTACCCATCTAATCTTCAGCAGACTTCTGTACCAGCACATTTCGAAACCTTCTATTCCATTCTTGTCTAAACTATTTATCGTCCGTGTTTAATTTCCATACATGACTACATTCCATACAAATACTTTCAGAAAAAACTTCCTTACACTTAAATGTATACTCAATGCAGTCGGCTGGGGTGGCCGAGCTGTTCTAGGCGCTAAAGTGTGGAACCGCGCCACCACTACGGTCGCAGGTTCGAATCCTGCCTCGGGCATGGATGCGTGTGATGTCCTTAGGTTAGTTAGGTTTAAGTAGTTCTAAGTTCTTTGGGACTGATGACCTCAGAAGTTAAGTCCCATAGTGCTCAGAGCCATTTTGTTATACTCGATGTTAAAAAATTTCTCTTCTTCAGAAACGCTTTCCTTGCCATTGCCAGTCTGTATTTTGTATCCTCTCTACTTTGACAATCATCTGTTAATTTGCTCCCCTAATAGCTAAACTCGTCTACTATTTAAGTGTGTGATTTCCTAATCTAATTCCCTCAGCATCGCCTGATTTAATTCGACTACATTCCATTATCCTCATCTTGCTTTTGTTGATATTCATGTTATATCCTCCTTTCGAGACACTGTCCATTCCGTTGAACTACTCTTCCAGATCCTTTTCTGTCTCTGACAGAATTATAATGTCATCGGAAAGCCTCAAAGTTTTTATTTCTTCTCCATGGATTTTAATTCCTATTCCAAATTTTTCTTTTGTTTCATTTACTGCTTGCTTGATGTACAGATTGAATAACATCGGGGATAGGCTACAACCCTGTCTCACTCCCTTCCCAACTACTGCTTGTATTTCACGCCCCTCGACTCTTATAACTGCCATCTGGTTTCTGTACAAAATGTATTGGACTCCTGCCACCTTGAGTATTCCAGTCAACATTTTCAAAAAGTTTCTCTGAGTCTACAAATGCTAGGAACGTAGGTTTGCCTTTTCTTAATCTATCTTCTAAGTTAAGTCGTAGGGTCAGTATTGCCTCACGTGTTCCAACATTTCTACGGAATCTAAACTGATCCTCCGCGCCGTCGGCTTCTACCAGTTTTCCCATTCGTCTGTAAAGAATTAGTGTTAGTATTTTGCAAGCGTGACTTATTAAACTGACAGTTATGTAATTTTCACACCTGTCAATACCTTCTTTCTTTGAAATTGGAATTATTATATTCTTCTTGAGATCTGAGGTTATTTCGCCTGTCTCATACATCTTCCTCACCAGATGGTAGAGTTTTGTTAGGGCTGGCTCTCCCAAGGCTAACAGTAGTTCTTTTTAACAGTACTGTTGAAAATTGTATTTGTCTGACAATTTTGTAAAAAGTTGTTACACTGTGGAATCACTTTTTTATTGAGGGGCTGTTCGTTCCGAGTGGAGTGCATATTAAATTAATTGCCTTTATCGCCCTGCTAAGGACAGAGCTGTCATTATGTCTAGGCCAACAGTCCAACAAAAACAATGAATTAATTTCTGCATCTGGTAAGAAGACTTCTTAGCTGTAACATTGAAAAATATTCTCCTCCATTTTTCCAGATTTTGCTTCGTAGACTGCTACTAAACAGTTCTTTTTAAATTTTTGGACCTTATGAAGACAGATATAAAGCTGCAGAAACATTTATCGATGGATACTTATCACTGGCAGTGTTCTATACGAAGGTGTCACAGCATTCATTGACTGTACAAGCTACTCTTGTCTTTTTTTGGCTCTAAATGATGAAGTGCGACTTGTATGTAGATCTTATACGAAACCTGAGTGCCTTTGCACACACCATTTTGAGGGATAACAAGAAGATATTTCACGTCAGCTACGAGTTTCTCTACAGTAGTTCCTATTAATAACATCTCTACTCGTCTACCTTACGTAAACTTCGTAATTTTCTGACTTCCTCTTCTGTAGAATTTCCTTAATCTGTGTAATCAGAGGGCACACTTTAGTGAATCTCCCTCGGTAACAGTGCACAAGCTGTCACGAGAATTTCTACATCTTTCGGTTTTTCTTTCACATTTTCGCGAGTTTCATTTTGATCCAGTTTTACGCTTCATGTAAATCTTTCTTCCATTTATACAATTTTATTCAGGTTTTATGAAACGAAACCAGCCCTGCACCCTGGTTAACTTTAAGCCCTTTCTCTCTCCTTCGTTTAAGTAAACAAATTACAGCCTTTTGTTTGTCAGAGAAAGCTATTACTGTACGTTTCTTAGGGCTTACAAGGTATTGTATTTCTGTTCTGGATTTCAATTAGCGCAACAATCAACATTCGAACCACAGTCCACAAAATCATCAGAATCATCTACATCTACTTCCAAATAGATACTTCGCAAGCCATCGTGCGGTGCATGGCGGAGGGTGGTCTGTACCACTACTTGTCATTTCCCCTCCTGTTCCACTCGCAAATAAAGAGAGGCAAATACGACTGTGTGTATACCTCCATATGAGCTCTAATTTCTCGTGTCTTATCTTCGTAGTCCCTACACGTACTGATGTTGGCGGCAGTAGAATCGTTCGGCAGTCAGCTTCAAATGGCGGTTCTCTAAATCTTCTCAATAGTGTTTCAGGGAAAGAACGTCGCCCTCGTTCCAGGGATTCCCTTTTGAGTCCCCGAAGCATCTCCGTAACACTAATGTGTTTTTCGAACCAACCGGTAACAAATCTGGCAGCCCGCCTCTGAATTGCTTTGCTGTCTTCCTTCGGACCGCCCTGGTTCGCATCCCAAACACTCGAGCAGTACTCAAGAATAGGTCGCACCAGAGTCCTATATGCGGTCTCCTTTACAGGTGAATTACTCTTTCCTAAAAGTCTCCCAGATACTTAAATGACTTAACTATGGCACTGCAGTCATGGACTGTTCAGCTGGTCCCGGTGGAGGTTCCAGTCCTCCCTCGGGCATGGGTGTGTTACTTGTCCTTAGGATAATTTACGTTAAGTAGTGTGTAGGCTTACAGACTGATGACCTTAGCAGTTAAGTCCCGGGTATGTATATAGAGAACAACAGCAACAGAGGTCCTATGACATTCCCTGGGACACTCCTGACGATACCCTTGTCTGTGATGAACACTCGCCGTCGAGGACAACATACTGGGTTCTATAACTTAAGAAGTCTTCGAGCCACTCAAATATCTGTGAACTTATTCCATATGCTCGTACCTGCGTTAACACCATAGTGTCAGATGACTTCCGGAAACCGACAAATATGGAATCTCCCTGTTGCCCTTTATCCATAGTTCTTACAAGGGAACCTCCCCATCGCACCCCCCTCAGATTTAGTGATAAGCTGGCACAGTGGATAGGCCTTGAAAAACTGAACACAGATCAATCGAGAAAACAGGAAGAAGTAGTGTGGAACTATGAAAAAAATAAGCAAAATATACAAACTGAGTAGTCCATGGGCAAGATAGGCAACATCAAGGATAGTGTGAGCTCAGGAGCGCCGTGGTCCCGTGGTTAGCGTGAGCAGCTGCGGAACGAGAGGTCCTTGCTTCAAGTCTCCCCTCGAGTGAAAAGTTTACTTTCTTTATTTTCGCAAAGTTATTATCTGTCCGTTCGTTCATTGACGTCTCTGTTCACTGTAATAAGTTTAGTGCCTGTATTTTGCGACCGCACCGCAAAACCGTGCGATTAGTAGACGAAAGGACGTGCCTCTCCAATGGCAACCGAAAACATTTGATCGCAAGGTCATAGGTCAACCTATTCCTCCACAGGAAAACACGTCTGATATATTCGATACGACACTGGTGACGGCATGTGCGTCACAGGAATATGTTGTCGACTAACTTGTACACTTGGCGAATGGGTAAAAAGGTTCTTGTACCTTGCCCGATTCAGGTTTTCTTTTGGATGTGATAATCACTCCCAAGAAAGTGATCGCATCGGACGGACGAACGGACAGATAATAGTTGCCTGAAAATAAAAAATTAAAATTTTCTCTGGAAGGAAGACTTGAACCAAGGACCTCCCGTTCCGCAGTTGCTCACCCTAACCACGGGACCACGGCGCTCCTGAGCTTACATGAACTTGGATATTGCATATGTTGCACATGGACTACTCAGTTTGTATATTTTGCTTATTTTTTTCATACTTCCACACAACTTCTTCCTGTTTTCTCGATTGATCTGTGTTCAGTTTTTCAAGGCCTATACACTGTGCCAACTTATAACTAAATCTGAGGCGAGTGCGAAGGGGAGGTTCCCTTGTTAGCATATCATGTGATAACAGGGCAAGCTAAGTTTCGCCCGGACGATACATTCTAATACCATGCTGATTCGTGAATATGAGCTTCTCAGTCTCAAGAAAGTTTATTATATTCCAACTGAGAATGTGTTCAAGGATTCTGCAGTAGATAGAATTTAGGAATATTGGTCTGTAATTTTGCGGGTCCGTTCTTTTACGTTTCTTATATACTGGATTGACCTGCGTTTTTTTCCAATCGCTTGAGGCTCTGTGCTGGGTAAGAGATTCGCGATAAATGCAAGCTAGGTAAGGGGGCAGTGCCGTAGAGTACGCTTAGTAAAATCGAACTGGGATTCCATCTGGACCTGGTGATTAATTTGTTTTCAAATGTTTCAGTTGTTTCTCTACGCTAGGTATGCTTATTTCTATGTCATCCATACGGGAGTCTGTCCAATGGTGAAATGACTGGATGTTTATACGATCTCCTGTGTGAACGATTTCTTAAATATGAAATTCGTTTTGTTTTCTTCAGTTGCCACAATAGACTGGCCAACAAGGGACTGAATGGAAGCCATAAGCCCGCTTAGCGATTTTACACAACACCAGAATTTTTTCGGGTTTCCTACCAGATCTTGTACTAGGGTGTAACGGTTATAGCTGTTGTATGCTTCGCACGTAGATCTTTTCGCAGACGCACGAATCTCTACTAACCTTCTTCTGTTGTTATTTGTGCGTCCCCTTTTGAACCTAGAGTGCAACTACCTCTGCTTCCTCACCATTCGCCGAATTTTGTTATTAAACCATGGTGTGTCTTTTCCATCCTTTGTCCACTTACTAGGCACATAACTCTCCAGAACACGATTTACAATCTGCTTAAACTTTGCCCATAATTCCTCTATATCCATCTTATTGAAACTAAGTGATGCCAGTTCACTGTGTAAACGAGTTGTTAGTAACGGATTATCTGCTCTACCCAGCAGAAACACCCTCCTAGCCGTCACGACTTACTAACTTTCGTAATCTGGTTGCTATAACATCATGATCGCTAATCCTCCTTTCTATACTGACATTGTCGATAAGATCCGGCCTATTCGTAGCTGCAAGTTCTAAGATATTTCCACTGCCTGTGGGCTGCACTAGCTGCTCAAGACAATTTTCAGAAAACGTGTTCAAAAGTATTTCACATGACTGTCTGTACCCCCTCCCCACAATGAATCCATAGCCATCCCAGGCTATATTCGGCAGGTTAATGTCGCCATGATCTGGGTATTTACTCCCTATTTACCGTAGACTTTCTTTGAATGACTCTAGAATTGCCACAGCGGAATCGGGTGGCCGCTAAAAACGTCCAACAATTAACTTAGTTTCTCCTACACCTGTTGTACGCGATCAGATAATTTCACTGTCACACTCAACTTCGATCTCAGTAGAGACAATGTTAATGTCAACTGCAACAAACACTACCACTCCTATGGCCTCTAATCCGTCTTACCTGCTCCTTCTAATTTTTTAACAAAATGCCGACAGAATTCGAACGAACTTTTAGGAAATTTACAAATAAAAAAAAAAAAAAACACATTTATAGGTCTTCTGGAGGAATGGATGATTTCAGTTGCATACTACGATCTTCATATTTCATCTTTGCAAGGTTTAGAACATTATTGGATTACACATTACTGTGATACTCGGAACCTTCACAGCGACAGATGCCATCAGAAAACATATACGAAGAAAACACAAAGAAAATTAATTCAGTTTCCTCTCCATTGTTAACACTTAGAGATATCGTAAAAGGAACTGCTAATTATTATGGATATTAAATGAATTGCGATTTGTAGTGAATAGTATCAGTGAACAATTGTGACAAGCTGTCAGCGAAAACTGAAATTCGCTTTACAAATTACGATCGCTTCGTGCCGTTATCTTTTTACTGATGTGCCGACAACAGGCACTGCCTAGTTGCTCATGCGCTGTCTGCTCCAACTGTGTTAGGGTTTCATAGTTCTCCAGCTGCCTGCCGAACTACGAATTTTACAAAGATTCAACGTTAAAAAAAAAAAGATACTTGCAGTGTATCTTAGTAGTTGACTTTTCATTTCTTTCCATGTATTCTCGCTGTATAAAAAAAAGTTCAGGGCAGATTTCGACATGTCGAATTGGACCATTCCATTTTTAGGGAGAGAATTACTCACAGGTTCAAATATCTTTTGTGAATGATGTATTCTCGACTGATGTGGTATCTCATGTAAAAGAAATGCTGAACCATCGCTACAGTGTTAAGATCAGTTAGTAAAAATGTCCTTCCAGCGACTCTTTGAAGCTACAAGGGTTGATATACGAGACGGTGGCAGTCCGTTTCTCTATTAGGCGCAACAAATGGGAGCCCTCTATACTTTCGAGACTAAATATTCTTACTGTCCTTGTAGCCTAGGAGTTAGAGATGAATCAGGCCTTAAACGAGGGCGGCGGATGCTTAGTCGGCGATGGCAGCGTGAAATAGAACTGGGAACAGCGTCAGTCCTTCGCCAGACCGTTGAAGACCTCTGCTCGCTGCGCCTATATCCGTCTCGTATCTCGCCCACGCATAGTGTGCTTCTGGTTAATAGGGACACGTTGCTAGTCTACGACACGGCTGACTGTGTCAGTCGTGATGTCAGAGACTACGAAATCTGCAACTTCACATGACTCTACACTAAGAGGTCGAAATTTTGTTGAGGTATTAATTATATTAGTAAAATTTTTAGCGTACGGAACTTCCGCATACATAACTGCATCGTGTGTGAACTCCCTGAGGCTGCAAGTATTTATAAACGCCAAGATGTTAATGTGTACCGTGGCTGCTAATGATTCTGTTATTTGGGTACATCAGAAATTGCTTCATAGTCTGTCGATGGATATCCATCCAGATTATAATATTAACTTGTGCCAGTCGATAAATGTTCGGTCCTCTTGCAAACAGGGTTAAGTATTTTACGTATTTTCCTCAAAAGCCATCCGTGTTGCAGCGAATCAAAAGTTTTTTGGAAATCTAGATATATCGAATCAGAATCGTTTCCTCTGTCATTGACAATGAGGTATCGTATGTGCGTACCACTATTTGAGTTTCATGATCGATATCTTCGAAATCCATCATGATTTCCGAGAGGAACGTTGTTTTGTTTCGGGCAGGTCTTTATTTACTTCTGAAAATGGTAGTTAAAATTACTTATGTTAGCTTCTGAAAAATCATTGGTGATTTTAATTTCTTGGAGAACCTTCTGAAATTTTGCAAGCATAATACACTTACGAAAGATTCCAGGTAGAAATTATGAGCGTAGTGGATGCAGTTTGGCTGTGGTGTGAGTATTGTAAACCGAATAATTGTGGTCCTTTGGATGATTTAAGGAAAATGTTGTCTTTCCTTATTAAAGTGATGTTATGCAGTCAAAATAATTACAGCCCCATTTACGTAACCAACGTTCCAATTAATACGGCACTAAACGAGAAGCGTATAGTAAAAATATACTATGTTATTTGGGGAAGATTTGCATATAATTCATTTGTATGAATCCAGAATTAGGAGTCCTTCTACACGGAAAGGTAATCGTCGTAAGTGGATGAACCAGGTGCAAGACAGTAAACCTTCTCTCGCTGAAGTTTGTATTCATAAATTTAATTGTGCCGTGCGCCAGCTGTGTCGATGTCTTCGGAATACTATCGATATAGCGACAGGCTGGAATACCTCCGGCGGATGGTCGACCGCGAGAGGTCGGGACAGTATAGCATCGCTTCTTGAAAAAAGTAATGTAAATCAACTTATCGATGTGTAACTACAATGGAACCGCTATACGTGCTCACAGAATTGTAATTACTATTATCTCTGTATTGTAGTATATAAGAAAAAGATTTGTTTCACACTCTTGTCTTCTTCTTGGTCTTCTGTGTCTGGTTGGTTCTGATGTCCTATCTGACAGTCGCATATAGATTACGGTCTGTAAATAATTGTTTCAGTTATATGTAGTGTCATGATAATTTTTGTTAAATATGTATGCAAATAGCTTGGTAGTATGTGTTTTTTTGTTAGTAGCAAAAACTACCTGCTCTGACCCAAAATTATCATTTACGTAATAATTAAATGTTGCCCTGGCCATTTTGTGTAAATCCTTTGTTGCAGGGCCGCCATTGCTGTTAAAAATGATAAAACTATTTTAATAATCATTTAATTGCAGAAAGTATTAAAGACAATAATTTAAATAAATGCAGAACGGTATTTTGTAATATTTTTTCATTACTTTTTGTACGCCAGAGATATTATTTCAGTTGTATACGCTAGAGGTATTATTTCAATTGCATACGCTGCCATTGCACATAGGCAGCTATACTGGAGCATCGAGCATCACAGAGAAAAATAGATAATTGAGTCATCATCATCATCATCATTTAAGACTGATTATGCCTTTCAGCGTTCAGTCTGGAGCACAGCCCCCTTATAAAATTCCTCCATGATCCCCTGTTCAGTGCTAACATAGGTGCCTCTTCTGATGTTAAACCTATTACTTCAAAATCATCCTTAACCGAATCCAGGTACCTTCTCCTTGGTCTGCCCCGACTCCTCCTACCCTCTACTGCTGAACCCATCAGTCTATTGGGTAACCTTGCTTCTCCCATGCGTGTAACATGACCCCACCATCTAAGCCTGTTCGCCCTGACTGCTACATCTATAGAGTTTATTCCCAGTTTTTCTTTGATTTCCTCATTGTGGACACCCTCTTGCCATTGTTCCCATCTACTAGTACCTGCAATCATCCTAGCTACTTTCATATTCGTAACCTCAACCTTGTTGATAAGGTAACCTGAATCCACCCAGCTTTCGCTCCCATACAACAAAGTTGGTCGAAAGATTGAACGGCGCACAGATAACTTAGTCTTGGTACTGACTTCCTTCTTGCAGAAGAGAGTAGATCGTAGCTGAGCGCTCACTGCATTAGCTTTGCTACATCTCGCTTCCAGTTCTTTCACTATGTTGCCATCCGGTGAGAATATGCATCCTAAGTACTTGAAACCGTCCACTTGTTCTTTGTTCCTCCTATTTGGCACTCAATCCGTTTATATTTCTTTCCCACTGACATTACTTTCGTTTTGGAGATGCTAATCTTCATACCATAGTCCTAACATTTCTGATCTAGCTCTGAAATATTACTTTGCAAACTTTCAATCGAATCTGCCATCACAACTAAGTCATCCGCATATGCAAGACTGCTTATTTTGTGCTCACATATCTTAATCTCACCCAGCCAGTCTATTGTTTTCAACATATGATCTATAAATAATATGAACAACAGTGGAGACAGGTTGCAGCCTTGTCTTACCCCTGAAACTACTCTGAACCATGAACTCAATTTACCGTCAACTCTAACTGCTGCCTGACTATCTATGTAAAGACCTTTAATTGCTTGCAAAAGTTTGCCTCCTATTCCATAATCTCGAAGAACAGACAATACCTTCCTCCTAGGAACCCGGTCATATGCCTTTTCTAGATCTATAAAGCATGGATACAATTCCCTGTTCCACTCATAACACTTCTCCAGTATTTGCCATAAGCTGAAGATCTGGTCCTGACAACCTCTAAGAGGCCTAAACCCACACTGATTTTCATCCAATTGGTCCTCAACTAATACTCGCACTTTCCTTTCAACAATACCTGAGAAGATTTTACCCGCAACGCTGATTAAAGGGATACCTCTGTAGTTGTTGCAATCTTTTCTGTTTCCATGTTTAAAGATTGGTGTGATTACTACTTTTGTCCAGTCTGATGGAACCTGTCCCGACTCCCAGGCCATTTCAATTATCCTGTGTAACCATTTAAGACCTGACATTCCACTGTATTTGATGAGTTCCGACTTAATTTCATCCACCCCAACTGCTTTATTGCACTGCAATCTATTGACCATTTTCTACACTTCCTCAAATGTGATCCTATTTCCATCATCATTCCTATCCCATTCTACCTCGAAATCTGAAACATTACTGATCGTATTTTCACCTGCATTGAGCAACTCTTCAAAATATTGCCTCCATCTCCCCAAGGCATCCACAGGATTCACCAGCAGTTTTCCTGACCTGTCCAAAATACTTGTCATTTCCTTCTTACCTCCCTTTCGAAGACTGCTAATTACACTCCAGAATGATTTACCAGCAGCTTGACCCATAGTCTCCAACCTGTTTCCAAGGTCTTCCCAAGATTTCTTCTTGGATGCTGCAATTATCTGTTTGGCTTTGTTTCTTTCTTCAACATAACTTTCTCTGTCTACCTGAGTTCTAGTATGTAGCCATTTTTGATACGCCTTCTTTTTCCTTTTACAGGCTGCCTTGACTGTGACATTCCACCAAGCTGTTTGCTTCATCCTACTTTTACACACTACTGTTCCAAGACATTCTTTAGCCACTTCTAGTACTGTGTCCCTGTACCTTGTCCATTCCTTTTCCAATGACTGTATTTGACTACATTAAACTAACTGGTACCTTTCTGAGATTGCTGTTATGTACTTGTGCCTGATTTCCTTATCCTGAAGTTTCTCCACTCTTATCCTCCTACATATGGACCTGACCTCCTGCACTTTCGGCATCACAATCCCAATTTCACTGCAGATTAAATAATGATCAGTGTCATCAAAGAATCCCCTGAATACACGTGTGTCCCTCACAGCCTTCCTGAATTCCTGATCTGTTATTATATAGTCAATGACAGATCTGGTTCCCTGCCTTCCCAAGTATACCGGTGAATGTTCTTATGTTTAAAAAAGGAGTTTGTGATTACTAAGCCCATACTGGCACAGAAATCCAAGAGTTGTTTCCCGTTCGTGTTAGCCTCCATATCCTCCCCAAATATACCCATAACCTTTTCGTACCCTTCTGTTCGATTTCCAATCCTGGCGTTAAAATCACCCATGAGCAGAACACTGCCCTTGTCCTTTACTCTAACAACTACATCACTGAGTGCCTCATAAAAACTATCCATCTTATCTTGATCTGTCCCTTCACAATGCGAATATACTGACACAATCCTAATTTTCTTGCTAGACACTGTCAAATCTATCCACATCACTCGTTCGTTTACATACCTTATTGCAACTACGATGGGTTCCATTTCTTTCCTGATGTAAAGCCCTACACCCCATTGTGCTATTCCTGCTTTGACTCCTGACAGGTAGACCTTGTATTCTCCCACTTCCTCTTCTTTCTCACCCCTTACCCGAATGTCACTAACAGCTAAAACGTCCAGCCCCATCTTACTTGCAGCCTCTGCCAGCTCTACCTTCTTCCCAGAGTAGCCCCCATTGATATTAATAGCTCCCCATCTCATTACCATTTGTTTGTCAAGTCGTATCTTAGCAGTCCCTGGTTTGTCAGTTAGAGGTGGGACTCCGTCACCTCCAAAGGTCCGAGGCATTTTGCTGTGATTGTTGCCAGCATCATATTTAAAGTATCAAGGAAGCAGGTTGCTAGCCTTATTTGCCCCGAGTCCCATTGGGTTTTACCCCTAACGGTTGAGGGACTAACCGGTGGATTTGGTAGTCTTTGCCGTATGAGCACAAAGGTGACCACGACTCAGAATATGTCCGAGATGCCCAGCCTTATTCCAAAGCAACTGGTATCCCGATTGTCGGGACCACTTACTTGGCCACTCATACGTTGCCCGAGGTTCATGAACTAGGACATGACTACAGGAACCCACACCATGAACCACATAAATAATTGAGTATTATATTTAATTTGCTTATCACGTAACATGAAAGAAAGTTATTTTTTTATCCATCGTGAGTAAGACGGATGTCTTCACGTTGGAATACGTATGTTGCTTCTGGCGATAGCACCCTGAGAAAATTTAGCCGTGATTTTTAAAGAATATAAAAGAGATTTTTTAACAAAACATTTCATTCCAAATTTAACACAACATTTTATTTCATTCACTTTTTTGAAAAGTGATTCGATAACAGTTGGCGGTGAAAGGAGATTTTAAATTTGGCTTTAGGGGGAGTGAGGGCAGTTGCGATTGGATCGGAGGTACGCTGTGAGTGTAAACAGCTGAGGCCATGGCAGTGGATGTTTTAAGTGCATTCAGCTGAGCAGTGGCGTTAGCGGCAGCCGAGTTTGCTAGCTGTGCCGTCTGTTGTGGCTCTCAAGCATGAACCAAGGTCCACTGAGCGGGCGCACCGTGGGTTCATTCACGATAGACCTGTAGATTTAATCGGTCCCTAATGATTTGATGTTCTGTTCACTAGCTGTCACTGTTGTGTACGTTGAATACAGAAGATGCGTATCCCTTAGTGGCGTTTCAAGATTCATTAAATTCTTTTGTTGTTATAGAACTGTCGTAATTGTAGCGAGCAGTTACATTCTGTGCATACGTGTATGTGACGATTATACCGGTTGGGACAGTCAGTTTCCAGCAGTTTTCTGTTGCTTCTTTCGTATGTGTAATTCGTGTCATAAATTTCAGGCAGCCACGGCTATAAGCTACTGAAGTATCAAAAACCTTGACTGGCACAATTTGTGCTTAGGCCACTGACTTTAACATTTGCTGTGGAGTTCTTAAATGTGTAGCCTTACTGATTGTATGTTTGCGGATATTTATCTGTTGCGGGTGCCGCTATCTATAACTACATCTACATGGTTACTCTGCAATTCACACTTAAGTGCCTGGAAGAGGGTTCATCGAACCGTTTTCATACTACTTCTCTACCAATCCACTCTTGAATGGCGCGTGCGAAAAAGGAACACCTAAATCTTTCCGTTCGAGCTCTGATTTCTCATATTTTATTATGATGATCATTTCTCCCTTTGTAGGTGGGTGTCAACAAAATATTTTCTCATTCGGAAGAGAAAGGTAGTGATTAAAATTTCGTAAATAGATCTCGCCGCAAAGAAAACCTCATTTGTTTCAGTAACTGCCACCCCAACTCGCGTATCATATCAGTGACACTCTCATCTCTCATCCCTATTGCGCTATAACACGAAACGAGCTGCCCTTCTTTGCACTTTTTCGATGTCCTCCGTCAATCCTACCTGGCAAGAATGCCACACCGCACAGCAATATTCCAGCAGAGGACGGACAAGTGTAATGCAGGTTGTCTCTTTAGTGGGTTTGTCGCATCTTCTATGTGTTCTGGCAACAAAGCGCAGTCTTTCTTTCGCCCTTCCCACAATATTATCTATGTGGTCTTTCCAATTTAAGTTGCTCGTAATTTTAATTCCCAGGTATTTAGTCAAACTGACAGCCCTTAGATTTGTGCGATTTATCGTATACCGAAAATTTATTGGATTTCTTTTCGTACCCATGTGGATGACCTCGCACTATTCTTTGTTTAGTGCCAACTGCCACTTTCGCACTATATAGAAATTCTCTCTAGATCATTTTGAAATTGGAATTGATCG
This sequence comes from Schistocerca americana, assembly GCF_021461395.2. NCBI lineage: Eukaryota > Metazoa > Arthropoda > Insecta > Orthoptera > Acrididae > Schistocerca > Schistocerca americana. The sequence goes on from NC_060121.1 coordinate 897,700,032, forward strand.
CCTGATGATTTTATAAGGCAGTAAATTAGAGCGTCATCTGCAAACAGTCTAAGGGGGCTGCTCATATTATCACCTAGATCATTTATGTAAATCAGGAACAACAAAGTGCCTATGACACTGCCTTGCGGAACGCCAGATATCACTTCTGTTCTACTATATGATTAACAGTCTATCACTACAAACTGTGACCTCTCTGAGAGGAAATCACGAATTCAGTCACGCAACTGAGGCGATACTCCATTTGCACGCAATTTGATTAATAGTCGCTTGTGAGGAACGGTATCAAATGCCTTCTGGAAATCTAGGAGTATGGAATCAATCTGAGATCCCTTGTCGACAGCACTCATTACTTCATGGGAATAAAGAGCTAGCTGTGTTGCACAAGAACCATATTTTCTGAATCCGTGTTGGTTATATATCAATAAGGCATTTTCTTCAAGGTGATTCATGATGTTCGAGTACAGTATACGCTCCAAAATCCTACTCCAAATTGAGATCAGTGACATGGGTCTGTAGTTCAATGGGTTACTCCTATTTCATTTCTTGAATGTTGGTGTTACCTGTGCTACTTTCCAGTCTTTAGGAATAGACCTTTCGTCAAGTGAGCGGTTGTATATTATTACTAAGAAAGGCGCTATTGTGTCTGCATACTCTGAAAGGAACCTGACTGGTATACCATCTGGACCGGAAGACTTACCTTTCTTAAGTGATTTGAGTTGTTTCGTAGCATCTAAGATATCTACTTTTGTGTCACTCATGCTAACAGCTGTTCTGGTTTCGAATACTGGAATATGTACTTCGTCTTATTTCGTGAAGGAACTCCGGAAAAATTTATTTAGTAACTCCAGTTTAGGGGCATCATCATCGGTAACATTTCCATCGCTATCGCTTAGCGACGGTATTGACTATTTTTTGTCACTCGTGTACTTTACATACGACCAGAATTTCTCAAAAAGGTGAATATTTTGATACCATTTATAATTATTTAATCTTGCATGTTTAGGATAGTCCTTATGTAGAAGGTATTTTAGTAACTGACTGTGTGAGTCTCAGGTGCCATGTTTCCAGTGCAGGCGCCATACCAGTATTACTACTGAATGTGTTTTCTCTTGACGCTATTACTTGCTTGCACCGAGGCAAGTTTTCCTCCATCTGACTTGTTCACATGCTGTTGTGACCTTTTCATGTCAGAGGTTGCGGACTGTAAGTAAAGCCACAAATTTCTTGATCTTGTGTTGGCGCGGTTACATACTTCACGGCTGCAACCGATGTTATTGTTACTTACGGTATTGTGTCACTTGCTTTTCTGAAACCTAATACTGTCAGCTGGCCGTTACTGAAATAAGGGGGGGGGGGGGGTTACGTGACTGAAAGTAGATTCCGATACCTCTCTGCTCGAGGTGGCCAGTGTTATGGTCCTCGTTTAGTTGGTGCTCCCAAAACTTAAAACTCTGTGTTGTTCCCCATGAAATAGTAGTGTAAATAACTATAGCTTATGCAGAGAGCCATTAGGCCGTTATTGTGACTATTACGTCTATTGCACTGACTTTTTCAAGTGTCTTGCGTCACGTTTAACAGTCCTGTATAAGTTTATATTGCGTAAGTAAATTTAAGACTAGTCTTAATGATGGTTGTTTGTCCTGGAAATTCTTTCTTCCGGTTCTGAAATAGACCATTGGCCGTTACAACATTTCACCGCTACTTGTGAGCCACGTCTAGAACTTGATTACCTAGTATCTGACGTACTTATTTTTTTTAAAAAAATAGGCCATGATAGCAGTAGTGAAGCTGCGTTATGCCGACTTGTCTTTTGTACTAGCTTATACATGAATACGATTGTCATGGAATTGTATTTGAAACTTGTTAAAGGTCAGTCAGTTTGGAGACAGACTTTTAGGACCGTGAGTGTGTGAGAAAAATTGTCTCTTGAATATGTACCTTAATGCTGTAATTCACATTTTGCCAATGTTTTCTATAATAATTGCTTCCAAGTCTTCAATATTGATACAGGCTTTATAGTAACGGTTTGAAAGTTTTCATTTTGATTGATCCTGTATTGTTTTTGGCCAAGTGTACTGTAATTAATGTTTTAATAAAGGGTGTTATTTTTTATTTAACGAGCCAATCTCCTTACCTCTCATCTCACTCGTTTCCTACCAGCTTATTAATCTGGCAGGGATCCAAACGCTTTCGTATATTCCTCAGCAATACTGCACCCAACAATTTAAAAATGACGTCTCCAAATGATACTAAATGGTTCAAATGGCTCTAAGCACTATGGGACTTAACATCTGAGGTCATCAGTCCCCTAGACTTAGGACTACTTAAACCTAACTAACCTAAGCACATCACAAACCTCCATGTCCGAGGCAGGATTCGAACCTGCGACCGCAGCAGCACCGCGGGTCCGGACTGAAGCGCCTAGAACCGATCGACCGCAAAGGCCGGCCCCAAATGATACAGTAATAATATCCTACCTTTCTTAGCGATATGACGATCTGTCATAATTCCGCTTGTATGATTACTTACTTATTCCTTTGTCACGGCTATGACCATTAAACACTAGGGACGTACAGTTAACTACGCTTCCGGACATACGTGTCTGTTCGCTCTACATAGGACGGCGGATGATATCCAGTTCACTGTCATTGCCAATTGCATTTCGGTTCTATATCAGTTTTCTGTTTCGGATGCAGCGGGAAAATTTTCACAGGTGTGCTTCATGCAATACAAACTTTCTCAAATGAGGCGATGGGCTTCTGTCAGTGGATGATTGAAACATAGTGCATATTGTTTCTGCTCTAAAACAACATTGGAAACTAGTCTTGAATAAAGAAGCCTTCCGCTTCAGACAGATGTTCTGAAACAAATAACGAATTTATGTTCCGATGTAGAAGCAATTGCAGAGTATTGAACATTACAACAAGGAAATAACAGAAGAAGATATGTATAATATAGTTAATGACGCACGGATTCGTTTATTTGGGAGTAATATGGCGATTGTTAAAGGGAAGTGTCCCATGTTGAATATAATAAAGCTGGCGAAACAACCATGCGGTTAGGGACAACACTGCCCACTGCAGAGCAAAGTCAATGTGCCATGGCGGAAGAACTAATAAATACGTGCTGCATCATGTCTGTTACTTTTCATACTGCCTTCCACGATCTACCCAGGCGACAATGTGATAAGGCAGAGTACAACCTCGCGTTCCTCAATATTATTACTGTCGTATAATGTACGAGTGTACATCGGAAAGGCTAGTAAATTCTTATGAAAAACCGGAATAATTTATTTAAATATACCAGAGCTGCTAACCCTGATTCTTGTAAGACTCTTGTTGAAAATTTCGAATAAATATGGCATGAATTTGTTAGGTGTTAATTCGGTACTAGACATAGCTGTTGTGTCTAGACAAGACAGCCTAGACACAATGAGAGGAAGCCGAAAGGCACGCGCTAAGCTAAAGCAGGATGGCGTGAGGTCTGAAACAGGATACGCAATGAATGCTATAAAGAAAAGTACGTAGCTTCTGGAATACTTCACTTCAATCCATCCTTTTGGTACATCTGGAGATTGTGGCGATACAAGTGAGACTCTTTAGATACATGCAATGTTACTAATGGCGCCTTGCTAGGTCGTAGCCATGGACTTAGCTGAAGGCTATTCTAACTATCTGCTCTGCAAATGAGCGAGGCTTCGTCAGTGTGCATCGCTAGCTACGTCGTCCGTACAACTGGGGCGAGTGCTAGTCCGTATCTCGAGACCTGCCTTGTGGTGGCGCTCGGTCTGCGATCACACAGTGGCGACACGCGGGTCCGACATGTACTAATGGACCGCGGCCGATTTAAAACTACCACCTAGCAAGTGTGGTGTCTGGCGGTGACACCACAATAGCACTGAGAAAAGAAACAAAAGGCCGCATTGTTCTGGGTAAAAGGATCGACATCCTGAGCTATGCTGATGACATTGCTTTAATAGCACAGAACGAGCAAGATAGAGGTTACATGGTACGAGTGTTAATGGAAAAAACAATGAGAGCAGGCATGAAGAATATGGCTAAGACCAGACATCTCGTAATGAACAGAAAGAACTATAACAGACCTGTAGATGTGAGAGTTGCAAATCTTTGAAAGGATAAAAGAGTTCAGATATCTTGGGGTAGTACTCAGTGAAAGCAATCTGACAGGACAGCAAATAATGCCAAGGATTCTAGCAGGAAACAGGTCAACATTTGCACTCGGAAAGCTGCTGAAGTCTCCGCTTCTATCGCGATCCACGAAGATTAGAATCTACAGGTCGGTAATACAACTCGTAGTTCTTTCCAGAACAGAGACCTGTTCTCTGACGAAAAAGTTAGAAAGAAAACTGACATCTGAGTTTGCTGTTCTGAGGCAGGTTGGAGACGTCTTGAGAAAAAGGATAAACCGTAACTTTGCGACTTGCACAATTCGGTGGACATATTCTTAGTGATTAAAAAGAGGAAAATGAAGTGTTATTGGCATAATACGTGCTATGGCCAGACAGTTGCCAGAAGAATAGAAGAAGATATCAAAGCCAAAAGACCGAGGGGAATATATTCTTTGCTTTCTTATAACTCATGTCGAAGAACATACATGGTGATCCTCAGTCATATGATATTACCTCATCCATCCAATGTAGTAGAACGTATTCCTGAAATAAATAGTTGCCACTATTAAAGTTCCAACCCTCGTAGCTGTGAGTCCTAAAAACACCATTTTCATTTTGTTTACGTAGGCATTTGCTATTGGCTACCACCACTCCTTTTACCACTACAGTAAATAACTTTTTAAGATTCAAATACACGCTTCTAGATTCATTGTGGCATTCAGACTAATATGTCTCCTATCGACACATTGAATGCAGTGCGGAAATTTCTATTTATTCCAAGGCTTGACGTACATGGAGACTACTTCTTTCCTTATAATTTTCGTTTAGGACTTTTGCAAGGAATTCGTCGTCTCATATAATGTAACTAATCCACTAATGTCTTCTTCGCTCTGTTGCTCTTTTAAATTAAACTTTCTTTGCCAGTCCTATATTGGACTTCTTAGTTGGTCGTTTTATCTGCCCGCTTTGTTTTTAACAGGAGTCTGCACCGCCATACTTAAAACGGTTAAAACAATTTCTTATTTAGTTACTTTCAAATCATTTGATATGGATCATTTCCGTCAAACGATGTGGATCCAGTCATTTCACATTCACAATACCCATTCATATGTAAATAAGACTAAACGCTGACCTTGACAGTTGTTTACTTCCTTCTATAGAACAAAAGTATTTCAGTGTGTTTTCAAATGCAACTTTGCTGTCTATCAGACATTTTGAATCACTGGTAAAATGATAAGAATGTTTTAGGTACAGCAGTGTGAATCCCTTCTTGTGCTGAAGACATCCTTATTGTACAATTATATACGTAATTGTTTCTTCTGACATTGTATTTATGTACATCATTGTTCCTTTTAACTGCAGTAGGTTATTTAAAACAGAGATCATGAGGGAATAGATTTGCTGTGAGTCAGTAGTCCATTGCCTAACTCATTAAAAAAAAATCTACGAGGTGATCGTGGATGAGCACTAGATATTTGTCTTACAGCACCTTTTTGAGCAATTAGAACATGTTACTTCAGAACATAATTCCGCGTGACATTATTGAATAAAAATACGCAAAATATGTTAACTCACTTTTCTCTGCGTCGTGATGACTGGGTGTTGTGTGATGTCCTTAGGTTGGTTAGGTTTAAGTAGTTCTAAGTTCTAGTGGACTGATGACCATAGATGTTAAGTCCCATAGTGCTCAGAGCCATTTTTTTGTTAACTCACTGATTTGTTTCTCCCCAAGAGTTCCAATGATTCGAAGTGCAAATATGGTCGAACTGAATTAGTCTAATAATTCCAAAACACGTTTTGTCCCGTTTAAATTGTCATCAGTTCGTTTCATTTTTCGTTGTTTTCGCATCTAGCTCGCTCCAGTTGCAGCTCTTAACAACCTTTTTCCTCACTTCAGTATTTATGTCGTTTGAACGAAGCATTTTTCTTTTGTTCAAGGACATAGCTGTTTGCTTTTTTATTACTTTGTTTTATGTTTTCTTTGCTTCTTCCGTTTCCAGTTATCTTACTTTCTATATATTTTTATGGTCTGGTTTTCTTTCGTACAGTTTTAATATTTAATTCTTCTGTTTCCTTGGAGCACACAAGTGTTTCTTTCCATTCTTAGTTAATTTCGATCATCTCTTAGTACTACGTACGTAACTTCTAAGATTCTTTGGAGATTTGTTTCATCTCCAGCGATCGCAGCTACGTCATCCGCAAAAGTAAGCATCTGTATGCTTTTTCCATTTATCCTAACACTTGTATAACACTGTTTGTACTCATTTAGTGCTTCTGCTATGTAGATGTTACATAGGAATAGGGACAGATTTTCTCCTTGTCTAACCTCTTTATGAATTGTTGCCTCTTTTTCTGTATTTTTTTATTTTCCATTGCTGTTTGTTCTTCTGTCAACTGTTACATCAGACAGCCGAAAAACAGTGACCCAACGTCCTCAAAGACGGTCCCTTGCCAGATACCTCAACCCGATATTTTAAGGTGTTCAACAGTAATCCTAGCTTCCATGTCTCTTCAGCTTGATAACAAGATACACTTGCGTGACACTTACTCCCGGTGGTGAGTGCCTTCCGTCAAACAACGTGTACAAGCAGGTGCACATAAAATTTCATGCCATGGCGCTTGAAGATAGCAAACTAGCTGTGTACGACATAGATGAAGGTGTTGGCGTCTCATGTGAACGTGTACATTACGTACTCCTCGGAAAGTGGTCTCGAAAAAGTGCTGCAGAACGGTTTAAACTCAGTCTATAATCATTTAGGTGCACTCCATAGAACGTGACTGTGGATGAAACTGGCATCCACCATCACTGAGTTCAACATTCAATGAAAAGCAATAAGAAATTCACAACAGCAAGGAGAGTTTTGTCGAATGGAAAACATTATGTTTTGCTCTTTTTTCATTCCAAGGAGTAATAGTGACAGATTTCATGCTATCATATAATTTCAGAGATGTTTTATATAATAATAATTACGTGTGGCATTGGACGCCACTTCGGCGGTGTCTCTAATCTAACCCAGTTATCAAACTGCGAAAAAGGGACTTATAGTTTAAAGTGGAATTCAAAGCGCGTGTTACTGCTAGCGACTCCTCATTGAGAGGTGGAGGCTAGGTTAAGGTAGACTGAAAGTTTCCATAGCCCGACTAGGATTCGATCACGCGACCTCTCGGTTTGGAGGCAGGTTTACCACTACATCAACAGGCCCGACACAGGAGTTGGTTATTGAGACCGATATTGACATACAGGAAAGTATTCTCTTTCCGGAACAACGCTTCAGCTTTCAGAGCCGAAACACAATCCCGAAAATGAGTCAGTTTTATAAAACTTGCCTGTGCATTGTAATGAAATGAGCCGTAGGATCGGAGTAGGTGTGTTCTGATAGCTCAGGTTAAGACGATATGAAATGTTTGTGCCACCCGCATAGTTACCATAGTTACCTCTTGTGATCCTAGAATGTTGTGCAGATGCTCATTAGCGACGCCCTCAGTTTGGAGACGCAAATGGTCACCACTAATGTGGGAAATTATGACAGACCTTATTGATCTGCAGAATGCAGTGTTATGAATAATAACAGATCGCAACATAGACGGGGTTCATAAATAATAGTCTCTGTATGCAGACAGAAATAAAAGAGTGCCGACTTGACAAATGGGTTCTAGATAGCGCGCGCGCAGCGTCAGCTAACCATTTAGCGAACTCGGGACAGTAAAAACAGGAAAACACAGTGGCTTGTTTTTGGCACGTGTCCACTAAATCGGCCTCAGCAATTTCATTTCCACAAAGGCTGCTTATATGCTGGTGTCATTACCTAATTTCGTCGAAATAAAAATCCGCGGGCATTAAAATAATTGCATCAGAATTCGAATGACAGAAATTTCTGTCATTTATCCTAATGATTAACGATGTTAGTGCATTATTAATGGGAGGGAATTTATGAATTTATCTTAACAGGCAAACGAAGAATGTAAAAGTAGCCTTCAGTTACGCAGACTTCACACTCTTCTTCAGAACTACGTCCGTAATTAAGTTCATCGTTCCTCATTCCATATTCGTATACCTTATGGCGCCATGTTATTAGCGTCAACGCAAATCATTGATCATAAATAATCTCCGCATTCTATTATTGCAAGAATATATTGCTCATGTTTCTTTGACGTTAATTTTCTTACATATTTATTTTTGTTTATTTATACGTATTATATATCCACAACCTAATGATGGAATTTCTACAGGAGGTGTGGTGGTGTGAAGTTCGTGATCACCAGTATTTGCACACAGTTAACGGTGATCAGTCCGTCGGATGGGGATGTTAAACTCGGGGACCCCCGTGGTGCTCTTCGAGATATGCAGGATATGTGACGGCACAGGGTTTCGACCTCTTCCATCTCTCGTCATCTCCAACACGAACACGACACTACACTAAACACACACCTTCTACAGTCACCAACGCCTGCGGCCGCGGAAGATAAGTAAAACCTTCCAATTAGGCTGCTGAACCTGGCATTCGGGGTCTCCCAGCCTATCATGCCATACGACTTTAAGTATCTGATATTTAAAAAGAATGGGCCAATGCATATTGAGAATATGATATCTGATGACAGATTACTGTAGTTCATCGCTTTAATTGCCAAAAAATAAAGTGTCCTAAGATTGCTAAGGGAAGAAGGAAGAAAGAACTGTAGATATACACTTGTTCTGAAGCGATATTGCTAGTTATACTGCGACTTCCGTAAGGTACAGATTAAACATTACGTAAATTTATCATCATTGACATATAGTGTTTGGGGTTATGCAGAAACTTTCTTTCTGAGTTTACGTCAACGAGTCCAGAGGACATCACGAAGCTATCCTCTTCCAGTGGATTCTGTTTCTTACTTTGTGATGTCGCCGCCTCTATGTCGATCTGCAGCAGGTCATCATGGATTCCATCTCTCTACTTTTACTTTCGTCTACCTAGTGGGCTTCATCAGCGAGGAGTAAAAAGAATGTTTGGTTTTTAAAGGTAATATACAACTATACGCGCTGGTTAAGTCTCTTTAGAAGTCGTGATGATTCTGAAAGTCAATGCAGTTTCTGATGCAAGCGTGGTTGAGATACTAAGGATAATTTGGTGTTTTAATTTTCGCAGTATATTGGATCTCATGAGCAATGGGGATTGCTGAGGTGAGTGTCTCGCGGGACTCAACGAGACAGATTGCCATATTGTAGATGCAATCACATGGAGGGGGGGGGGGGGAAGGGGAGGGGGAGGTCGGTATTTATGGAGGTGCCCTACTAACCTTAGCTTCATGAAGAGTGACCACAGCCTCTTCCGTAGCTGGGAGGGCATTAGTATAGATGATTGGCTGATCTAACCTTGTAACATTAGTCAGTATGGCTTTACTGTTGTGGTACTGCAAACGACAGAAAGCAAAGAGAAATTGTGCCAGTTATTTTTCACGAGAGCGTGTATTTCTGTTCTTTAGTTTACCGATGGTAAGATACTGAGACTGCATAAGATATTCCGTAAGTGTAAACAGTCCCCTAGTCGGAACTCGAAGCGTGAACTACTCATAAAAAAACCTGGCATTCTATGGGTCGTTGCTTGAAATATTAGGTCCCTTCATTCCATAAATAGAGTAGAGTACTTAAAAATGGAAATGGATAGTTTGAAGCTAGATACAGTGGGAATTAGTGAAATGCAATGGCAGGAACATCAGGACTTCTGGTCAAGTCGGTACAGGGTTATCGACGCAAAACAAACAGGTATAATGGAGTAGGCCTAATAACGAATAAGAAAACAGGAATACAGGAAAGGTACTATGAACAGCACTGTGAACTCTTTATTGTTGTCAACAGCAGTACAAATTTATAAGCCAACTGCCGCGCAGGATTAGCCGAGCGGTCTCAGGCGCTGCAGCTATGGACTGTGCGGCTGATCCCGGTGGAGGTTCGAGTCCTCCCTCGGGCATGGGTGTGTGTGTTTGTCCTTAGGATAATTTAGGTTAAGTAGTGTGTAAGCTTAGGGACTGATGACCTTAGCAGTTAAGTACCATAAGATTTCACACACACACATAAGCCAACTAGTTCCCTAGTTGGTGAAAAGGTTGAAGGAATGTATGATGAGATAAAAGAAGTCGTTTGGATACTCAAAGGAGACGAAAATTTGATTGTACTAGAATTCGATATTAGGAAACGGAAGATATAGAAAAATGGTAAGAGAACATGGACTGGGACAAGCGAATTAAAGATGAAGCCTTCTGGCCAAATCCTGCATAGAGCATAATTTAATGATCGTTATCAGTTGGTTTAAGAATCGTGTAAGAAGATTGTATACTTGTAAGAGGCACTGGAAGGTTTCAATAGGTATATAATAGAGATTTAGAAATGAGATTTTAAGCCGTAATACGTCCCCAGGGACAGATGGTGCAACGCTACTTGACGTATGGTAACTTGTAAATATTATGAAATCAATCGTGAGTTGAAAACTTTGTTGTTACCTAACCACAAGAGGGTGAGCATATGGCCTTAAATTTGTATAAGACTCGTTTGCAGACTAGGGATTCGGTTTTGCACTATTGCTTTAAGGGGCTCCGGAAAGGCTCAAAATCATGAAAAGTTCAATTTTTACTTTTTTGCGTTTTCTAAATCTGCAGACTATTACCTTTTAATAGATATATAATTTATTCAATTCCGAAGGCTACAACTATTTTTAAATTTTTTTTGAAATGTGTTCTACATGGGCGTGACCCACTGTGGCGCTGTTAAACTCCTGTCAAATGGTGTTATTATTAACGTCCGTGTCCATCAGGTACATTTTAGTGATGTGAGATAAAGTATGTGTTGTGGCTAACCTGTGGTGGTTCAATATATATCGCTGGTGTGATTGTCGATTGTTTCATGTTTATTTACTGTGTCGTTATCTCGAAAATATTCGCAATTAATTCTGTTTCTTGAGTCTCTGTTTTGTTGAAGTATAATAATGAGTAAAAGTAAAGTTATTAGAAATCCTCTGAAGGCTTTTAAGAAAACGAGAAATGTTGGAAAGCCAAAGGTATGTGTTATTACTGTAAACAATAAAGACGATAACCAAGTGAGTGAACCTAATCTCTCAAGTACACCTGCCCATAGCAGTCAAAGTGGGAAAGAAAATACTTCACAGAAGAAGCTTGGTTCAATTATTGAAAACTATGAATGTTTTATGGGCGAATCGGATGTGAATGAAATATTTGATATGTCGGTTCTCAAGGGAATTTTTTCAAACTGTGTAAGATGTATTCATTGTAGTGAAGTTGGTCTGGAACTCTCCATAATAAAGCACGTAGGACTTGCTAGTGAAATACAACTGAAATGTGATAAGTGTTCATACATGACCACCTTTTTGAACAGTGTTGCAGTAACTGCAACTGAAGAAAATGGTAGCAAAATCTACGAACACAACAACGAGCGATGCTTGCTTTAGACAAGGAACGCCTTCGGGCTGCAGACAGGGCTGTAAAGAGTCTAGAAATACAAGCAAGAGTAAACAGGAGGAGGAACAAGAGGAAGCTGGAGGAGGAGTTTGCAGAGGATGAAGATAATCCATCCTATGGACCTGGAATGCACTAAAAAGTTAATCCAATCTTTGTCGCTCGATTCTCAAAACTTTTATTTTCTCATACTAATTACATGTTTTCTAAGGATCTTCCAAACATATTTGTTTCAAACTTTCAGTAAATGTTACACAGTACCTTCTGCATAATTTAACTCAGCCTTTTTCCAAAAAACTGTATATTTTTGAATATATAATAAAAAATTGCAAAAAAATGTTGTGAATTTTCATTATAATTGAAAAAAATTATCTTTAATAACTGAACTAAAATTTTGTAAAATCCCTGTGTTAAGTTGTAGCCCATATTCCAATAAATAATCTGTAAAAAGTTCAAGTATAGGGCGTTCCGGAGCCCCTTAAGCCTCTGTATGAGCATTTATTACTCATATGACGTGTCTAGCGGATAGTCAACGAATGATTAACAAAAGCTTAGGAATAAACGATGTCAATGAATAATTTACAAAAGCATATGATTATTAAAGTTCATTCTCATAGATTACTTAGAACACAGGCTAATACTTAAAAAGCAAAGCAGTAAGAGGTTCAAAAAATGGTTCCAATGGCTCGGAGCACTATGGGACTTAACATCGGAGGTCATCAGTCCCCTAGAACTTAGAACTGCTTAAACCTAACTAACCTAAGGACATCACACACATCCATGCCCGAGGCAGGATTCAAACCTGCGACCGTAGCAGTCGCGCGGTTCCAGACTGAAGCGCCTAGAACCGCTCGGCCACTCCGGCCGGCCAGTAAGAGGTGAAACAGCTGATCTTGCATGGCAAGCGGAACGTTAGCAGACAGAACACCTAGGAGTTATATCACCATTACAATCTGTACAAGTTTTACAATTTCTTTATAATTTTCTTCCTGTGAGGGTCCATTGTCTCAATAAGTTTTAAGAAAGAAAACATCATTCAAAAATGGTTCCAATGGCTCGGAGCACTATGGGACTTAACATCTGAGGGCATCAGTCCCCTAGAACTTAGAACTACTTAAACCTAACTAACCTAAGGACAGCACACACATCCATGCGCGAGGCAGGATTCGAACCTGCGACCGTAGCGGTCGCGCGGTTCCAGACTGAAGCGCCTAGAACCGCTCGGCCATAGCATTCGGCAAACATCGTTCAAATAAGGCTTTAACATGTTTATATTACCTGTTATTTAATAAATTCTTTATAATAATTGGTGGCCGGCCGCTGCGGCCGAGCCGTTCTAGGCGCTTCAGCCCGGAGGCGCGCTGCTGCTACGGTCACAGGTTCGAATACTTCCTCGGGCATGGATGTGTGTGACGTCCTTAGGTTAGTTAGATTTAAGTAGTTCTATGTCTTGGAGACTGATGACCTCAGATGTTAAGTCCCTTAGTGCTCAGAGCCATTTGACCCATTTGAATAATTAGCCTGTCTGTTCAATATTAAGTATTGTCATTTTATATGTGACTTCAAGATCTATCCAAATGTGTGTCGCACGTATATGTAGCATGTCGATAGGTTTTTTACTGTTGTTATACACAATTTTAACCATAAATGTTAGTAAATTTGTTAATATTTGTTGCATAAATACGGCAATAATTTTATTGAATTCGTATTTTCAGTGTGATTTCAGCGCTGTCATCAGCTTTTCTGTAGCGTTTCTGGTATTGACTATATTTTTAGTGCTTATATAAGCTTTTAGTTCCAGCATAGCAAGACCTTAGTCATATTGCTTTCCGTTGACAAGCATGCGACTGTACAGTTAATTCTAACCGTTATAGATCGAATATTAAGTCGTTGGGAGTCAGATAAACTGAAAGGACCGGAGGTTTTTGAGAGTTTAAGAGGGAGCATCAGGCAATGATCGTCTGAAACCAGAGAAGGAATACAACACAAATCGAATGCATAGCTTTGAGAGATGAAATAGAGGAGTCAGCAGAAGATCAAACAGGGAAAAAGATAAGGCTTAGTAGAAATCATTAGATAACACAATAGATAATGAATTTAATTGACGAAAGGGGAGAAAATAAAAATTCAGCATATGAAGCAGGTGAAAGGGAATACAGACGTCGAAAAAATGAGATTGACAGAAATTGACAAATGGCAAAGCAGGAGTGGCTATAAGACAAATGCAAGGCTGTAGAAGAACGCATAATTAGGGGAAAGATAAATGACGCCTACAGGGAAATTAAAGAGGGCTTCAGGTAAATGAAAAGTAGTCATGTGAGTATCAAGAGCTCGGTTGACAAAGAAGGTGAGGCGTAGCACCGTATACCGATCCTGCCTTGGAGGCGGTTAAGTGGGAGATGTGTCTCAGAGCTGGAGCACGTAGTTTATGTATCAGCCGATAGAGGACAGTCTTGGATAGGGGACTGTGATTTAGTTTCGATTGTGCCCACTAGAGTGCACTAAAGTAATAGAATGTTTTTCATAAACTGTTCTAGTATTTTCATAAAGTGTTATTATGTCCTTTTGTGTATGTAAAATGTTATAAATGTGTTTTAGCAGTATGAATGATGCGTGAGTGTGGTTTACGGTTAATTTGAAGATAATTGTTTAACGAGTTATGTAGTGGGATTTAGTGTGGGAACATTTCGAAGAAGTATGGATGTGGACAAAGGGGATTTTTGTAGAATGGATTTGTAAAGTAAGTTTATGGTAAAGGGAAAGTTAATTCAGGTATAAATAACAATAATAAATAACTTTATGCATAAACTAAACTTCAGCATATTAGATAATTACGTCGGTAAAAAGTGCAGTCGCTAGGTTGGTTATTGATGAAAAGCGCGGACTGACGCGGGAGAATGTTGTTTTGCTATTGGCTGTTGAGTCAACTGATCAATGGTAAAGCAATATTCTTCGAGCGCCTTTCTCTGCTGGAAAGAAGACTTAGAGTATTCTAGAGAAGCGTCGGAGCCTAGCCACGAAACAGTTCGGACGTGTGTAGTAGTAGTTCGGATGGAAATGATAAGTTGCCGGATCTAGCATTGCTTCACACATCAAAAGTGTTGTAAGGTGACGGCATAATTATTCCGACGGGTGCGTAGAAATTTCGGAATTTTTTAGTGAATTTTGTGACGAAAAAAGACATAAATTCCGGATGGCGTATTGAGCAGGTCGGTCGCTAAAAACTGTGACTGCATTAGGTACCGACAGACTTAATATTTGTCGAGCATTCTCAATGAAAAACAATCCGTATTTTTGTAGCTATTACTTTTTCGGGAAATTCAACACCATAAACTTGCTAATGTGAGTGAAAGGGATTGTGACTGACTGAGTTAAGACTAGCACGGTCTTAGCAGTGATACTTGTTCACCGAAGTTTCAGAATATATTAATTAAGGACAAAGTTTCCAACCTTTCATTTAGTGTGAAAACTTTCTCTCGAAACGTAGATTAGTCACTTTAATTGCAGCCTGGTTTACGTCGAAGTACAGTAGGTTTCGCTCGGCTTCCCTACTGATGATCTGCTGTGACAATGTTCACAGGTAGGTGCAGGTTCGTTACAAAGGGACGGACGGAACCGCCCCGCCGCAAAGGGAAAACTGAAAAGTGGAAGAATAAACAGAAGTACTATACAAGAGAAATGAACTTGAAGGTAATAGCGTAAAGTATACAGTGTATGGCAAAATGGCGCTCTTCAAAACCTACGCTGAGGCAACTGTGGCTTACGACGGGCCATAGATGACACCGGTGAACGACGAATATATGTGCAGCTGCTGAGCGTCCGACTGCCTAGATGTACCAAGGAGTTACAACAAAGTCTCCTAACGACCGGTCAGTAACGTTATGACATATGGGCCTCCGCAGTAGGTGTCTTGTTCATAGCAGTTACGCTGATTACTGTTCATCGACGACGAAGGCTGGAATTTTCACTCCAGCACCTCAACTGGAGTCCACTGAGTGGCGGATGAGCCACGTATTTGGATTCATCGGACTGGAACATCTGCAAGAAAACATCCTGGATACGCTCCCCAGTAATGCCTAATCGGGCATCTGTGAGACCACCTCGATCAGGGTATTCGAGTCGTGGATCCTCAACCGAGAAACATGATGCAGCTGGCCACGGCAGCGGAGTCGGCATGGCTTCACATCCCCGTCTGTATCTTCCAGAACTTCACCGTCGCTTTTCCTGCTTGTATCGCACCTGTCTGCGCTGCAAAAGGTGGTTATTCAGGCTGTTGACATA
The DNA here is from genome assembly GCF_021461395.2 of Schistocerca americana. Taxonomy (NCBI): domain Eukaryota; kingdom Metazoa; phylum Arthropoda; class Insecta; order Orthoptera; family Acrididae; genus Schistocerca; species Schistocerca americana. The sequence goes on from NC_060121.1 coordinate 897,715,888, forward strand.
TGCTCACATGAATGAGACTGGACAGTGTAGAAAGCGAAGAGGAAGTAATTGAAGATAAACTGGGAGATATGATTTTGCGAGAGGAATTTAACAGTGCCCTGAAAGAGCATAAGTGGAAGCGAAGCTCCTGGAATAGATGATATTCCTTCAGAATTATTGAGATACTTGGGACAGTCAGCCATGACAAAGCTATTCCACATGGTGTGCAAGATACGTGTACATGAAACAGACCAAGTACCGCCAAGTTGAAGAGGAATTTAATAATTCCAATTCCAACGTAAGCAGGCGAGGACAGTTGTATCACCGAACTATCAGTTTAACAGGACACGGTTGCAAATTACTGTCACGAATTATTTCCAGAAAGTTGGAAATCTGGTATAAGCCGACCTCGGGGAAGATCACTTTGGGTTCCAAAGACACACACAAGGAAATGCTAAGCCTATAACATGTCTTAGAAGACAGGTTAAGGAAAGATAAATTTAATATAATATTTGGAGACTTATGGAAAGCTTTTGAAAGTGTCAAATTACAAAATTCTCTCAGAAATTTTCAATGTAACAGCGGTTAAGTACAGGGACCAAAAGCCTTCTTTTCTGCTTGTACAGAAACCAGACTGCAATTATAACAATCGAAGGACATGAAAGGGAAGCTGTGGTTGAAAAAGGAATGAGACAGCGTTGTAGCTTGTGCCACATGTTATTCGATCTGTACACCGAAGAAGCTCTGAAAGAAACCAAAGAGAACTTTGGAAAGGGAAGAAGTAAAAACTTCAAAATTTGCCGATGACATGTGATTCGGTCAGAGTCGGCAGAGGCTTTGGAAGAGCAGTTGAAGGAAATGGCTAGTGTCTGGAAAAGATATTACAATATGAACATTAAAAAAGAAAACCAAGAGTAATAAAAGGTGGTCGAATTAAATCATATGATGCCGAGGGAATTAAATTAGGTATCGAGACACTAAAACTACTAGGCCTACACGCGTTTTGATATTTCGGTACGAATTTATAGACGATTGCCGAAGTAGAGAGGATATAAAATTTGACCGTAACACAAAAATATTTATGAAAAACAGGAATATATAAACTTCTGAGATAAATTTAAGTGTTAGGAAGGCCTGTCTCAAGGTATTTGTCCGGAGTGTAGCTTTGTACGGAAGTTAAACGTGGACGAAAAGAAGTTCACTTAAGAAGGGAATAGAAACCTCTCAAATGTAGTACTACAGAATGCTGAAAATTAGATCGGTGTGAGGTACTGAATCGAATAGGTAAAAAAGAAATTTGTGACACAGCTTTACTAAAAGAATGGATCTGTTGATGCGATACTCCCTGAAGCAATAAGAAATCGTCGATTTGGTAAGAGAGGGAAGCGGGTGCTGGGGAGTAAGAATTGTAGAGGGAGACTAATGCATGTATGCAGTAAGCAGGTTCAAGTGAGTGTACTTCGCAGCAAGTGACAACAGGCAACGTGTGTGTGTGTTTGTGTGTCACGTTTTACTAAATCATCATTTATTATTAAAAGTAATTTTATTTTATTGACAAAGGTTGTACCTTCAATGGATACGTCTTTCATATCTGTCTTTTTCCACCATTGTGTTTGACCATATTTCATCTTTCTCTTGCACCACAATCGTCTTTAGTCAAGCTGTGTGTTTACATCTTGTATTCGGAGCATTATGAACTTATATTTGCGTATTATGAAAATATGCAGTTTGTAAGTGTTGCATCATATTAAATATCTCTTGAAAACACCTTCTTCGTTCCTTCTTCCACTAACTGGCAATGTGGTTCGGCCGAGGATGGTCATAAATGAATTTAGAATGTTCAGACGGCTGTAACCGAAAGCAAATAAATTAAAAAAAACACAACAAATAATACACAGGAAGACCTAATTGTGACAAAGAATATTTTTACTGCTACCGTCGTAGTGGATCTGCAGTAATCAGCTATAATATTATTCTACATAGGTTTGTAAGACTCCGAAGTTTTGTGAAGCTTCATTACATATGTTTCCATGTTTATGGGTAGCATATTTTCAGCTGTCTGTATTTATTTAATTTATTTATTTATTTATTTATTGTTCCGTGGGACCAAATTAAGGAGAAGTCTCCATGGTAATGGAACGAGTCAGTACATGAAATTATAACACGACAGTAGAAACAGATAAAATGAAATATAAGAAACGTATTCAGGCGACAATACGTAAGTTTAAATTAAGAAAATCAACAATGAAACACTGGAATTTGCTTAATTTTTCAGCTCTTCCAGGAGCTCCTCGACAGAATAGAAGGAGTGAGCCATGAGGAAACTCTTCAGTTAGACTTAAAAGTGTTTGGACTATTGCTAAGATTTTTCAGTTCTTGTGGTAGCTTATTGAAAATGGATGCAGCAGAACAGTGCACTACTTTCTGCACAAGAGTCAAGGAAGTGCATTCCACATGCAGATTTGATTTCTGCCTAGTATTAACTGAGTGAAAGCTGCTAACTCTTGGGAATAAGCTAATATTGCTAACAACAAACGACATTAAAGAAAATATATACTGTGAGGGCAATGTCAGAATTCCCAGACTATTGAATAGGGGTCGACAAGAGGTTCTCAAACTTACACCACATATAGCTCGAACAGCCAGTTTTTGAGCCAAAAATACCCTTTTTGAATCAGAAGAATTACCCCAAAAAATAATACCATATGACATAAGCGTATGAAAATATGCGAAGTAGACTACTTTTCGTGTTGAACTGTCACTTATTTCAGATAATGCTCTAATGGTAAATAAAGCAGCATTTAGTTTCTGTACAAGATCCTGAACATGGGCTTTCCACAACAGCTTACCATCAATCCGAACGCCTAGGAACTTGAACTGTTTCGTCTCGCTTACAATATGGCCGTTCTGTCTTATCAAAATATCGGTTCTTGTTGAATTGTCAGTTAGAAACTGTAAAAACTGAGTCTTACTGTGATTTAGCATCAAATTATTTTCCACAAGCCACGAATTTATTTCATGAACTACATTATTTGAATAATGTTTCAATATTACACACAAGATCCTTCACTACCAAGCTGGTGTCATAAGCAAACAGAAATATTTTTGAATCACCTGTAATACTAGAAGGCATATCATTTATATAAATAAGAAACAGAAGTGGCCCCAGCGCCGACCCTTGGGGAGTGCCCCACTTAACAGTGCCCCATTTGGACTGAACATCATTACCACTCTCAATATTGCGGAGAATTGGCTTCTGATTTCTGTTCTTAAAGTTAGAGGCGAACCAATTGTAAGCTACTCCCCTTACTCCATAATGGTCCAATTTCTGCAGTAATATTTTGTGGTCAACACAGTTTGAAGCCTTCGTTAAATCAAAGAAAACACCTAGCGTTCGCAACCTTTTATTTAATTCGTCCAAAACCTCACAGAGAGAAGAGAATGTAGCATTTTCAGTTGTTAAACCATTTATAAAACCAAACTGTACAAATTATGTGACTTTAAATGCTCCAGTAACCTTGTATATACAACCTTCTCGATAACTTTAGCAAACACCGATGGCATAGAAATAGGTCTTTAATTGTCAATATTATCCCTGTCTCCCTTTTTATAAAGTGGCTTCACTACCGAGTACTTTAATCGGTCAGGAAACCGACCACTCCTAAAGGAAAAGTTACAGATATGGATAAGTACTAAGCTAACATACATAGAACAATACTTCAGTATTCTGCTAGATACCCCGTCATATCCATGAGAGTTCATGGTCTTTAGTGATTTAATTATTAACTCAATCTCCCTCTTGTCAGTATCATGTAGGAGGATTTCAGGTAACAGTCTCGGAACACTTTCTCCTACGAGCACTATGTTATTCCCTGTTGGGACTAGGTTTCTATTTAGTTCACCTGCTACATTCAGAAAGTGATTATTAAATACTGTACATATATGCGACTTATCAGTAACACGGACATTCCCACTACGCACTGATTCCATATCCTCGACCTGTCTCTGCAGATCAGCCGCTTTCTTTACGACTGCCCGTATGGTTTTAATTTTATCCTGAGACGTAGCTGTTCTATCTGCATACCACATACTTTTTGCCTTCCTAATAACTTTTTTAAGCACCTTACAATACTGTTTGTAACGGGGTACTGCATTTAGATTTTGACTGTTTCTAAAGTTTTGATATAATTGCCACTTTGTTCTACAGGATATTCTTATCCCTCTAGTCAGCCACCCAGGCTGCCTGTTTGTGATAGTACCCTGTTTTGAACGTTCTAACGGAAAGCAACTTTCAAAGAGCACGAGAAAAGTCTTGAGGAAAGCATTATATTTATCGTCTACTGTATCAGCACTATAAACATCTTGCCACTCTTGTTCCTTGATAAGGTTTGCAAAGGTCTCTACAGCATCTGGATCAGCTTTCCTAAAAAGTTGATAACTATATTTAACATGTGTTGCAGCACAAAAATCTTTTAGAGTTAAAACTTGTGCGTCATGATCTGAAAGGCCATTCACCTTTTTGGTAACAGAGTGCCCTTCTAGTAATGAGGAATGAACAAAGATTTTGTCTATGGTTGTTCTACTGTTCCCTTGCGCTTTCGTTGGAAAGAAAACGGTTTGCATAAGATTATATGAATTAAGGAGGTCTACCAGCATCCTTTTCCTTGCACAATCACTTATACAATTAATACTGAAGTCACCATATATAACTAACTTTTTGTATTTCCTATAAAGTGAACCAAGAACCTCCTCTAGCTTTAGCAAAAATTTTGTGAAATCGGAGTCTGGGGCTCTATAAATAACAACAGTTAGTGGTTTAACTCCACCAAATTTAACCACACCTGCACATAATTCAAACACCTTTTCAGTGCAGTACTTTGAAACATCAATTGACTCAAATGGGATACCGTTTTTCGCATACATGGCTACTCCCCCACACCGCAAAGAGCTCCTAGAAAAGCTGCCAGCCAACCTGTATCCTGGTAAAGGAAGCCTCTGAATTATCTCCTTATTTAAGAAGTGTTCAAATATACCAATAATTTCAGAGACAACATATATAAGCGGTTCACTAACTTTATCTCTAATACCTTGTATATTTAGTTGAAATATACTAATTCCCTCATTACTTTATTTATCTATTTATTTTTTTAATATGGTATTTGTATCCATTACTTTTCATGTCCCATAACTCTGGTCGTAAATGTTTCCATTTATGAAATTCATGGTTCTGTTATAATATTGATTAACCACAATAAAACAGTAATGTAAGCATTATTTATTTCAAAGTTCTGTAATGAGTTCCTTGAATCTTTCTACCGAAGCGTCGCAAACGTGTGATACCAAGAGGTTTACCGAGAGAAGTACTCTTTAAAGAGGTAAATCAACATTCTGTTCAAATCAAGAGAAAGGCGGCCTCCCTGTGTATCCGAAAATAGTAATGATTGCATTTTGATGAAACTGTACTATCGGAGAAACGAATTTGGTGTGTTCCGGTCCCAGTCCATTATCTGCTACTGTCGATTTATCCATGTTTCCCAGACGGCATTACACTATTGCGCTCCTTAAGCTGAGTGTTAATGATTTTTGTAGCTGCTATGTACACTTGACCGCATCTACAAGGGATTCACGTACCTCTGTTGCTCGTTTAAACGCTGTGTCAATACCGTACCTTCTTAGTACTCTCCTGAAGCGATCCGTGACTGCTTTTTGCAAATGGGAGTGAAACTTCCCCTTTAGCTGTTTCTTTCTCACTCGAGGCTCCAGGTCTTTTAGGATGCAATGCGCTATTTATCTCTTTGCCTGAATAGATGTTTGTTCTAAAAGGAATTGTTAAATGACTGAACCCTTCTTCCTCATACTTAAGTAGCGGTCTGATGACGTCACGGTCCGATCGTTGCTTGAATACGTAAAAACAGTTCGGCTTGCGGAGCTTGTTTGAATTTGGTACTGCTGTCTGATTCTTTACAGCCCTCTGATGATGACGCCGGCGTTATGAGACGAAACGTTATGCCCAGAAATGTGCTTACCATTGTTGCCTAATGCCCATTCTCCAAGGACACAAATTCCGGCTGTGAAAGCCTACTTTAGTTATAAAGCTACTTTTACCGAATAAACAGACGATTACATGTCCATTAATAGAATAAGCTAAGTCACCATGTCAGTTAAGGAAGCTAAAACTCTGTAACAGGGCTCACAATTGCTTTCCCCCTATTCTGTTCCCACGTTATCAGCAGACGTGCAGATCGGAAACTGAACTTTGCCAATTTCGAAGTTCGCTGTGGAATCTATGGGGCCACGACGCGTCTGATACCAGACATTATTACGCGCCTCGACCTGATAACTTCTGAAGACACACTGCTTCACGTGCCGAAAGAGTTTTCCGAAATAACGGCTCGGCGCGTGTTCTATCGCAGATACCAAAGAAATTAAATTTCTGAATTGTTTACTCTTGATATTTCAAAAATATGTTGAGAAGAAGTGTTCTCTGAATTATTCCACCGCTCACAGAGAACAAAGCACTGAGGAAGTGAGAACATTATTCTAGTGATTAGATGGAAAACTACAAATTCTATCCATGGTGCATAAGTTCGTAGCATTTTTCCATAAGATCAATAAATACAACAGACACACGTAAAAGAGACTTTAGTCATCAGTGATATATTCTCCTTCACTATTTAAAAGACTTTGGGAACGCTGACGTAACTTCCCGATTCCGTGACCGTAGAAATCATGTGGTTTTGATGCGAAGAACTCTTCGAGCTATTTCAGAGCGCATTTTCATCCGGGAAGGATGTTGCTTGAAGGTTGTTCGATAGAGTGTAAAAGTTGAAAATCTGAGGGCATAAGATCTACATCCACACCTACATACATACTCCGCAATCCACCATACGGTGCGTGGCGGAGGGTACCTCGTACCACAACTAGCATCTTCTCTCCCTGTTCCATTCCCAAACAGAACGAGGGAAAAATGACTGCCTATCTGCCTCCGTACGAGCCCTAATCTCTCTTATCTTATCTTTGTGGTCTTTCCGCGAAATGTAAATTGGCGGCAGTAAAATTGCACTGCAGTCAGCCTCAAATGCTGGTTCTCTAAATTTCCTCGGTAGCGATTCACGAAAAGAAAGCCTCCTTTCCTCTAGAGACTCCCACCCGAGTTCCTGAAGCATTTCCGTAACCTACCAGTAACAAATCTAGCAGCCCTCCTCTGAATTACTTCTATGTCCTCCCTCAATCCGACCTGATAGGGATCCCAAACGCTAGAGCAGTACTCAAGAATAGGTCGTATTAGTGTTTTATAAGCGGTCTCCTTTACAGATGAACCACATCTTCCCAAAATTCTACCAATGAACCGAAGACGACTATCCGCCTTCCCCACAACTGCCATTACATGCTTGTCCCACATCATATCGTTCTGCAATGTTACGCCCAAATATTTAATCGACGTGACTGTGTCAAGCGCCACCACTACTAATGGAGTATTCAAACATTACGGGATTCTTTTTCCTATTCATCTGCATTAAATTAGATTTATCTACATTTAGAGTTAGCTGCCATTCTTTACACCAATCACAAATCCTGTCCAAGTCATCTTGTATCCTCCTACAGTCACTCAACGACGACACCTTCCCGTACACCACAGCATCATCAGCAAACAGCCGCACATTGCTATCCACCCTATCCCTTATGTAGATAGAAAACAACAGCGGACCTACCACACTTTCCTGGGGTACTGCAGATGATACCCTCACCTCCGATGAACACTCACCATCGAGGACAACGTACTGGGTAATAAGGTGAGTGTGGAATGTCTTCCCAATCCAACTCTTGTGTAGCATTTTTGGCCAGTCTTGCAGAATATGGCGGGCGTTATCGTGGAATAACATCACTTCATGCAGTCTCTCTGGCCGTTGTTCTTGCACTGCGTCTGCAGGACGTCTCAGTTGTTGACAGTAGATGTCATGAGGCTATACATCGGGGATGTAGTTCGTAGTTAACCACACCGTCCGCTATGCCATCAAATGAATCACACTATCTTTGTGGACGGGCGCATGTGTTTATACTGGAGTGCTGCTTTGTTGGGGCTCAATCATTCCTTCCTTTCCCGTATGTTATTATGAAGACACGATTTCCCATCACCATTTACGATACAGGACAGGAGTGGTCGGTGCTGTTCACGAGTCAATTGATGACGAGCACGCAGAGATGGACATCTGGTCTCCTCCTGACATTTGTGATTTTGGATTACAGCATGTAGTACCCACACACCCGATTTCTGAACTTTCCCGTTACGTGCAAATGTCGCACGATGGTGGAATGAACATAGTTCAACATATATGTCAGTTCTAGAGTACAATGACGTGAATCACTGTGGATTAATATTTTTAAAAGAAGTGATTTCTGGCGTTCCCCGAGGTAGTGTTGCAGGCCCTTTGCAGTTCCTTATCTATATAAACAACTTGGGAGACAATCTGAGCAGCTGTCTTGGGTTGTTTGCAGATGACTCTGTCGTTTATCGACTAATAAACCCATCAGAAGATCAAAACAAATTGCAAAACGATTTAGAAAAGATATCTGAACGGTGTGAAAATTGGCAGTTGACCCTAAATAACGAAAAGTGTGAGCTCATCCACATGAGTGCTAAAAGGAATTCGTTAAACTTCGGTTGCACGATTAATCAGTCTAATCTAAAAGCCGTAAATTCAACTAAATACCTAGGTATTACAATTACGAACAACTTAAATTGGAAGGAACACATAGAAAATGTTGTGGGGAAGGCTAACTAAAGTCTGCCTTTTATTGGCAGGGCACTTAGAAAATGTAACAGACCTACTAAGGAGACTGCCTACACTACGCTTGTCCGTCCTCTTTTAGAATACCGCTGCGCAATGGGGAACACTTATCAGATAGGACTGACGGAGTACATCGAAAAAGTTCAAAGAAGGGCAGTACGTTTTGTATTATTATGAAATGTGGGAGAGAGTGTCACAGAAATGACACAGAATTTGGGCTGGACATCATTAACAGAAAGGCGTTTTTCTTTGCGACGGAATCTTCTCACGAAATTCCAATCACCTAATTTCTCCTTCGAATGCGAAAATATATTGTTGACATCGACCTACATAGGGAGAAACGATCACAGCATTAAAATAAGGGAACTCAGAGCTCGTACGGAAAGATATTGGTGTTCTTTCTTTCCGCGTGCTATACGAGATTGGAATAATAGAGAATTGTGAAGGTGGTTCGATGAACCCTCTAAAATTGGTTCAAATGGGTCTGAGCACTAAGGGACTTTACTTCTGAAGTCATCAGTCTCCTAGAACTTAGAACTACTTAAACCTAACTAACCTAAGGACATCACACACATCCATGCCCGAGGCAGGATTCGAACCTGCGACCGTAGCAGCCGCGTGGTTCCGGGCTGATGCGCCTAGAACCACTCGACCACCACTGCCGGCGATGAACCCTCTGCCAGGCACTTTAATATGATTTGTAGAGTATCCATGTAGATATAGCTGTAGATGTAAATGATCTTCATCAAATCCTGAAGGTCTTCCTGAATGTGAAGAATCACTAATGTCAAAACTTTCGTCCTTAAAACGAGGAAACCATTTTCTTTCTTTGCTCTGTCCAGTGGCATTATCCTCATACACTGTGCAAATGTTTCTGGCCATCTCCGCTGCTGTCACCCCTCTATAGAACTCATACAGGAGAATATGTCGGAAATGTTTCCAGAGATGTTTCAGGTTGAAACCTTTACCGTGACAAAGGATTTCTCACAATTTCCTCGGGGCAACTGTGTTGCCTTCTCCTAACTTTAATAACTCCTCAAAAGTCCTTCACGTTGTCCGCCTCACATATGGCTATGTATTCCATCTAATGTTCTGCACCAGCTAATCAAGTTCCCATCCTTCCTTAAATTCGTAGACTATTTCGGAAACACTGAATTTTTCATAACATGGTACAAGACCGTTTAAGGGGGGTAGGGCGTCAAACGGGACGACTTGGAGCAGGAGAGGCACCAGAGGAGATTTTAATTTCCACTGTCTATATTTTTATGAATAAATTCATAAAACTTCGTCAAAATGACCAGAAAGGATTCCAGATTTACACTCATAGCAGCGGAAGTGCAAAAACATAAGAAAATAACTTATTTTTTACATTTGAAATTTGACCTTTTTTCACTTACCATTGACCGCATTTGTTGCCATAGGTACATTTTTCTTCATAAGTAATGGTGATTCTTCGATGAATTTTGCACAGCATACAAACCATCCTTACAGGTGTATGAAACTTTAGAATATTCCAAATCTATTGAAAACTGTGGTAAAAAGTGAGATAATTAACTATAAAATTTGAGTTTTTTTCCAAACATGAAGTTTAAAATGTAACATAACCTTCATTTTTTCATAAATTAAATAATTTCTAGAGTTTCATACACCTGTAAGTATGGTTTGTGTGCTGTACAAAATTCATCGAAGGATCTCTCCTAATTATGAAGAAACGTGTACCTACGCCAACAAAAGTGAAAAAATGATGAACTTTCACATGTAAAACAAAATTAATTTTGTTATGTTTTTGAACTTCCATTCGTATGAGTGTGAATCCTGAATCCTTCCCGGTCATGCTAACAAAGTTTTATGAATTTATTCGTAAAAGTATAGACAGTGGGAATTAAAATGTCCTGTGGCGTCTCTCCTGCTCCAAGACGGCCCGTTTGACGTCCTACCCCACTTAAGCACTTCTGTCACAAGAATCCAGAGCTGTAGTGGAATTCAATACTCAGTGTGACATACCCCAAGCATGTATTGTTATTGTGGTCTTCAGTCCTGAGACTGGTTTGATGCAGCTCTCCATGCTACTCTATCCTGTGCAAGCTTCTTCATCTCCCAGTACCTACTGCAACCTACATCCTTCTGAATTTGCTTAATGTATTCATCTCTTGGTCTCCCTCTACGATTTTTACCCTCCACGCTGCCCTCCAATGCTAAATTTGTGATCCTTTTATGCCTCAAAACATGTCCTACCAACCGATCCCTTCTTCTAGTCAAGTTGTGCCACAAACTTCTCTTCTCCCCAATCCTATTCAATACCTTCTCATTAGTTACGTGATCTACCCACCTTATCTTCAGCATTCTTCTGTAGCACCACATTTCGAAAGCTTCTATTCCCTTCTTGTCCAAACTAGTTATCGTCCATGTTTCACTTCCATACATGGCTACACTCCATACAAATACTTTCAGAAACGACTTCCTGACACTTAAATCTATACTCGATGATAACAAATTTCTCTTCTTCAGAAACGATTTCCTTGTCATTGCCAGTCTACATTTTATATCCTCTCTACTTCGACCATCATCAGTTATTTTACTCCCTAAATAGCAAAACTCCTTTACTACTTTAAGTGTCTCATTTCCTAATCTAATTCCCTCAGCATCACCCGATTTAATTTGACTACATTCCATTATCCTTGTTTTGCTTTTGTTGATGTTCATCTTATATCCTCCTTTCAAGACACTGTTCATTCCGTTCAACTGCTCTTCCAAGTCCTTTGCTGTCTGTGACAGAATTACAATGTCATCGGCGAACCTCAAAGTTTTTACTTCTTCTCCATGAATTTTAATACTTACTCCGAATTTTTCTTTTGTTTCCTTTACTGCTTGCTCAATATACAGATTGAATAACATCGGGGACAGGCTACAACCCTGTCTCACTCCTTTCCCAACTACTGCTTCCCTTTCATGCCCCTCGACTCTTATAACTGCCATCTGGTTTCTGTACAAATTGTAAATAGCCTTTCGCTCCCTGTATTTTACCCCTGCCACATTCAGAATTTGAAAGAGAGTATTCCAGTTAACATTGTCGAAAGCTTTCTCTAAGTCTACAAATGCTAGAAACGTAGGTTTGCCTTTTCTTAATCTTTCTTCTAAGATAAGCCGTAAGATTAGTATTGCCTCACGTGTTCCAACATTTCTACGGAATCCAAACTGATCTTCCCTGAGGTCCGCTTCTACCAGTTTTTCCATTCGTCTGTAAAGAATTCGCGTTAGTATTTTGCAGCTGTGACTTATTAAACTGATAGTTCGGTAATTTTCACATCCGTCAACACCTGCTTTCTTTGGGATTGGAATTATTATATTCTTCTTGAAGTCTGAGGGTATTTCGCCTGTCTCATACATCTTGCTCACCAGATGGTAGAGTTTTGTCATGACTGCCTCTCCCAAGGCCATCAGTAGTTCTAATGGAATGTTGTCTATTCCCTGGGCCTTGTTTCTACTCAGGTCTTTCAGTGCTCTGTCAAACTCTTCACGCAGTATCTTATCTCCCATTTCGTCTTCATCTACATCCTCTTCCATTTCCATAATATTGTCCTCAAGTACATCGCCCTTGTATAAACCCTCTATATACTCCTTCCACCTTTCTGCCTTCCCTTCTTTGCTTTGAACTGGGTTGCCATCTGAGCTCTTGATATTCATACAAGTGGTTCTCTTCTCTCCAAAGGTCTCTTTAATTTTCCTGTAGGCAGTATCTATCTTAACCCTAGTGAGACAAGCCTCTACATCCTTACATTTGTCCTCTAGCCATCCCTGCTTAGCCGTTTTGCACTTCCTGTCAATGCCATTTTTGAGACGTTTGTATTCCTTTTTGCCTGCTTCATTTACTGCATTTTTATATTTTCTCCTTTCATCAATTAAATTCAATATTTCTTCTGTCACCCAAGGATTTCTATTAGCCCTCGTCTTTTTTACCTACTTGATCGTCTGCTGCCTTCACTACTTCATCCCTCAGAGCTACCCATTCTTCTTCTACTGTATTTCCTTCCCCCATTCCTGTCAATTGTTCCCTTATGCTCTCTCTCAATCTCTCTACAACCTCTGGTTCTTTCAGTTTATCCAGGTCCCATCTCCTTAAATTCCCACCTTCTTGCAGTTTCTTCAGTTTCAGTCTGCAGTTCATAACCAATAGATTGTGGTCAGAATCCACATCTGCCCCTGGAAATGTCTTACAATTTGAAACCTGGTTCCTAAATCTCTGTCTTACCATTATATAATCTATGTGATACCTTTTAGTATCTCCAGGATTCTTCCAGGTATACAACCTTCTTTTATGGTTCTTGAACCAAGTGTTAGCTATGATTAAGTTATGCTCTGTGCAAAATTCTACAAGGCGGCTTCCTCTTCCATTTCTTCCCCCCAATCCATATTCACCTACTATGTTTCCTTCTCTCCCTTTTCCTACTGACGAATTCCAGTCACCCATGACTATTAAATTTTCGTCTCCCTTCATTACCTGAATAATTTCTTTTATCTCGTCATACATTTCATCAATTTCTTCATCATCTGCAGAGCTAGTTGGCATATAAACTTGTACTACTGTAGTAGGCATGGGCTTTGTGTCTGTCTTGGCCACAATAATGCGTTCACTATGTTGTTTGTAGTAGCTTACCCGCAATCCTATTTTTTTATTCATTATTAAACCTACTCCTGCATTATCCCTGTTAGATTTTGTGTTTATAACCCTGTAATCACCTGACCAAAAATCTTCTTCCTCCTGCCACCGAACTTCACTAATTCCCACTATATCTAACTTTAACCTATCCATTTCCCTTTTTAAATTTTCTAACCTACCTGCCTGATTAAGGGATCTGACATTCCACGCTCTGATCCGTAGAACGCCAGTTTTCTTTCTCCTGATAACGACGTCCTCTTGAGTAGTCCCCGCCCGGAGATCCGAATGGGGGACTATTTTACCTCCGGAATATTTTACCCAAGAGGACGCCATCATCATTTAATCATACAGTAAAGCTGCATGTCCTCGGGAAAAATTACGGCTGTAGTTTCCCCTTGCTTTCAGCCGTTCGCAGTACCAGCACGGCAAGGCCGTTTTGGTTATTGTTACAAGGCCAGATCAGTCAATCATCCGGACTGTTGCCCCTGCAACTACTGAAAAGGCTGCTGCCCCTCTTCAGGAACCACACGTTTGTCTGGCCTCTCAACAGATACCCCTCCGTTGTGGTTGCACCTACGGTACGGCCATCTGTATCGCTGAGGCACGCAAGCCTCCCCACCAACGGAAAGGTTCATGGGGGGGACCCCAAGCATGAGATGCGCTTAAGTCTCCTCAAAACAACGCTGAACAACACAATTACAGCTCACGCAAAATAACGTGTCCCCAGTGCGAAACATAACCTCGTTTTTACAGCTAAGAGAGTCCAATACACTGTTCTCAAGAGATGACGGCAAGGCCCGTATCATCTGCTAGCTGTGCGCTCTGCTACTAGTGAGTTGCCAACCGTATGTTGGCTGGCAATCCGCGTACTTCGAGCGCTCTGATTACTGTCTCTCTTCTACTCCGCATGGAATCGCTATCAACAAGGATCGTAGATGCTGGAAACGTGCTAGTCAGGCACGGGAGACTGTGTGTAATGCCATAAAATTAATGTATGCAGAGCAGATGAGGGAGTAAAAATCCATTGAAAAGTATGTCAAAAATGGTTCAAATGGCTCTAAGCACTATGGGACTTAACATCTGAGGTCATCAGTCCCCTCGACTTAGAGCTACTTAAACCTAACTAACCCAAGGACATGACACACATCCATGCCCGAAGTAGGATTCGAACCTGCGACTGCAGCAGCAGCGCTGTTACGGACTGAAGCGCCTAGAACCGCCGGCTAAGGGTTTCTAAAATGGTGGCGTCAGCCACTGGATTTTCACATCGCACAGAAATAAAAACTGTTACGGCGTAAAGTCAAACGCCGGCACGCCAGTCGGGAAAGACAAAGAGGAGAAGGCTGTGACAGGACGTCAGCCAATCCCACGCTGAACGAACCTCGCACCATGACGACAACGCGACAACAGCGGCCCCTGTGTGAAGAGAACATAAGCACCGCGACCGACTGGTGATAGCCAGTTCATTAGCAACACTTGTATAGCAGCACTTGTATAGCAGCGTCAACTCTATTCACTTCGCATGTCCTCTCTACGAAGAACAGATTTGGAATTGCTTGCGAGCGGTTCTTGGCGCTGCACTCTGGAATCGCGCGACCGCTACGGTCGCAGGTTCGAACCCTGCCTCGGCCATGGATGTGTGTGATGTCCTTAGCTTAGTTAGGTTTAAGTAGTTCTAAGTTCTAGGGGACTGATGACCACTGAAGTTAAGTCCCATAGTGCTCAGAGCCATTTCAACCATTTTTGGAATTGTTTGAACTGAAGAAGATTTATTTATTTATTTTGTGGTGAGTTCTTGCGGGACCAAACTGTTGAGGTCATCGGTTTCTAGGCTTACATTACGTAATATAACTTAAACTAACTTACGCTAAGGACAACACACACTCACCCATGGTCCGAGGGAGGACTTGAACCTCCGACGGGGGGAGCCGCGCGAACCGTGGCAAGGCGCCTGAGACCGCGCAGCTACACCTCGCCGCGAAGAAGGTTTATCATTTTGTATGTCGCCCTTTGCTTGTGACACATCTGTGTAATTGCAAAAGTTAAGTATTGTAATTTGTTTAATTGTAAGAAAACTCACTAATACGATTTGTTTGAATGTTTGACTTGCGAGCTGAGTATGCAGGTTCCCTAGACAGCACAAAAACAATAAGGAAGGGAGGCGGGAGGGGGCGTAGGTACAAGTATTTCCTAAGGCATCTGTATCCGAGGGAAGATGCAGAAGAACAAACTGCCCAACGCAACTCGATCCAGCGATCCAGCGGCTTGAACGCCAAACACTTAAAAAAAAAAAAAATCTGTATTGTTCGTTGAATTTGTTCAGGGCGGACGTCGAATGACACCCATTCAGTTTTTCGATGATCCGTTCGCTCAGCTTTTATATTACAGAGGGTAACTAACGCTCTGACAGAACATGCTGAGTTACCCTGCCGGCACCACTCGGGTGCAGCCACTTCATGGTTAAAATGGCCACGCACAGATATATTCGACGACCGAAATTGTCTTGCGATTTTCTCAATAACGCTTGAGAAGTACGTGCTACTGCTTACACATTTTGTTGTCCTCATGGAGTACTACGAGTGTACGAAGTTTGCACTAAATCCGCGTTCCAAACGTCGTGGCCTCCCCTTGTTAGATCAGGGATGAACTCTTACAAGGGAACCTCCCCATCGCACCCCCCTCAGATTTAGTTATAAGTTGGCACAGTGGATAGGCCTTGAAAAACTGAACACACATCAATCGAGAAAACAGGAAGAAGTTGTGTGGGACTATGAAAAAATAAACAAAATATACAAACTGAGTAGTCCATGTTTAAGATAGGCAACATCAAGCGAATGGGCGGTCAGGAGCGCCGTGGTCCGGTGGTTAGCGTGAGCAGCTGCGGAACGAGAGGTCCTCGGTTCAATAATCGGAAACCTGTAGTTTTTTATTTTCAGTCTGTGAAAAACTCTTACGTTTTCATCGCTTTTTGGGAGTGATTACCACATCCACAACAAAACCTAAATCGGGCAAGTTAGAAGAATCTTTTTACCCATTCGCCAAGTGTACAAGTTAGGTGGGTCGACAATATATTCCTCTCATGTGACGCACATGCTCTCACCAGTGTCGTATAGAATATGTCAGACGTGTTTTCCTGTGGAGGAATTGGTTGACTTATGACCTAGCGATCAAATGTTTCCGGTTCCCATTGGAGAGGCACGTCCTTTCGTCTACTAATCGCACGGTTTTGCGGTGCGGTCGCAAAACACAGACACTAACCTTATTGCAATGAACAGAGACGTCAATCAACGAACGGACAGATCATAACTTCGCGAAAATAAAGAAATTAAAATTTCCACACGAGGGAGGAACTGAACCATGGACCTCCTAATCCACAGCTGCTCACGCTAACCACGGGACCAAGGCGCTGCTGAGTTCACGCTATCCTTGATGTTGTATATCTTTCTCATGGACTTCTCAGTTTGTATATTTTGCTTATTTTTTCATACTTCCACACAACTTCTTCCTGTTTTCTCGACTGATCTGTGTTCAGTTTTTCAAGGCCTATCCACTGTGTTAACTTATAACTAAACCTGACGGGGGTGCGATGGGGAGGTTCCCTTGTTAGAAGTGGACAGACAGTAGTTGTTAATTGCATTTGCTGTGTTCTGTGAAGTCTACCAACGATTGTTTGCACTTAGCCATTGAGGGTCTTTTTGTGTTATGTTACATGCAGTGTTGCAGACTTAATCATTCAACAAGTCACTAAGATAGTAAACCTTTTTAACTCATTTGTGTGGTTCTGTTACTAATTTGTTGGAGTGTTGTAGAACCTACGTTCTCCTACCATGTTACCTGACTCTGGGGCATAGCTGTGTAATAGTTGCACGGAGAAATTGTCTTAGCGGTGTACGGCACCAGAAGCCGTTTGACGAACCCACAAACTCGGCCTACCGTAACAACAGTGGCAACTCGGCTTCCACAGCAGTAGCGACGATGCCTTTGCAAAACTTGCGACGAGGCTTTACAAGACAGGCTACTGGAAAGAATCACAGGTGAATCCTGTGAATGAGAGCAGTATTATTGGAGACTATTATCCTTAACACTGTTTTTCTGCAGAATTCTTGAACATATATCTTAGCTTGAATTTGTAGATTTCCTTGAAGCAGAAAAACTCCTGTCCACAACTCAGAACGGATTTAGAGAGCATCGCTCGTGTGCAACTCTGCTTGCCCTTCTCTAGCAGCCGGCCGGAGTGGCCGAGCGGTTCTATGCGCTACAGCCTGGAGCCGCGCGACCGCTACGGTCGCAGGTTCGAATCCTGCCTCGGGCATGGATGTGTGTGATGTCCTTAGGTTAGTTAGGTTTAAGTAGTTCTAAGTTCTAGGGGACTGATGACCTCAGAAGTTATGTCCCATAGTGCTCAGAGCCATTTGAACCAACCTTCTCTGGCATGATATCCTACGATCCAGGACGAAGGGCAACGGGCAGATTTCATTTTCCTAGATTTCCTGAATGCGTCTTACATAGAAGATTCTTAATGCAGACATTTAATTGTGAAGTGTGGATTTGTCGAACAGCCCAGATTTGATTGTTGTAAGAACGCCCTTTTCCTGTCACTTTTTCTCTTTTTGCGCAAATATTTATGTGTAACTGCTTAAGTGATCCGTATGGATTAACTGCTTAAATGAACTGTATGGATCAAAGACTCATTACGGCAGCGGGAGAGAGAGAGAGAGAGAGAGAGAGAGAGAGAGAGAGAGAGAGAGAGAGAGAGAGAGAGAGAGAGACAGAGAGATTGCCTCTGCTTCGTGATATGAAAACTCTGTGGGTGTAATGTGGAACATTACGTGTACCATGAACCTACTTACTTCTGATTTAGCAACTGCGGAGAGCGTGATAGCAACGCAGTTGTAATTAGCAGCATTGCTGGAAGCAGCCATTTTGAATACGAAATGTAATTTGATTAATTATGACGTCATTTCAATTCATACAAGAGGATGATGTATCCTGAAATGTAGCTATGAAGATCACTGATGGAAAAATATAATTTCATGAATGGAAAAAGGTACGTTTAATTCTTTGGTTATTTTAACTTCGCCCTTGTCTGTGGCTTGGAACATTATTTGATGTGTCGTAACTCGTAGGGAACTTTGTATCCTGGGAAATCAGTACACCCTGCACCAAGGTCGCTTATGTTCTATTTTGAGGGACTAATTTCGGGACTTTTATCGAAATGAATACACAACTAATTTCGTGACTTTGATACACAACTTGGACAATGATTCCCATGGTGCAAAATGAGTACGTCATAGCACCCAAGACGGCTTCCCCACGGCGTACGATTGTGTCTCTGACTATTTTAAGAATTTTCAGAGTCGACAATCACCAGAATTCTGCAGAGCCGCAGAAATTTTTTTCCAGCTGCTGACTTCGACATCGACTGTCTAATCGTTTTGTTTTATAGACTTGTGAATTCAAAGAGGAATTAAATTTATACCTGAGAGTGTGGGAGAGATTTGTATTAAAAATATTGGCGAAGCAACTTCTCTGGCCCAAACGTTTCCATTCAAGTAACTAGACATTGTTCAGTCATAGTAATTCAACTTCAATTAAATGCGGAGGGAAGTTAAACTGTTGAATGGATCAGACTATGAACCATATTTCAAGTTGTGATGATACGGGCTTCCTGGTGGATGACTTAACGACTACCATATACTTAATGACAATGCCAAAGATTTACTACACAATTCCATATTTATACTGTAATCTTCCCCGACCTCGGGGAAGATCAGTTTGGAATCTGTAGAAATGCTGGAACACATGAGGCAATACTGACCCAACGACTTATCTTAGAAGATAGATTAAGGAAAGGCAAATCTACGTTTCTAGCATTTGTAAACTTAGAGAAAGCTTTTGACAATGTTGACTGGAATACTATCTTTCAAATTCTGAAGCTGGCAGGGGTAAAATGCAGGGAGCGAAAGGCTATTTATAATTTGTACAGAAAGCAGATGGCAGTTATAAGAGTCGGGGGGGAATGAAAGGGAAGCAGTGGTTGGGAAGGGAGTGAGACAGGGTTGTAGCCTGTACCCCATGTTATTCAATCTGTATATTGTGCAAGCAGTAAAGGAAATGAAAGAAAAGCTGGGAGTAGGAATTAAAATCCATGGAGAAGAAATAAAAACTCTGAGGTTCGCCGATGACATTGTAATTCTGTCAGAGACAGCAAAGGACTTGGAAGGGCAGCTGAACGTAATGGACAGTGTCTTGAAAGGAGGATATAAGGTGAACATCAACAAAAGCAAAACGAGGATAATGGAATGTAGTCGAATTAAATCGGCTGATTCTGCGGGAATTATATTAGGAAATGAGACGCTTAAAGTAGTAATTGAGTTTTGCTATCTGGGGAGGATATAAAATGTAGACTGGCACTGGCAAGGAAAGCGTTTCTGAAGAAGAGAAATTTGTCAACATCGAGTATAGATTTAAGTTTCGGAAAGTATTTGAATGTAGTGTAGCCATGTGTGGAAGTGAAACATGGACGATAAATAGTTTGGACAAGAAGAGAATAGAAGCTTTCGAAATGTGGTGCTACAGAAGAATGCTGAAGATTAGATGGGTGGATCACGTAACTAATGAGGCGGTATTGAATAGAAATTTGTGGCACAACTTGACTAGAAGAAGGGATCGGTTGATAGGACATGATCGGAGGCATGAAGAAATCACCAATTTAGTATCGGAGGGAAACTTAGAGGGTAAAAATCGTAGAGGGAGATCAAGAGGTGAGTACACTAAGGAGATTCAAAAGGATGTAGGTTGCAGTAAGTACTGGGAGATGAAGAAGCTCGCACAGGATAGTGTAGGATGGAGAGCTGCATCAAACCAGTCTCTGGACCGAAGACCACAACAAGAACATACTGTAGTAATGTATATTTGTGTGCCTTGTTGCTTTTTGTGTAGTTTGAAACTTATTTGCTGTAATGCGGTTGTTGAACCCAAAATAAATACAAAGTTCCCTAGATATCGAATATGTTCTCAGATATGGTAGTGGTCAGAAGACTTCTTAGGCAACAGATGCCAGTGCGTTGTCCTCTCTGGCGAGCGGTCATCGGAGATAAGGGCATCGTGAGGAGTGCTTCAGGGAAGTGTGACACGACCATTCTTGTTCTTTGTAAACGTAGAAGATCTGACGGATATAGTGAGCAGCAATCTGAAAGTATTTTATAATGGGGTATGGCGCAGTAGTATGTAACGCCGGAAATGCATATCCTCCTGTTTCCATCTATTGCACTGCAAATTTTTTTCCTTGTTTTGTTACCTGAAGATATAACATTTCTGTGTCTTTGTATATTGTAATTGTTTTACTATTTGTATATATATATGAATTTATGTCGATGTATAATTGGTTTGTTTTGTGAATATTATTTGTATTTATACGCTGGGTCTGGCCTAGGGAAAACTATGCTATCGAACGAATACATCGATAGGTCGTATGGAGAACCAAAGTGTTTAGGATCTTTGGTAGTGTTAACTCTGCCGCGTGGAGCGCGGGCAGAGCAGAGGAGTCTGGCTGGGGTAGTGCAGTGGAGCAGGTGTGTTGTGTGACGCTCCCGCGAGTTGCCGCGCTTTCGGGGTTTGGCAGCATGTAATTGCGCTCGACTTGCTATGTTAGTTTCGGACATGGTGTCGCGGACGGGAAGCGTTAGCTGGCACACATCAAGAGCCCGTTTCGCCTGGTGACTGTGTCGAGAAGAAGGCGCGCCAACATCCAGCTTCTGCAACAGCGACGGCCGACAATGAGTGACTGTCACCACCTCCTCGATCGACAGCTTCAAACCTTCAATCATCCAACAAGGAAGACTGGAAGCACGTAAAGTTTTAGAACTGTATGGCAGACCTCAGCTTTTAAAATTGTTGCATCACAAAATTACAGCATCTTAGCATGAACCTTTGTTGCTCATTGTCCCAATTGCATTACCAAGCAGCGTCCCTTCCTTTTCCGAAATGAACCCGAGTGTCGTTGAAATTCAGACGCCAGCATTAAAGTAATATCATTCGATTTCACTGCTTTAATTTCAAAGTTCAGTTAAGGTATTCATAGCTAGCTACAATATTTAGATTACACAAGCACAAATTAAGAGTGCGAGTTTTGTTAGCATATTTTAGCTTACCTGTGACTGCAGCTCAGCTTGGTACGTACTAAATATTACTATTGTTAATTGTTCAGAATCATTTAATTCAAGTTCAAAATTAAATCTCTTATTTCTAAATTGCGTAGATTCAAGTAGCTATTGAAATGATTGTTGAGGTAGCCCAAGACTAACCGTATTTTACTGAATTTCGATGTGCTTCAGAAACAAAGCTCACTATTAATTTCAGCCACTAAATTAACTTTCAATTTTCCGGTTTTATTAATTCTTTTGCTAAATTAAGTCAGAGTGTAGCGAAATTTATTACTTCTGACAAACTTTCAGTTTTCACACTACACGTGTCAACCTTCAGTTGCCACGCTTCTAGTGCTAATTATATGTGTAATAACCTTTCTTTTTCAGTTACTATAGTAATTGTCCATAGGACTGGCGACCGTAATTTCCCCCAGATCTCAAATATCTAATTACCGTTAGTTAGTTGTTAACGTAAAGGCCGCACATTTACTTCCTTTATTAATTTCACCCTTTTCTCAAAATTAATTTCCATCAGTTTCAGTTGCATTTTTCCTTTCATTTAGATGTAACCCTTTCCTCCCTCTTTATCGACAGATTAACTTCGGTGATGATTGCTTTTCCCAAATTTCCATTAGGTACACGCGGTTTAATTTTTCACTGTCATTAAGGTCGATAAGTGAGTGGGAGGTTACAAGTATACGGGGAAATATCGTCGTTGAGTGATTTTAGAATGATACAGAATGAGTTAGACAAAATTTCTGCTTCGTGTGATAAATGGCGGATAGCTCTAAATATAGGGATAGATACTACAGATGTTCGATTACAGTATTAGTGGTGCACTGCTTACAAAAACACGTGTTTAAAGATCTATATGTAGCTCTGAAAAGCGATATAAAATCGAACACCCACCTAAGGATGGTAGTGGGGAAGATGAATGGCTAACTTCGGGTTACTGGGAGAACTTTAGGAAAGTATAGCTCGTCTATACGGTAAACCACTTATAGAATCAGTGGTGCGATCCATTCTTGAGTACTGCTTGGGTGTTCGGGATCCCTATCAGCCGGCCGGGGTGGCCGAGTAGATCTAGGCACTACAGTCTGGATTCGCGTGACCACTGCGGTCGCAGCTTCGAATCCTGCTTCGGGCATGGATGTGTGTGATGTCCTTAGCTTAGTTAGGTTTAAGTACTTCTAAGTTCTAGGCGACTGATGACCTCAGAAGTTAAGTCGCATAGTGCTCAGAGCCATTTTTGTACGTGTCCCTTCACGTTTCCACTTGACTGTCACATCGGAAACTGTGGATCTAGGGATGTTAAGAAGTGTGAAAATCTCGCGTACAGATGTATGACATAAGTGACACCCAGTCACCTTAGCACGTTCGGAGTCCCTGAGTTCCACGTTGCGCTCTAAGAATGGTTCAAATGGCTCTGAGCACTAAGGGTCTTAACTTCTGAGACCATCAGTACCCTAGAACTTAGAACTACTTAAACCTAACTAACCTAAGCACATCACACACATCCATGCCCGAGGCAGAATATGTTTTTGGGAGTGTCCGGATACTTTTGATCACATAGTGTGTGTAGATGTAAACGTAGAACTTCCACCATTACCGTTGAGACCTGTACGGGTCGATTCCAAGCTATTTTGTGCGCACTCTAGTAGGAATTCCAGCAGTTGTGCTGCAGTAATCGTTCCCTTAAAATAGTAGTCACTGTTAGGAAGTTGCCGCGCCAGCGCCGGTGGGTAATCCGCCGTCGCTACGTTCGGCGGTCGCACCGCGCAGCAGAAAGGTGCACAGATGCCGGCGCGTGCTTTGGTTTACTCGCGGCGCTCCCGGCTGGCGGCCGGGGCAGTCTTTTGTCCGCGGGCTTCCGAACGGAGAAAGCCTCGCCAGAGAGCGAACGTGCCTTCTGCAGCGGCCGCTGGCGAAGGAAAACTTTTCCGTGCTCACCCAGCACTTTCCTAGATTGATCCCACAGCTAGCGTTTTGAATAACACGGTTAATTTGTGAGACAGCTTCGTTCTGGGAAATATACGCAAGTCTAAAGAATAGAAACAAAAAATAATGAAAAAGGTATTGCCACCCTACCTGTGGTGCTCTTGAACAGACCTCGAGAGGTATTCTCAGTGAATTCAGCGGTATTGTCTGTGCAACTCCCAGAATTGTTAATAACCAACGCCTGTTTCTCAACCACATGAGACATGCTAGTTAATGCCGAAGTACACTCTGTGAAACTTAAGGACGAGATAGATAAAGTAACATAACACATCAAGTACTCATCATAACTTGTAAGCTTTCAGTCGGCGGCTCACCTCAGAAGATGTTACCCGCAGTAGGGAACGAAATGTGAGGAAGGAGAAGAAGTTTTATATATGGACCACGGCAATTCAGCTCGGAAGTTTTAATTAATGAATGACATCAAGTCCTCGGTACAAATGAATGAAAGTGGAGGAGCATGTTGCAAGACGTCTTTCAGTAGTGCACTGGACGTTACGTGATGTGAGGTCGGAGGGACCGTAGCGCCAAATGGGGCTGGCCAAGCAACACGAGGCAGTTGAAGGAACGGCAAAAATCACTGTCTGTCTACCAGCGAGCAGCACAACATGGCACTGCGGTGAGAACATTTGGATGATTTCACACGGAGCCGGCCGCGGTGGTCTAGCGGTTCTAGGCGCTCAGTCCGGAACCGCGCGACTGCTACGGTCGCAGGTTCGAATCCTGCCTCGGGCATGGATGTGTGTGACGTCCTTAGGTTAGTTAGGTTTAAGTAGTTCTAAGTTCTAGGGGACTGATGACCACAGGTGTTAAGTCCCATAGTGCTCAGAGCCATTTGAACCATTTCACACGGAGAAGAATCGCCGTACACTGGAGGAAGGATAAAATGAAATGTCGTGCGGCGAGGACCTCCTGCAGGGTATTGTATTGTATTGTATGTTAACCGGGGGCCTAGAAACGACAGAAGGGATGGTGGAGAACTTCTTTGCGCAGCAATCGCCGACATGATGTAGCTGAGGCGGAATAAGAGGAACCAGCCCACATTCATCGAGTCAGGTGGAAAACCTCCTAAAAACCATGCACAGACTAGCCAGCTCACTTGACCTCAACACAAGTCCGCCGGGCGGATTCGTGCTGGGGACCAGGCGCTCCTTCCCGCCCGGAAAGCCTTGTGTTGGAGCGCACGGCTAACCGGGCGGGCTCCCATAACGGTTGCCTGGTGCAAGTCTTTTTACGTGACGCCACTTCAGTGACTTGGGCGTCGATGAGGATGAAATGGTGATAAATACAATACAACACCCGCTGACTGAACAGAGAAAATCTCCTATACAGCCGGGAATCGAACCCGGGCCCATTGCATGACATTCTGCGGCGCTCACTATTTCTTTTTATAGCAGTCAAGTATTTTCTGACTTTTTTCACCTTAGCACTTTTTTATTTTTTATTTTTTTAGGGATAGTGGACTGTTGGGGGCTCAGGGGGCAAAGTCGGCAGGGGTCGAATCCCGAGGCCAGGCCACATGTCCCCCTTACCAACACCGAGCCCGTGGAGCACAGGAAAGTGGGAGGCACAGGATTCAACAATAATAGAAGTTGTTGTTGTTGTTTATTTATTTGCATTTTGTTTTGTAATGTTCACTATTATTATGTAATTATGTGGATCATACATCATCGACAGAGAAAAAAATATAAATCCTGGGTAAAGAAAAAGAAAAGAAAAAGGAAAAGGAAACGAAAAACTGAAATAAAATCCGCGCAATCTACGACACACACTCTCATCCGCGGAGGTCAGAGGTAGAATCGATCATCGGCGGAGGGGGGAGGAGGGGTAGGTGGCCTCCGCTCCATGCACCCCCCCCCTTCCCCCCACCCAACTTAGTGGAGGTCTAACATAGACCACTCGAAGATAGCTAGAAAATAATGTTCGGTAACGTGGCGTGTTTTCGAGAGCGGCGTGGGCTGTTCGTAATTAGGTCCAGAAGTTGAGGCGGGATTTGGGTCCCCCATGAAAGAGATAAGCGATCTCCCATCCCTTGACCGACGTAACTGCATGACATTTGGTGAGCGGGAAAATGTTTGTCCTCCTGGTATAGAAACAATCGAGGTTCGATTGTGTCTGCTGGCACTCGGAGATAACAGGCAATGATTAGCTGCACGAAACGCCAGACATCTTGTTAAGAGACGCATATCAGACGGTGGTCATCAGTGTCCAGCTGCTGGCAAAGGAGACAAAGAGGGAAATTTGAAAGTCAATGTTGTGCAGTATCTGTTCTGTGGCAAATGTCCTGTTGACTATGTGATACCACAGTGCCCTAAGTCCATATGGAGGAAGGGCTGGTGGATGGTAGTCCAAAGTAGGGGCCACTGGATGGAGGGATGTTTGGTCTCCATTACATTCCAGGGAACATGGCGCATTAGTAGGTTGTAAAAATCCTTAGTCCTGGGTGGGCGCCTATCTGGGAAACTGGTATGTGCGTAACTGTAGTCGACGAAAAAGATCGAAATGTGAGACAAATGAGGCACGATCTGGCCAACAGACACCAGTGGTGAGGTATAAGCAGGCTGGAAGACCTCAAGCAAGCTGCGTGTTATAGACGTGCCCCGTCTGGTCCACTGTCTTTTCATGGTACTGATATACAAGGCTGCAGCTCGCATACAGACATTGACGATCCCGAGGCCACCATCCAGTGGGGGCAGTTTAAGTTTCTGGTAACGGACTTTAAACATGGAATCCGCCGTGAGATAATAGCCAAAAGATGCCTGAAGGTTGTGCCCAATCGCCGTCGGCAGAGGGAGAACTTGCGCGATGTGGACCAATTTTGATGCCACACAACGATTAAGAAACTCAACGCGTTGAAGTGTATCCTGGCGGCGCAGGAGGTTCTGGCGGACGTCGTTGCAGATGACTGTGCGTGAGACTGTGGGGGTAGAGGGAATGCTCAGATACCGGGAAGTCGGCACAAGTGGCAGGGGTTCTACCTCACCTTCCTGGAGGCTTCGTCCAATGTGCATTGCAGAAGATTTGGCGACATTCATGGCACTGCCAGCGGAAGCCCCCTAACGTGTCATCAAATCGAGGACTGCTCCAATGTCAGAGCTGGGAGCGAATAAGGAGGAGGTCATCAGCATATGCCTGACAGCGAAAAGTGTGTTGGTGTAGGGTGAGGCCAATTAGGGGCTCAAGGGAAATGGCATACAGGATGGTAGAGAGGGTCCACCCTTTCCGTATGGAATGGTAGATTGGTACCGGCCCTGCTAAACGTCCATTGACTTGGACACGTGAACTGGCACTGTTGCAAAGACGCTGAAGGACGTCGAGGAACGATGGAGGGATGCCCATTCGGGCCGCCACCGAAAACAGGAAACGATGGCTCACTTGATCGAAGGCGCTGTCGGGCGTCGTTTGCTCTGGGGAGAGGATATGAGGGAGTATGGTTGGGAGACGCATTGCCAGTAAGCGAGCGAAAATCTTGTGATCGGCACAGAGCAGGTGGGCGGTCTGTAGCTCGTGACTGTCGTATGTGGACCGGAATGATGATGCCATCAACAAAGGCGGGTGGGATTGCTTGGTCAGATATCATCAGTTCCTGATACATAATCGTCCACCGCGGTGTCATGCGGTCCTTGAAGGCACAGTACAACTCAATCAGTAAGCCGTCAATGCTGGACGATCCGTTTATCACACTGCAACAGGATTTACGTAGCTTATACAATCAAATACCAACTTTGGCTTATTACATGCTATGCCCCAACAGAACAAATTAGTCCTGTCACGGAAAAGCCACGTATAACACTACCGTCTGCTACTGCTATACCATAACCTTAACGTGGTAAGCAGATTGTAAAATGGGACTTTTTTGTTAAAGTAATTATGGTATAAAGCAACAGAGCAGTGTTACCCTCTGTGAGGAATTTTGTTTGTTGACCGTGTTGTACCTAACACAGGTGGCTTATCGGAAGTGAAAGTCAGACTTATGTAAATATTTAAACAGTAATAAACAATATTTTACCTACCTACACAGTTCAAAGAATAAAGAAAACGGTCACCAGCCTAATTAGACATAAGAATGAGTAACATTCTTATTCACGAAAATAGGTATCAGTAACTTTAACGGACAAACACTACCTATACTTAGCCACACGCGAGTGCAATGAACTCTGGCACCTGAGTTTAAGGTTGGAGTTAACAAATCAGAGCCAACTATTTGCATAAATATAACATATAACAATGCCCACTATTACTTTCAGGGCTTATTCAAACTGAATGGTCTTTATAACATTATTATTAATATTCACTGTGGAATCGTAAATTGGACATAGGTTCAGTATTACTTTTCACACATTTCCCAAATTTTCACTGCAAAATTATGAACTGGTCATTGGTTAAGTCTCTTCAGCTAAATACTTTTCTGTTTAGAATGAAAGTTAAATGGAATTCACTAACAGGTTACTTCTCACTGTCTTTTGAATAAAGAAATTATTGTTTTCATAAATAGTGGTCTTTCTATTAATCTTTATCTAGCATGAGCACAATAGAAAAACTGTTGATCATGTAACACCATTAATATGCACTTTTTATACACAAGAGAGCCCAGTATTGTACAGAATTTCACTTGAATAGCAGGAGTAATTGAAACTTGCTATAGTTAAGTAACTTTGTGCATTTGAACTACTTCCAGTGGAGGGGGACCCTTAATCTTCACCACTGTAGTAGAGCAAACTAAATACACTTTCATTACACTAAAGAAACAAGCCCTTGACAACTATGAACATGTAACCTTCAACAGTATTAGTTCTAAACTCTTACTGCAGTAGAACACAACTTGATGTGGTTATACGAAAATAGCTCACCTTTGGTTGATTTTCAACAGACTGTGCTGTGATCATTTACTAAGCAAAACTTTATAATCCTCAGTTTTGAGAACTTTCGCTTTAGAAGTTGGCAACAAAATTTTAACAAGCAGTTATAATAGAAAAATTATTTTCAGTAAGCATTATTTACTATATTACTCAGTTCTGCTAAAACTCTGAGATTTAATGTTCTTTCAGTAAGGACACTCGGTAATCACATTAGCATGGGAAGGACCCTAAATGGTTGTGTGACTAGGGATAAAAACCAAGGTAAGTATAAAGTTCGAGTGTAAGTTACCTTTTTTGCACACTAGAACATCCAATGAGCTGATCCTTCACCATAAATTTCTAATATTCCTTGGTTCCTTTTTCAGTGATTGTGCAATGTGCTGGCGATTGCATGTTGGTAGATGGATTTGCAGGTAGAATTGCTGGACTCTGTCGTTTCTTGGTGGCGATGATAGATATCAATTCCAGAATAGTTGCAGCTTTTTAGCCATCCACCCGAGGCATTGGAAAGCGGCACGGAAAGCCTCTCTCAGCACCAGCACAATACACAGCTTTTACATGAGCAGTTAACATTTTGGTAGCTCGTCCCCGTCTGACTCTTTGTTCCACCTTTTCTACGTATGTCAACCACATTTTGTGCGCGCTACAAGTTCCGTTCTCGAGGGAAGCCATAACAAATTTTACATACGAAATAACTAAGAACCGTAAGTGAAGGTCAACAGTTTACATAACAGCAACCAAACATATTAAATAAAACAGAACATTTGCACATACTGACATTTCTACAAAGAATTATTCACACAGAAATTACAATTATATACAGTAAGTTTTGTTCCCTCCAAATGGGACAAAGAATTTAAATGACAGATACACCACATTGCATAGAATCAAACAACATTTACAGAAGCTCAACGATGTAACATTAAATAAAACAAAAGGCATAATAAATCAGTAGAGCATTAGAGCTATGGTGTTACATGTTGGCTACACCCCTGTCGATTGCGTTGTCGACTTCGTCTCGCGGGACGGCCACTGTCAGAGCATCCTCCCTCGTGTGGGGGAGGGTGCACGTGACGTAATGCAAAATGGTGTCGTCTGTTTATCTCCTTCACTATAAGTACGACGGCAGTGTTCCACGAATGCGTGGACGATGTTATTCTGATTGGTCACCCGCGTGCCATGAGGCGTGGTCAGAGTGTTGATGATCTGCCGACTATATGATGCATGGATGGAAATTCGAAACTCACATGATCGTGGCGCCGAGTTCGTATCACTACCCCTTGCAATATCCGGCGTGCCAGCGCAGTTATCCTCCTCTTTGTTCTTTGACGTTCCAACTGGTTGTCTGGGGATGGCGGATGAGTGTCCAGATCTCTGAGAATCGCATAATAGACGTCAACAGTGTTGTGATGTCAATCGGCCAAGTGTCCTTCGGATCGCTGGTTTGGCGCAGTCCATCCACCATGTCAATGTCGAACGGTTAGCGTGGAAGGCGTCTTCTGCAGGCTGTCCACGTCTCAGTGACTTGCTGGCGACGAGTCATGTCATGCAGATGAGAAGTATTTAACTCTTCAGGCTTTCCCGGCGATCTAATGACATCTTGGGTTGTCGAGTGTTCTGCCGGATATCAGCGTCGTACTTGCACGATATTTCGGTCACGTAGCTCGTAACCTTCATCAGGTGCGACCTGAGACTGCTCCTCGAGTGGACCTGGTCCAGTATTTATGCCTATGGCCTTTCCCCTCCACCAACGGCTGCAGGCGCTTCCTCTGTGGTCCGCGCCCATTCCCTGCGACCTGCTGTAGCGTTGCTGCTCCGTTTTCCGTCCGCTGCGGTTCTAGGTGTTCCCTCTGCGGTCCGCGCCCACCAAACCCGCTCTTGGGGGTTTCATCTACGGCCTGGGGTACCAAGCGTTCCCAGGTATCGTGAAGCAGGAGGTCTCGCACCACTATACGTAGTTCCTGGCATGTAGTGACGAGTGGAATCTGATCTTTTGGGTACAGAACGCAGTTAAAATCACCTGCTAGTAGGCAGAGGTTATATCGCCCTAAAAACAGGGAGCTACATCCTCTAAATAAAACTAGGCCCGTTCATGTCGTTGGACGGTGCCTGATGAGAGTAGCTATTAATGATGCATGTCCTCATGGCAGTGACTGCCATGCCCCGAGCTGATGGAAGGAAGGCGACGTTGGTGACAGAAAGAAGAAACAGGAGTCGATTTAGAAGAGATAGGGGATCCAGTATTAGAATCGGAATTTAAAAGAGCTTTGGAGGACTTACGGTCAAATAAGACAGAAGGGATAGATAACATTCCATCAGAATTTCTAAAATCATTGGGGAAGTGGCAAAAAACGACTATTCACGTTGGTGTGTAGAATATATGAGTCTGGCGTCATACCATCTGACTTTCGGAAAAGCATCATCCACACAATTCCGAAGACGGCAAGAGCTGACAAGTGCGAGAATTATCGCACAATCAGCTTAACAGCTCATGCATCGAAGCTGCTTACAAGAATAATATACAGAAGAATGGAAAAGAAAATTGAGAATGCGCTAGGTGACGATCAGTTTGGCTTTAGGAAAAGTAAAGGGACGAGAGAGGCAATTCTGACGTTACGGCTAATAATGGAAGCAAGGCTAAAGAAAAGTCAAGACACTTTCATAGGATTTGTCGACCTGGAAAAAGCGTTCGACAATATAAAATAGTGCAAGCTGTTCGAGATTCTGAAAAAAATAGGGGTAAGCTATAGGGAGAGACGGGTCATATACAATATGTACAACAACCAAGAGGGAATAATAAGAGTGGACGATCAAGAACGAAGTGCTCGTATTAAGAAGGGTGTAAGACAAGGCTGTAGCCTTTCGCCCCTACTCTTCAATCTGTACATCGAGGAAGCAATGATGGAAATAAAAGAAAGGTTCAGGAGTGAAATTAAAATACAAGGTGAAAGGATATCAATGATACGATTCACTGATGACATTACTATCCTGAGTGAAAGTGAAGAAGAATGAAATGATCTGCTGAACGGAATGAACAGTCTAATGAGTACACAGTATGGTTTGAGAGAAAAACGGAGAAAGACGAAGGTAATGAGAAGTAGTAGAAATGAGAACAGCGAGAAACTTAACATCAGGATTGATGGTCACGAAGTCAATGAAGTTAAGGAATTTTGCTACCTAGGCAGTAAAATAACCAATGACGGACGGAGCAAGGAGGACATCAAAAGAAGACTCGCTATGGCAAAAAAGGCATTTGTGGCCAAGAGAAGTCTACTAATATCAAATACCGGCCTTAATTTGAGGAAGAAATTTCTGAGGATGTACGTCTGGAGTACAGCATTGTATGGTAGTGAAACATGGACTGTGGGAAAACCGGAACAGAAGAGAATCGAAGCATTTGAGATGTGGTGCTATAGACGAATGTTGAAAATTAGGTGGACTGATAAGGTAAGGAATGAGGAGGTTCTATGCAGAATCGGAGAGGAAAGGAATATGTGGAAAACACTGATAAGGAGGTTCAAATGGTTCAAACGGCTCTGAGCACTATGGGACTCAACTGCGGACGTCATTAGTCCCCTAGAACTTAGAACTAGTTAAACCTAACTAACCTAAGGACATCACAAACATCCATGCCCGAGGCAGGATTCGAACCTGCGACCGTAGCGGTCTTGCGGTTCCAGACTGTAGCGCCTTTAACCGCACGGCCACTTCGGCCGGCTGATAAGGAGGAGGGACAGGATGATAGGACATCTGCTAAGACATGATGGAATGACTTCCATGGTACTAGAGGGAGCTGTAGAGGGCAAAAACTGTAGAGGAAGACAGAGATTGGAATAAGTCAAGCAAATAATTGACGACGCAGGTTGCAAGTGCTACTCTGAGATGAAGAGGTTAGCACAGGAAAGGAATTCGTGGCGGGCCGCATCAAACCAGTCAGTAGACAAAAAAAAAAAAAAAAAAAAAGTCGTCTTGGGGGCCGATGACCTCAGATGTTAAGTTCCATAGTGCTTAGAGCCATTGGAACCATTTGGTCAGGTAACGGGTCTTGCTCCTCGACTTCCTCCTCGTGCCACGCCGTGCTGGCGGGCACCGGTGTATCGTCGATTGCGGAAGATCATTTAATGGATCGTGGTGTAGTGTCGGCTGTGATTTGTGCATCAATTATTTCAGCGTCCGCATGGGGCGTCGGGGTGACGGGCGCAGGCTCACCGGTGGGTGCCTCCGCGCTCATAACGTCTTCGTCAGCAGTAGTGGATTCTGGAGCGTCGTGCTGTTCGACGGTTACGTCATCCTCGGCTTGCGACGTCTCCTCTTGGCCGGAAACAGTGTGGAGCCTTCTCTTGCGACGTTTCGGAGAACGTTGTTTCCTTATGCGACCCTCAGTGTCCGACGACGGAAGAGCGCCGCGTCGCTCTGGCAGGAAGGCCGCCCTAGGGACGATGAGCGAGTCGACCTCCATCGTGTTGCCGAGTGTTAGGGTCGGCGGTCAGTCGCGTCGGCATCGTCAGAGCGGCGTCGACGGTCGGCCGAGGTGGCGAACGTCCCAGGCGCTTTCCATCGGGATCTGGTCGGGCTCATTAGTGGAGTCGTCTGTGGCGTCCAGGCGGCTTTGCGAAGAGGTAGGAGAGGCTAGAGCAGCGGCGTAGGTCACCGGTAACACCGTAGGTTGCGATGTGGGTGGTCCTCCAGCAGTTGGAAGTTGCGTAACACGCCATTGTAGGCATTCGGATCTCAGGTGGCCTTCTTTGCCGCACTCAGAACAGGTCCGAGGCTGGCCGACGTATACAGAGTGGTCCATTGATAGTGACCAGGCCAAATATTTCACGAAATAAGCATCAAGCGAAAAAACTACAAAGATCGAAACTCGTCTATCTTGAAGGAGGAAACCAGATGGCTCTATGGTTGGCCCGCTAGATGGCGCTGCCGTAGGTCAAAAGGATATCGACTGCGTTTTTTAAAATAGGAACCTCGATTTTTTATGGACGGTACTTGCTTCATGATACATTACCCGTGTTAAAATGGACCGTTTACCTAATGTGGAAAAGGTCGATATCGTGTTGATGTTTGGCTATTGTGATCAAAATGCCCAACGGGCGTTTAATAACACGAACGTCGGTTTAATACAGCATCCTAAGTTCTACATATTGTAATTTATACGATACTAGCAATCAGATTTTGAAGAGTAAAACTGTGTTGAATTCTTCTTTTTTATAACTATAATAATTTATTCCTGTTTCTTTGCCTTATCGTTTATCCCGTTAAATATGGGATCTTCGTTTTTTAAAAATTTGTCAAATTTTATTTAAATCATTTAACTCTGTGGCTGGATGCTATTCCCGATGCCACAATCGTCGGGGTAAACGGAGGAAGGGTGTCTTTTGTACTTGCTACTCAAGTCTCAAATAATAAGAAACACAGAACGCTGTTACAAACCTGGCGCAACGACGCAACTATGTTAGTAAACAAAGTAACATATCACAACTGAATAGCAACAATTACTTAAGCTGAAGAAAATATTTAAATATGGCTAAATGAAATTATGTTTTCGAAGTTCTTTTAATGAGAGCTAGCTTGAAATTTAAGTACTTAATTTAGTGATGGAACATATATACCTCATGGACCAGATGCAGGATCCTGGCAAAGCTATAGAGATTCTACTTAAATGATGCATCATGGAATTCTTAGATGCAGGATCCTGGCAAAGCTATAGCGATTCTACTTAGATGATGCATCGTGGAATTCTTGATATATATACGGTGGTCCACTGATAGTGAGGGACCCAAATATCTCACGGAACCCGTATAGCTTGAAGGGGGAGACCAGATGGCGCTATGGTTGGCCCACTAGATGTCGCTGCCATAGGTCAAACGGATATCAACTGAGTTTTTTTAAATAGGAACCTCCCATTTTTTATTACATATTCATGTAGTACGTAAAGAAATATGAGTGTTTTAGTTGGTCCACTTTTTCCGCTTTGTGACAGATGGAGCTGTAATAGTCACAAACGTATAAGTACGTGGTATCACGTAACATTCCGCCAGTGCGGACGGTATTTGCTTCGTGATACATTACCCGTGTTAAAATGGACCGTTTACCAATTGCGGAAAAGGTCGATATCGTGTTGATGTATGGCTATTGTGATCAAAATGCCCAACGGGCGTGTGCTATGTATGCTGCTCGGTATCCTGGACGACATCATCCAAGTGTCTGGACCGTTCGCCGAATAGTTACGTTATTTAAGGAAACAGGAAGTGTTCAGTCACATGTGAAACGTCAACCACGACCTGCAACAAATGGTGATGTCCAGGTAGGTGTTTCAGCTGTTGTCGCGGCTAATCTGCGCATCAGTAGCAGACAAATTGCTTGAGAATCGGGAATCTAAAAAACGTCGGTGTTGAGAATGCTACATCAACATCGATTGCACTCGTACCTTATTTCTATGCACCAGTAATTTCATGGCGACGTCGTGTACAGTTCTGCCACTGGGCACAAGAGAAATTACAGGCGATGGCAGATTTTTTTGCACATGTTCTATTTAATTACGAAGCGTCATTCACCAACAGCAGTAAAATAAACCGGCATAATATGCAGTATTGGTCAACGATAAATCCACGATGACCGCTACAAGTGGAACATCAGCGACCTTGGGGGGTTAATGTATGGTGCGGCTTTATGGGAGGAATGATAATTGGCCCCCATTTTGTCGATGGCAATCTAAATGGTACAATGTATGCTGATTTCCTACATAATGTTCTACCGATGTTACTACAACATGTTTCACTGAATGACGGAATGGCGATGTACTTTCAACATGATGAATGTCCGGCACATAGCTCGCGTGCGGTTGAAGCAGTAATGGATAGCATATTTCGTGACAGGTGGATTGGTCGTCGAAGCATCATACCATGGCCCGCACGTTCACCGGATCTGACATCCCCGGATTTCTTTCTGTGGTGAAAGTTGAAGGATATCCACCGACAACGCCTGACAACATGTGTCAGCGCATTGTCAATGCATGTGTAAACATTACGGAAGGCGAACTACTCGCTGTTGAGAGGAATGTCGTTACACGTATTGCCAAATGCATTGAGGTTGACGGACAGCATTATTGCATTAATGTGGTATTTACTGGTAACCACGCTGTAACAGCATGCGTTCTCAGAAATGATAAGTTCACAAAGGTACATGTATCGCATTGGAACAACCGAAATAAAATGTTCAAACCTACCTACGTTCTGTATGTTAATTTCAGAAACCTACCTGTTACCAATTGTTCGTCTAAAGTTGTGAGCCATATGTTTGTGACTATTACAGAGCCTTTTTTTTCACAAAGCGAAAAAAGTGGTCCAACTAAAACATTCATATTTCTTTTCGTACTACACGAATATGTAATAAAAATGGGGGTTCCTATTTAAAAAAAAAACGCAGTTGATACCGTTTGACCTATGGCAGTGCCATCTAGCGGGCCAACCATAGCGCGATCTGGCTTCCCCCTTCAAGATAGACCAGTTTCGTTCTTTGTAGTTTTTTCGTTTGGCGCTTATTTCGTGAGATATTTGCCCCGTCACGATCAATGGACCCCCTGTATAATTATTGCACAGCATCCGCCGATGTGTAAGTAGGACGGAACGTGGCTTCGGAGATCAATGGTGACCTCTCGGATGCCGTTTAGGATATGCCCTAAACTGTGTCTACTTCTCCGCAGTATGGCCGTGGACGGTGCCGTACGATCGGAGTTCCGCGACGACTTCCTCAGCAGGAAGTTCGAATGGCAATTCGAAAATGCGTATCGTACGCGCACCTAAGCCCGCGTCGTAGACGGTTACCGCCCCCACATACTTTCAGGATGATAGAAGCAGAGCTCCTGTTTGGTCTCACGTAGGATGCGTTCGCACGCCGAGTCGTTAATGATTTTTACACCGTGCTGCTCACGATCGACAAATGTATGTCGATATTATCGGTCGTTGAGATCTTCACTTCCTGTCGCAGAAAACGCTCCACCTCGAGTGCTTTAGGTCGGGCATAATCGTTGCAGAAAGTATACCGGAGTGCAGACTTACGGTAATGGTTCGCGATGTATACGGTAAGCCGCACTTAAGGGGAGGTTTACTATCTGTGGCCCGAAAAAAGCATTTTCTTTGAGAATTTTTTTTCTCGGTATGTGTTACAGATATCAAAATGTTTATTGATATTTCCTCTACAAATTTGAATTTTTCGACCGGAAATGTTGCAGAGCAATGGTGGAAGTGCCGTCGGGACGAAACAAAATTTCGATGTAAACCTCCATGCGCGGTATGTCGCAGGTCAGCCGGCACGTCTGAAATAAAAATTGAGTCGACGTTAGCGAAGTATATAAGATTATTTAGGAGTTGTACCTCGCTTAAGTTATTTGGACCGTAGGAAACGAAATGGCGGCCATTTGAAAAAAAGAGGGTTTTTTCATCGATTTTTCGGCTTCCTCGGCCAAGTAAAAATATTTATAGTTGATGGATTGGAATAAAAGTGGTACAACTCCTAGACAATTTAGTTAGCCTCGTCGGGAACAAAGAATCATGCCAATCGGTTCAGAAGATTTGAAGTCACCATACCGCGCGATAAAAAAACGTCATATCGGGAAAAACGCGTTTGAAGTTTTGACTACTATAAATGCAATATTATGCAACTTACGTTCAATCTGCTATTCCGGGCCCATAAACTAGTCCTTCCTCTTCCTCACAGAGGGCGTTTTGCTCCACCTGGGCCATCCTGCGCTGCTCCAGAGCAGCTCGTACTGCCGGTGACAAGCGGTTTTCGGCCGCTTGCATCCGGTGGTTGTCCGAATGCTTGGCGAACTGCGTCGAATAGAGTCCCAGCGTGACGTCCGTCGTTGTCATGGCCTTCAGAATTGCTGGACACACTTCGCTGAAGCTGCTCACTGCGAGGGAAGTCGCAATCTCGACAGTCTTCGCACCAGAATGCGAATGCTTGGGTGCTAACTTTCAAACACACGCGTTCAAATTTTCATTTGAATTTTGTGTGTTTCCTCCCACGCACGGGTACAATAACTCCTCCTCTGAAAGGGCCTCGTAGATCGGATGAATCACTTTTTGAACTTCTTTGGAGAGCGGCTGGTCGTATTGATTGATATTCGTCCAGATGTCCGGTAGCCTCTGCAGTGCGCCACTTGCGCCAGCTAGTTTCCACAGCCGGACAATTTTGGTGTTGCGGGTGATTATCCGACGAACACTTGTGGAAATACGTTGCCCAAATTGTCTTCTTCATCTGTTCCACCGAACTGGAATGCCGCAGGATTTTTTGTTCAACTGCGAATAACAAACATTTCGAAACTTCCTGGCAGATTAAATCTGTGTGCCCGACCGAGACTCGAACTCGGGACCTTTGCCTTTCGCGGGCAAGTGCTCTACCAACTGAGCTACCGAAGCACGACTGACGTACGGTACTCACAGCTTTACTTCTGCCAGTATGTCGTCTCCTACCTTCCAAACTTTACAGAAGCTCTCCTGCGAACCTTGCAGAACTAGCACTCCTGAAAGAAAGGATAATGCGGAGACATGGCTTAGCCACAGCCTGAGGGATGTTTCCAGAATGAGATTTTCACTCTGCAGCGGAGTGTGCGCTGATATGAAACGTCCTGGCACATTGAAACTGTGTGCTCGACCGAGACTCGAACTCGGGACCTTTGCCTTTCTCGGGCAAGTGCTCTACCAACTGAGCTACCGAAGAACGACTGACGTACGGTACTCACAGCTTTACTTCTGCCAGTATGTCGTCTCCTAACTTCCAAACTTTACAGAAGCTCTCCTGCGAACCTTGCAGAACTAGCACTCCGTTCCGTATTCGGAAAAACCGTTTCAGGGGTGGATTATAAACACTTTTATTTTTGAACCCAAAAGATAGTAAACCTCCCCTTAAGCAACGGCTGTCAGAATGTAAACAAGGCGAGCTCTCGCTCCGCACACGGTAAACACGGATGTGTCCGCACTGTTGCCCTGCCGAAGGCAGACTGCTGCTCAGTCAGCTATGGAGGAGGAGCGAAGAAGGATGAAGTGTAACGAGTGTAGCCCCAGTAGTTTGATATTGCGGAGAGCATTCTTTCATGTGCATGGGGAGGACTCCGAAACAGAGGCACTTCTGTCCGAAGGAGAAGAAGCGCTCGACCCGGGTCAATACAGCAGCAGCTGACCGCTACGTTGTGGAATAAGCAGGTGGGGTCCCAGGGCACACATCGGGTGCAAGTGCAACCACATCTAACTGGACAGCAAGGCAATCAATCTCACGCTTCACAGTAGCACGGCGACTGCATGTGGAATGGCCTCTCTTCCCGACGATCAGTACATTGTTTTTGCGTTGACATTCGCCTATCGGCACCACCGTTTGTGATGGTGCTAAGAGCGTAGGGAATGTACCAGTGAGGAGTTGGGTGGCGTGCGCTTTTTGGGTGAGAGCAGTTTCAGTCCGGGTAGTGATTCATACGGGGAGGGATGGGAACAAGCAATGAACCCAGTAACATTTTCGAACACGATCGGTTTGGTGGTCCAGGCATTGTCATGTTGAGAGACACAGTGTTTCATTGGCGTACTAACCACGTATTCTTTGAAATCAGTGACGCGGTATTCCTTCCCCACCTGCGACTTTCAGGAGAGCATTAGGTGTTGACTTCACTTCTATGGATGATAATGCGCAATATCATCGAACAGCGCAAGTGGAGGAGATCTCGGAAAGAGACAATGTTCGTCGAATGGACTGGCCCGCAAGTTTCCGCGATTTGAGTTCCATCAAACACGTCTTGGACGCGTTTACGAGACGTGCTGCCAGCACGTTCACATGCACCAAAGACCATCCTGCGGTTGTCATCCGCTGGTGGACGGATGGAAGGCCCTACCACAAGAATTCCTTATCAAATTTGTGACTAGGATGGGAGCACTCCGCAGAGCAGGCTCTGCCGCCCTATTAAGAATTACGTCTCTCTTTTTGTAATGTTCAGGGGACCATCATGAATCGCGGTGACTCCACTGTAAATACACTACTGGCCAGTAAAATTGCTACACCAAGAAGAAATGCAGATGATAAACGGGTACTCATTGGACAAATACATTATACTAGAACTGACATGTAATTGCATTTTCACGCGATTTGGGTACATAGATCCTGAGAAATCAGTACCCACAACAACCACCTCTGGCCGTAATAACTGCCTTCATACGCCTGGGCATTGAGTCAAACAGAGCTTGGATGCCGTGTACAGGCACAGCTGCCCATGCAGCTTCAACACGATACCACAGTTCATCAAGAGTAGTGACTGGCGTATTGTGACGAGCCTGTTGCTCGGCCACCATTGACTAGACGTTTTCACTTGGTGAGAGATCTGGAGAATGTGCTGGCCAGGGCAGCAGTCGAACATTTTCTGTATCCAGAAAGGCCCGTACATGACCTGCAACATGCGGTCGCGCATTATCCTCCTGAAATGTAGGCTTTCGTAGGGATCGAATGAAGGGTAGAGCCACGGATCGTAAGACATCTGAAATGTAACGTCCACTGTTCAAAGTGCCCTCAATGAGAACAAGAAGTGACCGAGACGTGTAACCAATGGCACCCCATACCATCATGCCGGCCGGGTGATAAGTCAGAATGGCGATGACGAATACACGCCTCCAATGTGCGTTCACCCCGATGTCGCCAAACACGGATGCGACCATCATGATGCTGTAAACAGAATCTGGATTCATCCGAAAAAATGAGGTTTTGCCATTCGTGCACCCAGGTTCGTCGTTGAGTACACCATTGCAGGCGCTCCTGTCTGTGATGCAGCGTCAAGGCTAACCGCAGCCACGGTCTCCGAGCTGATAGTCCATGCTGCTGCAAACGTCGTCGAACTGTTCGTGCAGATGGTTGTTGTCTTGCAAACGTCCCCATCTGTTGACTCAGGGATCGAGACGTGGCTGCACGATCCGTTACAGAAATGTGGATAAGATGCCTGTCATCTCGACTGCTAGTGATACGAGGCCGTTGGGATCGAGCACGGCGTCCCGTATTACCCTCCTGAACCCACCGATTCCATATTCTGCTAACAGTCATTGGATCTCGACCAACGTGAGTAGCAGTGTCGCGATACCTTTAAACCGCAATCGCGATAGGCTACTATCCAACCTTTATCGAAGTCGGAAACGTGACGGTACGCATTTCTCCTCTTTACACGAGGCATCACAGCAACGTTTCACCAGGGAACGCCGGTCAACTGCTGTTTGTGTATGAGAAATAGGTTGGAACCTTTCCTCATGTCAGCACGTTGTAGGTGTCACCACCGGCGCCAACCTTGTGTCAATGCTCTGAAAAACTGCACATCACAATATATTCTTCCTGTCGATTAAATTTCGCGTCTGTAGCTCGTCATCTTCGTGGTGTAGCAAAATTAATGGCCACTAGTATATTTTTATTGTGAGTAATCTATGTAC
Source organism: Schistocerca americana (assembly GCF_021461395.2). Classification (NCBI taxonomy): domain Eukaryota; kingdom Metazoa; phylum Arthropoda; class Insecta; order Orthoptera; family Acrididae; genus Schistocerca; species Schistocerca americana. The sequence continues at coordinate 897,756,766 of NC_060121.1, forward strand.
AGTATGAGTACCCAACTTTATTGGAGTGATGTTCAGACAGTGCACTGCAGGATTGATTTTATTAGTAATGTTAATGTCACGACTTGCTGCTAGGCGCTGGTACACGTGCGGTGAGGAAGGATTGAAACATATGTGTGCATTACAGTCGTAGATGGTCAACATGGTTCTGGACAAGGTGAGTAGATCTTCATTCGTAGAGATGTTTTTTCAAAACAACGACGCATTAAAGGCATACGGAGAGGTCTTCTTTCTGCACTTGGGTTGAAAAACATGATTCGGCAGTTCCAGTTAACTGGCGATTTAGGAATTGCTCCTGGGACAGGTCGACGGCCAATAACGCGACAAATTGCCGAAGAATTTACTGTAGCCGTGGCTGAGAATGCTGGACGCAATGTGCAATCTTGAAGCAGCGCACGACCCGTGTCACGACAGCTGAACATTCATTGGTGCACATGACATATTTTGGGTAACAGTAGAGCAATCTCTAGTGGAGTTCCGGCTGTCGTGGGTGCAGATGATCGTCACACTGAGCAATATTTGTGTCCCAGAACGTAAACATGGTACGAAATTAACAGAAGTTACCATCTCATTTAAAAATTAAAGTGTGTTTCTTTCAATGACTTATTCGTTATTTCTCTCTCACGTCTCCTTACAAATGCTTCCAGAAAGAAATACGGAGTGATCAAAAGTCTCTCCGCAGTGCCGTATGATTGTTAGTCGCGCCAGCCGGAGTGGCCGTGCGGTTCTAGGCGCTACAGTCTGGAGCCGAGCGACCGCTACGGTTGCAGGTTCGAATCCTGCCTCGGGCATGGATGTGTGTGATGTCCTTAGGTTAGTTAGGTTTAATTAGTTCTAAGTTCTAGGCGAGTGATGACCTCGGAAGTTAAGTCGCGTAGTGCTCAGAGCCATTTGAACCATTTTTTTTTTTGTTAGCCGCGCGTGCCATATTATTGTTCACCTGCCTGTGTTACTTCCCTTCAAGTGGACTCTCCCAACATTCCACTGTTTCGTTTATATCAGTAAAAATGAATAACTTGTATTTCACTGAGTTTCTGTTTGCTTTTGAAAAGCAAACTGGTGCCTTTCATTTATTATTATAATGTTGTTCTACCAGGAACCGACGGAAGATCCTGTTAATATCACTGAGTTTCATTTCGGTATATTCACTCCGGCATACGGCATGCGCGGAGAGACTTTTTGAACTCCCCGTATATTTGTGTAGATAACAAGAAACGTTATTTTATTATTGTATTGAAAATTCAATAATATTTTCTTCATTATTTTGCTATTTTTGTGGAATTTTTTAAAAAAAACATTTCCTTCCTTCTGTAAAACAGATATATTTTTCATCTAGCGCACTCTACAAATTCGAAACCCTTACATCCGTGCAGTTTGCATCTGAAACAACTTTTTCGGGTTTTATTCATCATGTTACGCAGATGCATGGTGTTACGGCGTTAAGTCAGCGCCTGCACGCCAGTGGGGAACAATATAGAAGAGAAGGCTGTGAGAAGAAGTCAGTCAGTCGCACGGTCTCCGATCTCACTCCAGGATGACAACGCAACAGTGGCCGCCTCTAGGGAAAGGCGTCATAAGCGCTGTGCCCGACTGGTGAGGGCCCACTTCGATAACAGCTTCAACGTTATCCACTTCATTAGCCGACGCATTTTAGTCTCTTCATTAGCAATCAAAGAAGTAGTAAGGAATAAACAGATACGCTTGAAGTCATCTAAGGTTATGGTTACTGAGTAAGGAATAGTTCACTGGGCAGTACAGTTGAAGAGGAGTGGAAATCTCTGAAGAAGGCAGTCACAGAAGTTGGACAGAAAAACATAGGTACAAAGAAGGTAGCTACGAAGAAACTAGGAGTAACAGAAGAGATACTTCAGCTGATCAATGGAAGAAGGAAGTACAAAAATGTTCAGGGAAATACAGGAATACAAGTTGCTGAGGGAGGAAACCCCCCATGAACCATGGACCTTGCTGTTGGTGGGGAGGCTTGCGTGCCTCAGCGATACAGATAGCCGTACCGTAGGTGCAACCACAACGGAGGGGTATCTGTTGAGAGGCCAGACAAACGTGTGGTTCCTGAAGAGGGGCAGCAGCCTTTTCAGTAGTTGCAAGGGCAACAGTCTGGATGATTGACTGATCTGGCCTTGTAACAATAACCAAAACGGCCTTGCTGTGCTGGTACTGCGAACGGCTGAAAGCAAGGGGAAACTACAGCCGTAATCTTTCCCGAGGGCATGCAGCTTTACTGTATGATTACATGATGATGGCGTCCTCTTGGGTAAAATATTCCGGAGGTAAAATAGTCCCCCATTCGGATCTCCGGGCGGGGACTACTCAAGAGGATGTCGTTATCAGGAGAAAGAAAACTGGCGTTCTACGGATCGGAGCGTGGAATGTCAGATCCCTTAATCGGGCAGGTAGGTTAGAAAATTTTAAAAGGGAAATGGATAGGTTGAAGTTAGATATAGTGGGAATTAGTGAAGTTCGTGGCAGGAGGAACAAGACTTCTGGTCAGGTGACTACAGGGTTATAAACACAAAATCAAATAGGGGTAATGCAGGAGTAGGTTTAATAATGAACAGGAAAATAGGAATGCGGGTAAGCTACTACAAACAGCATAGTGAACGCATTATTGTGGCCAAGATAGATACGAAGCCCACACCTACTGCAGTAGTACAAGTTTATATGCCAACTAGCTCTGCAGATGACGAAGAAATTGAAGAAATGTATGATGAAATAAAAGAAATTATTCAGATTGTGAAGGGAGCCGAAAATTTAATAGTCATGGGTGACTGGAATTCGAGTGTAGGAGAAGGGAGAGAAGGAAACATAGTAGGTGAATATGGATTGGGGGACAGAAATGAAAGAGGAAGCCGCCTGGTAGAATTTTGCACAGAGCACAACATAATCATAACTAACACTTGGTTTAAGAATCATGAAAGAAGGTTGTATACATGGAAGAACCCTGGAGATACTAAAAGGTATCAGATAGATTATATAATGGTAAGACAGAGATTTAGGAACCAGGTTTTAAATTGTAAGACATTTCCAGGGGCAGATGTGGACTCTGACCACAATCTATTGGTTATGACCTGTAGATTAAAACTGAAGAAACTGCAAAAAGGTGGGAATTTAAGGAGATGGGACCTGGATAAACTAAAAGAACCAGAGGTTGTACAGAGATTCAGGGAGAGCATAAGGGAGCAATTGACAGGAATGGGGGAAATAAATACAGTAGAAGAAGAATGGGTAGGTTTGAGGAATGAAATAGTGAAGGCAGCAGAGGACCAAGTAGGTAAAAAGACGAGGGCTAGTAGAAATCCTTGGGTAACAGAAGAAATATTGAATTTAATTGATGAAAGGAGAAAATATAAAAATGCAGTAAGTGAAACAGGGAAAAAGGAATACAAACGTCTCAAAAATGAGATCGACAGGAAGTGCAAAATGGCTAAGCAGGGATGGCTAGAGGACAAACGTAAGGATGTAGAGGCCTATCTCACTAGGGGTAAGATAGATACCGCCTACAGGAAAATTAAAGAGACCTTTGGAGATAAGAGAACGACTTGTATGAATATCAAGAGCTCAGATGGAAACCCAGTTCTAAGCAAAGAAGGGAAAGCAGAAAGGTGGAAGGAGTATATAGAGGGTCTATACAAGGGCGATGTACTTGAGGACAATATTATGGAAATGGAATAGGATGTAGATGAAGATGAAATGGGAGATATGATACTGCGTGAAGAGTTTGACAGAGCACTGAAAGACCTGAGTCGAAACAAGGCCCCCGGAGTAGACAATATTCCATTGGAACTACTGACGGCCGTGGGAGAGCCAGTCCTGACAAAACTCTACTATCTGGTGAGCAAGATGTATGAAACAGGCGAAATACCCTCAGACTTCAAGAAGAATATAATAATTCCAATCCCAAAGAAAGCAGGTGTTGACAGATGTGAAAATTACCGAACTATCAGCTTAATAAGTCACAGCTGCAAAATACTAACACGAATTCTTTACAGACGAATGGAAAAACTAGTAGAAGCCAACCTTGGGAAAGATCAGTTTGGATTCCTTAGAAACACTGGAACACGTGGGGCAATACTGACCCTACGACTTATCTTAGAAGAAAGATTAAGGAAAGGCAAACCTACATTTCTAGCATTTGTAGACTTAGAGAAAGCTTTTGACAATGTTGACTGGAATACTCTCTTTCAAATTCTAAAGGTGGCAGTGGTAAAATACAGGGAGCGAAAGGCTATTTACAATTTGTACAGAAACCAGATGGCAGTTATAAGAGTCGAGGGACATGAAAGGGAAGCAGTGGTTGGGAAGGTAGTAAGACAGGGTTGTAGCCTCTCCCCGATGTTGTTCAATCTGTATATTGAGCAAGCAGTAAAGGAAACAAAAGAAAAATTCGGAGTAGGTATTAAAATTCATGGAGAAGAAATAAAAACTTTGAGGTTCGCCGATGACATTGTAATTCTGTCAGAGACAGCAAAGGACTTGGAAGAGCAGTTGAATGGAATGGACAGTGTCTTGAAAGGAGGATATAAGATGAACATCAACAAAAGCAAAACAAGGATAATGGAATGTAGTCTAATTAAGTCGGGTGATGCTGAGGGAATTAGGTTAGGAAATGAGGCACTTAAAGTAGTAAAGGAGTTTTGCTATTTGGGGAGCAAAATAACTGATGATGGTCGAAGTAGAGAGGATATAAAATGTAGGCTGGCAATGGCAAGGAAAGCGTTTCTGAAGAAGAGAAATTTGTTAACATCCAGTATTGATTTAAGTGTGAGGAAGTCATTTCTGAAAGTATTCGTATGGAGTGTAGCCATGTATGGAAGTGAAACATGGACGATAAATAGTTTGGACAAGAAGAGAATAGAAGCTTTCGAAATGTGGTGCTACAGAAGAATGCTGAAGATTAGATGGGTAGATCACATAACTAATGAGGAAGTGTTGAATAGGATTGGGGAGAAGAGAAGTTTGTGGCACAACTTGACCAGAAGAAGGGATCGGTTGGTAGGACATGTTCTGAGGCATCAAGGGATCACCAATTTAGAATTGGAGGGCAGCGTGGAGGGTAAAAATCGTAGAGGGAGACCAAGAGATGAATACACTAAGCAGATTCAGAAGGATGTAGGTTGCAGTAGGTACGGGGAGATGAAAAAGCTTGCACAGGATAGAGTAGCATGGAGAGCTGCATCAAACCAGTCTCAGGACTGAAGACCACAACAACAACAACGAGGGAGGAAATAAATAGGAAGTGCAGGGAAGCTAAGTCGAAATGGCTGCACGAAAAATGTGAAGAGACCCAAAAATAAATCATTGTCGGAAGGACTGATTCAGCATATAGGAAAGTCAAAACAGCTTTAGGTGAAAGTAAAATCAAGTGTGGTAACATTAATGGTGCAACTGGAATTCCACTGTTAAATGCAAAAGAAAGAGCGGATAGAGCCCATAGGTGAGTATACTGAAGGCCTCTATCAGATGGACGATTTGCCTGATGTGAGAGAAGAAAAGACAGGAGTATATGTGGAAGAGATTGAGGATCCAGTATTAGAATCAGAATTTAAAACAGCTTAGGAAGACTTAAGATCAAATAAGCCAGATGGGACAGATAAGATTCCGTCAGAATTTCCAAAATCATTGGGGGATGTGGCAACAAAAACACTACTCACGTTGGTGCGTAGAGTGTATGAGCCTGACGGCATACCATCTGACTTTCGCAGAAATATCACCCACACAATTCCGAAGACTGTAAGAGCTGACAAGTGTGAGGATTATCGTACAATAAGCTTAACAGTTCATGAATCGAAGCTTATGACAAGAATAATATACAGAAGATTGGAAAAGAAAACTGAGGATACGTTCGTTTGGTTTTCGGAAAAATAGAGGCAACAGAGGGGCAATTACAACGTTGCAGTTTATAATGGACGCAAGACTAAAGAAAAATCAAGACACGTTCATAGGATTTGTCGACCTGGAAAAAGCGCTCGACAATGTCAAATGGTGTAACCTGTAAGAAATACTTAGAAAATTAAGGTAAAGGGAAAGATGGGTAACATACATTATGAGAAAGTACCACGAAGGAACAATAAGAGTGGAAGGCCAAGAATGAAGAGCATGGACTAAAAAGGATGTAAGACATGGATGTAGTATTTCGCGCGTGCTGTTGAATTTATACGTCGAAGAAGCAATCATAGAAATACAAGAAAGGTTCAAGAGGGAATGAAAAAATATCAGTGATAAGATTCGCTGATGACATTGCTGCCTTCAGTGAAAGTGAAGAAGAATTACATGATTTGCTGAATAGAATGAACGGTATAATGTGTACGGAATATGGGTTGACAGTAAATCGAAGAAAGACGAAATTAATGAGAAGCAGCTGAAATGAGAGCAGCGAGAAACTTAACATGAGGATTGGTGATAACGAAGTAGGTAAAGTTAAGGAATTCTCCAACCTAGGTAGCAAAATAGCCCATGATGAATGAAAGAAGAAGAACATAGAAAGGACTACCATATTTTGTCAATATTCGTTTAAATTATTACTCTCTTACTGTTAAATTTTTAACTGTTTGTTCTACCAAGTAACAACGTTCACTGCTGTTAAACAACGGATTTGGATAGTTCTCAGTTTTACAAATTCCACATCTTTATCTGAGGTAACAAAATTAAATAAGTTCATCACTTTCAGTCTTTTACTATTCTTTCACTGTTCGTGTTCACGGAGTCAATAATGCAGATAGGATAGGACCCTTTTAGATAAATGATTGACGTAAAGTTCATTTACACTATAACAGTTGCTCTATTAAACATTCTTTTATGTAATTAAGAATAACTACTGCGATGGCTAGCCTTGTACAATCTAAAGATGAAACTCGTCGGTTATTACTTTGATGAGTTGATGTTGGTGCGATGTAGGGGATTATTCGTCGACGACGTACGCCAAGAGGCTGTTCTTTGTCGTCGATCCATATAACAAGTTTGAGCCCAGAGTACGCTTCTTGAACATTAATTCCGCTTGACGACAATTTACTGTGCCCATTGACAACCATATAGTATCCCTGGCTTTGTACTAAAGCTCTTACAGATTATTCCTTACATTCCCGCGCACAGCGTCTGTGCTTGACCGCTTGTACTAGCTGGCCACTCTCTCCGCCGACTACTTCTGCCCGACTCCGCGTTTACGCCCCTAGTGACACTGCTCCTAACTTCACGCGCCTTCTTTGGCGCCATACAGTAGGAAACTTCCCTGACTAGGCCAGCGCTTTTACTACATCGTAATTATAATATTCTTTTTTAATTAGTTCGTTTGAATTAATTCTTTGACTTATAATTATATGCCAATATTAATAAAATAACAAAAGGTACATGTGACAGAAATTACATCACAGTCACATTACGGATACAGAAGTAATTATGCGAAACATTTATTACACACTGTGTTGTATTACAACAGGTGGGAGAGTGCAAATAATGTTTCTATGTCTTCAATCACCTAGTCGTCGACGGGATGTCGAACTGTAATCTTCCTACCTTCGCTCATAGACAACTTTATGTTGCCTGTGCAAGGGTTGGAACCATAAGACTTTCTAGTTTTTCTCCTGGAGGTGGATCTAGAAATATTTTTAGCGGAGTTTACTTTTATATAATTGTATAGTGAATTTGGAAAAAAAGACTTTACTGTTTCTATAGTATTTTTAGAAATCATATAAACTAAATGCTTTCATTATAAAGTGTAGATGGAGTTTGTTCCTCTTCTTGCCATGAGGAAGGTTAGCTGGGCAATGACAGATGTACAGCTATTTTCCCTCCTTCAGTCACATTACGGTTACAGAAGTAATTATGTATTATTTTGTACACTGTGTTGTATTACAACAGGGGAGCGGGTGCAAATCGCATGTTTCTATGTCTTCAGTGAAGTTAATTTTATATAATTGTATAGTGAATTTGGAAAAAAGACTTTACTGCTTGTATAGTATTTTTAGAAATCATGTAAACTAAATGCTTTCATTATAAGGTATAGATGTAGTTCCTCTTCTTGTTATGAGGAAGGTTAGCTGGGCAATGTCAAATGAATAGCTATTTCCCCTCCTTCACAGTCACATTACGGTTACAGAAGTAATTATGCGAAAGATCTATTGCACACTGCGTTGTATTACAACAGGGGAGAGGGTGCAAATGATGTTTCTATGTCTTCAATCACCTAGTCGTCGACGGGATGTCAAACTGTAATCTTCCTACCTTCGCTCATGGACAACTTTATGTTGCCTGTGCAAGGGTTGGAACCATAAGACTTTTTAGTATTTCTGTTGGAGGTGAACCTACAAATATATATAATGGAGTTTACTTTTATATTAATGTATAGTGTATTTGGAAAAAAAAGACTTTGCTGTTTGTATAGTACACATGCATTTTTAGAAATCATATAAGCAAAATGCTTTCATTATAAGTATAGATAGAGTTTGTTCCTCTTCTTGTCATGAGGAAGGATAGCTGGGCAATGACAGATGCATAGCTATTTTCCCCCCTTCACAGTCACATTACGGTTACAGAAGTATTTATGCGAAAAATTTATGACACTCTGTGTTGTATTACAACAGGGGGGAGGGTGCAAATGGTATGTTTCTGTGTCTTCAATCACCTAGTCGTCGCCCGCTGGGATGGCCGAGTGGTTCTAGGCGCTACAGTCTGGAACCGCGCGACCGCTACGGTAGCAGGTTCGAATCCTGCCTCAGGCATGGATGTGTGTGATGTCCTTAGGTTAGTTAGGTTTAAGTAGTTCTAAGTTCTAGGGGACTGATGACCTCTGAAGTTAAGTCCCATAGTGCTCAGAGCCATTTGAACCATTTAAACCTAGTCGTCAACGGGACGTCAAACTGTAATCTTCCTACCTTCGCTCATGGACAACTTTATGTTGTCTGTCCAAGACTTGGAACCATAAGACTTTTTACTATTTCTGTTGGAGGTGAATCTACAAATAATTATAATGGAGTTTACTTTTATATAATTGTATAGTGAATCTGGAAAAAAAGACTTTACTGTTTGCATAGTACACATGTATTTTTAGAAATCATGTAAGCAAAATGCTTTCATTATAAGGTATATATGGAGTTTCTTCCTCTTCTTGTCAGGAGGAAGATTAGCTAGGCAATGACAGATGAATAGCTATTTTCCCCCCTTTTATTGAATAATTTTTGGGTTACGCAGTAATAATAAATGGGGATTATCTTGAAACGAAAACTTGTTACGAGACACTCATTTACTTTGGCAGGGAATTAAAATTGAGGAGCCACGTTTGCCGCTCTCCAATTTACGCAGAGCGTGTAAAGTTTCCCAATAAGGCGTGTCGTTTCGCAGTGCAGATACAAGAAGCGGTGTGGTTTGCAAGCCGGAAATATTGCAGCTAAAGCAATACTGAGGCGAGCGAGAAACTAAGACTTCCGCATGACGGAGTATGCACGTTCCGGCGAACACAAATGCCGTCGGAGGCGAGCCAAAGGTTGAAAGCCCAGGTTATGTTTTGTCCCCCGAGCAAGGGTGCACGCCGGCGAAAATGGCGACACGTACACGATTTAGGGCAGTTGCACGAATGAAACGCTCGGTCCCTAATTGGGCCTTTCCGCGGCCGCCATTTAAATTACGGCGCGGTGTTGGGTGGCGGAGGGTGGGGGGAGCGTGGCAGAGGTGTGTGGGTGGCGGAGGCTGGGTTCGGCGCGGCGGCAGCTGGCCGCGTCTCATTAGGGAAGGCGCTTTAATACTGTGCGACGCGCGCATGCGCAGACGCCGCCGCTGCCCCTGACCTTTGGGTCGACGCAACCCGCGGCGCGCCGCAGGTGCCGCCGCCCGCGCCGGAAATTTGTCCGTCTGGAGCTCGGCGGGAGCTTCCCTCCCCCCCCCCCCCCCCCCCATCAGCCTTGCACCTCGCGGCGGAGCTAATTGGAAATACCTAGAGAGCGTCCGGTCTGCACTACGCTCGCCATTCACTTGATAATCTCTAATGAATCAGACCGAGCGTCTTCGCAGATACGCGAGGAACTCGCGGCGATTCTGATTATAGCGGAACAGTGTTAAGGGGGGTAGGACGTCAAACGGGCCGACTTCGAGAAGGAGAGGCACCACAGGACGTTTTAATTTGCACTGCCTATACTTTTACGAATCAATTCATAAAACTTTGTCAGCATGACCAGGAAGGACTCAGGATTCACACTCATAGCAGTGGAAGTTCAAAAACACGGAAAAGTAATATTTTTTAAATGTGAAATTTCGTAATTTTTTTTACTTACTGTTAGCTGAATTTGTTGCTATAGGTACACTTTTCTTCATAAGCAAGAGAGATTCGTCGATGAATTTTGCACAGCTTACAAACCATACTTACTGTTGTGTGCATAGTTCCACATAGTCACCGCGTACACAACTTTCCCACTAGAGCGCGCCCCGCTAACCACAACAGTGCAGGCGCAGCGCTCGTCCGTCTCCGCACTACGAGATGGCGCTGCCTTAGAGATGGACCAAATTCTGCTTCCGCCGATCCGCATATTAATATGTAACGCAGCCAATGAGATTGCTGCTAACGTAGAACCCTTTCTCCTCGCGAATCACACTCGGGCACTGATACCTGAATGCTCGAGGTATTATAACGAGTGTACAGACCTCCGATGAGTCAGTCTGCATTAGTCTGCACCAGTCTACATTTGTCTGTACCAGTCTGTAGTCAAGTTTCAGTCTGCGCCTAATAAGATTACCATATTCCTGTACATAGCCATGAAGATAAATGAACAGACATTTTGTCAAGTATCAGGGATATGTCAGAATAAGATTAACGCACCAAGACCAAAGGAACTTCATACTGTCAATTGTAAACAGCATCCAGAATCAAATTATGTAATGTCTATGCTTTTTATTATTTTAATAAATGTGTGTGAATATTAATCAAGTTGGTCACCGTCAATCTGCTACTCTAAGAGTGCAAGTGGCATTTCTATCGTCTGACCTAACGGCAGAAGATAAACATGCCACGATAAGACCACAAGACATATTGCTGACACTCGCCTACTTCGTTAGAGTGACAAGTCAAATAATCTGATGGTGTGTGTACCGAAGGTCTTACAGTATGCTCACCACACTTACAGGTGTATGAAACTCTAGAATTTATTTAATCTATGGAAAAATGAATGGGCCGTTACATTTTAAACTTCGCGTTTAGAGAAAACTCGAATTTCATAGTTAATTAGCTCAATTTTTACCACAGTTTTTAACAGATTTGGGAAATTCTAGAGTTTCATACACCTGTAAGTATGGTTTGTGTGCTGTGCAAAATTCATCGAAGAATCTCTCTTACTTATGAAGAAAAGTGCACCTACAGCAACAAATTCAGCTAATACCAAGTGAAAAAATGATGAAATTTCGCATGTAAAAATTTTTGTTTTGTTTTGTTTTTGAACTTCCACTGCTATGTGTGAATCCTGAATCCATCCTGGTCCTGCTAACAAAGTTTTATGAATTTATTTGTAAAAGCACAGACAGTGTAAATTAAAATGTCCTGTGGTGACGCTCCTGCTCCAAGTCGGCACATCTGACGTCCTACCCCCCTTAATACCAATGTACGTAGTGTGTTATCGAAATATAACGCGTTTATTTGGTAATTTTTGTAGAAGTTTAATTCGAATTGTAAATGTTCGATTAAATTATTGCTCTAGAATTAAGAATATAAGCAAATCATTTGTGTTTGGTCTGACCTCCTCCTTAACTTCGTATTGATTATTGTTACAGAAAGTATAATTCACTCTGATATACAAAAATACTAACACAAATTTTTTACAGACGAATGGAAAAACTGGTAGAAGCCGACCTCGGGGAAGATCAGTTTGGATTCCGTAGAAATGTTGGAACACGTGAGGCAATACTGACCCTACGACTTATCTTAGAAAATAGATTAAGGAAAGGCAAACCTACGTTTCTAGCATTTGTAGACTTAGAGAAAAGTTTTGACGATGTTGACTGGAATACTCTCTTTCAAATTCTGAAGGTGGCAGGGGTAAAATACAGGGACCGAAAGACTATTTACAATTTGACTGGAATATGGTTCAAATGACTCTAAGCACTATGGGACTTAACATCTGCGGTCATCAGTCCCATAGAACTTAGAACTACTTAAATCTAATTAACCTAAGGACACCACACACACCCATGCCCGAGGCAGGATTCGAACCTGCGACCGTAGCGGCCGCGAGGTTCCAGACTGTAGCGCCTAGAACCTCTCGGCCACTCCGGACGGCTGACTGGAATACTCTCCTTCAAATTCTGAAGGTGACAGGGGTAAATTACAGGAAGCAGAAGGCTATTTGCAATTTGTACAGGAACCAAATGGCAGTTGTAAGAGTCTAGGGGCATGAAAGGGAAGCAGTGGTTTGGATGCGAGAGAGAGAGAGTGTTGTAGCCTATCTCCGATGTTATTCAATCTATATATTGAGCAAGCGTTAAAGGAAAAAAAAGAAAAATTCTGAGTAGTAATTAAAATCGATTGAGAAGAAATAAAAACTTTGAGGTTCACCGATAATGTTGTAATTCTGTCAGAGACAGCAAAGGACCTAAGAGCAGCTGAACGGAATGGACTGTGTCTTGAAAAGAGGATATAAGATGAACATCAACAAAAACAAAACGAGGATAATGGAATGTAGTCAAATTAAGTCAGGTGATGCTGAGGGAATTAGATTAGGAAATGAGACACTTAAAGTAGTAAATGAGTTTTGCTGTTTGGGGAGCAAAACAACTGATGATGGTCGAAGTAGAGAGGATGTAAATTGTAGACTGGCACTGAAAAGGAAAGTGTTTCTGAAGAAGATAAATTTGTTAACATCGAGTATAGATTTAAGTGTGCGAAAGTCTTTACTGAAAGTATTTGTATGGAGTGTAGCAATGTATGCAAGTGAATTATGGACCATAAATAGTTTAGACAAGAAGGGAATAGAAGCTTTCGAAATGTGGTGCTACAGAAGAATGCCGAAGATTAGATGGTTAGATCACATAACTAATAAAGAGGTATTAAACAGAATTGGAGAGAAGAGAAATTTGTGGCACAACTTGACTAGAAGAAGGGATCGGTTGTAGGGGCATATTCTGAGGCATCAAGGGATCACCAATTTAGTATTGGAGGGCAGCGTGGAGGGTAAAAATCGTAGAGGGAGACCAAGAGATGAATACACTAAGCAGATTCAGAAGGATGTAGGTTGCACTAGGTACTGGGAGATGAAGAAGCTTGCACAGCATAGAGTAGGATGGAGAGCTGCATCAAACCAGTCTCTGAACTGAAGACCACAACAACAAGATACAAAAAAGGTACGCACCAGGAAGGAATTACCAATTGTGACGGAAATCGGTAGACGAGACGTACGTGTACAGCAAATTATCTAAGGGTTCCGCAGAATTAGATGATTCATTCTAGAGGAAAGGCTTAACAAACAGAGCAGCTCAATAACGCTTTGGTCCACCTCTTCCCTTATGCAAACAGATGCTGTATTGTATTAACTGATAGAGTTGTCGGATGTCCTCCCAAGGGTTATGGCGCCACATTTTGTCCAACTGTCGCGTTAGATCGTGAAAATCCCGAGTTGGATGTAGGATCTTGCCCATAATGCTCCAAACGCTGACAGTTGGGGAAGACATCCGTAGATCTTACCTGCCGAGTTAGGGCTTTGCAATCACGAAGACAAGCAGTAGAAATTCTTGCTCTGTGTGCGCGGGCATTATCTTCCTTAAACATACGAGAGTTACTCCAAAAGAAATGCACACTATTTCTTTTAATCCATCTTTTATTCTACATGTGTGAAAGTTTTACAGTGTGTAGATACATCCCTTAGGAACAATATTTTCATTTCTCCACATACTTTCCATCCCTCTCAACTGCCTTACGCCATCTTGGAACCCACACGGTAATATTCTTGACCAACCTGTTGGAGCCACTGTTTGGCAGCGTGCAAAGGGACTCATCATCTTCAAACCTTGTTCCACGAAGAGAGTCTTTCAGTTTCCCAAAGAGATGATCGTCAGATGGAGCCAGGTCAGGACTGTAAGGCGGGTGTTTCAGTGTTCTCCATCCGAGTTTTGTGATCGCTTCCATGGTTTTTTGACTGGCATATGGACGTAAATTGTCATGCAACAGCAAAATATCCTGCTTTTGCCGATGTGGTCGAAAACGACTCAGTCGAGCTTGAAGTTCCTTCAGTGTCGTCACATACGCATCAGAATTTATGGCGGTTCCACATGGCATGATGTCCACAAGCAAGAGTCCTTTGGAATCGAAAAACTCCGTAGACATAACTTTTCCAGCAGAAGGTGTGGTTTTGAATATTTTTCTTGGGTGCCAGTCCATTGATTGCCTCTTCGTCTCTGGTGAAAAATGATGGAGTCATGTTTCATCACTTGTCACAATTCTCCCAAGAAATTCATCTCCACCAGTCTCGTACTGTTCCAAAAGTTTGCTGCGTGCCGTTTTCCTTGTTTCTTTGTGAGCGACTGTCAACATCCTGGGAGCCCACTTGGCACACCCCTTTTTTAACGCCAACACTTTCAGTATTCTGCAAACACTTTCTTCCCCTATCCCAGCGTAGCGTGGCAATTCGTTCTCTGTGATGCGTCTGTCAGCAGTCACCAATTCGTTAACTCTCTGCACATTGTCTGGAGTGTGTGCAGTACGAGGCCTGCTGCTGCGACGACAATCCTCAATATTGCCGTGCCCGCTTTCATCACGTAACCTGCTTGCTCACCAACTAACTGTACTGCGATCGACAGCATCATCTCCATACACCTTTTTCAACTTCTTGTGGATGTTTCCCAGTGTCTCGTTTTCACAGTACAGGAATTCTATGACAGCACGTTGCTTCTGACGAACGTCAAGTGTAGCAGCCATCTTGAAGACATGCTGTGATGGCGCCACTCACGGGAACAGGTTGAACTAAGTTTGAAAACAAGTGGGAAGGATGTACCTACACACTGTAAAACTTTCACACATGCAGAATGAAAACTGTATTTTTACAAAAATTGTGTGCATTTCTTTTGGAGTGATTCTCGTAAGTCTATGGTGGCTTACCATGAAGAGCAAGAAAAAGCGATGTATAATATCGTAAGGATCACTGCGATGAAAAGAAGTGACACCCGAAACCATCGCTCCTGGTTGTCAGGCAGTATGTCAGGCAACAGTCAGGTTGGTACCCAACCGATGCCTGGGGCGTCTCCAGAGGCCTCTTTGGCTCTTACTCTCACTGGTCCTGGTGGTCAGCTCGAAGTGGGGTCCATCACTAAAGACTATTACACTCCATTCAATGAGAGTCCAGGCCGAAGATGCCTCTGGAGACCCCCTGGGCAGAGGTGGGTTACCAACCTGACCGTCGCTCGACATACGGCCGTTTTGGTTGTCATACGCTGCACCATTACACCACAGCAGCACGTCGTCGGTATTCTACGCCTTGTTCTGTTGCTCTTTATGGAGAGGCATTTTGGGCCTACATCTAAGCAAGATAGTGCTGCCGCGGACTCGGCTAAAGTTTCTTCCGCTTGTCTCCGTGCTTGCCAAATCCTTCCATGGCCAGTGATGTCAAGGGATCTCTAGAGAATTCAGAACGTAATGGGTAGGGCCCACCCACGATCTTGGGTTTTGACGATACAACATCTCGGAATTTTGACGATACAATGCGAGAATTGGACAGATGTTTTCACAATATGCCTCCAGTAACTCTACCAATCAATGACAAGCCGAATAACTGCTTGCATAAGGGCCATAGGTGAACCAACGTGTTATTTCCATTCTCAGTTTGGGGAACTCTTTGAGTAAATAATCCGTCTTTTTCTGAAATTTTGTCTGTACATGAGCCGATTTGTGTCTCACGTTGGTGCTGCTTGGGTTTCCGCCCTCTGTTGCAGTCGAGACGTATCGTTTAGTTGGCACGGTTGCGGTTGTTTGTCTTCTTCTTGTGATGACTGGCCCCACTCGGTTTCGCAAGCGTTGCCTGTACGCTAATGGCAGCAGTGGCGGTTACCGATATGTAGTAACTGTTGCCCTATTTTTGGGGCGACGTCGTTGTTATTCTGGGCCGTGTGAGTGCGCCAGTTCGGTTGGGGACTCAGGAGGAGCCAGGTCCGCACTGTGTGAGAACACGCCGGGACTGCTGGCGGCACGCATGGACTGCCGGATGGAAGGGCTGTGGTCACGAGGGTGCACGACCCAGTCGTAAACCGGATCCAGCAGGCTTTCAGATGAGTGAATTTCGATCCAAGTAGAGAAACCTCCGCCACTGTGATATTTCGCGATTCTCCAGTGACTCGGGTTCGTGTTGCTGCTCATAGTGTCGCCGAGGCGAAGGGCAGCGAGTGGAGTGTTTGGGGAAGGCGGATCTGATTAGCCTTCCTCGACCTCTTGTTACTGTTTACTGCGTTCAACTTGTTACAATTTGTCAAGTTCAACCAGCGGTAATTTTTCCTTCGCTGGTGGCCGCTAACGCCCCAGTTACCTGCCCTGGGGGTTAGTGTTTGTAACAGCAGTGTACGTTTCCTCGCCTTGCCACTACTGTCCGGTAAGACGTGTAGTTTTGGCGGCTTTCTTGATTGTAGGCCGGTTGGTGATTCTTCTACTCTGGTGGTAGTGGTTCTTTTCTCGTTCCATGCGCTCTAAACACAGTATTCTGGGGTCGTGGTGCAGACTGCTGGCTCCGGCTTTGGTGTATTGTTACATTGTTGCATTTGGTTTATCGGACGTCAGGTAGCTTCAACAAGATTATCAGTAGTCATTCGTTAGACTGCCCCTAGTCTTGAGCTACCACCTTGTGAAGTGAACGCAACTCTTGTCTGCCTGTCTCATCACTCGCCAAAGTGTTTGTTGCCAGACCTTCTCAACGGTCGATTCCTGGAGCACCATCTGGATCAGTTGTTTGTTTTCTTAATTAACTTTTGCTATTGTATTTCCTTTTTTTTCACAGCAGGTTTCAAAATTTTTTGATACTATTGCCGTTCCTGGCGTGTAAGGCCTTCACCCATAATTGTGGTCATTTGCCTTAAAATTAAAATTTGGTATTCGTATTTTAGCACTAAGCCTTAAAACCTTATTTACTGCCGTTCCTGGCATCTGATGTCATCTGCTGTGTTTGTGGTGACTTGCCGTAATACACTCCTGGAAATTGAAATAAGAACACCGTGAATTCATTGTCCCAGGAAGGGGAAACTTTATTGACACATTCCTGGGGTCAGATACATCACATGATCACACTGACAGAACTACTGGCACATAGACACAGGCAACAGAGCATGCACAATGTCGGCACTAGTACAGTGTATATCCACCTTTCGCAGCAATGCAGGCTGCTATTCTCCCATGGAGACGATCGTAGAGATGCTGGATGTAGTCCTGTGGAACGGCTTGCCATGCCATTTCCACCTGGCGCCTCAGTTGGACCAGCATTCGTGCTGGACGTGCAGACCGCGTGAGACGACGCTTCATCCAGTCCCAGATCCGGAGATCTTGCTGGCCAGGGTAGTTGACTTACACCTTCTAGAGCACGTTGGGTTGCACGTGATACATGCGGACGTGCATTGTCCTGTTGGAACAGCAAGTTCCCTTGCCGGTCTAGGAATGGTAGAACGATGGGTTCGATGACGGTTTGGATGTACCGTGCACTATTCAGTGTCCCCTCGACGATCACCAGTGGTGTACGGCCAGTTTAGGAGATCGCTCCCCACACCATGATGCCGGGTGTTGGCCCTGTGTGCCCCGGTCGTATGCAGTCCTGATTGTGACGCTCACCTGCACGGCGCCAAACACGCATACGACCATCATTGGCACCAAGGCAGAAGCGACTCTCATCGCTGAAGACGACACGTCTCCATTCGTCCCTCGATTCACGCCTGTCGCGACACCACTGGAGGCGGGCTGCACGATGTTGGGGCGTGAGCGGAAGACGGCCTAACGGTGTGCGGGACCGTAGCCCAGCTTCATGGAGACGGTTGCGAATGGTCCTCGCCGATACCCCAGGAGCAACAGTGTCCCTAATTTGCTGGGAAGTGGCTGTGCGGTCCCCTACGGCACTGCGTAGGATCCTACGGTCTTGGCGTGCATCCGTGCGTCGCTGCGGTCCGGTCCCAGGTCGACGGGCACGTGCACCTTCCGCCGACCACTGGCGACAAGATCGATGTACTGTGGAGACCTCACGCCCCACGTGTTGAGCAATTCGGCGGTACGTCCACCCGGCCTCCCGCATGCCCACTATACGCCCTCGCTCAAAGTCCGTCAACTGCACATACGGTTCACGTCCACGCTGTCGCGGCATGCTACCAGTGTTAAAGACTGCGATGGAGCTCCGTATGCCACGGCAAACTGGCTGACACTGACGGCGGCGGTGCACAAATGCTGCGCAGCTAGCGCCATTCGATGGCCAACACCGCGGTTCCTGGTGTGTTCGCTGTGCCGTGCTTGTGATCATTGCTTGTACAGCCCTCTCGCAGTGTCCGGAGCAAGTATGGTGGGTCTGACACACCGGTGTCAATGTGTTCTTTTTTCCATTTCCAGGAGTGTATTTCAATATCTGTAAGTAGTAAATTGCAGCGAGTTCTTAAACAATTCTTAATTAATGCCATTCTTGGCGTGTAAGGCCTTCATCCGTGATTGTGGTCGCTTGCCTTAAAATTCTAATTTGTATTTGTATTTACGCAGTTAGCCTTTAAAACGTTATTTATTGCCATTCCTGGCGTCTGATGCCGTCTGATGTGTTTGTGGCTACTTGCCTTTAATATTTCAACACCTGCAGCGAGTTTTAAACAGCTCTTAATTTATTGCCATTCCTTGGCTTGTAAGGTCTTCAGCCGTGATCACAGTGGCTTTTTTTAAACATCATCTATATCTGTATTGTATGGTGATTGCCAAATTGTAACGCACTGAAAACACTATTACTTACACAGTTGTTTATTCGCGTGGCTTTTTTTAAATTTATTGTTGAATCTGGAATTGTTGTTTTAAAAATAAATGTGTGTAACTGTAAAAGGCAACCAATAGTAACTGATTACGGCGCCGTCCACAATCGTAACCGAATCCTGCCTTCCCTTGACTATCAGGTTTAAGAACACGTAAATCGTATCTACCGATTTTCGTTCCATTTAGATAACTCCATCGTAGCGTGCCTTTTTTTGTCTTCGAGTTTGTCATACATGAAAAAAGAAGTAAGCCATGAGGCCTGAGAGAAGGCCTAAGTTGTATCTCCTACTGCTGTCTCCCTAACACAGAAAATATCGCATGGTAGTAGGTTCATTGATAGCACACATTAATAACCATCAGCTACATGTTCCACAGTCTGTTTGGCTATTGGGAATGTATTTCTAGATAATTTCTTTGGGATGCCATGGTTGTTGTTGTTGTTGTTGTTGTTGCTGTGGTCTTCATTCCAGAGGCTGGTTTGATGCAGTTCTCCATGCTACTCTATCCTGTGCAAACTTCTTCATCTCCAAGTACCTACTGCAAACTACATCCTTCTGAATGTGTTTAGTGTTTTCATCTCTTTGCACCCATCTACGATTTTTACCCTCCACGCTGCCCTCCAGTGCTAAATTGGTGATCCCTTGATGCCTCAGAACATGTCCTACCAACCGATTCCTTCATCTAGTTAAGTTGTGCTACAAATTCCTCTTCTCCCCAGTTCATTCAGTACCTCCCTCATTAGTTACGTGATCTAAGTGTCAGCATTATTCTGTAGCACCACACCTAGAAAGCTTCTATTCTCTTCTTGTCAAAACCACTAATCGTCCATGTTTCACTTCCATGCATGGCTATACTCCATACAAATACTTTCAGAAAAAAAGACTTCCTGGCACTTAAATCTATACTCAATGTTAACAAACTTATCTTCTTCAGAAACACTTTCCTTGCCATTGCCAGTCTACATTTTACTTCCTCTCTACTGCGACCAACATTAGTTATTTTGCTCCCCAAATAGCAAACCTCATTAACTACTTTAAGCGTCTCATTTCCTAATCTAATTCCCTAAGTATCATCTGATTTAATTCGACTACATTCCATTATCCTCGTTTTGCTTTTGTTGATGTTCATCTTATATCCTCCTTTCAAGAGACTGTCTATTCCGTTCAACTGCTCTTCCAGGTCCTTTGCTGTCTCTGACAGAATTACAATGTTATCGGCAAACCTCAAAGTTTTTATTTCTTCTACATTGATTTTAATTCTCTCTTTCCAAGCATTGATCTCGAATTGCAGGATCTGCCGTTATGGTTAACCGGATGTGGCGTGTTAATTTTAAGGGGTGGATGGATGCCCTTCCTGTCACCACCCCATACCCGCCCTCCCACTCCTTCCCATGATGGAGTGTGTGCACCCCGACTCTGCGTCTAGTGTGATCCATGGAATAGGGCGAAAATGTTTTTAAATGTCAGCGAGTCGAGTAACCGAGGCGGAACGTCAGGACCATCCCAGAATTCACCTATCGGGATGTGGAAAACCGCCTAAAAACCACATCCAGGCTTGCTGGCACACCGGCCCTCGTCGTTAGTCCGCTGGGCGGATTCGATTCGGGGCCGGCGCCCCCCCCCCCCCCCGAGTCCAGGAAGCAGCGCATTAGCGCTCTCGGCTACCCTGGCGGATATTTGTTTCCTTTACTGTTTGCTCGCTCCCTTCCCAATCACTGCTCTTCTTTAATGGCCCTCGACTCTTACAACTGCCATCTGGTTTCTGTACAAATTGTAAATAGCCTTTCGCTCCCTGTACTTGACCCATGCCACCTTCAGAATTTGCAAGAGAGTATTTCAGTTAAGATTGTCAGAAGCTTTTTCTAAGTCTACAAATGCTAGAAACGTAGGTTTGCCTTTCCTTAATCTAAGATAAGTCGTGCGGTCAGTTTTGCCTCACGTGTTCCAACATTTCTACGGAACGCAAACTGATCTTCCCTGAGGTCGGCTTCTACCAATTTTGCCATGGAATGCCATGGTACACATGAATTATCGCTAGAACTATCCTTGTGAAACGTGCGCCTGTAGTCATAGACACACAGCTGAAATAGAATAAAATACACTCTTGCAGTATGTACGTCTTTCAGTCAGACTAGCCAGTCACGAGCCAGAAAAGACAACACTTCCCTAGAAGGATATGCTCTGGTGAGCCAATGGGAGAAGAGAAAGCGTATTCGTACGGCTTTTGTCTCGTGATTCCGAGACCTGTTGCGCCTTTCAAATATGCATGACGTCGTCTTTGGTTCGATGCGGCTCATCTACCTTACATAGTACAGAACAAATTTTTTTATGTATCACAGTTTTATTCATTCTTTCTTCTAGTGCAGAAGACAGTACGGTATCGATTAACAACAGAATATGACGGATTCGTCATTTTGTCTACAAAGTAACATACAAAGGTTACACAAATATGTGGAAACAAAGCAAGAAATGCATGCTTGAACATAAATGCAGATGATAGTGAAACTCACTGGTTGCGCTGTTGTACTTGACCACGAACGGCACCAGTGAAAGCGTCAGTCACTGTCGGAACAGTGTTCTGTGTAGTTGTCAGTGAATTATGTCATAGTTCAGTGAATTCAAACGTGATAAAATTGTTGGTACTCTTATCGTGCCTCCTTTCGTAACGGAGGCAGTCTGAGTGTTTGGTTTTCCAAGAGACATCTTATCGAAGATTTACACCAAATGCAGGGGAAGCGAAAAAACATCGTACGCTAAGTCACACGGCGAACGGAAATGCGTGTTGAGTGATAGTAATAAAAGGTCACTGAAGAGGATTCTGAGGTAAGATAAGAAGACGATAGCCGCAAAACTCACTGCAGAACTGATTGTCGCACTTGCGAACTCTGTCAGCATTAAAACAACACGAAGGGAGCACCAGAACCAGGGACGGCTGGAATTCCAAAACCACTCGTCAGTAATGCAATGGCCTATAACTCGAAAACATGATGCCGAAGGTATAAAATCTGGAATGTGGGCCAATGTAAGAAACTTATTTGGTCGGATGAATCTTGTTGCGCACTATTTCCAGCATCTGGCTATCACGGTATAAGTGTACATGTGTGTGGGTGTGGATCCTTTATCACGGATTAATTATATATTTTTATTTTTATAATTATATATTTTATGATTTTGGGTGGGATGGCTTGAAATATTGTGGGCTAGCATGAGACTTTTAATTAACTTATACCGCGATAACAGTACTACGGAGATCGGCTGCCCCGAAGTACGTACGACGTAATATTTTTTAAACTAAACGCGTGACTGACCGCCTTCTAGTAAATAGTTTGCATGAGCGCTGCTATTTAAAAAAAAAATATTCGTATTCTTACGCGAACTGTAATTATTAGTATGGGTCTCAGGGGCTACTGGTTATTAATGTATCAAACTACATAGAGAAACCTCTCACATTTTCGTTTAATATAATGACATGAAATTTTAATTAAATAATACAGTCTGTGCAATGGCCGACTAAATCCTGTTAGGGGAGATGAGCTCCCTGCACTACGAAGTTCTGTAAAAACGTTGTTAATTATAATTAATGGTTGATATTATGAGAGGTAACAACTAAGTCAATAATACACACTTGCTAATAACAATTATATTTTACTAAATTACAACCAAACTTACATTAAATATTATCCAACTCTACAATGGCGGCCTACCTCTAGACGAAACAAAAAAAAGGAGAGTTGGTTCAATCAAAGCATTGTCTCTGACCTTTATGGCCTATGTTACACAGAGATCATACCAAAGGCCGGCCGGTGTGGCCGAGCGGTTCTAGGCGCGTCAGTCTGGAACCGCGAGACCGCTACGGTCGCAGGTTCGAATCCTGCCTCGGGCATGGATGTGTGTGGTGTCCTTAGGTTAGTTAGGTTTAAGTAGTTCTAAGTTCTAGGGGACTGATGATCTCAGATGTTAAGTCCCACAGTGCTCAGAGCCATTTGAACCATTTTTTTTATTATACCAAAAAACTGTGATTTGTTAATTACATCGATATCTGTGTTTTGATAATAATAACTTACGTTCTTTACTATTTGTTATACATCGTGCAGACGTACTTAGTCTTTAGATAATTTATGTTTCACACGTCTCCAAATGTCCATTTATGTGACGTACCGTCACATGGCCGAGGCTACGTCCCAAGCGTGAAAAATGGCGGGGTTTCGGCGATGAACTGGGCAGCCATATCGTGTGGTATTCCATGGACCCCGAATTCCTCTGCAAGGTAGCATTACTGCTAAGGATCATAGACCTTTTGGCTGGTCAGGTCCATTCTTAGTACAATGTCTGTTCTCCAGTGGCGAAGCTGTGTTCCAAGAGAGCAACCCTTTTCCCACAGGTGGCCCGTCCCGGACCACTTTAGCGAGGACTGTGATGAATTGTCGCATCTCCCCTGGTCACCAAAGCCACCAGATCTCAGTATTATTGAGTCATTGTAGCGTATGTCGGAGAGATGAGCGTGGTAGGGCAGTCCGCCTCCATAATAGTTACCTGTAATTTCTACCGTTCTGCAGGAAGAGTGGTATACGATTCCCTTGAAAACCATACAGGATCTGAAACTACCTGGCAGATTAAAACTGGGTGCCGGACCGAGACTCCAAATCGGGACCTTTGCCTTTCGCGGGCAAGTGCTGTACCATCTGAGCTACCCAACCACGACTCACGCCCCGTCCTCGCAGCTTTACTTCCGCCAGTACCTCGTCTCCTACTTTCGGTCAGGCACACAGTTTTAATCTGACAGGAAGTTTCATATCAGCGCACATTAAGCTGCAGTGTGAAAATCTCATTCTTCAAACATCCTTCCAGGCTGTGGCTAAGCCATGTCTCCGCGATATTCTTTCTTCCAGGAGTGCTAGTTCTGAATTGTTCTCAGGAGAGCTTCTGTGAAATTTGGAAAGTAGGAGACGAGGTACTGGCGGAAGTAAAGCTGCGAGGACGGGGTGTGAGTCGTGCTTGGGTATCTCAGATGGTTGAGCACTTTCCCGCGAAAGGCAAAGGTCCCGAGTACGAGTCTCGGTCCGGCACGCAGTTTTAATCTGCCAGGTAGTTTCATATCAGCGCACACTCCGCTGCAGAGTGAAAACTTCATTCTGCATACAGGACCTGTACTTATCCATTCCGAAATGACTGGAAGCTGTTTTGAGTGCTGCTGGGCTTTCTTCTCCGTTTTAGTCTTGGTGGCTTGTGGTCGTTATAGTGTTACCATATTTCTGAGCTGTAGTCTTCTTTTGAAAACCATTTATTGATTCTCCGAGATCGCTACGGTAACAAATTAATTGTTTCCTAATTTCGGCAATATAAATCGCTATTTTCATATCCATAAAACCAAACAGTTACGGTTACGTCATACAGTGACTGAAACCACTGTCACAAGAAGAACATACAATGATCACAAGAAATGTGCGTTACAACACCATAATTGTCGTAATCCACTAATGTGTTAACATAGCGATCTTGGGACTGTTTCCAGAATGAATTTTCACTCTGCAGCGGAGGCTTTCGTCAGAAGAATGTAGTACAAATGTATAGATCGCCTCCGGCATCGACTTATCGTAACAGGTAACTCAATATTTTGTCCACCGCCTGTACATACACTCCTGGAAATTGAAATAAGAACACCGTGAATTCATTGTCCCAGGAAGGGGAAACTTTATTGACACATTCCTGGGGTCAGATACATCACATGATCACACTGACAGAACCACAGGCACATAGACACAGGCAACAGAGCATGCACAATGTCGGCACTAGTACAGTGTATATCCACCTTTCGCAGCAATGCAGGCTGCTATTCTCCCATGGAGACGATCGTAGAGATGCTGGATGTAGTCCTGTGGAACGGCTTGCCATGCCATTTCCACCTGGCGCCTCAGTTGGACCAGCGTTCGTGCTGGACGTGCAGACCGCGTGAGACGACGCTTCATCCAGTCCCAAACATGCTCAATGGGGGACAGATCCGGAGATCTTGCTGGCCAGGGTAGTTGACTTACACCTTCTAGAGCACGTTGGGTGGCACGGGATACATGCGGACGTGCATTGTCCTGTTGGAACAGCAAGTTCCCTTGCCGGTCTAGGAATGGTAGAACGATGGGTTCGATGACGGTTTGGATGTTCCGTGCACTATTCAGTGTCCCCTCGACGATCACCAGTGGTGTACGGCCAGTGTATGAGATCGCTCCCCACACCATGATGCCGGGTGTTGGCCCTGTGTGCCTCGGTCGTATGCAGTCCTGATTGTGGAGCTCACCTGCACGGCGCCAAACACGCATACGACCATCATTGGCACCAAGGCAGAAGCGACTCTCATCGCTGAAGACGACACGTCTCCATTCGTCCCTCCATTCACGCCTGTCGCGACACCACTGGAGGCGGGCTGCACGATGTTGGGGCGTGAGCGGAAGACGGCCTAACGGTGTGCGGGACCGTAGCCCAGCTTCATGGAGACGGTTGCGAATGGTCCTCGCCGATACCCCAGGAGCAACAGTGTCCCTAATTTGCTGGGAAGTGGCTGTGCGGTCCCCTACGGCACTGCGTAGGATCCTAGGGTCTTGGCGTGCATCCGTGCGTCGCTGCGGTCCGGTCCCAGGTCGACGGGCACGTGCACCTTCCGCCGACCACTGGCGACAACATCGATGTACTGTGGAGACCTCACGCCCCACGTGTTGAGCAATTCGGCGGTACGTCCACCTGGCCTCCCGCATGCCCACTATATGCCCTCGCTCAAAGTCCGTCAACTGCACATACGGTTCACGTCCACGCTGTCGCGGCATGCTACCAGTGTTAAAGACTGCGATGGAGCTCTGTATGTCACGGCAAACTGGCTGACACTGACGGCGGCGGTGCACAAATGCTGCGCAGCTAGCGCCATTCGACGGCCAACACCGCGGTTCCCCTGGTGTGTCCGCTGTGCCGTGCGTGTGATCATTGCTTGTACAGCCCTCTCGCAGTGTCCGGAGCAAGTATGGTGTGTATTTCTTCGTCTAACTTTACTTTTACTTATACTAATTACTTATACTAAGCACCAAACTCTCTAAAGTAAAACAGTTTAGCTTCACTGAGTGAATTTTGACCCTGCAGCGGAGTGTGGGCTGATTTGAAACTTCCTGAGAGACTAAAAGCTTTTACCAAAAAAAAAAAAAAAAAAAAAAAAAGGAAATATATATATATATATGTGTGTGTGTGTGTGTGTGTGAAATCTTATGGGACTTAACTGCTAAGGTCATCAGTCCCTAAGCTTACACACGACTTAACCTAAATTATCGTAAGGACGAACACACACACCCATGCCCGAGGGAGGACTCGAACCTCCGCCGGTACCAGCCGCACAGTCGAAGGTTTTACCAGATCAGGTCTCGAACCCGGGATCTTTCTCTTGTGTGGAGAAGTATTGTGGCGACTGCGTTAAGTAAACATGACTAACGATCAGTCCTCGCAATTTGACTTCCGCAGTACCCCATCTTCTACCTTCCAGTCTTCGTAGAAATTCCCCTGCGAAAGTTGCGGGACGAACATTCCTGGGAGAAAGGTATTGAGGAGCCATAGCTTAATCACAGCCTTAGGGACTGTCTCCAGCCGGCCGCTGTGACCGAGCGGTTCTAGGCGCTTCAGTCCGGAACCGCGCGACAGCTACGGTCGCAGGTTCGAATCCTGCCTCGGGCATGGATGTGTGAAATGTCCTTAGTTAGTTAGGTTTAAGTAGTCTAAGGGACTGATGACCTCAGATGTTAATTCCCATAGTGCTCAGAGCCATTTGAACCACTTTTTTGAACAGTCTCCAGAACGAATTTTCACTGTGGCGCAGAGGGTGCACCGATTTGAAACATACGGTTCACTACTTTAATCTGCTAGGAAATTTCTATACTTTCACTACTCGTGCAGGCCATAATACGACTATACTACGTCCTACGTCCGATACCTCTGGAGTCCATCTCTCCAGTCCCTCAAGTCTGATATCATACCTTTCAACTGACCTTCGAGGATCTTCGTAAATTCTCGTGGGGGATCCGTTGTATCGCATGATTTTTCATTTTTTATTACTATATTGTATTTATTAGCCATTTACATATCACTATGGATTACTGAGACTTCCTAGGTTTCTAAATTGTTATCGTTTACCAGTGACTCTATTCACGTCGTCAAATGCTCGGCGGCTAACGCTACTGCATAAGTTACCATTTCGGACATCTTTTCCGCCAGACACTACTGCCTACCGCTACGCCGAAAACGGTACCTCGTCCTGTGTTCGACTGTCGAATGATTCGTTTACCTGCGGAGAAGTCGACTTGACTCAGTTAATAACCGTTAATAAATTTGCTAGGGAAAGAATGTGTCGCTTCTGATGAAAAAGCCACAGTACGAATCCCACTCTCAAGAAAACTTAGGACAAGAATTTTGTATGTAAGCTTTTTAGCTGATGGATTAGACTTGCTTTTTATTTCCCTGCCCGCATCTCGTGGTCGTGCGGTAGCGTTCTCGCTTCCCACGCCCGGGTTCCCGGGTTCGATTCCCGGCGGGGTCAGGGATTTTCTCTGCCTCGTGATGGCTGGGTGTTGTGTGATGTCCTTCGGTTAGTTAGGTTTAAGTAGTTCTAAGTTCTAGGGGACTGATGACCATAGATGTTAAGTCCCACAGTGCTCAGAGCCATTTGAACCATTTTTTATTTCCCAAATTAATTCCAATTTGACATCTAACTTACTCGGAATTAAAATTACGTGGACATTACAAAACAAATTAGTTGATATGGCTGCCTCGAAATATTTGACACTGGGTCTCACTGGCTGGTGAGTGCGTAATAGAATTGTACATAGCTCTATCGCTTATGTATGTATTAGACCTGTGAATTCTTAGTGTTGAGGCTTGGCTGACGGTTTCAAAGCCAAACATTGAGCATCTGCAGCTACTCCTACGATGCCCGAAGTGTGCAGCTATCCTTTGTAACAGCGAAACGTCCGTGAACAGTCTTGGGGACTTTCTGGCGGGAGGGGATGCTAAATTTAATTTCAGAGGCAAGCAGGCGCAAAAACCATTACCGTGCTAACCGAAATAGGGCAGGTATTGAAAGCCTTGCAAAAGGAAACCTAATTGGATCTTGAGTAAACCGCAAGTTTTGTAATCTGCGGCAGGCGGGTGACATTCTGAAAGAAGCTGCTCTGGAAAGGTCAGCGTACTGAAATCTGCGGCGTAAGCAGCAGACGGCCGCTGAATCTGATCACGGCTGCCCAGAAGAAAGTTACAGGAGGGGAAAATTTCAAGCCGAACCTTATAAAGGAGACCCACCGTTTCATCCGGAGGTCCTTCCTTCTCATTCCGCGTCGCAGGATCCAACATACTTTAATTTCTGAAACACTTGGAAGGCCGACAGCCCACGTCGCGGAACAAAATACTATTCACAGCTCAAATATGCTTAACAGCAGTGAAAGTAACGAATTTCAGCATATTTAAAGCCACGTCAGTTATATGTGGTCTAGTTATTTGTAGCTTAAGATGAAATGCGCACATCATTTAGTGAACAAACGTATGCAAGAGCATGGCTCAAATGGTTCAAATGGTTCTGAGCACTATGCGACCTAACTTCTGAGGTCATCAGTCGCCTAGAACTTAGAACTAATTAAACCTAACTAACCTAAGGACATCACACACATCCATGCCCGAAGCAGGATTCGAACCTGCGACCGTAGCGGTCACGCGGTTCCAGACTGAAGCGCCTTTAACCGCACGGCCACACCGGCCGGCTGCAAGAGCATGAATCTAGATCCACACTACTGGCCATTAAAATTGCTTCACCAAGAAGAATTGCAGATGATAGACGGGTATTCATTGGACAGATATATTGTACTAGAACTGACACGTGATTACATTTTCACGCAATTTGGGTGCATAGATCCTCAGAAATCAGCACCCAGAACAACCACCTCTGCCGTAATAACGGCCTTCATACGCCTGGGCATTGAGTCAAACAGAGCTTGGATGGCGTGTACAGATACAGCTGACCATGCAGCTTCAACACGATACCACAGTTCATCGAGAGTAGTAACTGGCGTATTGTGACGAGCCAGTTGCTCGGCCACCATTGAGCAGTCGCTTTCAATTGGTGAGAGATGTGTAGAATATGCTGGTCAGGGCAGCAGTCGAACATTTTCTGTATCCACAAAAGCCCGTACAGGACCTGCAACATGCGGTCGTGCATTATCCTGCTGAAATGTAGGATTTCACAGAGATCGAATGAAGGGTAGAGTCACGGGTCGTAACAGATCTGAAATGTAACGTCCACTGTTCAAAGTGCCGTCAATGCGAACAAGAAGTGACTGAGACATGTAACCAATGGCACCCCATACTCACGCCGGTCCATACGCCAGTATGGCGATGACGAATACACGCTTCCAATGTGCGTTCACCGCGATGTCGCCAAACACGGATGCGACCATCATGATGCTGTAAACAGAACCTGGATTCACCCGAAAAAAAATGACGTTTTGCCATTCGTGCACCCAGGTTCGTCGTTGAGTATACCATCGCAGACGCTCCTGTCTGTGATGCAGCGTTTACGGTAACCGCAGCCATGGTCTCCGAGCTGAGAGTTCATGCTGCTGCAAACGTCGTCGAACTGTTCGTACAGATGGTTGTTGTCTTGCAAATGTCCCCATCTGTTGACTCAGGGATCGAGACGTGGCTGCACGATCCGTTACAGCCATGCGGATAAGATGCCTGTCATCTCGACTGCTAATGATACGAGGCCGTTGGGATCCAGCACGTCGTTTCGTATTGCCCTCCTGAACCCACCGATCCCATATTCTGCTACCAGTCATTGGATGTCGACCAACGCGAGCAGCTATGTGGCGATACGATAAACCGCAATCGCGATAGGCTACAATCCGACCTTTATCAAAGTCGGAAACGTGATGGTCCGCATTTCTCCTCCTTACACGGCGCATCACAACAATGTTTCACCAGGCAACGCCGGTCAACTGCTGTTTGTGTACGAGAAAATCGGTTGGAAACTTTCCTCATGTCAGCACGTTGTAGATATCGCCACCGGCGCCAACCTTGTGTGAATGCTCTGAAAAGCTAATCATTTGCATATCACAGCATCTTCTTCCTGTCGGTTACATTTCACGTCTGTAGCACGTCATCTTCGTGGTGTAGCAATTTTAATGGTCAGTAGTGTACATCTGCAGCTACAGATATGCTCCACCAACCAGATTAACGCGTGCGGTGGAGGATACGTTTCGTACCTCTATAGCGTGTGAGGTCAAATTTCTACGATTTTCTAGTCTTGGGTGCTGAGTGAGACGTACAGGGGATCAAGTAAGATGTGCTCAACTCTTTTTCGAATGTACGCTCTCGGAGCTTGAACGGCAGTTGTCTCGTCGCGTTGTCCGTGATCATAATCCTTGCGTCAACAGTGTTAAATATGTTGAAGATGGAATTAGAATGCTTACTGGATGTAACCTAAAAGGTAACTGTAGATGGACACGACATATTATTCTCGCTATTAGCTTTTGTGCAATCAATATTTCTTCGTTACTGCAGAAAATCTTGCTATTATCTATTAATGAGTGGACATATGCCAAACAGGTTATGATGGGATTTGTTTATTTCCAAAACTAGCAGTTACTAAATTTGTCAACAAAACTCTTCTTGTTATGTGACTACATCGGCAATATGTAAAATTCTCCAGCGATTCTGCCACCGTTGCAAACGGGCGACCACAGGGCGTTGTGCTGGCTGCTAAATAAGAAAAAAATTAAGTTCTTGTATTTTAGAGTAAGGAGTTTTTTTCGTAATTTGATAGGGTACTGAGGATGACGAGGGATGGTTTTAGATATACTTTGCTGGTATTTGCATTAATACGTGTCAATGGTGGAAATATACGTCCCTATTGGTGTTTGCTTTAGTTCAGATTACGAAAACAGTTTCTCCTTTAATATACACGCAAGCGCCAAAGAAACTGGTACACGCATTCGTATCCAAATGCAGAGATATGTGAAAAGGCAGAATACGGCTTATATAACCACAAGTGTCTGGCGCAGTTGTTAGATCGGTTACAGCTGTTTCAATGGCAGGTTATCAAGATTTAAGTTAGTTTGAGCGTGGTGTAATAGTCGGCGCACGATCGGTGGGACACAGTATTTCCGAGGTAGCGATGAAGTGATGATTTTCCCGTACGACCATTTCACGAGGGTACCGTGAATATCAGGAATCTGGTAAACATTCGACATCGCTGCGACCGGAAAACGAGCCTGCAAGAACAAGACCAACGATGACTGAAGAGAACCGTTCAAGGTGACAGAAGTGCAACCTTTCCGCAAATTGCTGAAGATTTCAGTGCTGGGCCATCAACAAGTGTCAGATTGCGAATTATTCAACGAAACATCATCGATATGGGCTTGATGACTCCACGACAGAAAGCTTCACGCCTCGCCTGAGCCCGTCAACACCGACATTGGACTGTTGATTGCTAGAAACACGTTGTCTGATCGGACAAGTCTCGTTTCGAGTTGTATCAAGAGGATGGACGTATTCAGGTATGGAGGTAACTTCATGAATCCATCAACCCTGCGTGTCAGCAGGGGAGTGTTTAAGGTGGTGGAGGGTGTGCAATGGTGTGGGGCGTGTGCAACTGGAGTGGTATCGGTCCCTGATACGTCTAGACACGACTCTGACATGTGACACTGTAATGTGCGCGTGGGGCACACAATACTCGTTAAAGCCTGTACTATGGTAAGTGAGCGGGGTTCACCTTATGAGAAAGGATTTTCATATAGATATCGATCGCGTGTACCTGAATGGTGGCAAATCAGACTTACACCCACTCTGTAATAACAATGATCCGTCAAGCAAGTTCGAAATGCAATTACACGCCAGGATGGACCAAAAGCAACACTGAAGATGCTACCAATTTGAGAATAATACGGTCGCCAGCCTAATTAGGCATTAACTGAGTTTCTTCCCTGTACAAGTTGGTATATATTCATGCAAAACAACAAGTTACTGCATAATATAGTAGAATTTTAGAACAAAATAATCTATTGAACTGATAGTTTCACGTTCTGAACTGATATGGAAAAACCATGAATACATAACACTACACTATAATGTATACTTCAAAACTTTATACTGTCTATTAATCTGATTAAAATCGGTCATAGGTTACCATAGCAATAGCACTATCGTGACACACACAAAATGTCAATTTTCATAAAGACAAAATACTGATAAATTTTGACTTTTATATTGACTTTAACTTTTGCTGGTCAAACCAATTTAGAACACTTCAGAACTCAAATGAATAAAGGGGGGGTGGGGGTGGGGGGACCCTGAAACTGTTATGATCGATGTATTAAAAAAAATGATTACTACATTTATTATGCGTTCAATATTTCCAGTATATAAGTTACTACTCTTTTCATCTTATTTACTGCTCATTTAAATACCTTTATATCTGTCTCGAAATAACAAACTTCATTACTATATCAATATTAAAGTTATCTTTCAACTTCGTTAGACCTTCGTTATTCATTGACTGGTTCATTAACAAAACATTTCTTTAAACACCATTCTAACATAGCGAGTTCTGCAAATAATTATTATTAACACAAATTTTAATTTTCATTTTGGGACACTCGGATTGCACAACATTTGGAAAGGACCCTGTCTAGGTTAGTTGAGGGGATAATTAAATGATGGGAAAGTTCTGATAAAATTTAGGTTATTATTGCACAGTTCACTCTCTGATCCATACGAATACAGTACTAAAAGTTTCAACCAGCTAGTATCGATGCGGCGGTTGGCGGGCGGCGAGGTGACGAGGCACAGAGCACACATACAACCACAGCTATGGCTCTGGACGTATCGGCACTTTAATTCTTCTTAGCGTCGCAATACTTTTCCATTTAGTGCCTACGGAATTTTTCCATGCTGTGTGGGCGTTGGAACAGCATACCCGAGACTCAGTGAAACTACGTCTTCCAGGAGAGCCTCCTCGCTCCAGAACGTGTTGCTCAGACCAATGCCAAACTCCAACTACTACTGCTGAGCCCGTTGTGCCGTGCAGTGCCCGCGTGCATTTTCCCGCGCTCGCCTGCCATCCACCTTTTACCGCCCCCTGACAGACCGGGTATTCACCCGAGGTTATGCATTCTACATATCCTAACACATTGCCTACGTATGGATCAGATACACAGTTACAATTTTAAACATCTTACAACAATCTCAACATTTGTACATTTCGATTCTATCACAATATTACTTGAAATTTTACATAAACATTAATATTCGCATTGAAACTTGTTTACAGTTTTCTTAACATAATGACATGAAACAAAAAAGAAATGAAATCAGAACATCAATTACACAAGTTTATCGAAAAATCAGAAGAAAAAAATTATTTATATGTACATTAGTACAGCGTCGTTGTTGTTACACATGCCCCTGTTTCCAGTAAATTTCACTAAGTGCAGATTTGATGGGAACACAAAACCTTATATTTATACAGGGGTTCTGAATCTTCGTGTGAATGTGCCATCATAAAATTTTATATCACAAAACTTCCTTTCACTCACATTATATAGGTCTATACTTTTTAATATATCAAGAACATTTACCTCTCATTTACTTAAGTGACTTTGGTGCAGTTCAACCTCGTATCACAACATGATTTGAATAGCAAATTACTTATTATTATTAAATTTCTCAAATAAATAAATTCAAAATTTGGAACAAAAATACTTAACTACAAAGCTTATACAAATACCTATATACGTTATAAAACAATTTGTTGCTGCTTGCATTAAATGGCAGTCCATTTCCTTATTTACTAATAAACACACAATACTATTTAGAAAAATCACTACACACATTTGCTGCCTATTATTCAGATTTGGGCAGTCCATTTCGCATAATTTTCTCACATCACCTTAAACACACTTACAATTCTCCTTGGACTACTTATCTGCTTTCTTTGGTGTTTGGCAGCCCTTTATAACACGACTCACATACTGTCCACTTTGGTTTTTGGCAGTCCCGTCTATTATTTGGCTTGCAGCATTTGCTTTTTCTTTTCAGCCCTTTTTTCATACATCTTTACATTTACAGTACATTTGGTAATCTGAAACTTACATAAGTACGTTAGCACACTGATACTGGTATACATACATTTACAAAGATCTGTTACATTTAGAATAAAATAGTTTCATCGGAAGATACAGCACATTTACTGCACATTGCTTTCTGAGTGTACTTAGGTCACTCACTCCTAGGAACATACAGTTTCAGGTCCACAGCGTTTCTTACACCTAAAGGTCTCTTGGATTTTGGGTAGATCAGGTAGTAAGCATTATCGTGTGGAATGTTCTGTATTATATACGGTCCATTATAAATATATTTAAACTTGGAAATTTCATGGTTCAGTTCACTAGATTTTTCGTAGTTTTTTAAAAGAACATAATCACCAATTTTAAATTTTGAAACTTTCAGGTTTTTATCATGTCTTTTAGATCTAGATTCAGCTTTTTGCTTTGCTCTTTTTCTGACTAATTCTTTCTTTTGACTCAACCCCAAGCTTGTACCAGATGGAAACTCTAGTTTTTCCTCAATTAAACTTTTACTTCTGCTGCCTAACAAAATTTCTTCCGGTGGGAACCCAGTAGATTCATGATGTAAGGTGTTCATGACATTCTCAAAGTCCGATATAAACCTGCCCCAGGCTCTATGGTTATAACTGCAGAACGATCTACACAATCTCCCGATTTCTCGCATGTACCTTTCAACCGGTTTGCTAGCTGTGTGGTAGGCTGAGATATATTTAACCTCCACACCATTTTGCTCCATTCCTTCTTTCCAAATTTTGGATATGAACTAGGGTCCATTGTCAGATAGGACTGCCTTGGGTTTCCCGATGGTTCTGAAGTATTCGACCATCTTATTAAATACCGATTTTGCTGTTGCCTTTTTCAAGGGGTATAATTTCACAAACTTTGAGAATACTTCCAAAATTACTAGAATATATGCACAGTTTCCCGAAGTCTTCGGGAGGGGACCATACAAATCTACTGATAATAATTCTAGGGTGTCTTCAGGTAATGTACTTTGCATTGGTCCTCGCCTAGTTCTGTTAGGTACTTTGGCTCTTTGACATACATCACACGACTTAATTCGTTCATTTACCTTCTTACTGACAACCAGCAATCACTATTACATTATTCAGTTTATCCAAACATTTCTTTGGTCCACTATGCCCCAGTGCTAAATGGAAATAGCCTATGACATCAGTATCAAACTGGTGTGGCCAACATACTCTCCATTCCTCAGTGACTAAATCTTTTCTCCTGTATAAAATGCCTTTAAAGATTTTGTAGTACTTCTTAATTTGAGGATACTGCACACTGTCAAAATGTACCTTCACGGATTTCCATGTCGGATCCTCATTCTGATGGTACCTCATGTTTTTACATATTTGCTCAATTTTCCTTTTTCCTGAAACCTCTTTCATATACCTTATCTGGAAAGTACCCTCTTCACCATTTTCATTGGGCACTTCACTCATACCATTAGGCAATCGAGATAAAGCATCTGCCACGTAATTCTCAGTACCCTCGCCATAGCAAATCTCATAATCAAACTGCTGTAGGTACAAAGCCCAACGAGTTAGCCTGCCATTAAGTAAACGCCAGTCTTTAAGTAAAGTTAAAGCTTTGTGGTCAGTATGTATGATAAGCTTATGGCCCCACAGATAATTCGTGAATTTCTTTAATCCCCATGTAATGACGAAAGCTTCCTTTTCCGGTATAATGTAGTTTCTCTCATATTTTGTTAGAGTTCTGCTTGCAAACGCGATAGTCCTCTGTTCGATTTCTTTGCCATCACAGATTTCTTGGAAAAATTCTATACCAATCCCATAAGCACTACTGTCAGTACTCATGTGGAAAGGTTCTGTCAGTATGAGTGATGCAAAATATTGTCATTAAAGAGTTCACTTTTTAAATTTTCAAAATCTCTCATGCACCCTACAGTCCAAACAAAAGCACTATTTTTCTTAAGGAGATTATTCAAATGAGGACTATTAAAAGTTTGCTCCTTGGCGAATTTTCTATAGAGCCCACATAGACCTAAAAAGGCTTTCAACTGTTTTCTATTTCTAGGAGCTGGACACTTTGCTATTGCACTTAACTTTTCCTGGTCCTTACCAATCCCGGTCGTAGTAATAATATCCCCCAAAAACTTTATTTCCGACTTCACGAATTCACATTTCTTCCACTTTAGTGTCATGCCCCCTGCTTGTAGAGCAACAAAAACTTTCTACAATTATTCACAATGCTCTTGCCATCCCTCAGTAGCAATCAGTAAGTCATCTACATAAATGGTTAGCCGGGAACTCAGTTCTCTCCCTAATACAAAGTCCAGTCTCCTAATAAATACCGCCACAGAAGTGCTAAGCTCAAATGGCACTACTTTATACCGATAGCATTTCCCGGCGAATAGAAAAGCGGTATATTTACGGGATTCTTTGCTCAATGGGATTTGCCAGTATCCGGCGGTCATATCCAGACTGGTTAAATACTTCACATTATAAAACTTTTGGAGCATTTCGTCCAGATTTTCAGGTCTGTCTATTTCCTTCTTTACAATTTTGTTCAAAGTCCTGGCGTCGATGACTACTCTTACTCCCCCATCCCTTTTATTCACGATGATAAGGGGACTATTATATTCGCTGCTATTCCGTTCGATTACACCCCATTCTATCATTTTATCTATTTCCACTTGAACGGCCTGCCTCTTTGATATGGGTACCGAAAATGGTCTTACAAAGAAAGGTTTATGCTCTAATGTCTCAATCTGGTATTCAAAGTTCTTAACTAGGCCAGGTTTGTCCGAAAATTCGGTGCTATTACTTTGTAAAAGATCAAGCAATTCTATTTTCTGATCAGGAGATATCTCCTTCAAATTTTCTACAATTTCTTTAAAATCATTCCCTTGCCTCTCATCTATCAACCTCTTGACATGGTACATTTCATACATGTTTGTCAAACCATCATTCACTTGGTCAATCTCCAACAATAAAGAGCCAATTTCTGAATCGACCACCCTCCCATTTTCCTCAAATTTTAATTCCAAATTCGTAGACGCATTATTAATTTTCACCACTTCCTGGCTACAATCAATAATAACTTTTTCTTTATCTAGCCAATCTATACCCAGAATCATTTCAGTACTCAAGTCTGGCACAACCAAAAAATCGTGTTCAAACTTTTGTTATTTTATACTAAATTCAACCAATTTCTGGTTCTTTACTGGCTTGCTAGTTTTGCCAGTAGCACCACCAATTTTTGACACCAGTCACTGACATACTTACTAGTCCAGGCTTATCACAGATGTGTTTGAAGAACGATTGGGAGATCGCACTTATCTGAGATTCCGTATCAAGAAGTACTTGCAATTTCACATTATAAATTTCAACTGGTATTACAGTTTGTTTAACCATCAAATGCCTTTCATTGTTCTGTTCTTCCCTAAGCAAATCCGGGTGGACGATAACATCGTCCCAAGATATGCTTTTGACCTGCACATCACCTATATCTGGCGGTTTCTTTGGTTTCTGGAGCTCAAAGTCATTAAATACTTGAACTCTTTGTAACAATAACACTGAGTGGTCCGGTGGCTCCTTTTTTCTGTGTTCAGCCTCAACATCTGGGTTTTGTTTTGAAACTTCATCATCAGTAGGTACAATATCGCAATTAGCTGTATTCCCATCATTTTTACTAGTACCGAAATACTCGTCATCTGAACTATCGTCAGAATCCGACCAATCTGGATCGCTTCCAGGTTCTAACATAAAAGCTTTTCTGAGACAGGCACTGAGTTCTTCCCCTGCATTTTCGTTAGGCTTCGATTTTAACTCAATATCCTCTTTTGGCAAAACGGCCTCATTATCAGCTTTACTCACATCCACTGTTACTTCATATTTAGTGTAACCCTCATGAACTTCAGTTACTCGTAGGTAATTACCTGCCCCTTCCCCGCGGTTCCTTTCGGTAACAGCTTGTACTGTTGGCGGATCATTAACAGAAGTTACTTCCTCGTCAATGCTTAGGATTTAATTCTCCAATTCCTTCCTATTTTTAACCATCGTCCTATCGGCAGCACGCGTACTTTGCGCGGCGCTATTTACTCTCTCCTCTTTAAATTCGGGCCACGTCACCTTATCGACGTCCCTATTATTTCCTTTTACACTAATTAACCTCCTTGCCTCATATTCCTTCTTAAAATCCTTCCACTCACATTGCTTGAGGCCCTTGTACAGATCGTCGATTTGCACATGCCAATCAGTTACTTCTGCTAATTCATTCTCGCCATTTACTACATTGCTAACACTGCTAACCGCACCTCTGTGTGTCCACTGTTCCGTCCACTATTTCCTTCGCCACTGAATTACCACTCGTAATGTATTCACCAGCTCTCACGGCAATGTTTGTACCTAATTCTGTAGCCTTGCTAGCGATGTCTCTCTGAACAGCTGTTCTGCTAGGCTGGGCTGTTGCACTCTGATGCTCCACTCGCCTGTTAACATGTAGCGCTCTGCGCGGCGAAGATGACTCATCTGCGCACGCACCTGACGCTTGTTTCGCAACAACACGCTGCGTCGTTCCACGCCTGTCTCTAAGCTGTGTCATAACTTCACTATCAGTCCAGTAATGTTTCTTAAATCGGGGCCAGTATGTTCTGTCCGCTTCCGTTTGGCCCGCAACGTTCGCGGAAATCAGTTTCCCGCGTCGTTATTATTTTGCACGGTGTATCCTTTACCGCGACCTGGATAACCCTCTATTCCTCTTCCTCTGCCTCTACCTCTCTGTATCATGTTGACGCGAAAACCATCGCCGTCATTCCTCTCGTCATTATTGCGGTTATTCTGGTTACTAAAATTCTGATAATTGGCACGACTTTCTCGCCAGTGGTCTTCGTCTTCGACCCTTTCAAGAAACGCTTGGAAGCTGCGATGATTGCTTCCCACATATCTCTTCGATTCTTCTGGAAGCTTTTTATATAGCTCCCATACGATTTCAGAATCGGATCTTCTCGCTCTTAAGTGTGTCAACTTTCGGTACCAATATTCGCAGAAATCTTTCAAAGAATTCCTACCCCTGTTATCATGAAGTTTGGCCATGATAAACTCGCGCCACAAATGATCCTGTTTTTGTTCGGACCAATATTCTTCCGTAAACTTTTGTTTAAACTCTTCGAACATCATTAGTTCGGTATTCAAGTTAATTCCCCAGTGCTTAGCGTCACCTGCTAAGGCGCTAATTACTACGTTTATCTTTTCCTGACCAGACAAGTGTTCAGGAAACATCCTCTCGCAATTTTTGATGAAATCTAACGGATGCCATCAGTTATGTTTTTTGGCGGGATCGAAGCGTTCCTCACCTTCCAGCAGCTTCGTAAGTGGCGTGCCATTACAGACAACACCAGGCCTATCTTTGATTTTACTCTCGAGATCGAAAATTTTGCCCTGAATTTTCGATGTATTTTGTTCACACTTTTGTACACATCCGGTAACGTTTTCGCCTAAATCTCTTTCAGTATATGAAACTGCGTTTTTTCAGCTGTGACAATCCATGTTGGCATTCGTTTACGATCTCAGTTTTAAGACCGAAAACTTTTTCATCTACTTTTGTTTCAAGTAGAGGCTCTACTCTCTCTTGGATGTTGAGAATTTCAACATCAAACCTACTGTTAATGTCGTCAATTTCCCCCTGCATAGTATTCATATTTTTATTAATTGTGTCAATTGCAGACTTCATTGTATTTACTGTAGAACTTAAATTACCCACTTTTTGCTCTACCTGTTCTATTTGTTTACTAATTTTAATTCCTTGTTCTTCGACCTGTGCTTTAAGCTGACCAACGTGTGTTTGAAGCTGACTAATCTGATTACTAACTTGTTTTTGAAGCTGATCATTCTGTCCTGCAATTTGTTTTGTTAATAGTTCAAATAAGTCGTTCATGCTTAAAATTTTCACACTGTCTTGTTCTACTTCAAAATTTTCTTTCGGTTCTTTCTTTATCTGTGGTGAGTCAAACATGTCAGTGGATTCGTTCACGTACCCACTATCATCTACAAAGTCATCCTCTACTTCCTGTTTTATTCCTTGATGTGTTCGAGGCGATCTCGACATTTCAATCTGTTCGTTAACATGTTCGTGGTATTGTATGTACGCCAATTGTCTTCCGCTAACGCCATCTGTTATCTGCCCGTGTAAACTCCTGTCACTGCCAGCCGACTCTTCAATTACGCTCGGCACATCTACTGTGTCTACGTTCTTGTCCATACTGAACGCAAACTACACCTCACTACCGTACTTGACGTTCACTGCTATTTACTTCACTGAATATTATGGCAATTCGTGCCACTGAACATCCACTGTTCGGTATTCACGTTAATTTGTGACCGACAACAACTGGATGTCCTGTCACCGGGAAGCCACTTGTAATGTACGCGTGGGGCACAGAATACTCGTTAAAGCCTATACTATGGTAAGTGAGCGGGGTTCACCTTATGAGAAAGGATTTTCATATAGATATCGACCGCGTGTACCTGAATGGTGGCAAATCAGACTTACACCCACTCTGTAATAACAATGATCCGTCAAGCAAGTTCGAAATGCAGTTACACGCCAGGATGGACCAAAAGCAAACTGAAGATGCTACCAATTTGACAATAATACGGTCGCCAGCCTAATTAGGCATTAACTGAGTTTCTTCCCTGTACAGGTTGGTATACATTCATGCAAAACAACAAGTTACTACATAATATAGTAGAATTTTAGAACAAAAAAATCTATTGAACTGATAGTTTCACGTTCTGAACTGATATGGAAAAACCATAAATATATAAACTACACTATAATGTATACTACAAAACTTTATACTGCCTATTAATCTGATTAAAATCGGTCATAGGTTACCCTAGCAATAGCACTTTCGTGACACACACAAAATGTCAATTTTGATAAAGATAAAATACTGATAAATTTTACTTTTATATTGACTTTAACTTTTGCTGGTCAAACCAATTTAGAACACTTCAGAACTCAAATGAATAAAGGGAGTGGGGGTGGGGGTGGGGGGACCCTGAAACTGTTATGATCGATGTATTAAAAAAATGATTACTACATTTATTATGCGTTCAATATTTCCAGTATATAAGTTACTACTGTTTTCATCTTATTTACTGCTCATTTAAATACCTTTATATCTGTCTCGAAATAATAAACTTCATTACTATATCAATATTAAAGTTATGTTTCAACTTCGTTAGACCTTCGTTATTCATTGACTGGTTCATTAACAAAAAATTTCTTTAAACATCATTCTAACATAGCTAGTTCTGCAAATAATTATTATTAACACAAATTTTAATTTTCATTTTGGGACACTCGGATTGCACAACATTTGGAAGGGACCCTGTCTAGGTTAGTTGAGGGGATAATTAAATGATGGGAAAGTTCTGATAAAATTTAGGTTATTATTGCACAGTTCACTCTCTGATCCATACGAATACAGTACTAAAAGTTTTAACCAGCTAGTATCGATGCGGCGGTTGGCGGGCGGCGAGATGACGAGGCACAGAGCACACATACAACCACAGCTATGGCTCTGGACGTAGGCTCTGGACGTATCGGCACTTTAATTCTTCTTAGCGTCGCAATACTTTTCCATTTAGTGCCTACGGAATTTTTCCATGCTGTGTGGGCGTTGGAACAGCATACCCGAGGCTCAGTGAAACTACGTCTTCCAGGAGAGCCTCCTCGCTCCAGAACGTGTTGCTCAGACCAATGCCAAACTCCAACTACTACTGCTGAGCCCGTTGTGGCGTGCAGTGCCCGCGTGCATTTTCCCGCGCTCGCCTGCCATCCACCTTTTACCGCTCCCTGACAGACCGGGTATTCACCCGAGGTTATGCATTCTACATATCCTAACACATTGCCTACGTATGGATCAGATACACAGTTACAATTTTAAACATCTTACAACAATCTCAACATTTGTACATTTCAATTCTATCACAATATTACTTGACATTTTACATAAACATTAATATTCGCATTGAAACTTGTTTACAGTTTTCTTAAAATAATGACATAAAACAAAAAAGAAATGAAATCAGAACATCAATTACACAAGTTTATCGAAAAATCAGAAGATAAAAATTATTTATATGTACGATAGTACAGTGTCGTTGTTGTTACAACACGTACGTCTGATCACCTGCATCCATTGAAGTTCTTGTCTATTCCGACGGTCTTGGACAATTCCAGCAGGATAATGCGATACTCCACACGTCCAGAATTGCTACAGAGTGGCTCCAGCAACAGAGTTTAAATGCTTCCGCAGGCCACCAAAATGCCGAGACATGAATATTGTTGAGCATATCTGGGATGCCTTGCAACGTGCTATTCAGAAGAGATGTCTCGTACTCTTACGGATTTATGGACAGCTCTGAAGGATTTATGGTGTCAGTTCCCTCCAGCACTATCTTAGACATTAGTCGAGTTTTGCGACACTTCTGCGTGCTCGCGTGGACCCTACACGATATTAGGCAGGTGAGCCAGTTTCTTTGGCTCTTCAGTGTTGCGGTCTTAAAAAAAAAAAAAAAAAGTGAGTGGCCCTCAAATACGT
Source organism: Schistocerca americana (assembly GCF_021461395.2). Taxonomy (NCBI): domain Eukaryota; kingdom Metazoa; phylum Arthropoda; class Insecta; order Orthoptera; family Acrididae; genus Schistocerca; species Schistocerca americana. The sequence goes on from NC_060121.1 coordinate 897,799,444, forward strand.
GCTCTCAGACTCATAGTTGAAATACTAAAGGTTTCGGCTGGTTCCGTTGTCTAGGGGCTGGGATACGTAGTTGCCGCACTACAAGCCAAATACTGGTGAGTGTACAGTATACAAATAAATATACACATGAATCGAATGGTCAAAGGTTCCTATCATTCGGCAATTGCGAATTTAGAATGTAGCATAGAAAGCTATGAATAAAAGATTGCAATTAAATAAAATCTTCAGATACTATTTTAAAGTCTTTAAATGATGAGTACGATAGCAGAAGCACCTTTAAGAATGCCATTTATTACTGTAAAGCACTCATTGGTGTCGATGGTCCAGCAATTAAGTATAAGTTGAATAAAAGGGAAACAATAGATTTCTACTTCACGTAATTAGTTACCAGCAACAACATAACTCACGAGATATTCACTTCTAAACGCATACTACGTCTTCACTGTAGAAGACACGGAAATCTAACAAGTGCACAAGTCGGCACTACGAAATATTTCTATCTGCCGCGACCACGCGCAAACCGCTCCACACTCCCCAAGTCTCTGTCGCGACTCTCTCTCGCGCCAGACTCTTTCGAACTCTCCCGTGTCCCCTCCCGTACGATGCTCTTCTACCATTTCCATCCAGTCCCCCCATTCACGAGCGCTGTGATTGGCTAGAGGTCTCCCGCCGCCTCTTCAAGCCAGCGCACACTCACAAAGATATTGAAACACATACGGAATACTGGATTTACATTTAAATAACTTGAAATTAAATAAATATTCCTACGGTTGGACCATAAACACGCTCTAACACGCATTATTACATACGTAAGCAAATCAAATAAACATACTATATCAAAGGGATAGAAACAAAAGGTAGGCCAGTAGCCTAATGTCTCTGTGTTTTCTAAAACACAGTAAATATTTAACCAATTTCTTCATGAATAGTATATATCGGATATGAACAAAGACATAGACAAATAAATATATTTATAAGCATGCTTTTGCCGTTTTTTCGTGTAACTGTGGAGTATTTATGGCCTGACGCGATTAATAGTAATTGGCTACTTTGACCTCCAATAACTCATGTACTATTCAAGTTAAATGCCTGTAATTCATACCAATTTATGTTTGCACTAATAGCTTTCTAAAGACAAATCGATCGACAAAACCGGATGAACCGGTTAGATTTTGGGAATTCGTTGTGTGTTGCTTGTATAATTTATAGTCAGATACTGAACCTTAAACTAATAAAGTACTGCAAATCTGATTACACAATCAGAATCATCATGGAAATAATGGTAATGTACAGGTTTCTTTTTAAGGTATCATGATTCCTCTGGCTATTATTAATTTCTACTTGAGCTGTGAAATGTCCGCTATTATGGTTTCACAAAGTCCGCCATCTTTGGCACTCCCGGCATACAAATCTCCTCCATCGACACAAAGCACAGTCCTCGGCACAATGTCAACATGGAATTCCCAGCCACGCGGTCGGCCTGGACCACGCGCTGTGGCAACCCCTCTTGCTTCTGCCAATGTCTGGCACCACGTGGCCGCCGAGGAGCCGGGGGGCCCTGCCGAAGGACCGCGCGCGGCCACGCCAACTCCGAAATTAGAATATTTTCAGGGCTCCGCAAGTGGTCTGTTACCTCACAGTGTGTAAGAACTGAAGTTTCTCATCCATGTGTCAGCATAACCCCTGAGGAAGGCCATGTGAAACGGTAGTGTTGGAGTCGCATATCCAGAAGGACTTTATTGACAGTGACAATGGCCACGGAAGCCTATATTTACAGTTGCTAAATTTAGTTGTTTCAGACTTTCAGTAACATGTTTGTTGTACTTTTTTCAGACGCTATTCTGTTGCCGATCCGTAGTTCACAGTATTTCCAAAATATAGCTCTTAGACCGTTAAATTACAATTTTATATTTATTTGGACACAATCAGTTTCAAGGCAGAAGCCCTATTATAAAGCACTCAAGCTCGTTGAAGCTTGACACACACTTCAATCATATTACCAGGCACAAACATCAGATCATGGTTAACATTTATCTCCTCACAGGTGAACCAGAAGACATAGCCGCTAATGGTAATCGAAAGAGAATACTGTGTTTTTCTGGCAGTTGCCTAGTGAAAAGACACTTGTTAAGTATTATTCAGTGTGTACCCAGTAGTGCGACGACAGCATCTGTCTAGATCCAACGGGCATGAGTACCTGACAGTTGAACTTCAGCCGTGAAACTAGTTGTTCCCAAGTACACTGCCTAAAAAAAATGAAGCACCCAAAAAGTGGAGGAGGAGACGAAATGTAGCTTCATTAGTTGAATGGGTATGTGATGTGATTACAAAATCGAGTCAAGTGAACAAAAAATTTTGGAGCGTGAAGCCACTTGTCAGTCTGACGTGCACCATCTCTGTGACTGGATGCATGCACTGTTTTTTTTTTATGAAGGGTCTCCTGGATATCCTGGACAGTGGTACTGCGACGGAGCTAATGTTCGAGCTGGTCCCACATACAGCGGATGCCACACATGCATATGTGTGCACGAGCATGGTTCTGTTGAGAAATGGCACACGCGATACTGTTACATGAGAGGCATCACCTGAGGATACACGATGTCCATGACGTTTTACTGTACTGTCAAAGTGCCCTCTGTCACTAACTGCGACTGCTACGGTCGCAGGTTCGAATCCTGCCTCGGGAATGGATGTGTGTGATGTCCTTAGCTTAGTTAGGTTTAAGTAGTTCTAAGTTCTAGGGGACTGATGACCATAGATGTTAAGTCCCATAGTGCGCAGAGCCATCTGTCACTAACTGCCATGTCCTGACATGATATCCAACGGGTTCCCACACCATGACACCATTCCTGTGCCTCCCCAAAACATTGGAAGAATGGGGCATCTCACCAGGCCATCGCTGTATTCGCCGACGATGGTCGCCCGGGGTAGTGCAGACCCACGAATGATAACTGTAGACAGTGGGATGCCAAACATCAGTAATCTGCATTTCCCTTCACGGCACCATCCTAAATACTGCTGCTTTATGTTGTAGCCTTAATGGTAGCCTACACATGGGGCAGTAATATTCGTGTCTGAGTGCAGTTGATGTCGGACCAGTGGTGCAGGACGAACAAAATGTTGCTGGGAGCCCATTACTTGTTCCCAGATGGCATGTGCAGATGTGAAGGGGTTACAAAGTGCTTGGTGTGCAATACAGCGATCTTCCCTGTGGTCGACTGAGACCCAGACTACCAATACACCTGCCCTTATGTTCCTATGTTGTGTAGTGGCACTACCGTGTGGGATAGGAAAAAGTTTTGGTGCAATATTTCAGAACACACAAGTTACAGCCAGGAGTGGGCCTGTTGACAGTAAGTTACGCTACCAGCGGTTGCGAAGTAGAACGGAGGCCATACGGCTGTAGACCCACTGAAAAGAGTAAATTCAGTGGTTTGCATGGCGCAAGTTACAGGCAGAAGAGGCTGACTGACCTACCTAGGTGTTATGAGTACGTGACTGGGAGCAGTGCACTAGAAACACAGAGGCGCACAGCTGCATATAAATAGGTGCCGATTTTCTAACAAGGCATTCAAGTGTGGCAGCTCTCCTGGACGGTGAGGCGTGTCACACCACAGGCTACACACAGCAGCAGATGGGGCGCCAGTGTTCCAGTCCCTAGCGGGTCACTGGTTCGACCCTCTGAGGCTGATGCAGGGTCCAAAGACAGCCAGCGACGGGCCACTCCACAGCTCGCTACCGCGGGCAGTTGTCTTGGCTTCCAACAAGCACAGGAGACATCCAGGGCGAGGGCCGCAGATTCAGATGCTGGATCGCAAGCGCTCGTTTTCGCCACATTCTTAGCCATACTGGCGAGGGAGCCTGCTGCAGGTCACCTTGCAACGGGCGGCACTGACACGGCAGAGGCGAAGGCCGCTGAGTCAGCTGCCAGTGCATCCTGATGATGCTGCAGCTTCGCTGCCGTACAAGGCCGACACACAGCAGTGCATGCATGGGTCACTGAGGCAACCATTCCGCGCCAAGCCGTTTTGCAGACAGTGACGTGGTGTCCTCAGCATTGCAGGAACTGGTGACACAGACTGAGAGGAATCAGGGCACTGCAGCTGGAAACAATAAATCATTTGGAAAGCTCGGACGAGTCTTAATACGGTGCCTTCTACCTCTTCCAACTACATTTGGTATTGATGTTACATACAGTGGCAGAAGTTGCCCTACAGTTGTAAAACATTTAGCCACAGTCACATTTGTATGCCACACTATTTTGAAATATTGCACAGTTCTGAAATATTGCACAGTAATACAGTGTAACAGTGCCTTGAAAAAGGTAGACATCACACCACTACCGTGTAACACCGCCTCTGGCCTTCACAAAGGCAGACATCACGCTAATACCACGTAACACAGCCTCTGGCCTTGATAATGACCTAAATTCAGTGGAAAAGGGAGTCCAGACTTTATTCAGATACGAGTATGCCACATTCAGCTGAAGCCACCCATAGATGATCAGATCCTGTAGAGATACAGTATTGTGGGAATGTTAACTGTTGTGTTTCACCTACTGTTCCAAGTAGTCTTAAGTATTTGCACCAGCATTAAGACCAGGTGATTTAGCGATACAGTCGAGCTGTGAATAGGGTGCATGATTGTTTGTCAAACCCGAAAGTGTGTGTGTGTGTGTGTGTGTGTGTGTGTGTGTGTGTGTGTGTGCAGGGCTGTGAACACAGCTGCTGTCAGCTGGAAAGACAAGAGAATCCACAGTACATTCATGATGAAGATGTAGAAGAAAGATCACACCGGGTCGTTGAGAATGTTATATTATACTGGTTCTGGTTTGTTTGACACAGAGCCACACTGTAGACTGATGACAAAGGTTCGAGCCTACAGAACAGGTTTCCAAATATGGGAATACCTTGAAGACTTTAAGTAATAAATTTCAGTACGTTGTCCTCTACGGCAAATGCTCATCAGAAACAAGGGTATCGTCAGGAGTGCCCCAAGATAATGTAGCAGGACCACGTGTTTTCTGTCTATATGTAAGTGATCTTGTGGATAGTTGAATTGTAACTTACAGCTGTTTGCTGATGACGCTTTGCTGTACAGGTAAGTGAGTGACTGCAGAGGGATACAAGATAACGTAGACAGAATTTCTAATAAGTGTGGTGAATGATAGCTTGCTCTAAATGTGCAAAAACGTAAATTAATGCAGATGGGTAGGAAAAGAGTCCTGTAACGTTCGAATACACCATTAGTTATGTGCTACTTGACACAGTCACATCTATTAAATATTTATGCATAACGTTGCAAATCGATTTGCAACGGTATGAGCACATCAGATTGATACTTGGGAAGGCGATGCTCGACATCGTTTTGTGGGGGAGAATTTTGGGAAAATGTAGCTAATCTATAAAGGAGACAGCACATAGAACGCTAGTGCGACCCATTCTTGAGTACTGCTCCAGTTTTTGGGATCTGCACCAGGTTGGATTACTGGAAGAGATCGAAGCAATTCAAAGGCATGCTTCTAGACTTATTACTGTTAAGTCCGATCAGCATGTAAGTATTATGGAAAACCTCTGTGAACTCAGCTGGGCGTCCCTGCTGGGAAGATGGACGCTATTGCTGATATTTGGAGAACGAGCATTTGAGGTCGACTGCAGATCGATTCCATTGCTGCGATATTACATTTCATTAGGGCTCATACGGTGGCTTATAGACAGTCTTTTCCCCTCACTCTACTTGAGAGTGGAACAGGCAAGCAAATAGCTAGTAGTGATACATAGTACCTTCCGCCATGCAACATATGGGGGATTGCTGAGTATGTATGAAGGTGGATGTAAAGATTTACGGTGCCCCATGTCAAGTGGCACGTTTGTCTTGCCTGCAGCGAGACACTCATGCTTGGTGCCAAGTTTCGTTGACAGTGAGAGAGAGTGGGTGGTACACGTGCTTTGTACTATGTGACACTGATGGTAAGAGAGGGAGGGGTGCATGCATGCTTCGTGGGATGTCACACTGACGGTAAGAAGGGAGGCTGCATGTGTTCTTGGTGGCATATCACACTGAAGGTAAGGAGGGCAGCCTGAACAGATGCTTGGTGGTATATCATGCTGACGGTAAGAGAGGGCAGGTCATATGTGTGCTTGATTCCATATCATGCTAACAGTAAGAGGGCTGCGTGCATGCTCGGTGGCATGTCATGCTGAGAGTGAGAGGGGGTGGGTCACACGTATGCTTGGTGGCATGTCACGGTGATACTGAGAGAGGGTGGGCCACATGTGTGCTTAGTGGCATGTCATGGTGATGGTAAGAGAGCGTGGACTGTATGTCAGCTTGGTGGCAAGTCACATTGGCGGTAAGAGAAGGCTCAAGGACAGTTGGGGCCGTGGTGGAGCAGGACAGATAAGAGGAAGTCAGTGGTTTCACGCCCCAGGGGGGCAATTATACTCCAAGCTGGTATATCAAGGAGCTGTCTAAGGGACATCGTTAACAGTCAGCATGTGGCATGGCTGATATGTGGACACAAACAACTTGATGCAGCAGTTCGTGGCATTTCTTGGCGCAGAGGATGGCAGGGAAAGATGCTTCTGCACTTCAACATTAGCACTATCTACCTGTTTTAGTAACCGGCGGCTACATATTGGCGGTTAAATAATCTAATATAGCGTACAGTGGAGAATAAAAGAGGTGCATTGAGTTTTTTGGTTAACAAGCAATATTATGCAGGGAAAGTCTGTGGTTACCATGTGACGTGTTATGGTTGTTGTGTGATAGCACTCTGGTCGTGCTATGGTGTTCTCTAATATACTGATAAAGGGGATGGCAGGACTTAGTTGAGCTGTGAGTTGTTCTCGCCCTTGCTAAAATTATTTTTAATTTAGTTAAACAAGCTCTCTATTTTTATTTGCTGATTTATACAGTACAATTCTAAGTGTACTTTAAGGCAGTTTCATCGTGCAGAAGAAGAAGTAGCGCTGCATGGAATAACGAGTCGGATCTGTAGCAGGCGAATAGAAAAAAAATTACAGCAACAACAAGATGCCCAAGAAATAGTGTAAAAACCACTTACATTGGAAAATACCGTACGTGAAGCACCAGTGCACCTTCGCAATTAAAATCAATTAAGACTGACTGTAATGTAAGGAATTGATTCCTTTCACCCACTTGCTCATTAACTTGCTCAAAAATCGTCAGTAATTTTTATCAGACACTAAAACCATTATGCGAATGGGCAAATTCCACTTCAAATCTTAAAAGGAAATACTCAATGAATAAGGAGCAGTTGTTTACCAAAACTTAAATGTAATTCAGATGACGTCAAACTGAAAGTGGCCAATCAAACTGGCATCTGAAAACTTTAAACAATATATACAAAGAATTCAAAGAGGCGAACCCATGTCATGTAGAGAGTACAGATAAAACAATGTGTGCTGATCAGGCTGAATTTCACACAGTACATACCGCAGCCCACATTAGCTTATAGCATTTGCAGATATGCAACGAGCGGAGAACTGCCCCGTGCAATACACTCTCACAGGACAACTCGCTGTCTCCAGGTACTGCTTCAGAAATGACCGGCCAGACAGCCGTGAAGCAAACTGCGTCCATCCTCGTCCTATCGCACGTATCCGGCTCAATCCAGTCTCACCATTCCCTCTAGCAGTATATTGGAAAACATCCTTGCCGCCGCTGCCCTATCACGGCGTGCAGTCAAACCCAATGGCAGTTTCCTGTTTTAGTGTCTGCCCACCATCTGTTGCTCGCTCGCTCTCCAAGAGCGGAAGACTCCATTTCCGCTTTCTCTTCTCCACAAGTTCCTTGCGGTGGCGCCTGTGTTGCGGCGTTCCTATTATGCTGTGAGCGTAACTGATTTGATTATGTGATTTGTAAAAATTACGTTATCTTGTTATTTTGCTCACTGAAAGTGATTAACTTATATGTTTTATTCTACGGAATTATGTACTGTAATCTGTGCATAGTTTGTCGTGGTGACTAGGTGGTGATGGCAGCATGTCATTCTCAATGGAGAGAAGTCTTCCGAAGTAAGAGTGATTTCAGGTGTGCCGCAGGGGAGTGTCGTAGGGCCGTTGTTATTCACAATATACACTCCAGGAAATTGAAATAAGAACACCGTGAATTCATTGTCCCAGGAAGGGGAAACTTTATTGACACATTCCTGGGGTCAGATACATCACATGATCACACTGACAGAACCACAGGCACATAGACACAGGCAACAGAGCATGCACAATGTCGGCACTAGTACAGTGTATATCCACCTTTCGCAGCAATGCAGGCTGCTATTCTCCCATGGAGACGATCGTAGAGATGCTGGATGTAGTCCTGTGGAACGGCTTGCCATGCCATTTCCACCTGGCGCCTCAGTTGGACCAGCGTTCGTGCTGGACGTGCAGACCGCGTGAGACGACGCTTCATCCAGTCCCAAACATGCTCAATGGGGGACAGATCCGGAGATCTTACTGGCCAGGGTAGTTGACTTACACCTTCTAGAGCACGTTGGGTGGCACGGGATACATGCGGACGTGCATTGTCCTGTTGGAACAGCAAGTTCCCTTGCCGGTCTAGGAATGGTAGAACGATGGGTTCGATGACGGTTGGGATGTACCGTGCACTATTCAGTGTCCCCTCGACGATCACCAATGGTGTACGGCCAGTGTAGGAGATCGCTCCCCACACCATGATGCCGGGTGTTGGCCCTGTGTGCCTCGGTCGTATGCAGTCCTGATTGTGGCGCTCACCTGCACGGCGCCAAACACGTATACGACCATCATTGGCACCAAGGCAGAAGCGACTCTCATCGCTGAAGACGACACGTCTCCATTCGTCCCTCCATTCACGCCTGTCACGACACCACTGGAGGCGGGCTGCACGATGTTGGGGCGTGAGCGGAAGACGGCCTAACGGTGTGCGGGACCGTAGCCTAGCTTCATGGAGACGGTTGCGAATGGTCCTCGCCGATACCCCAGGAGCAACAGTGTCCCTAATTTGCTGGGAAGTGGCGGTGCGGTCCCCTACGGCACTGCGTAGGATCCTACGGTCTTGGCGTGTATCCGTGCGTCGCTGCGGTCCGGTCCCAGGTCGACGGGCACGTGCACCTTCCGCCGACCACTGGCGACAACATCGATGTACTGTGGAGACCTCACGCCCCACGTGTTGAGCAATTCGGCGGTACGTCCACCCGGCCTCCTGCATGCCCACTATACGCCCTCGCTCAAAGTCCGTCAACTGCACATACGGTTCACGTCCACGCTGTCGCGGCATGCTACCAGTGTTAAAGACTGCGAAGGATCTCCGTATGCCACGGCAAACTGGCTGACACTGACGGCGGCGGTGCACAAATGCTGCGCAGCTAGCGCCATTCGACGGCCAACACCGCGGTTCCTGGTGTGTCCGCTGTGCCGTGCGTGTGATCATTGCTTGTACAGCCTTCTCGCAGTGTCCGGAGCAAGTATGGTGGGTCTGACACACCGGTGTCAATGTGTTCTTTTTTCCATTTCCAGGAGTGTACATAAATGACCTTGTGGATAACATCGGAAGTTCACTGAGGCTTTTTGCGGATGATGCTGTAGTATATCGAGAGGTTGTAACAATGGAAAATTGTACTGTAATGCAGGAAGATCTGCAACCAATTGGCGCATGATGCAGGGAATGGCAATTGAATCTCAATGTAGACAAGTGTAATGTGCTGCGAATATATAGAAAGAAAGATCCTTCATCATTTAGCTACAATATAGCAGGTCAGCAACTGGAAGCAGTTAATCCCATAAATTGCCTGGAAGTAAGCATTAGGACTGATCTAAAATGGAATGACCATATAAAATTAATCGTCGGTAAGGCAGATGCCAGACTGAGGTTCATTGGAAGAATCCTAAGGAAATGCAGTCCGAAAACAAAGGAAGTAGGTTACAGTTCACTTGTTCGCCTACTGCTTGAATACTGCTCACCGGTGTGGGATCCGGACCAGATAAGGTTGATAGAAGAGATAGAGAAGATCCAACGGAGAGCAGCGCGCTTCGTTACAGGATCATTTAGTAATCGCGAAAGCGTTACGGCGGATGATAGATAAACTCCAGTGGAAGACTCTGCAAGAGACGCTCAGTAGCTCGGTACGGGCTTTTGTTGAAGTTTCGAGAACATACCTTCACCGAGGAGTCAAGCAGTAAATTGCTACCTTCTGCCTATATCTCGCGAAGGGACCATGAGTATAAAATCAGAGAGATTAGAGCCCACATCGAGGCATACCGACAATTTTTCTTTCCACGAACAATACGAGACTGGAATAGAAGGGAGAAACGATAGAGGTACTTAAGATACCATCCGCCACACACCGTCAGGTGGTTTGCGGAGTATGGATGTAGATGTAGTATCTGTACACCAATGTTTACTTTGTGCGGTGTGGATGATCTAAATTCAGTCTGAGAGTTGTCTGAGTGTCCTATGGTTGATTGCAGAGGCTATATTGTCTTCCCGTTTCTATGACCAATGCCCATATATTTTAATTATTGCTGCTATTGCCCAAATCTGTATGCTGGGCAAAGTTGATTTTAATTCTGTTTCATTGAATTTTGTTTCATTCCATTTCACACCTGCTCGTTCCCTAACCGATCCTACTCGACCCGAAATCTACGGTACATCGGTAGCCAGAATCAGCAGGCCGCAACAGTGATACGAGAAACACCCCGAAAACATCACAGAACCCTCACTAGAGTTTCGGTTCAGCCAACAATATATCATTTGAAAAACGAAGCAAAATCGTGACTCGTTGGATCGTTCTACACATCCTTAGTAGCTAGTGCACAATTTCTTTGATTTCCCGCCTAATGAATACGTGCAGGTCCATGTGCTGCTGTGAACAATGGCCTTCACTGACAGAAACAATTCCTGTCGGTCTTGAAACCGATTGTCATTGATAAGGCGTGACACTCAATCATCTACAGTTCCTGTTGATGAGGAACTGTTTCTGCACAGTTATATACCATCTAAAGCATCGCTGTGCTCTTTAAAGGGTATGACTATAGTTTGCACAATGAATTTGATGTGTAGATGTGGCACAATAAGTGCTAACAAAAGACACGTGGTGTCTATGTTCACAAAAAAGGTTCAAATGGCTCTGAGCACTATGGGACTTAACATCTGAAGTCATCAGTCCCCTAGAACTTAGAACTACTTAAACCTAACTAACTTAAGCACATCACACACATCCATGCCCGAGGCAGGATTCGAACCTGCGACCGTAGCAGTCACGCGGTTCCGGACTGAAGAGCCTAGAACCGCACGGCCACCGCGGTCTATGTTCACACTTCATATTATTATTTCGTACTTAATATAAGAAAAATCAGCTGTAACTCATCATATTTACTGAACGGGTGACACAGAGTTATAAGAAACGAGTGCTGCACATAGAAGAAAAAGGGAACAACTTGATTTGCCAGGTTATGTAGTTTAAAATTACAGTGTACGAAATCTAGTAAGTTAACAAAACCGTGAGTGACGCAAGCTAATACTTCGGTAATTTTATGACATTATTTGAACGCTGACAACACTGTGTGAAAATAAACTCTTCGTACCTCAGATATTGTTAAAGAAGACAAGGTAATAAATAGCTGTGCCTTATGACGCGAGTAGTAACGTTGTACGATCTTATAACAGAAGATCAAATACGAATAGAGGAAAAAATTTTTAGACTGCAATATAGTAAATATTTTAATTTGTGAGATCATTGACTGAAATTCAACTTAATGGATGGAACAGATAACTTATAATTTTCATGGTTCTGTTGTTGGCTGTAGTGGTAATGCCCAAAACTCATTTATAAATTAAGGAAAAAAGTATCGATATCACGCGCGGTTTGACAAGATTCTTTGGGCAACTTCAGTGTATATCTCTACACAGCTTTCGTTTGTAATGCAAACAGTGCACGCCTGAATCACCGACTGACGAATGAGCAAGGAAGTATGCGGTGGATGCATAATGTGGTCGGGTAATAGAAACAAAGTCAAGGTGCTCATCATAACGAAGGGCGCATTTCGGTGGGAGACCGGAGCAACACATTACAATTAATGCAGAATGCTGTTGAAACCTGGTAAGACGAAGACAATTTAGTCTGTTATTTTGTGGTGTGATAGGACTGATTTTATTTGTTTATTATTAATATGGTGCAGGGGTTTTGCCAATAGAGTCAATAACAGTGAAGTAATAAATTAAAATGTCACATGTGACGCGGAATTTTTAGTTCAAAGTTCAAATGGCTCTGAGCACTATGGGACTCAACTGCTGAGGTCATTAGTCCCCTAGAACTTAGAACTAGTTAAACCTAACTAACCTAAGGAGATCACACACATCCATGCCCGAGGCAGGATTCGAACCTGCGACCGTAGCGGTCTCGCGGTTCCAGACTGCAGCGCCTAGAACCGCACGGCGCGGAATTTTTAGCAAACAAATATCCGAAAAGCGACAAAATTTTTCCTTTTACAACATTGAGGCGGGGGGGGGGGGGGGGGGGAGAGGGTGTTAAAACTAGAAAAAGTTTCAGAAAGGTTTGAATTTATATTTGCTGTTTGTTAGGAGTCGGTAGGTACTACAGTTTCCCACAGACGAGAGCAGTACTGTGTGGTTCATTGGTGCGACACAGCACGTTACGAGGAACATTTTCCTATTACAGTAAGACGCAGTGGTCGAACTAAAAAGCTGGTAACTATGGCATTCTGAAAGTACATGGAAGTTAGAGAAGAGGAGATATTACTAGGAACAGTATACAGTAAGTTCAAAGCAGACATCTGTTCTTACGTCGTGAAGAAGAACGATCGTATAACACTGTAGTAACATAACAGTTGATGGACGATGCGGAGAGTGACAGTTCCCACTGCCTTATAACGTATCAGAAATTAATGAACTGCTCTAGGACAACATGATATCATTTGGAGGTGTCTGCCCAAATTAACTGTTTTTGCGTTGGCTTCTTAAACTCGCTGCCAGCAATGTTCCACAAAATACGCTGATCGGATGCCAATTCGATAAGCTGCTCATGCTCTTAGCGTCCGTGCACGTGAACAAATGCTGCAGTTGTCGCAAAGCAGTCGCTGCTGCTCATTCGACGAACCGCCTCTCCTCCAAACAAGCGTTTCCCGCAGGTAGAGACCGCAGCGGCATTGCGTTGCCTGCACCCTAGGAAAACGGTCTGGAAAATTTGCATTGAGCGAGTGGGGTTTTGCAGGTTAATCTTCAGTGTTAATCCGACCAGAGGGCAGATTGCTAACAATAATCAAGAGCTGTGGTCGCGCCTCTACCAGAATTGTATGAACTAGTATCGTATCTTTACAGATGTGACACCTATTGCATAATATGTTTGATCTGAACGGGATGTGTTGGGATAGTAGTTCGTAAAAAAATTGATTCGCAGGGAGATGTTATCATGTGCTGTATGATGTACAGTTTGATTCGGAATATGTTGGAATTTCAGAGGCTGAGGCTGGGTTATGACCTGAAAGCACAGCGAAAGTTTAATTGCATGACATTATATTTCGATATATGGTTTCATACCTCCAGACAAGTAACATGATGATGAGATACATCGGAATTAGTTCCATAATTGGTTCCACCATTTTACGTAATCAAATATAACTGCTATCCTGAATGAGATTTTCACTCTGTAGCGGAGTGTGCGCTGATATGAAACTTGCTGGCAGATTAAATCTGTGTGCCGGACCGAGACACGAACTCAGAATCTTTCGGGAGTGCTAGTTCTGCAAGGTTCGCAGGAGAGCTTCTGTAAAGTTTGGAAGGTAGGAGACGAGGTACTGGCAGAAGTGAAGCTGTGAGGACGGGGCGTGAATCGTGCTTGGGTAGCTCAGTTGGTAGAGCACTTGCCCGCGAAAGACAAAGGTCCCAAGTTCGAGTCTCGGTCTGGCACAGAGTTTTAATCTGCCAGGAAGTTTCATATCAGCGCACACTCCTCTGCAGAGTGAATATCTCATTCTGGACACATCCCCCAGGTTGTGGCTAAGCCATGTCTCCGCAATATCCTTTCTTTCAGGAGTTGTAGTTCTGCTAGGTTCGCAGGAGAGCTCCTGTGAAGTTTGGAAGGTAGGTGACGAGGTACTGGCAGAAGTAAAGCTGTGAGTACCGGGCGTGAGTCGTGCTTCGGTAGCTCAGTTGGTAGAGCACTTGCCCGCGAAAGACAAAGGTCCGGAGTTCGAGTCTCGGTCCGGCACACAGTTTTAATCTGTTTTTCGTTTGTTTGTCGTGAAGTACAGTTTTTAGCGTACATTGCGGATGAAAACTTGCAACTCAGTTCACTAACTGCTATACTGCTGTGGAAAGTTAAGACCAGCCAGCAGAATTTGAGTTTGCTGCTCATAATAGAAAATGCTATTCACGCGAGTGGAAACAGTTTTTAAGACACTTTTGTCAAGTCTCACAGCGCCTGCAGCATTAATTATATTATAATATTTTTGTGACATATATAAGATGTATGCAGGGCCTAAGATGGATGGGAATGGGTGGGAACAGCGTTCCCAAGAATTCTCGTATTAATCCAAAATCATGCCTATATAAATTTTATTGCACTCAACGATCATAAAATTCTTTGAGAGAAAGGAAACGTAAATTTTCCCACGACCCCAGTCTAAATTTGCACTAGCAGCATAAGTGTTAATTTAGTTTTCGTTGGAACGCGGAAACGTGATTAGTGCCCGCAGCTGTGAATTGGCTCATGTGCTCATCAAATAATAATTAATTATAGTTCTATCCATTATTCTTATTTAGCCATCATGGGTTTGATAAATCGGCTGAAGAAAGGATCAGCCACAGAACAGACAAATTAAACTGTAAGCAAAATTCAGTGTGTTGAGCACTTAAAAAGTAGAGGTATTGTTGAAAATTACTCTACTGACCAGTAAAATTGCTACACCACGAAGATGACGTGCTACAGACGCGAAAGAAGATGCTGTGATATGCAAATGATTAGCTTATCAGAGCATTCACACAAGGTTGGAGCCGATGGCGACACCTACAACTTGCTGGCATGAGGAAAGTTTCCAACCGATTTCTCATACACAAACAGCAGTTGACCGGCGTTGCCTAGTGAAACGTTGTTGTGATGCCTCGTGTAAGGAGGAGAAATGCGTACCATCACGTTCCGACTTTGATAAAGGTCAGATTGTGCCTATCGCGATTGCGGTTTATCGTATCACGACATTGGTGCTCGCGTTGGTCGAGATCCAATGACTGTTAGCAGAATATGGAATCGATGGGTTCAGGAGGGCAATACGGAACGCCGTGCTGGATCCCAATGGCCTCGTATCACTAGCAGTCGAGATGACAGGCATCTTATCCGCATGGCTGTAACGGATCGTGCAGTGACGTCTCGATCCCTGAGTCAACAGATGGGAACATTTGCAAGACAACAGCCGTCTGCACGAACAGTTCGACGACGTTTACAGCAGCATGAAGTATCAACTCGGAGACCATGGCTGCGGTTACCCTTGACGCTGCATCACAGACAGGAACGCCTGCGATGGTGTACTCAACGACGAACCTGGGTGCACGAATGGCCAAACGTCATTTTTTCGGAAGAATCAAGGCTCTGTTTACAGCATCATGATGGTCACATCCGTGTTTGGCGACATCGCGGTGAACGCAAATTGGAAGCGTGTATTCGTCATCGCCATACTGGCGTATCACCCGGCGTGATGGTATGAGGTGCCATTTGTTACATGTCTCGGCAACTTCTTGTTCGCATTGACGGCACTTTGAACAGTGGACGTTACATTTCATATGTGTTACGACCCGTGCCTCTACCCATCATTCGATCCCTGGGAAACCCTACATTTCAGCAGGGTAATGCACGACCGCATGTTGCAGGTCCTGTACGGGCCTCTCTGGATACAGAAAATGTTTGACTCCTGCCCTGGCCAGCACATTCTCCAGATCTCTGACCAATTGAAAATGTCTGGTCAATGGTGGCCGAGCAACTGGCTCGTCACAATACTGCATGGGCAGTATGATGTATCATGCAGCGTAACTTGCTGTGACAGTGCGAGAGAGAGACAAAGATATTGTTTATTACTCTGTGGCGGACAGCGCTCACATAATTATTCTTAGGATATAGTTTTTGTTTGTTCTAGTTAAGAGTAATTTTTAGTAGAGGAGAGCCATTCTTGTGATGTAAAAAATCGACGCCATTGCGAGTTTTTGATTCACATTGTAAAATATAAGTGCATATGGAAGGAAATCAGTTAATAGAACAATAAAATATTGTTCATTTCAAGAAGGTACGTCTTATTATACACCCAGCGATGTACTGCTATTGTGATTTACTAATAAACACCAGTTGAGAACAGTTCCGACGGGAGCGTTCAGTTCTAGTGAAATAGTTCGATGTTTTCTTCGGAAAAGAAGTCACTTCATGGATCATTCAAATCCACAATAGTAACTGGACATTTCTCAGAACTGAAAGCAATCTGATTGCTATGCAACAGAGCCCCGAAGAATATTTCTCCGCACTTTGGTTACCACTTTCAGCTCAACACGGTATCTGCAGCATCTGGAGCAGATTTCTACAACAGCGGAAGCGTGTAATCGCCATCAGTTTCACACACCGCCCTGTGTACGCTGTATGTATTTACCCACAACAGTGAACATACAGTTACTCACACAAATAGAAAGACAATACTAGGTGGTGGGGGGGAACATTTCAGTATAATGGCCCTGTAGAGTTAAACAGTAATTAGCCTAGTAAGAAAAGGAGTCGTTATAGCAGCTGTACCTGTACACGCCATCCGAGCTCTGTTTGACTCAATCCCCAGGCGTATCAAGGCCGTTATTACGGCCAGAGGTGGTTGTTCTGGGTACTGATTTCTCAGGATCTATGCACCCAAATAGCGTGAAAATGTAATCACATGTCAGTTCTAGTATAATATATTTGTCCAATGAATACCCGTTTATCACCTGCATATCTTCTTGATGTAGCAATTTTAATGGCCAGTAGTGTAGTATTCAGTTCTTGTTACTGACGATGAACAAAATGATGCAGTTGTGGTGACCTGTCAAACTTCATTTTTTCCAAATTGGGAAATTCATGACTAGAAGCGAAAAAAATTTCTGTGATGTATTTTCCGTGAAATCAGTGCACTTGGTATGGGAAGACGGGGCGGGTGCAGGAATTAAATTGTCAAAGGAGTGGGTGGAATGTGAAGTTAACCGAAATCGTGACAACGAAGTGAAAGAACAATCTAATCTTAGGGAAAAAAATGTATATACAAGAGTTCGGTTGTCCATAGAACTTGTGAGTCAATAAAACTGCAACGAAAAGTATCTCAAACAGTACAGACATCAATGATACACATATATACAGGGTGTCGCAGAAATGTTACAGTCTTCGAATTGTAGAGAGTGACTTGAGAAAAAAATCGAGGATAGGAGTCCGTGTCCGAAAACGTCATGCAACGACGCTACAGTGTGTCGAATTTAGAGGCGTTGCCGCCTGCCACTACGTCATCCCTTCGGCAGCAAACGTGCCTTTGTACGCTGACGGATCGTATGTGGAATATCTCACAATGTTATTTGTTATTCAGTGATCGTGAGTGATTGCTTAGACGGCAAGTGGAGAAGATAGAGTAAGCTGCAGCCTGGAAAGGCATTATCTCCTATGAACGTGATGTTCCGTTGCCTCGATGGATGATGGTTTAGAACATGGGTTTCCATCCTGGAGCTCCAGTATACAGGAGATAAACTGTAGACGGAAACTCGTGTCTGAAACATTCATCCACCAATGCAACAGAGGGTAGCATTCGTAGGAGACAAGGTCTGTCTATCCACGAAGCAGCCAACTCCATCTTCTCCGACCGTGGTAATCAGTACAATCACTGAACGACAAACAACATTAAGAGACCTTCCGCCTACGATCCGGCAGCGTACAAAATCACTTTTGCTGCAGTAGATGTGGCCTTGTGACAGGTAACGATGCTTGTAACTTAGACGCTCCGTAGCGTCGTTGGATGACGTTTCTGCACATGGGCTCCTATCCTCGATTTGTTCCTTAAGACGCCCTTTACAACCCTTTGAATTTTGTATCAACATTTCTGTGACATTATGTGCATGATTACTCTTAAATTCACACTTCGTTGCTTGTCAGTGAGTTATAGAACCAGTTTACAATGCGGGAGAAATTAACAGCTAAATCCGCTAAATATTTCCGTGCGAGCTCATATTTACCTTATTGCATTACAATAGTCATTTCTCCTGTGTTGTTGGGGTCGTCAAAATATCGTGGCATTCGAAGGAAGACGTATGTTTCTTCTTGTGCTTGTGTCTTTGTCCCGTATCGGCGCTGGTTCGTCATTTTTATTTAACGATTTGGCACGTTCATTTTGAGGGCGAATGAACTTCCTGTCTTCACCTCGTAGCCTCCCCCCCCCCCCCCCCTTCGGCCCAAAGTATGTGTAATGTCTGTATGTAGTGTTATTCACCTGAAAAGAAGCAAAAGTTTTCTAAGTGTTTGCGAATCGTGTACCTGCGGTTGGGCTTGGGTATCAGCCTAGTACTCATCTAGTGGGATGTGAGAAACCACCTAAAAACCGCGCCCAGGACGGTTGGCACATCGATCCTCGTCATGAGTCCAGCAAGTGGATTCAACCTGGGGAAGTTCCGGAAGTGGCCTCCCCCACCCCCCCTTCGGCCCAAAGTATGTGTAATGTCTGTATGTAGTGTTATTCACCTGAAAGGAAGCAAAAGTTTTCTTAGTGTTTGCGAATCGTGTACCTGCGGTTGGGCTTGGGTATCAGCCCAGTACTCATCTAGTGGGATGTGAGAAACCACCTAAAAACCACGCCCAGGGCGGTTGGCACATCGATCCTCGTCATGAGTCCAGCAAGTGGATTCAACCTGGGGAAGTTCCGGAAGTGGCCTCCCCCCCCCCCCCCCTTCGGCCCAAAGTATGTGTAATGTCTGTATGTAGTGTTATTCACCTGAAAGGAAGCAAAAGTTATCTAAGTGTTTGCGAATCGTGTACCTGCGGTTGGGCTTGGGTATCAGCCTAGTACTCATCTAGTGGGATGTGAGAAACCACCTAAAAACCACGCCCAGGGCGGTTGGCACACCGATCCTCGTCATGAGTCCAGCAAGTGGATTCAACCTGGGGAAGTTCCGGAAGTGGCGCGTGAACACTCATGGCCTATCCAGGAGGTATTCGAAGGAGGATGCTACACAGGAAAATAGACTGTCTGTGCACGTGTATGACCTCAAATTTCACGAATTTTGGCATCATTTTCATTACATGAGATATATTCTGGTGGAATTAGCAAGTTTTTTTACTGTTTCGGAAGCTGGACTTCGAATATAGTCAGTAAAACTATCAGCCTTGCAAAGTGCCTTACTCACGACGTCTCCCACTGCAGTTTCTGTGACACTCTAGGCTGACGTAACAAGACCCTAACGAATTATGCGCATTTTGTATTTCTTTCCTCAATATTATCTGGGAAGTTCTCAAACCAACTGAAAATATTCAACAGTTGGTCGAACGATGGTTGTGTAAAAGGCTTCTTGCACGCGTAATTTAAACATTCCTTGGATTATTGCATTTAATCTTATTCTGGCCTTTACTTTCTCCAGAGGTAGACGTTTTAGGTTGATGTACCTTAAATCGCTCCTTATACATGCACCTAACTATCTGAAGGGTGTGATTGGTCCCAGTGTTATCGATGATGACGCAATCGAAATAACTAAGCTACAAAATTATTGATGCTTTCGTGACCACTTGTCGTCTCGCTGCTGGAACAGTCAAATGTTCATCCCTCGTTGCTGGAGGTGGGCTGGAGCACTGGAATCCTGGATCCATTTACTTTGAGGCCTTCTTCTTTCTTGTTAAATCTACTGTCTCTTTGTGAATATCTATGGCTCCTCTGAACGAAACAGTGTAGTATCTCTTCTCCACAGCGGGAACCTGCTTGTACACGTATTATATTATGAGGTCGGTCTCACACATTGCATTCTCCATCATGGCTTATTCCTCCACCTGTCCTAGCCTGTAACACCGTTTATGTATCGGGGATCCTGGTCCTGATGGATCATCCGGTGATTCCAGCACAGACCTTTAACGATGAACGCGGATGGGGTATATATCCGACAGAGCAAGTTGGTCCCTTTCGGCATTCGCTGATCTGAGACACTTTTAGAACTTCTTTGACGGTTTGTAAATAGTCAAGTGTCCGCCCCGATAGCTGAGTCGTCAGCGCGGCGATCTGTCACGCCAAGGGGCCTGGGTTCGATTCCAGGCTGGGTCGGAAATATTCTCCGCTCAGGGACTGGGTGTTGTGTTGTCCTCATTATCATTCCACCATCATCAGTGGAAGGCAACGGGAAACCACCACCGGAATATCTTCCCTAGATGCTCATGCAGTGGCCCTCTCTGACGAGGATTCCCACATGACAAGACCAGCCGTAAGGCAGAAAGCAAAGTTTTTTAAGTTATGTCATGTTTGTGCAATACACAGCCGATTCTATTCGTCATTCTGGGGATGTGAGGCAGACAGGCCGTACTCGACATTTCTTCTTCCGATGTGTCACTTCACCGAGTTCCAGCTTTGTTGACACTACTTATGGAACGGGTGGAACCACCCGTCGCTCTTCAGGAAACATTAAAAGTGCTGCATCTCATGTCCAAGGTGCTGAGACTCCGACATTGGTCTTTCGTGGGTTACGAGTCTATTTATAATTCATATTTTCTGATTCGGACGATTTGAAATTTTGTGCAGATATCGGTCGCTGTGTCGGCTGTCGTTACTGTCTATGGACCAGTTTCTCACACTTCCTTATACCCAGCACGTCAACAAAAATTCGCTGATACACAGGAGAACTACTACCAAGCCAGTTTGTTCAGGGTGATCCACAGAAATGCAGCCGGCCGCGGTGGCCGTGCGGTTCTGGCGCTGCAGTCCGGAACCGCGAGGCTGCTACGGTCGCAGGTTCGAATCCTGCCTCGGGCATGGGTGTGTGTGATGTCCTTAGGTTAGTTAGGTTTAAGTAGTTCTAAGTTCTAGGGGACTTATGACCTAAGATGTTGAGTCCCATAGTGCTCAGAGCCATTTGAACCATTTTTGAACAGAAATGGACAAGCTTTACAATTGTAAGACGTGTATGTTTCTATTGTCTATTGTAAAACCACAATTTATAAAAGATGTTTATAAGTTATTAATAGGATTAAGTAGGAGTAATTGATGTTAGTCATTTTGGAAATAATTGTGGTAGCAGGGAATGTCTGTACCAAAGTATTGTTGGCGGGAGAGACCGCACATTGATATAGTTTTAAAAAGGGCGGGAGAGACCGCGTATGGATTCATTTAAAGAAAAGAGCGGGAAAGACTGCGCATTGTTACATTTTGTAATGGTAGCAGCGATTGTCTGCACCAGAAAGCAATGTTGGCAGGAGATACCGCACTTTAGCGTTCGTAGGAAGTCAGTAGTAAGCGAGATGTGAAGCGAGTCGGTAACAGGTGTGAAGCGAGAGGTTGAGAGGAGCGGTGTGCCTGCCATCCACCAGCTATGATTTACAAGAGATTATAAACGGATGTTCTGAGACATCAGCTAACTATATGGTAAGAGGAACTAATATTATTGAATCATTTTTTTTGAGAAACTCAAGACTACTGAAGGTATGTTTGCGCAATGCTAGTTGTAAGATTATTTTAAAAAGTAAGTCCCATTTGAACGTTTGTAAAATCATTTCATTACCAACAGTAAATATCTGAAGAATCGTTATCGGAATATAATTAATTTTTGCTGGCAATATTGCATTACTGATTACAATACATCCCAAAAACCATCAACGTAAATCTTTGCAAAATTTTATTGTTGTCAAGAAAAAGTTTAACTATGAATTACGTAACTTCAGACAAATTAATTAAGAATATCGTCAGCTTTGGTAATAAATACAGCCACTTATTATGACAGCCCACCAGCAGCTAATAAAGTATAGTAAAATAGAGTAAGTATATTCATGTCAAAGTTCGATGTAGCAGTCAGATGGCGATCCAGGAACAGTAAAAAAGGTAAGGAACAGTTTTGTGAAATTGCAGGTAACGACTGAGGGCTACGACGACGACACATTCTATGTTTCGTCGTAATAATCAGAAAATCACTTTTATGAGCAGCATTTAAATTTGTATGCGAAGATTGCACTTATTATTATTGAGAAAGAGAATTGATTTCAAAGGTGCGATTTCATTTGTTATTGTTAAGCAAGAGATAGAAATCCTAAGGGAAGGTTGCGTAACAAAAGAGATATAAAGGAGACGGGTCGGTTTCACAATGGTTTTAACAAAAAAGAGGAAAGCCTCATTGTAAACGGGATCTCGATACTTATGCGAACGCCGTTGCAGGTAGCAAGTGGAGATCCACAGTGGTAATGATCAGAGGAAGCTCCTCAACGTCGCGACAGGTATATATCATGACCTCCGGCTGCAGGGTCAACTTCTCAGCGCCACGAGCAATGGAGGGTGAACCTGGGACAACGCCAGCCACTGGCGGTGGCGAAACCTGGAAAAATCGTTAAACGAACGTCGGCCAGAGATCTCGAGACAAAAATCGAGGAGCAATACGTTCATGAAGAAACTTTTTGTGCATTTATGTGCGTTAAACGACATTTATTTATACGATATTTCAATGCCTGTGTTATTCCGATTACGATGCAAAGTTCCTTTTGACATGCTTGCATGCGCAAAGGAAAAGGCACTGCGGCGACCACAGCCGTTACGAAATACATCATTAATTCTCAGTTGCGAGTAAGGACTACCATCAGCTCTAGAATGGAATTACAACAATGAAAATTTGTGCCGGATGCATCCATGTCCAAAGGACCTTTGCATCGTAATCAGAATAACACAGGCACTGCAATATCTTATTTATCTGCAGATATCGGGCAAGTGACTTTCAAGTACAACGTCTGACCTGTCCGGAATATACGAGGTTTGTCCGGAAAATACGTATAAAAGTTGAATAATAACTTTATTTTACAATTATTCAGGTATTACAATATGGTCTTCTTCAAAGTACTCGCCCTGAGACGCGATACACTTCTGCCAACGCCGTTTCCACTGTTGATAACATTGCTGAACGTCTACAGTTGTGATGTTGTTCAGTTGCCGTGTCGTTTCCGCTTTGATGGCTTCCACATCTCCCAAGTGCCGCCCCCGCAGGACCATTTTGCATTTTGGGAACATAAAGAAGTCACACGGGGCTAAATCGAGTGAATAAGGCGGGTGGTTGTCACAGTGATTGAGCTTCGGGCCAAAAACTCGCGCACAACAAGCGACGTGTGAGCGGGCGCATTGTCGTGATGAAGGATCCACCTGCCCCCTTTTGCCAACTCCGGTCGAACTCTGGCCACACGAGCTCTGAGATGTGTCAGAACTTCAACGTAAAAATTTCCTTTCACTCTCTGGCCAGGAGGGACAAATTCCTTGTGAACAATGCCCCTAGAATCAAAGAAAACAATCAACATTGTCTTCACATTGGACCTTGATTTTCGCGACTTTTTTGTTCTCGGTTCTCCTGCTAGTTTCCATTCCTTGCTTTGAGATTTGAGCTCCACATCGAATTCGTAAAACCAGGACTCGTCTCCAGTGATGATTCGGTTGAGAAAGTCCCCTCGTTCTTCTGCTTCCAACCAATCCTCACAGTACTCAACCCTCTTTGGTTTCTGTTCCGGCGTCAAGAGCTTCGGTACGATTTTCGCACAAAATTTCTTCATTTCAAGTTTTTGTGTCAGGATTTCGTGAACGATTGTTTTGGGGATTGACAGCTCGTCAGCAATCATTCTGACTGTCAATCTACGGTCTTTAAGAACACAAGCCCGAATTCGTTCAACATTTGCATCGGAACTCGATGTCGACAGGTGTCCTGGGGGAGGGTCATAGTTCACTTCTACTAGGCCATCCCGGAACCTTTTGAACCACTTGTTCACGGTTGTTTCCTTCAGTGCATTGTCTCCGTAAACCTGTTTCAAACACTCAAAAATCTCACTCCCATTCTTGCCTAGCTTTGCAAGAAACTTGATGTTGACGCGCTGTTCCTCAATCAGAGAAAGCTCCATGCCGACGGCAGGTGAAAAAGGATAACTATCAACAAGCTGCCGCACACTCCCATCTTCACGCACAGTGCTCTGACGCGAACTGAGCGTTGATGGGATTGATTACAGCAGTAGTCCCACCTGGCGGTGACTGCAACCTGTAACATAAAGACATTATTCAACTTTTATATGTATTTTCCGGACAAACCTCGTACATAATAAATGTACGAGTACAGGTCGTAGACGCATGGTGGACGACATATAGAAGCTTGAGTGTGGCTGTGAGTCGTGCACGGATAGCCAAATGGTAAGGCGGCCGCTCGCAGGAAATCCGGGGTCGAGTTCCGGTTTGGCAAAAATTTTCACTGTCGTCATTCCATTCTACAGCCGATGTTAGTCCTTGTTCGTAGTTGCGAATTCATTTGACAATTATTTATGTTTGATGCCAACTTTTGTACCACGCACATATTAGTTTTGTAGCAAGTTTCTAACGATAGCACCTCCCTACACATAACTGCGACGTTTGCGAACACTCGTAGACCTACGGACACACGCATAAAGTTAACTTTGAAATGTGATCTGGTGTCTGTCGGTATGCGGTAGGGTTTTTAAGCACTAGTCTGTGAAAGACTATGGTACTAAAGAAGCTTTTGTTACTGTCAAGCAATCCGTAGCTATGTTTCACTGGTTGGATAATTGTGATTAATTATTGTCTCGTAAGGTTGGACCTGCGGTTCGTCCATTAGCAGCGCTGTGATGTGAGTTTTGGTCGCAGCATTAAACAAGAATCGCCCCTGGTATGAGAAGCATTCACCCACAGGATCGAAACACGCATGCGCTAAGCTACAAAATAATGAATGGCGATCGATTACGTTGCGTCATCAAGAGACACAACAGTCGATTAACGCTCATCACACTTAGATGTAACATAACCTGTCATTACGGAGAAATCGAAAATTCCCGCCCTCGGAATGAACCACGCTGCTCTTTGTCGTGTTAATGCGAAATAACTACCATAGCAGAATTTCGTGCTGCATGTATATTTAATGGTAAATGACTTAAAACGCAGTAAAAGTGTCATTATGACGCGCTAACAGCTAGATGCAGTGTTCGATTTCTGTAGACTAAATAGTGATATCAACGAATATGACAAAGGTGCAGTGAAGAAAGGAAAGGGACACGAATAAAAGCGAAAGAAGTTTTGAATACTAAGGTTCGCAAAGGAATAAACCCCCAGTATTGAGCAGAGAATACACGTTAATCGTAGCAAATTCGTTAATGAACAAACCTAGATGAATCGTAACTAATAATTTAATATAGATGTAGAGGGTTTGCTTCGCAACTGATGACATAATAAATGCTTTCTAACCATGACGAAACTAAGAAGATTTTTAATTGGATCTTAATGTCAGTGAAGAATATGCACTGATGTAAGGTTCCCACTAGAGTAAAATCATGTTGAAACGGATCTCGAACCCTGAAACTTGCTTTTCGACGGGAATGGCCTTTTTCTTTGCCACCGGAGGTATCCACGAAGCGCGATCTCCTTCATAGCTTTAATTTCGCCAATACCTCTCTTGCTTTGAAAACTTCAGATAAACTTGAAAGCTAATTGTAGTCTTCAGACTTGAACTTAAATATTCCAACCAATGCTGTGAAAGATTTTAACCGATTTCTAGACTTCGTTCAGGCAAGCCATTGTGATAATGCAATATCAAAATACTCGGTGACAACGATTAAACTTTCACAAGCGCAACGTAAATTTCGTTTCAAAAGCAAATAAAATGGTTAAAATTAGCGAACGAATTCAGAAAAGCTAACAGATTCTTAGTGTAAAGAGGTCCGGCTCACAAACACTCGTGCAATGCGTATGCATACGCCGTGTGTATGATCTGAACAAGCTGTCTGAAAGGCATCAGTCAATCCACCTGAACTGTTAGGGAACTAGGATCTGGGAGTAGGAACGTAGTGAGCGAAAATAAAATAATATCCGAAAGAAAATTATTTATTTATTTACCGTAGCGGTCGGTTCTTAATTTACAAAAGCTAGTAATATTTGTTCGTACCCAATTTTTATCAAAAATTTCCCAACCGAACAGTTTCTGAAATACACATCATCAGACAGCTGACACCTGAAGTAATAAATACTTCTGTGAAGACAAAACATGCTGTAGCATCAATAAACACCAACGCCCTAGATGAAAGAATTCAATTTGGAAAGATGGCTGTGAAGCAGCCTGGATGAATGCTATCCCATTATTATGTACAACAGAAAATTTGAAGACTATTTATTTCCTTTAACAACAGTTTTTGTAATGTGCATAAACAGGTGCCAGAACATGAAATAATATACACGTCTGTGATGCAGATAGAGCAGACTGAACGCGTACATAGAATTACTAGTAAAAATTAAAGAAAAAATACATGCACGGCTATAAAGCAACCAAAGGAACTGTTGTTTCACAAATCTGAAGAATCATGGTAAATTTTCGAAATTTGTGGTAAGTTCCTATGAGACCAAACTGCGGAGGTCATCGCTCCCTAGGCTTACACACTCCTTAATCTAACTTAAACTAACTTCCGCTAAGGACAACACACCCAACACTCATGCCCGAGAGAAGACTCGAACCTCTGACGAGGGAAGCCGCGTTTAACCGTTGCACGGCGCCTGAGACCGCTCGGCTACCCCCCGCGGCTTAGAATAATGAAAAGTAGAAAATTAGAAATATCCACATCTGTGAAGCAGCGTTTTGCACCAACAAATATCAATAACGTAGGTGAGAAAATTAGTTTAAAATAACGAGATAACTATTTCACTAATGTGAAATATAATAAAAAACATAAAATTTAAAATAATGTACAAGTCTATGAAGCAGACTCAGGGCATTGTGTACAACTTTTACGAGCAACAAAATTCCAGGCAACGGGAAAGCCTAGGGACTATGAATTAGGCAATTAAAGCAAAGGCTCAATTTCGGCCGATCTCCCAGACAGTATTAAAAAATACGCACAGAGTATAAATTAAATTTACGCAGCAAGTGAATTGCTGGCAGTACGGGAACCCCTAAGCACAACACAAGAATGATGGCATACAACTGAGTCCATGTGGCCCTGGTACCAAAAATCAGAAAATAAATACGAAAGGCACTGAAACTTTAATTTAGAATATCCATGTGCCTTGTGCAACTTATACCCTCTTACAACCAAATAATTTTTACATTTAGAGAGGTTGTTATCGCGAGGATGCAGATCCCCATATAGGTATCGGCCAAGATCTGACTCAGTTCACTGTTAAATAACAAACAACACTCGTAAGTGACTGCTCAAGAGGGTGGGGGGCGGGGAGCGTGAGGCGGGGGGGGGGGGGGAGATTTGACTCGAGAATCATGATAAACACTTCATCAGCCCAGAAAGCATCCTGGGCGATGTACCGAGTGATTAAAAAGTCAGTATAAATTTGAAAACTGAATAAATCACGGAATAATGTAGATAGAGAGGTACAAATTGACACACATGCTTGGAATGACATGGGGTTTTATTTGAACCGAAAAAAAATATAAAAGTTCAAAAAAGTCCAACAGATGGCGCTCAGAATAGCAACAATTAGCATAACAAAGTAAGACAAAGCAAAGATGATGTTCTTTACAGGAGATGCTCAATATGTCCACCACCATTCCTCAACAATAGCTGTAGTCGAAGAATAATGTTGTGAGCAGCATTGTAAAGCATGTCCAGAGCTATGGTGAGGTATTGGCGTCGGATGTTGTCTTTCAGCATCCCTAGAGATGTCGGTCGATCACGATACACTTGCGACCTCAGGTAACCCCAAAGCCAATAATCGCACGGACTGAGGTCTTGGGACCTGGGAGGCCAAGCATGACGAAAGTGGCGGCTGAGCACACGATCATCACCAAACGACGCGTGCAAGAGATCTTTCACGCGTCTAGCAATATGGGGTGGAGCGCCATCCTGCATAAACATCGTACGTTCCAGCAGGTGTTTATCAGCCAGGCTGGGGATGATGCGATTCTGTAACATATCGGCGTACCTCTCACCCGTGACGGTATCAGTTACAAAACCAGAATCACGCATTTCCTCGAAGAAAAAAGGCCCGATAACGGTAGATGTGGTAAGTCCAACGCATACCGTGACTTTCTCGTCGTGCAATGATGGAGTTTCCATGACAGTTCTAAGATTTTCGGTAGCCCAAATTCTGCAGTTGTGGGCGCAGTCTAAGACGTTTTGCTGTCCAGAGCCATCTGTCGGACATTTTGTGACTTTTTTTTTGGTTACAATAAAACCCCATGTCATTCCAAGCATGTGTGTCAGTTTTTACCTCTCTATCTACATTATTCCGTGGTTTATTAAGCTTTAAAATTTATACTGACTTTTTGATCATCCGGTACATGGGCATGTCCACCAACCAAGGCGGCTGGAACATGCCTGAAGTCCAACTGCAGAGTTTGATTCGACACAGCATAGGCGTGAAAAACCTGCAGTTTCCCAGCAGGGGGAGGATCGGTCCACGACGTTGACATCCACCGTAGAGACACGATGAGCGACCACAGCATTTATCAGGTACAAGCCGCAATACCACAAGCACCTCCCCAAAACAGCCAAACCCCAGGAGGTCACATGTCAGCTGCACATGACCTTAAACCATTACCGAACTACCAAGCTGCCACCACTCAAGGTAACGGTAGCCGAGCGAAGTTAGGCAAAGAGCTTCTGCAAACACGGAAATCGGTACAAGTACATGCATACCTCACCACGTTTCACGTAATTTCGTGGTTTTATCAAGTTTTGCAGAGTGTCTTTTCTCTGCGTGTGTTTTTTTGATTTTTTTTCCGCGCCAGGGAGGAACATCACGCTGGAAACCGAAACTGAATGTGTTTTATTTTCATCCTCTTTACATCTGAGATTCAGCACGTCATATACCTGTAGCCACCTGACCTATGAATGGATGATTGCCGGATTGAATTGATGTTGGTGTAATCGCAAACGGAAGCAACTTTATAAATTCAGATGGACTTTCTTGGTTCAGCCTTACAGTTGAGACCTGATAACGGCAGTTGGGTTTAACTTTCAAAAGTCGGCTACACGTATCACCCATACTGGACGTTATCTGCATGTGTTTGCTTGACATGCATCCTCACAATTCTTTCCTTCAGACCCATGGATGAGGGACGCCTTTGTTCAGATTTTAGAAGTTGAACCGATGGAAAAGTTTGAGGACTAGAAAACAGGCGTCGTCTCTTCCGTCTCCTGAGTGAAGACGACGTCTGGCTCCATTGACACATTCCTCTTGTTCAGTGGTCAGTTGACTCCAAGTTCTTTTCGGTATATGTGCAAGTTAACTCTCTCTAAGTTCGTTTCTGTCTTTGCGGAAGGAGACGAGGCAGTTTCGATTTTTGCAGGGTTAGGTAGTGGTAGAATAGTAGAAGAGTCCCTGAGCCGATGTGTGGTATGATATGCCACTTATGCGTGGACTTAGTGATTTTGGATGGGAATTAGCTCAGATGTATCGAGTAGGAAATTTCTGTAATTTTAAAATCATCTGTTAGGAGCATTAAGAGTCATAATTTTGCTCTTTGTACAGCAGGCGCCGATGACACCGCGCGCAGCTTGCCTGTTGTGCGGGTTGCAGCTAGTTCAGCCCCTACAGATGATGCGGGACTTTCCAAACCCGGACCTGAGTGGCCAGGCCAGCGGTGTGTATCAACAGCGCTCTGTCCAGGCCACCAGGTGGCGCACAAGGGGACGACAGAGGTTGTTGAAAAACCGCACCTCTTCATGCATTTGGCGAAAACAGGCTTGCAAGTATCCAACCGCAGCTATTTAGGCGGGCGCACTAGCTTCGGAGAGCAGTTCCGTCACAGCCAGAAACCTGATAATCTCAGCTGTGCCACGGCAAGATCTGGGCCATTGACTTCTGGACAGCATGCTACCTCGTCAGGTGGGACTCTAAGGATTGGCGACGTGCTCGTTGATACTTAATACGATTTTACTGTAGTTCTTATAGCTGACTCGATAGTGTCAGACTGAAGGTATCTATCCTTAAGGGATTTTGATATTTCATTGCTGCTGGGTCTCAATACTTCTTCAGGGAAGTAAACAACAAGAGTTGTTACGTGTTTATTTTCTTTACTGTAGCTTGGATTAGACTTCGGTTTTGAACATAGAGTGAGAAACTTGTTTTTCCGTTTTATCCTAAGTTATTAAGACTTCAAGACTCTGTTCATTAAAGAGCATTTCACTACCAAAACTTAATTCACCATTTTTAACGTCGAGCTCTTAAGATTTTTAGATTATGTTCAATAAAGTGTATGTAACTCTTTCACGTGCCACAGAACTTATTTATTTACTTTGTGATTCTGGAAGTCGTAGTGGCTCATTGTTTCCAAACAATCATTTATTTTGTTTCTCATACTGAAGGACTAGCATCTACACGCCTGGAAATGGAAAAAAGAACACATTGACACCGGTGTGTCAGACCCACCATACTTGCTCCGGACACTGCGAGAGGGCTGTACAAGCAATGATCACACGCACGGCACAGCGGACAAACCAGGAACCGCGGTGTTGGCCGTCGAATGGCGCTAGCTGCGCAGCATTTGTGCACCGCCGCCGTCAGTGTCAGCCAGTTTGCCGTGGCATACGGAGCTCCATCGCAGTCTTTAACACTGGTAGCATGCCGCGACAGCGTGGACGTGAACCGTATGTGCAGTTGACGGACTTTGAGCGAGGGCGTATAGTGGGCATGCGGGAGGCCGGGTGGACGTACCGCCGAATTGCTCAACACGTGGGGCGTGAGGTCTCCACAGTACATCGATGTTGTCACCAGTGGTCGGCGGAAGGTGCACGTGCCCGTCGACCAGGGACCGGACCGCAGCGACGCACGGATGCACGCCAATACCGTAGGATCCTACGCAGTGCCGTAGGGGACCGCACCGCCACTTCCCAGCAAATTAGGGACACTGTTGCTCCTGGGGTATCGGCGAGGACCATTCGCAACCGTCTCCATGAAGCTGGGCTACGGTCCCGCACACCGTTAGGCCGTCTTCCGCTCACGCCCCAACATAGTGCAGCCCGCCTCCAGTGGTGTCGCGACAGGCGTGAATGGAGGGACGAATGGAGACGTGTCGTCTTCAGCGATGAGAGTCGCTTCTGCCTTGGTGCCAATGATGGTCGTATGCGTGTTTGGCGCCGTGCAGGTGAGCGCCACAATCAGGACTGCATACGACCGAGGCACACAGGGCCAACACCCGGCATCATGGTGTGGGGAGCGATCTCCTACACTGGCCGTACACCACTGGTAATCGTCGAGGGGACACTGAATAGTGCACGGTACATCCAAACCGTCATCGAACCCATCGTTCTACCATTCCTAGACCGGCAAGGGAACTTGCTGTTCCAACAGAACAATGCACGTCCGCATGTATCCCGTGCCACCCAACGTGCTCTAGAAGGTGTAAGTCAACTACCCTGGCCAGCAAGATCTCCGGATCTGTCCCCCATTGAGCATTTTTGGGACTGGATGAAGCGTCGTCTCACGCGGTCTGCACGTCCAGCACGAACGCTGGTCCAGCTGAGGCGCCAGGTGGAAATGGCATGGCAAGCCGTTCCACAGGACTACATCCAGCATCTCTACGATCGTCTCCATGGGAGAATAGCAGCCTGCATTGCTGCGAAAGGTGGATATACACTGTACTAGTGCCGACATTGTGCATGCTCTGTTGCCTGTGTCTATGTGCCTGTGGTTCTGTCAGTGTGATCATGTGATGTATCTGACCCCAGGAATGTGTCAATAAAGTTTCCCCTTCCTGGGACAATGAATTCACGGTGTTCTTATTTCAATTTCCAGTAGTGTATTTTATTTCACTTTCGTTTTGTTTCGTTTTGGAAAATATTTTCGTGGAAATTGTGTTCAGTAAACGTTAGTTTGTTTTATCATACCTGCGCTATTTACTTATGCCCAACAGCGGCGGACACATCACTTTTTGCTTCGAGGTACAACGTCAATTTTGACGACAAATTCTGTTACAAAATGATGAACGTTGCTTCTGGTTATTCTGTGAATGTTTGGATCGTTGCTTGTGAGAACATCAGCGTTCATGTTGCGTCTCTCAGCCAACCTAGCCCTCGCTCAATAACAATGATTAATCTAGTTTAGCCTTATGCAACCATTGTGTTAGAATTTCTTGTGTGTTCCATGTTTAATGGAGTACAGGAATGCACTCCACTTCGTGAATAAATGCTCTTTAAGCATCAATGTAGTTTGTTTAGCTTTTCCCCAATGTGCAGGTCAGCACGCTATCACTAACCTTATGCACCTTGTAATAGAAAGATACTAAGAAGCGTCTAGTAAAGTTAAACCTCTGAACGGTCGAAATGAAATACGATAGCTAGATTTCCATTGTGCGCTTTCTTTGAGGTGGAAACGTGGGGTGAATTCAATTAATATTTCTGGGACGTCAAATCACTTGGCACTCAAGAGAAGGTAGAATATGTTAGCACTGCTTTCTGAAATAGCAAGCTCGCAGCTACGAAAAGTCCCTGTTATAGGGAAAAAGATCGCTCCGCCAAAGAATCGACTATTTTTATTTACATAATTTAGATAGTCAAGAAATAGAAGGCATTTTTAAGTGAAAAATCTAAATTATACACCCTGTGTGCTCACAATCTTGATCTATAGCCCAGCATAAATACAAGAAGACACCCATGATACATCCTGGCTGAGGAGGAAGTTGTAGCTTCCCCTGTCCGATGTTTACCAACTTATAGAGCACAGCCAATGCTTTCTCACTAATTTTCTCAAAGTCAGATCCGAGAAGTCTACTTTGCTCTAGGTAAATTCCAAAGTACTAGTATACAGGGACCGATGACCTAGCAGTTTGGTCCCTTCCTCCCTTTTTAAACAAACCTAACAACCAACTAGCATACAGTTACCCTTTGCATTGCTGTGTCGTTTATTCTTACCATAGGGATTCAGAGGAACTTGCCCTTTAGCAAATTGTACCAGTACTCATAATTAGATGTATGCGGTGCTATAACCATATCGGTTCTGTAGTGCCACTTTGTAAGAATGCCACTGACCGTGCGACATCTATTCTCCACCTGGTTTGTGGTGTTTCCTTCTACTAAGATCAGTAGGTCATTGGCGTAAGCAACAGCCCCCAACATAGACTCTTTCTCCTAGTGGGAGTGTAGCAGCGGTTCTATGTTCATGTCCCAGAAGATGGGGACCCTGCGTACAACATTTAGTAATGTCTTTGGTTACAGTTTCACTGGGGGACGCTACCCGTGCTGCTCGATCCCAGCAGTAGTCTCTTAGACAGCTGTATAGCAAACCAGTATACTGCATCTCCAGCAAGTGTGAGAGAAGTGTGCGGCCCACTACATGCTGTCAAAAGCCCCGGTTATGACTACCGTGACACCCTACGCGTACGTACTACCTGAAGAGGGCTCGAATTCGGCCACCAAGCTTAGAGCATCCCCAGTGGATCTCCCATGGCAGAAGCCGAACTGCCACTCGTTCGTAGCTATCAGAATACGGTGCCTACGTAGCCTGGCGCAAAGCAGGTTTTCAAACACCTTCCACAAGGTAGCTTGGAGGCATGTAGGCCTGTAAGGCTTTGCCTCTTGTGGATCTTTGTGTGCTTTAAGTATTACTTCTGCCTGCTTCCAGATCTTCGGAAATCGCTCCATTTCCAAATATCTATCACATACAAAAATTATATTCGCAATTGCGAATACGGTGGAAATCCAGCTGCAGAATACATCGAACCAACACAGGTACTGCAGTATGTTATTTCATGCCTAAGAACAAGGCCGCGACTTTAATCCCATGTCTCTCCCTGTATGGGATTCACAGTGTATGTGCGGGTGAAGTATGTAGACAAAATGGTGGCATATGGAAGTTTGGGTCTCTCTGGGAAGCGTGCGGGTAGGTGAATCCTTTAAGGCGACTGCTCTTATAAAACAGGAAATCTAGGTTCGAGTCTCGTTCCGGCACCAATTTTAATTGGCACCAACAGATTACGCGGCTGGAGTTTGACCACATTCGCAAATGCATCACAGCAGTGCCTGTTCCTCCAGACATGTATGCATCTTTGAGGCACATTGATCGAACCAACGCAGGCCCATAGTATCTACAAAATATTCCGGCAGCCACTGATAAAATCACCCGGGCAAGAAACTATTAAATTTCGATTGGGACCTGGCGACTTTCCACTACTCATATGTGTGATTGCATCAATAGTCCCACTGGGTGAAAAATAATAAATTTGTACATCATTAATAATATTGTAATCCAGTTGTTTCCTATCATTTCCCTGCTCTGGAGAGTCGTTCTCCGGCTTATCATCTGGAAGTAGAAACTGTATTGTTGGTTGACTTGTATTGGTATACCCCTGCTCTCCCGGAAACCTTAATGTTGGCAGTACAGTTGGAGATCTTACTTTTGTTTTGTCATGTTATATGGAGCACCCAAGGGGCTCACGGCCAACTGCTTACCCACAAATCTTTGCCAACTTTCTCGTCTCACCTCTGTTATCTTCTGTTTTTACTGTTCTCCTAGACGCACGTATGTATTCAATCTGTATCGACGAATTACATCAAATTTGCGTTGATTCCTTTTTCTAGCTTTACGCGAAGACTGATAGAGGGCGGTTAAGTTCTGGTGTCCGTGGCACCGGGCGGACGTCGACGGCTTTCGTATTCATAGCTACTGCTGAAGTTACTGCTTTTTATATGATTTCCACTACCGCACTGGCAGCAGTATCAACATCAACTACATCAGTATTCGGCTCCGCAGGAGTGCACCCTCTTATGTGCAAATCAGTCCACTCAGTTTTAGTTGCGTTACGTTGTCGGCCGCTTCTGCGGCGCAGCGGCTTGTTCCGACACCAACATATGTTCAACAACATTGTGGTCACTGTAAGTACCTTGTAGTATTCCTGGCTGTGGCCGCCAGTATTTTATCTTGCTAGAAGCTCGCCTTGATGCAGCTTGATACATGTGAAGTGGCATATGGTACAAAAGTGGAGTGAGCTACAAGTAGCAGATGGTACAGTATGCACCACTCCCGTGAGAGAGTCCGCCAAAGGATACATTAACGAGAGGTGTTGCCTACCATTATTGTCAGTACTAAAGATCTTGCCCTCTGTAGATACAGAGACTAATCTGGGAAAGTGGTATCTCACGAAAAAAAGCACAAACACAAGTTGAAGTTCGAGATGACAGCATAGCAACCTCCACCGAAGAAGGTCCCACGACCGATGAGATGTCTTCTGCGCTGGGGACACAACTTTAGAAGACGACAGGTTGACGGAAACTACGGTTAGGGACTCTTATTCAATCTCTAGACATCTCTCGAGCTTCCATATCTGACTTCCAACACAGCAACATGTAATTTATAACCTCCAGCTACTATAATCAGGTTGCATTGTTGCTAGCCATGGTAACATTTGCAGTACTTTTTGCACCTGCCCCACTGGTGTGGATAGGGATTAACCCATGTTGATTTATTACGTATTTTAGCGCACGACCTTTGCCTTCTTGAACGTCTCTCTCTGTCATATAAAAGACCTGGCATTGGCATCTGTAGCGAATACAATGATTTTATCAGGTAACGCTCTGTCGATCCATCTAATCTTCTCCATGAATACTTAAACGTATCACGATATTGATAATAAATGAGTGCTATGATCTACTATACTCCACATACAGTTAATTCTACTAATACAAGATGCTCTTTAGTGTACGTAGACAGTACAATCGTATTGACATAAAGCATAAAAACGACTGTAACAGGCATGTATTATCTCCGTTAACCATTACTTGTTGAGTAACCGGCTGGCCAGGAATTTTGTCCCCTCAAGTGTACCGTTCGGTAGAGCAAATGCATCAGTATTATAATATTAGGTATCTTTCGTAATTCCTGCATAACATGAACGATCCTCGTACTATTCATTTGCGCTACGTTTATATGCACTTACTTATGAACGATTAGCGTGAATGTAACAGTCTGGCCAGAATTTGAGGCAAGTGAAGTCATTACGGCCGCGGGTCTTAGCTACATACTTATACATCTATCTGTATAGTCTTACCTCTGCGACCACACGAATCTTGCAAATCTGAAGCGTTTTGCTGAAACACCCTTCGAAGCTGGATATGATACTTTTATCTTATTTGAGTGTCCACCCTTACGAATTGTCCCAAGGCAGTGGTCAGCGTTATAAGTCGTTCTAACCTGGCCAATCTGATTACGTTATCACATACACTGTACTCATTCCTAGGATGTTCACAAATACATGAAACATGCGCAGAAACGCTTGTCACAGTTTGTGTTTGTACACCAATATATGTACCCTATGTTTACAACTATTCTCGGCGGTTTGCGCAGCCAGGTCGATCAGTCGCATGGAAGAGGGGGGGAACAGACGATGGAGCAGTTAGTGGAGATCGGCGATCACCTGTGCAGACGGGAGTGTCACCCCAGATGGAACGTTCCACGCTGCCCTCTGCTGACAGAGCCGTAATTCTCAACCAGTGCATTACGTCCCTGAGCTTTTTTTCTCGATGATTATTGCTGAGGCTTTTTATTGACTAGTGTACAACTCGCCATTATTGGTACGTGTTACAGTAAATGATAGTTTGGCACTCGGTACATGATGGTCTCTCTTTCTCCCTGTTTTCAGGCAGGATATACACACTGGCAGATAAATTTTATCAGGACACTCTTTCCGTGCGTAATCTTAGTGACCACAATGTACACAGATCGCAGTTTCCCAGTTACAATGCATATTGACAAGCCCGACATTAAAAAGTTTGACGTCTAGACATTACACAATAATCCTTTATGGACGCTACGTAGTACCCAATGTATAACCAACGTGGCTGCAAAGCTTCTTTGCAAATCCTCTGAGAGACTTCAATTACCTGATGGCAGTAATCAATGTTTTTACGTCGGAGCTGAAACCTTCATTTAAAATTTTTAGAAAATTCCTATCGGCTGTAAATATAACACAAACTCTGGTTATATACACAATTCGCAAATCACTACATATATCGTAAATCCTCATGTATATTGCCTGTTTCGAGGAGGCTCACACATAATTCTGTTCGTCAGTGCAGAATTACCTAAAATTTTTTCACAATCCTTGCGGCGGGGCGGGGTCGGTCGTCCACGTGTCTTTGTTAACGCTATCTTGCCGATGTCCCTTCACCCGGTGGTAGCAGATACGAGCTAGGCTGTGTAAAGCAGCTTTGATGAAACCACTACCCACTACTACCACACAGAGGCCACGTAACTCTAGTTGAAAGTCAGTTCCTGAAAGTGCACGATTAAAAAAAAACTCTGTTTTTTATTCATATTGAAACACATGAAATGGCTATATAGTCCATATTTAGTATGGTAAAACGTTATAATTCAAAGTTCACTGTCTGTATAACACATATTCACTCGAAGAGCAGCCAGAATTTTATTACGTCCGACCCGACTAATTTTCACATTCTACCAGTCACTGACCCACAACTATTCGCGAGTTGAACATTCGGTTGTTTCAGTGGTCTTCTTCGTAAGAAGTGCTCGCCAAAGTATTCCATACAGAGCACGAAACTCGCCACGCGATGTTGTTACTAAGACCAGAAAGTCCACACGCTTATATCTCTCAAACTATTTAATGTAGAAACACCAAACTTTTATTAAAATGTTCGTAACTCCAGTCGCTTCACTCACGATATGTTCGAACCGAAATTAGCTCACTATTTCCTCATCTTACAGAGTATTTTAACGAGCGATCTGACATCGTGTTATCCATAAATCTGCTAGCAAGTGACTCTTCTTGAGGTACTCTCCTAGATGCCCACTCCTGTTTTCGTGTGGGAACAGCTTAATTCTTATTGGCTGTTGATCTAAACGACCAATCAGAAACTTTCTTCCAGATCAATATCGCGGCAAATCTTGTCTTATCCAGTCACTAATTTGATAGTAATTAATGTCAGCAAAACTTCAAATTATTGTATTTTGTTTAACAATATAAACGAAGTGGGAAATATTCTTCAAATTGATGAATAAACTTATTCCGCCTCTAATTTCCTTTCTGGATACTTTTATACAAAAGCAAGCACACATCGACATACATTATCTGAATCGTGGTTGCAACATAATTTCCCCATGGTTAGTTTGTACAAGGTTTTACGTAAAATGAAATATTGAATTTTAACGTATGTCCCACATACACTTTCTCAATCATTGTCACGCACTGACACGGCAAAGAATAACCAAATAATAATTTTGACAGATTTTTGTATTATGTAATGCACAGTAATTAAAATTTAGAAAAATTGTAATTAATTGATTTTTATGCATGGATAACTTTGGAATGGCTTCAAATGACAAAGAATGTAAATCTGCTATTGTTCCTAATTTGGTTTTAAAAAAAGAAGTGTAGGTTTTCTGAGTTTTAGGTAATTCTCTTTGCCTCCAAAACTGTAATAAATAAAAATCTGAAATTTTGACAGCATCATTCGATTAATAACGAAAGGCTGTGTACCAAATTTGAACAAAATCGGATAATAACTAATATGGATTATTTAGATTCGTAGAGGGTATGAATCTTCGTATCGACTGAATGTTACGCTATGCAGTTCTCACGGCAGGCAGCGTTAGCTGTGCTGTGAGGAAAGAGGGGAAAAAAAACCATCCTGCAGCCACTGTACTAGACGGTTGCATGCCTTACTTCAACGAATGTCATCTCATAACAACTTGCTGCGTTACATCGTCTTGCGAAGTTCTCTTTACTATTACAATACCTTTCGTCATTCTAACACTATTTATCTTGTTTTATTTTCCTTTGGTAAAATTGCCTTTTAGTTCCTTCACGTCTAGTTCTTGCTTTCGTCTGATAAACACCATGTCGATCTGCTTGGTATCTGCTTTCTCAGTGTCCTCTTTAATGGTTACCATCGCCTTCGCTGGTGGAACACATGTCACCGCGGCATACGATCTTCTCTTTGTTTGGCTCCTTACTCCTTTAGTTCCTTTTTTCACTCTGTAATACGCCCCTCTAAGACGCCTTGCCGGACTGTTCAGTGAGACAATTTGTCTCTGATGTCATTTATTCTGAGTGCTGATATTTTTCCTTTATCTGCTCCTAGTAACATTGAGAGCCAAGCAAACCTCACGACAGCTCTGAGATCACCATCCCACACGTCTAAATTCTCTGGCGTATCGTACTCAGTTCCTCAATTCTCTCTCTCTCTCTCATGATTGCCTGCCACGATGTAGAGACAGACTAAAGGATTTGGCCTTTCTCTTACACCGGACCGGAACCTCTGGTGCGGGAGGGAGTGGGTGGCTTTGACGACGATAGTATATGCACTTCAACCACCGTACCTGGCCCTCCTTGCCTAAGGGCTGTTAACTATAGAGCCGCTAGGTTTAATACGCCGTTTTCAACATACTAGCCCTCTTTAATAGCCGAATCACCGGCAATTTCTACATTCCTTAGCCGGAAAATGCGCCTTGCATTCTGGCGAGGCTGGTTCACCTCTTGCTCTTTGCCTTCTGCTGAGCCACTTCCATTTGCGGACATAGTTGAGACTACAGTTGAGCTTTACGCATATCGTTTGACGCTTAAAGTAAGATCTGAACGCCTTGACTTATACAGTGAACATACTGCTTCCCGCAAGTTCGTATGGAATATTAAGAGCAAGTCGCACAGTGGATATTGTTGAACATCCGAACTTGAACAGGGGTGGCGCAATTAATGGTTCAAATGGCTCTGAGCACTATGGGACTTAACATCTATGGTCATCAGTCCCCTAGAACTTAGAACTACTTAAACCTAACTAACCTAAGGACAGCACACAACACCCAGCCATCACGAGGCAGAGAAAATCCCTGACCCCGCCGGGAATCGAACCCGGGAACCCGGGCGTGGGAAGCGAGAACGCTACCGCACGACCACGAGATGCGGGCGTGGCGCAATTAAATATGGAGTACTACAGTTCCCATAGAAATAATGGGAAACGTTTCCTCAAAACTTGGAATGAAACTAAAGGTCACAATGAAGTCCTGTATCTAGTTAGAAAGCATGGAATCGACTCCACACACTGAATGAAATGTATAAATAATTTTAATGCACAAAGGTTTAAATGGATTATTGAATATACACAACAGTAGCCTGGCAAAGGGGCGGTGGAGGGGAGTGGGGTGCGATTGAATTGGAAATGATAATAAAGTTGCACAATTTGCTATGGACACATAAACCGCCAATCATTGCTAAATCAGTTAAGAGATTAAAAGAAAGACCCAGAAAAGTACATATGAGCAACACTCCCCTTACCTAAATGAGTGCTAAGTTCAACTAGCTGAGTGTATGAATTAATTAAGAAAGTCAAGGATCTAACTCGAAACAAATAACTTCGTGCCCGCTTCGTCACGTCGTGCGCAAACGCTGTACATGGTACCCATCGTTCCGAAACTCAGATCCAGAGAATGGCTGCAGTAGCAGCTGAAAGTTGCAATCAGAACCACTGCATCTGCGATCGGCTCTGATACAGTGTCTCAAAACGACTGTTAGCCGAATTATCGTCTGTTCTATATACAGACGAAGACTGAGTGTTCCCTCTCCGGAGCCCTAACACAAAGTCTGTGTATGTCCATATTCTTCGAGATGGTCGCCGTCTAGTTTCCAAACTTTTTTATTTGGCTATCAGTTGCTGTGTATCTCGTTCGAGTCCAGGAGATTCTTCTCGATATCTGTATCTCATGTTTACACATCTCCCTGCAGATTTCTGTCTTTTTAGAAAGTGTTCTTTCGACTGTGTCACACAATGCCAGTTTACAATTTGCTTGCACCGAGCGAGGTGGCGCAGTGGTTAGACACTGGACTCGCATTCGGGAGGACGACGGTTCAATCCTGATTTAGGTTTTCCGTGATTTCCCTAAATCGCTCCAGGCAAATGCCGGGATGGTTCCTTTCAAAGGGCACGGCCGACTTCCTTCCCCGTCCTTCCCTATTCCGATGAGACCGATGACCTCGCTGTCTGGTCTCCTTCCCCAAAAACAACCAACCAACCAACAATTTGCTGCGTTCGGCCTAATGCCTCTTGCTTTGACAGACTCTGGCTGCTGAAACCGTCGCAAAGAGCAGCAGTCAGCCAGTGCATACATGTCAGTGTCTCTGCCTTTTAACGCACCGTTTGCTTTTTTACCACTTCAGCCGTTGTATTCTCAAATGGCGCAAACGGTTCTAAGCGCTGAGGTCATCAGTCCCCTGGATTTAGAACTTCTTAAACCCAACTAACCTAAGGACAGCACACACATCCATGCCCGAGGCAGGATTCGAACCTGCGACCGTAGCAGCAGCGCGGTTCCGGACTGAAGGGCCTAGAACCGGTCGTCCACAACGGTCGTCTTGTATTCTCAGCCAGCAAGGTTTCTCAGCTCACAGAAAAGTTATCTGTCTCTTTCACTACTGTTTAGAAATGAAATAAAGAATAACTTATTAAATTCACAATGACTGGCGTTTGTTTCAATTACTTGCATACTTTCAAATCTCCTTTTGCAATTTGAACTGATTTGGTACTCTAATTTGAACAGTGGTTTATTAACCAGTTTATGGAGCACTTTTGAAAAACAATCCTGTAACACCAGGACCCACTCCTGCCCAGTTGGTGCACCTGTCAGATATTCAGGTGTCTGGGCTCATCTAACATAGCCAGGGTCACGTCGCCACATCCTGGCCTGGTGGATCATGCCCTGGATATCCAGGACCACAGTGAAGGACTTTCGACTGCTTAAGCCGAGATTCCGCTCTGGAAAATGTGGTCGGTCGAAGAGAAGAGCTGATATTTTGCGCTGCTGCGCTACTCTACCCTTCTGTCGCTGGACAAGTGCATGGGCAGGAGGACGGAGTGAGGATGGCGATGGGTAGCAGGAAGGCAAGTGCAAGCGATTATTTATTGGCGAGTCATCTACATTTACATCTACATGGATACTCTGCAAATCACATTTAAGTGCCTGGCAGAGGGTTCATCGAACCACCTTCACAATTCTCTATTATTCCAATCTCTTATAGCGCGCGTACGAGCTCTGATTTCCCTTATTTTATCGTGGTGATCGTTCCCCCCTATGTGTCAACAAAATATTTTCGCATTCGGAGGAGAAAGTTGGTGATTGGAATTTTGTGAGAAGATTCCGTCGCAACGAAAAACGCCTTTTTTTAAATGATTTCCACCCCAAATTCTGTATCATCTCTCCCATATTTCGCGATGATCCAAAACGTGCTGCCTTTCTTTGAACGTTTTCGATGTACTCCGTCAGACCTATCTGGTAAGGATCCCACATCGCGCAGCAGTATTCTAAAAGAGGACGGACAAGCGTAGTGTAGTGTAGTCTCCTTAGTAGGTCTGTTACAATTTCTAAGTGTCCTGCCAATAAAACGCAGCCTTTGATTAGCCTTCCCCAGAACATTTTCTGTGTGTTCTTCCCAAATTAAGTTGTTCGTAATTGTAATACCTAGGTAACTAGTTGAATTTACGGCTTTCAGATTAGACTGATTTATCGTGTAACCGAAGTTTAACTAGTTCCTCTTAGCACTCACCTGGACGACCTCACACGTTTTGTTATTTAGGGTCAACTGCCACTTTTCGCACCATTCAGATATCTTTTATAAATCGCTTTGCAGTTTCTTTTGATCTTCTGATGACTTTATTAGTCGATAAACGACTGCGTCTTCTGCAAACAACCGAAGACGGTTGCTCAGATTGTCTCCCAAATCGTTTATATAGATAAGGAACAGCAAAGGGCGTATACCACTACCTTGGGGAACGCCAGAAATCACTTCTGTTTTACTCGATGACTTTCCATCAATAACTACGAACTGTGACCTCTCTGACAGGAAATCACAAATGCAGTCACATAACTGAGGCGATATTCCGTAAGCACGCAATTTCACAGCAAGCCGCTTGTTTGGTACAGTGTCAAAAGCCTTCCGGAAATCCAGGAATACCGAATTGATCTGAAATCCGTTGTCAATAGCACTCAGCACTTCATGTCAATAAAGAGGTAGTCGTGTATCACAGGAACGGTGTTTTGTAAACGCATTTTGACTGTGTGTCAATAGATCGTTTCCTTAGAGGTAATTCATAACGTTCGGTTCAATGGTTCAAATGACTCCCTCGGATCTTGAGT
This sequence comes from Schistocerca americana, assembly GCF_021461395.2. NCBI lineage: Eukaryota > Metazoa > Arthropoda > Insecta > Orthoptera > Acrididae > Schistocerca > Schistocerca americana. The sequence continues at coordinate 897,842,727 of NC_060121.1, forward strand.
GTGTTCAAAATGGTTCAAATGGCTCTGAGCACTATGGGACTTAACTTCTGAGGTCATCAGTCCCCTAGAACTTAGAACTAGTTAAACCTAACTAACCTAAGGACATGACACACATCAATGCCCGAGGCAGGATTCGAATCTGGGACCGTAGCAGTCGCTCGGTTCCAGACTGTAGCGCCTTGAACCGCTCGGCCACTTAGGCCGGCCATAATCTTCGAACACAATATATGTTCCAGGATCGTGCTGCATGTCGACGTTAACGATATGGGCCTGTAATTTAGTGAATTACCCCTGCTATCTTTCTTTAATATTGGTGTGACCTGTGCAACTTTCCAGTCTTCGGGTACAAATCTTTCGTCGAGCGAACGGTTGTATATGATTGTTAAGTATGGAGCCAATGCATCAACGTACTCGGAAAGGAACCTAATTGGTATACAGTCTGGACCAGAAGAATTGCTTTTATTAAGTGATTTGAGTTGCTTCACTACTCCGATGATATTTACTTCTTATGTTGGAGAGCCTCTGGTAAGCTGTTCGAGTTTACAGGGAGTAGCAAGTGGGCTGAGGCGTGAATGAGAATTTGGACTGAGGAGGGAGGCATGCTAGGGTAGTCTGTGCAGCTTTGCAAAGCCATCGTGCCAGGGTGGCGTAGTGGTTAGCACATCTGCCTAGTAAGCAGTAAGGTAGAATTAAACTAAAACAAAATTCCTAGCCCTGGTACAAACTTTTATTTACCGCTTCTGTCTGCATACAGGGTGGTCCACTGATCGTGACCGGGCCAAATATCTCACAAAATAAGCATCAAACGAAAAAACTACAAAGAACGAAACTCGCCTAGCTTGAAGGGGGAAACCAGATGGCGATATGGTTGGCCCGCTGGATGGCGCTGAAATAGGAACCCCCATTTTTATTACATATTCGTGTAGTACGTAAACAAATATGAATGTTTTAATGGGACCATTGTTTTCGCTTTGTGATAGATGGCGCTGTAATAGTCACAAACGTATAAGTACGTGGTATCACGTAACATTCCGCAAGTGCGGATGGTATTTGCTTCGTGATACATTGCCAGTGTTAAAATGGACCGTTTACCAATTGCGGAAAACGTCGATGTTGATGTATGGCTATTGTGATTAAAATGCCCAACGGGCGTGTGCTATGCATCCTGCTCGGTATCCTGGACGACATCATCCATGTGTCCGGACCGTTCGCCGGACAGTTGCGTTATTTAAGGGAACAGGAAATGTTCAGCCACATGTGAAACGTCAACCACGACCTGTAACAAATGATCCCCAAGTACGTGTTTTAGCTGCTGCCGCGGCTAATCCGCACATCAGTAGCAGACAAATTGCGCTAAAGTCGGGAATCTCAAAAACGTCGGCGTTGAGAATGCTACATCAACATCGATTCAACCCGTACCATATTTCTATGCACCAGGAATTGCATGGCGACGACTTTGAACGTCGTGTACAGTTCTGCCACTCGGAACAAGAGAAATTACGGGACGATAACAGATGTTTTGCACGCGTTCTATTTAGCGACGAAGCGTCATTCACCAATAGTGGTAATGTAAAGCGGCATAATATGCACTATTGGGCAACGGAAAATCTACAGTGTCTGCGACAAGTGGAACATCAGCGACCTTGGCGGGTTAATGTATGGTGCGGCATTATGGGAGGAATGATAATTGGCCCCCATTTTTATCGATGGCAATCTAAATGGTGGAATATATGCTGATTTCCTACGTAATGTTCTACCAATGTTACTACAATATGTTTCACTGCATGACAGAATGGCGATGTACTTCCAACATGATGGATATGCAGCACATAGCTCGCGTGCGATTGAAGAGGTATGGAATAGCATATTTCATGACAGGTGGATTCGTCGTCGAAGCACCATACCATGGCCGACACGTTCGCAGGATTTGACGTCCCAGGATTTCTTTCTGAGCGGAAAGTTGAAGGATATTTGCTATCGTGATCCACCGACAACGCCTGACCACTTATGTTAGCGCATTGACAATGCATGTGCGAACTACTCGCTGCTGAGAAGAATGTCGTTACACTATTGCAAAATGTATTGAGGTTGACGGACATAATTTTGAGCATTTATTGCATTAATGTGGTATTTACAGGTAATCACGATGTAACAGCATGCGTTCTCAGAAATGATATGTTCACAAAGGTACATGTATCGCATCGGAACAACGGAAATAAAATGTTCAAACGTACCTACGTTCTGTATTTTAACTTAAAAAACCTACTTGTTACCAACTGTTCGTCTAAAATTGAGTCACATGTTTGTGACTATGACAGAGCCATCTATCACAAAGCGAAAAAAGTGGTCAAACTAAAACATTCATATTTCTTTACGTACTACATGAATATGTAATAAGAATGGTGGTTCCTATTTAAAAAATCGGAGTTGATATCCGTTTGATTTATGGCAGCGCTATCTGGCGGGCCAACTATAGCGCCATCTGGTTTCCCCCTTAAAGCTAGAGAAGTTTCGTTCTTCGTAGTTTTTTCGTTTGACGCTTATCTCGTGAGATATTTGGCCCGGTCACGATAGATGGACCTCCCTGTATGTAAATGAGAACCGAATTATTTTGGCCACTGTTGTCCAAAATGCGTAGAGCTCAGTGTGGCACTATTTTCTATGGGACTTCCACCTATCTTCAAGAAGCAAGCGACAAGTACGGCGCATATTCGTTTTGGATTGTGGCTAGTGGCTTATGGTAGGGACTGACAACAGATAATTACCTTGCCGCGGTCGCGAGCCAGAAATAAGCGCGCGAGCTGCTGTCCGCGTTGTTCTGCGCCTCCACGTGTCGGATGCTGTAAGCAGTAATTACGGCGCGGCCTCATTCTGTCAGGCGGGACAGCCCCCCGCAGACCTAGCGCGGCATCGGCGGGCGGCTCACTGCAGGCCGGCTATGGAACCCTCCCTCCATCTCTCCGTCTTACGCGGCCCGCCGCCACAGGAATGCTACGGCGTACCGAGTCACGCCACACGCGATGCTCGGACCGGCCGCAAGCGGGCAATTGCGAGCACGCGATCCGGCCATTACACCACAAGTGGGAAGTACCCTTACGTGAATACGACCGCTCTGGCATGGATCGCACATACACACATTTGCGTGTGGGAACATGTCATCGAGGTAACGTGTCCATTTCACAGAGAGTGGTCGCGTTAATACACATTACCCTCAGATGCGACCGCACGCTTTCCAAAGTGTCCCATAACTACTGAAATTTCACATTCTTCAGCTGCAAACGAATGTTTGATAATAGAGCGCATTTCAACTTCTATCGTTTTCTTAATCTGCTGTTGATCTGTTCTCCTCTAGACCAGATAAACAGTTCATTGAAGTCGTTTTGTACGGCAAGTTCCAAAGTGACTTCAAATCGTTTATAATAAGGCAAAAAGGTACGAGGCCCATTCAGAAAGTACACTACTGGCCAGTACAATTGCTACACCACGAAGATGACGTGCTACAGACGCGAAATTTAACCGACACGAAGAAGATGCTGTGATATATAAGTGATTAGCTTTTCAGAGCATTCACATAACGTTGGCGCGGGTGACGACTCCTACAACGTGCTGAAATGAGGAAAGTTTCCAACCGATTTCTCATACACAAACACTGACCGGCGTTGCATGGTGAAACGTTGTTGTGACGTCTCATGTAAGGAGGAGAAATGCGTACCGTCACGTTTCCGACTTTGATAGAGGTCGGATTGTAGCCTATCGCGATTGCAGTTTATCGTATCGCGACATTGCTGCTCGCGGTGGTTGAGATCCAATGACTGTTAGCAGATTATGGAATCGGTGGGTTCAGGAGGGTAATATGGAACGCCGTGCTGGATCCCAACGACCTCGTATCATTAGGAGTCGAGATGACAGGCATCTTACCCGATGGCTGTAACGGATCGTGCAGCCACGTCACGATCCCCGAGTCAACAGATGGGGACGTTTGCAATACAGCAATCATCTGCACGAACAGTCCGACGACGTGTGCAGCAGCATGGACTATCAGCTCGGAGACCATGGCTGCGGTTAGCCTTGACGCTGCATCACAGAAAGGAGTGCCTGCGATGGTGTACTCAACGACGACCCTGGGTGCACGAATGGCAAAACGTCATTTTTTCGGATGAATCCAGGTTCTGTTTACAGCATTATGATGGTCGCATCCGTGTTTGGCGACATCGCGGTGAACGCACATTGGAAGGGTGTATTCGTCGTGGCCATACTAGCGTATCACCCGGCGTGATGGTGTGGGGTGCCATTGGTTACACGTCTCGATCACCTCTTGTTCGCATTGACGGCACCTTGAACAGTAGACGTTACATTTCAGATGTGTTATGAGCCGTGGCTCAACCCTTCATTCGATCCCTGCGAAACCCTACATTTCAGCAGGATAATGCACGACCGCATGTTGGAGGTCCTGTACGGGCCTTTCTAGACACAGAAAATGTTCGATTGCTGCCCTGACCAGCACATTCTCCAGATCTTTCACCAACCGAAAACATCTGGTCAATAGTGGGCGAAGAACTGGCTCGTCACAATACGCCAGTCACTACTCTTGATGAACTGTGGTATCGTGTTGAAGCTGCATGGGCAGCTGTACCTGTACACGCCATCCAAGCTCTGTTTGACTCAATGGCCAGGCGTATCAAGGCCGTTATTATGGCCAGAGGTGGTTGTTCTGGGTACTCATTTCTCAGGATCTATGCACCCATTTATATTCAACTAAATATCTAGGGACTACAATTACAAACAACTTAAATTCGAACAATCACATACAACTTGTGTGGGAGGGAGAACTAAAGATTACATTTTGTGACAGTACTCTCAGAAGGCGAGCAAAAGACCTGCTAAAGAGACTGCCTGAACTATGCAAGTTCATTGTCTTATGGAATACTTCTGTGCGGTATGGCATCCTTACCAGGTATTATAGACGTAGGATATCGAAAAGTTTCAAAGAAGGGCACTTGGTTTCGTATTACAGAAAAATAACGGAGTGTGTGTCACCAATATGATAGCGAGTTTGTGTGGCTAATGTGAACTTTCTGTCATGAATGATTATGATTTAAGTGTTAATTTTTCCCAAATGCTGTACCAGAGTGGAACGGTCAAGAAATAGTGTCAAAGTGGTTCCATGAAATCTTTGACTACATGTAAGAGTGAACTGCAGAGTAGTCCTGTCAATTTACATGGAGAAGTCGTAGATCCAACTGATGGGATTTTGTATTCAGAGTAGTTGAAAGGAACGGCACGACGAAAAAGAAAAATGTAACGGAAGACTAATAATGGCCTAGAGTAGTCCTTCACGGAAACTTTACGACCAATGCTTGTTAACAGTTTTGGCTGTTGCGTGAAAAACATCGAAAAGTTGACGGTCGCTCAGCAAGCAATAGACACACATATTGGCTATTACTGGAGGGAGCAGACACGCAGATCGTTTCGAAAGGAAAAGTCATCCGAGGAAAATAAAAATTCAAGAGGTAGACTGGCCAGAAGCGTAAAAGTGAAAGCAAGAGTCCGAGCTTTCCTTACTCTTGGTTCCTTCGTGAGGGGTTTGGTCGTGGTCGATGTATAAAACTCGAACCTGACGTTTCGTCTCCGACTGCGGGAGACGAAACGTCAGAGGCGAGTTTTATACATCGACCACGGTCTATCAGCCTGGAATGATAAAAGGACAGAATGACAAAAAAAAGTAAAAGGAAACGTTCCAAAATATGCAGTACAGCACAATACACTCAAACTAAGAAAGATAATGAGAAAGCACTATGAACAATAACAATTATTTAAATAAAGACTTTATAATATAAAACGTTTTAAAAAGAGAGTAAAAAGTACAAAATAATTTTTCCTAGTCTCGCACAGATAATCATCAAAGTATGTGCTAATGAATTTTTCATAGCTATGACAATAGTTATGAAATTTAAAATGAAAAACGTGGTTCGCATGCAGCAGATGAGTGATTCACGAATAATTCACGTAGGTACTAACAATTCTATTGCACTGCGGATGATATGAAGAACGTTTTGTGTGGTCTTTCTCAACGACAGCTAGTCTCTACCCTCCTCTCTACCATCTGCTGCGTGCGGTCCAAGTTTTTCGTTTCAAATTTCACAAGTATTATCAAAGCTTTTAAAGATTTACAAGCACAAATTTACAGGGCGATGTGAATGACATTAGGAATCTATATGGCGCTAGGAAAAATCATTTTATACTTTAAAACGTGTTATGTCAAAAAATTTCTTATTTACATAATTATTGTTGATATTGTCTCTCATTATCTTTCTTATCTTGATTGTGTGTGTTTTGTTGTATAATTAGTTTCTGTTTTGTAGTCTTGTGCGTGTGAAACTTTTCAATGGATTTTGATGAAATTACAACACAGACGGGTCGTGGTTCAAAATGGTTCAAATGGCTCTGACCACTATGGGACCCAACTGCTGAGGTCAGTAGTCCCCTAGAACTTAGAACTAGTTAAACCTAACTAACCTAAGGACATCACAAACATCCATGCCCGAGGCAGGAGTCGAACCTGAGACCGTAGCGGTCTCGCGGTTCCAGACTGCAGCGCCTTTAACCGCACGGCCACTTCGGCCGGCGACGTGTCGTGAATTTCAGGTTTATTTGAGTTTCCTTTCAAATGATTTTAAACCAATACCGGGTTATCAAAGAGAATCAGCCGATTTGGCACATATATATTTCGCAAATTTTAAATACATACAATGAATTTTGTTTTTTGATGAACGGCGAACTCAAAAACTTTTTTTCATTCCTTTTCATAGGTGTTCAATATGGCCCCCTTCAGATGCACGGCGTCTGCCAACGAGGTATTCAAATTGTACCCAGACTGCACTTGAGTTACAGCTTCCACAGCTGCTATTCTCCTATGTCTCATTTCATTCAGCGTTGTTACAGACGGAGGCGCATGAACAGTCTTTTATAAACCCGCACAAGAAATAATCACATATATTGAGGTCCGGTGATCTTGGAGCCCAGTAATGTAGGGCCCAGTCGTTTGGTCAAGTGCACCGATCCATCGTTCAGTAATCCTTTGATTTAAAAATTCCCGCACTTCCAAATGCCAGTATGGCTGTGCCCCATCTTGTTGGTAAATGAAGTAGTTCGAATGAGTCTCCAGCAATGGGAAAAAACAATTGTCAAACATATCGAAATATGTGCTTGCTGTAACAGTGTTTTCGGCTAAGAAAAATGGACTATACATGTTTTCCCGAGAAACTGCATAAAACATATTAAATTTCGGAGAGTCACTCTCATGTTGTAAAATTTCATGTCGTTTTCCCGTATCCCACATTCTCTCGTTATGACGGTTCACCTTTGCATTGCCTCGTCACTAAACACTAAGCGTGGAACAAAACTGTCATCCTCCATGTTGCCAAGAACGAAATTACAGAACTGCAATGTTGTTGTTTGTCACCTTTACGAAGAGCTTGAACAGCTGAATTTTAAATGGATTCAGTGTAAACATCGACGCAACACACATCAGACGGATATAGGGAGCATTTTGAACTGTCGAGCTACACGGCGAACGGATTTCTGCGGACTACTTGTGAAAAAATGACGGATGCGTTCGACGTCTGTGTCAGACACTCTGGGACGGCCCTGCGATTTGCGTTTACACAAACAGCTTGTTTTTCGGATTTGTTTTTGCCGTCATCTAACGCTCTGTGCTGTAGGAGAATCCACACCTTACCTAGTACGAAAGTCACTCTGAACAGTAATAATATTGACTCGCACTGCGCAAAACGTAGAACGTAAAAGGATTTCTGTTGTCTCGACACCATTTTTACTAGAACTGAAGTGAGCGCACACTGCTGCTACCTAGCGGGAACCACGCAAAACTCGAGAGTTTGTTCTTTCCGAACAGTACCGGTACGTTGTTCACGCGCATACCTCAAATAACATAGTAGCTATGACTTTTTTTTTTTTTAATCGGAATGTTCTTTTTGATACACCCTATTGCTTCCTCGTAAGTATATCTTGCGAAAAGACCGTGAGGATAACAGTGAGAGAAAGTCGAACTAAATGGTTCAAATGGCTCTGAGCACTATGGGACTTGACATCTGTGGTCATCAGTCCCCTAAAACTTAGAACTACTTAAACCTAACTAACCTAAGGACATCACACACATCCATGCCCGAGGCAGGATTCGAACCTGCGACCGTAGCGGTCACGCGGTTCCAGACTGAAGCGCCTAGAACCGCTCGGCCACACCGGCCGGCCAAAGTCGAACTGACATGGTTAGCAGCGATCGTTCTTACCGCGAAACATTCGCGACTGTAATGTAAAAAGGGGCAAATAGCATTGGTACACCCACACCCTCCCGTTTTTCCCCCTCATCTGTCCAGGCCTCCCCCTATCTGCCCAGTGTCACCTTCGTGCCAACCTTTCTGTGCACTGTTTCAAGTGAGTGTTAAGTGTTGTGCGTCTTTTCCGAAGTATTGCGAACGGAAATCATACTGTCGCTGGGTGTGATTTTTTATCTCTTGCGAACAGAAACCAGACCGTCGGCGCGCTGTTTTAATTGTCTTTCTACTATTTTTACCTTTCTGTTTCTTGTGTATTTTATTAGCATCGCCAACCCTTTGTTTCATGTTTTAACTTCCACAATTTTTCGCCATTTCACAATTTAAGCCCCATTTTTTATCACCTGCTTTTATTGTTTACTACCTTCTTCTTATGTTTTAAAAATTACGTCGGTTGAGGAGCGGCGTACTATGCTGTTTCCAACCCACCCCCTTCGGGGGGGTGGGGGGTGGGGGATCGGACCTCAATAAAGGAAAAAAAAATTGGTACACAAATTACCCTTCGCCACACACACGATAAGAAAGCCAGTTAATACGAGAAGCGTTCAATATGTAATGCAACACACTTTTTCCTCGAATAGTATCTGTTGGAAAATGCGAAATTTGTTGTGGGAGATTGCCGAATATTCCCGGTTCAGGCCCTATACTTTCATGAAGTTCCGATAGGTGGCAGCACTATACGTAGCCTTCAAAGTGGTATTTCTAACGGACGTGCGTGCCAAGCAGAGAGCTGTCATTGAGATTCTTTTGGCCGAAAACCAGAGTATCACCGATATTCATAGGTGTTTGCACAATGTCTATGGAGACGTGTCAGTGAACAAAAGCGCGACGAGTCGTAGGACGTGGCGTCTGTCTCATCGCAGCAAGGTCCAGATCTCCCGCGTGCTGGCCGGCCGCTCACAGTTGTGACCTCTCCAGTGATGGGAAGTGCGAACACTCACTCGTGGTGATCAACGAATTACAGTCAAATACTCCGCTGCGCACGTCGACGCCTCTGTTGATGGTGCTGGCACACTCGTCTACCAGTTGGGGCACTCAAAGGTGTCTGCCCACTGGATTCCTCTCCGCCTAACAGGAGACCATAAAGAGCAACGAGTTTGGCCCAGTGGGATGATGCACTCTGAAAAGCAGTACGTTGATGATGAGGTGGGTATTGATGCATCAAGATGTTGGCTGCGAGTGATATTGTGCGGGAATACTGGCCCTCCTAGTCATGTGGCGTAAGACCGTCGCTTTGATTATGTCGGAAAAACAAGATTTCATAGGCAAATGAGTGGGAAATTATATGGCTAATTGGATTCCTGAATAAAAGCAACCTACTTTCGGAAAAAAAACGTGTTGCATTACTTTTTCCCATCCACTTCTCAGCTGCGTTGAAAATTTAAAGTCTCAAACTCGTCGAGAAGTTGTTTTGGAATCAGTTGCGAAATTTGTACCGAACAAACAGACAAGAAAGCGATTTAATTAAAAGAAGTTAAAATATTAGAATCTGGGTTTCGCAACGGGAGTGTCTTTCACACGCGGCCTTACCGAATCCACGCTACTCTCCGCTCGTGTCACGCTGTAGCCTCCCAACAGTAAAAGATAAGTATAGCATTCACATTGAGTGTAACCTCACAACAGTTTATTATTCCGTAACGTCGCAGTAATAAAGTGACTAAGCTCCCAATAATAAATCTGACTCGTATATATACAGGGCGAGTCACCTAACATTACCGCTGGATATACTTCGTAAACCACATCAAATACTGACGAACCGATTCCACAGACCGAACGTGAGGAGAGGGGCTACTGTAACTGGTTAATACAAACCATAAAAAAATGCACGGAAGTCACGGAAGTATGTTTTTTAACACAAACCTACGTTTTTTTAAAATGGAACCACGTTAGTTTTGTTAGCACATCTGAACATATAAACAAATACGTAATCAGTGCCGTTTGTTGCATTGTAAAATGTTAATTACATCCGGAGATATTGTAACCTAAAGTTGACGCTTGAGTACCACTCCTCCGCTGTTCGAGGTCATTTTAGTTTCGTCAGTATGTACTGTACTTCCTCGATTCACCGCCACCTCAACCCTCTTGACTTTCATTTATGGGGGCATTTGAAAGCTCTTGTCTACATAACCCCGGTACCAAATGTAGAGACTCTTCGTGCTCGTAATGTGGACGGCTATGATACAATACGCCATTCTCCAGGGCTGCATCAGCGCATCAGGGATTACATGCGACGGAAGGTGGATGCATGTATCCTCGCTAAGAGAGGACATTTTGTACATTTCCTGTAACAAAGTCTCTGAAGCCACGCTGGTACGTTCTGTTGCTGTGTGTTTCCATTCCATGATTAATGTGATTTGAAGAGAAGTAATAAAATGAGCTGTAACATGGAAAGTAAGCGTTTCCGGACACATGTCCACATAACATAATTTCTTTCTTTGTGTGTGAGGAATGTTTCCTGAAAGTTTGACCGTATCTTTTTGTAACACCCTATATATATATATATATATATATATATATATATATATATATATATATATACACTCCTGGAAATTGAAATAAGAACACCGTGAATTCATTGTCCCAGGAAGGGGAAACTTTATTGACACATTCCTGGGGTCAGGTACATCACATGATCACACTGACAGAACCACAGGCACATAGACACAGGCAACAGAGCATGCACAATGTCGGCACTAGTACAGTGTATATCCACCTTTCGCAGCAATGCAGGCTCCTATTCTCCCATGGAGACGACCATAGAGATGCTGGATGTAGTCCTGTGGAATGGCTTGCCATGCCATTTCCACCTGGCGCCTCAGTTGGACCAGCGTTCGTGCTGGACGTGCAGACCGCGTGAGACGACGCTTCATCCAGTCCCAAACATGCTCAATGGGGGACAGATCCGGAGATCTTGCAGGCCAGGGTAGTTGACTTACACCTTCTAGAGCACGTTGGGTGGCACGGGATACATGCGGACGTGCATTGTCCTGTTGGAACAGCAAGTTCCCTTGCCGGTCTAGGACTGGTAGAACGATGGGTTCGATGACGGTTTGGATGTACCGTGCACTATTCAGTGTCCCCTCGACGATCACCAGTGGTGTACGGCCAGTGTAGGAGATCGCTCCCCACACCATGATGCCGGGTGTTGGCCCTGTGTGCCTCGGTCGTATGCAGTCCTGATTGTGGCGCTCACCTGCACGGCGCCAAACACGCATACGACCATCATTGGCACCAAGGCAGAAGCGACTCTCATCGCTGAAGACGACACGTCTCCATTGGTCCCTCCATTCACGCCTGTCGCGACACCGCTGGAGGCGGGCTGCACGATGTTGGGGCGTGAGCGGAAGACGGCCTAACGGTATGCGGGACCGTAGCCCAGCTTCATGGAGACGGTTGCGAATGGTCCTCGCCGATACCCCAGGAGCAACAGTGTCCCTAATTTGCTGGGAAGTGGCGGTGCGGTCCCCTACGGCACTGCGTAGGATCCTACGGTCTTGGCGTGCATCCGTGCGTCGCTGCGGTCCGGTCCCAGGTCGACGGGCACGTGCACCTTCCGCCGACCACTGGCGACAACATCGATGTACTGTGAAGACCTCACGCCCCACGTGTTGAGCAATTCGGCGGTACGTCCACCCGGCCTCCCGCATGCCCACTATACGCCCTCGCTCAAAGTCCGTCAACTGCTCATACGGTTCACGTCCACGCTGTCGCGGCATGCTACCAGTGTTAAAGACTGCGATGGAGCTCCGTATGCCACGGCAAACTGGCTGACACTGACGGCGGCGGTGCACAAATGCTGCGCAGCTAGCGCCATTCGACGGCCAACACCGCGGTTCCTGGTGTGTCCGCTGTGCCGTGCGTGTGATCATTGCTTGTACAGCCCTCTCGCAGTGTCCGGATCAAGTATGGTGGGTCTGACACACCGGTGTCAATGTGTTCTTTTTTCCATTTCCAGGAGTATATATATATATATATATATATATATATATATATATATATATATATACAACATTTCAACAAATAACTGACTGTGAATCTAAACTGGTAAATTTGGACGTCAGCAGTGCTGCGACATGGCCCTGAAAGATCATTCTGAATAAATTGAAAATTCTTATCTCAATGAAGTCGCTGGATAACGCGTATATACCTGCTCCTATAAGAAATTTTTCTGGCGCAGTCCAGTGCAATGCTGGCCGCTATATTTGTCATCTATAAAAATAAACAACTGATTCTTCGTTACGATAATTGGCATGATCATGGATTGCAGAAATTAATTCAAATAAATGATTGTCAAAAAAGTAAATTTTATAAAAAAGATTGTTATTAAAAGATTTTCAAAAACATCTACGTGGGACTTGATATAACAACAATACAAATTTAGTTATAACAAACTACATATGCACGCGGCTGCTTTTACCTTATACTACATCGCTCAGGCACCGCCAACGTTCCACACGACGGGTCCCGCAAACTCCATACACCAGACTGCTAGCTACTACTTACTCCTACTGCTGGAGCTACAACTACTACTGCTCTCTGGTCTGCGATTCTATTGTAGCTTACATATCGCAGGCAGCGCGTGAGCATTCCATCGAAATTACAACTGCTCGAGTGCGCTAGCAATAAATTCCTTAGTCATGGACCTCTTACAACGTGAACTCGGCCGCAAGTTCCAACAGTAGACTCATCCGACTAAATGACTTTTCCACTGCTTCATACTCTAGGTTTTATTGCTTCGGTACCATGTTTTCCTGTTACAAGCATTTGTATCACTAATGAGTGGTTTTGAAATTACAGCTCTCTCTGCAGTACCCTGCTCATGTAGCTCCCTTCTGTTTTTTTGGAGCTGACAGGTGTGACGAGTGCGACATTCATTTCTGCGGTGACTTTTGCAGCTGTCGTTTCCTAATTTTTCGTCACAATCCTCTTCAGTGACAGTCTGTCACAGTCTCTCGTGAAACACTTTCGTTCGCGTTGTTACTTAGCGGATGATGTTTCTTGGCCTCTCCTGGCTTCTCCGTATCCTCGATACTCGTTGGTTATGATAGCACGTATCATACGAGTACCGGCAGTTTGCTCAAATTGGAATTCAGTTAGCTCCGACATTACGCACTTACAACTGCACAGGATGCTGTTTTGGCCACGAGTGACATTTGCAACAAATGAGGACTCTGCACAGCTCCTGTTCGCGGTCATATATAACATTACAACTAAGACTAGCGTCTGCATTTATGTTCAAGCATGCATTACTTTTGTACTGCCTGGTTTGATAAGGCCCGCCAAGAAATCCTGTCCCGTGCCAACGCTTACATCTCAGAGTAGCACCTGCAAGGTATATCCTTTGTTATTTTCAGAGTTCCAAGATGCTACTCCAGGCGGGTGTAAATTGAATGTGCGCAACGGAGAATAATAAACGCTAAAATGAAGATTTGGCCCTGTCTGACTACCCACTGAAGCAGATCTCAGGATCTCTTAAATCTATAAATTAAAATCTAAACATAAATGAATGATGAAGGCAACTAATCCTACTAAATGATAAACGTCGTTCCTGCTTATATATTTATTGCAGATTAAAACAAACCTTTATATTACAAAGCTTACATTTACTAAGTAAAATTACTAGTCAATTCCCCAACTCCACCCCTTATTATGACTGCGCGGTCTAATATCAATAACGCGAAATGACTGACATCATCTACGTACCGAACACTAGAAGACACTACTTTCAAAGATGATCTACGGTTGTGTGGAAACTCAGTGGAAATAAACTGACGTGATCACAGCTGTTCAGCTTTTATAGCCCTAATAAGCCGAAGCCTTTCGGGAGGTCACCGTATGTACTGCATCCGGTTCGTCGAAGTGATGGTTCTCGTACCCGTCTGCGACGACGGAAGAACTTCAGCCACATATAAACTCTTTCAAACACTAGGACGGCAGAAGGCGGTCCTCTGACTAACATACTCTAATACTGTCTTCTTCTCTCTGTGTTCTACAGACCAGAAACGCGAATTCCCAGCCACAAGGACGGAGTTCGGATAACGACTCAACGTAAGTATAGGAAGTGTTTTCAGTTACTGAACGCCCCATACTCAACGACGCTTTCCAACCCGGAGGTGAAGTCCAGAATCGTATAAGTTCGCAACACTACAGTTCCTAACAGTTCTGACTATAAACTCTCCTGAGAGCAAAGACAGCTAGTCCGTCTGTACCAACAAAAGCTGATATCGCGCGACCGTCACACACGGGCGCTCACAACGGAAGACCACGTCTCTCCACCGCTGGCCTCCCAGCAAGGGTCAGTTCCACACCATCGTATTTCCGAAAACGAATCCTATTTCCGCAACCACAGAATATTCTCCCTCACTACCATATTTTAGTCTTTTGTCGTCCAGCGCGGAAATTTTGCGAGGAAAAACCTATATTCGTACTATGGTACGCTTCTGAGTAAAAAAATCGTTAACCCACCCTGCGTGGTCTCCGAGATGCCGCTTCTTCGTTCCTCGCACCTGCGTCCAAAATTTGCAGAGTTCGGAAGTATTATCCGGCTATCCTTCCGGCCCTACTACAATAGCGGCCGATAGCAGCCGGTCGTCCTTGAATTGTGTCTTCGCTCTCAGGTGTCACGACGTCCATCTAGGTACTTCCTGTGTTTAAGCAGGACCAACACACCTGTGTGGGCCTTCCATCCAGGGCTTGAGTTCCCTCTGCCGTTCCATCTCCACTGGCGTTCGGTCCTCTACTAGTATAGACAATCATTCATTACGCTATTCTGATAATAAAGACACTCCGTCACCTTTCGTGTAATAAGCGTTAACAATTATTTACAAGGCGTACGTGACAATGTCAGTCTCCTTTATGTATTCATATAAACGATGTACAACCTATCAAATGATACCTAATTGTGTTTGTAGATCACGGCAAAGTATGTGTAGTGCTGGCAGAAGAGCCAACACTGTGTTTCTAGAGGAGGCCGAAATGCACGCGTTTAATTACGCGCTGACTGGCGTGAGGTCTGGAACAGGACAATATCTTGAGAATTGCAAATAAAGTACGTAGATGATGTAATACTTAACTTTAATCCACAATTGTAGAACATCTCTCTTGATGATACATGCTTCATATAATAAATATCAATTGAATACGGCGCCTTGCTAGGTCGTAGCAAATGACGTAGCTGAAGGCTATGCTATCGTCTCGGCAAATGAGAGCGTAGTTGTCAGTGAACCTTTCCTTGCAAAGTCGGCTGTACAACTGGGGCGAGTACTAGTACGTCTCTCTAGACCTGCCGTGTGGTGGCGCTCGGTCTGCTATCACTGACAGTGGCGACACGCGGGTCCGACATATACTAATGGACCGCGGCCGATTTAAAGGCTACCACCTAGCAAGTGTGGTGTCTGTCGGTGACACCACAGTATGTGGATGGGTGCTTGTAAAGTGGGAAATTTTAGCCATCTTACAGAGTGTATTCTGATCTCTTGTTTTCCTCTACAGCTTTCGCCCCCTACAGCTCCCGCTAGTAACATGTAAGTCAGTCCCTAATTTCTTAACACATGTCCTATTACACTGTGCCTTCTTCTTGTCGTCGTTTCCCACATATTCCCTTTCTGATCGGTACTGCGAAGAACCTCCTCATACCTCACTTTATCAGGCCACCTGATTTTCAACATCCGTCTGTAGCACTGTATCTCAGATGCATAGATCCTCTCCTTTTTGGTTTTTCCCCAGTCCTTGTTTCACTACCGTTTAACGCTGTGCTGCAGATGTTCATTCTCATATATTTATTCCTCAAATTAAGACCTATGTATGATACTGGTAGACGTCTCTTGGAATTTCCCTTTAGCCATTTCTAGTCTGCTTTTTATATCCTCCTTTCTCCGTCCGTCACTGGCTATTTTGCTGCTTAGATAGCAGAACCCCTTAACTTCGTCTACTTCGTGATCCCCAATCCCGATGTTAAGTTTCTCGCTGTTCTTATTTCTGTTGCTTCTCTTTACTTTAGTGTTTTTTAGATTTATTCTCAGTCCTTGTTCTGTACTATGAAAACTATACTACAAGTAAATATAGAAGCGCTAAAGACGCTTTTACCCTACAGCCAGTTTCAGATGGTTCCTGACGATGCCCATATGGCTCAATTTAGCTATTTGTGTAATAAATATTTGAGTAGTTAATTAACCTCATGAAATTTTACGCTGTGGAACACGCTCTCTTTTAGAGTAATTAATTAATATATATGTTGAAAGTAGATTTCTAAATCAGCAATATTATACAATACGCCTGAAGCTAGGCGTACATCAGAATCAGGTCGCTGTATGCTTTATTTAGAAAACCGTTGTGTCTTATCAATTGCTGATTAAGAAGAAATATCTGAAATGTGTAGTTGCAGCACAGTAGCGTATGGTAGTAAAATATAGAAAGCTGTAAACCAAAGGAATCCAATACATTTGGTATATTTAAGCGAGAAGGATATTAAAACTAAGTAGTCACATAAAGTACAAAATGAAGAGATATCAGAAAGATTTGAAAATTTGTTACGCAAGCAAATCAATGAAAAATTTATACCAGATGAAGGAACAGGAAAACTGCAAATGGATAGTAGATTTGAGACTGGAAGGCGCAACAAAATAGAAACATCATATGAACAGAAAAATGTTACAACATGTAAATCAGGTTATCAATAAAACTTGTTGTATAGTGAGCAGAAGTGAATAAATTAGACATGATAACTATTGCAATTAAAGGAAAAGGCACACTAGTTATACGTCGCCAGACCTGCCTAAAAAATAAAGTTCTCGACTTACAAGATAGTTCCAGAAAGCACTCATCTAAATATACTCTGTAATTTATTTCCGTGTCACTCAAAATTTAAACTGATATCTGTGAGCAGCTGGCAGCCACGCAAAAACCTATAAAGTGAGCAGACAGCTAATCAAATAAGAAACCCCACGAGAAATAACGTGAACTGTTATTTTATATCTCTTTCCATGTCGATTTCCGGCACCGTATCATGAACTGTGTGTCAAGTAACAGTGCAATACTACCTTTGAGTGTGTGTGTGTGTGTGTGTGTGTGTGTGTGTGTGTGTGTGTGTGTGTGTGTGTGTGTGGAGGTTCGGTGACTGAACTGAAGCGCCCCGAGACGAAATTCTCTTTTACAAAATCATCTTAATATCAGAACAGCACTTACACCCAGCATCATTTGAATGCATTACAGTCTCTACAAGCTTTGTCTTTACGATTGTCCTTTTACGCTGATGTTTCTTCTAATCAATGTTTTCCACATCTGACGTTTTTGAAGCGAAGCACATCAAGTCTTGTCAGTTCACTTTGTGTTCAGCACCCTCTTGTAACAACACATCTCCTTCGCTTCGAGATACTTCTATTCTGGTTTTCCCTCCGTCCGTGATGTACTTAAATACAAATGATTTGCTTCCATACAATGGTGTGATCTAGAGGCAAATTGTCACAAATTTCTTCCTCAAAGCCTCTGTTCGATACTAGTAACCTTCTATATTGAGAAATTCCCTCTCTTCTTGACTAACATGCTTCTTATATCTTCTTTGCTTTTTCTTTCAAGGCAGCAAAATTCCTTATCTTTGTCTCCTAGGTCATCCCTAATTTTAATACTGTGTTTGTCATTAAACTTACTTCTGGTGCTCCTTAACACATTCGTCTTAATCTGCTTTACACTCAGTCCATATTTTGTACTCAGTAGACACTTCATTTCATTCTGCACGTCGCTTAACTCTTCCCCACGTTCGCTGAGGACACCAATAGCGATAGCAAATCTCATCATTGATATCCTCTTCGATGGTTTTCTATGTTATACAGTAATATTTTATGGCGCAAATCACGATATTTCTTTGTTCATTTTCTGACTGGCAGCACCAAATGTTGTTGTATAACAAGTAAAACCATTGTTTCCAGTTGATGGTTTTCGACAAGTATTGCGTAACTGACAAAATGAAAGATATCTTTCCACTCTGATGTTTAGTGCCATTCTTAAATGTTTCCATTTTTTACGTTATTGCTTCTCCTAAGCTCAGGTTAAACAGAAGGAAAGAAAACTCCCAACTCCGCTCCCACATCCTCTGCTTTACGCCTACTTTAATCCAGGCCCTTCGATCGCCGGCCGGAGTGGCCGAGCGGTTCTAGGCACTACAGTCTGGAACCGCGGGACCGCTATGGTCGCAGGTTCGAATCCTGCCTCGGGCATGGATGTGTGTGATGTCCTTAGGTTAGTTAGGTTTAAGTAGTTCTAAGTTTTATGGGACTGATGACTTCAGAAGTCAAGTCCCATAGTGCTCAGAGCCATCTGAACCATTTTTTGAGCACTTCGGTCTTGGGTTTTTCGTTCTTAATGTTTGATCATTTATCTTGTACCTATTGAATATTGCCATGTTTTATTACAGCCTACACCTATTTTCTTGCGTCACATCACCTTGTTGAACGCCTTGTACAGATCTTATATGAAAATTTATTGCATTTTCTTAAGCATTGATTCCTTGTCGAGCGTGACGTCAGCTCTACACATGGATGGCTGATCATTCCTAAAGCCAAACAGATAGGCTGGTAAAGGATTCCAAGTTTTATTCTTCATACAGTCAGAACAAAGGTACATAATCCGGATCGCGGACATGCTTCGGTAAACTAAAAAAACGTTCCAGTGGCTGTATTTTATATGGTGTGAGTCGTGCATGTGAAGTCATCTCTCTCGGCTCCTAATGACTGCAAGTATATGAGAGCCGTCACCAAAATTACTACTGTCGACTGTCCAACCACCCTTTGTGTGAGCCTTATTAGACATGCGTACGGGGTTAGCCAATGGTGAACAGTCGCAATGAAATTACTCTGGAGAAACAGAACATAAATTTCCACCGAAATGAGGACAAAATCTTTCTGATTCTGCAGTTTCAGCTCACAGGGAGACCCCATCAGTTTCACGCTCACTGACCAGTCAGAAAACTAGTACTGTGCGACGTTACGTTGATCTACAGTGACTGACTACAGACTCTACACACATAAGAAACCAAGAGGACATAAGTTAGCATAACTTCTGCTTTGCACAATATGTAGCCCACCTGCTTTCTTTACATTCAGCCTTTTTTCTACTTAACCACCAAAATCCATGAGAAATCTATGCGCTATAAATCGCCATGTTTATTTACGCGGGTGGTTCACAACCTGACCCAAACCTTCCCAGTTGACAACGTCGAGATTTCGAATCAGGTAGGCCTAAATGTTTCGTGTAGTTTGCTGTGCTGTGAACGTGGGAAATACACTGAAGAGCCAAATAAACTGCTTCATCTGCATAATATCGTGTAGAGTCCCGGCGAGCACGCAGAAACGCCGCAACACGACGTGGTAAGGACTCGAGTAATGTCTGAAGTAGTGCTGGATGGAACTGATACCATTAATCCTCCAGGCCTGCCCTAAATCCGTAAGAGTACGAGGGAGTGGAAATCTCTTCTGAACATCACTTTGCAAGGCATCCCAGATATACTCAATAATGTTCATTTCTGGGGCGTTTGGTGGCCAGCGGAAGTGTTTAAACTTAGAAGAGTGTTCCTGAAGCCACGCTGTATCAATTCTGGAAGTTTAGGGTGTCGCATTGTCCTCCTGGAATTGCCCAAGTCGTCGGAATGCACAATGGACATGAATGGATGCAGGTGATCAGACAGGATGCTTACGTGCGTGTCACCTGTCAGAGTCCTATCTAGAGGTATCAGGGGTCTCATATCACTCCAACTGCACACGCACCACACTATTACAGAGCCTCCAACAGCTTGAGCGATTCCCTGCTGACATGCAGGGTCCATCGATTCAAGATTATGTTTCCATACCCGTACACGTCCACACTTTCGATACAATTTGAAACGAGACTCGTCCTACACGGCACCATGTTACCAGTCGTCAACACTCCAATGTCGGTATTGATGGGCCCAGGCGAGGCGTAAATATTTGTGTCGTACAGTTATCAAAGGTACACGAGGGGGCTTTCGGCTCCGAAAGCTCGTATCGATGATGTTTCATTGAATGGTTCACACGCTGATACTTGTTGATGGCCCAACACTGAAACCTGCGACAATTTGCGGAAAGGTTGCAGTTCTGTAACATTGAACGATTCTCTTCAGTCGCCGTTGATCCAGTTCTTGCAGGATGTTTTTCCGATCTCAGCGATGTCTGAGATTTGATGTTTTACGGGATTCCTGATATTCAGTGTTACCTCGGAGGTGCTGCGTCTCATCTCTCGTTCGTTCGTTGTGTTATCACAACATTCTAACTCACTTATCTTGATAACCTGCCATTGTAGGAGCAGTAACCGATCTAACAACTGCGCCAGACACTTGTTGTCTTATATGTGCGTTCCCGACCGCTGCGCCATATTGTAACCTCTCCCTCACTTATCGACCTTAATGACAGTGAAAAATTAAACCGCATGCACCTAATGGAAATTTGGGAAAAGCAATCGTCACCGAAGTTAATTTGTCGGTAAACAGGGAGGAAAGGGTTACATCTAAATGAAAGGAAAAATGCAAATGAAATTGGTGGAAATTAATTTTCAGAAAAGGGTAAAATTAATAAACAAAGTAAATGTGCGGCCGTTACGTTAACAATTAATTGGCGTTAATTAGATATTTGAGATTTGGGAACATTATGGTCGCCAGTCCCATGGACAACTACTATAATAACTGAAAATGAAAGATTAATGCACATACAGGGTTATTACAAATGATTGAAGCGATTTTACAGCTCTACAATAACTTTATTATTTGAGATATTTTCACAATGCTTTGCACACACATACAAAAGCTCAAAAAGCTTTTTTAGGCATTCACAAATGTTCGATATGTGCCCCTTAAGTGATTCGGCAGACATCAAGCCGATTATCAAGTTCCTCCCACACTCGGCGCAGCATGTCCCCATCAATGAGTTCGAAAGCATCGTTGGTGCGAGTTCGCAGTTCTGGCACATTGTGCCTGTTCACTTCACCATTAAGAAAAAATGTTGCTTCATCACTGAAAACAAGTTTCGCACTGAACGCATCCTCTTCCATGAGCTGTTGCAACCGCGCCGAAAATTCAAAACGTTTGACTTTGTCATCGGGTGTCAGGGCTTATAGCAGTTGTAAACTGTAAGGCTTCTGCTTTAGCCTTTTCCGTAAGATTTTCCAAACCGTCGGCTGTGGTACGTTTAGCTCCCTGCTTGGTTTATTCGTCGACTTCCGCGGGCTACGCGTGAAACTTGCCCGCACGCGTTCAACCGTTTCTTCGCTCACTGCAGGCCGACCCGTTGATTTCCCCTTACAGAGGCATCCAGAAGCTGTAAACTGCGCATACCATAGCCGAATGGAGTTAGCAGTTCGTGGATCTTTGTTGAACTTCGTCCTGAAGTGTCGTTGCACTGTTATGACTGACTGATGTGAGTGCATTTCAAGTACGACATACGCTTTCTCGGCTCCTGTCGCCATTTTGTCTCACTGCGCTCTCGAGCGCTCTGGCGGCAGAAACCTGAAGTGCGGCTTCAGCCGAACAAAACTTTATGGGTTTTTCTACGTATCTGTAGTGTGTCGTGACCATATGTCAATGAATGGAGCTACAGTGAATTTATGAAATCACTTCAATCATTTGTAATAGCCCTGTATATTCAGCACTAAAAGCGTTGCAACTTAAGGCTGACACATGTAGTGTGAAAACTGAATGTTTGTCAGAAGTAATAAATTTCGCTACACTCTGACTTAATTTAGCAAAAGAATTAATAAAACCGGAAAATTGAAAGTTAATTTAGTGACTGAACTTAATAGTGAGCTTTGTTTCTGAAGCACATCGAAATTCAGTAAAATAAGGGGAGTCTTGGGCTACCTCAACAATCATTTCAAAAGATACTTGAATCTACGCAATTTAGAAACAAGAGATTTAACTTTGAACTTGAATTAAATGATTCTGAACAATTAACAATAGTAAAATTTAGTACGTACCAAGCTGAGCTGCAGTCACAGGTAAGCTAAAATACGGTAACAAAACTCGCACTCTTAATTTGTGCTTGTGTAATCCAAATATTGTAGCCAGCTACGAATACCTTAACGGAACTTTGAAATTAAAGCAGTGAAATCGAATGATATTACTTTAATGCTGACGTTTGAATTTCAACGACACTCGGGTTCATTCCGGAAAAGGAAGGGACCCTGCTTGGTAATGCAATTGGGACAATGAGCAACAAAGGTTCATGCTAAGTTACTGTAATTATGTGATGCAACAGTTTGAAAAAGCTGAGGTCTGCCATACAGTTCTAAAACTTTACGTGCTTTTAGTCTTCCTTTTTGGTTGATTGAAGGTTTGCAGTCGTCGATCGGGGATGTGGCGACAGTCACTCATTGTCGGTCGTCGCTGTTGCACAAGCTGGATGTTGGCGCGCCTTCTTCTCAACACGGTCACCAGGCGAAACGGGCTCTTGATGTGCGCCAGCTAATGATTCACGTACGCGACACCGTGTCAGAAACTATCATAGCAAGTCGAGCGCAATTACATGCTGCCCAACCCCGAAAGCGCGGCAACTCGCGGGAACATCACGCAACACACCTGCTCCACTGCTCTACTCCAGCCAGACTCTCCTCTGCCAGCGCTCCATGCGGCAGAGTTAGCACTACCAATGATCCTAAACACTTTGGTTCTCCACACGACCTATCGATGTAGTCGTTCGATAGCATATTTTTCCCTAGGCCAGATCCAGTGTAAAAATACAAATAATATTTACAAAACAAACCAATTATACATCGACTTAAATGCATGTATATGTATATAATGTTGAAGTTTTGCAAAGTTCTTGGCTGTTTCGTCATGTTTCTCACTGATGCCCATTTTACCATACTCGAATCTTACACCATCTTTTTGCGTAAACTCTGTACGCCATCTACACATACGACCGAAGTAAGGCATACTCAGATTCGTCCGTCGGCGGCATATATATATATATATATATATATATATATATATATATATATATATATATATATATATGGAAATAGTAAAACAATTACAATATATAAGGACACAGAAATGTCATACCTTCATGTAACAAAATAAGGAAAAAAATTATAGTACAATAGATGAAAATAGGAGGATATGCATTTCCGGCGTTACAATATCCTGCCTGATTAGATATCTCAGTATTTGAATACCCATGCCTATACCACTTTCTGTCTGCAGTTCATGGCCAGTGGCTAGAATTGCTGCCTCTGGATTACGGGGTCCATGGTTTGATTCGCGGCCGGGTTGGGTATATCCTCTACCCAGGGACTGGTTGTATGTGTTGGCCTCATCATTTCATCATTCGTGATATTGGCTACATTGGACTGCATAAAGAAAATTGTCGTGTGTAAAAGTTAGGACTTGGTACGGGCGCTGATGACCGCGCAGTTGAGCGCTCCATAAACCAACCATCATCCTGTATAACACTTTCTTTGGCTCATCAGAGTAAAACAGTGTAATGGTAGTGTACAGTGTAATGTTTCTGGAGGGGCAGATTTCGAATCAGGTATGTCTAACTATTTCGTGAAGTTGACCGTGCTGTGAGCATAGGAAATTGGGTGGTGCAATGTTTGTGTTGTTGTTGAGAGAAGGAAGAGAATGAAATACGGCATCAGCATATAAGCTGCTTCTGCCGCATTGCAGTACGTGAGCCGCTGAGCTTAATGTCATTATCCCATGGACAAATCAACTCTGACAGTGTCAGACGCCAACACGTCACTGCAGACAGGCTTGTAATTTTATTCAGGACGTTGGTGCAAAACCTGATTATCAGGAGTTTAACGCCATCAGCAGTCCTACCGTAAATGGTAGAGGAGGCGCTCACTGTGTACGGAAACACACCGTCCAAAGTTATACGAAAAATGAATGTGCACTTACAGCGCTACTACCAGTACATACGTAACTGAGAAGTAAAAGGAAATAAAAGAAATAGGATGGATATCCATAAATATTTTCAATACGTACTTCCACAGAAACTGATGATGCTTTCCGAAAATCATATTTTATTACCGTAAGCTGTTATGTAACATATTTACTATGGATACCACATCCTATTTCACAAACTAGTGCCAGACGCTGGTATTTTTGCAATAAGATGGTTTATATGAATACCTGCATGGCGCTCTGCTCCGCTCTACACGACGTAATAAATCGCCAACTATACTTGAGCACTTAATACAGGAAGTTTAAATATTGTTACGGCTTAGTTTTGGAAGCACATACTTGTCCGTGTATTCTAATTTCTTACGCCTATAGAAGGTCATAAAGTACGAACTGAGAGACTTCAATTGATCTGTGGAATTAGTTTTATAGCTGTTAAGAATACAAGTACGAAAGAAACAATACTGAAATTTTAGCATATTTCAGCTGAATCTGTTCTTGTAAACTGAAATGAAAACTTTATGCTCTGAAAAACGTAAGTAAAGAATGATAAACAGATCAAGCAGTAGTTGGGCATCTTCAGTTTAGTGTTCAGAGTAGAGTACTGCACTGTCAGTCACATTAATGTGACCACCTGTCAAAAGACTGAATACCGTATTTTACGGACTGTAAGACGCGCATTAGTTTTTAAAAAATTAAAAAAATAACATTTATGCTATTTTTATTATTAGACTGCAAAGCCAGACTAAAAAGAATTCTTAGTTTATAAAGCCGAACTGATCTTTAAAATCCCTGGAAATCGTCATCTGAACTTACTTCTACTTTTTCCTCTTCTTCGTCGTCATCGTTGTCCGCTTCATATACGAGACTGTCTCCACGGCCATCGAGAGCGTCACTAATGACGCGCTTCTTGATATATTTCACAATGTGTTCTCTCACTCTAAATCACGACTGTTCTATCCACTCATACACCTGCTTGATTGTAGGGCTTTTTAAAGCACCCTTCCGTGTGAATTCATGTTGAGTTTCATCCATTTGTTCTATTCCTCTCTCATATGCAATTTAAATAATTTATGTATCAAACCAAGAGGCTGCAATTGTGGAAGCAGTTCTTCTGGTATAATATCAATCTCTTTATCTCGCTATCTCAATTTCTCTTTCACACAATTTTTCAAATGACTACTAAACTCATCTAGGACATGAAGAGAACTACTCTTCAATAAAGCACCTTTTCTTCTCTCTCACACTCTGTTAACCCGTAATTTCATACCAGCCTCCTCTATCCAACCCTTGTCACGTACGTGAACAATCTCCACTGCTCAGACACATAGGCTCTTGGGCTCTGCCTGGGTCGACATTTGTTTCACTAGCAGTTCGTGGGATCCCTGTAGAGCGACCTCATTTCACAGATGTCAGACGTCGATGTGGGTCAGTAAAAGATTAGAGTTGCAACTCTCTGTGACAGGTAGAACAGCCATCCAAGCACGTTAGTGTTTAGCGCTACCAGGCGTTGAACAGAAGAGATATGAAAAGCGGCAGATGTTGACAGATTGTTGTGGAGGACACGATATGAATCGTACACATGTGAGATGGCATTATCAGTACCTAACAGAGTTTGAAAGAGGCCTCTTGGTGGGCTGACTGGTCGATTCACGCAATATCTACATCATTGGGGCATATGTTAGAATGCATGGGAACGTGAGGGCAGACATAGTCCTCGTAAAGGTTCCGGTCAGCCATGTCTGACCCTCACAATGGAGGACTGAATGATTGTGCTCCAAACACTTCGCAATCACTTCACAGCCGTGCCTACCGTCTGAGAGGTAGTAGTGGACTTCATGCAGCATTGTGTGTAGTCCAACACCAGTGGTCGGGGACTAGCAGCAACAAGACTGGGGAACTACCATCTCGTGCATAGGCTGGCGTTAACACCACAGCGCAAACGACTGCGTTGGGAGGTGTTAAGACAGGAAAGTATGGACTGCTGATGAAGGGCCGCACATTGTGTACAGCGATGAATCGCGCTGTGGCACTATCCTGGCTGACTGTCGTTGGCCAAAGGGGCGGAGACCTGGGGATAGACCCCGTTGTTCGTATTCTTTGGAGAGGCACAGTGGTATTATTCCTTGCACCATGCCATGGAGAAACCATCTGGTTTGACGTCAGGTCACAACTGTTAGTGACTGAAGAAATTCTGAAGCCAAGACTGTACATCATGGACATCCCGTGTCGACATCAATTGCCCGTTATATGACGATACCATGGTGCAATTTTTCAACAGGACACTCTCTTTCCACACATGGCACGTATCTGTATGAACTGTCAGCGCGATGTTGAGGTATTCCCATGGGCTCACCATCAATATTCCCAGATCTGTCCCTAACAGAACACGTGTGGGAATAGTTTGGATGTCGACTCTGTACCAGTGCCAGTGTCCTGTACATCTGGAACCAGTTACAACAGCTGTGATCCTGCATGCCTCCGGAGAAGATACATCTTTGACACCCTCACCAACCGAATCAGTGTATGTATCCACTTTGGAGGGGCTGCGAAGTCATACTGACAAGTTCTTTGTAAATTTGACTCGATTTTGTAATCGTTACGGTAAGACCACATACCCTCTCAACATGTGAAGTTTCATTTCGTTTCCCTCTCCCCTTGAGAGTGCTTATCTTTTTCTGTCAGGCATTATGTATGTAACCTGGGGCTACAAGAGAATCACTTGCGAAATGACTGCAAATTTTCAGTAGGTGTGGTTACAAGCCGCCATGACTTCAGTATATTGTAGTATCCTGGTTAGTACAAATGTATTTGAAGTATAAACTCTCCGACGAAGTAGACATGTGATTGACCTCGAACCCCAACCATGCATACTGCGCAGAGCTTGGCAATGTGATAAATGCATGGCTGGATATTTTTCGTTTTTGTAATCAGTCTTCTGATTGATTTGATGTGGCCCGACACGAATTGACAATCTGTGCTAACTTCTTCATATCAGAGTAGCACTGGAAACCTGTGCACTCATTTATTTTCTGGATGTATTCCAATCTCTTTCTTCTTCACAGTTTGCACCTTCTACAGCTCCCTCTATTCTTCACAGATCTCCTACCATCCTGTCCCTTCTTCTTGTCAGTGTCTTCCATGTAGTCCTTTCCTCTCCGATTCTGCACAGAACTTCCCCATTGCATAACCTTATCATTCCACTTAATTTTCAACATTCTTCTGCAGCACCACATCTGAAATCCTTCGATTCTCTTCTGTCCTGCTTTTCCCACAGTCCATGTTTCACTGTCATACAGTGCTGTATTCGAAACGTACATTCTCAGAAATTTCTTCCTCAAATTACCGCCAATGGTTGATATATGTAGACGTCTCTGGGCCAGGAATACCCTTTTGGCCAGTGCTAGTCTGTTTTTTATGTCCTCCCTGGTTCGTCCGCCATAGGTTATTTTGCTTCCAAGGCTGCGAAATTCCTTAACCTCGTCTACTTCATAACCACCAGTTTTGATAAGTTTCTCTATCTTCTCATTACTTTCGTCTTCTTCTGGCTTACTCTTAGTCCATATTCTTTCCTCATTACACTATTCATTCCATTCAACATACACTGTAATTCTTCTTCACTTTCACTGAGGACAGTAATATCATCAGCGGATCTTATAGTTGATATCCCTTCACCCTCAATTTTAACCCCACTCTTGAATCTTTCTTTTGTCCCGCCATTGCTTCTTTGCATAGACTGAACAATAGGGCGAAAGTCTGCATCCCCGTCTTTTCAATCCGAGCACTTTGTTCTTCTTCTTCCAGTCTTAGTGTCTCCTCTAAGTTCTTGAATATGCGGTATATCGCTCGTCTTTTCCCATAGCTTACACCCAGTTTTCTCAGAATTTCAAACATCTTGCACCATTTCACACAGTCTCTCTTTACGTATATCTATAAATCCTATGAATGAATCTTGATATTTCCTCAGTCTTTCTTCCATTATCAACCACAAAGTGAGAACTGCCTCTCTTGTGGCTTTTCCTTTCCTAAATCCATACTATTCGTTATGTAACAGATCCCCAGTTTTTTCTTTTCCATTCTTCAGTATATTATTAGTTCCAGCAGTTTGGATCCATGAGTTGTTAGGCTGAATGTGGCATAGTTTTCCCAACTGTCTGTCCTTGTTATCTTCAGAGTTGTGTTAATGATAGTTTTACCGAAAGTGTGATCCTCTGTCGTCAGTCTCATAGGTTCCACATAACAACCTGAACAGTCATTTGGTTGCAATTTCCCCCAATGATTTCAGAAATGTCTATGGAATATTATTAATTCATTTTGCTTTATTTGATATCGGGTCTTGTACAGCTCCTTTAAATTCAGCCTCTGATACTGGAACGCCTAAGTCTTCATTATCGATTGCGGTTTCTTCTTTTAACACATCACACAAATCCCACCCCTCCCCTCCCCTCCTCCTTTCATTAAGGCCTTTAATGGACTCTGTCTAGCTATCTGCTCTCTCTTCTTCGCGCACCAGTCGAATTCCAATTCTATTCTTAATGTTCCCAAACTTTGATATCACCGTACCTGGTTTTGCCTTTTCTGTATACTGAGTCAGTTCTTTCGACAATCTCGCTGTCGAACATCTGTAATTGCCCTTTTTGGAGACGTTCATCCTCTTCAACTGTACTGCCTGCTCTGGTATCAGCGAACTTCAAACACCTCTCATCATTCCTCAGTACTTAAGCACCCAACTTGTGTAGAAATACTGATTCTTACAGACGATGCTCTTAAACTTCAGTCTACTCTTGACCATTACCAAATTGTGAGGTGAGTCTTTATCTGTTACTGGTTAAGCCTTTGTTATCGATGATATAATCCAACTTGAATCTTCCCGTGTCTCTTGGTGCTTTCCAAATATATCTCCTCCATCACGCTCTGAAATTTATTGAAGAATTCAATTACTCTTTCTCATTTCTACTGGCTTGCCCATATTTTCCCACAATCCTTTCTTCCTCTTCTTCTTCTTCTTCCCCGGCAACCACTTTCTAATATCCCATGGTTATTGTACTTTCATGTCCCCTTCTAAACTGAATGACCCGTTTAATAACCTCATAAACGTTCTCTATTCTTCATCTTCTGCTAGCGACGTCGGCATGCATACTTGAACAATTGTCGTCGGAGTTGATTTGCTGTCGAACTGATGAGAACAACTCCGTCACTGAACTGTACGAAGAAGCTTACACTCTGTCGCAATTTCCTGTTCATAACGAACCCTACTGGTGATATACCATTTTCTGATGCTGTTGATATTACCCTCTATTCGATTTATGGTTGCACATCTTCTGCTGTGTGCATGACGTCTAATGTGCCAATAAGGTCCAAGAATGATAATCCGAAATGGGTCTGTTCCTGGCCTCCTGGCCTGAAAAATCACATGACCTCAATGCACTGGACTTGTACAGTCTTGTCAATTTTTATGAAATGACCTCGTGGTGTTTGAAATAATTCGTAAGTCGCTGCACGGACAACTGCAATGTGGCATTCAAATACGAGAATTGCAACAACATGTAACGTGGAGAAGCAGTAGAGAGTTTTTGTTGCGATAGGTCGTGGGGAGCTTTCAGGCCAATTGGATGGGGACATTTACATTTCAAATGCATTTGTGGTAACTAGGACAATATTAGCGGGAGCTGCGGTGCGTGCAGTATGATGTAGCGGTTAGCGTCATGACCACTTTGCTGTAGGTCACCAGTTCAAACCTCGTCATTGGCAGTGTGTTGTTTAAAAGTTACCATTGCTGGGATGTTCTCGAAATTTCCTACGTTAGCATTGTTTGTATATTATAGAGCATTCGATGTTTTTTTTTTAAATAGCAGCACACTCCATCCAGGAATTAAATTCTGTTAGCCGGCCGCTATGGCCGAGCGGTTCTAGGCGCTTCAGTCTGGAATCCTGCCTCGGGCGTGGATGTGTGTGATGTCCTTAGATTAGTTAGGTTTAAGTAGTTCTAAGTTCTAGGGGACTGACGACCTCAGTAGTTAAGTCCCATAGAGCGCAGATCCATTTGAACCATTCAGTTCTGTTTTGGCTGTACACTGGTGTTCGTAGTAAACGTACTTTCAGTGCTAAGTCTTTTATTTTATTAATGACCCTGTTTTCAGATTGGGGCTTCAGCGTGGTTACGACGTGACAACATTATTTCGTAGTGAAGTCAGTAGCGTCTCATAGGCACATACGAACATACAAACGGCTATTTCACGGTCCTGTGTTTACCTTCATTTTTATAACAATAATAGCTGCCGCAGCATTGTCGAAGTTTTAATTTTTCCAATTTTCTGTTAGAAACGAAAACAAAAAATGAAATATACTTGTAGCGAACTATCGAAATAATTTCATTTCCAAGTGTTCATGAAGACACCTTCGAAATTGCAAAAGAGTCGTACAAAAAACGATGCTTAATGTACAAGTGTATAAGTACAGTATCCGAATTAAGAAAACGATCCCACACAGTTACTGTAAGCTGGCTGCAGCTGCTTCGTGTATCTGCAATGTGATTCTGTAATCGTCTCTGTGGCAACGTTCTTCATAGTTCAGTAGAGGGCTATTGTTTTTGTCTGAAGCCGTTTGCGCTTCACAGTTGAAAGCTGTCAAAAGTGCTGCCAGGTGTCAGGGATTTCCTTAATTCGATTCGTCTCTACCAGTGTCTTAGTAGCGAAGAATAAATGTGTTAAATGTCACGCATCACGTGGCAATGTTTCACACATTCCACTGTTTTTGACATAAAGTCTCCTGAACTGTGTGTGGTACCATGATACATATTCAGCTTTAAGGAAACAGTGCTGTTAATATTGTACTAGCTTAACAAGGAAATGTGTGATGTACGAAGTATGACTTCGATTTCTATTGTAAATGTAACTTATTTCGTATAAATTGGTTTCCGGTACTGTTGAGAATGCAATGTCTTTGTTAGCTATTTGAGCATATACGCTTTAAGGAAACAGTGCTGTTAATATTGTACTAGCTTAACAAGGAAATGTGTGACGTAGACTCTGTCTGAAAAATTTTTGCAAATTCAATTAGTAGCAGAGAAGTAATACATATACACGCTATGTATGATATGGCAGTTTTTAACACATCTCATTGTTATGTCTCCTGAACCATGTTAGGTAGGTGTTTCTTAAATCACAGCTATTGTAGCAAATACAGGAAAGGATATGTGTATAAATTTTGGTTAACATCGATACAGCGGTTTATGATGAGATGTGAAAAACACACACACGCACACACACACACACACACACACAACACACACACACACACACACACACACACACACACACGTATATATATATATATATATATATATATATATATATATATATACACTCCTGGAAATGGAAAAAAGAACACATTGACACCGGTGTGTCAGACCCACCATACTTGCTCCGGACACTGCGAGAGGGCTGTACAAGCAATGATCACACGCACGGCACAGCGGACATACCAGGAACCGCGGTGTTGGCCGTCGAATGGCGCTAGCTGCGCAGCATTTGTGCACCGCCGCCGTCAGTGTCAGCCAGTTTGCCGTGGCATACGGAGCTCCATCGCAGTCTTTAACACTGGTAGCATGCCGCGACAGCGTGGACGTGAACCGTATGTGCAGTTGACGGACTTTGAGCGAGGGCGTATAGTGGGCATGCGGGAGGCCGGGTGGACGTACCGCCGAATTGCTCAACACGTGGGGCGTGAGGTCTCCACAGTACATCGATGTTGTCGCCAGTGGTCGGCGGAAGGTGCACGTGCCCGTCGACCTGGGACCGGACCGCAGCGACGCACGGATGCAGGCCAAGACCGTAGGATCCTACGCAGTGCCGTAGGGGACCGCACCGCCACTTCCCAGCAAATTAGGGACACTGTTGCTCCTGGGGTATCGGCGAGGACCATTCGCAACCGTCTCCAGGAAGCTGGGCTACGGTCCCGCACACCGTTAGGCCGTCTTCCGCTTACGCCCCAACATCGTGCAGCCCGCCTTCAGTGGTGTCGCGACAGGCGTGAATGGAGGGACAAATGGAGACGTGTCGTCTTCAGCGATGAGAGTCGCTTCTGCCTTGGTGCCAATGATGGTCGTATGCGTGTTTGGCGCCGTGCAGGTGAGCGCTACAATCAGGACTGCAGACGACCGAGGCACACAGGGCCAACACCCGGCATCATGGTATGGGGAGCGATCTCCTACACTGGCCGTACACCACTGGTGATCGTCAAGGGGACACTGAATAGTGCACGATACATCCAAACCGTCATCGAACCCATCGTCCTACCATTCCTAGACCGGCAAGGGAACTTGCTGTTCCAACAGGACAATGCACGTCCGCATGTATCCCGTGCCACCCAACGTGCTCTAGAAGGTGTACGTCAACTACCCTGGCCATCAAGATCTCCGGATCTGTCCCCCATTGAGCATGTTTGGGACTCGATGAAGCGTCGTCTCACGCGGTCTGTACGTCCAGCACGAACGCTGGTCCAACTGAGGCGCCAGGTGGAAATGGCATGGCAAGCCGTTCCACAGGACTACATCCAGCATCTCTACGATCGTCTCCATGGGAGAATAGCAGCCTGCATTGCTGCGAAAGCTGGATATACACTGTGCTAGTGCCGACATTGTGCATGCTCTGTTGCCTGTGTCTATGTGCCTGTCGTTCTGTCAGTGTGATCATGTGATGTATCTGACCCCAGGAATGTGTCAATAAAGTTTCCCCTTCCTGGGACAATGAATTCACGGTGTTCTTATTTCAATATCCAGGAGTGTATATATATATATATATATATATATATATATATATATATATATATATATGGCTATTACAAATGATTGAAGCGATTTCATAAATTCACTGTAGCTCCATTCTACAGATACGTAGAAAAACTCATAAAGTTTTGTTCGGCTGAAGCCGCACTTCAGGTTTCTGCCACCAGAGCGCTCGAGAGCGCAGTGAGACAAAATGGCGACAGGAGCCGAGAAAGCGTATGTCGTGCTTGAAATGCACTCACATCAGTCAGTCATAACAGTGCAACGACACTTCAGGACGAAGTTCAACAAAGATCCACCAACTGCTAACTCCATTCGGCGATGGTATGCGCCGCTTAAAGCTTCTGGATGCCTCTGCAAGGGGAAATCAACGGGTCGGCCTGCAGTGAGCGAAGAAACGGTTGAACGCGTGCGGGTAAGTTTCACGCGTAGCCCGCGGAAGTCGACGAATAAAGCAAGCAGGGAGCTAAACGTACCACAGCCGACGGTTTGGAAAATCTTACGGAAAAGGCTAAAGCAGAAGCCTTACCGTTTACAATTGCTACAAGTCCTGACACCCGATGACAAAGTCAAACGCTTTGAATTTTCGGCGCGGTTGCAACAGCTCATGGAAGAGGATGCGTTCAGTGCGAAACTTGTTTTCAGTGATGAAGCCACATTTTTTCTTAATGGTGAAGTAAACAGACACAATGTGCGAATCTGGACGGTAGAGAATCCTCACGCATTCGTGCAGCAGATTCGCAATTCACCAAAAGTTAACGTGTTTTGTGCAATCTCACGGTTTAAAGTTTGCGGCCCATTTTTCTTGTGCGAAGAAAACGTTACAGGACACGTGTATCTGGACATGCTGGAAAATTGGCTAATGCCACAACTGGAGACCGACAGCGCCGACTTCATCTTTCAACAGGATGGTGCTCCACCGCACTTCCATCATGATGTTCGGCATTTCTTAAACAGGAGATTGGAAAACCGATGGATTGGTCGTGGTGGAGATCATGATCAGCAATTCATGTCATGGCCTCCACGCTCTCCCGACTTAACCCCATGCGATTTCTTTCTGTGGGGTTATGTGAAAGATTCAGTGTTTAAAGCTCCTTTACCAAGAAACGTGCCAGAACTGCGAACTCGTATCAACGATGCTTTCGAACTCATTGATGGGGACATGCTGCGCCGAGTGTGGGAGGAACTTGATTATCGGCTTGATGTCTCCCGAATCACTAAAGGGGCTCATATCGAACATTTGTGGATACCTAAAAAAACTTTTTGAGTTTTTGTATGTGTGTGCAAAGCATTGTGAAAATATCTCAAATAATAAAGTTATTGTAGAGCTGTGAAATCGCTTCAATCATTTGTATTAACCCTGTATATATGGATTTACTTTTACCCATGTCAGTTGTATCTATTAGTTAAGAACCTCTGTGTGTTTTTCTACAGTGGTGTTTGTACTTGGTGGCATTATACTGTAATGCTAGATTCAAACGTACACGATATTGTAACTGTTTTTATATTTGCGATAGCACTTAACCACATTCCAACCATTTGTCACCTGACGTTTGTTGACCGCCATCAGTAGTGCAAATTAGAGCATGTTTAACAGTAACTGAGTCGGTGATTTACATACATTTCTCAATATGAGAAGCTATAACGGCTCAATGCGGACATCCGTAAGATTGGGTGTCTTCTTTGCCCTACGATACCAAGACGATAATTAGAAAATGAAAAGAATTTTTAAGTACATGTTTCGCACTCTTACTAATATAGTGACCATTGTTAATAATTTCCTCGTTTTTTCTTATGTTTTAGTCATATCCGATGCACCCCGATTATTCCACATTACGTCACTCATTTGCGTAGTGTCCGTCAAGATGTGGCCACACTATCATCACCCACCGATTGCTCCCAGCTCTCTATGCCCCAATCAGCGAGCAGTGAAGTAGAAAATTAGAGTCTCAAGTGCTGAATCGAGTTAGTCCTTCCCAGAGGAGGGACTTAAAAGTTATATCTCTTCTGAAATTCTTGCAAGAAACGGGTAATTCCTGTGGTGAGCATATCTAAATTAGATGTTATCATAGTGACCGTATTCAGCTTTAAGGAAACAGTGCTGTTAATATTGTGCTAGCTTAACAAAGAAATGTATGATGTGTAAAGCATGACTTCGCTCTATAGTGTAAATGTAACTTATTTCATATAAACTGGTTTCCGGTGCTGTTGCGGATGCAATGTCTTTGTTAGCAATTTGATCGTATACGCCATTCGTAATGGTTTATTCGAAGCAACATTTAATCACATTTGTTTTGTTACTTCTGTTGACTAACGTCCACACTTACGCAATCGTTTCAGCAGTCCGCTTGTGGGTACGTACTGTAGACATAATTAAAGCAGTAGGCTATATCCAGTCATGCTTGAAAGTTGATACCTGTCAAGGATAGACTGTGACGTACAAATCACTATTTTCCATTGTCATTGTTTTACTTTTTAGTGTCAGTATTTTTGGGTGACTGTACTTTCTACCAAACGTTAATCGTTGGTGGTAGAATAACTTTTACACGCTATGGAAACTGCATTACTCCCACCTGTTTCAAGATTTCAGAACAGAGATGGTTAATAATCATTGTTTTAACATACGTATATCCTCAGTAAGGTAGCACTACGAGGGTTCGATCGTACATGTCAATTCGTTCTCACAGATGATGAGGAAGATTGTTTCTTCAGTTTGTGGACATTCTTTAATTTTTTCTTAAAAGTGAAGTTCAACGAGAATTGAACATTAACAGCTGATTCCCCTAATAAATCAAGGATATAATTAAATCACAATTTATTATGACCACGAAGTCACCAACTAAAACACCAGTACCTGCACAATGATACTACCAAATTAAGTCACTGATTTTCAGTTAACTTTAATATTTCTTCACCAACATTTATATTCCTACCTACTCTTCTCTATAATGGTTCAAAGCCTATCACTTTCGCGCTGCCCGGAAAATATGAGGACTCCAGCTGAGTCAGCTTTGGCATGAAACGTTTTTCCGTACTTTAGAATAGCTAGATGGAGTATAGGTCAAGTATCTCCGTGCAGTACCTGCGTATGTCTAACTAATGGAAAATAGAGAAATGGCGTTGACAGGAGGTTCACTGGTAGTACGAAGAAATCTGAAGGAGGCTAAAAATTTGAAAATATGTCTAGCGCTTTAAATCGTAAATAAAATACCCTGAGCCAAACGATACTTACGTACACATGGTATGCGTGTGTATCAGTAATGATAAACAATTTGCAACCTATTCATTAGTATACGAAGTACCATTGTCTGTACAGAAGGATAATTTAAAAAAGAAAAAAAAATTGGTTCAAATGGCTCTTAGCACTATGGGACTTAACTTCTGA
Organism: Schistocerca americana; assembly: GCF_021461395.2. NCBI lineage: Eukaryota > Metazoa > Arthropoda > Insecta > Orthoptera > Acrididae > Schistocerca > Schistocerca americana. Next base: position 897,879,152 of record NC_060121.1, read on the forward strand.
GGTCATCAGTCCCCTAGAACTTAGAACTACTTAAACCTAACTAACTTAAGGACATCACACACATCCATGCCCGAGGCAGGATTCGAACCTGCGACCGTAGCGGTCGCGTGATTCCAGACTGTAGCGCCTAGAACAGCTCGACCACTCCGGCCGGCCGATAATTTACATCTTGACAGTATGTACCTGCCAGTCGAATGGGCAGTAGCCAATAAGAAACTAGAAAACCGAAATGTCGTTCACGAAAAGTATACAGACCCAGCTACGAAAGATAGTGGAGGAGCAAAATATCAGGGAAGAAACAAAGCAGGTTGTGCTATTTTCTGCCGAACCACTAAGTGTAACTAACTATTTTCCCTCCCCAAAGTAATGTTCTTGTTTTCCTTGGAAGATTATTCGAGAAGCAGAGAAGCACTAGAATCGTCTCACCTAAAAAGTTTTTAATCATACCGTGTAGCAAGAGTGTTCAATGTTTGCAATCGTTCAGTACGATACAGACCCTGACTGAAAGTATTCTGTATATTTTGCAATGAATGGAAAAAATGACAACCTCAGCTGGTCGACGGAAACAATTTGTGTAGGTAAGAGGACGCTTCGGAATAATATTTTGTGAGAATGTGGAAGGATGAGCAAAAGAGTAAAGGCACATACCATAGACAAATGAGATCAGGATATCAGTAACCGATGTTTAAAACACAAAAAGAGCGTTTCTAGAGCGACAAAGCAGTCGGAATAAATCTACAGTTGAAAGACACGAAAGTTACACGAAGGAGCAGTCAGATATTATCCAAAAATTACAGTTCAGTTGGCACTAGGGGAAGCACAAGACAAATAAGGTTGTTGAGTCTACGTGTTGTGAATGTGATAGAACGTAGAACGGAGACTGGAGCAATGTGTTGTCTTTTTAGAACCAACAGAAAAAAATCTTGAATTTCATAGTGAAATGTGTCCAGCAGCTACGAACGACTGTCGACTATTCGTTATTCACAAATGATGTGAGAGCTGCAAGTGGGCACATGCCAGCATTTGCGAAGGAACAATGTATCGAAATATACACACGCTACAGTGACTTATTCCCTGCCAAACAAAGGCAACCGGACGAGAAAGATAAATAATTCCTGTGCGGGAATCAAATAATTGTGAGTCCTCTGGGAACAACACGCTGGGATGTATGGCGAAATGTGTTGGCCCTGGAGGCGTGCTGGGATAGTCGAAATGATTAAGGCGACAGCTCACAGTAAGCGGGAAATCCATGTTAGAGTCCCGGTCGGGCACAAACTTTCATACCGGGTGTTCAGAAATCCCCGGTACAAACTTTTTGGACTTCTAGAGGGGAGTGGGTATGAAACGTTTTGAATAGGAACCCATCACTGGAAGCGTAACGCTTCCCTGCTACAGCGTTTAGGAAACATGTTAGCAACGCGACAACGTTTACATGTAATTTATTAGATGTGACCCAGTACATCACTTGTTCTATAGTTCTACTCATTAATAACAAAAGACGTAAAAAGGAAACTTAAACAGTATTCACACACACTATTGTTTACACTTAAACCTAAACCGTTTTTCTCCTTTTCAAATGAAGGTTAGCACTCTGTTTCTCTATAAGTAAGGTTCAACACGGCGACCACCAACCTCGGTGCATACATTGTACCTATGATTTCTCTGCGTCCGCAGCTCTTGGTCGTGCGGTAACGTTCTCGCTTCCCGCGCCCGGGTTCCCGGGTTCGATTCCCGGCGGGGTAGGGATTTTCTCTGCCTCGTGATGACTGGGTGTTGTGTGATGTCGTTAGGTTTAAGTAGTTCTAGGGGACTGATGACCATAGATGTTAAGTCCCATAGTGCCCAGAGCCATTTGAACCATTTCATTTCTCTGCAGTTCACATACTATTGTTTTATAAGAAGGACTAGGTATTTATGAACCGTGGGAAACATGAGCACTCAAATATTTGCGTGCGAGATCCGATTTCTTTTATTTCATCACGATGGACATTTCTCCTTACGTAAGTGGGAGTCGACGAAGTGTTTTGGTATTTGGAGGAGGTAGTCGGTTACTGAAATGTGGTGGAAAAGATCTCACAGCAATGAAACCCCCCACCCATTTTCTACATGTATATGTACATTTATACTCCGCAAGCCACCCAACGGTGTGTGGCGGAGAGCACTTCACGTGCCACTGCTATTACCTCCCTTTCCTGTTCCAGTCGCGTATGGTTCGCGGGAAGAACGACTGCCAAAAAGCCTCCGTGCGCGCTCGAATCTCTCTAATTTTACATTTGTGATCTCATCGGGAGGTATAAGTAGGGGGAAGCAATATATTCAATACTCATACACAAACGCATCCTCTCGAAACCTGGAAGCAAGCTACACCGAGATGCAGAGCGCCTCTCTTGCAGAATCTGCCACTCGAGTTTGCTAAGCATCTCCGTGACGCTATCACACTTGAAACGTCCTATAACGGACCGCAATTTAGATCTGCTGTTTGGTCACGCACGCTTCGGAATCATAAAATCAAACCTGTTTTTATTTCATTGTACTCACCACATTGCAACCCGTCTGAACGGATTATGAAAGAAATCAATAAGCTTTGCAGACTTTATTGTCACAGAAAGCATCAGCATTGGGACAGATATTTACACTTATTTCAAAACGTGCTGAATGAAATGCCTCACGACTCCACTGCTTTACCACCTACTCTTGTACTGAAGAATGAAGAACCACCGAACAGAATCAGAGAGCTTGTACCTTTCCCGAATACACGTAAACTTCGACACAAAGACATAATTGATTTGGCTCTTAAAAATATAAAATCTGCAGCAGACAAAAGGAGAAAACTACATGGTAAAGCAAATGCAAAGAAGTTGTATATTGGTCAGAAAGTTCTCATTAAAGCTCATTCATTTTCACATAAGAAGAAACACTTGAGTCACAAATTCTTTCTAGTTTACAATGGACCTTACAGAATCCGACGTATACCACATGATAATTGCGTTGAAGTTGAAACTCTGCGTACTAGGAAGAGTAAAGGTTTACACCACATTTCACATGTAAAACCGTTTATTGAAAGATAATCTGCTTTTTAACTTAGTCTTTGTCATAAAATTTTTCGCTTCACATTACTAATATGCTTTGTCAGACTTAGAATCTGTTAACATACAACAATGTTTGAAGTTAAATATCCAATCAAGAACCAAGAGAAATTATTTAAACAGAAATGACGAATGCATTGTTATAGTGAACAGACGTCACAGTGTTATTGTGTGTGTACATTCTTGCTTGTTTGTTGCACGATTACGTAACGACTATAAGGCTCACATACTTAGAACATTTACCAGTACTGCTAATGAGATTTTAATGCAACATTTTGGTTTATTTGAAAATACATTCTGCATTTAATGTGCTTTCTGAGAGATACCAGATGACACAGAGGTTAGTTTATGTGACAGCTACACGATTTTTATCACGATGCTACTAATGAGTGACAATTTACAATGTTGCTTTTGCGGTGTATCTGTTTTATATCTGCACAGTTTTCTGAATTCTTCTGGAAAGAAAAAACATGTTTTAGTAGTAACTTTTGTGGTATAGCAACAATGAGACAGCCTTTTTCGTGGCACAACATTACGTTACTGTACAGTACTTTCTTCATCACGCCAATAAGCATAATAACTACGATATCTATACGCAAAGCATTTCACTTTTGTTTATCATGAGGTAAGTACATTGACTTCTGCAGAACTTAGCTTTCGGAGTACGATAACTACGACACTTCCACAGAGATTATGTTACAAGACGCACAGTTTAGCGCTACAGTACACGTATTTGACTGATCAATTTTATACTTAAAACATTTATTTTTAAAGATTTTTGAATTACAAAGAAAGTTTTCCGTGATATATTTCATTCCATTGGTGTAATCTGTAACACCTGAGGGTATAATTACATTAATCCTTAGGGGCGTACACACTTACTTTGTGTACCATGTGTTTGGCAAGCACAAGGAACCCTAGCTAATATGGTATTTGCTTATACAACTTTACACATCGGTACCATATTTCTCTAACACACAAATTACACAGCTATCTGATCATTTAACTGAGAGATAAACTTTTTTTACTACATCAGTGACACATGTTTACGCAATTTCACAGTTGGGTAACTTCACACTTATGAAATTGTATTTTGTCTGTACTTTGTGAAATGCTCAAATTTTTTGGAACCATTGTGATACTATGAGAGCTTTGAATGATGTATTTGGTATGGATTCATGATATTTAAAGTACGTTTGAGGCAGCTGACACTTTTGACATGAGCAGAGAATTTTTTTAGGCTTAGAAATTATTGGAGGAAGTTACGACGATTTTGAGATTTGACTGAAGTGTTATGATGTTATTATTACGACGACGATGTGTATTATGTTGTTGAGGAATGTTTATTATGCTACATATTTCTCATGATGAAATATTGAAGAAGTGTCGACGAATATGTATATGTATAATGAGGTAAGGAATAATGAGTAGTGTTTAGGGACTCTGATTTATGAAAAGGATGTTGGAAACCAAGAAACGTACTTTAAGAGTTATGAAATGTGTGTGTATATGCGTGAATGTATTACAATGCAGACGAAAATTTTTTTGGACACTGTTATATCAATAGCATTTTGTTTCTACAGATTTGTAACGCAAATTCTTGACCTGTGAAATATTTTTATGTGAGACTGTCACTGTAGCGGAAACTGCTGTCGTAAATATTTCCGTAAGAAAGTTAAGTGACCACCTGCACGTAATGCGTCGCGGGCACCCACCTGGGCGACAGCCGCCCAAAAAAAAAAAAAAAAAAAGCCATTAGCCTTTCAGCGGCACAGGTAGAAAGAACAAAAAAGAAGGGGAGGCCATTATCCATTGAAATATTCGTACATCTGCAAACCTGATAATGACAAGTGTCTTTCTACGAGAATTGAGAGCTACTGACTTACGAAATGCCACATAGCTATTGAATGATGTTTCTATGCTTTGGTTTGCGTAATTGCTTATTTCATTTGACATCTGTTTTCCAGCTGTGTTGCAGCATTGGTTTCATAAAATAAAATTAAATGCATTTGCTAATGTGAACACTTTCTGTCAACAGATTTATTAAATAATTATTTTCTGATCCACATTCTTCGAAAAAGGAGCTCTTGGAATGGAGAGAACAATAAGAAGGGACTAATACCAGTAACTGCATCTATAATTTTCTTTTCAAGTACTTGGTAATTTCTTTTGTAGAATAATTTGTGGTGCACCACTTTAATTACATAGAGATTAAGATGTGATTATACATTTCCCTTATCTGCATTGTTGTTTTTACTGTAATATTTTTTCTGCTTGAGCTATGTCATGTTTACATATAAGTTACTGCTGTTTGCCAGGCATAGTGTTACTGAATTTGACTTTGTGTTACTCTGCTAAGCCAGTTTTACTACTCATTTATTTTTATTGTTGCTGCACATTGGCTCATATTAGTTGCAATGTTGCATTGCTTGGTAATTTAGATTTACTGTAGCTTGCTTTGCAATTTTCCATTTTTTTGGTCATTGCTGTTTGTGTTACTTATTTTGTGCTGCTGCATTGCCTCGTCCCTTAGTTTAGCATCTGAGCTCAGTAGATTTAAGTTAGCTTAAGAGGGGGTAGCCTCTAAGAGAATGAGTTGTGATGAATTGGAAGAACTGCATTCAGAAGTTATACGAAAAAAAGTACAGAAAACAGGTTTAGGTAGGATTTTCTTGGAAATAAATGTTGAGGTAAGAAATGTATGAACATATAAATACAGAAAGCATGCTTAGATAGAATTTTTTTGGTGGAAACAAAGGATGAAATAAGAGGAAAGATATATGAAGTTTTGGGTTGGACTGCAGTACCAAATGTTACACTGAAAACGAACGCTATCCTTTCCTATTGGTGTTATCCCACTATGTGTTTGTGTACCCTTGTGTAGTTGTTTTCTTCCTGTCTCTGTGTAGTTTCATAGAATTTTTTCCTCTTTTAATATTAAGCTACATTCACTATGATGAGGAATACTGTTATCCTAAAATATAATTGGCATTAATAATATGTTATTTACCTTATAAATATGCTTACACATTATTTATTCTGTTTAATGCTCATGTGTAAAGTTGATGTTTCGAAAGTTACTCTGATCTTTTATGTATGTACACATGTCATAATTCCTGTAACACTGATGTATATGTTATTTCGATTCTTTTGTAAAGCCCATATTACTACAAATGTTATCTGTACTATTATGTTCTTTAATGATGTATTTGTACCTTTGTAATTGTATTCTTATGTTATTAAATTGTAATTGTCACCAGTTCATGATATTATTAACTTGTAAGTTACATTTCACTGCACACATTTCTGTTGGTCGTAGTATATGGACAATATGTTAGAAGTAGGGACTGTTAGTGTTTGCACGTGTGTTAATAATTCAGCAAGGGACTGGATAACAGCATTGCTGGTTCTAAGGACAATTCCAAACACTTTGTGAGTGCACAAGTGGTGGTTTATGGACTTGCTATATTCTCTGCAAGACTCTTCGATGGTGATTGTGCACCTGCACAGTCGCAACAGATGGCTGCTGGCCATTTCTGCAAGGACTAAAGTGGGTCTACACCTTTGCTGACTCACCAGTACCATTATTTCTACAAGGCCTGCAGTGGGTCTGCACCTCTGGTGGCCCACCAATACCGTAATCTCTACCAGGACTACAGTGGGTCTGTTCTGTGATGACCTACCTACCAATATTCTTCAAAACGTCGAATGACTCTGCTGTGGGTTTGCTATGTTGTGGCCCATTACCTGTCTGCATGTCAAGAGTCAGCACTGTCTTTCCGTTGGAAGGACAACACTACTTCTTCAAGACTGCATGGAAATCCACTACTTCTGTGTGCATTTTCTTTTACTGCTCAGACTTTGAGAAAAACTCTGCATTTTTACTGTGATGAACAATGTGGACTGTCTTTATGGACTCTGAGAAAATTTTAGCTTTTGACCAACATTGTATCAATAAGTGTGTGCATTTGATTTCTTTGTTATTGTAATTATGAAAATTTTTTTTCAAATCTGTATTGGCCACTGCCCAATCCAATTTGTAAAAATTTTTGTGGGGAGCATGGGGGCTATGTAAGTAGGCTGTTTAGGTTTTTTATTGGTAACGCCACCTCTGTATGAAAATCACTGGCTGTGCTGTGTGCAGTCTGTGGCTGCTTTGCATTGTTGTAATACTCGCCATTGTAGTGTTAGGCAGCTGGCTGTGAACAGCGCATAGCGTTGCGCAGTTGGAGGTGAGCCGCCAGCAGTGGTGGATGTGGGGAGAGAGATGGCGGAGATTTGTAATTTGTCATGAACTGCTATATTTATATATGATGATATCAAGGTAAATACATTGTTTGTTCTCTATTAATATCTTTCATTTGCTAACTATCCCTATCAGTAGTTAGTGCCTTCCATAGTTTGAATCTTTTATTTAGCTGGCAGTAGTGGCGCTCGCTGTATTGCAGTAGCTTGAGCAGCGAAGATTTTGGTGAGGTAAGTGATTTGTGAAAGGTATAGTTTAATGTTAGTCAGGGCCATTCTTTTGTAGGGAATTTTGAAAGTCAGATTGCGTTGCGCTAACACAATATTGTGTGTCAGTTTAAGGACAGTCGTGTATAAATTGTCCAAAGGGGACGTTTCACGCAACGCAATCTGACTTTCAAAATTCCCTACAAAAGAATGGCCCTGACTAACATTAAACTATACCTTTCACAAATCACTTACCTCACCAAAATCTTCGCTGCTCAAGCTACTGCAATACAGCGAGCGCCACTACTGCCAGCTAAATAAAAGATTCAAACTATGGAAGGCACTAACTACTGATAGGGATAGTTAGCAAATGATAGATATTAATAGAGAACAAACAATGTATTTACCTTAGTATCATCATATATAAATATAGCAGTTCATGACAAATTACAAATCTCCGCCATCTCTCTCCCCACATCCACCACTGCTGGCGGCTCACCTCCAACTGCGCAACGCTACGCGCTGTTCACAGCCAGCTGCCTAACACTACAATGGCGAGTATTACAACAATGCAAAGCAGCCACAGACTGCACACAGCACAGCCAGTGATTTTCATACAGAGGTGGCGTTACCAATAAAAAACCTAAACAGCCTACTTACACACTTACCAAATAACCCTGTGACGAAAAGTGCCGCTCTTCTTTGGATCTTCTCTATCTCCTCTGTCAACCCGACCTGGTACGGATCCCACACTGATGAGCAAGACTCAAGTATAGGTCGAACGAGCGTTTTGTAAGCCACCTCCTTTGTTGATGGACTACATTTTCTAAGGACTCTTCCAGTGAATCTCAACCAGGCACCCGCCTTACCAACAATTGATTTTATATGATCATTCCACTTCAGATCGTTCCGTACGCATACTCCCAGATATTTTACAGAAGTAACTGCTACCAGTCTTTGTTCCGCTATCATAAAATCATACAATAAAGGATCCTTCTTTCTATGTATTCGCAATACATTACATTTGTCTATGTTAAGGGTCAGTTGCCACACCCTGCACCAAGTGCCTATCCGCTGCAGATCTTCCTGCATTTCGCTGCAATTTTCTAAAGCTGCAACTTCTCTGTATACTATAGCATCATCCGCGAAAAGCCGAATGGAACTTCCGACACTATCTACTAGGTCATTTATTGTGAAAAGCAATGGTCCCGTAACACTCCCCTGTGGCACGCCAGAGGTTACTTTAAGTCTGTAGACGTCTCTCCATTGAGAACAACATGCTAAGTTATGTTTGCTAAGAACTTCTGAATCCAGCCACGAGTGCTGCATGATAGGAAGAACGAGCGCAGTGCGGGCAATCCCCTCGGCCTATTTGTTGCACCTTCATTGTTCTGCCGATGAAACGGAGTCTTCGATTCGCCGTCCCTGTAACATTTTGTATATGATGGATTCAGTTCGTAATTGTAATCCCTAGGTATTATGTTGAAACGACAACCTTTAAATCCGTGCAATTTATCGTGCAATAGGAAGTATTTTAGCACTAATGTAGAAGACTTATCACTTTTCTTTTTGGTTTGTGTCAACTGCCACCTTTCGCACCATGTGGACGCCTTGTCTTAATCATTCTGTAGTTTGTTTCGAACTTCTGGTGAATTTACTACACGGTAAACGACACCATAGCTTACAAACAATCATATAGGGTTGTCCAGCTTGTCTCCAAACTCGTTCGTATAGGTAATGATCGAAGCAGAAGAAATGAATTAAGATTTGTGTTGCGGCCGAGAATCGAACGTGGGGCTTTTTGGTTGGTAGGCAGAAATGCTAACCATTACACCACCACAGCATTATCGTCAACACTGCTGCACGAACTATCCAAGCTGTGTACCCACACCAACACAAACCTCAATTCATATCTTCAGCTTATTTTTCCCCTACCTTGTCACTATTGCCAGGGCTCTCCGGCATTGAAATAGCAACCCAGCGTTGGACGTAATGGGAAAGTCTTGTACCATTGATGGTGTTATAGATCTTCTAATTATATTTTTCCTTGAGACATTTAAGTCTCTTCTTTACCTAAGATAATGATCGAAGCAGCACAAATGAATTAAAATTTGTGCTGCGGCCGGGACTCGAACCCGCAGTAGTAACAATGTAAGGGAAAAGAAGCAGAAGATGTGAATTGAAGTTTGCGTTGGGGAGGATATACAGCTTGGGTAGTTCGTGCAGCATTGTCGACCATAGTGCTGTGGTGGTAAAATGGTTATCATTTCTGCTTATATAACATATATGACCCGGGTTCGAATCCCGGCTGCAGCACAAATTTTAAATTCATTTCTTCTGCTTCGATCATTACCTTAGATAAAGAAGAGACTTAAATGTCTCAGGGTAACATATAATTACAAGATCGTTCATATAGATTAAGCGCTCAGTGGGTCTTGAGAATATCCGTGTACAACTTGGGTTACATCAGAAGCAAAAGCACGAGAATCGCCTCACTTCCCCTTTATGATTTTGGTCCATTCCGCGATAATACTGTGCTCGCGTAAAAGCTTCTGACCGTGTGGCAACAACGGCTGCCGTTGGAACTTCCTGGCAGATTATAACTTTGTGCCTGACCGAGACTCGAATTCGGGACCTTTGCCTTTCGCGGGCAAGTGCTCTACCAACTGAGCTACCCAAGCATGACTCACGCCCCGTCCTCAAAGCTTTACTTCTGCCAGTACCTCGTCTCCTACCTTCCAGACTTTACAGAAGCTCTCCTGATAGAGCACTTGCCCGCGAAAGGCAAAGGTCCCGAGTTCGAGTCTCGGTCCGGCTCACAGTTTCAATCTGCCAGGAAGTTTCTTATCAGCGCACACTCAGCTGCAGAGTGAAAATCTCATTCTGGAATGGACGCCGTTGTTCCTGAAACACGTAGCTGCAATTCATGTGACCGGCATCGTTGCCGGAAAACTTTGTCAAGCCTTATTGCGAGCAAAGCGCAATGTTTGTGGTACTTGAAAGGTACGGAGGTCTCCTGAGGAGAGGCAGAAGTGGAGCTAGAAGCCGCTAGGTGTGACAGGCGTGGATATTGCGCAGGGCGGGTGCCAGATGCATCAGATGCTCAACAGGTGGCCCTACGGCCGTGTACAAGAGGAAGCGTGACTCGTCACGGCCCAAAGGCAAACCGGTGCGCCCGTGCCCTGCTGGTTGGTGCTACTCATCCGGGTCCGACTGCTGGAAATGAAGCTACGTTGCAGCGTGATTTCTGGCGGAGATATCGGGCACATATTATCGTCTGGAAACTATTGGGTTGACGGATAAATCCGTAGCATTTTTCCATGAGTCTCATAAACAGAACAATACACTTAAGTCATGAATAATATTCCTATATTCTCCTTCACTATTTACAGCTGTCTGCCAACGCTAGGGCAACTTCACGATTCCGCGAAATTACTTCATTTTGTGGTGAAGAACTCGTCGAACCATGTTCGGAGTGCATTTTCATCCGGAAAGGAAGTTCCTTGAATGTTGTTCGACTGAAAGTAGAAAAGGCGAAAATCTAAGGGCGCAAGGTCAGGTGAGTAAGGTGTGTACGGGTTGACTTCCCAACGCATCTCCTGTTAAGCGTTTTTTGTCAGTCTAGCAGTCTTCCTAGTCACTGTTCTTGGATTGCTACAGGGAGACCATTAAATTGCTCACAATAAATGTCAGCAGAGATGGCTGCCCCTCAGGCAAGCAATTCTTAGTACACCACACCGTCGCCATTACGCTAGATGCACAACATTATCTTTGGTGGATGTGCGCAGTTCTCTGCTGCTTTGTTTGGGCTCAACCATACCTTTCTTTTCATCACGTTAGGATAAAAAGACACCATTTCTCGCCACCAATAACGGTGCAGCATAGGAATGATCGGTGTTGTTCATGAGCCAGTTGATGCCGAGCAAGCAGAGATGCACATGCATATGGCCACTCGCAAATTTGTGTGATTTTGGCTTAGAGCATGCGGTAGCCATACACTCGATTTTTGAACCTCCCCATTGCATGAAACTGTCCTACAGTTCATCACATTTGCCAGTTCTCGAGTACAATGACGTGAATCATTGCGGATGAACGCGTTCAAACGATCTTCGTCAAACTCCGAAGGTCTTCCTGAACGCGGAGAGTCACTAATGTCAAAACTGAAGGGAAAAGAAGGAAGATCGTGTTTAACGTCTCATCGACGACGAGTTCATTAGCAACAGCACAAGATCGGATTGTATCAAGGATGGGGAAGGAAATCGGCCCTACCCTTCTGGAAAGGAACCATCTCGGCACTTGCCTGGAGCGAGTTAAAATATCACGGACAACCTAAATCTCGGATGGCCGGGCGCGGGTTTGAACCGTCGTCCTCCCAAGTGGGAGTCCGGGGCTAACCACTGCGCCACGTCACTCGGTATGTCAAAACGATCCTATTCATTGCGAGAAAACCATGTTGTTGTCGCACTCTATGCACAGCCATTATCGCCATATAAGGCGCAAATGTTTCTGGCTGCCTCTGCAGTTGAAAGCCCTCTATTGAACTCAAACAGAAGAATATGTCGAAAATGTTCCGATTTTTCCACTTGGCACTCCATCTTCTAGCGTCCACAGCGCCACACATTATGACAAAATCACAACATGTAAATTCAAATAGCAACATTGAACTACAAATAAACCCACATTGACCGGAATGCAAAACAAAAACGCCACCAACTTACGCACCAACCTAATACTACACTATGGGTAGACTGTCGTTTACACAGTGATACTATAAATAATTAACGTTATACACTACAGTCATGCAGGACTGTGGGTTTGGTCTCCCTTAAACATCCCAACAACCACCACCACCAGGACTGTGGGAATGAATTAAGAAGACATGTGGAGAAGGGCAGAAGGAATATACGAGGTTTGGAATTTTAATAGTGGCAACTATTTATTTATAACTCCTACAAAATAGATGCGTGTTAAAAAGTTTTACTGACCTTCAGAGTAGTCACCAGCATTATGGTTCAAATGGTTCAAATGGCTCTGAGCACTACGGGACTCAACTGCTGCGGTCATCAGTCCCCTAGAACTTAGAACTACTTAAACCTAACTAACCTAAGGCCATCACACACATCAATGCCCGAGGCAGGATTCGAACCTGCGACCGTAGCAGTCGCACGGTTCCGGACTGCGCGCCTAGAACCGCGAGACCACCGCGGCCGGCCCAGCATTGTGTATAACCCGTTGCCAGCGATGTGGAAGTCGTAGAATACTCCTAGCAGTGCCAGTTGTGTTGACAGTTCGAGCGGCGCGGTCTATTGCCCGACGAATTTGTAGCAGTTCTGAAGCGAACGCCGTGAAGTGTTGACTTCAGTTTAGAAATCGAGTTGAATTTACGAGGGCTTAAGTCAGGGAAGTGCCGTAGGAGGAATAGTACACAACAGACCCATCAGTCAAATAAACCAGTAACGAAACTTCCTGGTAGATTAAAACTGTGTGCCCGACCGAGACTCGAACTCGGGACCTTTGCCTTTCGCGGGCAAGTGCTCTACCATCTGAGCTACCGAAGCACGACTCACGCCCGCTACTCACAGCTTAACTTCTGCCAGTATCTCGTCTCCTACCTTCCAAACTTTACAGAAGCTCTCCTGCTGTGAGTACCGAGCGTGAGTCGTGCTTCGGTAGCTCAGATTGTAGAGCACTTCTCCGCGAAAGGCAAAGGTCCCGAGTTCGAGTCTCGGTCGCGCACACAGTTTTAATCTGCCAGGAAGTTTCATATCAGCGCACACTCCGCTGCAGAGTGAAAATATCATTCTGGAAACCAGTAACGGCTTGCACTGTACGTGCTTGAGCAATGTCCTGCAAAATGATGGTCAGGTCCTGCAGAAAGTGTCACCACTTCTGTCTCTAAGCTGGTCGTAGGTTGCGTTCCAAAAATGAACAGTACAGAGACAGAATTGGTGACTCTTTCGGCAGGACTTGACCATCATTTTGCAGGACAGTGCTCAAGCACGTACAGTGCAAGCTGTTACTGACTTGTTTGACTGATGGGGCTGCTAAGTGCTATTCCACCTACAGCACTCCCCTGACTTATGCCCTCGTAAGTTCAACTCGATTTCTGAACTGAAGGAAACACTTAACGGCGCTCGTTTCAGAACTGCTACAAATTCGTCGAGCAATAGACCGCGCCGCTCGAACTGTCAACACAACTGGCACTGCTAAGAGTGTCCTACGACTTCCACATCGCTGGCAACGGGTTATACACAATGCTGGTGACTACTTTGAAGGTCAGTAAAACTCTGAAAAACGTATCTATTTTGTACGAGCTGTATATAAATATAATATTAACGTTCCAGCTCTCGTATGTAGAATGGATATATAAGGAAAATGAACCTAATGGTATTGTTAAAGAAAAGGAAGAGAGAACAAACGAATGTGAAGACCGAAGATAAGATTCTGTGGAAAGTATCTGAAAGATCACTGAAAGACGTAAATCCAAAAAAGGACCCTGAAGTGGACGATGTTGTCTCAGAATTATTGAGAGAACCAGAGAATACAAAATTATTTCAGTTCACACGAGACGTGCGGAATAACCTCAAGCTTCTAATGGAATGTAATAATACCAATTTCCACAAAAGAAGGTGCACACAAGTGTGGATATTACCCAGTTACCAGTTTAATTAGTGAAGATTGCAAAATACTGGCAGGAAGCATTTACGGAACAATGAATAAACTGGTGAAAGCCGACTTCGGGGAAGATCAGTTCGAGAAACGCAGGAACACGAAAGACAATACTGATCCTACGACGTCTCTTAGGCGATAGCTTAACGAAGGGCAAACCTGCCCTTGTGCTATTTTGTAGACTCAGAAAAAGCTTTCGACAATCTTTACGCGACTACTCTCTGTGAAGTTTTAAGTGTGTCAGGGACAAAATGAAGAGAGCTATGTTGTAGTCTCTGTAGGACAGTAAAAGATTTCGAAGATCAGTTGAACGGAATGGGTAGTGTACAGTAAAGAGATTATTAAGACGAACTTCAAAAAAGTAATGGCATGCAGACGAATTAAATAACGTGATGCTGAGGGAATTAGGCAATGAGACACTAGAAGAATGATAGTTCTTTTTTCAGTAAACAATGGCCGAAGTAGAGATCATACACAATGCAAATTGGCAACAGAAAGAATTTACGAGAATCAGGAATTTAATACCGAATATGCATTTCAGGTTTAGGAAGTCTTTTCTGACGACATTGTTGAGTGGACCAACCAGGTTTAAATGGACGTAGATTACGGTGGATGTGCAGAGATGAAGAATTTTGCGTAGAATAGACTAGCGAGAAGAATTGCATCAGTTTAGTATTCAGATCGAAAACAACAACAACATAGATTACAACAAACACATTAATACCAAGTCACAGAATTCTATGACGCAGTGAATTCCCACATATCGTCTCGTACAAATAGTATACTTCGCTAGTTGCAGCATGTCTCCACATCAACCACCACGGATTTCCAAAAAATTGATCATGGGAAACCCAACTCGTGCTTTTCTCATATGACATGCTGATAGCTAAGGATAAAGGCACTAAGGTAGAGGCAGTATTTCTTGGCTCCCGAAAAGCATTTGAATCAGTATCACAACTGTGCTTGCTATCCAAAATACGGTGTTGTGAGGTGGCAAAGGAAATTTGTGTCTGGGTTGGTGTCGAAGAGGCAATCTACATCTACATGATACTCCGCTAGACACCTAATGGTGTGTGGCGGAGGGTACTTTCGGTACCACTATCTGATCCTTCCAACCCTATTCCACTCGCGAATATGAGTGCGTGGGAAAAATGACTGTCGGTACGCCTCTGTATTGGCTCTAATTTCTCAAAGTTTCTCCTCGCGGCGAGATGCGTGTGGGGGGAAGTACAATGTTGTCTGACTCCTCTTGAAAAGTGCTGTCCCGAAATTTCACTAGTAAATCTCTCCGTGATGCACAACGTCTCTTGTAACGTCTGCCAGTGGAGTTTGTTTAGCATCTCCGCTACGCACTCTCTCCAGTTAAACGATCCCGTGACGAAACACGCTGCTCTTCGTTGGATCTTGTCTATATCCGCATCAGTCCTACCTTTTAGGGATCCCAGATCGATGAAAAATACTCCAGATGGTTCAAATGGTTCAAATGGCTCAGAGCACTATGGGACTCAACATCTTAGGTCATAAGTCCCCTAGAACTTAGAACTACTTAAACCTAACTAACCTAAGGACATCACACACACCCATGCCCGAGGCAGGATTCGAACCTGCGACCGTAGCAGTCCCGCGGTTCCGGACTGCAGCGCCAGAACCGCACGGCCACCGCTGCCGGCAATACTCAAGAACTGGGCGAACAAGAGCCGTATAAGCCACTTCTTTCGTGGATGAGTTACCTTTCCTTAAAATTCTCTCGATGTGTCTGAGTCTGGTGTCTGCTTTTCCCACTATCTGTTTTGTATGGTCATTCCGCTTAAGGTCGCTCTAGATAGACACGCCTAGATATTTTACGGCAGACGCTGTCTGCAGCTGTTCGTCATCAATAGTATAACTGTACAGTAGTGGATTTCTTTTCCTATGTAGGCACAATGTTGTTGTTGTGGTCTTCAGTCCAGAGACTGGTTTGATGCAGCTCTCCATGCTAATCTATCCTGTGCAAGCTCCTTCATCTCCCAGTACCTACTGCAACCTACATCCTTCTGAATCTGCTTAGTGTATTCATCTCTTGGTCTCCCTCTACGATTTTTACCCTCCACGCTGCCCTCCAATGCTAAATTTGTGATCTCTTGATGCCTCAGGACATGTCCTACCAACCGATCCCTTCTTCTAGTCAAGTTGTGCACCAAAATTCTCCCCAATCCTATTCAATACCTCCTCATTAGTTACGAGATCTACCCACCTAATCTTCAACATTCCTCTGTAGCACCACATTTCGAAAGCTTCTATTCTCTTCTTGTCCAAACTATTTATTGTCCATGTTTCACTTCCATACATGGCTACACTCCATACAAATACTTTCAGAAAGGACTTCCTGACACTTAAATCTATACTCGATGTTAACAAATTTCTCTTCTTCAGAAACGCTTTCCTTGCCATTGCCAGTCTACATTTTATATCTTCTCTACTTCGACCAACCTCAGTTATTTTGCTCCCCAAACAGCAAAATTCCTTTACTACTTTAAGTGTCTTATTTCCTAATCTAATTCCCTCAGCATCACCCGACTTAATTTGACTACATTCCATTATCCTCGTTTTGCCTTTGTTGATGTTCATCTTATATCCTCCTTTCAAGACACTGTCCATTCTGTTCAACTGCTCTTCCAAGTCCTTTGCTGTCTCTGACAGAATTACAATGTCATCGGCGAACCTCAAAGTTTTCATTTCTTCTCCATGGATTTTAATACCTACTCCAAATTTTTCTTTTGTTTCCTTTACTGCTTGCTCAATATACAGATTGAATAACATCGGGGACAGGCTACAACCCTGTCTCACTCCCTTCCCAACCACTGCTTCCCTTTGATGCCCCTCGACTCTTATATCTGCCATCTGGTTTCTGTACAAAGTATAGCCTTTCGCTCCCTGTATTTTACCCCTGTCACCTTTAGAATTTGAGAGTATTCCAGTCAACATTGTCAAAAGCCTTCTCTAAGTCTACGAATTCTAGAAACGTATGTTTGCCTTTCCAACATTTCTACGGAATCCAAACTGATCTTCCCCGAGGTCGGTTTCTACCAGTTTTTCCATTCGTCTGTAAATAATTCGCGTTAGTATTTTGCAGCTGTGACTTATTAAACTGATAGTTCGGTAATTTTCACATCTGTCAACGCCTGCTTTCTTTGGGATTGGAATTATTATTATTCTTCTTGAAGTCTGAGGGTATTTCGCCTGTCTCGTACATCTTGCTCACCAGATGGTAGAGTTTTTTCAGGACTGGCTCTCCCAAGGCCGTCAGTGGTTCTAATGGAATGTTGTCTACTCCCGGGGCCTTGTTTCGACCTAGGTCTTTCAGTGCTCTGTCAAACTCTTCACGCAGTATCGTATCTCCCATTTTATCTTCATCTACATCCTCTTCCATTTCCATAATATTGTTCTCAAGTACATCGCCCTTGTATAGACCCTCTATATACTCCTTCCACCTTTCTGCTTTCCCCTCTTTGCTTAGAACTGGGTTTCCATCTGAGCTCTTGATATTCATACAAGTGGCTACGGCTACTAAACCATGGTGGATCTTTTGCATCCCTCAAACACTTACTCGGGACATACTTGTCTAGGGCATATTGGTATGTGTCATCTCGCGTGGAGAGTCATTAATAGACGTAGAAGTTAGGTCAGGCGTGCTGCAGGGAATTGCATTTGGACTTTTACTGTCCATCTTGTATATTAATTGCCTGAAACTTTTTGTAGATGATGAAGTTATCTGTTACTTCGTGGTGCCTGAAATATAAGCACAGATATTCGATTACTTTCATAGGATTTCAAAGCGGATAAAACTTGCGCAAATGGTTTTAAATGCTCAAAAATGTGTAATTCCCAGAACAGTTGTCCTATGTCCACATTATCAGTGAGTTATAACTGGAGCTACTCGACTCATACAATTACCTTGATGAGTCAATTTCTGGGGATATGAAACAGAATGATTACACAAACTGAATTGTAGGTTTAAAACGTGACAGGGATAGGTTCATTGGTAGGGTAGAACTAGTGTGTGGGACTCACACCAAGTGAGAATAACAGGGGACAGTGAATGAATACAAATGAGGTTAGCACAAATAGTTTTTTGAGACATGTGGACTGTGACAGAGATGGTGAAACACTTGAATTGGAAGACGCTTGAACAGAGACATCAACCATCCTGAGAAAGTATACTTACTAAGTTCCTGAATATATTAGTAAGTGAAGACTCTAGGAACATGCTACAGTCCACTTCTTGTCGCTCCCCGATGGACACGGAGACAAGATTAAACTAATATCAGCGCGCAGAGAGACATTTAACCAATAATCCTTTCCTCGCTCCATTCGTAAATAGGTCGGGAAGAAACCTTAATACGTGGTAGGGGAAGTACTCTCTATCAAGTGGATCATGGTGGTTTGCAGAGTATGGATGTAGAAGGTGTTGTTGAGCACTTGTAAACATAAATCTGATATTCGACTCAAGCGCAGACATTTGTGTCAGTACAGCAGCTGTGAGCACTCAAATTGGTTCTTAGTCCTTTATATTCAAGGGCTGAATGTGCACAGGCTAGCTAAGAGGGTCATAAAAATGAAGAATTTAATCAAGAGGGATTTACTGGTCGGCGGTAAGTTATTAGTAAAAGTAACCTTTCAGGCATTGTATGTTTACATCATAATGATATGACACACAGCAAAGAATTTGGAAGAGCAGTTGAACGGAATGGACAGTGGCTTTAAAGAAGGATATAAGATGAACATAAAAAGTAGCAAAACAAAGATAATGGAATGTAGTCGAATTAAATCATATGATGTCGAGGGAATTAGATTAGAAGGCGAGACACTTAAAGTGGTAGATGAGTTTTCCAATTTGGTTAGCAAAATAACTGATGATGGCCAAAGTAGAAAGGATATAAAATGTATACTGCCAATGACAAGAAAAGAATTTCTGAAAAAGCGAAATTTAAATGTCAGAAAGTCTTTTTTGAAAGTATTTAATGGAATGTAGCCATGTATGGATGTGAAACATGGACGATAAACAGTTTAGAAAAGAAGATAATAGAAATTTTTCAAATGAGCTACGGAAGAATGCTGAGACTAGATGCGTAGATGGCGTAACTAATTAGGAGGTACTGAACAGAACTAGGGAGTAAAGAAATTTGTGGCAAAAGAAAATTTGTAGTACACATTGACTAACAGAAGGGATCTTTTCATAGGGCACATTCTAAGACACAAAGGGATCACCAATTTAGTATTGGAGGGAAGTGTGGAGGGTAAATATCATAGGAGACAAGAGATGACTTTAGAATGCAGACTCAGAAGGATGTAGGTTGCAGTAGTCACTCGGAGACGAAAAGAGCTGCACAGTATAGAGTATTATGGTGAGCTGCATCAAACCTGTGTTCAGACTGAAGACCACGACAACAACAATTTTATAAACGAAGAAATGTCACATCTTCTCACATTCCTTGGGTAATATCAATTTGCCGCTCTGGTTGTTAAAAAGATTAAACGAGATTTCTATTCTGTACACCAGACTTTTACTCTGTACTGTTCACTACCAAGCATTTCATGTAGTGTAGCCGTTTTGAAGTGTCTTCAATTGTCAGAAACAACTTAATTAATATACAGTGTATAACGCAACGACTGGCTGATGATTTGACAGAATCGAAAGAGAACACACAGAGCATAAACAGTGAAACGGACATACTTCGGTTACTGTTAGTGTAATTATATACGTCATACAATTTTAGAAGCAGAGCGTGGGTGATCGGACATACAATAAAGTAAACAAGAATGAAGTAAAGTTAAAGACGGTGAGTATACAGAAAAGCTGGATACTATACAATGAAATATTTGACTCATACATATTTTACTGAATTACCGGACTGTAGAAATATACAGAAGTCACCAAGTGCTACAAACACACAGCACAGTCACTTAAAAATGTACGGAAGTACTGAACTATGACAGCGACACCTTGTGGATGACTGGTCAGAGATAAAACTGAGCGGAAAGATATGACTACTATCACAAAAATGTTATTACTGCAACTATTAGCTATTTATTTATTAAGATAAATGACATAGGTCTTTTCTGGAAAAGTGCCACGAACAAAGAACCCCAGTGTTCATTGCTTTTATCGACCTAAACAAGGCTTTCGACAGTGTCAGCAGAGAAGGACTGTATGCAGTACTTTTCAAGATAGGGTGTCATCCAAAGCTGTTAAAGATGATCAAGGCTTTTCACGAAGATATGGATGGTGCTGTGGTCTTCGACGGAATCACACCTGACCCGTTTGCTGTGTTCGTCAAGGCTGCGTATTGTCTACCACTCTGTTCAATATTTTTTTTTTCTCAGCACTCCTCAAATTTGCTTTTTGGTGAAGCTAACCTGGGCATTCATTTGTATACCAGAGCTGATGGGAAGCTGTACAACATTGCTCTACTCAGATCCAAGCGCTTCCGAGAAGACTTGTTTGTAAATAGCCTTTTATATGCTGACGATTCTACACTTATAGAGCATACTCAAGACGATCTGCAAGAGCTTGTGGATATATTCTCTGTAAACGTAAAGAAGACGGTTTTCATGGCACAAGGATACACAGACCTGCCTGTCATCAAACTGGACGGCTCCTTGTTGAAGATAGTCGATAAATTCTGCTATCCTCCTAGAAGAGCTGAAAAATTAAGCAAATTCCAGTGTTACATTGTTGATTTTCTTTATTTAAACTTACGAATTGTCGCCTGAATATGTTTCTTATATTTCATTTCATCTGTTTTTACTATCGTGTTATAATTTCATGTATTGACTCGTTGCATGACTTCTCCTTAATTTGGTCCCACGGAACAATAAATAAATAAATAAATAAAAATAAATCTTAGTTCAATAATGACAGAAGATCTCTTCCTGGATGACGAGATAAATGTACGAATAGGAAAGGCTGCCAGCACTTTCGGAAAGTTCCGCACACAAGCGTGGGACAACAAACGTCTTACATTGTCGATAAAAATACTTGTGTATCAATCATATGTGCTGAGAACTCCCCTGTATGAAGCTGAGACTTGGACGTCGTATGTCAAACAGGAACCAAAGCCGAACGTCTTTCACCTGCGGTGCTTACGGAATATGTTGGGAATATCATGGAAGGATCATGTGACAAATGATATAGTTCTGAAAACTGCAAAACAACAGAGTATCACTGTCACGCTAAAGCAACGTTGCCTGCGGTGGGTAGTACATCTGCGTCGTATGGACCACTCCCGTCTGCCCCGGCACACATTACTCGGTGAAATAGCAGGAGCAATGAGACCTCGAGGAAGACCTTCACTACGCTTTAGTAATTGCATCAAGTCTGACACGTACGCATTTAATACTGACAGTGACAAGTGGGAGCAACTCGCTGACGAAAGCAGCAAATGCAGGAAACTGACTGCAGATGGAATCAAGATGGACGACCAAGTATGGCTCAACAACTTAGCCTGAAAACGATCGCGCGCACATGAGCTTATGACTAACCTCCCTGCTGAAGCGACTCGTACTTCCCTCTCGTGTGCGCGCCAACTCGGCTCTCGCATCGGACTCCTGAGCCACCAGCGAAAATGTCTCCAGAATGCCACTTGAATCTTCCGACAGGAAGCACCAGGCCATTATATAGGAGGCCGTGTTCAGTAGGGCTGCAACAACATTGTACAATGAGGAAACGATTTGAGTTTCGTGTTGGCTTTTTTCGTTAATCATTCTCGCATTGAGATAGAACCTACCTTCGTATGAGACGAAATTTGGTCATATTAACCCCCCCCCCCCCTCTCTCTCTCTCTGTTCGCTGTAACGGAGTAAGAATTTCGTGTAATTTTCAAGGTGAAAATGTCATTGAACAATGTCGCAAGTCATCCATCACGTATTGGTCTAACATTCAGCAAAGGGAAAAAAGTAAATGCATTTATTTAAGATCTAAATTATTTAATTTTTTCAGCAGCAACTACCCAGATAATGGTAAACAAATCATCACTTTTGTTGTGGTTTCCTGACGCGGAAAAATATGTACGCGAAACTTTTGAATTACTCGCGTCTTTAAATGCCGCGGGGTACGAGGATTTTTCCTTTGATGTAATTATTTATAACGTAAGGAAATATTTCACCGATTTCGGAGGCAGCCTCTCTTAACTCCGTCAAACTGGAGCGCCCCTTCAGTTTGATGTGACATTTCCGTTTAATAATACGAACGTCGGTATAATACAGCATCCTGAGTTGCAAATATTGTAATTTCTACGATACTAGCAATCTGATTTTTAAGAGTAAAACGCTGTTGAATTCTTCTTTTTTATAACTATGATAATTTATTCCTGTTCCTTTTCCCTAGCGTTTATCCCGTTCAATATAGGATTCTCGTTTTTTTTTATTTGTCATATTTTATTTTTGTCATTTAACTCTGTGGCTGGATGCTATTCCGAACGCCACAGTCGTCAGTGTAAACTAAGGGAGGGGTGTCTTTTGTACCATCAAAACTTTATTACTCAAGTCTCAGATAATAAGAAACACAGAACGCTGTTACATAACTGGCGAAATTATGCACCCATGTTAGTAAACAAAGTAACAAATCACAACCGAATAGCAACAATTAATTAGGCTGAAGAAAATATTTAAATTGTGCTAAATGAAATTAAGTTTTCGAAGTTCTTTTAGTGAGAGCTGACTTGAAATTTAAATACTTAATTTCGTGATGGAACAAGCTTACTTGATGGACCAGATGCAGAATCCTGGTGGAGGTATAGCGATTCTAGTTAAATCATCCATCATACAGTTCTTTACGAAAAAATGGATACTGAAGTAATCCTTTCAATTACTGATCCATATCACTTCCTTCTATTTACAGTAGGAGTTTGGAACATATGCTGTGGTCAGACCTTATGAAATACCTCAGAGATAAATCTATTGATACATAACCAGCACTGATTAAAAATATCATTGTGAAATATAACAGGCTATTTATTCACACGAAGTAATGGCTGCTGTCAACAGGGGATCTCCTGATTCCGTGTTTCAGATTTGCAGTAGACTTTGACATGGTTCCTCAAGAGGCGTTTCTAATCAGATTGAGTTTTTATAGAGTATTATTTCGGTTTTGGGACTGGATTCGTGATTTCCCGTTAGAAAAGTCAGTTTGATGTAATGGACGGGTAGTCGTCGAGTAAAACAAAAGTGACATCTGAGGTTGCGGGAGGAAGTGTCACTAATCTGTAGGAATGAATTAGGAGACAATCTGAGCAGCCCTCTTGCATTATGTCCTTAATCGTCCAGTCAAGTCATGAGAAGATAACAAACAATCGTAAAACAGGATATCGGAATGGCACAAGAAGTGGCAGTTGGTACAAAGTAAGGAAGAGTGTGGGGTCATCCACATGAGTGATAAACAAAAGCCCGTTAATTTTGATTACACCATAACTCTCATAAATTTGATGGTAGTCGATTCAGAAAATTACCACTGGATCAGAGTTACAAACAAATTGAGTTGAAGCCTTCACATAAAGCAAGTTGTGGAGAAGACGAATCAAATGCTTTTTTATTTTTATTTTTTTTTACAGGCCTTTTAAAAGACACATCATGTCTACCAAAGAGACTGGCTGGACTAAACTTGTTTGTCCTCTTTTGTAGGTATGGGATCCCAACCATTCGGGATTTACGTAGAACAACGAAAAAATTAAAAAGAAAGGCATCTCGTTTCGCACTAACACCATATAGTGGATGGAGTGTCACGGATACAATGAGAGACTCGCGGTTGCAATAATTGAAACATAAACATGTTTCGTTGAGGCGAAATCTTTTCACGGCATTTCTTTTACCAAATTTCACAAGCGAACGCGAAAATATTTTGTTTACTCAGACCTACATAAGTAGAATAGACTGTCGGAGTAAAAGAAGAGACATCCGAGTTTCGTTATGGTCATTTCAGGTGATGTATGTGGACGGTAATAATACATTATCCGATGCTTCCTGGAACGTATTGTCTCGGAATTTCAATAGCACACTTCCCCGCAGTGCACGACCTGTTTATTCTAACATGTGCCACTGGTGTTCAATATCGCCTTAATTCTCTCACGCAGACCAAACATACCTGTCCCAAAATGGATATTTGTCGATCTTTTCCATCTCTTAATTCAATCTAGTCATGGTCCCAAACAGATGAATAATACTCGAGAATCGGTCTAACAAGTACTCTGTAACAGGCTTTTTTCGGGAGTGAATTACATTCTTTCGAGGTTATTTCTGTGAATTGTAGTCTGGAATCAGCTTTTCCTGCTATTTGTTTTATGTTGCTCCGGATTGTTATTGCTGGACATCTTACGGTAGTTACCGTTTTCAGCAGTCAGTAACCTGTAAAGCAGTTGCACAGTAGTAGATTTCTACTAGTAGGTACGCGCAATATGTTATATCTGTTCATGTTAAAGGCCAACAGCCAATCCCTGCTCCAGTCATCAGTCTCTGATTGTCTTCCTGTAGTTCGCTACAGTTCTCTGACGTTGCTACCTTGACATGGACGATCGCATCACCCGGAAACAGCCTCATGGGATATCCGGTGATATCCACTAGATCATTTATGTACACCGACGGAAATAAATCGCAACACGAAAAAATACACTACTGGCCATTAAAATTGCTACAACAAGAAGAAATTCAGATGATAAACGGGTATTCATTGGACAAACATATTATACTAGAACTGACATGTGATTACAGCCGGCCAGTGTGGCGAGCGGTTCTAGGCGCTTCAGTCTGGAACCGCGCGACAGCTACGGAGGCAGCTTCGAATCCTGCCCCGGGCATGGATGTGTGTGACGTCCTTAGGTTAGTTAGGTTTAAGTAGTTCTAAGTTCTATGGGACTGATGACCTCAGATGTTAAGTCCCATAGTGCTCAGAGTCATTTTTGTGATTACATTTTCACGCAATTTGGGTGCATAGATCCTGAGAAATCAGTACCCAGAACAACCATCTCTGGCCGTAATAACTGCCTTGATAAGCCTGGGCGTTGAGTCAAACAGAGCTTGGATGGCGTGTACAGGTACAGCTGCCCATGGAGCTTCAACACGATACCACAGTTCATCAAGAGTAGTGACTGACGTATTTTGACGAGCCAGTTACTCGGCCACCATTGACCAGACGTTTTCAATTGGTGAGACATCTGGAGAATGTGCTGGTCAGGGCAGCACTCGAACATTTTCTGTATCCGGAAAGGCCAATACAGGACGTGCAACATGCGGTCGTGCATTATCCTGCTGAAATGTAGGGTTTCGCAGGGACCGAATAAAGGGTGGAGCCAAGGGGCGTAACACATCTGAAATCTAACGTCCACTGTTCAAAATGCCGTCAATGCGAACAAGAGGTGACCGAGACGTGTAACCAATGGCGCCACATACCATCACGCCGGGTGATACGCCAGTATGGCGATGATGAATACACGCTTCCAATGTGCGTTCACCGCGATGTCGCCAAACACGGATGCGACCATCATGAAGCTGTAAACAGAATCTGGATTCATCCGAAAAAATGACGTTTTGCCATTCGTGCACCCAGGTTCGTCGTTGAGTACACCATTGCAGGCGCTCCTGTCTGTGATGCAGCGTCAAAGGTAACTGCAGCCATGGTCTCCGTGCTGATAGTCCATGCTGCTGCAAACGTCATCGAACTGTTCGTGCTGATGGTTGTTGTCTTGCAAACATCCCCATCTGTTGACTCAGGGATCGAGACGTGGCTGCACGATCCGTTACAGCCATGCGGATAAGCTGCCTGTCATCTCGACCGCGACTGATACGAGGCCGCTGGGATCGAGCACGGATTTCCGTATTACCCTCCTGAACCCACCGATTCCCTATTCTGCTAACAGTCATTGGATCTCGACCAACACGAGCAGCAATGTGGCGATACGATAAACCGCAATCGCGATAGGCTACAATCAGACCTTTATGAAAGTCGGAAACGTGATGGTACGCATTTCTCCTCCGTACACTAGGTCCCCCCCATGAACCATGGACCTTGCCGTTGGTGGGGAGGCTTGCGTGCCTCAGCGATACAGATAGCCGTACCGTAGGTGCAACCACAACGGAGGGGTATCTGTTGAGAGGCCAGACAAACGTGTGGTTCCTGAAGAGGGGCAGCAGCCTTTTCAGTAGTTGCAAGGGCAACAGTCTGGATGATTGACTGATCTGGCCTTGTAACAATAACCAAAACGGCCTTGCTGTGCTGGTACTGCGAACGGCTGAAAGCAAGGGGAAACTACAGCCGTAATTTTTCCCGAGGGCATGCAGCTTTACTGTATGGTTAAATGATGATGGCGTCCTCTTGGGTAAAATATTCCGGAGGTAAAATAGTCCCCCATTCGGATCTCCGGGCGGGGACTACTCAAGAGGATGTAGTTATCAGGAGAAAGAAAACTGGCGTTCTACGGATCGGAGCGTGGAATGTCAGATCCCTTAATCGGGCAGGTAGGTTAGAAAATTTAAAAAGGGAAATGGATAGGTTGAAGTTAGATATAGTGGGAATTAGTGAAGTTCGGTGGCAGGAGGAACAAGACTTCTGGTCAGGTGACTACAGGGTTATAAACACAAAATCAAATAGGGGTAATGCAGGAGTAGGTTTAATAATGAATAGGACAATAGGAATGCGGGTAAGCTACTACAAACAGCATAGTGAACGCATTATTGTGGCCAAGATAGATACGAAGCCCACGCCTACTACAGTAGTACAAGTTTATATGCCAACTAGCTCTGCAGATGATGAAGAAATTGAAGAAATGTATGATGAAATAAAAGAAATTATTCAGATTGTGAAGGGAGACGAAAATTTAATAGTCATGGGTGACTGGAATTCGAGTGTAGGAAAAGGGAGAGAAGGAAACATAGTAGGTGAATATGGATTGGGGGACCGAAATGAAAGAGGAAGCCGCCTGGTCGAATTTTGCACAGAGCACAACATAATCATAACTAACACTTGGTTTAAGAATCATGAAAGAAGGTTGTATACATGGAAGAACCCTGGAGATACTAAAAGGTATCAGATAGATTATATAATGGTAAGACAGAGATTTAGGAACCAGGTTTTAAATTGTAAGACATTTCCAGGGGCAGATGTGGACTCTGACCACAATCTATTGGTTATGACCTGTAGATTAAAACTGAAGAAACTGCAAAAAGGTGGGAATTTAAGGAGATGGGACCTGGATAAACTAAAAGAACCAGAGGTTGTACAGAGATTCAGGGAGAGCATAAGGGATCAATTGACAGGAATGGGGGAAATAAATACAGTAGAAGAAGAATGGGTAGCTTTGAGGGATGAAGTAGTGAAGGCAGCAGAGGATCAAGTAGGTAAAAAGACGAGGGCTAGTAGAAATCCTTGGGTAACAGAAGAAATATTGAATTTAATTGATGAAAGGAGAAAATATAAAAATGCAGTAAGTGAAACTGGCAAAAAGGAATACAAACGTCTCAAAAATGAGATCGACAGGAAGTGCAAAATGGCTAAGCAGGGATGGCTAGAGGACAAATGTAAGGATGTAGAGGCCTATCTCACTAGGGGTAAGATAGATACCGCCTACAGGAAAATTAAAGAGACCTTTGGAGATAAGAGAACGACTTGTATGAATATCAAGAGCTCAGATGGAAACCCAGTTCTAAGCAAAGAAGGGAAAGCAGAAAGGTGGAAGGAGTATATAGAGGGTCTATACAAGGGCGATGTACTTGAGGACAATATTATGGAAATGGAAGAGGATGTAGATGAAGATGAAATGGGAGATATGATACTGCGTGAAGAGTTTGACAGAGCACTGAAAGACCTGAGTCGAAACAAGGCCCCCGGAGTAGACAATATTCCATTGGAACTACTGACGGCCGTGGGAGAGCCAGTCCTGACAAAACTCTACCATCTGGTGAGCAAGATGTATGAAACAGGCGAAATACCCTCAGACTTCAAGAAGAATATAATAATTCCAATCCCAAAGAAAGCAGGTGTTGACAGATGTGAAAATTACCGAACTATCAGCTTAATAAGTCACAGCTGCAAAATACTAACACGAATTCTTTACAGACGAATGGAAAAACTAGTAGAAGCCAACCTCGGGGAAGATCAGTTTGGATTCCGTAGAAACACTGGAACACGTGAGGCAATACTGACCTTACGACTTATCTTAGAAGAAAGATTAAGGAAAGGCAAACCTACGTTTCTAGCATTTGTAGACTTAGAGAAAGCTTTTGACAATGTTGACTGGAATTCTCTCTTTCAAATTCTAAAGGTGGCAGGGGTAAAATACAGGGAGCGAAAGGCTATTTACAATTTGTACAGAAACCAGATGGCAGTTATAAGAGTCGAGGGACATGAAAGGGAAGCAGTGGTTGGGAAGGGAGTAAGACAGGGTTGTAGCCTCTCCCCGATGTTATTCAATCTGTATATTGAGCAAGCAGTAAGGGAAACAAAAGAAAAATTCGGAGTAGGTATTAAAATTCATGGAGAAGAAATAAAAACTTTGAGGTTCGCCGATGACATTGTAATTCTGTCAGAGACAGCAAAGGACTTGGAAGAGCAGTTGAATGGAATGGACAGTGTCTTGAAAGGAGGATATAAGATGAACATCAACAAAAGCAAAACAAGGATAATGGAATGTAGTCTAATTAAGTCGGGTGATGCTGAGGGAATTAGATTAGGAAATGAGGCACTTAAAGTAGTAAAGGAGTTTTGCTATTTGGGGAGCAAAATAACTGATGATGGTCGAAGTAGAGAGGATATAAAATGTAGGCTGGCAATGGCAAGGAAAGCGTTTCTGAAGAAGAGAAATTTGTTAACATCCAGTATAGATTTAAGTGTCAGGAAGTCATTTCTGAAAGTATTCGTATGGAGTGTAGCCATGTATGGAAGTGAAACATGGACGATAAATAGTTTGGACAAGAAGAGAATAGAAGCTTTCGAAATGTGGTGCTACAGAAGAATGCTGAAGATTAGATGGGTAGATCACATAACTAATGAGGAAGTATTGAATAGGATTGGAGAGAAGAGAAGTTTGTGGCACAACTTGACCAGAAGAAGGGATCGGTTGGTAGGACATGTTCTGAGGCATCAAGGGATCACCAATTTAGTATTGGAGGGCAGCGTGGAGGGTAAAAATCGTAGAGGGAGACCAAGAGATGAATACACTAAGCAGATTCAGAAGGATGTAGGTTGCAGTAGGTACTGGGAGATGAAAAAGCTTGCACAGGATAGAGTAGCATGGAGAGCTGCATCAAACCAGTCTCAGGACTGAAGACCACAACAACAACAACAACACACTAGGTGTCACAAGAACGTTTCACCAGGAAACGCCGGTCAACTGCTGTTTGTGTATGAGAAATCGATTGGAAACTTTCCTCATGTTAGGACGCTGTAGGTGTCGCCACCGGCGCCAACCTTGTGTGAATGCTCTAAAAAGCTAATCATTTGCATATCACAGCATGTTCGTTCTGTCGGTTAAATTTCGCGCCTGTCGCACGTCATCTTCGTGGTGTAGCAATTTTAATGGCCAGTAGTGTAATTAATGCAGAATAATGAAATTTAGAGGCTACATTTATGTAGGTAACTTATTTAAGTGATTAACATTGCAAGATCACAGGTTAATGTAAGAGTGGGATAAGCCATTGCAAATGTGAAATGCTGGTACATTAATAACCGGTGTAACCGCCAGAATGATGAATGAAAACATGTAACCATGCGTGCACTGTGTTGTACACTTGCCCAATGTTAGTTTGTGGGATGGAGTTCCAAGCCTGTTGCACTTGGTGACTCAACACGGGGCCAGTTAATGCTGTCTGTGGATGACGCCAGAGCTGTCGTTCTATAATGTCCCATACATGTTCGATTGGAAACAGATCTGGCGATCAAACAGCCGAAGGCAACATATCGACTCTCTGTGGAGCATGTTGGATTAGAATAGCGGTATGCGAGCGAGCATTATCCTGTTGGAAAACACCCCCTAGAATGCTGTTCATGAATGGCATCATATCAGGTCGAATCACCAGCCTGAGGTACAAATTTGCAGTCACGGTGCGTGGGATAACCACAAGAGAGCCGCTTCCTGCCATATGAAATCGCATCCCAAACCATAGCTCTAGGTGTAGATACAGAGTCTCTATCAGTCAGGCAGTTTGACTGCAGGCCCTCAACTGGCCTCCCGGCTGGCCCGGCGGAGGTTCGAGTCCTCCCTCGGGCATGGGTGTGTGTGTTTGACCTTAGGATAATTTAGGTTAAGTAGTGTGTAAGCTTAGGGACTGATGAGCGTAGCAGTTAAGTCCCAGAAGATTTCACACACATTTTTGAACTGGCCTGCTTCAAAAAACACCCAGCCATCAGTGGAACCGAGGCAGAACCTACTTTCATCAGAAAACAACAGACTTCCATTCTGACCTCCATGAGTCTTCGCATGACACCACTGAAGTCGCAAATGGCGGTGATTTGGGATCAGTGGAATGGACACAACGGGGCATATGGCTCGGAGCTGTGATCGATTCGTAACAGTTCGTTGAGTCACTGTGGTACCATTTGCTGCTCAAATTGCTACCGCAGATGTAGTACGACGCGCTAGAGCCATAAGTCGAACACGGTGATCTTGCCTCTCGGTAGTGTCTTGTGGCCGTCCGGAGCACGGTCTTCATGTGGCTGGACATTCTCGTGACCACTACTGCCAGCAAACGTCTACAGTGGCTACATTCTTGCCAAGTCTTTCTGCAATATCCCAGAAGCCACTGAGCCGTGCTGTGGCTCGCGTTGGTGCTTTTTGTTTCAGCCCTCTGTTGGAGGCCAGAAGGTATGGTAGTTGGCATGGTTGCTTCTTGTGTTGACTGGCGCCACTCGGTTTCGCAAGCTTCCCCTGTCGGCTAGTGGCAGCAGTGGCGCTTATCGGTATGTAGAAAGGCCCTATCTTTGGGGCGACGTCTTTGTTCTTTCGGGTCGTGTGAGTGGGCCAGTTCGGTTGGGGACTCAGGAGGAGCCAGGTCTGCACAGTGCGGGAACATGCCGGGACCGCTGGCAGCACGCATGGACTGCCGGATGGAAGGGCTGTGGTTACGAGGGTGCACGACCTCGTCGTAAACCGGACCCAGCAAGCTTTAGGATCTACATCTACATCTACATTTATACTCCGCAAGCCACCCAACGGTGTGTAGCGGAGGGCACTAAACGTGCCACTGTCATTGCCTCCCTTTCCTGTTCCAGTCGTGTATAGTTCGCGGGAAGAACGACTGCCGGAAAGCTACCGTGCGCGCTCGAAACTCTCTAATTTTACATTCGTGATCTCCTCGGGAGGTATAAGTAGGGGCAAGCAATATATTCGATACCTCATCCAGAAACGCACCCTCTCGAAACCTGCACAGCAAGCTATACCGCGATGCAGAGGGCCCCCCCCTTCAGAGTCTGCCACTTGAGTTTGCTAAACATCTCCGTAACGCTATCACGCTTACCAAATAACCCTGTGACGAAACGCGCCGCTCTTCTTTGGATCTTTTCTGTCTTCTCTGTCAACCCGATCTGGTATGGATCCCACACTGACGAACAATACTCAAGTATACGTCGAATGAGTGTTTTGTAAGCACCTCCTTTGTTCAAGAAATGGCTCTGAGCACTATGGGACTCAACTGCTGAGGTCATTAGTCCCCTAGAACTTAGAACTAGTTAAACCTAACTAACCTAAGGACATCACAAACATCCATGCCCGAGGCAGGATTCGAACCTGCGACCGTAGCGGTCTTGCGGTTCCAGACTGCAGCGCCTTTAACCGCACGGCCACTTCGGCTGGCTCCTCCTTTGTTGGTGGACTACATTTTCTAAGGACTCTCCCAATGAATCTCAACCTGGCACCCGCCTTACCAACAATTAATTTTATATGATCATTCCCCTCCCCCCACGAACCATGGACCTTGCCGTTGGTGGGGAGGCTTGCGTGCCTCAGTGATAAGCCGTACCGTAGGAGCAACCACAACGGAGGGGTATCTGTTGAGAGGCCAGACAAACGTTTGGTTCCTGAAGAGGGTCAGCAGCCTTTTCAGTAGTTGCAAGGGCAGCAGTCTGAATGATTGACTGATCTGGCCTTGTCACAATAACCAAAACGGTCTTGCTGTGCTGGTACTGGGAATGGCTGAAAGCGAGGGGAAACTACGGCCGTAATTTTTCCCGAGGGCATCCAGCTTTACTGTATGATTAAATGATGATGGCGTCCTCTTGGGTAAAATACTCCGGAGGTAAAATAGTCCCCCATTCGGATCTCCGGGCGAGGACTATTCAAGAGGATATCGTTATCAGGAGAAAGGAAACTGGCGTTCTACGGATCGGAGCGTGGAATGTCAGATCCCTTAATGGGGCAGGTTGGTTAGAAAATTTAAAAAGGGCAGTGGATAGGTTAAAGTTAGATATAGTGGGAATTAGTGAGGTTCGGTGGCAGGAGGAACAAGACGTCTGGTCAGGTGACTACAGGATCATAAATACAAAATCAAATAGGGGTAATGCAGGAGTAGGTTTAGTGATGAATAGCAAGATAGGAATGCGGGTAAGCTACTACAAACAGCATAGTGAACGCATTATTGTGGCCAAGGTAGATACGAAGCCCACACCTACTACAGTAGTACAAGTTTATATGCCAACTAGCTCTGCAGATGACGAAGAAATTGAAGAAATGTATGATGAAATAAAAGAAATTATTCAGATAGTGAAGGGTAACGAAAATTTAATAGTCATGGGTGACTGGAATTCGGTAGTAGGAAAAGGGAGAGAAGGAAACATAGTAGGTGAATATGGATTGGGCTAAGAAATGAAAGAGGAAGCCACCTTGTAGAGTTTTGCACAGAGCATAACTTAATCATAGCTAACACTTGGTTCAAGAATCATAAAAGAAGGTCGTATGCATGGAAGAAGCCTGGAGATACTGACAGGTTTCAGATAGATTATATAATGATAAGACAGAGATTTAGGAACCAGGTTTTAAATTGTGAGACATTTCCAGGGGCAGATGTGGACTCTGACCACAATCTATTGGTTATGACCTCTAGATTAAAACTGAAGAAACTGCAAAAAGGTGGGAATTTAAGGAGAACGGACCTGGATAAACTGAAAGAACCAGAGGCTGTACAGGGTTTCAGGGAGAGCATAAGGGAACAATTGACAGGAATGGGGGAAAGAAATACAGTAGAAGAAGACTGGGTAGCTTTGAGGGATGAAGTAGTGAAGGCAGCAGAGGATCAAGTAGGTAAAAAGACGAGGGATAGTAGAAATCCTTGGGTAACAGAAGAAATATTGAATTTAATTGATGAAAGGAGAAAATATAAAAATGCAGTAAATGAAGCAGGCAAAAATGAATAAGAAGTCTCAAAAATGAGATCGACAAGAAGTGCAAAATGGCTAATCAGGGATGGCTAGAGGACAAATGTAAGGATGTAGAGGCTTATCTGACTAGGGGTAAGATAGTATACAGCCTACAGGAATATTAAAGAGACCTTTGGAGAGAAGAGAACCACTTGTATGAATATCAAGAGCTCAGATGGAAACCCAGTTCTAAGCAAAGAAGGGAAAGCAGAAAAGTGGAAGGAGTGTATAGAGGGTATACAAGGGCGATGTACTTGAGGACAATATTATGGAAATGGAAGACGATGTAGATGAAGATGAAATGGGAGATACGATACTGCGTGAAGAGTTTGACAGAGCACTGAAAGACCTGAGTCGAAACAAATCCCCGGGAGTAGACAACATTCCATTGCAACTACTGACAGCCTTGGGAGAGCCAGTCCTGACAAAACTCTACCATCTGGTGAGCAAGATGCATGAGACAGGCGAAATTCCCTCAGACTTCAAGAAGAATAAAATAATTCCCATCCCAAAGAAAACAGGTGTTGACAGATGTGAAAATTACCGAGCTATCAGTTTAATAAGTCACAGCTGCAAAATACTAACGCGAATTCTTTACAGACGAATGGAAAAACTAGTAGATGCCGACCTCGGGGAATATCAGTTTGAATTTCGTAGAAATGCTGGAACACGTGAGGCAATACTGACCCTACGACTTATTTTAGAAGTTAGATTAAGGAAGGGCAAACCTACGTTTCTAGCATTTGTAGACTTAGAGAAAGCTTTTGACAATGTTGACTGGAATACTCTCTTTCAAATTCTGAAGATGGCAGGGGTAAAATACAGGGAGCGAAAGGCTATTTACAATTTGTACAGAAACCAGATGGCAGTTATAAGAGTCGAGGGACATGAAAGGGAAGCAGTGGTGGGGAAGGGAGTGAGACAGGGTTGTAGTCTCTCCCCGATGTTATTCAATCTGTATACTGAGCAAGCAGTGAAGGAAACAAAAGAAAAATTCGGAGTAAATATTAAAATCCATGGAGAAGAAATTAAAACTTCGAGGTTCGCCGATGACATTGTAATTCTGTCAGAGACAGCAAAGGACATGGAAGAGCAGTTGAACGGAATGGATAGTGTCTTGAAAGGAGGATATAAGATGAACATCAACAAAAGCAAAACAAGGATAATGGAATGTAGTCGAATTAAGTCAGGTGATGCTGAGGGAATTAGATTAGGAAATGAGACACTAAAAGTAGGAAAGGAGTTTTTCTATTTGGGGAGCAAAATAACTGATGATGGTCGAAGTAGAGAGGATATAAAATGTAGACTGGCAATGGCAAGGAAAGCGTTTCTGAAGAAGAGAAATTTGTTAACATCGAGTATAGATTTAAGTGTCAGGAAGTCATTTCTGAAAGTATTTGTATGGATGGTAGCCATGTATGGAAGTGAAACATGGACGATAAATAGTTTAGACAAGAAGAGATTAGAAGCTTTCAAAATGTGGTGCTACAGAAGAATGCTGAACATTAGATGGGTAGATCACATAACTAATGATGAAGTATTGAATAGAATTGGGGAGAAGACAAGTTTGTGGCATAACTTGACCAGAAGAAGGGATCGGTTGGTAGGACATTTTCTGAGGCATCAAGGGATCACAAATTTAGTATTGGAAGGCAGCGTGGAGGGTTAAAATCATAGAGGGAGACCAAGAGATGAATACACTGAGCAGATTCAGAAGGATGTATGTTGCAGTAGGTACTGGGTGATGAAGAAGCTTGCACAGCATAGATTAGCATGGAGAGCTGCATCAAAGCAGTCTCAGGACTGAAGATCACAACAACAACAACATGAACATTCCACTTAAAATCGTTCCGTACGCATACTCCTAGATATTTTACAGACGTAACTGCTACCAGTGTTTGTTCCGCTATCATATAATCATACAATAAAGGATCCTTATTTCTATCTATTCGTCATACATTACATTTGTCTATGTTAAGGGTCAATTGCCACTCCTTGCACCAAGTGCCTATCCGCTGCAGATCTTCCTGCATTTCGCTGGAATTTTCTAATGCTGCAACTTCTCTGTATACTACAGCATCATCCGCGAAAAGCCGCACGGAACTTCTGACACTATCGACTAGGTCATTTACATATATTGTGAAAAGCAATGGTCCCATAACATTCCCCTGTGGCACGCCAGAGGTTACTTTAACGTCTGTAGACGTCTCTCCATTGAGAACAACATGCTGTGTTCTGTTTCCTAAAAACTCTTCAATCCAGCCGCACAGCTGGTCTGATATTCCGTAGGCTGTTACTTTGTTTATCAGGCGATAGTGCGGAACTGTATCGAACGCCTTCCGGAAGTCAAGGAAAATGGCATCTACCTGGGAGCCTGTATCTAATATTTTCTGGGTCTGTTGAACAAATAAAGCGAGTTGGGAATCAAACGATCGCTGTTTCCGGAATCCATGTTGATTCCTATAACGTAGATTCTGTTTTTCCGGAAACGACATGATACTCGAGCAAAAAACATGTTCTAAAATTCTACAACAGATCGACGTCAAAGATATAGGTCTATAGTTTTGCGCATCTACTCGACGACCCTTCTTGAAGACTGGGACTATCTGTGCTCTTTTCCAATCATTGGGAACCTTCCGTTCCTCTAGAGACTTGCGGTACACGGCTGTTAGAAGGGGGGCAAGTTCTTTCGCGTACTCTGTGTGGAACTGAATTGGTATCCCGTCAGGTCCAGTGGACTTTCCTCTGTTGAGTGATTTCACTTCCTTTTCTATACCTTGGACACTTATTTCGATGTCAGCCATTTTTCGATCATGTGAGGATTTAGAGAAGGAACTGCAGTACGGTCTTCCTCTGTGAAACAGCTTGGAAAGAGGTATTTAGTATTTCAGCTTTACGCGTGTCATCCTCTGTTTCAGTGCTATCATCATCCCAGAGTGTCTGGATATGCCTTTCGATCCAGTTACTGATTCAACGTAAGACCATAACTTCCTAGGATTTTCTGTCAAGTCGGTACATAGAATTTTACCTTGGAATTCACTGAACGCTTCACGCATAGCCCTCCTTACGCTAACTTTGACATCGTTTAGCTTCTGTTTGTTTGAGAGGTGCGTTTCAATCCTAGTAGAGCCGAGTCAGTCACCCATGTAGGCCCGGTACTACATATTTGATGATGTGACAGATTATCATCGCGCCGTCATGTGCAGTTTGGCGGATCTGCGTACGCTTTGTACCTGAAGACCCTACCGTGTTAAAAGCACTTGGCTCAGTGACTAGAAGGGTGTGGATACTCAACTGTGAAGTAATAAAACAGTGAATAGGTTTGTTTCATTCTGCCAACCACTGTCAGAGTTATCACAGTGAGTCAGTGTGCGTTTGTGTGGCTAATTTACTGTTAGTTAGTCTGGTGTTCTGTACTGTGACTTGTTTGTTCAGATTTTTGGGTTTGTGGAATCGGACGGATATCTGGTAGTGGTTCGTTTCTCGTTGCGAGCGCTCTAAACCCAGTATTCTGGGGACGTAGTGCAGACCGCCGGTTCCCGCTTTGGCGTATTGTTCCATCGTTGCATTTGATCTCCCTTATCAGAGAATCTTTTTAGAGTTATAATGCTCAGGATTTATAATTATGATATATTTCAGGTCTTTGTCGGACGTCAGGTAGCTTCAGCAAGTTATCGTTAGTCATTCGTTAGACTGCCACTAGTCTGAGTTACCATCTTGCGAAGTGAACGCAACTCTTGGCTGCCTATCTCATCGTTCGTGATACTATTTGTTCTCAGAGGTCGATTCCTGAGCACCGTCTGTGACTGGTCCTTGTGTTCTAGTATCGTATTATTTATTATAATACCTTGTAATGCCTACATTAAAGGTTATGTATGCCTAGTTAATACTTGTTGTCGCTTTTTTCAATAAATCTGGCAAGGTTTACCATCATTTTATTTCGCCCGTTTGGTGATCATTGCTTGTTTTTTAAAATTCAACCTTTGCTATTTCATTTTCTGTTTTACGGCAGGTTTCTAAATTTTTTATATAATTGTCGTTCCTGCCATGTAAGGCCTTCAGCCGTAATTGCGGTTATTTGCCTTAAAATTCCAATTTGGTATTGGTATTTTTAGCAGTAAGCCTTGAAACCTTATTTACCGCCATGTCTGGCGCCTGATGCCTTCTGCTGTGTTTGTGGCTACTTACCTGTAATATTTTAATATTTGTATGTTTTAAATTGATGCGAGTTCTTTAACATTCTTAATTTATTGGCATTCTTGGCGTATAAGGCCTTCAGCCGTGATCACAGTTTCTTGTTTTTAAAACATTATCTGTTGTATCTGTATTTTATGGTGACTTGCTAAATTGTAACGCATTGAAAACACTATTGGTTTATACTGTTGTTCATTCCTTCATTAATAACGTGTGGTTTTCTATTTGTTGTTGAGTCTGAATTTATTGGCTTAAAATAAATGTGTATAACTGTAAAAGGCAATCAACAGTAATTGACTATGGGCCCGTCCACAGTCGTAACCCAATCCTGCCTTTCCCTGACTACGAGGTCTCAGGGACTTTCAGCTTCTCGTTGCCGTATTACACGACGTAGTCCAAACTCAGTGAGGTGTTGCTAATGCGGTCTTCATCGCCTCTAAGGCAGTATTGACTAACATCAATCCATCACGCCATTCTGAAAGGTGACAAAGGCTCATTCGTACACGAATGGCACTAAATTTGAACCGACATAACATTTCAGATGCTGAAACACGGCTATAAACTTCCGTTATTGTAGCACAACCCATCCTTGGTGTTGCGATGGATTTTCGTCAGTGTATTGCATTGTCAATAATAAAATGAGTCGAGTATAAAAAGTATTTATAAACGCACACTGCGCCAACAGAGTGGGCTGTGAAACAGTTATCGCCTGCATTCAGTTTAGTAGTCGCCCGGGTATAGGGGGAAGCACATGAGCCGTATATGACGCCATGAAATTAACATGGCGACTTAAATGTCCTCTGTTATAGGGAAGAAATAATCTCACCCTACCTGTCTTACGCTGTATATGGCGACCGTGACAGGATTCCTTTTGCGTTATGACAGTCACGCCTTATGCCTACGCTGTGTTCTTGTAATTGCTCCACTAAGAATACACCAGTGGAGTGAGGTGAAATATGAAACGCACAGTGTCTCCATCCCTCTGCCGACAGTGGGCTGGGACTGCAGTGTGCCGTCGCGAGCTCGCTAACTGCAGCTGTCTGCGCACATTAGGGGGCCTTTGTCTGGGGCGGGCGGCGGCGACGGCGGTGGCAGATGAGTAATGAGGAGGAAGGCGGAGGAGGAGAGGCGCCCTCCTCGGAGAGCCCAGGGTTGAGGGTTGAGGGCTGAGGGCTGAGGCTGGAGCCGCCGCTGCAGCCGTGGGCAGACGTCGCGGCTCAAGGGCCACCAATCTCCCGGACCGCGCCGTAATTACCAGGGGATCAGTCGGCAGGCAGCCGGTTGTTTCACACCACACATGAGGGCTCTCCGTCTGACCTAAGAGGGCCACCGAATGTCCGCCCAAGATGTAACGGCTTCTCTCCAGTGGGACAACCCAATTAGAACGGACGCTGTCTTCGAATGATTCCCAATGCACTATATTCAGGACTGCAAACACCCTTTTCCCAATCTACATATTCAACAATACTTTTCATAAATTTCTTTGATTCGTATAGTTGCATTATACCCTTCTGTTTCTGGAACAATGGGCTCTACTGAGGGGTTGGCGAAATAGTCCGACGCCAATGTCTCTGGCATAGAGGGGCCGCAAAACTTTGCCGAAAAATCCGAGATAGTTTACGGTTTTAGAATTAACCGAGAGGGCTGCGATAGTTCTCATACTCCGTGCTTTCTTGCCTTTTTCCTGCAAAATACACTACTGGCAATTAAAATTGCTACACCACGAAGATGACGTCCTACAGATGTGAAATTTAACCGACAGGAAGAAGATGCTGTGATATGCAAATGATTAGCTTCTCAGAGCATTCACACAAGGTTGGCGCCGGTAGCCGATTCTGACATGAGGAAAGTTTCCAACCGATTTCTCATACACAAACAGCAGTTGAACGGCGTTGCCTGGTGAAACGTTGTTGTGATGCCTCGTGTAGAGGAGGAGAAATGCGTACCATCACGTTTCCCACTTTGATAAAGGTCGGATTGTAGCCTATCGCGATTGCGGTTTATCGTATCGCAACGTTGCTGCTCGCGTTGGTCGAGATCCAATGACTGTTAGTAGAATATGGAATCGGTGGGTTCAGGAGGGTAATACGGAACGCCGTGCTGGATCCCAATGCCCTTGTAGCACTAGCAGTCGAGATGACAGGCATCTTATCCGCATCGCTGTAACGAATCGTGCAGCCACGTCTCGATCCCTGAGTCAACAGATGGGGACGTTTGCAGGACAACAACGATCTGAACGAACTGTTCGGCGAAGTTTGCAGCAGCATGGACTATCAGCTCGGAGACCATGGCTGCGGTTACCCTTGACGCTGCATCACCGACAGGAGCGCCAGGGATGGTGTGCTCAACGACGAACCTGGGTGCACGAATGGCAAAACGTCAAATGGCTCTAAGCAATATGCGACTTAACTTCTGAGGTCAGCGCCTGGAACTTAAACCTAACTAACCTAAGGATATCACACACATCAATGCCTGAGGCAGGATTCGAACCTGCGACCGTAGCGGTCGCTCAGCTCTAGAGCGTAGCGCCTAGAACCGCAAGGCCACTCCGGCCGGCGCAAAACGTCATTTTTTCGGATGAATCCAGGTTCTGTTTACAGGATGATGATGGTCGGATCAGTGTTCGGCGACAACGCGGTGAACGCACATTGGAAGCGCGTATTCGTCATCGCCATACTGGCGTATCACCCAGCGTGATGGTAT
This sequence comes from Schistocerca americana, assembly GCF_021461395.2. Lineage (NCBI taxonomy): Eukaryota > Metazoa > Arthropoda > Insecta > Orthoptera > Acrididae > Schistocerca > Schistocerca americana. The sequence goes on from NC_060121.1 coordinate 897,919,625, forward strand.
GGGGTGCCATTGGTTACTCGTCTCGGTCACCTCTTGTTCGCATTAAAGGCACTTCGAACAGTCGATGTGTTACGACCCGTGGTTGTTCCCTTCATTCGATCTCTGCTAAACCCTACATTTCAGCAGGATAATGCAGGTCCTGTACGTGTCTTTCTGGATACAGAAAATGTTCGACTGCTGCCCTGGACAGCACGTTCTCCAGATCTCTCACCAATTGAAAACATCTGGTCAATGTTGGCCGAGCAACTAGCTCGTCACAATACGCCAGTCACTACTCTTGATGATCTGTGGCACCGTGTTGAAGCTGCACGGGGAGCTGTACCTGTACACGCCATCCAGGCTCTGTTTGACTCAATGCCCAGGCGTATCAAGGCTGTTATTACGGCCAGATGTGGTTGTTCGGGGTACTGATTTCTCAGGATCTATGCACCCAAACTGCGTGAAAATGTGATCACATGTCAGTTTTAGTATAATATATTTGTCTAATGAATATCCGTTTATCATTTGCATTTCTTCTTGGTGTAGCAATTTTAATGGCCAGTAGTCTAATATAAGTCTTTTTCTCGTCCCGCGACTGTAACTGCACGCCGTTATCAATGTCAGTTCTAGCGTGTCAGTTTGTCCAACTAGCTTCGTATAGAAACGACTGCTATCCATCAGACGTCTATAGCAAACATGGCTTAGGCGGCAACACTGCGCTTTCTTCACCCAGCTGCCGCGTATACAGCTCGCTCACTGTCCAACAACGGAGTAGTTTAATATTATGTATTTCTCAGGGTGTTAGGTAACGACCGTTGTATTTTAACGGTAATAATTGGTAGCATAAAATCCTTTTGTGTCCTACACACAGCTCAGCAATGCATTTCGAGAGACAGTACTCTATCATCAGCTTGTAAAACTTAGTTGATGAAGTTAAAACAGTAAAAAGTTTAACAAACACTTTGCAATGATGATAAAATGAAATCGAATAACAACAAATCGTCGTCCCATCTCACGAGCTAGTAGACTACGTCCTGCTGATCTGTTGTGGGCTTCATAGTGTCAAACTGACACTTCTCCAGAGGTCCGTGGGTTGTTATGAACAAACATGTCAGCGGTATTACTGTATAAACAACGCTATTGGCTGAAATATAGTGCTGTTGTCTTGGTCACCTACTTTCCCTCGTTTCCAAAGATGATACTTGTTCGTTGTCACCGGCAGTTGTGGCCGAGCGGTTCTAGGCGCTTCAGTCCGGAACCGCGCTGCTGCTACGGTCGCAGGTTCGAATCCTGCCTCGGGTATGGATGTGTGTGATGTCCTCGGGTTAGTTAGGTTTAAGTAGTTCTAAGTCTAAGGGGGGATGTCAAGTCTCATAGTGTTAAGAGCCATTTGAACCATTTTGTTCGTTGTCTAAGGTAGTCAGCTTCTAGTTACTTCTTCTAAGGGGTATTGCAGATTTATAACTGTGTGTCTGCTTTCTCGTAATCTAAGAAGCCGTTAAGAAATCTCGTAGCAGTGTCTTTCCGTTGCGCATTAAGAATATTGTCATGATTATTTTCATGCATGGCGAGCTCCAGTTCTTCCAGCATGTCATTTTCATTTTTTGTGTGCAAAATTTCTAAGGCATCTTGTGTTCCCCAAGTACGAGTATCATGCCTCAGCTATATATTGCTACCTTTTTCGTCTGGAACGCTGTTTTGACACCGTTAGTTTTAAAACTATTCGCAATCTTTTGTGGGACTGGTCCATAGTATGGCGTAGCGAGCACTTTCACTTTTATTTGGATATTTTATTCTTCCTTTTCTTATTAGTTTTGCGCTGCAATGTATTAATACCTACGTTGTAACCGTTGTTGATCGCTATCTTCTTAATATTGTTCAGTTTTGTCTGTTTAGTCTTCCTGCTCATTGGCACACTGACTTCCTTGTGGACTAAGCTACGAAATGCACCTTCTTTAAAAGCCTGTCGATGGCGTGAATCATTAGGAATTACAGCATCAGTTGACTGTTTCCCGTAAACGGTAGATGCGTGCTTATTGCTGTGACTTTAAATGTCCAAATCAAGAAATTGCAAACTGATGTCTGTTTCGAGCTCCTTGGTGAACTCAATGTTTCTTTGCGCATCGTTGAACGTTTTTTACTATTTCTTCTGTATCTTTTTCGGAACAATAAACAAACAATGAAGCATCGTCCGCGTAACGTTTTTCATGAAACAATTTTACCCGTAGTGGTTAGATCGGACTTAATACTTTACATCCGAGGTCATCGATAATAACGTCAGCCACAGTACCTGAAATGCTGCTTGCATCCCATGGCTAAAACATTTTTTTTGAGTATAAAACTTATAATAGTTAAAATCTGTAATCGAACGTAAAAGTTCTATGAATCGGGTAGTACTTTGTCGTGAAATTAAGTAAATTCCTCCTAATTACACAGACGGTTTGCTTAAGAGGGATATTTCTGTTAACTTCGCAACATCCAGTGAAATCAAGCGAGAAGAGTCAGAGAATGGTTTCTAGTTTATTTCATTAATCACGCACACTACTATGGAACGAATAGATGTTCTCAATATCGTAAGTTTATTTACGATTTTAGTCGAGCTATCTAGTTAACTTATATGCTTAGTTATTTCTACAGTTCACTATTGGACAGAGCAGATGCTGTTAATAAAGTGCTGCGCAGTAGTGATAATTTAATGAAAGTTGTCACCTTGGCGAACTTCGAAACGGTCTAGCAAAAGACTGCGAATAGTTTTAAACCTCACAGTGTCAAAATAGCATTCGAGGCAAATAATCTAGTAAGGTTTAACCTGAGGCGTGATGTTTGTGAAAATGTAAATAAGTTAGAAAAATGGTTCAAATGGCTCTGAGCACTATGGGACTTAACATCTATGGTCATCAGTCCCCTAGAACTTAGAACTACTTAAACCTAACTAACCTAAGGACAGCACACAACACCCAGCCATCACGAGGCAGAGAAAATCCCTGACCCCGTCGGGAATCGAACCCGGGAACCCGGGCGTGGGAAGCGAGAACGCTACCGCACGACCACGAGATGCGGGCAAGTTAGAAAAGCAGGGAACTTGTAAAATACACTGAGCGACTTGTGATGCAAGGTATTTTGGACAGACATTAATAACATTTTTGATCAGGTACGAGGATCATAAAGATACAGATTAAGTAACAGCTGCTGGGGGCCATGTGTACGAAACAGGCCATCCCCTTAAGAAAATAAAACGAGGCTTAGAAATCCTGCACATGGAAAACGAAGGACGAAAATCTCGACTTGCTGGAAGTGTTGGAGATCGCCATTCAGCAAAAGGCTATCACTACTTTCTCAACGCGCAATTGAAAGCCAACGAAACGAGAATACGTAACATCTTAGATTTATTTTAAAGCATATATATATATATATATATATATATATATATATATATATATATATATATATCATTATAAATTTACAGTACCTCTTTGATGAATACATCTACATCTACGAGGGTTGGAACTTAAACAGCATCAACTATTTATTTACAACTCCTACAAAACAGATACGTATTTCGATGTTTTAATGACCTTCAGAGTAGTCACCAGCATTGAGTATAACTAGTTGCCAACGATGTGGAAGTCGTAGGATACTGTTAGCAGCGCCAGTTGTGTTGACAGTTCGAGCGGCGTGGTCTATTGCCTGACGAATTTGTAGCAGTTCTGAAGCGAATGCCGTGAAGTGTTTCCTTCAGCTTAGAAATCGAGTTGAACGTACGAGGGCTTAAGTCAGGGGAGTGCAGTAGGTGGTATAGCACTTAGCTATCAGTCAAACAAATCAGTAACAGCTTGCACTGCACGCGCTTGAGCACTGTCCTGCAAAATGATGGTCAAGTCCTGCCGAAAGTGTCACCACTTCTGTCTACATGCTGTTCATTTTTGGAACACAACCTACGACCAGCTTAGAGACAGAAGCGATGGCACTTTCTGCAGGACCTGACCATCATTTTGCAGGACAATGCTCAAGCACGCACAGTACAAGCTGTTACTGATTTGTTTGACTGATGTGGTTGCTAATTGCTATACCACCTACAGCACTCCCCTGACTTAAGCCCTCGTGAGTTAAACTCGATTCCTAAACTGAAGGAAACACTTCACAGCATTCGCTTCAGAACTGCTACAAACTCGTCAGGCAATAGACCGCGCCGCTCGAACTGTCAACACAACTGGCACTGCTAAGAGTATCCTGCGACTTCCACATCGCTGGCAACGGGTTATACACAATGCTGGTGACTACTTTGAACGTCAGTAAAACTTTGAAACACGTATCTATTTTGCACGAACTGTAAGTAAATAGTTGTCACTATTAAAGTTTCAACCCTCATATACCATTACTCCGTAATTCACAATTAAGTGCCTGCCAGGGTTTCATTACATGATAATTTCTCCCTATGTAGGTAGGACCCAACAAAATATTTTCACATTCGAACGAGAAAGTTGGTCACGGAAATTTCCTGATAAGATCCCACCAACGAAAAAAGCCTTTTATTTAATGACTGCCACCCTATCTCGCATATCATATGTGTGGTAGCCTCTCCTCTATTTCGCGGTGGTACAAAACTATCTGCCATTTTTCCAACTTTTTCGATACACTCCGTCATTCCTGTTTGATATGTACAAACATACTGCAAGAGCAACTTATCGTGCGTGGCAGGGGATAAATTGTTCCACTACTACTCAATCCTTTATTGTTCCACACGGACAGAGAGCGGGGGCAGAACGACTGTCTATATTTCTCTGTAAGAACCATGATCTCTCTTACACTATGTTTGTGTTCCCTATGCGGAATGTACGCCGGCGCCAGTAGAATCATTTTGCAGTCAGCTGCAAATTACGGTTCTCTAAATTTTCTCAATAGTGTTCGTCGAAAAGAACATCACCTTCCTTCCAGTGACTCACATTTGAGTTCCAGAAGCATCTCCGTAATATTGCGCGTTGTTAGAACATACTGCAAACAAATCTAGCAGCCTATCCCAGAACTGTTTCGATGTCTTCCTTTAATCTGACCTGATAGGTATTCCAACACTTGAGCAAGAGTCGAGAATGGGTAGCACTAGGGTTCTGTACGCCGTCTCCTCTACAGGTGACCCACACTTTCCTACAATTCTCCCAGTATACCGAAATCGACAATTGGCCTTCCTCAATTTCGTATCGCTTTTATTTGACGTGATTGTGTCAGGCAGTACTTCACTGATCCTCTACTCGAATGGTACGGTGTTGTTCTACTAACCTATATTAAGGGGACATTGTATGTCCTATGCCGCCAATGTTAAATGTTGTGACCCATTATCTTGGAAACTTTTTACGTCACCAACTTACAATTTTCCGTAATTATTGAATGCACCTTTCTAGATACACTGAACTATAATTATTACCGAAACTACACTGTGGAGCATTTTATCTTTTTTTCAAACAATTTTTTCACAGAATTTTGTAAATAAATGAACATAAAAACAAAACAACTCAGGATATTTTAATTATTCTAGTTGGACATGTACGAGGTACATTCAAGTTCTGAGGCCTCCGATTTTTTTTCTAATTAACTACTCACCCGAAATCGATGAAACTGGCGTTACTTCTCGACGTAATCGCCCTGCAGACATACACATTTTTCACAACGCTGACGCCATGATTCCAGGCTTCTTTAGGGGTCTGTTTTGACCACTGGAAAATCGCTGAGGCAATAGCAGCACGGCTGGTGAATGTGCGGCCACAGAGAGTGTCTTTCATTGTTGGAAAAAGCCAAAAGTCACTAGGAGCCAGGTCAGGTGAGTAGGGAGCATGAGGAATCATTTCAAAGTTGTTATCACGAAGAAACTGTTGCTTAACGTTAGCTCGATGTGCGGGTGCGTTGTCTTGGTGAAACAGCACACGCACAGCCCTTCCCGGACGTTTTTGTTGCAGTGCAGGAAGGAATTTGTTCTTCAGAACATTTTCGTAGGATGCACCTGTTACCATAGTGCCCTTTGGAACGCAATGGGTAAGGATTACGCCCTCGCTGTCCCAGAACATGGACATCATCATTTTTTCAGCACTGGTGGTTACCCGAAATTTTTTTGGTGGCGGTGAATCTGTGTGCTTCCATTGAGCTGACTGGCGCTTTGTTTCTGGATTGAAAAATGGCATCCACGTCTCATCCATTGTCACAACCGACGAAAAGAAAGTCCCATTCATGCTGTCGTTGCGCGTCAACATTGCTTGGCAACATGCCACACGGGCTGCCATGTGGTCATCCGTCAGCATTCGTGGCACCCACCTGGATGATACTTTTCGCCTTTTCAGGTCGTCATGCAGGATTGTGTGCACAGAACCCACAGAAATGCCAACTCTGGAGGCGATCTGTTCAACAGTCATTCGGCGATCCCCAAAAACAATTCTCTCCACTTTCTCGATCATGTCGTCAGACCGGCTTGTGCGAGCCCGAGGTTGTTTCGGTTTGTTGTCACACGATGTTCTGCCTTCATTAAACTGTTGCATCCACGAACATACTTTCGACACATCCATAACTCCATCACCACATGTCTCCTTCAACTGTCGATGAATTTCAATTGGTTTCACACCACGCAAATTCAGAAAACGAATGATTGCACGCTGTTCAAGTAAGGAAAACGTCGCCATTTTAAGTATTTAAAACAGTTCTCATTCTCGCCACTGGCGGTAAAATTCCATCTGCCGTACGGTGCTGCCATCTCTGGGACGTATTGACAATGAACGGCCTCATTTTAAAACAAAGCGCATGTTTCTAATTCTTTCCAGTCCATAGAAAAAAAATCGGAGGCCTTAGAACTTGAATGCACCTCGTATTGAATCTCATACTTGGCATGCTGTGAAAATTTCACTTCTCTACCATCAATAATTTTTTAGAAAACGTGTCCATTATTGCAGAAAATGTAGTTCAGAGATATTGAAATTTAAAACTTTTTTTATTAAAAATTCTTATACAGAGTTACATTTCTGTGACTAGAACTGCCCTGGCCCGTAGTCTATGTCTTCTTCAGTGTCACAACAGCCCAGTGCTTGCCTTCTTTTCTTTCTTGCTTGTTTTGTCATTTTCTGAGCAGCTAGCTCTGCTTCACGTACACGAATCTCATCCAGTTCCCGCAGTCCTTTAGCTGTGTTCTGTCCAAATCTTACCCTTAACTTCTCTAGAAACCTAAGTCTTTCGTAGTTCCCACCATTAAAAATTATTACTGCATCAGACACTGCTAACTTTAGACTCATAAGGCCAACAAATACATCTTTAGGCACGCGGCGCCACGCAACGTTATTGAAGGACTCATTCACAGTCTCGGTCTTCCCATGTAAACATATCTTTAATAGCTCAGGATTTGACAAATCTCTGTAAATAGTTTTGATTGCCTCCATTACTGCCAAAGGAAGAGAATGTTTATGTGTAAATTCATGCAGGGTGCCAGAAAATTCAGCTCGCCTATATTTACACCAAGTGTTTGATGCAGGTGGACACAAAACATGACATGGCTTTTCATCGGTATTTTCAAGTACTTTAGAAGAAAATGCAGGTCTCACATATCTCTTAATCGCACATTCGCGTTTCTTGAAGTTGCTTTTACGATTAGTCTTTTTATTATGTAGAAAAAGCAATAGAAGTTAGCTTACTACAAAAATAGCCGATAGTCACACTACTTTCAACGAAAACTAGTATAAGAAAAAAAGGACTCATTTGTTTATCCGTAATGCCAATTTGTGAGACGTAGCAGGAGGCACAAAGCTAGGAAATTCACAACCTTCTAGACTGTGTAGTTCCCAAGACGTGACTGCTCAACTGTGGCAGTATATGCGTAGTCGCGAAATTTGTCAGTCTCAAGTCATCAGTATATTATTTGAAGGTCTCACAGTTGTCTGATTTTAATGTATTATATACCAAATTTTTAGGAAAGTTCAAAGAACATTATGGAGTAGAAAACAGAAAATGTCAAATTTCAACGAATTTCACGTACGATGTCCCCTTAACCTGGTCTTCGAAGGATACCCTGGGTATAACACGTCTTATTGTATTTTATCCTTATAAGCATTTTGTCTTATTTTATTGTAAATCTAGTAAGGTTTCCATTGCTTTATAAATTAAATTACAGGTCTAATGATGGTCATGTGATATGAACAAAACCGGTCACCTATGTTCTTGTAACATATGTGGTGTGATTAAGACTGAATTTTAAAAACAAAAAATTAAAAAAAAATTTTAATCACTGTTCCAAAAATGTTTATTAAAATTGTTTAAGGTATACAGTTTTTCCATAGCATATGAAATTCGTTTGAATGTATATTAATGCGGTAGCAAACATATTTGAAGCCATTGTTTTAGCCTCAAAACCTGACTGCCATATTAGAAAAATAAAGTTTCGTCATTTTTACGAAAGTAAAGTGTCTTATCTTAAAAAAAATTACTCTGCGATTGCAAAGGTACTATTAGATTTTGCAAGTCAGTAAAATTTCCGAAGTTATGGAGAATTTAATATACTGATGTATACTTTAGTAATATTAATGTAGCTGATGTGTGTGGATTGCAGTTCTACGTGTAAAATATTATCTCATGTCATCCTGCATTTACAAAATAAATGTTGTGTTTCAAAAGAGTCTTTTAGTTACATTTGAATGTTAAGCAACAGTTCCCTTTCTTCATATGTGATACAGTATTTGAATTAGCCAAATTATTTGGTAATTCACGAAACCTAGTTGGCCTTACGTTGCTGCATGGCCTCAGTGTCTAGTAGAAAAATATGGGATACCTTATTAAAATTGTTTCGAAGTACGAAACGTGTTTTTCTTACAGGAATCCTAAAATACAATTCCGGAAGGATTGTATGGTATGACTGGAATTATCAAACAGAAATGTTGCTCTGTTGTCATAAATATGCCTCATGTGTAAGGAAAATGTGGAATTCACTTGACAAAAATATTACTTAGGTTCAAAGAGTGTGTTGTTAGGTCTAGTAACTGATTTTGTTTCGTTAGTCTACTACGAAATTATATTACTCAACGTATGAAACAACCATCGAGGAGCATATTCATTAATTAAACTGCTTCTCGATCGGCTAGCGAAAAGGAGCCCCACGTGTACGGAAAAATCAACTGTGTTAAACACAGTTGCCTTTCGTGAAGCTGGACCTTTTACCGACTGCCGCTGGGCTGTTGGTCTTCTTCTCTCTCAGATTTTTACCCGCAGTGGGTGTGTGAGGTGTGTAATAATCTCACTTACTCCGATTGCAAGCGGCTGCACTCAAAGACAAGCCCGAAACGGCAGATTGGCTTCTAAGCGAGATGAGGATCAATAAGACAAAGTCGACCGATTTCCGCCGAGAAGGAAACTCAAAGGGAAGCAATCCCGCTGAAAGGCGAAGCGGAAAGCAGTGGAACAAAGGCAACCGCCAGCTGTCTATGAGCTGCGGTGGCGGAGTGGGGTTGCTCGGAGCAGACATGCGGCGCGCTACGAACGTCAAGTCTCTATCCTGTCGTGACCATCATACTGAACACGGCTGAATGCTGAGCAGATTGTCACCGACGAGGCATCCGAAACTTGAAATTCTAGAAGTACACCTACAGAGTACAACGACGTATCATTCGTTCAACCTGTTTTTTTCTTTATCAACACATGTCTTACAACTGAAAGTTTAACTGATTGACGTTTAGTGAATAAACATTGTATCTTATGTAATGTCTCTTTCTGCTATCAGTTATATGAGAATTCTATTAATGTATGAGAATATATGACATTCTTCTACTGGTTAATAATTCTCCAGAAGGAATAGAGCAAATTTTCTCAACGTTTAACAGTCTACACGAAAAAATAAAATTCACACAAGAATTGGAATCAGCTGGCAGATCACTAAATTATCTTGATTTAACGTTGACTATTAAAGATGCTAACATAGAGTTCAACATATTCCGCAAGGCAACTTATTCAGACAACATCATCCCGGCCGATTCAACCCACCCCCAAGGGCATAAAATGGCGTTTTTCTATTCTAGTATCCATCGGGCGATTTCTATTCCGTTGTCAGATGTCAACCTCGAAAAAGAATTACAAATTCTTGAGAGTATTGCACAGAATAATGGCTATGATCCAAAGATGGTGAGGCAGTTATATCATAAGAAAACGCGGAAATGGACAACGAATTTAGTAAACACGAATACTCAAACCCAAGATCAGACCGAGAAATGGTTGTCGGTAAATTATAAAGGTAATATCTCCTACAAGATAGGGCGACTGTTGAAAAAGTCAGGTTTTAAAATTTCCTACTCGACGAGTAATATAATAGTTTGTAACCTCCCCACAAAAATTTTTAAAGGAAAAAAGACAATACTTAATAGAAATGGGAGCCGAGTGTAACCTCCCCACAATGAAATTTGAAAGAAAGAAATATGACAATATTTAATTATGAATGCTAATGGACATTGCGCTAAGCGTAACCTGCCCACAATGAAATGTACTGACAATGGCAACAAAAATGTGAAATTCGCAATCTGACTCAAATATAAATTCCTCACAAAAAATTAAAGTCCATTCAGTGATAAGGAAATTCAATTAAACCGAAACATCGGTCTTTGGCCCTGTGTAAAACAATCAGAGTTAAAGTCTTACCTCAGAATAAATGGATGTCACATTTCTGCTCTTGTTGTTGCGCACCGCTTGGAGGAACTGCATTGCAAATAATAATATTCTTTTTTTTTTGTGATTCTAGTGAAATTTTTCTTCAAAAGAAGTGGAATGAAATGGGAAGTGCAACGAAATCTTTAGTTCAATAAAAAAAATTAAATTTTTGAAAAAATGCTTTTGAAATAAAAATTATTATTGGGGAACTTGTTGGAGAATAATTACAATAAATAGATTTTTACATTATCTAATGATTATATTAATTAATAGTATACCTCATTCACCATCTTGACCAGTGTTGCCGACCGCCTACATCACACAACCGCACTGGGCTGCTACTACTGACCGACCGCTCTGCATGACGACTATTAGCGTACAGCACTGCACGACTACACAGAGCTACAGACTCGCAACGACTACTGACCGACTCGCAACGACTGACTGACTCAGAACCGCTCGCAACACTCGCGCGGTCAAGCGCAAACTCTCTGGTCACAGATGCTACAATGCCTCGCCATCGCTGCTATGTTACATACGTGTTTCATAACCCTCCACTGGGGGGGCAAAATTTTGGCAGCGATGGTGAGTCATTTGGACTTGCCAAGCGCGGCAAAATTTTTCTTTAATTAACAAAATCCTACAACTTACAGAATATTTAAATGTTGTGCACACGCACTAAGTACAAAATATATCAGACAAAGACAAAATGTGAATACAAAACATAGTAGCAAATCAGAAAAATGTATATACAAATTTTTTGACAGATAACAAAGTGCACAGGCACTGAAAAAATTCTTTAGCATATTCAGATCTAATAAACAGACTGGCAAAATATTATGTTGACAAGTGACATAAGTGTACTCGCACTGGAGTTCAGCGAATCGAAAAAAAAATGTATAACCTACGAACAGAAATGATGTTACCAAAAAAAATGATTTTCTTATGTGACAAGAATTAGGATAGGAAAGGGAAGGATTGCCTCATGGTTGTAGCACTTTAGATTGCACACAGCTGCTCTGAAAGTCCATATCTTTCCACAGAAGTACAACACCAAGTGACAACACTTGAAGTTCTTTTCCCATCAGAATTTATCAGTGTAGCCAAGACACTGAACTGTCGTAGTAATGTTCCATGTTTTCATTTTGGCAGTACATTAGGTACACCAAACAGTGGGACCATAATAACGTCTTCATCGCTTACGGTGGTGGACAGCATGTCGTGTCAACACCACGCTCTTACAAGGCGCACCAACGTAGAATTAGTGCAAAACCAAATATAGTGCTCCATGATCACTAGGATAAACAGGACAAATGGACATTGCAGTAATTTAGGGTAGTCAGCTTATGAGGTGAAGGACATCAAGTCACATAATATTGACAATTACAGTCTTCATTGATAGTTTGTGGCATTCATAGCCCAGTTATTGAACATTTCTGTACCAAGTATGTAGTATTACAGAAAAATGTTCATTAATTGTTTTACATAGAATCAGTAGCCTTCTTTTCCTGGTTACAAAGTATTATGAAATAATCGCATTCTTTTCAGTTACAGGGTATAATTAAGAATCATTAACCTTCTCCTAATTACAGTTAATTAATCATTTGTCATTCCAAAAAATCATTAGCCTTTTCCTAATTACAGTTGATTAATCATTTGTCGTTAATTAATCATTTGTCTAATTACAGTTAATTAATTAATCATTTGTCATTCCAATAAAAATCATTAGCCTTTTCCTAATTACAGTTGATTAATCATTTGTCGTTAATTAATCATTTGTCTAATTACAGATAAATAATTAATCATTTGTCATTCCAATATAGTAAGAATTATTAGCCTTAATTAATTACAAAGCATTATTAAACAGTACCATAGTTAATTAATTATGTGTCATTACAATCTATTAAGAATCACTAGCTGGCATCATGGGTAATCGTATTACAATAAACAGTGGCGGTCCTTGGCCAGTTACAAAGTATATTTAGTAAGACAGAATAATGTTCATCAGAAGCCTTAATTGAAAAGGAGAGTCAATTATTGGCCTAGCATTAACATAATACATTGAGTGATACAAATTATTGGCACTCCTTGGCCATTAACCAAAACATGAAAACTCAACATGGGAAAAAAAGGGCTAATTACTGGCATAATTAATAACAATTCTTCAAGTGACATTAATTATTGGCACTCAGTGGCCAGCAAGTATTGAACAGAATCATCATTCAGTATTATTCAGATTATTACGAAGTCATTATTAAAAATCAGTTAATTACAGTCAAATCATTAATAATTAGGCATTATAAGTAGTATCATTACAATAAACAGTGTTCCTCCTTCAGTAGTATTCAGATCATTACAAAGTCATTATTAAAATCAGTTAATTACAGTCCAATCATTAGTAATCACAGGCATTATAAGTAGTATCATTACAATAAACAGTGGCAGTTATTAGCTAGTGACAAAGCATTATTTTGAATATAGTCTCATTAAGAGGTCATTACTCAAGTGACATGCTATTCAGAGTTGATCAGTATTATTCAGAATTATCATAAACTAGTGACATTATGTGGGATTGGTAATACATTTTTTTGGTAGCAATGCATTGCGTTGGGATCGATAATTAATTGCTGAAACATAACACTATTTGCTTTTGACCTATTGCAGCAAATGAGGATAGGTAACGTCATTCGTCATGAGTCAGCTGTAGCAAGATTATGTAACAAGGCAGTACATGTGATCACATTTATAAACGATAGACACAAATGGGTAAAAATATAAAAATGCAAGTACTAGAACAGGTATAATAAGTAACAGGTTTAGTAAGTATCATGAAAAACTTCTCCTGGAAAAATTACAAAATGGATTATTGACCTGAAAGAAGAAACGCACACTATGCTGAAAAGTAGTGAACTTCGAATTAACAGGTAGCGAAATGTGTATAAAAATGTGTTTCATAGCTGTCCTTTCCAAAACTTTCCGTCATCCTACTATGCAATATTACACCTGCTGTCAAAGCAAACTGCAACAAATACTTAAATAACTACATAACATAAATACATAACTTCAACATTATCCTCATCTGTAAAGAAAACTTCATTATCCATAATACCATATCCTTCATCCTTATTCATCAGTATTCATTATCATCTGCAAAAAATCACTTCATTACTCATTACATAACTATTCCTTATCTCTAGCATATTTCATCACTAAAACTAAGATGTGTAGTTCTCTCTGACAGCCTGCATCAATCACCTTGTATTCTGAAAGAAAAAATTAGTTAAGACTGCTATTCTGTGATGAGTATAGTATATTCTTGTTAATGTTTGTTAATCCTGATCCATTTACTCTTCCTCATAAAGTTATCGCATCTCCTTTCGTTTATTCCGTAGGTGAAATTCCCATTTCTGTTGAATTTATTTCTTACATACATCATTTCTTTCTGAAATTGATGAACAGAGATTAATGTCTTGCATTTAAATCATATACCCACTAAATAATGACTGGTTTATGGTGACACAATTAACCATACAGCATAACATGACAGAAAACGTAATATGTCAAAAACATTGACAGTGTTCAAATGCAAAAATATACACAGAATAATACAATGCAGCAGCAAAAAAAAAACGTAAAACAGTCGCGATCTTGAGATGTCATAGGGCAAAAAGAATGTCAAAATCAACTGGTGTGTTATACCTTAACTATTTCACAGTGCATATAAACAAAACAGGAATACAATCATACACACAAAAAAAAAAAATGGAAAATGTGCACGGTCTGATGTGTAACGACAAGAAAAGCGACCTGCTAACCTTACCTTGCCGGGCACTTGCCAAGAAAAAATACGATAATCATCAGTAATTAGTCATGTGAATATAATTGCATTAATAAATGGCATCATAGTGTGTTGAATCATACAGTGGTTTCACTCAATAAACGGTTTAATGTTTGATATATGGTGATTGCCTTTCGATTTTCTAGTTCTCAAAGTTTCGACATGTACAACATTGGGGTGAGGGATGCTGCGAATCCGATATGGACCTGCGTATAGAAGTTCAAATTTACTGCACTTACCTTTTAATTTGCTGGATAAATAGTGTGTACGTATTAGTATCTTCTGTCCAACGTGAAAGACGCGGCGTGTACAAACCTGTTTTTGCTGTCTTCTTCGGCGCTCTGCGGCACGTTTGATGTTGTTCAGCGCAATGTCAATTATTTCGTGGTGTCGTAGGCGACGACTTTTGGGAAATTCTATTAATTCTTTAATTTTGTTCGGTGGTTCAACGTTTTTCAGTATAACAGTCGGAGATAGCATAGTGGATTCATTTGGAATGGAATTAATTACATCTTGGAATGAGAGTATGTATGTATCCCAATCAATATGTCTTTTGTGGCAGTATATTCGGCACAGCTTACCAATTTCTTTCATTAATCTTTCACAGGGGTTCGAAGAAGCGTGGTACTTGGATACATAAATCGGAGAAATGTTTCTAGCTCGTAACATGCGTGTCCATACGCTACTACGAAATTGAGATCCATTGTCAGAAATTACTTTCATTACATGCCCTACATGAGATAGAAAATGTTTTACAAATGCTTTCGAAACAGTTTTAGCAGTAGCTTTGCGTAATGGAGTGAAAGTAACAAATTTTGAAGTAAGCTCAACAGCGACAAAAATGTAGCAAAAACCTCTGTTAGTTCTCGGAATCGGACCAAAAATGTCTACTGCGGCCATGTGTCTTAATTTAACAGGTATAATGGGATATAATGGAGGAATATGTGAAGTGGTGTCTGATTTAGCTTTCTGGCAAATTTTACAAGACGCTAAAACTCGTCGTATACGTTTTTCCATGTTAGTAAAATAACAGTTCTGTCTCAGTATAAGAAAACATTTTCGTGCTCCGTAATGTGCGTAGCTTAAATGAGTGTACCAAATTAATTTGTTAACCAGTTCGTCAGGTATGCATAATAACCAGCTGTTGCTGTCAGGATGAGAGCGGCGAAACAGAATGTCATTGCGTACAGTGTAGTGGTTTCTAATCGTAACATTTTTTCTATCTAGCCAAAGGTGTTTAATTTCTTTCCACACATTGTCTTTATTTTGCTCCTTTGCTATGTCCTGTAATGACGATGAAATAAAGTTTTCAAATGCAACTTGCTGAATGTACATGACACTGAAATTTGTTTTACAGAAGTTGGTTGCTACGTCTTGCAGATTGTTGCCGAGAGAACGCGATAGTGCGTCTGCTATAACATTTTGTGTACCAGGAATGTGAACTATTGTAAAATTAAATTCCTGTAAATATAGTTTCCATCTGCTTAATCTGTCGTGCGTGAATTTGGCCGAAAGTAAAAATTGTATCGCTCTGTGATCTGTGTAAACTGTGGTATGTCTGCCATAAAGAAAGTGCCTAAATCTCATAAAAGCCCATACAACACATAATGTTTCAAGTTCTGTAACAGAATAATTTTGCTCAGCAGGTGACAAAATGCGACTTGCAAATGCGATGTTTTTGATTACTATTGAACCATCTTCTTCAATTTCCTGGAAAATATGTACGCCTAAGGCGGTGTTGGAACTGTCGGTGGCAATAGAGAAATTTCTGGTAAGATCTGGATGCGATAACAGTGGAGCATTCAACAAAGCATGTTTCAAATAACATTCTCGTGAACAAAATTCTGCGTGTCAAAAGTAATGTTTGCGTTACTGTAATATGCAATCTGTGCTGTATCTGGTTAAAATCTATCGTACGTGTTATTATTTACGGGAGAATGTTGTGGCATATCCACTATATGAACTGTTCTGTTATTTCTTACTGACGTGTTATGCTATGGATGACACCCATTACCTGTCTCATTCATGATTACCCGTTGCTGCTGATGCTGCTGCTGCTCATAAGATCGACTGTTATTAAATGTACGCCGAGAATTGTGCTCATTATTTTTACGTCTGTCGTGATAGTCATTCCTATACGGTGTATTGCGATACGAGTTGAAATAGAGTGTTGTCTGTACGTAGTTATTTCTTTGCTGCCATGCGTTACCATTTGTTGGAGCTGGGACTATACGTGCACGCGGCGAAACATTAAAGCCTGGTTGACCTTGTAGACTGCATTGTTGGTTAGGTATGCTAAGCGGTTGACTTTCATGCTATTGTGGTGAAAAACATCTATTGTTACAAAAATGTGGTTGCGACTGCCGAAAATTTTGTACATACTGATGATTACGATTTTTTTCTGTAATTAAAATTACGGCGGTAGTTGTCATTACGGGAGTGCCTACTGAAAATTGTCACATTCGGTAAAATATTTGTCATATCGGGTTTTCATTACTCGTTTCTTAATACTAGGTAGAGCAATAGTTAAAGAGCAGTTTGGATAGATATATAGGATAGTAGAAGAGAAGGCAGCAGTGCAGAAAACTAAAGATGAAACAGCACTACTACAGCTCGGGGCCCTATGCTCGCTACGGCACATATTCATTAAAGCGTAATGAATCCCCTGAGGTCATTTACGCACTGCAAATAAATTTTAGTTTTTGCGTTACAGGCAATAGCGGTAAAATTTCAAAGGCAAATTGTTGTATCCGTGCTAATTCAAATTTCTTCATTACAGGCAATGCTGTTGTAAATACAAAAATAAATTGTCGTATACAGTGCAAATCGTGTACCTGTACGCTGTCATTATTAAGTTCTTTACATTTTCTTACAAATGCAAATTGCTCATATTCTATGTTCTCGTCACCGAATTTGAGAACACGTTCAGGTTTGTATGTGAATCTGTTCGTCTGTGTCATTTCGTACTTCAAGTTACGTAGCTTTTCAGATTTTAAGTCGCGTGGCTTTTCGGATTTTACGTCTTGTAGTCTCTGTAAATTGCTCACATTATTCACGCTGCGTGACTCTGACAAATGCTCATAACGTGGCGGATTCTGTGACGTATTGGTGACTGAAATAGTTTTTAATTCTGTTACTTGAAAACTTGCGACATTTTGGTTGTTCTGTCGTTCACTTTTATTATTGACTTCCGTATTCGCAGTGTGTGAAACTTCCACTGACTCTAAATTAACTCCGTCGCGAATCTGTACTGCGTTTTTAGGACATTGTTCGGTGACTGCATTAATTTCGTGTATCTGTGATTTTGTTATGTCTACACGTGTGCTACTTGATTCTTGTGCAACAGTGCCAACTTTTTCATTACTGTTATTAGCACAAGTCTTAGTATCCTCACGTAATTGTTCTTTACTGTCCTGACATTGCATGGTAACAGCTATAATCTGCTCACTAACTTGTTTGTTCTGTTCTTTAAGGTCGTCTTGTTTTTCGTTTGTGAGATCGACACTTTTATCAATTGTTTCGCTAAGTTGTTTGAAATGGTTGTCAAAACTTTCACTCTGTTGTCCGATCCGTTCAATAAGTTTGTCTAGTTTCTTGTTCTGTTCACTAAATAGCTGTTTGATATCTTCACTCTGTTGTTTGGAATTTGCAGTAAGGTCGTTCTTAAACTGTAGCATTATTGCCATAAATTGATTCACATCAAAAGTAGCAGTTGCATTCTCAGTGCTCTGTGATGGAGTACATGCAATTGTCACGTTCTGTGTGACCATTTGGTCATTCCGTAACTTACAAAAAGGATTATCAGTCGGACCTACACTGTCACTCACTATTTCGGAATTAAATAAATCCGTCGTACTTTGTGTATCCTGTTCATTTTCATTAGACAAATTTGTCTGTGCGTTACTTGAGTTTTCCAAAACGGGTGTGTTAAGCTGGGCAGCGCTCATTACAATAGAGCGTTCTGCGTCATCGATTGTCGTCAAATCAACAGAGGACATAACCGAGTTCGTTTGTTCATCATTAAGACAAAAGTCATCATTAGTGGTTGGAATGCACTGATTGTTAGTGAACGCAGGATTGTCATCATTACACTGCGTGTCACATGTCCTATCGGTAAAGTCATTTGAGCCGGTAATTTCGTTCGTAATACCTCGCGATACACTATTCACAGTCTTTCGCGGCATTTTTACAATAGTCAAAATTTTTTTACAAAACAAATAAACACAATACAAAAGCAACACACAAATACAACAAAGCAACAAATTGCCGTTGACCTGTAGAAGGAAAGTCACAAGATTAGTAAAAGCGTTGCGCCAAATCCTAATTATATCTAAGCAAATAAGAGCAGATATCTGACTGTCGCTCAAAAGACTCTCAACGAAATACGATCCTGGACTGGGTGTCGCCAAGTGTAACCTCCCCACAAAAATTTTTAAAGGAAAAAAGACAATACTTAATAGAAATGGGAGCCGAGTGTAACCTCCCCACAATGAAATTTGAAAGAAAGAAATATGACAATATTTAATTATGAATGCTAATGGACATTGCGCTAAGCGTAACCTGCCCACAATGAAATGTACTGACAATGGCAACAAAAATGTGAAATTCGCAATCTGACTCAAATATAAATTCCTCACAAAAAATTAAAGTCCATTCAGTGATAAGGAAATTCAATTAAACCGAAACATCGGTCTTTGGCCCTGTGTAAAACAATCAGAGTTAAAGTCTTACCTCAGAATAAATGGATGTCACATTTCTGCTCTTGTTGTTGCGCACCGCTTGGAGGAACTGCATTGCAAATAATAATATTTTTTTTTTTTTTTGTGATTCTAGTGAAATTTTTCTTCAAAAGAAGTGGAATGAAATGGGAAGTGCAACGAAATCTTTAGTTCAATAAAAAAAATTAAATTTTTGAAAAAATGCTTTTGAAATAAAAATTATTATTGGGGAACTTGTTGGAGAATAATTACAATAAATAGATTTTTACATTATCTAATGATTATATTAATTAATAGTATACCTCATTCACCATCTTGACCAGTGTTGCCGACCGCCTACATCACACAACCGCACTGGGCTGCTACTACTGACCGACCGCTCTGCATGACGACTATTAGCGTACAGCACTGCACGACTACACAGAGCTACAGACTCGCAACGACTACTGACCGACTCGCAACGACTGACTGACTCAGAACCGCTCGCAACACTCGCGCGGTCAAGCGCAAACTCTCTGGTCACAGATGCTACAATGCCTCGCCATCGCTGCTATGTTACATACGTGTTTCAAGTTTAAAGCAAAATTTGGTTCATTCCCTTGAGAAAGACGGTGACAAGTCAGCGAAATCAGGAGTATATAAGATTATGTGTGATGATTGCCCATGTTATCACATAGGCCAAACAGGCAGAACTATAGCAGTAAGGTTTAAAGAACATCTTCCAATAAAGGGCGTAGGAACACGGGGGTCAGCCTTTGCGGAACATCTGGTGCAAATGGCTCATACACCTAAACCTTTAGGTGACATAGAGCTACTACATCATGAAGTTAAGGGATATAGACTCGACACGCTTGAAGAACTACAAATTTATGCACACCTAATTACAGACGGAAGCAATTTACTGAACGATCAACTGTATCTAAAAAATAGGGCATACTTCGAAGGCTTCCAACCTATACTAGGTTTACAATAATTCATAATGCATGTGACCTCTTTTTTCCTTTATTGATTGTCAATTCCCCCCGAAGGGGGTGGGCTGGCAGCAGCTTAGTACGCTGCTCTACAGCCTACAGACTTTTATTTTAAAAAATTGAAGAAGAAAAGAAACAAGACAAACAGGCGATAAAACGGCGACATAAAGTGTAAAATGGCGGAAAAATGCGGAAAGTTAAAACAGAAAGCAAAAGGGGTTGGCAATGTTAATAAAAGACACAGGAATCAGACAAGTAACATAGTACACACACAATTAAAAAACACGGCGACAGTCTGGTTTCTGTTCGCAAGAGATAAAAAGCACACCCAGCGACAGTATGATGGCCGTTCGCAACACTTCCCAAAAAAACACAACACGGAACACTCACTGTAAAACACTCACTGTAAAACACTGCACGAAAAGGGCGGCACAAAGATGACACTCCCGAGCCAAAGGCAGATGGAGGGGGGGGGGGGACCTGGAGGAGGGGGAAGAACAAGGACGGAGGAAGCAAAAAAAAAAAAAAACGAAAAGTGGGGGGGGGGGGGGCGGACCAAGGAGGGAGGGGACTAATAAAGGGGGCATGTGACCTCACAGTTTATGTAATAATAATTCCTTTCCTACAGATGTTCATACGAGATTTGTAGGTCAGTTTAGAAAGCTCTATAGTAGAATGTGAAACGTAGTCATGCTGGATACTGTAATTAACTTACAATAGTAAAATATAAAATTAATTCATAGCAATAAGCTTATCTGACGCATGCGTAATAAGAGTTTGACTCTATACATCTCGCGCATGCGCGCCACCCTCTGTGAGGCAGACCGCAAAGCCCTCGCGGTCCACAGTCTCTTGTCACACGACGAGGCCCATACAACGGGCTTAAAGTGAATTTGCTACAGTTGGTTTAATAGAAGTGACAAATCGTTATGGTTATACATCAAGTTTTATGAAGTTGACTTAGGACATGGCCTGTTTTAGGCAAACATTTAAATAATGGTTTATGTAAGTACTATACGTTGCATCCTGTAGGATGACCATATATAATATAATTTAACAGCGCGTTATAATATGAACTTGCTGCAGGTTCTGAAGGCGACGTTATTACTAACGTTGAAACCTAGGTAAACGATAAAGTTAACCTGCGACTGTAGGCTGTATATTCTTATATAAACAATATCAGTTGCTGTCGCTGCATAAAAATGTTAAAAATTATAAAGAATTCTATTAAGTTCGTGAAGTTAAATTTCGTAAAGCTCTAACATTCTGCGTGGTGCCTGTTCAATATCGCGTCTCCCTACCACTTCCGCGCAACGACGCTCTGAGCGTGTTTTTTAGGGAATTGACTTTTTTGAACCTGGGACCTGTTGCTGGTAAGGAGATGCCAGACCACACACATGACATGTAGAATTCAGAAGAGTTCAGTGAGACTAGCGATGATACAACCAAATACTTAATTATTTCAGCGTCAGCTCCACTGCACTCCCTGTAAAAGAATCTTAATACTAACTAAATTTAGTGGAAGGGGTTCAAGGCTTTCCTATTTTTAGTTAGCTGGTAAAATAACGTCTAAAAAGCAGTTAAGTTTACCATTGGAAAATTTATTCTATTCACAAAACATCGTTTATAAATTGCACTATTGATAAAAGGAAATGTTTTAATACAGGATGGTAAAAAACCGACTGCGTTCAACGAAAATGTGAACGAATATTCCCTGAATGGGTTTCCAAGTTCTACAATGGATCGAAGGATGACCATGCCATATCACATCCATAATCTAGTTTTAAATTAAGCTTCACAAAAGAGAAATCTATCAAAATGGTCTACAGTGAGCCTCAATTATCTTTAATTACTTATCTAACTTGTCGTAAATTACAGTGGCTGATGTGGCTTCTCAATAACTATATAACAGAAAAATCATCGCGTTTCAGATTTTTACTTCAAGTGGCAAATGTAAACACAATGAGCCTTAATTGACGATCGTCAATAGTATTACGCACAATGGGGTGTAACAGATGAGACTTCTGCAGCTCTGAGTGAAGCTTTACGCGCTGTTATGCAGCATCGCTTGCGTTCATTACCTTGTCGGTGTTCGTCAGGGGGCGACGGACAGCACAGCTCCGCTCGCCTCGCCGTCTCGGAAGCAACTCCCTCCTAACTTCTCCTTACTGCAATTTACCGAAGTTGGTTTGAAAAAACTATCTGGCTGTGTTTTCATCTGACCAGTCAGGGTCTCAATGTTAACCTTAAGCTCCGCCTACAAAAATTCTGTCTGTCCAATGATAAACGTTATACTTTTCGTGTTGGGGCAATGTTTTTAAAGTTTGCAACGTAACAGAGACGCGAAAAAGTCTCACGCTAAAACTTGCAGCTGGTGTGGTCCTTTCAGCATTATCGTAAGATCTATACTGTTCTTCTGGAGGGCTCTAGCTTTTAACATGGGCTGGGGGGTGGTCCTAATGTAACAGAGACGCGAAAAAGTCTCACGCTAAAACTTGCGGGTGGTGTGGACCTAGCGGTTAGCTGGCGACGTGGGTGTCCATCCGTCCCTTATCGTAGGGCCTTCCAGCTTAACACGGTTCTGCTCTCGGTTTCTGTTCTCGTTTCTCCCCTCGGAATTGCGTCTGTCTCACGGTGGGAAGGTATGCCATGCATTTAGGCATTCTTGTGTTAGTCTGTGGTATTCCATTTGCTCATTCGTTACTCGTATTACTTTGGTTAATTTAATGTCACGATTTATTCGGAGCTATGTGACATACTACTGGATTTGCTTATCATGTCAGGGTTTTCATGGAAGGTGTTGGATTTGCCTGACACCTTACAAAGCTATCTTTCATATAACCTCGTAAGAAACTACAAATAAGCAATATATTTGCATGTTGCCAAATTAAACTTTAAATTCTGATTTAAAACGAGCGCCAGGCTTCCCACAAATAATATCAGAGGCGTTAGCGGACTAAAATTTGTGCAAAGAGGCACCTGTCCTATAAAAAAATGTATCACTGAAAATAGTCACTTTATGATAAAATAAATCCTGTGATTTGATGCTAATTAATTTTGATAGTATTTTTAAAGAAGTTCTTCCGCTCTGGCTTCGTCGTATTTCCTGTGGAAATAAAAAGTTTAAATGCGCCGCATAATGGCGGCCAACTTTCTCAGTCAAAGATGATCGCAGCTAGCTCCGCAGCAGATGCAAAAAATGCTACACAAACTCCTGCATTATAACAAATGTGGCGTGGTTTTCTTAAATGATTACTCTGCACTCCAAATTAGCTTACTATATTTTCGTAACTCTTTTACGCATCAATTGTGTTCTACTAATTAATCGAGAGCAAGACAAAAGCTATCGCAAAACAATCGTATCTTCTCCACTCAAACAATAGCTAAGACACAAGAAAACATCAGAAGACGATTAAGTTCGTTGTTTTTCAGTCCTTTTATAATATAACAAAGATTATAGTGTTCAGTTCTTCAGTTTACACATATGATCTTGTATTACGGAGAATATTGTCTTTTTCCTATTATCAGAATCGATAAATTGTCTTTAAAGTTATTTCGTCACTTTGTCCGCATCACAATTGGGTCTTAAAGTTCACACAACATTACGCATAATAGTTCTTTTGTCGTTATTTATACTGTTCATCTCAAATATATGCAAAGGGAAACTATACTTACTGATTATCTAAGTGAGAAGAAACTTATTTACTATCACTTAAATAACATCACACCTAACACGACAACTATACCTTCTGCTCCATTAGTCTGTATCTAACTAGATTTTAAGCGTCCTAGCAGTCCTGTTGTGACAGTGCACAATTGGCACTTACACTATGTGATCAAATGTATCCGGACACCTCCAAAAACAGCCTGCCACCTGCTGCCAGGTACTCCATCTCAGTGACCTCAGAAGTCATTAGACTTCGTAAAAGAGCAGAATGGGGCGCTCCGCGGAACTCACGGACTTCGAACGTGGTCTGGTGATTGGGTGTCACTTGTGTCATACGTCTGTATGCGAGATTTACACACTCCTAAACACCTGTAGGTCCACTATTTCCGATGTGATAGTGAAGTGGAAATGTGAAGGGACACGTACAGCACAAAAGCGTACAGGCCGACCTCGTCTGTTGACTGACAGAGACCGCTGACTGTCAAAGAGGGTTGTAATGCGTAATAGGCAGACATCTGTCCAGACCATTACACGGGAATTCCAAACTGCATACTACAAGTACTATGACAGTGAGGTTGGAGGTGAGAAAACTTGGATTTTATGGTCGAGCGGCTGCTCATAAGCCACACATCACGCCGGTAAATCCCAAACGACGCCTCGCATGGGGTAAAGAGCGTAAATATTAGAGTATTGAACAGCGGTAAAACGTTGTGTGGTGTGACGAATCGTGGTACACAATATGGCGATCCGATGGCAGGTTGTGAATACGGCGAATGCCCGGTGAACGTCATCTGCCAGCGTGTGTAGTCTCGGCGGCGGTGGTGTTATGGTGTGGTCGTGTTTTTCATGGAGGGGGCTTGCACCCTTTGTTTTTTTTTTTTGCGTGGCACTATCAGAGCATAGGCCTACATTGATTTTTTAAGCACCTTCTTGCTTGCAACTGTTGAAGAGCAATTCGGGGATGGCGTTTGCATCTTTCAACATGATGGAGCTCACGTTCATAATGTACGGCCTGTGGTGGAGTGGTACACAACAATAATATCTCTGTAAAGGACTGGTCTGCACAGAGTCCTGACCTGAATCCTATAGAACACCTTTGGTATGTTTTGGAACGGTGACTTTGTGCCAGGCCTCACTGACCGATATCGAGACCTCTCATCAGTGCAGCACTCCGTGAATAATGGGCTGCGATTTACAAAGAAACCTTCCAGCACCTCACTGAACGTATTCCTGCGAGACTGGAAGCTGTCATCAAGGCTAAGTGTGGCCCAACACCATATTGAATTCCACCATTACCGATGGAAGGCGCCACGAACTTGTAAGTCGTTTTCAGCCAGGTGACCGGATACTTTTGATCACATAGTGTAGCTATAATATTATTTACAGCCTGCTTCACACTGGAAGGTGAAGATGGTACAAAAGAAATGCTGTACTAAGTCTTGTAGACAGTAATGATGCAATGGGACGTGCTTGGTAGTGGTCAAGTGGCTAGTAAACTTTCCAATTTTTAATTTGAGTATTTTATTAATTCTGCTTCTGAAATATCATCTTCAGACAGAAGGTTCGTTTTAATGAAAAGGAATCAAAGACGGAGACGTAGACGCCATGTGATGAACAAACGCCAAACAGCTCTTTAGTACAGATTATGTGACATAAGAAGAAGAAAATACAAGCTCATTATTCAACAAATTTAATCGTCAATTACTTTTTAACAAATGCATAAATCTTCATCAGATCTCACACATAGTTAGTTCCTGGACAAAGCATTCGGGAGCAGTAGACATCTCATTCTAGAAACCAACTCACAAACTCAGTGTTTATATTTGGCCGATTATATGTCAAATCATACAGGTCATAAGTGAATGTGTAACATCAATATGTCAAACTGTGCCGAAAAAAATGTATCTTGATGACGTCTATAAGAAAAAAATTAAATATATAAATAACGTGTTTTCATTTTATTTTGATCCAAATCACGGTATTTGCGAAAATTTCTTAGCGAAAGGAAAAATAAAAATTGAAATTAAAAAAACTAAGAGATATTATTCTATCTCTTAAAAAATAATGTAACTAATTATTTAGAGGAAACACTCTCCTAGTAAAATTGTTTGTCCTTTGATTTATCATGATCTGTTACTGATTTTTAGTGAAGTTAGTTTTTACGTTTAGCTTTCAAAAAAATACAAAAGAGATACAATAAGCAAAATAAAGAATTTCGTAGGTTGCCAATTACGTATTGTATCTGGTTTTGCCGAGCGCCAGGCTCCCTACAAATTACTGTAAATGCAATAGAGTAGTATTACCCAGCTCTGAAATTATTACTATCACAGAAAATAGACAAGTTTTTAGTAAAATTATTTCACTGGATTCCTTCAATTAATCTCACTGAATATTTTAACATAATTTCTTCCGCTCCGGCTATCAGTCATTGTGCTGTGAAAAATTTTTAAATGTACCGCGTAATGGCGGCTAATTGTTAACAGTCAGAGATCACTGTTACTCGCTCCGCTGCAGCTGGAAACATGCTAAATAATTTTCATTAAATATTCTTTTCATAAGATAAATGTGGCGTAGGTCCTTGAAATAACACACGGAGATCACTTCATACTAATAAATTCTTACTAGGACACAGTTTACACCATTAAATATTTGCAATTGCGTTACGACAGAAACAAATGCTAGCGCAGCACAATAGCTTGCGTACCTTATTCCAGCTAACACCAGAACGAACAGAACAAAACAAACTAGACAGAAGAATGAGCATTGCATTGTATTTTATACTCTTACAAAGATAATCACATTATAATCGCATACAACAAAAATAATGTCTTTTCTGCATTTATCGATCTATATTGTATATTTTTACAGTTAGTGTTATTACCTTTCGCAGATAAATCGATGTTTGCACTTCATTTTGGGTCACATACAGTCATTTTTATTTATGTTTCACCTCGATGCCCGTTGCCATGGAGCGTCGGCTGAAAACTGTTGTCTTCTTTCTTGTCCGTAGCCGGCGGTCAGATGTGGAGTACGGAACGACGTTATTTTGTCTGCGTGGTGCGTCTGCATTGTTGCGCACCGCTCGTTAAAGTTTTCAGCACGGGAGAGGATGTTGACTCGTGCAAATCATGAAACAAATGCACATATGTTATAGAAAGGATTTTGTAAGATGTTATGGCTGTGGGTAAGAATTGATTAGTCAACATTATTGCATCATCGAGGCACAGGCTCAGTTACTTGGTATTTTCGTGTTCGTTTGCACGTACTGGTGCTGAATGATGCAGGAGATATGATGCTGAAGTACGCACTGCACATCCCTGTTGTCATCACTTCGTATGGAATATTTTTGTTTCACAATTTTTGTTTGACGGCGTTCCACCGTAGTTGCCATTGCAGTAACGTCCTACTACGTGGTCCGTGACGTCATATTAATTGTTGGGGCATAGGAGGTAGCGTCCAAACTAAAAATGTCTGTACAGTTTCGAACATACACAGATCACACTTTTGTGTTTTCGGTCACTGCACACAGATATGTTTTCTTAATGTTTGTACCTCGCGTTTTTTTTTCAGTTGTACAGAACATAAGTGTTCACTGTCCAAGTTGATCACTAATACAGTTCTCAAAGTTCACACTTCCTCCGCGAATACCAACACACTATTAAAGTTACTGTTAATATTGCTTACAGCATGACTTTGATACAATTGTATTACATGATTACTGTTTTTTTATATCACATAGTGACGCAAATGTCTGTTCGTTTACACAATATGTTACAATGAAATTTCACAGATCAAAAGCACTTTTGTTCTGTTATTGCATACAATTGAGTGTTACATCATACATGCAACGGATTCAGGCCTGATTTGCGATACTTTTATATTTGAGCATTAATAAATTTGTCATAGAGTATATTCATTTGGGGATTAGGACCGCTGCGCATGTGCTTGCTCCATAAGCTGTTAGCGTAATCGCGTATCCTATAAAAGGTTTGCAACTGTCAAAAACAGGCTCTTAAGTAGAGCTCTTATTTAATCTCAAATATTGTGGCTAGATGCTTATACTTTCTCTTTTATGGTCAAAGCACAGCATCACAGATGTCACAGTGTATGTGCATAGTCTTTTGCATACACCATTCTGTTCATTTTTCATGTGACAGATTAGAATATTTGGTGCATTCTTTAAATAAACATTTATCACACAGCATAATAAAATTTATAGTTACTAACTCTAATAACCACTGAAATACATCTTACACTTATTGATTATGTTTCTAAACAAATTCTATCATTGGACTGATGGTCCTTTAGTTTCTTTTTACTCATTTTTGAAGGCTGATGTGTAAATCATTCCTTGACAGAAAGACCAAACACCTTACATACTAAGCACAAACAAAACATCAAGTTCTTACAACTACACAAAAATATATATTGAAGTCTGTGCAAAACCTACATATTACACAAAAATACGGTAAACCATTCATGTCCTATTGTCAGGTACCACAAATTTCTTTAAGTCCTTATAGGTATACAATCCTTTGATCTTCCCGCCCATCACATCAGCTATAAGGTAGCTACAACCGTGTGGTATTTGTACAATTTTAAAAGGTCCATTACACAGCATTTGCCATTTCTTGTCCTTCTTTGTTATGAGTGACGACTTAGGATGGTTTCTTATCAAAACTAAGTCGTTTATCTGATATGGGACTGTCGGTTTTATTGACTTGTCATATCGACTCTTTCGTTGACTAGCGCAGCTCGTCATGTTGCTGATGGCGTCCTGTATTTTATCCTCTTGCCTTTTATCTATGCGCGGCAATTTTGGTAGCGGCGTGATCCATTAATTTAGTTCTGCAGTACTAAATAATAACTCATTGGGCGTGTATCCGGTAGCTGGATGAGGTAGATTGTAGTGTATATTTTCAAAGACTGGTAACAATTCCGGTCACTTTGTATGTTGCTTATGAGTATATGTTCCGATAAATCTGTTGAGTTCCCGAAAAATTCTCTCTACGGGACTTGCTTCCGGGTGGAAATGTGCAACTAATATATGCTTCATATTTTGGTCACGTAGAAACTCCTTCCACAGTTGACCAGTGAAATATCTAGCATTGTCTGTTAGAATGTTTAGTGGTTTTCCTGTTTTCGGTATGAATTGTTTTGATATGCGTTGTATCATCTGTTTGGCAGTAGTGGTTTTCATTGGAAACAATTTCACATACTTAGTAAAGGTATTGTAAACAGCTAATATATATTTCATTCCACCGCGAGCCGTAGGTAATGGCCCTGCGATGTCCATTGACACAATTTGAAGTGGCTGTATCGGAATAATTGGATGGAGTTCTGTTTTGTTGCTTCTATTGTTGGCTTTAGCTTTCTGACAAACGTCACACGTTCATAATATCTTTTGGACCACGCGTTTACTATTCGGGATGTAACAATATCGTTCTATTATTGCTACACACTTCTGTATTCCTACATGTCCCCATGCGTAATGCGTGTACCAGATAAAATTTTGTGTGTATTTGTACGGGATACACACGCACCAGTTTTCTGAGCCGGTGTCATTTCTGTGGTACAATATGTTGTTCTACACTTTGTACCGCGAATTTTCGCTGTTAACTTTCTTTAATATTAGTTATCGTTTCACTTTCATCCAGGTATGATCATCGTCTTACAGCTGTCCTACATTCTTGCACAGGTGCAAATATTCGCGACGGTATGGTTGCGATGTCATTAATAAACCTTTATATTCTGACGCTCGCTCGATCATTTCACCTAGCTATGACATGCCTACTGGTAGACGCAATAAAGCGTCCGCAATGACATTATCTTTCCCTTTTATGTACATAATTTTTAAATTGTATTCCTATAGTACTAATGCCCAACGGGCTAGTCTGGCATGTAATAGTTTGCGGGTTAATAGGAAGCTTAAGACTCGGTGATCACAGAACAATTTAATTGATTTGCCATAAACATAATAATGAAATATTTGCAGAGCCCATACAACACTGAGTGCTTCCATTTCGGCCACCGAATATGCTCTTTCACATTGAGTAAGCACTCGGCTGGCAAAAGCTATAACTCTTACTTCCTTGTTCCCATTGGTTTCTTCTACTTGAAACAGACATGCTCCTAAACCATAGGATGAGGAGTCGGTGGCTATACAAAAATCCCGGGTCATATCCGGATGGTAGAGCATTTGTGCATTCACTAAGGCTCCTTTGATCTCTTCATAAGCTTGCTGACACTCTGAGGACCAGTTCCATGTGACATTTTTTCGAAATAAGGTGAGCAAGGCTTCATTGTTGAGCAGCTGATTCGGCACAAAACGTCGGAAAAAGGAGACTAGTCCGATAAATGATTTTAACTGTTTTTTGTTTGTGGGCTGTGGGAATTCTTTGATCGCTTGTATCTTCTTGGTAACAGGCATTATTCCGGAAGGTGATATGATGTGTCCATGGAATTTTAGCTGATCCCTCCCAAATTTTGATTTTTCAAGATTTGCAGTTATTCCTGCTTCTGCGAGCTTATTTAACACTCTTTGCAGGATTTCTATATGTTCTTCCCATGTGCTTGTGGCCACTAGACGGTCATCCACGTAAAGAGTAACTTTTTCTAGCAAGTCTGCGCCTAGCGCTTGGTCCAATGCCGTAATGAATACGCCTGCGCTTATGTTGAGTCCAAACAGTAACACTTTGAATTGATAACTCCTTCAATTGAATACGAAGGCGGTGAATTTTCTAGATTCCTTGGTTAGCGGGCTTTGCCAGTAATTACTTCGCATATCTATCGAGGTGAGATATTTGACTCCACAGAACTTCTGTATTTGTTCTTCTAAATTCACCGGTCTCGTCCTAACGGGTACTATAATTTTATTAATGTTCCTGGCGTCTAGGACAAGTCTCATTTTTCCATCTGGCTTGGCTACAACTACCAGCAGACTGCTGTACGGCGAAAGGGATGGTTCTATTATACCCCACTGCAGCATTTTTTTTTCTTTGTTAACTGCTTCCATTTTCGTCCACGGTACTGAATATGATGCTTGGCCGAATATCGCATGGGGAAACACAACTATATTATACATATACCTTTTGATGATTCCAGGTTTTTCAGAGAAAACATCACTGTAGTTATTCAATAACTGTGCGAGCTGCTTTCGTTGGGATTCAGTTAGATAACATGATTCTTTTGCTTTGTTGTTAAAGGTTTCGGTCCAGCGAAGCGTTTCGTTGTGAGCTGCGTCCGAATAATATTCTCCCTGGCCCCTTAAATTGCTGCTTAATTGAAATATGGGCATCTCTTCGCTTTTTACTCGTACGCTCGGGTAATCTTTACCGGGTGTACTTACTGTTCGTGTTAAATCTAGTAGAATCTGCTTATTTTCATTCAGTAGGGAGATCTTCCCGTTGGACAAATCAATTTTTGCTTTCTTCTCGCTCAGGAAACCTCCCCCCAGGATGCAGGTTACTCTCAATCCTTTGACTACGAGAAAGATAGATTTTACGTTATCTTCCCCTAGGCATAAATTTACCAGCACCTGATACTGAACGTTTTGCGCTTGTGCTCCCATGGCTCCAATGACTCAGCAGTTTTGTACAGGCGGTTTTGGCTCAAGGTTTTGAATAGATCATAGCTCATAACATTAGTAGTGGCACCTGTATCTATGTATATTTCTACCGACAATTCATTAATTCTAGCTTTTATGATGGTTTGTACTTCAGTTATTTCTTTTTTGTTACATTAGTTTGATTCCATAAGTAAATCATGTTGTGTACTGTTTCCATCTTGGTACCTCAGTAATAATATATTATTTTGTGTATTGTTTATAGGTGTGCCCCCTGTTTTTTCGTCGACCATCAATTGGGAGGTTATTGTGGCCGTTGTTCGTGTGACGGTCTTGCACTATGGTGTTTTCCGTCAGCGGGCATTTCTACTATCCTTACGCTGCTATTCGAGTCTGTCCATGTTTGTGGTATTGCGTTAGTATTCTGCATAGAATTCCTATTGTCACACTGGTACTGGTTACCGTTAGGAGGCGGTGGTGGTGGCATAGAAGTTTGCATCCACTGCACCGGGAAAGCGCGGTTGTTGGCACTGCAGCTTTGTTGTGGCCATTGACCTTCATTTCGACGTTTGTTGTTGTAATTATTATTAATGTTACTACAGCCGGGATGTCCTCTATCTTCCCACCTACGTTTTCGATTGTAAGATGGTTGACCGTTTTCGTTCTTCCTGTTTTGTTCTGCGGATTGATCTTCCTTTCCATTTCCGTGGCTTCCAAAATTGGAATTGTTGTTGCCATTTTTAAACTTGCGTGGTGAACCATTACTGTTCTCGCGGTCTTTATTTATCCTATTTTCTTCCTGGGAGAGATCGATTTCGTCCAGCACAGACAAGTACTGTTCCAGGTCGTTTTCGGGTACATTTATTAATTTGTCTCGTATATAACCGGGCAGTCGTAATTTTAAGATTCTGATCACATCACGGGCTGATATAGGGTCATCCCAATATCTAGCTTTGTTGATATATTTTTCAAAATATTTACGGAGTGTTCCCAGTTTGTGATTGTACATTTGCAGGCTGTGTACGTCAGTCCTCAGGCGTTCTTGAATAGCCTTAGACCAGTATCTGTCTAGAAAAGATTTTTCAAATTGTGCCACGCTATGGCAATTTTCTATGACTTCATTTGCCCATAAAGCAGCGTCGCCTTGTATGTGTGCGATTATGAACTGAATTTTTTGGCGTATATTCCAGGCACTCGATAATACATTTCGGAATCCTTTTATGAAGATTACCGGATGCACTGTCTTCTTTTCCGCGTTAAATACTTGAAATTGTCTGTGTTTTATTAAGCTTTCATCAATGTTATTGCTTGTGGAAGTAGAGGCTGCCCCCACGGGGTTATGAATAGGAATGATTCCTGTAAATTGTATATTTTCTCCTTCGGAATCGCTTTTTTGATGGTATGAACTGCACGTAATGTTCTCATTAGCGTTCACGTTCGTAACAGGCGTGCCACAGTTGGGTAAGGCGTGCCACAGTTGGTAACCATTTGCAAATGTGCACGCTCGAATTAAGTAATGCAGTGTGTCATTTCTTGCTACAACAACGGTACTGGCAATTTGTATCTCGCTTCGCTTTTTTCACCTGCGTGTGGTAGCGGGTCTACTGTGGGTTGTTTACATACAGCTGCTCCGTTAGTTACTTTTTGCAGAGCAGACGGTATTTTGCTTTCTACACGTTCTGTGATCTGGCTTTCTTTTTCAGTGAATCAGTCATGGAACTCTTTTTCTACTTTCTGGGCTTAATCATTTAAATGCGTTTCTATGGTTTCTTTTTGTGTCATTTCTAAATTGTCCATTCGGTTCGCAAGCTGTTCTACTTCGTCCCGGATGACTGTGTGTGCCGTCTGAAGCGTTTGCACATCTCATGCTATGTTGCTTACAATGTTCGGCAGTTCGGCTTGGGCTTTCTTTATTTCTGTCATTTCTGAATGTATCTTTTCGAACATTGTACCTAAACTTTCTGTTAAGACGTTTTCTCTTTCTTCGTTTTGTTCCCTTATCTGATTGACTAGCTGTTCGTTCTTTTTCTCTAATTTCCGTAAAAATTCAGCAAATGGATCCGGTATTGGTGAGCATACCGGTGTGGCAGTTGTTCTAATCATTGGAAAATTATCACTAGCCCTGCTAGTAGCACCTATCGGTTTTACTGTTTTCGTCTGCTGGCTACTTCCTGGCATATCACCGGAAACTACATTGTTTACATTTTCTTTCCCCCCCCCCCCCCCCCGATCACTATTAATATTTAGTAAGTCAGTGTCACTATTCATATCGCTCAATAATTGCACATTATTTGTAACATTGGACACATTATCTGGGTGCAAATCTAACACACGTCCAACTTTTCCCATAATGACGATAACTTTCACTGGGCTAACTACAAAAATTGTTTCAAACTACAAATGCGGACTAAGTTCACAAGTCAAACTGCTTATTATTTCCAAAATCACAAAATATTAATATCTGCACCACTGTACACCAAGTACCATCTGTGATACTATACTTTGATGATACGGGCCTATGTAGCAAGCTTTTATGCATAGTGGTCCTTACCTTGATTTCTTTTTTCTATCTCGTCCTCTCAGGGTCTATACAGTTCTTCTCCGCTTTCCTCGTTAAAGTTTATACATGAAATGGAATTTGATAGATATTAGAATACATACAATGCATGTTAACAATTACATACATACAAACCCTAAAAAAAATATTTTATCTCTTCGGGCCCCACGTAACAGGGCGCTATTTATTATATCTCTTAAAAAAATAATGTAACTATTTATTTAGAGGAAACACTCTCCTAGTAAATTTGTTTGTCCTTTGATTTATCGTGATATGTTACTGATTTTTAGTGAAGTTAGTTTTTCCGTTTAGCTTTCAAAAAAATACAAAAGAGATATAATAAGCAAAATAATGAATTTCATAGGTTGCCAATTACGTATTGTATCTGGTTTTATCGAGCGCCAGGCTCCCTACAAATTACTGTAAATGCAATAGCGTAGTATTACTCAGCTCTGAAATTATTACTATCACAGAAAATAGACAAGTTTTTAATAAAATTATTTCACTGGATCCCTTCAATTAATCTCACTGAATATTTTAACATAATTTCTTCCACTCCGGCTATCAGACATTGTGCTGTGAAAAATTTTTTTAAATGTACCGCGTAATGGCGGCTAATTATTAACAGTCAGAGATCACTGTTACTCACTCCGCAGCAGCTGGAAACATGCTAAATAATTTTCATTAAATATTCTTTTCATAAGATAAATGTGGCATAGGTTCTTGAAATAACACACGGAGATCACTTTATACTAATATATTCTTACTAGGACACAGTTTACACCATTAAATATTTGCAATTACGTTACGACAAAAACAAATGCTAGCGCAGCACAATAGCTTGCGTACCTTATTCCAGCTAACACC
This sequence comes from Schistocerca americana, assembly GCF_021461395.2. Classification (NCBI taxonomy): domain Eukaryota; kingdom Metazoa; phylum Arthropoda; class Insecta; order Orthoptera; family Acrididae; genus Schistocerca; species Schistocerca americana. The sequence continues at coordinate 897,954,439 of NC_060121.1, forward strand.
AGAACGAACAGAACAAAACAGACTAGACAGAAGAATGAGCATTGCATTGTATTTTATACTCTTACAAAGATAATCACATTATAATCTCATACAATAAAAATAATGTCTTTTCTGTATTTATCGATCTGTATTGTATATTTTTACAGTTAGTGTTATTACCTTTCACAGATAAATCGATGTTTGTAGTTCATTTTTATTTATGTTTCACCTCGATAGTGGTGAATATTGCAAAAGGGACACTACAATATCTGAAATTATTTTTAATTGATGCCTTTTTCACATTCCTTCCATACATGATTAACATATACACATTTCTGAGCAATCTTTTCACCTTTAATTTGCGAAAGGAGGATAAGAAAATTTTAGATTTTTATGCAAAATTCAGAATTGTGTTTCGAAATATGAGAAAACATAGGATGTTAACTGTCTTGAGAAATGATAACTTGTAGAGACTATCAGTAATGACATTAATGGCTTAGCTTCTTGAACTAGCCAATATTGCTCCACAAAAATGATAGAATCTGAATTATTTTGATTTTTTACAAATTATTTTCCGCAAATCTCCGACCGTGTATGTTTTAAAAATTGCAGGATATTGTTTGGTCATTGCGCTGATGGAAGGTACAGTCAGAAAGTGCAGTATCTCTTTGTGCAAAACTTGAGAAATTATCAAGTCTACACCTAAAGTAAAAAAATCAGACACTTAAATATTTAAAATGTTTGCTGGCCTGGAGCAAAATGGAGTAAAAGTAGCGGAAAATAGGTTTTCTCAGTCAAAGTGGGTGGGTGGGTTAACAATTGTTGATTTTGTTCATGCATTTTATAACAAAATGAGACATGGAAAATGCATGTTAGCTTCATGCTTTATTACTATTTATTATATTTATTATTTATTTATTATTTATTTTATTTTTCAAAATTATTACTCTCTTCTGTCCTGATTTTTACTTTTTTACGACGTTGCATGAACTAGAATCGTCTACACTGGTCCAGGGTTTGAAATGTAAAGCGACGAGTCTCTTTACTTTACTAGACAATCAATTGATAGTCCATGTTTTTTTCCCTGGATGTGCATTTTAACCACTGTATAGTAAGTCTGCTGAAGGAACTCCAACTGTGACAGTCAACACCACACTGCTGCACAGCGTTCATTTGTTTTTTCACCTGCTCCTTTTGTAGCGAGTCCGAATACGGGAAATACGAACTGCTCACTGATCAGTTGATGACTGCTATTTGAAAGCATGTGTTTAATCACGAGGCGTCAAATCTCTTACAGCTCACGAGACGCGGTAGTTACCTGTCCCTCCCCCCCCCCCCCCCCCCCACATCACTGATTGCCGTACACAGAAGTATAGCAGTTCCTGCACAGTGAATGTGATGATACCACAGTTAGCTAAGGACCAAAGAATTTCTGCAGTAACTCAGCTACATTTCCACCAATTAATGTGAAGAATTTTCCACTTTTCTTAAACACAACTTTCTTGTCTGTTTTTATAGACCACACATCTCACCCTTACGCTAAACCATGCCCTCTGTTACATTATGTGTAATATTCAAGACACACACACACACATACACGTATATATATATATATATATATATATATATATATATATATATATTATTATTATTGGTGTTTTGCCCTTAAAGAGCGCATTTGGACTAAACTACATGGCCAGTTCCTTTTGCTGCCTTCCTTGCTGCCCAAACTTCCCTCATTCGCTCGCTGTGTTTCTGTTTCCGGTCCTCTGTCCATGCTTCTTGTCGGCTTCGTGTCTTCGGCTTCATCTTGATTGCCTTTTTGGTTGCCCATATTTCTTTCATCTTCTGGCTGTGATTTTGCTTGCGTTCTTCGGTCCATTTTATGCCTGTTCGTTTGTCGCATTGTATCTCATGTAGTTTACTTTTCTTAATGATGTTTCTGAACTTTATTCTGTCGTTTATTGTGTCTGCTGTTATGTTGAGCTGGTTCAGGTCGTTTTCTACCTCTGCCACCCATTTGTTGTTTCTAGTGGTTACCCAGTCAAAGATCTGTTTGGTCAGCCTGTGTGATGGCATTCTGTATAGGTGTCCATAGAATTGTAGTCTGCGTTTTCTAATCTTTTCTGTGATTGTCTCCGTATGTTTGTACAGTTCCTCTGTAGGTTTCTTGATCCATATTCCATTGTTGTTAGTTGCGCCAAATATTTTCCTAAGTATTTTCCGTTCTACTTTTTCTAATTGTCTGATACGTGTATGCCCTCGGATTAGTGTGGTCTCTGCTGCATATAGTGCCTCGGGGAGCACCACCGTGTCGTAATGGCGTAATTTGGCTTTTTGTGAGATAGACTTCTTGTTGTAATGATTCCACACTACTTTGTATGCCTTGTCCAGTTTAGTCTTTCTTTCTTCATTTGAGTCTCTGTTATGTCCACTCATTTGTAGTGTTTCACCGAGGTATTTGAAGTTTGCTGTTTTGTAAATCGTGCCATACTTTGTGTTCAGAGATGAGAGTTTCTTTGTGCTCATAAACTGTGTCTTTTCGTAAGAGATCTGTAGTCCAGTTTTGGAAGCGATTTCGTGCAGTTTTTCAATAGCGTCTTTTGTTTCCTTTATACCTTTCGTGACAATCGCCAAATCGTCTGCAAAAGCCAGGCATTTAATCTGTAGGTTTCCTAAGGTTATCCCCTGTTGTGATGTTTCCCATTCTCTTATGACCTTATCTAACACCAGATTGAAAAGGAGAGGTGAGAGGCCATCGCCTTGTCGGACACCTGTGCGAATTTCAAAGGGCTCTGATAGTTCCCCACAGAACTTTACTTTGGAGGTCGTGTTGGTTAAAGTTTGCTCTATGATAGCCCGTGTTTTGTTGTCTACTTTGTATTCTGCTAGAATTTTGAAGAGAGTTTTCCGGTCGATAGAGTCGTACGCCTTTTTGAAGTCAACAAAGGTAATGATCAGGTTCTGTTTGTGTTGTAAAATCATTTTCAGGTTCCAAATTTGTTCCGCACAAGACCGCCCTTTACGGAAGCCTGCTTGGTATTCCCCAATCAAGTGGTCGGTTTGGCATTCTAGTCTGTTCAGTAAAGCTTTAGAGAGGATCTTGTATGTGACCGGTAGTAGGGATATTCCTCTGTAGTTGTTCGGGTTAGTCTTGTCACCTTTTTTGTGTAGTGGGTGTATCAGGGCAGTTTTCCAGTCGTCAGGAATTTTCATGGTCTTCCAGATGTCTTCCAAGATCCTGTGGATGTCTATGGTGAGTTCTGGGTCTTGTAACTTCCAGATTTCCGCGATGATGCCATCTTCTCCTGGTGCTCTACGATTCTTGAGTGACTTTATTATTTCTTTAACTTCTTCTAGAGTTGGAGGTTCACTATCTGGATTGTATGTGCTCGTTTCTGTCATCATTTCTTCCATGGGGGGGTCCGTGTTGAGCAGTTTTTCAAAGTACTTTGCCAGAATGTCACAATTGTTTTTGGTATTGGTTTCTAGGGTTCCATCCGGTCTTCTGAAGCACAAGTTGGGTGGTTGATATCCAGTCATGTTTTCTCTGAACGTTCTGTAGAAGTTTCTTGTATTGTTCTTCATGAAGTCTGATTCGATCTCTGTCAGTCGCCGTTTGTCATACTGTCGTTTTTCACTGCGAATGATTTTGCTTGATTGCTTCTGTGTTTTCAAGAAGTTCATCCAATTCTCTTGGGATATATGGCAACTAAATTTTTTCCATGCACTGATTCGTTGGTCAATAGCTTGGTCACATGTGTGGTTCCACCAACGGTGTTTCCGTGTTCGTGGTGCTTGTGCTAGTTTCATGGCCTCTCGGATTCTTCGTGAAAGTTGTGTCCAGTCTGTCGTTTTCTCCATTTTAATTTTGTGTAATATTTGTGTCTGGTTTAAAGTAACGTATTCTGGATCTGGTCTAACAATTTTGTTCTTCTGGAGCTTTTTCTTGGGCAAAGGACGAATCCTGATCTGTAGTAGGTGGTGGTCTGAGTCGAAGTAGCATTTACGGGTGTCTATGTTCAAAATTTCTTTTTGTGAGTCTTTCTGCACTATTACGTGGTCGATTTGTAGTTCTTGCTTTCCGCTGGGGAATTTCCATGTGGTAAGTTTTCGTGTTGGTTTCTTGAATTTTGTTGACATAATGGCGAGGTCGTGGCTTTTGCAAAAGTCTATCAGATGTTTTCCGTTTTTGTTGGTGTCCTTGTGTGGAGTATGTTTTCCTGTGATATGTCTGTATATCTTTTCTTTTCCGAGTTTGGCGTTGAAGTCTCCCAGTATTATTTTGACTCTATGTGCAGGAATTTTTCTGATAGTTTCTTCCATTGTCGTCCAGAAGTCATCAATTTCGTCCGGGTTTTTCCTGTTGTAGTCATTAGTTGGTGCATGTGCGTTGATTATTGTGTAGGATTTATTGGCTGATTTCACTGTGATGGTGCTGATTCTTTCGTTTGGTGACGAAAAGTCGATTATGCTGTCCGTGATGGACCTGTGTACTGCAAATCCTGTGCCAAAAAGCCTTAGGTTTTTCAGTTGTCTCGATGGTTTTCCTTTGTATATTCTGAAATTCTCCGTGTTGAAATGGTCTTCGTCTGTGAATCGTGTTTCTTGCAGTGCACATATTTTGATTTGAAATTTTTCGAGAGTGTCTGTCAGTTGTTTCATCTTTCCTGTCTTCATCAGTGTGTTCACGTTGAGTGTGCCGATGTAGTGTTTGCGTTTGGTCTTGAGGGAGTTTGAGAAGCTCCGATTCTTCTCATGATGTCCGTGAGCCCCCGGAATCCGATGCTCACGACAATCCCAGTCTATTGACTGGGGCCCGGGGTAATGAGATTTTTCTCGTTGTACCATCATGATGTTTAGTAGTTGGATGTATGGCATGCTGCCGAGTACAACCTGACTTTCCAGATCAGGAGGTTGGTTGAGGCCGCCACTGACATGTGGAGCAGACGCCTTTTGTAGCCGCCCACTGTGGGAACAGACGCTACTAGTAGTTTTGGTCCGCCCCGAGTATTTCATTTCCTCGGTACCACCTATATCTAGGAGGCATTCCCCTATCCGCCACCTGGGGAGGCGCTCGGTTGCGGGTCTACTAACCGCCCCGACACTGGCTGACACTGACGGCGGCGGTGCACAAATGCTGCGCAGCTAGCGCCATTCGACGGCCAACACCGCGGTTCCTGGTGTGTCCGCTGCTGTGCAGTGCGTGTGATCATTGCTTGTACAGCCCTCTCGCAGTGTCCGGAGCAAGTATGGTGGGTCTGACACACCGGTGTCAATGTGTTCTTTTTTCCATTTCCAGGAGTATATATATATATATATATATATATATATATATATATATATATATATATATATATACACTCCTGGAAATGGAAAAAAGAACACATTGACACCGGTGTGTCAGACCCACCATACTTGCTCCGGACACTGCGAGAGGGCTGTACAAGCAATGATCACACGCACGGCACAGCAGCGGACACACCAGGAACCGCGGTGTTGGCCGTCGAATGGCGCTAGCTGCGCAGCATTTGTGCACCGCCGCCGTCAGTGTCAGCCAGTTTGCCGTGGCATACGGAGCTCCATCGCAGTCTTTAACACTGGTAGCATGCCGCGACAGCGTGGACGTGAACCGTATGTGCAGTTGACGGACTTTGAGCGAGGGCGTATAGTGGGCATGCGGGAGGCTGGGTGGACGTACCGCCGAATTGCTCAACACGTGGGGCGTGAGGTCTCCACAGTACATCGATTTTGTCGCCAGTGGTCGGCGGAAGGTGCACGTGCCCGTCGACCTGGGACCGGACCGCAGCGACGCACGGATGCACGCCAAGACCGTAGGATCCTACGCAGTGCCGTAGGGGACCGCACCGCCACTTCCCAGCAAATTAGGGACACTGTTGCTCCTGGGGTATCGGCGAGGACCATTCGCAACCGTCTCCATGAAGCTGGGCTACTGTCCCGCACACCGTTAGGCAGTCTTCCGCTCACGCCCCAACATCGTGCAGCCCGCCTCCAGTGGTGTCGCGACAGGCGTGAATGGAGGGACGAATGGAGACGTGTCGTCTTCAGCGATGAGAGTCGCTTCTGCCTTGGTGCCAATGATGGTCGTATGCGTGTTTGGCGCCGTGCAGGTGAGCGCCACAATCAGGACTGCATACGACCGAGGCACACAGGGCCAACACCCGGCATCATGGTGTGGGGAGCGATCTCCTACACTGGCCGTACACCACTGGTGATCGTCGAGGGGACACTGAATAGTGCACGGTACATCCAAACCGTCATCGAACCCATCGTTCTACCATTCCTAGACCGGCAAGGGAACTTGCTGTTCCAACAGGACAATGCACGTCCGCGTGTATCCCGTGCCACCCAACGTGCTCTAGAAGGTGTACGTCAACTACCCTGGCGAGCAAGATCTCCGGATCTGTCCCCCATTTAGCATGTTTGGGACTGGATGAAGCGTCGTCTCACGCGGTCTGCACGTCCAGCACGAATGCTGGTCCAACTGAGGCGCCAGGTGGAAATGGCATGGCAAGCAGTTCCACAGGACTACATCCAGCATCTCTACGATCGTCTCCATGGGAGAATAGCAGCCTGCATTGCTGCGAAAGGTGGATATACACTGTACTAGTGCCGACATTGTGCATGCTCTGTTGCCTGTGGCTGTGTGCCTGTGGTTCTGTCAGTGTGATCATGTGATGTATCTGACCCCAGGAATGTGTCAATAAAGTTTCCCCTTCCTGGGACAATGAATTCACGGTGTTCTTATTTCAATTTCTAGGAGTGTATATATATACAAAACTCTAAGCAGAAAGATTCATAAACACATCTACATCTACATCTACATTTGTACTCCGCAAGCCATCCAACGGTGTGTGGCGGAGGGCACTTTACGTGCCACTGTCATTACCTCCCTTTCCTGTTCCAGTCGCGTATGGTTCGCGGGAAGAACGACTGTCTGAAAGCCTCCGTGCGCGCTCTAATCTCTCTAATTTTACATTCGTGATCTCCTCGGGAGGTATAAGTAGGGGGAAGCAATATATTCGATACCTCATCCAGAAACGCACCCTCTCGAAACCTGGCGAGCAAGCTACACCGCGATGCAGAGCGCCTCTCTTGCAGAGTCTGCCACTTGAGTTTATTAAACATCTCCGTAACGCTATCACGGTTACCAAAAAACCCTGTGACGAAACGCGCCGCTCTTCTTTGGATCTTCTCTATCTCCTCCGTCAAGCCGATCTGGTACGGATCCCACACTGATGAGCAATACTCAAGTATAGGCCGAACGAGTGTTTTGTAAGCCACCTCCTTTGTTGATGGACTACATTTTCTAAGCACTCTCCCAATGAATCTCAACCTGGTACCCGCCTTGCCAACAATTAATTTTATATGATCATTCCACTTCAAATCGTTCCGCATGCATACTCCCAGATATTTAACAGAAGTAACTGCTACCAGTGTTTGTTCCGCTATCATATAATCATACAATAAAGGATCCTTCTTTCTATGTATTCGCAATACATTACATTTGTCTATGTTAAGGGTCAGTTGCCACTCCCTGCACCAAGTGCCTATCCGCTGCAGATCTTCCTGCATTTCGCTACAATTTTCTAATGCTGCAACTTCTCTGTATACTACAGCATCATCCGCGAAAAGCCGCATGCAACTTCCGGCACTATCTACTAGGTCATTTATATATTTTGTGAAAAGCAATGGTCCCATAACACTCCCCTGTGGCACGCCAGAGGTTACTTTAACGTCTGTAGACGTCTCTCCATTGATAACAACATGCTGTGTTCTGTTTGCTAAAAACTCTTCAATCCAGCCACACAGCTGGTCTGATATTCCGTAGGCTCTTACTTTGTTTATCAGGCGACAGTGCGGAACTGTATCGAACGCCTTCCGGAAGTCAAGAAAAATAGCATCTACCTGGGAGCCTGTATCTAATATTTTCTGGGTCTGTTGAACAAATAAAGCGAGTTGGGTCTCAAACGATCGCTGTTTCCGGAATCCATGTTGATTCCTACAACGTAGATTCTGTTTTTCCGGAAACGACATGATACTCGAGCAAAAAACATGTTCTAAAATTCTACAACAGATCGACGTCGAAGATATAGGTCTATAGTTTTGCGCATCTGCTCGACGACCCTTCTTGAAGACTGGGACTACCTGTGCTCTTTTCCAATCATTTGGAACCGTCCGTTCCTCTAGAGACTTGCGGTACACGGCTGTTAGAAGGGGGGCAAGTTCTTTCGCGTACTCTGTGTAGAATCGAATTGGTATCCCGTCAGGTCCAGTGGACTTTCCTCTATTGAGTGATTCCAGTTGCTTTTCTATTCCTTGGACACTTATTTCGATGTCAGCCATTTTTTCGTTTGTGCGAGGATTTAGAGAAGTAACTGCAGTGCGGTCTTCCTCTGTGAAACAGCTTTGGAAAAAGGTGTTTAGTATTTCAGCTTTACGCGTGTCATCCTCTGTTTCAATGCCATCATCATCCCAGAGTGTCTGGATATGCCTTTCGATCCAGTTACTGATTCAACGTAAGACCATAACTTCCTAGGATTTTCTGTCAAGTCGGTACATAGAATTTTACTTTCAAATTCACTGAACGCTTCACGCATAGCCCTCCTTACGCTAACTTTGACATCGTTTAGCTTCTGTTCGTCTGAGAGGTTTTGGCTGCGTTTAAACTTGGTGTGGAGCTCTCTTTGCTTTCGCAGTAGTTTTCTAACTTTGTTGTTGTACCACGGTGGGTTTTTCCCGTCCCTCACAGTTTTACTCGGCACGTACCTGTCTAATACGCATTTTACGATTGCCTTGAACTTTTTCCATAAACACTCAACATTGTCAGTGTCGGAACAGAAATTTTCGTTTTGATCTGTTAGGTAGTCTGAAATCTGCCTTCTATTACTCTTGCTAAACAGATAAACCTTCCTCCCTTTTTTTATATTCCTATTAACCTCCATATTCAGGGATGCTGCAACGGCCTTATGATCGCTGATTCCCTGTTCTGTACGTACAGAGTCGAAAAGTTCGGGTCTGTTTGTTATCAGTAGGTCCAAGATGTTATCTCCACGAGTCGGTTCTCTGTTTAATTGCTCGAGGTAATTTTCGGATAGTGCACTCAGTATAATGTCACTCGATGCTCTGTCCCTACCACCCGTCCTAAACATCTGAGTGTCCCAGTCTATATCTGGTAAATTGAAATCTCCACCTAAGACTATAACATGCTGAGAAAATTTATGTGAAATGTATTCCAAATTTTCTCTCAGTTGTTCTGCCACTAATGCTGCTGAGTCGGGAGGTCGGTAAAAGGAGCCAATTATTAACCTAGTTCGGTTGTTGAGTGTAACCTCTACCCATAATAATTCACAGGAACTATCCCCTTCTACTTCACTACAGGATAAACTACTACTAACAGCGACGAACACTCCACCATCGGTTGCATGCAATCTATCCTTTCTAAACACCGTCTGTACCTTTGTAAAAATTTCGGCAGAATTTATCTCTGGCTTAAGCCAGCTTTCTGTACCTATAACGATTTCAGCTTCGGTGCTTTCTATCAGCGCTTGAAGTTCCGGTACTTTACCAACGCAGCTTCGACAGTTGACAATTACAATACCGATTGCTGTTTGCTCCCTGCATGTCCTGACTTTGCCCTGCACCCGTTCAGGCTGTTGCCCTTTCTGTACTTGCCCAAGGCCATCTAACCTAAAAAACCGCCCAGCCCACGCCACACAACCCCTGCTACCCGTGTAGCCGCTTGTTGCGTGTAGTGGACTCCTGACCTATCCAGCGGAACCCGAAATCCCACCACCCTATGGCGCAAGTCGAGGAATCTGCAGCCCACATGGTCGCAGAACCGTCTCAGCCTCTGATTCAGACCCTCCACTCGGTTCTGTACCAAAGGTCCGCAGTCAGTCCTGTCGACGATGCTGCAGATGGTGAGCTCTGCTTTCATCCCACTAGCGAGACTGGCAGTCTTCACCAAATCAGATAGCCGCCGGAAGCCAGAGAGGATTTCCTCCGATCCATAGCGACACACATCATTGGTGCCGACATGAGCGACCACCTGCAGATGGGTGCACCCTGTACCCTTCATGGCATCCGGAAGGACCCTTTCCACATCTGGAATGACTCCCCCCGGTATGCACACGGAGTGCACATTGGTTTTCTTCCCCTCTCTTGCTGCCATTTCCCTAAGGGGCCCCATTACGCGCCTGACGTTGGAGCTCCCAACTACCAGTAAGCCCACCCTCTGCGACTGCCCGGATCTTGCAGACTGAGGGGCAACCTCTGGAACAGGACAAGCAGCCATGTCAGGCCAAAGATCAGTATCAGCCTGAGACAGAGCCTGAAACCGGTTCGTCAGACAAACTGGAGAGGCTTTCCGTTCAGCCCTCCGAAATGTCTTTCGCCCTCTGCCACACCTCGAGACGACCTCCCACTCTACCACAGGTGAGGGATCAGCCTCAATGCGGGCAGTATCCCGGGCAACCACAGTCGTAGTCCGATCAGGGGATGCGTGGGACGAGCTGGCCGTCCCCGACAAACCCCCATCCGGACCCCCACAGTGATGCCCACTGGCAACAGCCTCAAGCTGTGTGACCGAAGCCAACACTGCCTGAAGCTGGAAGCGAAGGGATGCCAACTCAGCCTGCATCCGAACACAGCAGTTGCAGTCCCTATCCATGCTAAAATCTGTTTTGCAAAGACCGTCTGAACTAATCTACAGAGTGCGCAAGCAAATCGACAAAATTTAAACGGTTATTAAAATACAAGTAAATGCAGTAATGCTGCTACTTGCGCACTGCTGACACTGCTCGGCGGCGGAAGAAGACTACGCGAATTTACACTATTCAGGTACTAAAACGCGATGCTACACTCTCAAATACTATAATATTCCCGAAATTTATGGATTAAACAATGCAAGTACCAAAAACACGCAAAGAAATTAAGAATTAAACTATGTAACAAATGAGTGAGCTAGGAGTATACGATTTGCTGCTGCAGCTGCTTATCCAGCGGCGGCAGGGAGCACACTGACTGTGACCAACCGACACTGGCCGTTCAAAACAAAAATAGAAGACAAGCGACTACGCGAATTTACACTATTCAGGTACTAAAACGCGATGCTACAACTCTCAAATACTATAATACGCCCGAAATTTATGAATTAAACAATGCAAGTACCAAAAACACGCAAAGAAATTAAGAATTAAACTATGTAACAAATGAGTGAGCTAGGAGTATACGACTTGCTGCTCAGCTGCTTATCCAACGGCGGCAGGGAGCACACTGACTGTGACCAACCGACACTGGCCGTTCAAAACAAAAACAGAAGACAAACGACTACGCGAATTTACTCTATTCAGGTACTAAAACGCGATGCTACAACTCTCAAATACTATAATACGCCCGAAATTTATGAATTAAACAATGCAAGTACCAAAAACACGCAAAGAAATTAAGAATTAAACTATGTAACAAATGAGTGAGCTAGGAGTATACGACTTGCTGCTCAGCTGCTTATCCAACGGCGGCAGGGAGCACACGTTCAGGCGTGTTCATAACAAACAGAAGAAAGCTGGAAAATAGGGTTGACAACATGCCTAGATTACAGTGTAAGTTAAATGCTGAAAAATTTCTAACACTTTACATACAGAAAATTTGCCCACTCTGATTACACCAACTACTAACATAATAACCATATAGTATGATGTGAAATGCTCATAAATGTTGTGATGGCAGTATTCAAGTAAAAATTTGTAAAGTTCATTAAAATACGACTTCTTAAAATTTTTATTAATAAATTTTTAAGGTGTGTGGATAGCTGAATCAGGAAAAACATTGTTGACAGTTAGACAAGTTGTTGTTGATGGTAATAAAACAGGAAGATTAATACTGGTCTTTTTCGCAAGTTTCTAAGTCAAAAGAAAACCTTTAAGTATGTGTATCAACTAAGTTTCAACATACTAAAAGGGAGATTCAAAGCAAACTATCTGCCACGCCTCCAGTACTTTCGGTTCATTATATATATATATATTTTTTTTTTATTTTTATTTTTTTTTGCCGGCCGAAGTGGCCGTGCGGTTAAAGGCGCTGCAGTCTGGAACCACAAGACCGCTACGGTCGCAGGTTCGAATCCTGCCTCGGGCATGGATGTTTGTGATGTCCTTAGGTTAGTTAGGTTTAACTAGTTCTAAGTTCTAGGGGACTAATGACCTCAGCAGTTGAGTCCCATAGTGCTCAGAGCCATTTTTTATATTTTTTTAGTTCCCTACTATATTAAGCGTTATTTATAAAAAAAACATTCCGGAATGAGATTTTCACTCTGTAGCGGAGTTTGAGCTGATATGAAACTTCCTCGCAGATTAAAACAGCTTTAATCTGCCAGGAAGTTTCATATCAGCGCACACTCTGCTGCAGAGTGAAAATCTCATTCTGGAAACATACCCTAGGCTGTGGCTGGGCCATGTCTCCGCAATATCCATTCATTCAGGAATGCTAGTCCTGCATGGTTCGCAGGATAGCTTCTGAAAAGTTTGGAAGGTAGGAGACGAGGTACTGGCGGAAGTAAAGCTGTGACGACGGGGCGTGAGTCGTGCTTAGGTAGCTCAGTTGGTAGAGCACTTGCCCACGAAAGGCAAAGGTCCCGAGTTCGAGTCTCGGTCCGGCACACAGGGACCTTTGCCTTTTGCGGGAAAGTTTGCTATCGTCCGAGCTACACAAGCACGACTTACGCTCCGTTCTCACAGCTGTACTTCTGCCAGTACCTCGTCTCCTACCTTCCAAACTTCGCAGAATCTCTCCTGCAAACCTAGCATAACTAGCACTCCTGAAAGAAAGGATATTGCAGGGACATGGCTTATCCACATCCTGGAGGATGTTTCCAGAATGAAAACTTCACTCTTCAGGGGAATTTGCAGTTATATGAAACTTCCTGGCAGATTGTATGCCGGACCGAGACTCGAACTAGGAATCCTTGACTTTCTCTTGAAAGTGCTCTATGTCCCGAGTTCGAGTCTCGGTCAGGCACACAATTTCACTTTGCCAGGAAATTTCAAAATATACATTTTTCACTGGCCTTTACCATTTTTAAAAACCAAGAGAGAATTAAAATATTTTATTTCTGAACATAAATGGTATAGAAGTGTAATATTTGTATTGTAGTAGAGAAATTCATGACGCTAAATGTACATGAGGTGAAGTCGCCCACATGTATTGTAACTAAAACTTACATGAAATATATATAATACATAGGCAGTTCTATAAATCGGGGTTCCAGATTATCTGTCGTATTCTACAGACGTACTTGTCACAATAGCTACGACTTCCCATAATCAACTAAATAACTTCATCTCGAAGCTGACTCACATAGCTATAAATTTCCACGTGTGTAAGAGAGAGCGTCCTTATTTCGTAAAAGACGCACAGATTTAGGCTTCGTTAATTACTACCTGGGAAGACGAAGGACTTGCGCTCACTAACCACTACGTGGTACGCAAAATCAGGAATTTATCAAGGACTTCATCTCAAGGAAGTTACGAGCGCAACGCGTGTTTCATAGTAACCCGCTATTGAACACATATGAGTTACGTCGCCGAGGGGCGAGCATAGCAGCAGCATACGAAATCGCTCGAAGCAATACGGCAAGAAACACCACAGTACTGCCACGCTAGTTTATAAAACGTATATAGGCTATGGTACACTCATAAGACACTGCGAGGTAAAGCATTTATGTAATAAATAAACAAGGTAGGGTAATAATTAAATAGTTGGCTTGTGGTCACGTGGATTTTGAAGATTTTAATTATCAATTTGGCGAATCAATGTACAGAATACTGTTCAGATACCTTAACTGAGAGAAGATTAGTAAAGACAGAAATACTACAAAACTATCTCTCGCTCTCTAGCACAAGCTCAGCACGGCAAAAGCGCATACCAACAAGGAATTCAAATAGCGGCAACGAGGCCTACCACAGGTAGTGTCTCGTCCACAAATGTGTCAGCCACAGACATACATTGCCATAGTGGCAAATAAAAAAGAAGGGAGTTGTCACTTCGTCATAAACATGAAGCCGACGGCCGACGTCGTGTATAGTCCAAAACATTAGGTTATCCTTGTTTATACCTCCATAGTTCACCGTGGTGATACTTCCCCGTGATGTCGACTCCTCGAACGTTGGGGATATCTATGAAGTTTTGTGGTCGTATCCAAAATAGCGTCTGATACTTTGATTACATCGAGATGTAGTCCTATCATCAAAAATGTCAGCCTGTGTTGATTGAAGGCGTAATAACACAGCATATCGTATTATAAAGTGCAAAGGAAACACATTCTGTTTGTAAGTGGAGCCGTTCAAGCGATACTCGCCTAATCTCTGGGCTCGTGCATCCAAAACTCTTCTTAATCCAACATCGAGGTCGCAATCTGCTTTGTCGAGATGAGCTCTCTAAAACAATTATACTATTATCCCAAAAGCAAATTAATATTAAGACTATAGCTTACGGATCAAGATAACGAACATAAATCAAGGATTTAATAACGAAGAGTTTATTTATTCTTCATGTCACTCAAACAAAATATTATTATTAAATATAGAAAGACCAGCGAAAGACTATGTAAAAGCTATATAAAAGTAAAATATATACATGAACTATGGTTGCACTATTTACTTTTATTCATCGGTGTGTTGATCAATCTGTTCCAAACCACAGACGTTGGGACGGCCGAATCACACTGTCTCCAGGTCTCGTCAATCGCAGTCCTCCCCTCTCAACAAACTGCTACGTGATCGCTCTGATTGTTCGTGCAGCATTTCATTCACTCCCTAAGTTCCTCCCGCTGATAATTATTCATTGTTCACAGTTCTTCCCTGTTTAAAAAACGATTCTGGCTAGAACAGCCGGAGACAGCGGTCTCATAGATATATAATTTGTGTGTGTGTTTTGAGTTTGTGATTGAATGAATGTATGTGTGTGTTCCATTTCCTTTGTGAAGAAGGCTTTGGCCTAAAAGTTATGTGAACACTCATTTCGTTGGCGTGTAACGACCTATCAACTTCGCAGTATAGTTATTCCATTATGAAGTTTGTTGTAAAAACTCCACTGCACTTCAAATGAAACAATGTTGTACGTAATTATAATACTAGGAGAAAAAATTAAATTCATTACTCTACATTATGGTTGTCGGTATCACTAACAGGGGTACACAATGCTGCAACCATAAATTTTGATCACTTACGCAGTGATACAAATTGCCTGACAGACGGCAAAATAGAATTTGAATCTAAATTGAAAACGTTTCTCTTTGACAACTCTTCTTATTCTGCAGAGGACTATCTATTGTTGCAATATGTATATGGTGATGGGTAGAGTTTCTATCTGTCTGCCTTTAGGAAAAAGCAAAACATTAATAAATGATCAACATGGAGGCATATTATTAAAAAAACCTATTAGTTTACAGCGACTCATTCCACAAAGGTACGATTTATCTCGCGAATGATGTATGGAACGTAAACCTAACTAACTATTGCCATAACACAAAGTATGCTAGAGACTTATGCATTTAGAAAACCTCAAAATGAAATTTAAAGGTAAAATGTAGCGAATAATGGAAGTAGACGTACATTCAGATTGTGATATGTTTGGTTATTCCTGAAAAATAATCAAATAGGCTACTATAGTAACTGTTGGTCTATATGTTGGAAATGTAGGCTTAAATGTTCACAGGTTTTTTATCGTTACTAAAAATGACTTACACACATGTTACAGCAAAATATTAATTTTACGGTGTCCAAGCGTGTGAGACCATTCGATTAAATTCATTTATAGTATTGTTCATTGCTGGAACATGTACATCTTTTTTTTATTCTGTAAATTGCTATTATTAGTCATAAACGGAATGACGCATCGTAGGTAAGATTTCAAAGTGGAAGCATGTGTAAACTACAGTGAAACCTGTGCACTGACAATCTAATAAAACGAGAACGCTATTCTGTGTGGAGGTGTACCTATATGCAGTTACGTTTCTTTGACAGTTCAATAATCGTTTACTTTATTGACATGCATAAGACACGATTACGATAGCATGCCTTGTCTCTTTCCCCACTGCACACTTTACTTGCTAGCAACGAACACGTAGGTTAGTGTTTTGCAAACGTAAACATTGAAAATATTGTGAATACGAGTTGAAAGCTGAAAATGTAACTAACAACAAGCAGTAACAGTAAGCAAACAAGCATTGGTTCGGAGATCAAGATTCGTTAGTTATCATTAAAAATATTGTGAAAGTGGAACTGAATTAACTACGAAAGTATTCTTTTTACATCACTTCCTTCTCTTCTTGGTAATTCGAAATGTATCAACAACAAAAAGTTACATTAACAAGGCCAAATTTCTCGTATTACTAGAGCAAATACGCAACTGAAGAGCAAAAAGTTATTCGAAATTGCCTTCCTGATACTGTTATTCGTGAAATCACTTTAGTTTGTAGTATGAAAATGGTTGTTCCGTGCACACGACAGAAATAATGAACAAAAACAGGCGTAAAAAGTAGTCTGCTAATGTTTTGGCCCATTTAAGATGGCGGCAGGCCCCGCCCATACTGGCTTCAAAACGACGTACAGCGTATGTCTGTAGCGCCATCTCCCTACTTTTTATAGCCCCATGGGAATACCACATAAAGTATGATTGGTGTCACTAAAGCCAGCACTTTAGAATCGCATTGCGGCGGCAAGCGCAAAGGACGTCTAAGCAGCTATTTGTTTACTGATGAAACAGTCGTAAGAAATGGGATGAACTGATATAGCTACGTTAGCTTTAGAGTTTCGACATAATGGTCAACACATAGGTCGTGTTTGGCTGTAATTTTTCGTACAGAAAACAGAAGATACAAGGAAAGAAACACTTCTCATGGCAAGCATAACTACAAAAATCTTAAGTATTTTTGCTTTTGTACAGTATGTAAGCCTAAATAAGTTTATCTTATCTGAAAAACCGGCAGTGTTTAAGTAGTTCGCGTATACATTAAGGAGATTAATCAATGAACTCGTATTAACAGATGTAGCCCAATGACGTGATTTTAAGCAGTGTTGATAAACTTCGGCTTTTTTCGAGTTGTGTATTCGTTATGAAAGTGCTTATGTGAGTAGTAAGTGCTATTTGTGATGGATAATAAGACTCTTTATTCATTTGAGTGTTACTACGAAAACTACGGTCTGCTTTAAACGTGTGTACATGTAACCTGATGTTCTTCTCATAACACCATTCTGCAAGGTATCTCTTAAACTCAACTAGTACGCAAATATTTGCTCAACTGAAGAAGTTGTTTAGATCGTCTCGTAAAGTGCACGACATCAGTTCATTTCATAAACTCGTAGTAGTGCCATTCACAAACTTTCTGACGCGGCCATCGTACCTCACCAAACCTCAGGCTTCAGTGAAAGATGCGTCTTTGTCAGTCTAGTGCGTCTGTGATGGCTGCCAGCATGTCTTTCTTTCCTCTGTTTACGCTCTCATGTCAGTACCCAAGATAAACCACTTGCCTTGTGTCATAGATGCAGCTCAGTTCGATAGTCACTTGTCTTACTGAACCACAGATAATGTGATATCTTCGACCAAAAGGAAAGACAGAGTATATGCGAGAGATGAACTGTTTACGACAGACGGAAAGTGCTCTTCCTGCCCGCGCATGCCAAATACGAGGATTGTCCAGAAAGTAAGTACCGATCGGCCGCGAAACAGAAACCACAGTGAAAACCAGAAACGTTTTATTTGTAACAGTTAGGTACACCTTCCACCTACTTCTCTACATACTCGCCCCTCCAGCTTAGAGTTTTGTCGTAGTGTTGTATAAACTTTCCAATATCCTCGTCATAGAAAGCAGCCGCCTGTGCTTTAGGCCAGTTATCTGCACTGGTCTGCAGCTCGTTGTCTGTGCAAAAATCTTGTCCTCACAGCAAGCGGTTCTCGTGAGCAGAGATGAGACTCAGGGGGAGCCACTTACAGACTGTATTGTGGGTGATCAAACACCTCTCATCGGAAACGCTGCAGGAGCGTCTTCATTGCCCCTGCAGTGTGCGGCCGACAATTGGCAAGAAGAAGGAACTGCCCGACAGTTGTGTTATGTGGGCTGCATGACACAGGAGAAATCTCTAACCAGGCCCTCATACTTGGCGTGAGACACTATTCCCTACGCATCTTTACGTGCTCACTGTTCACTCAAAACTGATAAGAGCGACGCGACACGATCGACGGGCATACTAGGAAAACTGACCAACACATCTGTTCTAAGCTTTACCGGATTTTCCCAGTGGTTTTCATTTCACGAGCGATCGGAACTTACTTTCTGGACAACCGTCGTATGTATGTGAATTTATTAAAATAGACTTGGACACTGAAATATCAAATAAGTATCTAATCACACAGTGTTACTGAGTCAGTCTCGCGTAGCAGGATGTTCTTACAATCTGTTGTTGAATTGATAAAACTAATTTAATTAAAAATCATTAGAGACATAAAAAAATGGGAAGATGAAGCACTGGGGAGCTAACCGTAGCAGTAATGTCGCTTCTCTTTGAATTATTGCGAATTACTCATAGTTTTACATCATTTTTTTTAAATACCGATTAAAGAAACTGTATGAATATATTGATGTCTAGCACTGAATCAAAAACAACTGAAACCCGCTTATTAATAAAACGCAAATCATTCGTCTCTGTTAACCACCATTCCTGAGAGGGGCGACATCAACCATTTACACATCTGTAACATCGCATCAAGATAGACGACACGCAGGCAGTAGTTTCTCTATGGCAGTTAACGCACTACTACATGGAGAGCCAATGTACTTTCAGCACCCCCCCCCCTCTGTCTCCCCCCCTCTCTCCCCTCCCTCTCTCACCGCGCGCGCGCGTGTGTGTGTGTGTGTGTTTGTGTGTGTGTGTGTGTGTGTGCGTGTGTGTGTGTGTGTGTGCGTGTGTGTGTGCGAGAGAGAGAGAGAGAGAGATAGAGAGAGAGAGAGAGACAGATAGAGAGAAGGGGAGGGGGAGAGAGAGAAAGAGAGACTGTCCCCATAACGGACCAAATCTCACCCAGTCCGCTTGAATGCCTTGTGCCGAGAGCGCTGAAATTGAAGAAACATTGATATACATGTGAAAGTAGGCCTTCTCGGTGTATACTGCTGATGAAATCTTCTCGGGCTTCCATCCGGGTAGCTGCGTCGAAAATCCGCGGCGTTTCGATGAGTGTCTTTCTCATTCTCCGCCAGATCATTCCTACAGGTACGATCTTACAAATTACGTAGATATTCATATGGAACATATTTCTTCAATTTAAGGTGTGATTCGTTTAAATTTCTTGGCTGGAGATTTGCGTTTGTTCTGAACATTTGCGCTGTAACGCGAAAGTGTCCGGCAGTACTCCGGCGACATCGATGCATTCCATCGATCCTGGTAGCGTGACCCCATGACCAACATATCATCATGAAAACTTTCACCTCGGTCGCCGGTTGAACCTATGGAGAAGATGACGTTAGTCGAAGAAATGAATTATGAGTGTACTGTTGCAATTCACCTGACGCGAATGCACTTCTGCACAAGATTCACGTAGTCACATGCATGTCTTTCACTACCACTCCCTAAGTCTTGGAAGTGCCTTTCAGCTGTGAGTTACGAGTGGACTATTGTACACAGCTACCACGACTAACGACTGAATGAGTTGCTGAATGTTACTGCTTAGTTGCGGGAAAGCATTTGCATCTTCCCTACTGTAAAGTAGGGTCGCAGCTTTATATAAAACGGGGGCACGATAGATTTGTCCCCCTCAGGCGACAGCGCGCGCACACACACACACACACACACACACACACACACACACACACACACACACACACACACTTACTTCTTCTTGGATGTATTCGCTTTCTGATCGAACATTTGTGCTTACGTAGTGCTCTGCGTACACCGTCCCGTCTCTCTTGCAAATACAACGGCAGTGCCTGGTTTACCCCAACTGCATTAGCATCCGAATAGCGATTGCTTTCAAACAACCACATACGCGCTAGTTGTGCTCATGATGGCTTTCACTCTCTCATGCTTCTTTCAGGTGGGCAAAGTACCGAAGAGGTATACTCAGTGCAGTAATGCCGCCGCCAAACTTGCCTTCTAGCACCTGCAGGTCAGAGCCTGGACATCAGGTTACTTAAGCAGCATTACGGAGGAAGTTAAATCAAAACAAACAAAAAAATCCCTTTGGTGTAATCGCCTTCGAAGATTACAACTTTTCCGTCGGCAGATACTTAACAAACCTTTCAAACATTCAACAAAATGGCCGACGAGTGAGGGGTTAGCGCAAGACTCTAATAATCACGAAGTCGCTGTTTCTTTTTCACTAGTAGCAACATGTTTTGAAATTTTATTTGAGTTTTATATATATATCATCAAATGAAAATGTTAACTAACAAATAATGAATCAAAATTTTTAATAAAAGTAACAATTTTTATTTTTAATTACTAATCACCTTAAAATGCAAGTTTATATAATAAATAAAAAATTGATAACAGAAACCGAAATATCAAATTTTTTTATTTCTAGAATACTTAACAGTATTATTTAAGTACATCAAAGCATAACATATTGCTTTAAATATTTTTAATTATTTTCATTTGCTTAGCAATTAAAAATAAAACGAAGTTATTTGTATCAAAATTGTGGTTCAATATTTGTTAAACAACATTTCCGTTTCGTAATAAATACAGATTTAAGGAAAATAGAAACAAGTTACCATTAATGACAATCGAATCAATGACATTGATTACTCGACTTTTGCGCTAACCATTCACTGAATATACATTTTCTTTATATGCTCTAGTTTTTTGGACTTGAACACAGTCGGAACGTTTGAATTTTTTTTTGGGGGGTGGGGGGTGGGGGGAGATCATATCGTGTTACTTTAGGAAATTTGAAGTGTCCTGAAAATCCGACTCCTTTTCTTGAACTAAGCTGAGTACATAACTGATGTAACTTCAATCAAAATTTCCTGAAACTATTTCCCTTTTTATACAAAATTTTCACCCATTAATAAATATTAACGCTATCTGATTGTAGTTCAATGAGTAACTTTAGGAAAGCTTGAACATCTATTTAAGTGAATGCAACATCATTACCAACGTTATCTAATGACCTCATACTAAACCCTCACCCTCCCTTATAGAAAGGGTATGTCCAACGAGAATGTAAAACCTCTCTCTTTATGGTTTAATACATATTGATAATCAACATGAATCACTGTAATCATCCGACATATTCAGAATCCGCAGGAATTCGTGAATTTCTCAACAACATAAACTTACCTTACACTTCCTGAAAATGCATGCAAAGAAAACATTCCTACTGATGGCACCCTGTCCGGTAAAAGATTCCGCCGACGGCAGAATGCGTCAAGTAAATAGTCTTACGTCGGCTACCGATTTAGTTAAGAAAAAGTGAGTCGTGTGAAAACTCAGGAAAAACTTAATAATTTCTGAAATGACAGCGGGATGTAACGGATCTTCAAAGCCTCCCGAATACAGCAAGTAAATTTACAATTCTTATTTGTTACGCCAAACAGGAAATGTAATACTTGAAGAATCTGCATGAGGAAAAGTAGAAAAATTATATAAAGAGAAATAGGAGTATTGTTACTTAAAAACAAAGAATACTGTGTGTAACATTTTCAACTGCTGTAGACCTGTTGTCCGGAGTTGCGTTTAATATAACGGCACGTTGAAAATTTTTACTTTTGGACTCTGTAATCACAACTGAATGAAACACATTTTTGCGCGATAGCCGATGGTACATTATGACACACACACATAAATTAACACACAAAGTGGCTAACATATTAAATAAACAGGGCTTCCAAATAGCATATAAAACTGTGCAAACCCTCCAATCAAATTTATGTCAACCAACAAGCAAAAGAGAGAAATTCCAGGTATCAGATATATACGAAGTTGAATTTCAAAGTTGTTATAGGATGTACATAGACATTGCATGAAGGAATTTTAAAACACGGTACAAAGAATACATGAGGTGTTGGAAGTAAGAAACATACCAATCCTCATTTGAAAAGGACTTAAAACGCCATAACCACCACCCTACATACATGGAACAAGACATGAAAGTAATCAGAATAAACAACTGTGAAAAATATCTTTTGCAAATGCAAGGCTTTCACACCCAGAAAGTTACTGCTGAAAACAAATATGTGATAAGTCAGCAAACACACATCTGCACAGATTCTCTACTGCACTGAATAAAAGAAATTATAAGATAAAAAAACTCATTCCATTTTCACATGCAGCGACATTAACAACAAATACATACCGTCTCTCTCTCATTCTCTCTCTCTCTCCTCTCTCTCTCTCTCTCTCTCTGTCTCTCTCTCTCTCTCTCTCTCTCTGATCACACACATAAAATTATAACAAATAAATGAAAAATAGTCATACCAATGCAAGTACCACTTCACACAAACACAAACACACACACACAATTATATATATATATATATATATATATTGTTCGTATGTATTCGCTAGATGATTTGTCTTGTTGATTGAGTTAAGGTTTTTCTAATGCGCAAAATATATGAACAATAAGGATTTCGAAATATTGCATCATAAAGATTGGTCACCTACAAATGGCCCTTATATATATATATATATATATATATATATATATATATATATATATATATATATATAGCATCAAAACAAGTGTTCAGTTCGTAGTGCTGTGAAGTCTGGAAAGCTAGACTTCAAATGGGAATTACAAGAAGAACAACAGCGCGAAAAATGGAACAAAAGCACAACATATAGAACTACATCCACGGAACCTGTAAGTACAATTTTAAATTATTAGTACGTCATAGAAAAGCCAACCACCGGAATTATATCGGTCCAAAAGTAAAAATTATCAACATATCGTAATAATACTGTATGTTTTTAAGCAAGCTCTGTGCTGGTAGGATGTAAACCATAACGCAGAAGTTTCGTGCGTTTATTCTTGTTCGTATGTATTCGCTAGATGATTTGTCTTGTTGATTGAGTTAAGGTTTTTCTAATGCGCAAAATATATGAACAATAAGGATTTCGAAATATTGCATCATAAAGATTGGTCACCTACAAATGGCCCTGAGGTATTCATTTTTCGTGCTTAATGCTGACTAGCCTTGTCGTTACATATGCAAGGGAGACTGCGATTGCTACGAAATTGAGTGAGAAGGGTAATTAATGTTTTTATGCAGTAAAAAATGATAGAATTTCTAACTATAAATACCAGTGATACTGTCGAGACCCTTTTACTAAAGTAGAAAAAAATAGTTAACGCTGTATTTATTATTCCATCAGAGGCTTCTATTCTCGTAGCCAAGACAACTAGAGTATGTACGCTTGGTGTAGCTAGTGGGAAATTTGAATGCTATTTTTAAATATTTAATCTGTTTAGCTGTGAGCCAGTGGTAATTAAACATTGGCGTAGTTAAATACTGTGGGCCCTTTCATAAGAGAGTCAGTAACAAATTTAAAAAAAGACAGTTAAATATGGGCGTCATGTTTTTTTATCAGGTTCCTCCATACGTGTCACTATGTTGTAAGGTGTCAGGCAAATCCAACACCTTCCATGAAAACCCTGACATGATAAGCAAATCCAGTAGTATGTCACATAGCTCCGAATAAATCGTGACATTAAATTAACCAAAGTAATACGAGTAATGAGTGAGCAAATGGAATACCACAGAATAACACAAGAATGCCTAAATGCATGTCATACCTTCCCACCGTGAGACAGACGCAGTTCTGAGGGGAGAAACGAGAACAGAAGCGGAGAGCAGAACCGTGTTAAGCTGGAAGGCCTTACGATAAGGGACGGACACCCACGTCGCCAGCTAACCGCTAGGACCACCCCAGCCGCAAGTTTTAGCGTGAGACTTTTTCGCGTCTCTGTTACGTCAGGACCACCCCCCAGCCCATGTTAAAAGATAGAGCCCTCCAGAAGAACAGTATAGATCTTACGATAACATTAAAAGGACCACACCAGCTGCAAGTTTTAGCGTGAGACTTTTTCGCGTCTCTGTTACGTTGCAAACTTTAAAAACATTGACCCACTACGAAAAGTATAACGTTTCTCATTGGATAGACAGAATTTTTGTAGGCAGAGCTTAAGGTTAACATTGAGACCCTGATTGGTCAGATGAAAACACAGCCAGATAGTTTTTTTAAACCAACTTCGGTAAATTGTAGTAGGGAGAAGTTAGGAGAGAGTTGCATACGAGATGGCGAGGTGAGCGGAGCTGTGCTGCCCTCCGCCCCCTGACGAACACTGACAAGGTAATGAACGCACGCGATGCAATAACAGCTCATAAAGCTTCACTCAGAACTGCAGAAGTCTCATCTGTTACACCCCTTTGTGCGTAATACTAGTGACGATCGTCAATTAAAGCTCATGGTGTTCACATTTGCCACTTGAACTAAAAATCTGAAACGTGATGATTTATCTGTTATATAGTTATTGAGAAGCCACATCAGCCACTGTAATTTACGACAAGTTAGATAAGTAATTAAAGATAATTGAGGGTCACTGTAGACCATTTTGATAGTTTTCTCTTTTGCGAAACTTAATTTAAACCTGGATTATAGATGTGATATGGTATAGGTCATCCTTCGATCCATTGTAGAACTTGGAAACCCATTCAGGGAATATTCATTCACATCTTTGTTGAACGCAGTTGGTTTTTACCATCCTGTATTAAAACATTTCCTTTTATCAATAGTGCAATTTATAATCAATGTTTTGTGAGTAGAACAAAATTTCCAATGGTAAACTTAACTGCTTTTTCGACTTTATTTTACCAACTAACTAAAAATAGGAAAGCCTTGAACCGCTTCCACTAGTATTAAGATGCTTTTACAGGGAGCGCAGTGGAGCTGACGCTGAAATCATTAAGTATTTGGTTATATCGTCGCTAGTCTCACTGAACTCTTCTGAACTCTACATGTCATGTGTGGCCTGACGTCTCCTTACCAGCAACAGGTCCCAGGTTTTAACTAGTCAAATCCCTAAGAAACACGCTCAGAGCGTCGTTGCGCGAAAGTGGTAGGGAGACACGATATACACTCCTGGAAATTGAAATAAGAACACCGTGAATTCATTGTCCCAGGAAGGGGAAACTTTATTGACACATTCCTGGGGTCAGATACATCACATGATCACACTGACAGAACCACAGGCACATAGACACAGGCAACAGAGCATGCACAATGTCGGCACTAGTAGAGTGTATATCCACTTTTCGCAGCAATGCAGGCTGCTATTCTCCCATGGAGACGATCGTAGAGATGCTGGATGTAGTCCTGTGGAACGGCTTGCCATGCCATTTCCACCTGGCGCCTCAGTTGGACCAGCGTTCGTGCTGGACGTGCAGACCGCGTGAGACGACGCTTCATCCAGTCCCAAACATGCTCAATGGGGGACAGATCCGGAGATCTTGCTGGCCAGGGTAGTTGACTTACACCTTCTAGAGCACGTTGGGTGGCACGGGATACATGCGGACGTGCACTGTCCTGTTGGAACAGCAAGTTCCCTTGCCGGTCTAGGAATGGTAGAACGATGGGTTCGATGACGGTTTGGATGTACCGTGCACTATTCAGTGTCCCCTCGACGATCACCAGTGGTGTACGGCCAGTGTAGGAGATCGCTCCCCACACCATGATGCCGGGTGTTGGCCCTGTGTGCCTCGGTCGTATGCAGTCCTGATTGTGGCGCTCACCTGCACGGCGCCAAACACGCATACGACCATCATTGGCACCAAGGCAGAAGCGACTCTCATCGCTGAAGACGACACGTCTCCATTCGTCCCTCCATTCACGCCTGTCGCGACACCACTGGAGGCGGGCTGCACGATGTTGGGGCGTGAGCGGAAGACGGCCTAACGGTGTGCGAGACCGTAGCCCAGCTTCATGGAGACGGTTGCGAATGGTCCTCGCCGATACCCCAGGAGCAACCCCATTTGCTGGGAAGTGGCGGTGCGGTCCCCTACGGCACTGCGTAGGATCCTACGGTCTTGGCGTGCATCCGTGCGTCGCTGCGGTCCGGTCCCAGGGCGACGGGCACGTGCACCTTCCGCCGACCACTGGCGACAACATCGATGTACTGTGGAGACCTCACGCCCCACGTGTTGAGCAATTCGGCGGTACGTCCACCCGGCCTCCCGCATGCCCACTATACGCCCTCGCTCAAAGTCCGTCAACTGCACATACGGTTCACGTCCACGCTGTCGCGGCATGCTACCAGTGTTAAAGACTGCGATGGAGCTCCGTATGCCACGGCAAACTGGCTGACACTGACGGCGGAGGTGCACAAATGCTGCGCAGCTAGCGCCATTCGACGGCCAACACCGCGGTTCCTGGCGTGTCCGCTGTGCCGTGCGTGTGATCATTGCTTGTACAGCTCTCTCGCAGTGTCCGGAGCAAGTATGGTGGGTCTGACACACCGGTGTCAATGTGTTCTTTTTTCCATTTCCAGGAGTGTAGAACAACAGACACCACGCAGAATGTTAGAATGTTGCAATACAAAAAAGTTTTTACGCAACCACCCTGGCCACGCCGTAACAGCACTGAATAAATTCCAACAACCCGAGGTAACCTCATAAGAATCAAAACACGTAAAGTGGCGTTCAGAAGAACTTTTTATTATTATTCAGTGAATAAGTACGAAATTTCCACAGTAAAGATAAATTTGGCCTACAGCGAAGGACATAAGGTACTTTTACGCAAACATTGGAATCAGAAGAAAAAGGAATCCCATATAATCTCATATTTCCATAGTAATACTTTTACTTTGTAATGTTTAAATGTCAAATCTTGATATTTGTCACAGGAGATTATCAGCGAACCTTAATTATAAAAATAGGCTTATTTTCCCTCTGTCGATCACTATTTTTTAAATTTCAAACTGCCCGGTTGCGGACTGTCATCCGTCTTCACATAACATCTCGAAGTTAGGGAGTAGTCTGTCCTAATAGAACTACCTGTTCACAGTCATATGAATATATGATAGTGAACTGATAGCTCCATTAGGACAGACTGCTCTGCAACTACAAGATGTGATATGAAGATGGTCGACTTTGCTCGAAACCGGTCATTTTGAAACAGAGAAAAAGTAACAGACAGAAAATAATCCTATTTTGTGTTTAGCAGTAATTTATCATGCATATTTGTCAAACTTCAATGAAACATAGGGGTATTTTGTAATGATTTATCACTATTTCGTTTGTAAAAGCTCTGTTATTTCTTTGTTTCAGGTAGGTGGTGTGGATACTACGATGACTTTATTGCAGCACTGCAACTGGCAGTAAGTAAAACCGAAAGTTATTTTAGCCTTACTGTGTCTTGTTGAAAGCTGTGCCCTTTAAGAGTTGTTGATGAATAAAGAAACCAGGTACAAGTGCGTCTGCAAATCTTTATTTTAATGTCATTATTAGTTTTGGGCTGTAGCGTTCATCTTTAGATGGCAGACTCTTAATTACATTTATTAGTTCACAACGTGCCTTTCGCTCCAGCACTGTATAAAAATATTAGAGATATGTGGATAGCAAAAAAAAATGGCGATGTGCCAGCATTTGGTCAGATACAAGCTGAAAGAGTTATATGAGTTTACGTTTGTTCTGGAACACAGCGTTTCTTCTTTAGGGTCTTAGGCTTTTTCAGGATGAGGTAAAAATGTTGAAGTGTAAAAGAAAAAATAAGAAACGAAGAGAAGACCACGTACTAAACAGAACAGTGTGATATTCCTTTTCACACCTAGTTGGGCTTGTACATACTGTCTAAATGTAAAGTTCCCTACGATCATATTCTGAGATGTTTGCATGTTGAAGAGGCCAAGGGCATGTTCGAAATCTGTCTGTTCCTAAACCTTTTAAACTCTATGATATATGTGCAATGATAGTTTATTAAGCACAAACTGCAGACACTGAAACACGTCAGGTTCGCTAGTCTGTTGTGGTTCCCTGAGGGAGCGCCCCTTTTGGGGTAGTGAGTCTAGAGCTCTCGAGGCAGACAGACGTTTGTGTGTTAAAAGTCCTCAGTGCGTCAAGAGTTTGTATAGGAACTTGCAAGATTAATGTATGCGGCATACAAGGGACGGCTCAATTAATGTACTGTGTACTTCAGAATATGTGTGTTGTGAAAATCGTACAGTGCTGACTTTTCGCTCATTGCCATGCGAGGTAAGATCGGAAAGAGCGGACGAGTTACAGCTGCGTGAATGGTTTTGAAAACAGTTAACATAAAAATGATAGGGGAGAGACTGACGCTAGACAGCCAGTGGCTGCAGAAAAATTAGAGAATAGTACAAATATACTTGTTTAATTAACTGAAGCCAGCTGCTACAGCGATTGGTCATAAATATGAATGCTTGAAAATAAATATAGATGTTGGTCAAGCCTGCCGGTGCCCTCTTGTATTTGACCACAAACGGCACCTATGCAGTGTCCTAAATACATTGAAAGTGTCAGTCGTGGTCAGAATAGCGTTCTGTGAAGTTGTAGATGCATTATAACGGAGCTAACTGAATTCAGGCAACGGCCTTGGCGCAGTGGATACACCGGTTCCCGTCAGATCACCGAAGTTAAGCACTGTGGGACGTGGCCGGCCATTGGATGGGTGACCATCTCGGGCGCCATGTGCTGTTGCCATTTTTCGGGGTGCACTCAGACTCGTGATGCCAATTGAGGAGCTATTCCACCGAATTGTAGCGGCTCCCGTCACAGAAAACCATCATATCGACCGGGAGAGCGGTGTGCTGACCACACGCCCCTCCTATCCGCATCCTCATCTGAGGATGACACGGCGGTCGGATGGTCCCGATGGGCCACTTGAGGCCTGCAGACGAACAAATTGTTGGCTCTCGTATGATGGGTGCTCCCGTATGTTCAAGGCAGACGCAATGTTTGGTGTGTCAAGAGGCACCGTGTCGCATATTTAAACCATATACAAGGAAAGAAGGCCGCGCTGAGGTGGTCGCGCGGTTTGAGGCGTCATGTCACGGATTGCGCGGCCCCTCTCGCTGGAGGTTCGAGTCCTGCTCGGGCATGGTTGTGTGTGTTGTTCTTAGCATAAGTTAGTTTAATTTAGCTCAAGTAGTGTGTATGCCTAGGGACCGATCACCACAACAATTTGGTCCCTTAGGAATTCACACACATTTGAACATTTGAACAAGGATAGAGGAAAAACATCATTCGCTAAATGACAATGCGGACGAAACTGTGAGTTCAGTTATCGTGATAGACGGTCGTTGAAGAGGACTGTGATGAACAATAGGGGGACGACAGATGCCAAAGTCACTGCAGAACTGAATATAGCACTGGCGAACCTTGTCAGCACCAAAATAATGAGAAGGGAGCTCCACAAGCAAGGAATTGCAGAGCGAGAAGCAATTCCAAAACCACTCAGTCAGTGATGCAGGTACAGGTAAATGGAGAACGTGATGCTGAAGCCATAAAACGTGTACTACGGAGTAGTAGAAGAAACTCATATGGTCTGACGAGTCTTGTTTCAGACTGTTTCCAACTTCCGGCCGACTTTAAGTCCAAATAGTAAAACATGGCAGCCGTTCAGCGTTGATTTTGGCAGCCTTATCATGGCATTCCTTGGGCACCATGATTACTTCGCAAGGGCACATTACCTCCGAGGATTATGTGATCAGTTTGGCTGATCAGGTACATCCCATAGTAGAATGCCTGTTCCCCAACGGCGATGCGGTGCTCCACGACGACAGAGATCTTGTACACACAGCTAGAATCGTGCAGGATCGTTCTTGTGAGCACGAGGATGGATTTTCGAGTCTCTTCTGACCACCACAGATACTAGAGTCAACATTATTAAGCTTTCGTCGTCTACTTTGGAGAGAAGCGTACGTGATCGCTTTCCACCTGCATCGTCTTTACCTGAACTGGCCACTATTCTCCAGGAAGAATGGTGTAAGATTCCCTTAAAAACGATACAGGATCTGTATGGACCCATTCCAGGATGACTGGAAGCTGTTGTGGGTGCCAAACGTTTTCCTACACAACATGTTGCAATTTGAGTGGTTCCGTATTTATATGCATCCCCTGCATTTGTATAGCTGAAAATCTTGCCTAATATGTTTGTCATTAGTGCCAAAGGCAGTGTGGCACTCCTTTTACTAATTGTAGCCGGTATAGTGTTTTAAGCCATTGTTTGCGATTACGTATGTTACATAAAAGTGTGAAGTGTCTGAAATAGCGACAAAATGTCTGAGATAACGTGAAATTTCCCTCCCACCGAGTACTTTCACTTCGACTACTATCTGCTAATAATGCAACTTCAATACGTCTCAAAAAGAATTGTCAAACCAAATACTGCAAAATTAAATATTAAAATGCATATAATACTGTGTGGCGTACTCATTCGTTCTTTTTTGTTGATCCGCTGCTGCAACAGTCACTGAGTTACTGTATGTCCACTGTAACTTGGTGTTCTATGCGAAGAATGACTAAATCGAGCATTATGTTTCAGTACTTTTTATTATATCACCTAGTTTTTAACTATTTTATATACACTGATGTAATGATAGATCACTCTTCTTATATATTCCATACAATTTGTCAAGTCTGGCATGCTTATTGCACGAAAGGACTCACGTAAGCAATTACATGCTTCTTCCTAAGACACTGACGTACACCTTACTCCATCGAATGACCATAAAGTACTGACCTTTAGTGCCAACATGGCTGCCCCTTGTATATACAATTCGGAACAATCCTCGGTATTATTATAAACGGTTTTTCAATAAAATTACAATTAAAATTGTTACCTCAAAATGAATCACTCATTTCAACAACTGCACTAGCTCTTATACAGCAAATACGAAGAAACTCTTAAGTACTGTTCATGATCGTGTCGAGTTTGTTTATCATGTAATGGTTACAAAATGATGATTCGTCACTGATGTAAATTTATTGTTTTGTATGTGCGAGCTGCTGTATTTAAGTACTATCACCGTTCTTTGATTCAAGTAATTTGATCACCCCGAGTTACGTTTCAAAGTGGAGTCACTCTTAACCAGTAATTTTGGCCTTAGTAATAGTGGTAGTTGAAGCTTTGTGTGGAAGTGTAGAATATCGGTCGCCATTCTCGACCGACCGTAATTTCAGTATCTGCAAGTAAAAGCCTGTTTTATTTGTTAGTAGCTTTCAAAGTGCGATGTTTATATAAGCGACTGTTCCAAAATTGTTTACATATTACGAGGCGACATAAACGCAGCCACACAGAACAGATGCTATTCAGTAGCTTTGGCTTGGATCGAACTCAAATAGAATGAGATTTTCACTCCGCAGCGGTGTGTGCGCTGATATGAAACTTCCTGGCAGCTTAAAACTGTGTGCCCGACCGAGACTCGAACTCGGGACCTTTGCCTTTCGCGGGCAAGAGCTCTACCATCTGAGCTACCGAAGCACGAGGCACGCCCGGTCCTCACAGCAGTACTTCTGCCAGTATCTCGTCTCCTACCTTCCAAACTTTACAGAAGCTCTCTGTAAAGTTTGGAAACATCCCCCAGGCTGTGGCTAAGCCATGTCTCCGCAATATCCTTTCTTTCAGGAGTGCTGGTTCTGCAAGGTTCGCAGGAGAGCTTCTGTAAAGTTTGGAAGGCAGGAGACGAGATGCTGGCAGAAGTAAAGTTGTGAAGAGCGGGCGTGAGTCGTGCTTCGGTAGCTCAGTTGGTAGAGCACTTGCCCGCAAAAGGCAAAGGTCCCGAGTTCGAGTCTCGATCGGGCACACAGTTTTAATCTGCCAGGAAGTTTCGAACTCAAATAGCATTATATAATACACTCAGAATGTCAGTTCTCAGAATGTGCTCTATAAAGAAAGTTTTATTTAAAAGACAGAGTTGTATTTTTACTACAGCGACATAGAAAGGAAAAGATCCCATTAAATAACAATATCAATTTTTATAAGCTGAAAAAATATGACTTCCCTTCCCGCAGAACGACGCGAAAGAAATTTTAGTTTATTACGGTATACTGATAATTTTTACTTTATGGACCGTCTGATTACAACTGAATGAAATACAATTTTTGTGCCATACGCGTTTCGCCTTTATTTTCTGGAAGGCATCTCCAGTGGCGGGTTGCGTGGACGATTTTCTACATATTACGCTCCTGTTGCGATTTTGGTGTTGTTCCTCTTATTGCAAATGGTAAATGGCGGTTTTTTCCCCACATTTCACAGCACTAGGAACTGAAACCGCCGGCCGCGGTGTTCTCGCAGTTAAGGCGCTCAGTCCGGAACCGCGCGACTGCTACGGTCGCAGGTTCGAATCGTGCCTAGGGCATGGATGTGTGTGATGTCCTTAGGTTAGTTAGGTTTAAGTAGTTCTAAGTTCTAGGGGACTGATGACCACAGATGTTAAGTCCCATAGTGCTCAGAGCCATTTGAACCATTTTTTGAACTGAACCCTTGTTGTGATGCAATGTTTTGGTTTTATGTGTTTTTGTATTTCAGTCATGTAAGCTACGTATTATATAGGAGTAATATATAGTAGGCTACATCATCCTGTGCTTTAAATAAAAGTAAAATGAACGGGACAAATTTCGAGGTTGTTGCCCTTGACTGAACAAGTGAAAGATTCATAAAACAAAAAGCAGGGAGGAGGATAGTGAATTGGCAAATACTCAACTGTACTCAGACGTACTATAACGATCAGTAGTCATGTACAGGATAATATAGTTAATGTGTGAATACAGTTCATGGCCTATGTACTATTATATTCTCACCAGTTCCAATAGACAAAATAAAACCACAGCACATTATTATTAATTCCTGAGACATTCTTATAAGTGGCAGAGCATTCAGATAAGTCGCTTGAAACTTTGGACGATTAAATCAGGAGTGAATATCGATACCCAAATGTTGGAACTGGTGGGAATATAATAGTACATAGTCCATGAACTGTACTCACACACTAACTACACTCCTGGAAATCGAAAAAAGAACACATTGACACCGGTGTGTCAGACCCACCATACTTGCTCCGGACACTGCGAGAGGGCTGTACAAGCAATGATCACACGCACGGCACAGCGGACATACCAGGAACCGCGGTGTTGGCCGTCGAATGGCGCTAGCTGCGCAGCATTTGTGCACCGCCGCCGTCAGTGTCAGCCAGTTTGCCGTGGCATACGGAGCTCCATCGCAGTATTTAACACTGGTAGCATGCCGCGACAGCGTGGACGTGAACCGTATGTACAGTTGACGGACTTTGAGCGAGGGCGTATAGTGGGCATGCGGGAGGCCGGGTGGACGTACCGCCGAATTGCTCAACACGTGGGGCGTGAGGTCTCCACAGTACATCGATGTTGTCGCCAGTGGTCGGCGGAAGGTGCACGTGCCCGTCGACCTGGGACCGGACCGCAGCGACGCACGGATGCACGCCAAGACCGTAGGATCCTACGCAGTGCCGTAGGGGACCGCACCGCCACTTCCCAGCAAATTAGGGACACTGTTGCTCCTGGGGTATCGGCGAGGACCATTCGCAACCGTCTCCATGAAGCTGGGCTACGGTCCCGCACACCGTTAGGCCGTCTTCCGCTCACGCCCCAACATCGTGCAGCCCGCCTCCAGTGGTGTCGCGACAGGCGTGAATGGAGGGACGAATGGAGACGTGTCGTCTTCAGCGATGAGAGTCGCTTCTGACATGGTGCCAATGATGGTCGTATGCGTGTTTGGCGCCGTGCAGGTGAGCGCCACAATCAGGACTGCATACGACCGAGGCACACAGGGCCAACACCCGGCATCATGGTGTGGCGAGCGATCTCCTACACTGGCCGTACACCACTGGTGATCGTCGAGGGGACACTGAATAGTGCACGGTACATCCAAACCGTCATCGAACCCATCGTTCTACCATTCCTTGACCGGCAAGGGAACTTGCTGTTCCAACAGGACAATGCACGTCCGCATGTATCCCGTGCCACCCAACGTGCTCTAGAAGGTGTAAGTCAACTACCCTGACCAGCAAGATCTCCGGATCTGTCCCCCATTGAGCATGTTTGGGACTCGATGAAGCGTCGTCTCACGCGGTCTGCACGTCCAGCACGAACGCTGGTCCAACTGAGGCGCCAGGTGGAAATGGCATGGCAAGCAGTTCCACAGGACTACATCCAGCATCTCTACGATCGTCTCCATGGGAGAATAGCAGCCTGCATTGCTGCGAAAGGTGGATATACACTGTACTAGTGCCGACATTGTGCATGCTCTGTTGCCTGTGTCTATGTGCCTGTGGTTCTGTCAGTGTGATCATGTGATGTATCTGACCCCAGGAATGTGTCAATAAAGTTTCCCCTTCCTGGGACAATGAATTCACGGTGTTCTTATTTCAATTTCCAGGAGTGTATATTATCCTGTACATGGCTACTGATCGTTATAGTAGGTCTGAGTGCAGTTGAGTATTTACGAATTCACTATGCTACTCCCGCCCCCCCCCCCCCTTGAAGAAGTTCCGAGTGTTGTGGCTAGGAATCTTGCATATTTGGTTCGCTAGACAAACACCAAACAACTCGTATTAATGAGCTGTATTACAAGAACACAAGTACAAATACTTAACTTTGATAGATGTGCCGCTAACGTTGAAGCTGGTGTCGAAGTGGGCTCCCACCAGTCGGGTGCGGTGCTCATGTCGTGCTCACATAGGTGCCGCTGCTGTCTCGTTGTCGTCCTGGAGGGAGATTGGTCAGCAAGCGACTGGCTGACCTCTTCTCACTGCCGTCTCTTCGCTGTTTTTCCCGACTGGTATGACGCCACTGACTTTACACCATACCACAAAGCATGAACAAAGACTACAAAATGTTTCTAGGACAGAAACTTAATTCTCCATGATATAAAAGGTCATATGCATAGGCCACATTAAAACAGCAAAGATATGGAAGCCAGGGCAATCTCACCATAATCCAAAATGAAGTTGTCTGAATGCGCCCGTTTCACTATTATAAGACAATGCGCGTGTAGTACGGGGGAAATTTGGGAAG
The DNA here is from genome assembly GCF_021461395.2 of Schistocerca americana. Lineage (NCBI taxonomy): Eukaryota > Metazoa > Arthropoda > Insecta > Orthoptera > Acrididae > Schistocerca > Schistocerca americana. The sequence goes on from NC_060121.1 coordinate 897,989,504, forward strand.
TCCAGTCGTCCCAGCAACATGAGAGGAAGCGGAGTGCCTTTGTGTGCTGGCCACGATGCATCACAAACGGATACTGCCACCTAGGACTCCTATTCGTGGGCTTCAGTCAAAGTCGGGGCGGCCAATCAAGTCATACATTGTAGTTTCTACTCAGACATGTACTGCACTAGCACACAAATAGATGACTACGAATGTTTGAAGCTGACAGGTGAATATGGTAGCGCGCACGAATACGCGCTACAAAAGATGTAACACAGAGCTCTGATAATGGTCTTAATCCAGCGAGGGAGAGAATTCGTTGGAAGTGGGCTATTGCTTCACAAGTGGGGGCGGATGGCAGCGGAGGCGGAATGTGCGAGGCGGCACGTACGTGCCGGGGACAATGGCCGTTGTCTGCGGCGGTGGACAGCCGGTACAAAGCCAGAGTGAGCTCTGTCCCGCGGTCGGTGCCGCCGTGTTCAGCCCTTGGCATATTGTCATCGCAGAGGATGGGGGCGAGCGATCCACTTTATTTTCAGTCTGTTACCTAGACACTAACGCAGAGTCAATGTGTTGAGTACGAAACTGCAGGTGTAGAATACCGGGCGGAGTCATTCCGCATGTGGAAAGGGTGCTTCCGGATGCCATGAAGAGTACAGGGTGCAGCCAACTGCAGGTGGTGGCTCACGTCGGTACTATGACATGTATCGTTTTGTATCGCGGGAGATTCTATCTGGTTTCGGGCAGCCAGCGGAAATGGCAAAGACTGCCACTCCTCTAGAATGAAATTTTCACTCTACAGCGGAGTGTGCACTGATATGAAACTTCCTGGCCGATTAAAACTGAGTGCCGGACCGAAACTCGAACTCAGGACCTTTGCCTTTCGCGGGCAAGTGCTCTACCATCTGAGCTACCCAAGCAGGACTCACGCCCCGCCCTCCAACCACGGCTCACGCCCCTTTGGAAGGTAGGAGACGAGGTACTGGCGGAATTAAAGCTGTGAGGACGGGGGGTGAGTCGTGCTTGGGTAGCTCAGTTTGTAGAGCCCTTGCCCGCGAAAGGCAAAGGTCCCGAGTTCGAGTCTTGGTCCGGCAAACAGTTTTAATGTGCCAGGAAGTTTCACTGCTACTCTTGCTTGCGAGATTAAGGCGGAGCTCATCATCTGCACCATCGTCGATGGAACCGACTGTGGTCCTTTGGTGTAGAGCCGAGTGGAGGGTCTGAATCAGAGGCTCAGGCAGTTCTGTGACCGTGTAGGCTGCAGATTTCTTGACTTGCGCCATCGGGTGGTGGGTTTCCGAGTTCCGCTTAATAGCTCAGGAATCCTCTACATACAGGAAACGGTTACAGGAGTAGTGGCGGCTGTGTGGAAGAGACTGGGCAGTTTTTTTGGTTAGACGATCTCAGGGAACCACATAAACATAACGATCTAATAATGTTCAGAAAGGGTAGATTAAATACGGTTGGTGGTGGAATATTTATTGCTGTCAGAAGTAGTTTGCCTTTAGTGAAATTGAAGTAGATAGTTTCTGCTAAATAGTATGGGTAGAGGTTATACTTGACGATCGTACTAAACTATTAATCGGATCGTTTCACCGATCCTCCGACTCAGAAGATATAGTTGCTGAACAGTTCGAAGAAAACTTGAGTCTCATCTCAAATAGATACCTTACTCAAACAATTATAGTCGGTGGTGACTTCAATCTGCCCTCGATATGCTGAAAAATTACACGTTTAAAGCCGGCGGCGGGCAAAAACCTCATCCTATTGTACTAAACGCTTTCACAGAAAATTATTTTGAACAATTAGTTCATGAGCCCATTCGAAGCGTAAATGGTTGCGAACGCATACTTGACTTCTTAGCAAAATAATCCTTGACAAGCTGAAACGCCTCTGTCGAGTCTTTTCATACGTGTTTGCCTCATATGATTCAGTTACGTCTCATTTGATCCACTGCATAATTGCGATTTTGCTTATTAACTCTCCCAGAAAGTCTGAGCAGTGGAACTGAAAGTAATTCGCTATATATCCAACGTAAAATGCAAGCAAATGGTGCCTTGCACTAGTATTTCAATGTATTGTATTCTAATTTTATGTTCTACGTGAAATCATGAGCCATATTTATCATGCCCCTCCGTTATGTTACCTTATGTGTGGTTGAATGTGAGTGAATGGGTGTTTTACGTATCTTTTCGGGCTTATTTTGTGGTGGAAGCTAGTTGGTTGTCGTCTGCTGGGCGCAGAATTTGAGTGACTGTCGTCTGGCAGGGTTCACAGGCTCACCAACTTAGAATTGCTTACCTGAGAAAAGAGGTTCATCCGAGGTTCATCCATTTTGTCCCGAGATTTTGCGTGTTTGTCAGGTTGGTGGCAGAAACGATTCCTCTGGTCGCTTCCGTCTCAGCCAGGGGTTGCTAGGAGCTTTGGGCAGAGAAGGCACTCTTCTCCAGGCTGTTGGTGAGTACGGTTCGCAGCTCCTAAGTAAGGTTTCTAGTGCTAATGACAGAGTAGGAGGTAGTGTTAATCGCGATTTTCCTATGTTAAATTCGTTGGAATATTTAAGCCGTTCAGCCTAACTGAAACCTTACGAATTTCTGCTCGGACTGTAGTACAATTGGTTAATAATAGGTCATGATCGTGTTTAAAAATAGTTGTGGAGGAAATTGGCTTTATTCCTTTGGGACATTGTCGTGTGGAGCATCCACTATTGAACATGATTAGGAACAGCTAGTGAACTTATATCTCGTGCCAATGTGAGACTAATCGTGTGTTTTGCGTGAGTGGTTTTATTTTTTCTATTTTTTTTGTGGTTTCTTGGTGATAGTATATGCTTGTGTTCGTATTGTACTATGGGGGTGGTAACCCATGTACGTTTCCGCTTCCTACTGCATACCGATAGGTTTTTTCCAGTGCCAATCTAATCTGTTTTGTGCGGGATAAATTCGTGAAACATCGGATTTTCGTGAATTAAGGCGAACTTTTGTAATGGTTTAATTCTTAACGGACCACGTTGAAAGGTCTCTGTTGGATTCCTTTCATGTTAATTTCTTAAATCTGTTGTCATTTACAGCATAAATTTCTCTTCTAAATTTACTGTGGTGTTTCTGACTATCTGGGAGGAGACTGAGCAGTGGAATGTGTTACTTTTACACATAAACAAGAACGATATGTCACACTACTACACTTTAAAACACAGTTTATATGTAATTCATGTCACACAGTCTCATACGGAACCTACATCCGCTTTCTTTTATATACTATATATGATAAGATTTTGTCATCTCCCTTCCCTTCTGTGTGAGAGGATGAATGAGCAAATGTATTTCTAGTTGCATTCTGGTTGGTAGCAGACAAACCTGTCTGCTAGAGAACAGTAGGACAAACGTCGGAACAGGTAGCTACGCTTTCTAAAAGCAAAGAGGTTTCTATCCTTAGTATGGTCCTGTCCGTCCCTTGTCATGTTGGTATAGGAAGCTGCCTCTCTGGTCACTTCCGTTTTGTATACGGAAGCACCCTTTGTAGGAGCCCAGGTCAGTCTGTCCGCAGCGAGCGTCTGAAGTGGTAAGATCTCTGGCTAAGCGCGTGTCTGCTAAGTCCGTAGGACAATGGATTTCTTACGTTCAGCCTAACTGAAAATTTAATCACCTTTATTTCAGATTTAGCTCTAAAATATCTAATGTTATCTTAAATTGCAACGCAGTGTGATTCGAGTGTACAGTTAAGAGTATCTTCCAGTAGTTGCTTTGTCACTACTTTGTGAGTGAAGTGGAACCACGTGTTGATCAGTAACTCTAATATCATCAGTCTTAAATCCGAATGTGCGTCAGATTATAACGTCTTGTCTTGACAATATTTTTAAATATAGCAACTTTTCTTTATGTTCAACCCACGTGGGGTGTATGTGAGACCAGTACCACGTGGTTATACAATTGTTTGACCCATCAGGTTAGTAGTAAGACGATAGTAACCAGTCCGAGGTTTTTCTTTTGTAAATTGCGTTTCGATGTAATTTATTTTAATTATCAAAATTATTGTGGAGTTACGCTCTTTGTGTAAACCAAGCTGACCACGTGTAGCATGTAGTGTAATCATCAAAGCAGCCCTCAGCTATTCTTTTCAGGAAGATTTCACAGAGAGTTAGTATGAATTTAGTATACTAGAGTGTGATAATTTCATGACGGACAGGATTGCGCTATGAACGTAATTTCTTTGGGTGAAAATTGAATCGGTTGGTTGTGGTCAATTTCCTCTTGCATATGTTTCAACGTTCTTCGTGTTTTATTTTATGAATGCAGTGTTGTATGTAGTCTCCCAATCTTGGCTCCCTATTTTATGTGTTCCGTAAGATTACAAACTCACATTTTCACAATCCTAAATAAGGCACAGTTTAGTTATGAATCAAGTTTAATATGCTGAAATTTCAATGATCAATGTTAAAATAAATGTCCAAATATAAACTGATTTATTTCTTTTTATTTAAGTTGTCTCTCTCTCTCTCTCTTTCTCAATCTCAATCTCTCTCTCTCTCTCATATATATATATATATATATATATATATATATATATATATATATATCACCGGTTATCGTAAGATGAACACTAAAAGATTATAATTAATGTTAGTCTGGTTGGGAATTTGGTAAGCTAGACTGGATACCTGGTGAAACAGTTGCTCAAACTTCCTCAGATAGCTCACAGCTTTTAACCCGCTTTTATTATCTTGAACATCAGCACCGCTTCCATAGCAAATTAATGCAACAACATTACAACGTGTACCTTCAATCATCGGAAGGTTTGTGTCATGGTGATTTAGTTTTCCGTTGTAGTGACAAATTCATTTTATAGTCGTTCCCCAAGAAAAGAAACGCTTCTTGTATTTGTGCTGTCCACTTAAATTCTGCTTTGAAACCATAAATGTGTGACCCAGTTTATCACGTGGTGAACTGCGTTCTTTGCACGTGGGCGCACTGCTTCTCATCTCATGTACTTACGCTGACCAAATCTTGCAACGGAAATAAACCTCTTTGCAAATTAGTGCATGTTTGTAAAGATGCTCGGTTATTCCTGTGATCTTTCTCTGTCGTGTGAATCTAGATTAAAAGATTGAGAGGATGTTTCCAGTTTCCCCTTCCTCACCTTTTACATTAATCACAACAGTTAAATTGAACAATATAATTTCACTTATCGAAAATAGATTAATGTAGTTCATGTTCAGGCACCTGCTAAGTGTACCCTTAGGATGTGCACGCTATTTCAGAAATCTTTATTAACGAATAAATATGCCGTAAAGGCTAATACTGTGTCCTGCTACTTCATTTGTTTCCATTGAATTCCAAATTTGAATTAATTACAGTTCAGGCATTCTTGTATGTTAGGAAGGGCTTGGGCTGGTGGCGACCTGTAAATTTTATTGTAAAAAAATTGTCTTTTGATAGTAGCTTAACCACAGATATTTGCCAAGTGTGGATGCAATTTGGTACTTAATATGGTTCGATTCAGTCCATTATCATCGATAAGGTTACGAGGTGTAGCTTAAGCCTACAAATAGAAATAGCTCCCACTGTAGACCAGCGAACTAGCGGTTTACATAAGTAGCTTATAAAGTAATGAGTATCGTGACGAATACAGGGATTTGCGACCACAAGGCAGTTGCTGCTAGGCTGAATCCCGTCACACCTACAACCATCAAAAAGAAACGCAAAGTATATCTATTTTTTAAAAAAGCTGATAAAAATGCTCTCAACTCCGTTTTAAGAGACAGTCTTCACTCTTTCCGATCTGATCATGTAAGCGTAGACAAGTTGTGGAACGACTTCTAAGAGATAGTATCGACAGAAATTCAGAGATATATTCCACATAAATTAGTAAGTAATGATACTGATCCCCCATGTTAAACAAAACGGGCCAGATCGTCGTTGCAGAAGCAGCGAAAAAAGCATGCCAGATTTAAAAGGACGCAAAATCCCCAAGACTGGCAAAGTTTTGCAGAGATTCGAAATATAGCGCGTACTTCAATTCGAGATGTTTTTAATAATTTCCACAACGAAACTCTGTCTCGAAATATGGTAGAAAACCGAAAGATATTCTGGTCATACATACAGCACACCAGTGGCAAAACGCAATTACCACCTTCACTGCGCGATAACAACGCTGAAGTCACTGATGATAGTGCCACTAAAGCAGGGTTCCCCGGAACTCCTTCACCAAAGAAGCCGAAGTAAATATTCCTGAACTCAAATCAAGAACAACTGCCAAGATGAGAAACATAGGAGATATCCTCAGTGTCGCAATGCGGCTTAAGTCACTTAATAAAGGCAAGGCCCCAGTCCAGATTGTATACCAGTCAGGTTCGACACAGAGTATGTTGATACGGCAGCTCCATATTTAGCAATTATATACAACCTCTCGCTCACAGAAAGATCCGTACCTAAAGACTGGAAAATTGCTCAAGTCACACCAATACCCTAAAAGGGAAGTTGGAGTAATCCGTTGAATTACAGGCCCATATCACTAACGTCGATTTTCAGTAGGGTTTGGAACATATTACGAGCTAACATCCCAAAGATGTTCGGGCTCACATGCGGTTGCTCTTCGTCGAAATGTCTTGGCTCAAACTCTTCTAGGGGTTGAACCGCACGTGTCGCATTACACGCCCTAAATAAGACGCTTGTGACCCTTTGGTTAAATTGTCTGGCTGATGGAAAGTTTGCGAAATTGTATAAAACATACGAAGTTAATGACATACACTCCCGGAAATTGAAATAAGAACACCGTGAATTCATTGTCCCAGGAAGGGGAAACTTTATTGACACATTCCTGGGGTCAGATACATCACATGATCACACTGACAGAACCACAGGCACATAGACACAGGCAACAGAGCATGCACAATGTCGGCACTAGTACAGTGTATATCCACCTTTCGCAGCAATGCACGCTGCTATTCTCCCATGGAGACGATCGTAGAGATGCTGGATGTAGTCCTGTGGAACGGTTTGCCATGCCATTTCCACCTGGCGCCTCAGTTGGACCAGCGTTCGTGCTGGACGTGCAGACCGCGTGAGACGACGCTTCATCCAGTCCCAAACATGCTCAATGGGGGACCGATACGGAGATCTTGCTGGCCAGGGTAGTTGACTTACACCTTCTAGAGCACGTTGGGTGGCACGTGATACATGCGGACGTGCATTGTCCTGTTGGAACAGCAAGTTCCCTTGCCGGTCTAGGAATGGTAGAACGATGGGTTCGATGACGGTTTGGATGTACCGTGCACTATTCAGTGTCCCCTCGACGATCACCAGTGGTGTACGGCCAGTGTAGGAGATCGCTCCCCACACCATGATGCCGGTTGTTGGCCCTGTGTGCCTCGGTCGTATGCAGTCCTGATTGTGGCGCTCACCTGCACGGCGCCAAACACGCATACGACCATCATTGGCACCAAGGCAGAAGCGACTCTCATCGCTGAAGACGACACGTCTCCATTCGTCCCTCCATTCACGCCTGTCGCGACACCACTGGAGGCGGGCTGCACGATGTTGGGGCGTGAGCGGAAGACGGCCTAACGGTGTGCGGGACCGTAGCCCAGCTTCATGGAGACGGTTGCGAATGGTCCTCGCCGATACCCCAGGAGCAACAGTGTCCCTAATTTGCTGGGAAGTGGCGGTGCGGTTCCCTACGGCACTGCGTAGGATCCTACGGTCTTGGCGTGCATCCGTGCGTCGCTGCGGTCCGGTCCCAGGTCGACGGGCACGTGCACCTTCCGCCGACCACTGGCGACAACATCGATGTAGTGTGGAGACCTCACGCCCCAATTGTTGAGCAATTCGGCGGTACGTCCACCCGGCCTCCCGCATGCCCACTATACGCCCTCGCTCAAAGTCCGTCAACTGCACATACGGTTCACGTCCACGCTGTCGCGGCATGCTACCAGTGTTAAAGACTGCGATTGAGCTCCGTATGCCACGGCAAACTGGCTGACATTGACGGCGGCGGTGCACAAATGCTGCGCAGATAGCGCCATTCGACGGCCAACACCGCGGTTCCTGGTGTGTCCGCTGTGCCGTGCGTGTGATCATTGCTTGTACAGCCCTCTCGCAGTGTCCGGAGCAAGTATGGTGGGTCTGACACACCGGTGTCAATGTGTTCTTTTTTCCATTTCCAGGAGTGTATAATAACAGTAATAGTAATAACGGTAACTAAATTGACGACCCATAAATGATGTAGGCCACACAGTTGCGATTTGGTTAGAATAATGTTTATTCAGAAAGCAAGTTAATAGCGAAAGTGGTCGTATTTAGAGTTACTGTTACACTCGAGCGCGTATCCATTTGACACAGTTCGATCATTCACAATCTCATCGCGAAATAAAAGTCCAATGCTCCACCTCGTTATCTATGCGAAGAGTTCACATCAGGCGCGCGGCTGCTCACCGCTCAGAGACTAAGTCCCGCTATACCACACAACGCGAAATTTTCTAAGTCGTTTCACTTCCTAGCTACCTAAAGACCGACCATCCTCTTTCGCGTCTCCACCAGCACTGTCCATCTGCCACTCCCCGGCCGCGTTTCCAGTGTACAAACGTCGTCGCTCAACTGACTAGCGCAGTTCCCTTCCCTGAAGCCGTCCATTTGATTGACTACAGCTTATTCTACATTATTTTACATTTTAACTTACATAAATAATCAAAGCTTAACCACTTTCACGTTCTATACAAAATAAAAATAATATCCATTACATAGTAAACGTTAAGTTCTTCTACATAAAACCAATACAATTTCCTTTTTAACTTTGAATGTCAAGGCCATTAGCCTTGCCCGGCCGGGTGGCCGAGCGGTTCTAGGAGCTACAGTCTGGAACCGCGCGACCACTACGGTCGCAGGCTCGAATCCTGCCTCGGGCATAAATGTGTGTGATGTCCTTAGGTTAGTTAGGTTTAAGTAGTTCTAAGTTCTAGGGGACTGATGACCTCAGAAGTTAAGTCCCATGGTGCTCATAGCCATTTGAACCATTTGAGCCATTAGCCTTGCACCAATGTGCTTTCTGATAAATAAATAAATAAAGAACAAAAGTAGCTATTATGCACTACATTTTACAACAAATATTCTATTACCTAATGAGTCAATAATGTATCATGCTGTCATCGTTTATTTTGTTTTGTGTGGAGGAAATGATGATCTGATGCTTAACTGAAAACAGTGATAATTAAAATTTACTATATCTTTTTAAAAAAAATTAAGTTACAGAGTTGATATTTACGACGTTTGTCATTTTAATGATGCACTTCTATAAGAAATGTAGATCGTTAAGATCGACCAAAGCGTTCAGATTTTAGCATTGAGGTCTTTGTTAAAAATTTTGTTAGTTTCACTTCAACAGTAAACTATTACAGATATGATCAATATTCAAGTATTACTGGGGTCACTATGAAAATGTATGAAAGATTGTAGATTAAAATTAATGTGGCTTCATTCCCTGAATTACTACAGAATTAAATATTTTGCATAAATGTTTCCCTTTATGGCAGATCCTAGGTCCGCCATATTTAACACTACTATATCTCCCTGGCCACAAACAGATTCTACGAGGTTTCCCTATGACGTAGGTTCTCGTCTGTCTCACTCGCACACTACAGCGCTTGGGCCTGACCAGCCTGGCCTCATTCAGCACAACAGACGCCTGTGAATTTCCCCATTTCGTGGCCAATCTGAACTCTTTGTGGCACACGGTCCCGGACGACAGGTTTCGTTTCACAATTTCTGGAAGGCTGTCTCTTTCGGCCATATACTTAAATGAGCGCGAAATGCTCGTTAACCCACAATATACTGTATTCGAACATTGTGAAGTACTTCGAATAAAACGATTTATTGACACATGGTCAGGATAGATTCAGAAAATATCGTTGTTGCGAAACACAACTAGCTCTTTATACCGATGAAGTAATGTGTGCCTTCGACAGGGGATGTCAAACTGATTCAATGTTTTTAGATTTCCAGAAGGCTTTAGACACCGCTCCTCACAAGCGCCTTCTAACCAAACTGCGTGCCTATGGAATATCGCCTCAGTTGTGCAACAGGATTCGTGATGTCCTGTCAGAAATGTCACAGTTTTTTAGTAATAGATGGAAAGTTATCGAGTAAAACAAAAGTAATATCCGGCGTTCCCAAAGGAAGTGTTATAGGCCTTCTATTGTGCCTGACCTATATTACCGACATAGAAGATCACAATAGCCGTCTTATATTGTTTGTAGATTATGCTGTCATTTACCGTCTTGTCATCACATGGGCAAAACGAATTGCGAGATGATTTATATAAGATATCTGTAAGGGGCGAAAAGTGGCAATTGACCCTGAACAAAGAAAAGTGGGAAGTTATTCACATGAGTACCAAAAGAAATCCGCTAAATTTCGACTGTGCGGTAAGTCAGACAAATCTGAAGGCTGTAAATTCAACTAAATTCTTAGGGACTAAAATTACAAATAACATAAATTGGAACGATAATATACATAATGTTGTGGGTAGAGCAAACCAATGACAGCGTTTTATTGGCAGAACTCTTAGAAGGTGCAACAGGTCTACCAAAGAGACTGCTTACACCACGCTTGTCCGCCCTATTCTGGTGTATTGCTGTGCGGTGTGGGATCCACATCAGATGGGACTGACGGATGACATCGAAAAGGTACAAAGAATGGCAACTCGTTTTGTATTATCGCAAATTACGAGATATAATGCCACCGACATGATACGTGAATCGAAGTGGCAATCATTAAAACAATGGTGGTTCTCGTTGCGACGGGATCTTCTCATGAAATTTCAATCACCAGTTTTCTCCCCCAATCGCGAAAACATTCGTTTGGCACCCACCTACATAGGGAAAAATGATCATCACAATAAAATAAGAGAAATCAGGGCTTGCACAGAAAAATTTAAGTGTTCGTTTATTCCCACGCGCCGTTCGAGAGTGGAACGGTAGAGAGACAGCTTGAAGGTGGTTCATTGAACCCCCTGCCAGGCACTTTATCGTGAATAGCAGAGTAATCACGTAGATGTAGATGTACGGCATGTTCGCTTACGTCTGCAAGCGCACCCTACAAATCACCTTAGGCGTGTCACTGATAGCACTTCGCTGTGTCCCGTTTTCCTGTTGTATTCACGAATGGTGCTTGCAAAAAATAGTTGTGGGAATGAGCTGGAATTTCTCCGACTTGGTTTTTTGTAGCGTCTGTTACTGGAGGTCATTCATCGTCTTCATAACAGTCTCGTGCTTAGAATACGATCCCGTGAGAAATAATTCCGCTTTTCGTTCGTTGCTGCTTATCTCTTTTAGAAACTCCACTTCGTAAGGATTTCAGACTGATGTGTAATACTCAGGACTTGCTCGAATAAGTGCTTCGTAAGCCACTTGTTTCGTGGATGAATTACATTTCCCCATGAATTTTCCAGTGAATCTCAGCGCGATATCTGCTTTTCATCGTCTTAGTTTTTAACACGTTATATATTTAACTAAAGTTGAGTATATATTAGCGTAGGTCATGCGTAAGGTCGTTTCACCAACAACGAAACGAAATATAAACTGATTGTAAAAAAGATGAACCGAGAGACAGGTAGTGTCAGAGAAAGAGTACGCATTTCTTAAGGAATGAATTAATTACTTTCTTTGGTAATCACAGCCGCTGTCGTAAAATATCATTTTTTTTTAAATGACCAGTTTTGGAACATACAGTAGACTATCTTCAGAATAACTGCACCGTTTGCTGGAGCTGGCACCGTTTTGAGCAGCTTCTTGATGTCAAGACGGTAACTGTTCAAACGCAGCTCCAGCAAATTGTGCAATCGTTCTGAAGATGGTCTACTGTATGCGCCGAAACCGGTCATTTTGAATAAATGATATTTTGCGGTAGTGACTGTTTCTTCATTCTTAATTATCACAACCAAGATCGTTGACACTGCCAAAGATGTTGGTTAAAACCACTTTCCTTTGGACCGTCAGCAAACGTCCAGAATACGGAAAGCACAAATTAATAAGCCGGAGAATCAAAAGACTTCGGAGGGTTGTCCCATTTGAAGACGCGAAGAGTATGATTCCCGAATGTCTCAGCGAATGACTCGAATGTAAATACGATATCTGAGCAGACTGTTAGAGACAGGCGTGTAGTGGACATGGAATAACGTCAGTGATTATCCGGCTTTGAACATTGTACGATTAGCGTTGAAAGACGTTTGGGTTATGGAATATCTCAGATCACACAAGAACTCGGGTTTTCGGAGTAAACGGTGTCTAAGGTACATTTTCATTACATCTACACCTACATGGCTCTACATCTACGCGACTACCCTGCAGTTCACACATAAGTGCCTGGCAGAGGGTTCTTTGAACCACCTTCAAGCAGTTTTTCTACCGTTCCACTCTCTACCAGAGCTTGAAAACAATAAACGCTCAGATCTTTCTGTACTAGCCCTGATTTCCCTTATTATAATGATCACAATGTGTAGGATGGCGACAATAAAATTTTTTGGAGAAAGATGGTGCTTGAAATTTTGTGAAAAGAGCTCGCCTCGACGAGCTATCATGCAATCAACCTAACAGGTGCCACGCCAAGGATGACGGTATGAATAATATACAGAAGAATACAAAAGAAAACTGAGAATCTGTTCGATGACTTTAGGAAACCTAAAGGCACCAGGGACACACGTTTGATGTTGGACTTGATACTGCAAGCAAAACCTAACAAAAATCAAGTCACGTTGATAGCGTTTGTCGGCCTAGAAAAAGCGTTCGAAAATGTAAAATGGTGCTAGATGGTCGAAATACTGAGAAGTATAAGTAAGGAGTAGGGAAACACGGGTAACAGAGAGATGTGCAACAACTATAAAGGAGCAATAAGAATGGAAGACCAAGTACGAAGCGCTCGGATTAAAAAGAGGATACACCCCTACGATCAATCAGTACATCGAAGAGGTAATGACGGAAATTAAAAAAAAAAGTTTTAGGGGTGGAATTAAGATTGAGGATCATCGGATATCAGTGATAAAATTCGCTGGTGGCGTTGCTACATTCAGTTAAAGTCAAGAAGAACTACGAGACTTGTCCAGTGAAATGAATAGTCTGATTAGCACAGAATACGGGAGTGAAGGTAAACCGAAGAAAGACGACAACAATGAGATAGAGCAGAAATGAGATTAGCGATAAGTTTTCAAGTCAAGGGTACATTTGGACGCTACATAACAGAAGGCGGATAAAGCGAGAAGGGCATAAAGACCAGACTAGCACAGACAAATTATGCTGCCCTGATCAAAAGGAGTCTAGTGGTATCAAACGTAGGCTTACTGTAAGGAAGAAGTTTCTGATAATGTAGTTTTGGAGCGCAGCTCTATGTGAGAAAGCTAGAAAAGAAGAAAATGGAGATGAGATGCGCTACAAGTGTTAGACGGATTTATAAGGAATCTAGGAGCATCTCCGCAGAGCAAGAGAAGAAACGAATACATGGAAAACACTGACAAGAATAAGGGACAGGATGACAGCACATCAGCGGATAACTTCCATACCACTAGGAGGAGTCCCCCCAGGGTTAAAACTGTAGGGGAAGAATGGGACTGGAATACATCCAACAAATGAACGAGGAAGTTGATAGTAGTGGTTACTATGAGATAAAGAGTTTCGCGTCTGAGACGAAGTTTCTATAGGTGGTATCTAACCAAGATTGATGACCATCCCATAAAAGGAAGAACAGGAAATTTTTCTTACCTGTTCCCGTCTAGCCATGTTCCTAGCCGTACTCACACACTCCTTCATTTCAATCTTCGATGTAGCTCTTGTGTTCAACATTTGTTTCAATTCTCCATACTCTCCCTTTGAGTTAATATTGTGCTTCTCCGTTCCTGCCACGTCTAATGACAATATCCATTACTGGCCATTAAATTTGCTACACCACGAAGATGACGTGCTACAGACGCGAAATTTAACCGACAGGAAGAAGATGCTGTGATATGCAAATGGTTAGCTTTCTAGAGCGTTCACACAAAGTTGGCGCCGGTAGCGACACCTACAACGTGCTGACATGAGGAAAGTTTGCAACCGATTTCTAATACACAAACAGCAGTTGACCGGCGTTGCCTGGTGAAGCGTTGTTGTGATGCCTCGTGTAAGAAGAAGAAATGCGTACCATCACGTTTCCGATTTTGAGAAAGGTGGGACTGTAGCATATCGCGATTGTGGTTTATCGTATCGCAACATTGCTGCTCTAGTTGGTCCAGATCCAATTACTGTTAGCAGAATATGGAATCGGTGGGTTCAGGAGGGTAATACGGAACGCCGTGCTGGATCCCAACGGCCTCGTATCACTAGCAGCCGAGATGAGAGGCATCTTATCCGCATGGCTGTAACGGATCGTGCAGCCACGTCTCGATTCCTGAGTCAACAGATGGGGACGTTTGCAAGACAACAACCATCTGCACGAACAGTTCGACAACGTTTGCAGCAGCATGGACTATCAGCTCGGAGACCATGGCTGCGGTTACCCTTGACACTGCATCACAGACAGGAGCGCCTGCTGTGGTGTACTCGACGACGAACCTGGGTGCACGAATGGCAAAACGTCATTTTTTCGAATGAATCCAGGTTCTGTTTACAGCATCATGATGGTCGCATCCGTGTTTGGCGACATCGCGGTAAACGCACGTTGGAAGCGTGTATTCGTCATCGCCATACTGGCGTGTCACCAGGCGTGATGGTATGGGGTGGCATTGGTTACACGTCTCGGTCACCTCTTGTTCGCATTGACGGCACTTTGAACAGTGGACGTTACATTTCAGATGTGTTACTACCCGTGGCTCTACCCTTCATTCGATCCCTGCGAAACCCTACATTTCATCAGGATAATGCACGACCGCATGTTGCAGGTCCTAGATACAGAAAATGTTCGACTGCTGCCCTGGCGAGCACATTCTCCAGATCTCTCACCAATTGAAAATGTCTGGTTAATGGTGGCCGCGCAACTGACTCGTCACAATACGCCAGTCACTATTCCTGATGAACTGTGGTATCGTATTGAAGCTGCATGGGCAGCTGTTCCTGTACACGCCATCCAAGCTCTGTTTGACTCAATGCCCAGGCGTATTAAGGCCGTTATTACGGCCAGAGGTGGTAGTTCTGGGTAATGATTTCTCATGATCTATGCACCAAAATTGCGTGAAAATGTAATCACATGTCACATGTCGTTTGTCCAATGAATTCCCGTTTATAATCTGCATTTCTTCTTGGTGCAGTAATTTTAATGTCCAGTAGTGAACGTACGAGAAGCGTCCAATAAGTAAAGCAACACAGTTTTGCTCTCGACAAATTTCGGTTGAAAACATGAGGAATTTGCTGGGTGACATCGTGGAATATTCGCGCTTCAGTTCCTATACTTTCATGAAGTTCCGGCTATACATAGCCTTTCAAATGGAGTCTGCAACTGAGGTGAGTTTCAAGCAGAGTGCTCAATTTATCTTGGCAAAAAACCAGAGTATCGCAAGTATTTATAGGCGCTTGCCGAATGTGTACAGAGACCTAGCAGTGAACCAAAGAGCAGTGAGTCGTTGGGAGAAGCGTCTCGCATCACCGCATCAATGTCGCGGAAACCTGTCCGATGTCCCGCGTGTCTCCCTGCCGCACACAGCTACTCTTCAGGAAACTGAAGAGACGAGTGTGTTCGTTGCCTCAAAAACGCAAACGAGCTGCTCCTTCTCCATGACAATGCAAAGCCGCACCCAAATCTGCCCTCGCGAGCGAAGCTCACGAAACTTCACTGGACTGTTCTCCCACATGCGCCCTATAGCCCCGTATCTTGCGCTTTCCAACTTCCATCAGTTTGGCCCAATGAAGGATGCATTCAGTGAAAGCAGTACTTGGATGATGCAGAGGTTACTGATGCAGCAAGACGCTGGCCCTGATTTTGACCAATCGAGAGGTACCGTGTGGGCATGCTGGCCCTCACGGTAAGGTGGCGTAAGGTCGTCGCAATGCGCGTGGATTATGTTAAAAAATACATTTTGTAACCAAAAGCGTGCAGCAAGACGTTGGCTCCGACGTGGTCCAGTATAGTGGTACCATGCGGCATACACGCCCTCGAGGTAGTGTGGTTTAAAGCCATCGTATTGAACGGAGACTATCTTAGAAACAGGTTTTGTAACCAGAAGAATGCGGAATAATGTGGTGTACTGGAATCCTGAATGGAACCAACCCACTTTCAGAAAACAAATGTTGCGTTACTTATTGAACGCCCCTCTTGATATCACTAGGGTGCCCCAGTCGGTAGTTACACACCAACGCATCCAACAAGGGAATAGGCGTAGTAGTTAAGGCTTGCATTCAGGGGGAGAGAAGCTGAAATATCCTTTTGGCTACCCAAGTTTGGGTTTTTAGATGGTTCCGATCTCTTTCTTAAGGCGTGGTCTAGGGTAGTTTCTTCGTTAAGCACACTACATCTACTACTACATCTACATGGATACTCTGAAAATCGCATTTAAGTGCCTGGCACAGGGTTTATCGAACCACCTTCACAGTTCTCCATTATTCCAACCTCGTATAGCGCGCGGAAAGAATGAACACCTATATCTTTCCGTACGAACTCTGATTTCCATAATTTTATCGTGGTGATCGTTCCTCCCTTTGTAGGTCGGTGTCAACAAAATAATTTCTCATTCCGAGGAGAAACTTTATGATTGGAATTTCGTGAAAAGTTTCGGTCGCAACGAAAAACGCCTTTTTTTTAATGATGTCCAGCCCCCATCCTGTATCATTTCTGTGACACCCTCGCCCATATTTCGCGATAATGCAAAACGTGCTGCCTTTCTTTGAACTTTTTCGATGTATTCCGTTAGTCCTATCTGGTAAGGATCCCACACCGCGCAGCAGTATTCTAAAAGAGGACGGACAAGCGTAGTGCAGGCAGTCTCCTTAGTAGGTCTGTTACATTTTCCAAGTGTCCTGCCAATAAAACGCAGTCTTCGGTTAGCCTCCCGCACAACATTTTCTGTTCGTTTCTTCCAGTTTAGGTTGTTCGTAATTGTAATACCTAGGTATTTAGTTGATTTTTCAGCTTTTTGATTAGACTGATTTATCGTATCACTGAAGTTTGAGTTCCTTTTAGCACTCATGTAGATGACCTCACACTTTTTCGTTATTTAGGGTCAACTGCCACTTCTCGCACCGTTCAGATACCTTTTCTAAATCGTTTTGCAGATTGTTTTGATCTTCTGATGACTTTATCAGTCGATAAACGACAGCGTCATCTGCAAACAACCGGAGACGGCTGCTCAGATTGTCTCCCAAATCGGTTATATAGATAAGGAACAGCAAAGGGTCTATAACAATGCATTGAGGAACGCCAGAAATCACTTCTGTTTTACTCGATGACTTTCCGTCAATGACTACGTAATGTGACCTCTCTGACAGGAAATCACAGATCCAGTCACATAACTGAGACGATATTCCATAACGACGCAATTTCACTACGAGGTGCTTGTGACGAATGGTGTCAAAAGCCTTCCGGAAATCCAGAAATACGGAATAGGTCTGAAAATCCTTGTCAGTAGCACTAAACACTTCATGTGAATAAAGACCTATTTGTGTTTCACTGGAACGATGTTTTCTAAACCAGTGTTTAATGTGTGTCAATAGACCGTTTCCTTCGAGGTAATTCATAATGTTCGAACACAATGTATGTTCCAAAATCCTGCTGCATATCGACGTTAACGATATGGGCCTGTAATTTAGTGGATTATTCCTACTACCTTTCTTGAATAATGGTGTGACCTGTGCAACTTTCCAGTCTTTGGGTACGGATCTTTCGTCGAGCGAACGGTTGTGTATGATTGTTAAGTATGAAACTAATGGATCAGCATGCTCCGAAAGGAACCTAATTGGTATACAACCTGGACCAGAAGACTTGCTTTTATTAAGTGATTTAAGTTTGCTTCACTACTCTGAAGATATTTACTTCTACGTTACTCATGTTGGCAGCTGTTCTCGATTTCAATTCTGGAATATTCACTTCGTCTTCTTTTCTGAAGGTATTTCGGAAGGCTGTGTTTAGTAAGTCTGCTTTGGCAGCACTGTCTTCGATAGCATCTTCATTGCTGTAGCGCAGAGAAAGCATTGATTGTTTCTTGCCGCTAACATACTTCATATACGACCTGAATCTCTTTGGATTTTCTGCCAGGTTTCGAGACAAAGTTTCGTTGTGGAAACTGTCATGAGCATCTCGTATTGAAGTACGCGCTAAATTTCAAGCTTCTGTAAAAGATCGTCAATCTTGGGGATTTTGCGTCTGTTTAAATTCGGCATGATTGCTTCGTTGTTTCTACAACATTGTTCTAACCCGTTTTTGTACCAAGGATGATCAGCTCCGTCATTTGTTATTTTGGCATAAATCTCTCAATTGCTGCAGATACTATTTCTTTGAATTTAAGCCACATCTGGTCTACACTTATATTATTAATTTGGAATGAGTGGAGATTGTCTCTCAGGAATGCGCCAAGTGAATTTTTATCTGCTTTTTTGAATAGGTATATTTTTCGCTTATTTTTCGAGGATTTGGGGATTAAAACATTCAATCTCGCTACGACAACTCTGGGTCCACTAATCCCTATATCGGTTTTGATGCTGGTTATTAACTCAGGATTATTTGTTGCTAAGAGGTCAAGTGTGTTTTCACAACCGTTTACTATTCGCGTAGGCTCATGAACTAACTGCTCGAAACAATTTTCAGAGAATGCGTTTAGCACAATTTCGGATTGCATTTTATGTGTACCTCCGGAACTGAACATGTATTTTCGCCAACATATCGAGGGTAAATTAAAGTCACCACCAACTATGATCGTATGAGTCGGGTACGTCTTTGAAATCAAACTCAAGTTTTCTTTGAACCTTTCAGGAACTGTATCATCTCAATTGGCAGGTCGGTAAAATGGTCCAATTATTATTTTATTCCGGTTGCCAACAATGACCACTGCCCATACTAACTCACTGTAGACTCACTGTAGATGATGCTGCTTCAATTGCTCTGTTGATCGCCAAAAGTAGCCAAAATCGGTGAATAGTAGCAAACTGTCATTTAATTATGTCAATGAAAATATTAAATGTTGAATTAACAGAGTATACCACCCTCTCGGGACTAGATTTCGTTTTTTCCATCATCATTGTTCAGTGGAGTAAATTTCGTGACTGCTCAAGTCGTTGAAAGTACGATAGCTTTCTGCCTTTACTTCCATTCTCAACTTGAGATTCTGAAGTATTATGCGAACACGTGTAACTTACTACTGTCTCTCTCTAATGGTCCTGTTAGTTGAGCATGTTTTCAAGTATATGTTTTTCTTTGGAACTAGGACTTTTGATATTTTTAAATATATCGGGTGTCAGATATATCGATACTTAAAGTCATAATTACATGGCATCGATATCAGAAAATCAATCGATTTCCCATTATGTAGACGAAAGATACATCGACGTACCGGCCTGTAAATATATTGGCTGCACTTTGTAAATATACTGCCGGTTTAGAGCTGTATATTTAAGTAGTGATTTATCATTAGACAATCTATACATCGACAAGCTAGCAATCTGCTTATCTGCCTTAGACCAAGAATTGAAAGGAAAAAGACGCACGGTAACGGTTGGCGATAACCACTTTGCTACCAGTGGTAACTGCATGTAAAAAAAAAGCACTCCGTCTTCAGGCCACAAGTGGCCCATCGGGACCATTCGACCGCTGTGTCATCCTCAGATGAGGATGCGGATAGGAGGGGCGTGTGGTCAGCACACCGCTCTCCCGGTCGTTACGATAGTTTTCTTTGACCAGAGCTGCTACTATTCGGTCGAGTAGCTCAATTGGCATCACGAGGCTGAGTGCACGCCAAAAAATGGCAACAGCGCATGGCGGCTGGATGGTGACCCATCCAAGTGCCGGCCACGCCCGACAGCGCTTAACTTCGGTGATCTCACGGGAACCGGTGCATCCACTACGGCAAGGCCGTTGCCTAATTGCATGTGAGTGGCACAATAAAAGGTGTCCGATGGTTCCGCCGTTCGGTTTCGTCAAATATCGGATATGTCCCGGAACATTTCATGTCGACTTCCCTGATTTTTCGATTTCTGCAAACGCAGCGACCTAGCAGTTGTAGTGTCAAAATTGCGTGGTGAAGTTAAACACGTTGCAGTTTGTGTTAGGAGCACCGAGCGCCGATTACGTCAGCATTTTCCCTCTTTCGTCTCCGCCCACCGCAAAGGCCAAGTAACGTAATTTAGATTTCTGTTCATCATTTTCAGAAGCCTGTTTCTGAAGAATGCCGATTTGAAGAAATAGCACACTAGCTGCGTTAATTTTTTTTAACGCAACTGGTGTGCTGTTTCTTTGCATCGAAAATCTTCTTATTCCTTCAGCACAATCATCCCCCAGTACAATCCTACATCTTCTTTGTGCCACCTATACTCGCTTCATACAGCAAAAGAGAAAGAGTGGACGTGATGAAAGCTCAAAAAGTAGTAAGACTCCTTCACACAGTGAGAGTAAAATTTTGTTCTACTACAATATCAAAAGAACAATTTCAAACATTTACCACAGATTGCGAAAAAATGTAATATAAAATAAAAATATCGACACTCGATATTGCTTTTTCGATCCTACATTGATATATTGGGGGAAAGTAATATCGCCGATATTTTGGGACTTCTTTGTTAATATATCAATATACAGAAATATCGATATTTTATCAACAGCCCTATTTGGAATACTGATCTTCGTAAGTCATAACTATGAGTATCTTTCCCTGCTAGCATTATGTCAGGACTGTTCATTGATAATATACGATATTTTACAATTTTTCATTCGCAATAAATTCATCACTAAGTCCGATGCAATGGAATCAGTTGATCGCAGCGACTGTGGTATAATACATAAAAAGAGTCACGTGATCTTCAAAGTTTTATAGTAGAGTTGGCACAAGCGTGACAGGTCTGTATGACTCAGTTTGAAAGCACTCACCATAGCTGTTCAATACCTCAAATGTGGATCTGCAATGAGGTACAGACTGAATTTGAGACTAATTCCTGAATTCCTTTTACTTTGACATTTACCCCTGGTTGTTATTTATTGTTATTGTTCATACTTAATTGTTACCTCAAATGCCAAAACTCTTCGTAGTCGCACCCTGTTATTTGTTACTGTTGTAATCGTTACCAATTTAATTCTTAGTCCTTACAGCTCCATACATATTAATAGTAATATTTATTGAATGTTGACAAACGTCTAAGTATTTCGTGTTCAACAGGGCTTCGAGGAATGTCTGTTAGGAAGTTAAACGCAATTTGAAACTTTATCTTGCTAGTTAAACAGATTTTAGAGAAAGAAATATGTACATTCATTTGATCAATAACATGCTTGTAATAGCAGTTTGGAAACATTTAGCAAGTTTAATTTATTTCTGTAAGCTACATATGAACAGAGGTAATAGCATGTAGGTAAAATATACAGCGAAACACACGAATGAATTTAAATTCATCGCCTTTGGCAGGAATCCTGAAGCGAATTACAAAGGAAAAATAAATACTAAATTGCAGAATGCTTAGTTAAACATGAGACATTCAGATCGAAATAACTGTGACAAAATGCAATTAGTTTGTTTTACCGTTTCATTTTAATTGTGAATTAATTTCGGATGCAGAATGTGAGTGCCTGAAGCGAAGTATAATTGCAGGTCGACAGAGATTAAAGTGGGACTGCAGCCAAGTTGCGCGATGGTTTCCTAAAACGATGGAAAACACACAAAAATAATAGTTTGGCCCACGTGAAACCATACAAGCACTGAGAACGTCGTTAATAGAACCGTGCAATATTACCACCTGCAATCGCATTGCGTCACCTACATCTGCTTCTACATCAACACTCCGCAAGCCACCTTGCTGTGTGTGGCGGAATGCACTTCTCATACCAGTACCTGATCAATCGTTCGCGAATAGTGTGTGGAAAGAACGACTATCGGTAAACCGCCACATTAGCTCAAATTCCTCGAATTTTCTAGTTGTAGTCATTTCGTGAGACGTATGTTGGGAGAAGTTATATCTTGCTCGCCTTCTCCCGGTAGACACTCCCTAGTAATTTCATTAGTAAACCTCCGCCCCCCCCCCAACCACCCCAAACCCCTAAAGATGCACAACGCCTATCTCGTAGCGTTTACCTGTGGATCTGTTGAACATATCCGTAACTCTCTGGCGCTTACTACTGAACCATCATCTGACAAAACATGCCGCAAGACCTTCTATTAATCCAATCTCTTAAGAACGTTAGACTAATGAGCGGTACTAAAGGTTTGGTCAAACAAACTTTTTCTAAGGCACTTTCTTCGTGCGTGAGTTCAAAAATGTTCAAATGACTAAGCACTATGGAACTTACCATCTGAGGTCATCAGCCCCCTAGAACTACTTAAACCTAACCAAACTAAGGACATCACACACATCCATATCCGAGGCAGGATTCGAACCTGCGACCGCAGCAGCAGCGCGGTTCCGGACTGAAGCGCCTAGAACCACTCGGCCACACCGGCCGGCGTGTGAGTTGTATTTCCAATAACTCTCAACCTGACTTACACTCTGCCAATGTTTTCTTTATGAGGCCATTCCGCTGTAGGTAACTCCAGGAGGTCACTACTAGATATTTTACAGTAGTTACTCTTTCCAGAGGTTTGTCACTGACAATGTAGATCTAGTGTAGTGGATTTCTTTGCCTATTTATGAACATATTCTCAGTTCTCATATACTAAATTTATGTCCACGAATCAGCATGGTTTCAGAAACCATCGCTCGTGCAAAACTCACCTTGTTCTTTTCTTGCATAATATACTACGAACTATGAACGAAGGGCAACAGGCAGATTCCATACTTCTAGACTTCAGCAAAGCATTTGACATGGTGCCCCATCGCATTAAGGAAGCTACGAGCCTACAGAATAAGTTGTTATATGCGTGGTCCGAAGACTTCTTAAATAATAGACGCCGTTTTGTTGTCCTCTACGACGAGTGTTCATCAGAGACAAGCGAATCGTCGCGTGTGCTCCAAGGAAGTGTTATAGGACCGCTGTTTCTCTCTCTATACGCTTAAATGATTGGCTTGTGGAGTATCGATTCAGATATACACTACTGGCCATTAAAACTGCTACACCAAGAAGAAACACAGATGATAAACGGGTATTCATTGGGCAAATATATTATACTAGAACTGACATGTGACAATATTTTCATGCAATTTGGGTGCATAGATCCTGAGAAATCAGTACCCAGAACAACCACCTCTGGCCCTAATAACGGCCTTGATACGCCTGGGCATTGAGTCAAGCAGAGCTTGGATGACGTGTACAGGTACAGCTGCCCATGCAGCTTCAACACGCTACCACAGTTCATCAAGAGTAGTGACTGGCGTATTGTGACGATCCATTGCTCGGCCACCATTGACCAGACGTTTTCAATTGGTGAGTGATCTGGAGAATGTGCTGGCCAGGACAGCAGTCGAACATTTTCTGCATCCAGAAAGTCCCGTACAGGACCTGCAACATGCCGTCGCGCATTATCCTGCTGAAATTTAGGGTTTCAGAGGGAACGAATGAAGGGCAGAGGTACGGGTCGCAACACATCTGAAATGCAATGTCCACTACTAAAAGTGCCGTCAATGCGAACAAGAGGTGACCGAGACGTGTAACCAATGGCACCCCATACCATCACGCCGGGTGATACGCCAGTATGGCCACGACGAATACACGCTTCCAATGTGCGTTCACCGCGATGTCGCCAAACACGGATGCGACCATCATGATGCTGTAAACAGAACCTGGATTCATCCGAAAAAATGACGTTTTGCCATTCGTGCACCCAGGGTCGTCGTTGAGTGCACCATCGCAGGCACTCCTTTCTGTGATGCAGCGTCAAGGCTAATCGCAGCCATGGTCTCCGAGCTGATAGTCCATGCTGCTGCAAACGTCAAACTGTTCGTGCAGATGGTTGTTGTCTGGCCAACGTCCCCTCTGTTGACTCAGGGATCGAGACGTGGCTGCACGATCCCTATACAGCTACGTGGATAAGATGCCTGTCATCTCGACTGCTAGTGATACGAGACCGTTGGGATCCAGCACGACGTTCCGTATTACCCACTTGAACCCACCGATTGCATATTCTGCTAACAATCATCGGATCTGGACCAACGGGAGCAGCAATGCCGCGATACGATAAACCGCAATCGCGATAGGCTACAATCCGACCTTTATCAAAGTCGGAAACGTGATGGTACGCATTTCTCCTCCTCTACACGAGGCGTCACAACGACGATTCACCAGGCAACGCCGATCAACTGCTGTTTGTGCATGAGAAATCGGTTGGAAACTTTCCTCATGTCAGCACGTTGTAGGTGTCGCCACCGGCGCCAGCCTTGTGTGAAAGCTCTGAAAAAATCATTTGCATATCACAGCATCTTCTTCCTGTCGGTTACATTTCACGTCTGTAGCACGTCATCTTCGTGGTGTAGCAATTTTAATGGCCAGTAGTGTATGAATGAGGGGCAACAGGCAGAGTCCATTCTTCTAGATTTCAGCAAAGCATTTGACATGGTGCCCCATCGCATTAAGGAAGCTAGGAGCCTACAGAATGAGTTCACAGTTACATGCGAGGTCCGAAGAATTCTTAAGTAATAGACCCCAGTTTGTTGCCCCTGACGACGAGTGTTCATCAGAGACAAGCGATTCGTCAGGCCTGCTCCAAGGAAGTGTTATAGGTGCGCTGTTTCTCTCTATACGCATAAATGATTGGCTTGCGGAGTATCGATTCAGATATGGATTAACTCCACGCCCCTTCCTCTGCCTGTCGTTGACATTTCTCTACATACATAAATAATATGGAAGACAGGGTGGGCAACAATCTGTGGTTGTTTTCTGATGATGGTGTGGTTTGCGGTGAGGTGTCGAAGTTGAGTGATTGTGGAAGATACAAGACGACTTAGACAAAATTTCTAGTTTGTATCATGAATGGCTCTAAATGTGGATAAATGTAAGTTAATACGAATGATTAGGAAGAGCAAACCTTTAATGTACAGATACAGTAGTGACGTGCTTGGCACAGTCAAGTAGTTTGAATAATTGGGCGTAACGTTGCAAAGATAGAACGAGCATTGAGAACTCTGGTAGGGAAGGCAAACGGTCGACTTCGGTTTGTTGGGAGAATTTTTGGAAATAGTGGTTCATCTGTCAATGGAAAGCAGATGTAGGACGCTGGTGCAACCTATTCTTGAGTAATGCTAGAGTGCTTGGGATCCGTACGACGTCGGATTGAAAGAAGACATCGAAGCAATTCAAAGGAGTGCTGCTATATTTGTTATCGTAGGTTCAAACAACACGTAAGTGTTACGGAGATGCTTCGGGAACTCAAATGGGAATCCCTGGAGGGAAGGCAACCGTATTTTCGAGAAGCACTATTGAGAAAATTTAGAGAACCGGCATTTGAATCTGACTGCCACACGATTCTACTGCCGCCAACATACTCAGCGCCTGAGGACCACGAACATAAGATACGAGAAATTAGACTGATACGGTGGCATTCACAAAGTCGTTCTGCCCTCGCTCTGTTTGCAAGTGGAACAAGAAAGGAAATGTCTAATAGTGGTGCAGGGTACCGTCCTGTACGCACTTTACGGTGACTTGCTGAGCGTCTACGTAGATGTAGATGTAGGTGTAGATGCAATATATTACTTTCATTTACTTCTATTGTCAACTACCAGTCTCTGAAGCACTCATCAATCCTCTGCAGGTGTTCCTGCAGTTCGCTGCAGCGTAACGGCCATATCAGACTTCCTTGGGGTACTCCTGAATGATCTTTAACAACTGTCGATCTTCTTACGTTAAGGGCGACCTGTTGAGTTCTATGTGCAAAAAAGTTTTGAATCCAGTCGAAAATCAGATCCGGTACTTAGTAGGGTTGTATTTTTTCACTAATCGGCAGTGCTGGACAGTTTGCGGACTTGATGTTGAAGTTTATTGACAAGATTTTTGTTCTGCAAAAATGTCTTAATATGTGAGCATAAACTATGTTCCGTAACTCTTAAATAGAGTGTCGTCAGCCATATAGGCCCATAATCATATTCAACCGTCTTACTACCCTTCTAGAAAACAGGAATGACCTTCGCTTTTATCCAGGCTCCAGGAACCCTTCGTTGCTTCAGCGTCCTTCAATAAATTAATGCTAGAAGGGATGTTCTTTTGCATAATATCTGCAGACGTATATCATCATCCCCAAGTACTTCCCACTAGTTATCGGTTATACATGCATTTCTACATTACGATAACTTAATATCTGACATTTCGCTGTTTGTGCGATGAGCGGAAAGATGAACCGTAGCACGATTTTCCTCGAAGTAACACTTTCATAAAACAGATTTCAGAGTTTCGGCTTTTTCTCTCTCCTCCGTTTCGATGCCAGTGTAGTCGATGAGTGGCGGAAGCGATGATTTCGATTTGAAGACCAAAAGTTCTTAATGTTCTTAGGACGATCTGTTGGAAAAAATTTTCTTTCAAATTGAACGCTTCTTTCATTGCTCTCCCTAAGTTCATTTTCACTTAATTCAGCTTTTGTTTGCAAGCTGGGTTTTGACTGTTTAAACCTGTGATGGAGCTCTCTTTGCATCCCAGCACCTATCCAACATGGCTATTGAACTACAGTGGGTATTTCGCATCCCTTAAAATCTTCCTCGTAGCATACTTGCGTAAGATGTACTGAACGATAATTTTCAGTTTCATTCATTTGTGCTTTACATCCTCGTCCTCAGAAATGAATATTTGATGCTACCTGCTGAAAATGGTTCAAATGGCTCTGAGCACTATGGGACTTAACTTCTGAGGTCATCTGTTCCCTAGAACTTAGAACTACTTAACTAACTAACCTAAGGACATTACACACATCCATGCCCGAGACAGGATTCGAACCTGCGACCGTAGCGGTTCCAGACTGTAGCGCCTAGAACCGCTCGGCCACACCGGCCGCCCCTAGCTGCTCAGATACTCTGTAATTTGTATCCTGTCATTCTTGTTACCTATCTTAATGTTTCTAATAACACCCGAAGTAACTGATGCTATCACAGCTTTATGAACACTGATGCTCTCGTCTACGTTAAGTTGCGGTCTATTGTTGATAGGAGGTGATCTGTGCGTAGCAACGTATGCATGACACCGAGCCGAGAAATGCAGCAGTCTTCAGGAATTACTTGAAAATGAAATGGAAAGTCTGTTTTGTGAAATATCGTGGAGAGATTAAGTTATCCGGGAGGACGCCCGAGAATTCTACAACCTAGAAATACGCCAGCAACACACCAGTTTAGAGGAAAGAGTAAAGTTTATATTTATTAAACAGTAAGAATACATTCTCCGCATCCATACTAACGAATTATACATAAACTGTCTTACTGCTTAGCAGAAAATCGTTATTTCGTTGAATAAGTGAAAGAAACTTCTAAAAGTATGGAATTGTACTAACTGAACCACCACTAATATCCCAGAACCTGAAAGAGTACAAGATCAGATTGGAGACAAGTGGGGACAGTAACCGGCAGCATCATTTCCAAACGAACCATCCGACCATTTAGGGAAATAGGAGAAAACATAAATCAGCGAAGTAGGTAGGGGATTTGAAGCACTGTCCTCCAGAAGGCGAGCTCGGTGTGTTATTGTGCCACCTAGCTGGATGCAGTTATTATGCCTTTAGTTTGCAAGGAAGGAAAAGTAGTAGAAGAACATGGACTAGCGGAGAGAGGGCGGAAGGGGAGATGATGAAAGAGTATGCTACCTTACAGAATTTTATGCAGAGCGTGATTTAATCACTACTAGTACTTGGTTTACGAATCATGTGAGACTGTTGTACACATCGAAGAGACCTGGAGGTACTTGAAGGTCACATATAGATTACACCGTATAATAATAAGACAAAGGTTTTGAAAATGGATTTTGAACTGCAACGCATTTCCAGTGGCACACGTGGATACTGATGAAATTATATTGGAGATGAACTTCACATTAAAACAGAATAAATTGCAGAAAGGCAGGAACTTAAGGAGATAACTGGATATATTGGAAGAACCAGAGGTTGTTTAGAGTTCACGAGGGAGCATTAGACAACTTCTAATGAAATAGGGGAAACGAATACAAAAGAAGAGTTTGAAATATAAAATAGGTTAGGAATCAGAGGATCAAATGTGTAAAAAGACAAGGGCTAGTAGAAATTCTCGGGTAATACAAGAGATACTGAATTTAACTGAGTAAAGGAGAAAATATAAAAATGCATCAAATGAAACAGGTGAAAGGGAATACGTCAAGAAAATGTTAGGTACACAAAGTGCAAAATGGCTAAGCAGAACGCGCTAGAGAATAGACGGAAGGCTGTAGACGTATACACAACTAGGGAAACTGATATTAGCTGCTTATAGGAAAATTAAAGAGATTTTTGGAGAAAACACTTGGAGCTGTATGAATATCAAGAGCTCAGATGGTAAAGACGTTCCAAGCAAATAAGGGAAAGCTGAAGGCTGCAAGAAGTATATAGAAAGGCTGTAAATGAGAAAGTAGACACTAAGGAAATATTGTAGAAAAGGAGGAGGAAGTCAAACGAGACTAGAGATGCGATGCTGCGAGAAGCCTTCTACAGAACACTGAAAGACCTAAGTCGAAACAAGGCCCCGGGGTACACAGCATTCCCTCAGAATTATTGAATCCCATGGAAGACCCATACATGACAAAACTATTTCACCTGCTCTGCTAGTAGTATGAGACAGGCGAAATACCGTCAGATTTCAAGATGAGTCTAATAATTATAGTTCTAGATACGAATACTACAGCATCACCAGTTCAATAAATCATGGTTGCAAAGTACTGATGAGAATTATATAATGAGGAATGGAAAAGTGGGTGGAAACCTATCTCAGGGAATGTGAGTGCGGGATCTGAACAAATGTAGGAACATGAGGCAATACGGACTCTACGACATGTCTTAGAGGATAGGTTAAAGAAAGGCAAACCTACTTTTGTAGCATTTGCAGGTTTAGAGGGAGCTTTTGATGTTGTCGTCGGAACACACTCATCGAAAATTATGGAGCTAGCAGGGTAAAATGCAGGGACTGAAGTTTTATTTACAATTTGTAGTACAAAAGGCAGATTGCTCTAGCGGGTCGAAGAGCGTAAAAAAGGAAGCTAGTTGAGGAGCGAGGCAAAGTTGTAGACTTCCCCAAATTTTATTCATTTTGTACATTCAATGATCAACAAGAGAAGCCAAGAAGAAATTTGGAAACGGACTTAAAATCATTGATTAGAAATAACAGCTTTGGGGTTTAATTTTTTCGGAGATGACAAAGGACTTGGAAGAACAGTAGAACAGAATGGATAAAGCCTTGGAACGTGATGAAAAGATGAATGTCAACAAAAGCAAAATAAGGTGCGCTGAAATAAGGAGATTAGGAGATTAGACACTGAAAGTAGTAGATGAGTTTTGCTAGTTGGGCAGTAAAATAACGATGATGTATAATGCAGAGTGGCTGTATCTAGAAAATCTTTCTAAACAACAGAAATCTTTGAACATCTAATACAAATTAAAGTGTTAGGAAATCTTTTCTGAAGGTAAGTATGGAGTACAACCTTGCCCGGAAGTGAAACGTAGATGATGAGTAGGTCATACAAAAAGTAAATAGAGGCATTCAGACTGTCTTATTACAGAAGAGTACTAAACAGACAGATCGAGTAATTATGGGAAGGCACAGAATCGAATTGCGGGGAAAAGAAAAAAATTATGACACAAGTTGATTAAAAAGGGGGATCGGATACTAGCACACTGGTTGAGATTCCAAGGAACTGGAGGAAAGAGTGGGAGTAAAAATTGTAAAGAGAGTCTTACGTATCAATACAGCAAACAGGTTCATACGGTTGTAAGATTCAATACTTACTCAGTGACGGACAGCTCTGCATAGGATAGAATACCGCGGAGAGCTACATCAAACCAGTCTCCTGACTGAAGCCAATAGAACGCACCTTTCCTTGTAAGTATTTTAATTTAGTGTTTTCAAGTCATCTGCGATTTGATACAGATATGTAACGGTATGATTTCATTTGCTGCCAGCTGAAATGGTAGAAACCTCGTCGTCTTAAATAGTGAGAGCTGGCAAAACATCTTTTATTCTATGAGGCTAATTACTTAATTTTTAACGAAAAAAATAACGTTTCTACGTCGAGTAACATGTGAATTACTGGAGAGTGAATGTTGGCAAGCTAAAAGTAACACTAAATGTCATTCCTTAGTTAATAATTTACGTGATTCCCTTCGAGTTAAAAAAAGTTATAGATGAGTCTTAGAACAGTGGAAATAAAAGTTGTACGCAGAATTATGAAAATATGAAGCACAGTTTGGGATGGATAAGTCATGCACAGCAGAAATAAATACTCGGAAGATAACATAAGCGGAAAGGGCCAAACATGGTCAAGAACAATACTGAACATTTGGAGAGTCCTGTTTGTAGACAGAGTTTAAAGGATATAAGGATACAAGAGGTACTTGAACAAGAGGTACTTGCACGAAATAAAGTAAAATTCGTGCTAAAAATAAAAATTAAGAAATTAGTTAGTGAAGATTCGTAGACTTTTTAAAATGTATAGTTGAAGAATCGGTTGGAAAATGGAGAAAAATAACTAGCGGAATGTAAAAGGAAAACTAGAGTGTAAATTGGTTGGAAAATTGATAGCTTTAAAATTGTAAACGGACGTGGCAGACAGAGTCGTTATGACACAAAGATCGAAAAAATGTTAAAAGAAAAAGAAGAAAAAGCAGGAATGCAAATGCGTTTTGAAACGAAAGAATTACATAATAAAATATGCCTAATCAAGCGGAAATTATGGTAAATATGAAAATTATAGACTGGTCTAAGTCGTTATGAGGTATTGGGGGGGGGGGGGGGGGGGGGGGAAGGCACGTAATTGTAACGATGATCAGTGCTAGGGCCAACAACATCGACAATAGGAAAAGCGAAGAAACACTGATCAGTGGAAATACAATGGTCAGCTGCTGAATAATGTGTTAGTCCACCTTTAGAGCGCAATATAGCAATGTCTCGGCGTGATACGGATTCGTCAAGTCATTTGTCAGCCTCTGGAGGTTCAAAATGGCTCTAAGCACTATGGGACTTAACATCTGAGGTCATCAGTCCCCGAGAACCTAGAACTACTTAAACCTAACTAACCTAAGGACAGCACATTCATCCATGCCCGAGGCAGGATTCGAACCTGCGACCGTAGCGGTCACGCGGTTCCAGACTGAAGCGCCTAGAACCGCTCGGCCACACCGGCCGGCGCCTCTGGAGGAATGTGGTGGCAGGTATCTACGTACAGAGCATGCGCTGGTTTGTGGGCACGAAGCTGGCGTCTGATAGCCTCACAGATGTGTGCGTCGGTTTCAGATCACAAGATATCAACGTGTATTTTCTATCGTCCTCCTCAGATCACTGAAGGACGACTCTGACCTTGTACTGGCATAAGATGCCATCACCGTTGCAGAAGACATCGTGCGAGAAGGGATGCAGGTGGTCGACAGGTCAACAACAATGTACTGGCATAAGATGCCATCACCGTTGCAGAAGACATCGTGCGAGAAGGGATGCAGGTGGTCGACAGGTCGAAAATAATGTTGAAGTAGTTCACTGATGTCATGGTGCCTTCGGCTACTACCGCAGGTTTCGTGGAACCAAGTGAATGTCACCTATAGCATAACACTGTGTCCAAGGCCGGTGCATGTTTCAAGCAACCGTTCGCCTGGACGGCGGTGAATCCGGAAACGACCATCGACCTGGTGTAACAAGAAACGCGACTCTTCAGACATGAGACGTCCAGTGATCCACGGTCCAATCTCTATGATCCCGTGTTTACTGCAGTCGTAACTGACTGCGTCGACCACCTGCATCCCTTCTCGCATGATGTCTTCTGCAACGGTGATGGCGTCTTTTGCCAGTACACTTGCCCTTATCACAAGGTCAGAGTCGTCCTTCAGTGATCTGAGGAGGACGATAGTAAATACACGTTGATATCTTGTGATCTCAAACCGACGTACACATCTGGGAGGCTATCAGACGCCAGCTTCGTGCCCACAAACCAGCGCATGCTCTGTACGTAGATACCTGCCACCACATTCCTCCAGAGGCGCCGGCTGGTGTGGCCGAGCGGTTCTAGGCGCTTCAGTCTGGAACCGCGCGACCGCTACGGTCGCAGGTTCGAATCGTTGGATCAATATGGGAACACTTAGCAGTCGTCTGCTGCGGCAAGCCACATTCAGCACTATGTGACGAACGCACATCGCTTTACCATCTTGGTGCTCTGTCGTTACCTGTGCCACAGATTCGCTGTATATCTTGCTTAACAGGACGGGTGAGTCTCCCGTCTCGAAGTTCTGTGATGAGGCGAAGACATCCAATACCTCGTCGCCTACTGGAGGCTCAACTTGCTTCAGCCACGCTCCACAAACACTGACGACAGTAGCACGCGAGTAACCGACCAGATTTGGCGATTCACAGATGCTTATTTCCCGGCAGCGGACCTTAACAATTTGCCTTTGTCTAAAGTCGCTTATGTCAGTGGGTTTCCCCATTCTTATCTGGTCTATTTGTACACTTCCCTGACGACGTCACGCGTCCGCAACTCCACCGGGCGACACTCATACTAGCTGTGAGTAGTATTTATAATGTTTTGGCTCTCACTACATGTTAGACAGTAAAACAGCAAAAATTTGGTCATGGATATAATTCCGAAGCGCACAAAAACACAAAAGTTCAGTGAGAGATTTTTCGTAATTTTCGAATACGTCAAAGAATGATTGCTATCAAGTCGACAAGAAAAACAAGCATCCAGGAAACTTTTTGGGAGATGAAAACTGTATGGCGGGCCAAGATTCGCACTCTGGACCTTTGCCTCTCACGGGGCGGGCAAGTACTCTACCAACTTTTTTTTTCTTTTTTTGAATGACCTGAGAGAAGGGTCCGGGGCAAAAAGGGCATTGGTCGTCTTCCGAAGCCTGGCCTCAATGACTATCTCCAGCTCTCCCAGATCCAAGGAGGGAAAAGAGTATGAGTATACATACTCACAGCCCACCAGGCTAGCCAAGCGGTCTAACGCACTGCTTCCCGCGAGCGGGAAGGCGTGCCGGTACCCGGAAGGAATCCACACGGCGGTTTAGTGTCGAGGTCCGGTGTGACAGCCAGCCTGTGGATGGCTTTTAAGGCGGTTTTCCAACTACCTCGGCGAATTCGGGCTGGTTCCCATTATTCCGCCTCAGTTACACTATGTCGGCGATTGTTGCACAAAGACTGTCTCCAACGTACGCGTACACCATAATTACTCTACCACACAAACATTGGGGTTACACTCGTCTGGAATCAGACGTTCCCAGGGGGGTCCACTGGGGGCCGAACCGCACAATAAACCATAGGTTCGGTGTGTGGGGCGGCGGGCGGCGGTAGGTTGAGTGGACTGCTGTAGCCTGTTGTGAGTTTGTGTACCACTGAGGACTACGGCGGGGACGAAGCCTCTCCGTCGTTTCTAGGTCCCCAGTTCAATACATGAATTCACACACACACACTATATATATATATATATATATATATATATATATACTAGAAGGCACACTCGAAAATGATTCACGGCACACGATTGATCCTCTGAGAAAACGGTTTATACGGAGTCCCCCTTACATTCATTACGCGAAGAGGGCTCGGAAGCTTCTGGTGGCTATTGTAGGATCCACTTAAAAATAACAAAAACAAAAAATATATACATATAAAAATAAACAAAATCATGAAAAAAAGGAATATATATATATATATATATATATATATATATATATATATATATATATATATAAACAAAATCATGAAAAAAAGGAATATATATATATATATTCCTTTTTTTCATGATTTTGTTTATTTTTATATGTATATATTTTTTGTTTTTGTTATTTTTAAGTGGATCCTACAATAGCCACCAGAAGCTTCCGAGCCCTCTTCGCGTAATGAATGTAAGGGGGACTCCGTATAAACCGTTTTCTCAGAGGATCAATCGTGTGCCGTGAATCATTTTCGAGTGTGCCTTCTAGTACTCGGAACGCCCGAATGGGACGGGAGGATCCCCGAATAATGCGCCTAAATAATTCGATAGTCGTGCTCGGTAAAATGCATGGTGAGTCGTCGTTAGGCGGACCCACAAGTCCAGAGAGCTTTCGGGCACGTCTTGCAGAATGTAATGCAGCACCATGCCCTTCAGCCAGTTGACAGCGTTCGTTCTGGTAGTGGGGAAGTAAACGGTACCTAGGTGTAGGAGTTCGTCCGGTGTGATAGACTCTGGCTGTCGTCGTAACAGGAGCGCCAGCATACGTTGTAGAAGATCACGGCAGCTGCCCGTCCCAGCACGTTTCAAGCGGTGCGCATCCGAATCGACGACTGCGCAGTGCGGGCACAAAGGGTCGTCAGTGGGATAGATGGAGTGGAGGCGCTGGCGTGAGGCTAACTCGCCGTTCACCACCACATACCATAAGGAACGATAGTACGTGGGCAGGTATGGGGTGTGGACGGATCGCCACACCCTCGTCCACCTGATGGTTGGGTGTTGTTGTTCGACGTTGTTGCGGGGTTGTCGTGCCTGGTAGGTGCGTTAGTGATCTGTCGTGGTCGGTGTCCTCAGCGCCGGTAGATCCTCGGTCATGTAGCTCATTTCGACCAACCGAGCTACCCACGCATGACAGCTTTTCTTCTACGAGTACCTCGTCTTCTATCTTACAAACGTTATGGAAGCTTTCCTGCGAAACTTGCAAGATTAGCGCTCCCGTAAGAAAGGATTTTGCGAAGACGTGGCTTAGCCGCAGCCGGGGCGATGTTTGCAGAATGAAATTTCCATTCTGCCGCGGAATGTGCGCTGATGAGAAATTTCCCGGTAGATTACAATTGTGTGCCACACAGAGACTGGAACTCAGGACCTTGGTTTTCCGTGGGGAATTGTTCTACCGATTGAGCTACCCACGCAGCACTCACGACCCCTCCTCAGAAGACAAGGTACAGGCGGAAGTAGAGCTGTGACGGTCGGTCATGATTCGTTGTTGGATAATTCAATCGGTAGAACACTTACCTGTGAAGGACGAAGTTCCCGACTTAGTCTCGGTTTGGCATACAGTTTTAACCTGCCAGGAAGTCTCATATCACCGCACACTCCGTTGCTGACTGGAAATAATTTCATTAATAGGTAAATCCTACTGAAATCCGGTTTCGCAGAACAGAGCGGATCAGGATAAGGTTGTGTGGAAAGGGGCCAAGATCAGTTACTGTAAGTTACACAAGAACACAGAACTTTTTTGCTTTTAAAACACAATACACATTCCTGCTTAAAACAGGAATCAATTCACGGCTGAGGGCCTAAGTAAGTTTTCAATGAGGGATGGTTTAAATAATACATTTTAAAACACAAGGATTGCGACAAGCGGCTGAAGGCCTTACTTAAGTAAAATTAAAATATCCTCCCGACTGAAGACCCAAATAATATTCCAGATTACCAAAGGAAATTCATTAAAAGGCGAGCATTTACAAATTTCGGCTAAAGGCCATATTAAGAAAAATTGGAGGTAATTCCTCGGTAGAAGGTCCAATAATATTTCAAAATAATAAAAGGCAACCTTTAAAAACAAGGATTTAAACAGTACAACAGAAAGCCATCTTAAGGAAACTTGAAATATCTTCACGGCAGAAGACCCAAACGATTATTCAAATAGTTAAAGACAAACCTTAAGATAAGCATTTACGCAGTACGGCTAAAGCCATTTTAAGAATTCAAGATAATGAAAAAGAAAACTTAGAAACAGGAATTTACACAGTACGGCTGAAAGCCACAAATTTTAAAACAAACACGTCTGAAAGCCTAAATACATAGGAAACAAGAATTTTAAATAGAAACACGACTGAAGGCCTAAGCTTGAAATACTTCAGATAAGGTTCGGCTGGAGGCCTTATACTGAACATAGAACAGACAAAATTAATACAAAGCTGAAGTCCTGGCACAGTACTTGCATCATCATCATCATTTAAGACTGATTATGCCTTTCAGCGTTCAGTCTGGAGCATAGCCCCCTTATAAAATTCCTCAAAAATGGCTCTGAGCACTATGGGACTCAACTGCTGAGGTCATTAGTCCCCTAGAACTTAGAACTAGTTAAACCTAACCAACCTAAGGACATCACAAACATCCATGCCCGAGGCAGGATTCGAACCTGCGACCGTAGCGGTCTTGCGGTTCCAGACTGCAGCGCCTTTAACCGCACGGCCACTTCGGCCGGCTAAAATTCCTCCATGATCTCCTATTCAGCGCTAACATTGGTGCCTCTTCTGATGTTAAACCTATTACTTCAAAATCATTCTTAACCGAATCCAGGTACCTCCTCCTTTGTCTGCCCCGACTCCTCCTACCCTCTACTGCTGAACCCATGAGTCTCTTGGGTAACCTTGCTTCTCCCATGCGTGTAACACGACCCCACCATCTAAGCCTGGTCGCCCTGACTGCTACATCCATAGAGTTCATTCCCAGTTTTTCTTTGATTTCCTCATTGTGGACACCCTCCTGCCATTGTTCCCATCTACTAGTACCTGCAATCATCCTAGCTACTTTCATATCCGTAACCTCAACCTTGTTGATAAGGTAACCTGAATCCACCCAGCTTTCGCTCCCATACAACAAAGTTGATCGAAAGACTGAACGGTGCACAGATAACTTAGTCTTGGTACTGACTTCCTTCTTGCAGAAGAGAGTAGATCGTAGCTGAGCGCTCACTGCATTAGCTTTGCTACACCTCGCTTCCAGTTCTTTCACTATGTTGCCATCCTGTGAGAATATGCATTTTAAGTACTTGAAACCGTCCACCTGTTCTAACTTTGTTCCTCCTATTTGGCACTCAATCCGTTTATATCTCTTTCCCACTGACATTACTTTCCTTTTGGAGATGCTAATCTTCGTACCATAGTCCTTACATTTTTGATATAGCTCTGAAATACTGCCTTGCAAACTTTCAATCGAATCTGCCATCACAACTAAGTCATCCGCACATGCAAGACTGCTTATTTTGTGTTCACATATGATAATCTCACTCAGCCAGTCTATTGTTCTCAACATATGATCCATAAATACTATGAACAACAGTGGAGACAGGTTGCAGCCTTGTCTTACCCCTGAAAGTACTCTGAACCATGAACTCAGTTTACCAGCAACTCTAACTGCTGCCTGACTATCCATGTAAAGACCTTTAATTGCTTGCAAAAGTTTGCCTCCTATTCCATAATCTCGTAGAAAAGACAATAACTTCCTCCTAGGAACCCGGTCATATGCCTTTTCTAGATCTATAAAGCATAGATACAATTCCCTGTTCCACTCATAACACTTGTCCATTATTTGCCGTAAGCTAAAGATCTGGTCCTGGCAACCTCTACGAGGCCTAAACCCACACTGATTTTCATGCAATTGGTCCTCAACTAATACTCGCACTTTCCTTTGAACAATACCTGAGAAGATTTTACTCACAACGCTGATTAAAGAGATACCTCTGTAGTTGTTACAATCTTTTCTGTTTCCATGTTTAAAGATTGGTGTGATTACTGCTTTTGTCCAGTCTGATGGAACCTGTCCCGACTCCCAGGCCATTTCAGTTATCCTGTGTAGCCATTTAAGACCTGACATTCCACTGCATTTGATGAGTTCCGACTTAATTTCATCCACCCCAGCCGCTTTATTGCACTGCAATCTCTTGACCATTTTCTCCACTTCCTCAAATGTGATCCTATTTCCATCATCATTCCTATCCCATTGTACATCGAAATCTGAAACATTACAAAGCGTATTTTCAGCTACATTGAGCATCTCTTCAAAATATTCCCTCCATCTGCCCAAGGCATCAACAGGATTCACCAGCAGTTTTCCTGACCTGTCCAAAATACTTGTCATTTCCTTCTTACCTCCCTTTCGAAGACTGCTAATTACACTCCAGAATGGTTTTCCAGCAGCTTGACCCATAGTCTCCAACCTGTTTCTAAAGTCTTCCCAAGCTTTCTTCTTGGATGCTGCAATTATCTGTTTGGCTTTGTTTCTTTCTTCAACATAACTTTCTCTGTCTACCTGAGTTCTAGTATGTAGCCATTTTTGATACGCCTTCTTTTTCCTTTTACAGGCTGCCTTGACTGTGTCATTCCACCAAGCTGTTTGGTTCTTCCTACTTTTACACACTACTGTTCCAAGACATTCTTCAGCCACTTCTAGTACTGTGTCCCTGTACCTTGTCCATTCCTTTTCCAATGACTGTAATTGACTACATTCAACTAACTGGTACCTTTCTGAGATCGCTGTTATGTACTTGTGCCTCATTTCCTTATCCTGAAGTTTCTCCACTATTATCCTCCTACATATGGACCTGACCTCCTGCATTTTCGGCATCACAATCCCAATTTCACTGCAGATTAAATAATGATCAATGTTATCAAAGAATCCCCTGAATAAACGTGTGTCCCTCACAGCCTTCTTGAATTCCTGATCTGTTATTATATAGTCAATGACAGATCTGGTTCCCCTGCCTTCCCAAGTATACCGGTGAATGTTCTTATGTTTAAAAAAGGAGTTTGTGATTACTAAGCCCATACTGTCACAGAAATCCAAGAGTTGTTTCCCGTTCCTGTTGGCCTCCATATCCTCTCCAAATTTACCCATAACCTTTTCATACCCTTCTGTTCGATTTCCAATCCTGGCGTTAAAATCACCCATGAGCAGAACACTGTCATTGTCCTTTACTCT
The DNA here is from genome assembly GCF_021461395.2 of Schistocerca americana. Lineage (NCBI taxonomy): Eukaryota > Metazoa > Arthropoda > Insecta > Orthoptera > Acrididae > Schistocerca > Schistocerca americana. The sequence goes on from NC_060121.1 coordinate 898,028,371, forward strand.
AACAACTACATCACTGAGTGCCTCATAAAAACTATCCATCTTATCTTGATCTGTCCCTTCACAATGCGAATATAGTGACACAATCCTAATTTTCTTGCTAGACACTGTCAAATCTATCCACATCAGTCGTTCGTTTACATACCTTATTGCAACTACGCTGGTGTTCCATTTCTTTCCTGATGTAAAGCCCTACACCCCATTGTGCTATTCCTGCTTTTACTCCTGACAGGTAGACCTTGTATTCTCCCACTTCCTCTTCTTTCTCACCCCTTACCCGAATGTCACTAACAGCTAAAATGTCCAGCCCCATCTCACTTGCAGCCTCTGCCAGCTCTACCTTCTTCCCAGAGTAGCCCCCATTGATATTAATAGCTCCCCATCTCATTACCACTTGTTTGCCAAGTCGTATCTTAGGAGTACCTGGTTTGTCCGTTAGAGGTGGGACTCCGTCACCTCCAAAGGTCCGAGGCATTTTGCTCTGATTGTTGCCAGCATCATATTTAAAGTACCATGGAAGCAGGTTGCTAGCCTTACTTGTCCTGAGTACCATTGGGTATTACCCCTAACGGTTGAGGGACTAACCAGTGGATTTGGTAGTCTTTGCCGTATGAGCACAAAGGTGACCACGACTCAGAATATGTCCGAGATGCCCTGCCTTATTCCAAAGTAACTGGTATCCCGACTGTCGGGACCACTTACTTGGCCACTCATACGTTGCCCATGGTTCATGAACTAGGACATGACTACAGGAACCCACACCATGAACCACAGTACTTGCGACAAAAGACAATCACAATCACAAACAACATAACAGTGGTGCTCAGAAGTGATCCAAGGGTCGGCCTGGGTAGGAAACTCTAACAACAGTTTAGGTGAGACAGGCAAGGACGCGTAAGACTAAATAATCGGGTGGCAGCACGACCTAGGGACGGTTGACAAATCAACCAACCTAATCAATTCCTGCTCTGTCGCAACCGACCGACTGGCTGCTCAAGTACGCAGACAGCATTGACCTGCTCAGCGGAAATCCCAGAAGCTACACACACATCCACGTAAACATTTCCACCAAGAACTACGACAGGCCTAAAACCAATCACCGTGGAATAACAAGGAGAAATGACAAGAGACACAAACACACACACACACACACACACACACACACACACACACACACACAGAGTTAGTATAAGCGGTCGGCGACCAAATACACTCCTGGAAATGGAAAAAAGAACACATTGACACCGGTGTGTCAGACCCACCATACTTGCTCTGGACACTGCGAGAGGGCTGTACAAGCAATGATCACACGCACGGCACAGCGGACACACCAGGAACCGTGGTGTTGGCCGTCGAATGGCGCTAGCTGCGCAGCATTTGTGCACCGCCGCCGTCAGTGTCAGCCAGTTTGCCGTGGCATACGGAGCTCCATCGCAGTCTTTAACACTGGTAGCATGCCGCGACAGCGTGGACGTGAACCGTATGTGCAGTTGATGGACTTTGAGCGAGGGCGTATAGTGGGCATGCGGGAGGCCGGGTGGACGTACCGCCGAATTGCTCAACACGTGGGGTTTGAGGTCTCCACAGTACATCGATGTTGTCGCCAGTAGTCGGCGGAAGGTGCACGTGCCCGTCGACCTGGGACCGGACCGCAGCGACGCATGGATGCACGCCAAGACCGTAGGATCCTACGCAGTGCCGTAGGGGACCGCACCGCCACTTCCCAGCAAATTAGGGACACTGTTGCTCCTGGGGTATCGGCGAGGACCATTCGCAACCGTCTCCATGAAGCTGGGCTATGGTCCCGCACACCGTTAGGCCGTCTTCCGCTCACGCCCCAACATCGTGCAGCCCGCCTCCAGTGGTGTCGCGATAGGCGTGAATGGAGGGACGAATGGAGACGTGTCGTCTTCAGCGATGAGAGTCGCTTCTGCCTTGGTGCCAATGATGGTCGTATGTGTGTTTGGCGCCGTGTAGGTGAGCGCCACAATCAGGACTGCATACGACCGAGGCACACAGGGCCAACACCCGGCATCATGGTGTGGGGAGCGATCTCCTACACTGGCCGTACACCACTGGTGATCGTCGAGGGGACACTGAATAGTGCACGGTACATCCAAACCGTCATCGAACCCATCGTTCTACCATTCCTAGACCGGCAAGGGAACTTGCTGTTCCAACAGGACAATGCACGTCCGCATGTATCCCGTGCCGCCCAACGTGCTCTAGAAGGTGTAAGTCAACTACCCTGGCCAGCAAGATCTCCGGATCTGTCCCCCATTGAGCATGTTAGGGACTGGATGAAGCGTCGTCTCACGCGGTCTGCACGTCCAGCACGAACGCTGGTCCAACTGAGGCGCCAGGTGGAAATGGCATGGCAAGCCGTTCCACAGGACTACATCCAGCATCTCTACGATCGTCTCCATGGGAGAATAGCAGCCTGCATTGCTGCGAAAGGTGGATATACACTGTACTAGTGCCGACATTGTGCATGCTCTGTTGCCTGTGTCTATGTGCCTGTGGTTCTGTCAGTGTGATCATGTGATGTATCTGACCCCAGGAATGTGTCAATAAAGTTTCCCCTTCCTGGGACAATGAATTCACGGTGTTCTTATTTCAATTTCCAGGAGTGTACATGTCGTCCGATGAGACGACCGACCGAACGACCAACCCAGATCGTCCCCACTCAAGTTATGAGTGTCGGCAACGGACGGGCGAATCTTGGCTGTCCGGAGCTCATTGCAGCTCCAACCCGACTGAACTCTATGCCCGTTCGGAACTCGGAGATACGGCGACCCGGGCACACTGGCTCGGACCCACCCATGCAGAGGTAACTCTTGCCCATCGGCCTCGACATCTCTGCAAAAGGAAGGAACTTAGCCACGCCCGGCAAGATCACCAACTGACGAAGCCCAGAAACGGTCAAAAGACCAAATACACTTCGCCCAATGAGACGACCAACCGAACGACCAACCAGCGGTCGTTCCCGCTCCAATCTCCTTCCGTCGGACAGTTCATGTGTTTGTGTGGACAGCGGTCGGCAAGTACTGGCTGTCCTCGCCTCACTGGAGCTTCGTCCCAACTCAACTCCAGACACACGACTATCCGGAAATGCTAGCGGTCGTTCCAGATATAGTACGAGAGTGTACTTATCGATAAGAGCTGCTGCTGGTGCCACTCACGGACGAGCAAACCAGCAACCTAGTGACGCTAGTAAATCGAATAAAAAAAAACGAAAAACCAAATCAAAAAAGAAACGAGGCATCATAGCCACAAAACCAAGATGACGAGCAATAAACGGCATGATCGCGAGCCGCGCACGGTTCACCTACAGACGTAGGAAAATCCATACAGAAGTGAAGAGCTTCATTACAAAGCCACAGACGAACAGAAGATAGATAAAGGTGAAAAGAACAGCAGAAATAAAGACGTACACGGATTAAGCAGCTTTGGAGGAATTTACTATCTAATTAGCTTTTTAAACGTAGTCTATGGTTTTCTTGTTATGGTGAAGGAGTGGGAAGAAAAAGAATAAAGCCAGCCACGACACTGCGGATATACAGGGTGTTACAAAAAGGTACGACCAAACTTTCTGGAAACATTCCTCACACACAAATAAAGAAAAGATGTTATGTGGGCATGTGTCCGGAAACGCTTACTTTCCATGTTAGAGCTCATTTTAGTTTCGTCAATATGTACTGTACTTCCTCGATTCACCGCCAGTTGGCCGAATTGAAGGAAGGTAATGTTGACTTCGGTGCTTGTGTTGACATGCGACTCATTGCTCTACAGTACTAGCATCAAGCACATCAGTACGTAGCATCAACAGGTTAGTGTTCATCACGAACGTGGTTTTGCAGTCAGTGTAATGTTTACAAATGCGGAGTTGGCAGATGCCCATTTGATGTATGGATTAGCACGGGGCAATAGCCGTGGCGCGGTACGTTTGTATCGAGACAGATTTCCAGAACGAAGGTGTCCCGACAGGAAGACGTTCGAAGCAATTGATCGGCGTCTTAGGGAGCGCGGAACATTCCAGCCTATGACTCGCGACTGGGGAAGACCTAGAACGACGAGGACACCTGCAATGGACGAGGCTATTCTTTGTGCAGTTGACGATAACCCTAATGTCAGCGTCAGGGAAGTTGCTGCTGTACAAGGTAACGTTGACCACGTCGCTGTACAGAGAGTGCTACGGGACAACCACTTGTTTCCGTACCATGTACAGCGTGTGCAGGCACTATCAGCAGCTGTATGGCCTCCACGGGTACACTTCTGCGAATGGTTCATCCAACAATGTGTCAATCCTCATTTCAGTGCAAATGTTCTCTTTACGGATGAGGCTTCATTCCAACGTGATCAGATTGTAAATTTTCACAATCAACGTGTGTGGGCTGACGAGAATCCGCACGCAATTGTGTAATCACGTCATCAACACAGATTTTCTGTGAACGTTTGGGCAGGCATTGTTGGTGATGTCTTGATTGGGCCCCATGTTCTTCCCCCTACGCTCAATGGAGCACATTATCATGATTTCATACGGGATACTCTACCTGTGCTGCTAGAACATGTGCTTTTACAAGTGCGACAGAACATGTGGTTCATGCACGATGGAGCTCCTGCACATTTCAGTCGAAGAGTTCGTACGCTTCTCAACAACAGATTCGGTGACCGATGGATTGGTAGAGGCGGACCAATTCCATGGCCTCCACGCTTTTCTGACCTCAACCCTCTTGAATTTCATTTACGGGGGCATTTGAAAGCTCTTGTCTACGCAACCCCAGTACCAAATGTAAAGACTCTTTGTGCTCGTATTGTGGACGGCTGTGATACAATACGCCATTCTCCAGGGCTGCACCAGCGCATCAGGGTTCCATTCGACGGAGGAGGGATGCACGTATCTTCGCTAACGGAGGACATTTTGAACATTTCCTGTAACAAAGTGTTTGAAGTCACGCTGGTACGTTCTGTTGCTGTTTGTTTCCATTCCATGATTAATGTGATTTGAAGAGAAGTAATAAAATGAGCTCTAACATGGAAAGTAAGTGTTTCCGGACACATGTCCACATAAAATGTTTTCTTTCTTTGTGTGTGAAGAATGTTTCCTGAAAGTTCGGCCGTGCCTTTTTGTAACACCCTGTAGTTTCTTCAGAGTAGTGCTTTTACTGTGTGCTGATAATGGTATTTCGTCTGAGAAAAACCCTAAAGTCAGAAACGCCGTCGGTAAATAATGGGCGCAGTTGAGGGCCGTACGCTAACCGCCCTTGGGGCCGGTCGTGACCCTGCAGGCGGCGGAGAAGTCGGGAGGAGCGGCTGAAGCATTAATGAGCCGCCGGCGGTATTGACTCAAAGGGCCAGCCAGCCACGTCAAGTGTTGGCTGAGCCCGCGGCAAACCAAGTGACTAGCGGCCTGCGCAGAGCGCAGAGTTGTGGAGCCCGCCGTGTATCGTTACTCCTTCTGACAGCTGCTTACGATACGGCAGAGGGATTTCGACGCCTTCTGTGGCAGACAGTCAAGGTTTTGCTTTTCGTTTCCCCCTTCTCCATGTCGGAAAAGATAATGACCTGAACTGCTGTCATGGTATAGACCGTCTAGTTTGTTTCATGTGCTAATGCATGGTATGAGAGAGGCGAGGTACCTCCAGACTTCAAGAAAAATGTAGTAATTCCTATTCCAAAGAAGGTAGGTACTAACAAGTGTGAATATTACTGAACTAATATCTTAGTAAGTAAGGTAGCTGGAATTGTGGAAAGGGTCCAAAATGAGCGGCTGTCAGTTACACTCGAACACATATAACTTCATTTATTTGACCAAACATTTCAGTACAAATCCTTGAACTTAGTTATCGGCTGAATACGCACCCCAACAAAAAAAAAAAAAAAAAAAGCACTCCGTCTGCAGACCACGAGTGGCCTACCGGGACTATCCGACCGCCGTGTCATCCTCGGTGGAGGGTGCGGATACCAGGGCCGTGGGGACCGCTCTCCCGGTCGTAAGATGGTATTCTTCACCGAAGCCGCTACTATTCGGTCGAGTAGCTCCTCAATTGGCATCACGAGGCTGAGTGCACCAAGAAAATTGGCAACAGCGCATGGCGGCCTGGATGGTCACCCATCTAAGTGCCGACCACGCCCGACAGCGCTGAATTTCGGTGATCTCACGGGAACCCTTGTATCCACTGTGGCAAGGCCGTTTAAGGGTGCAACCACTTTAATTTAAAAAAGAAACAGCTAAAAGCCATAAACTCAAAACTCAGACGCCAAAAAGAATATTTAGAAGGCAGAAGGCTTGACGTGAAGTAAGTTCTATAATTTGGCTGAAGGTCCAAAAAATCTAACACTTGAAAAGCGACAACCTTAATTTAAAGACGGCTGAAGACCGATGATTTAAGACTCAAGGTAAAATTAAATAAAAAAACACAAGGCAGAAGCCCTTATCCTCAATTAGGCTGAAGGCCCCAAACAGTTTGATGCTCGAAAGACAAAGATCCTTAATTTAAAAACGGCTGAAGGCCCCATGACTTAAAACTCAAGGTAAAATAAATTTAAACAACAAAGCCTTGTCTTAAATTAGGCTGAAGTCCCCAAACAATCTAATACTTGACAAGCAAGGAACATTAATTTTAAAACGGCTGAAGGCCCATGATTCAAAACACAAATAAGATAATTTTTATTAGGCAGAAGGCCCAAATCTTTATCTATAAACAATATTTTAATCAGGTTGTAGGCCCAAACAATCTAACACTTGACAAGCAAGGAATTTTAATTTTAAAGTGGCTGAAGGCTCATGACTTAAAAATACACCACTAAAAGAATTCAACGTTAATTCAAAACTATCTGTTATAAGCCATACAAATACGCAAAACAGAAAATAATAAAAGGCAGTGCACCTAACGGCGCTCAGAAGTTTCGGGGATTGGCCAGCACTTGAAATACTAACGATCACTTAGGTGAGACAGGCAGTCGGCCCATCTATTTTCGATCCGAAAACAACCCAACCAGGAGACAGCCAACGGACCCCCAGACAAGGTAACTTGCAAATCCACTCTACCAGCACACAACCGGGAGTTGAATGCAAAACGTAAAAGGCATGTACGCCCCCAACCAAACATACATTAAGCTGTCAGATTACACACCGTGCTGGACGGCGCCAACGCGGTGAGGAAAGGACACTGGCTGAATTTACTTCTACGGCCATGTCAGGTGACCGGAACGTTAATGGCCACAAGGCAAACAATTCCGCTGGTGCACTTGTAAGTAGGTTGTTTAAGTTTTTATGTTGGTAACGCCACGTAGCACTCTGTATGAAAATCACTGACTGTGCTGTGTGCAGTCTGTGGCTGGTTGGCATTGTTGGAATATTCGCTATTGTAGTGTTGGGCAGTTGGATGTGAACAGCGCATAGCATTACGCAGTTGGAGGTTAGCCGCCAGCAGTGGTGGATGTGGGGCGAGAGACGGCAGAGTTTTGAGTGGACGATCTGGGCATGTGTCCGTCAGAAAAAGGAAATTTGTTTAGTTGGATGTCACAAAATTATATATATATATATATATATATATATATATATATATATATATATATATATGACTTTTGAACGCTATTGAGGTAAAAAAAATAGTTTCTTCAGTATCATAATCTTTCATTTGCTAACTATGCCTATCAGCCTTCAGTAGTTAGAATCTTTTATTTAGCTGGCAGTATTGGCGCTCGCTGTATAGCAGTAGTTGGAGTAACGAAGATTTTTGTGAGGTAAGTGATTCATGAAAGGTATAGGTTATTGCTAGTGAGGGCCTTTCTTTTGTAGGGATTTTTGAAAGTCAGACTGCGTTGCGCTAAAAATATTGTGTGTCAGTTTAGTGATGATAAAGAGAAAACTGTTTGAGTACGTTGAGTTTTGCTCAGCCGTTTGAAAGCCAAATAACGTAAGAGTTTTCCAGCACTGTCATTCTTAATTTTCAAAGGGGACGTTTCACATTTCAATTGCAAATAAACAAATACAGTTAGACTCCACCAGACTGTGGCTAAACCTTCGCCAACTCGAACACACATGTTGTTGATCGCGGGAATGTCCGAACAGTCAACAACAAGAACCAGACAACACAATATGAACAATCTTCACTTGCTGATAAATTAAATCCAAACTCAACTTTCGTGTCCAGGGTCGGTGAGCCATGGACCTAGTAGCAATGGAAACAGCCCCACACACTCCGACACTGTGGAGAGACCGCCAGCTGGCCCGGCCAAACTACGCCCCACGGAGATTTCCTCGCTGCTCCATGCCAACCGACCGACTCCTCACACAACAGCACAGGGACAGCACTAAAATAACTGAGCAGTCGATATCACAAACTACACACAATTTCAATCCGGTAAGACGACCAACCGACCATCAACCAAGACCGTCCCCATTTCAAGTCATGTGTGCTGGCAACGGTCGGGCGAGTCATGGCTATCCAAGCCCCACTACTGCTCCATTCCGACCGAATTCCGCCGCGTCCTATCTCTACGACTGCCAGGTCCGAATTGCATTACAGGCGCGTTCCCACTTCCTGGCAGATCCGAAGTCCCTGCCAGTACACGACAACCGGAAAGTAATAACAGTCAGCAAAGATAATACACCAGGGCTTGTATCGATAAGCGCCGCTGCTGCAACTCACGGGCAGGGAAGGTGGCAACTCAGTGACACCAGTAATTGAAATTAACATAACGAGGTGGTGGTACAGTAAAAACAGCAAGTTAAATGAGATATGGCATGAACACGAGCTACACGCGGCTCATCCGGGATGCAAAATAATGACAGGATTATTTACTGAAGAATGCAAAAACTGGTAAAAACTTAACTTGGAGGAGACCAGTTTGGGATGCGTAGAACCGCAGGAAAGTGTGAAGCGGTGTACCCCCTACGACTTATTTTAGAAGCTAAACGGCCGGCCGGAGTGGCCGTGCGGTTCTAGGCGCTACAGTTTGGAACCGCGTGACCGCTACGGTCGCAGGATCGAATCCTGCCTCGGGCATGGATGTGTGTGATGTCCTTAGGTTAGTTAGGTTTAAGTAGTTCTAAGTTCTAGGGGACTGATGACCTCAGTTGTTAAGTCCCATAGTGCTCAGAGCCATTTGAAAAAAGTTCAAATGGCTCTGAGCACTATGGGACTCAACTGCTGTGGTCATAAGTCCCCTAGAACTTAGAACTACTTAAACCTAACTAACCTAAGGACAGCACACAACACCCAGCCATCACGAGGCAGAGAAAATCCCTGACCCCGCCGGGAATCGAACTCGGGAACCCGGGCGTGGGAAGCGAGAACGCTACCGCACGACCACGAGATGCGGGCGGAGCCATTTGAACCATTTTTTTAGAAGCTAAACTGTAGAATGGCAAAACGTTTATAGAATTTGTAGATTTAGAGAAACCCTTTGAAGATATTAACTGGACTGCATTCTTCCAAATTTTGAAGGTATCAGGGGCAAAATATTACACAAACCAAACTGCAGTTACAGTAACGAGGGACATAAATGGTGAGTCTGTGTTACGGGGGTGAGCAAGTTTATAGCCTGTCCTCAACGTTTTGCAACCTGTGCGTTGAATAAGCAGTTGCTGCACGTATGGAGATATTTCGAAGGTGAATTACAGTTCAGAGAGAAGAAATTAAACCTTTCAGGTAATTTTTTCAGAGAGTGAATATGAGTTCGAACGGCAGTGCCTTGGAAAATAAAAAGAGTCAAGGCTACAAGATGAACGTCCTTAAGAATAAAACAACAAATTCAGAAGGACAAAAAACAAAAAAAATGGCTCTGAGCACTATGGGACTTAACATCTGAGGTCATCAGTACCCTAGAACTTAGAACTACGAGGGCCGTTCAGAAAGTAACCTCCGGTTGATTTAAAAAAATACACCAAGTTAAATAAAAATATTTTAATATATACATCTTACAACTACATCTTTGCATTATTTTTCTACATAGTCTCCATAGCGATTGAGGCACTTATCGTATCTCTTCAGAAGCTTTGAAATTCCTTCTGCATAAAAATCACCCGCTTGTGCCTGGAGCCAGCCTGTGACCGCATCTTTGAGCTCTTCGTCGTCATCAAACCGCTGTGACCCGAGCCATTTCTTCAAATGCATGAAGAGGTGATAATCACTTGGCGCCAGGTCTGGGCTGTAAGGTGGATGGTTGATAACGTCCCACTTGAAGGACTCAAGAAGGGCCGTTGTTCTGCGAGCAGAGTGAGGACGGGCGTTATCGTGCAAAAAAACGATACCGGAAGTCAGCATACCATGGCGTTTGTTCTGTATAGCCCGTCGTAACTTTTTTATTGTTTCACAGTACACGTCTTGATTAATGGTCGTACCACGTTCCATGAATTCAACCAACAACACCCCTTTGGCATCCCAAAACACCGTTGCCATAAGTTTTCTGGCAGAAAAATCTTGCGAGGCTTTTCTTGGTTTGGTAGGCGAATTTGAATGTGCCCACATCTTTGATTGTTCTTTTGTCTCAGGGTTCACGTACTTAATCCAGGTTTCGTCACCGGTCACGATTCTGTTTAACAATGGTTCTCCTTCGTCCTCATAACGTGACAGAAAGTCTAATGCAGAGGCCATTCTTTGAGTTTTGTGGTGGTCGGTAAGAATTTTGGGTACCCATCGTGCACAGAACTTACGGTAACCCAATCTTGCTGTCACTATGTCGTACAAGAGAGTCTTAGAAATATGTGGAAAACCAGTAGACAACTCAGACATTGAGAAACGTCATTTTCACGAACTTTTGCATCAACTGTCTGAACGAGTTCGTCAGTCACCAATGATGGTCTACCATTCCTCTCTTCATCATGAACGTTTTCTCGTCCACTTTTAAATAAACGTACCCATTCACGGACAACTCCTTCACTCATAACTCTTGGTCCGTACATGGCACAATGCTCACGATGAATAGCTGCTGCAGAATATCCTTTGGCTGTAAAAAACCTTATGACAGCACGCACTTCACATTTGGCGGGGTTTTCTATTGCAGCACACATTTCAAACTGCCACAAAAACTAAACTAGCGTAGGTATGACGTTCACTCGACCACGGCTTGATGCCGACTGACCTGTTGAGTGCGTGAACGCACAGATAGCGTCGCTACTCCCCCCACAACCCGCACTGTGACCAATCGGAGGTTACTTTCTGAACCACCCTCGTATTTAAACCTAACCAACCTAAGGACATCACACACATCCATGCCCGAGGCAGGATTCGATCCTGCGACTGTAGCAGTCGCGCAGTTCCAGACTGAAGCGCCTAGAACCGCTCTGCCACACAGGCCGGCGACAAAAAACAACTTGAACAGAAAATGAGGAGGATTGGAATCAGATAAATTGTTCGCCATAGAGCTGAATAAAGCAAACAGCGCCAATGCGTCCACTCTGCCTAACTCGATAAAACTCGTTGGCTCGATTCCGTGACCTTAGGCAGTGGTCGAGGCCCACGAGAAAGACAGGCCGCGGCGCGTACGTCACGACGGTAGGTCTGAACTCGCTCGCTCCCTCAGCTCAACAAACAAAATGCGTTCATAAACCTGTTAACTCGCAGCTGGGTGTGCACACACTAACGAGAATAGCATCTTGTACTGGCATCTCGTATTGTCTGACTAACAACACTACAATAAAATTCAATTTAAGGTAATTATTCTATATAACTGACATAACGGCTTGTTAATAGCATTTAGTCTCTTCTGCTTAATAGTTCTCATTTCATACAAGAAGTGCTGCCTCATGCAACTGATAACCATTTTGGCTTGATTTTAATTTTATTGTACCCCAGTAGAGCCGTAACAAATTATTAGTAGTCCTGCGGACTTTGGATCATCGTTGGGTTAATAAAAGTAAGACTCCATAATAGCGGATTCCAATAGAAAATGAAATTCTCGTTTGTATGTACACACCTAGTTACGAGTCAATAGGTGTAGAAACGCAGTATGTATGTTGAACTGAGCGAGCGAGCAAGTTCAGGCCTAATATCGTGACGTAGGCGCCGCGGCCTGTCTTTCTCGTAGACCTCGGGCAGTGGTCTGATGACGTCATGAAACGACTGTTGCCTGGATACGTATAAAGAGCTCGGCTTGCTGAGCCTACTTAAGGTTGAAATTGCTGTCTGCGTCTTCATAGCCTCTGTTGATGCCTCCAGCATTTGAAGACAAAACATGAAACAGAGAAATACCCCTTGGATCACCCCATAAAACAAATTAACCAAGAATGCATATATCGGCCGTGAAGTGTGCACTGTATAACTGATTCTCGAAGAGCCAAACACGGAACTAAGCAGAAAATTACAAGTTACATTTCATTAGAACTATATGTTTTGTGCACTTGAAATTTACGAGGTGCATTCAAGTTCTAAGGCCTCCGATTTTTTTTCTCCGAACTGGAAAGAGATAGAAACATGCACATTTTTTTAAAATGAGGCCGCGTTCATTGTCAATACGTCCCAGAGATGGCAGCACCGTACGGCAGATGGAATTTTACCGCCAGCGGCGAGAATAAGAACTGTTTTAAATACTTAAAATGGCGACGTTTTCCTTACTTGAACAGCGTGCAATCATTCGTTTTCTGAATTTGCGTGGTGTGAAACCAATTGAAATTCATCGACAGTTGAAGGAGACATGTGGTGATGGAGTTATGGATGTGTCGAAAGTGCGTTCATGGGTGCGACAGTTTAATGACGGCAGAACATCGTGTGACAACAAACCGAAACAACCTCGGGCTCGCACAAGCCGGTCTGACGAGTTGGCATTTCTGTGGGTTCTGTGCACACAATCCTGCATGACGACCTGAAAATGCGAAAATTGTCATCCAGGTGGGTGCCACGAATGCTGACGGACGACCGCATGGCTGCCCGTGTGGCATGTTGCCAAGCAATGTTGACGCGCAACGACAGCATGAATGGGACTTCCTTTTCGTCGGTTGTGACAATGGATGAGACGTGGATGCCATTTTTCAATCCAGAAACAAAGCGCCAGTCAGCTCAATGGAAGCACACAGATTCACCGCCACCAAAAAAATTTCGGGTAACCGCCAGTGCTGAAAAAATGATGGTGTCCATGTTCTGGGACAGCGAGGGTGTAATCCTTACCCATTGCGTTTCAAAGGGCACTACGGTAACAGGTGCATCCTACGAAAATGTTTTGAAGAACAAATTCCTTCCTGCACTACAACTAAAACGTCCAGGAAGGGCTGCGCGTGTGCTGTTTCACCAAGACAACGCACCCGCACATCGAGCTAACGTTACGCAACAGTTTCTTCGTGATAACAACTTTGAAGTGATTCCTCATGCTCCCTACTCACGTGACCTGGCTCCTAGTGACTTTTGGCTTTTTCCAACAATGAAAGACACTCTCCATGGCCGCACATTCACCAGCCATGCTGCTATTGCCTCAGCGATTTTCCAGTGGTCAGAACAGACTCCTAAAGAAGCCTTCGCCGCTGCCATGGAATCATGGCGTCAGCGTTGTGAAAAATGTGTACGTCTGCAGGGCGATTACGTCGAGAAGTAACGCCAGTTTCATCGATTTCGGGTGAGTAGTTAATTTGAGAAAAAATCGGAGGCCTTAGAACTTGAATGCACCTCGTAAAGGAAAAATTACAGCTTTGAGCCAAGGACGCTGCAATATGAAACGATTCTCTGGCACAGATCACTTTCTGTAACCTTTTTTTCATATTACTGCGTTTACTTGAGCTTCCCAATCACAATTTTCATAAACCTATTTGCCATTTCCACTTCTGGTTAGCATATAAACACCCCAATATCGATACTGGATACGCAGTTGTTGCCGCTGAGTTTTAACTTCCACAATCGATTTTCGCTCCATGTAAATTCTCTAACGCCTTTCAGCCGTGACTAGGTCGCCAGACTGCTAGAAAGATGTTGGTAGATGTGGGTGTTATGGTTTTACACGATATTCAATGTTATGGTTGTACATGATATGAAATATCTTTACTGTGCTGCCTGTGACATGAGATTATTACGCAAGGTATTTCTGTGACGCTCTCTTACTGTATAAGGAAATCGTGGCGGGTCTGTTCCGTTGACCCATCTTCGTAAGGGTCTCACACTGACGAAAATATTCAAGAATCGGCAAGACGAGCGCATTGCTAGTGACTACACTGATTAAGTCAATTCCTAAACCTTAGTGTTATCTCACTGAATGTGTCTGGCGTCTCCATTTTCTGTAACTAAATTCATGCCCTCGTTCTACCATAGGGTATTACGTGGCTGCGGCTGATTTCGGTGATCGGTCGGTAATGGTTTTACATACATGACAGTTATATTTATATTTCCTTTCGACACAAGATTAGCCAACAAAAATAAAACTTCTGCTGTGTGGTTCTGGTACAAGGTAAATTTATTATTAGACACCCGAATTTATTGAGAGGAGCTGTGTCAACATTGACGATAACAGTGAAATCCCTGGGCTAGCAGGACAGAGCGGATGCGGTTATGTTTGTGGAAAGGGGCCAAAGTAAGTTACCGTCAGTTGCACTCAACATATATACTTTATTTCTTAAAACACACAATCACACAAGCGAGAATCTAAATTCTCAAGGTTTTAACGAAAGACCTCCTTTGATTTAAGGTCACACCGAAAATCCAAGGCACAAGGCCGAAGCAAGGAATTGAGGTACAGGAGTTCTTCTGGAGGTTTCACTTCTTTAGAAATTTTTTTTAATCTTTAATATAAATAGGTTGAAAGCCTTAGCTTAAATTTTTCCGATAGAACCCGGCTGAAGGCCTCACATTAAATCAAGAACTGTGTTACGGCTTAAGGCCGAGACAGAGATTTTCAAAGTTTATTCTAAATAAGCTGAAAACACGGCTGAAGTCAGCATATCAACAAAAAATTTTAACAGCTTAAGGCCTAGGAAGAAGAGCTTTCAATTTGAAAAGGCTGAAGGCCTTTTCTTAAAATATTTCGTACTAAACTCGGCTGAAGGCCTCATACTAAAGAATAACAATCTTCTGACTTAAGAGCAAGGCAAGGATTTTGAATTTTGAATTTAAGAGAGATTAAAACTCGGCTGAAGGTGACACACCATGCAGAAAACAATTTTATGGCTTAAGGCCTAAAGGAAAGAGCTAAATTTCAACTAAAATCGGCTAAAGGTTTTATCCTAAAACGTTTCACATAACTCTCGGCTGAAGGCCACATACTAAACCCAAACAATCTCACGGCTTAAAGCCCAGACAAAGAAATTTCCAATTTTTAATTTAAGCTGGAAACACAAAAACTAGAAAATATTTCTTATGGCTTAAGGCTTAGACAAAATTTTTCAACTTTTGATTTGAAAAGGCTGAAAACTCGGCTGAAGGCCGCATACCAACTTGAAACCAATTTACAGCTTAAGGCCTAGGCACAAGGATTTTTCAATTTTAGTTTTGAAAGGCTCAAAACCGGCTGAAGCCCACATACCAAAAAAAGAAACAATTTTTTTTATGGCTTAAGGCATAAGAAGAAAAGCTTTGTAATTGCTAAAACTCGGTTGAAGGCCACACAGAGTACTTAAGACTAAAAAGGAAATCAGTATGTAAAACACAAGGAGCGGCGCTCAGAATGTTTCAGGGGTCGGCCTGGGAAGGTAACACTAACACACGTTTAGGTGAGACACACAGCCAGACCGACAACCTCTTAATCGGAAGGCAACGCAACCGAAAGCCAGCGAACGAACCAGCCAATGAGATCAGTTCTGCTCCACCCGACCAGCAGAACGACAACAAGATGTCAATAGCGCAACGTTCTGGAAACTGGTGCGCAATTCAACCAAGTCAGAATAAACGCCCAAAACTACTAACAACACCTCAGCTGTCGAACTACACGCCGTGCTGGACAGCATCAACGCGAGGAGGTAAATACACTGTCGGAAACCACGTCAACGACCTGGGCAGGTAATGGGAACGTCAATGGCCACAGGGCCTAAGATACCGCTGGTACACTTCATTAATGAGGGAATGAATTAAATTAAGTCTAGCCGACTTCAATGCACACACGTTGTTGCTTGCTGCAATCTCCCAGACAGCGACAACCAGGATCGAATGAAGAGATTTGATAGCAGTTGAGGCTTGATAGTAGGATAACTGAGCACTCAACTTTAGTGTCCAGGATCGGTGGGCGACCAACCTCGCAACCCACGCAAGAAGCGCCACACAACTCCAACCGCGTGTGCACACCGCCGGCGGCTCCAGCCTGACAACGCGCCAGGGAGACTTCCTTCCTCGCTGCTCTGCCGCAACCGACCGACTGCCACACACAGCACACCCGGAGAGTATATCCGCCACACCAAACATAGTACAGCAGCACTAGTATCTATACATGCTGCTGCTGCCACTCACGGAGAGAAGACAGCAACGTTATGGCGATAACCAAAGAAGAAATAAGACACCGCTGGACTGCAACAAATGATTAAAAAACAAGGCATGACATTAGCTAGCCACGGCTCAACCAGTAATACACCACTGGCCATTAAAATTGATACACCACAGACATAACGTGCTACAGACGCGAAATTTAAACAACAGGAAGAAGATGCTGTGGTATGCAACTGATTAGCTTTTCAGAGCATTCACACAAGGTTGGCGCCGGTGGCGACACCTAAAACGTGCTGACATGAGAAAAGTTTCCAACCGAATTCTCATACATAAACAGCAGTTGACCGGCGTTGCCTGCTGAAACATTGTTGCGATGCCTCGTGTAAGGAGGAGAAATGCGTACCATCACGTTTCAGACTTTGATAAAGGTCGGATTGTAGGCCATCGCGATTGCGATTTATCGTATCGCGACGCTGCTGCTCGCGTTGATAGAAATCCAATGACTGTTAGCAGAATATGGAATCGGTGGGATCAGGAGGGTAATACGGAACGCCGTGTTGGATCCCAACGGCCTCGTATCACTAGCAATCGAGATGACAGGCATCTTATCCGCATGGCTGTAACGGATCGTGCAGCCACGTCTCGATCCCTGAGTCAACAGATGGGGACGATTATAAGACAACAACCATCTGCACGAACAGTTCGACGACGTTTGCAGCAGCATATACTATCAACTCGGAGACCATGGCTGCGGTTACCCTTGACGCTGCATCACAAACAGGAGCGCCTGCGATGGTGTGCTCAACGACGAACCTGGGTGCACGAATGGCAAAACGTCATTTTCTCGGATGAATCAAGGTTCTGTTCACTGCATCATGACGGTCGTATCCGTGTTTGGCGACATCGCGGTGAACGCACATTGGAAGCGTGTATTCGTCATCGCAATACTGGCTTATCACCCGACGTGATGGTATGGGGTGCCATTGGTTACACGTCTCGGTCACCTCTTGTTCGCATTGACGACACTTTGAACAGCGGACGTTTCATTTCAGATGTGTTACGACCCGTGGCTCTACCCTTCATTCGATCCCTGCAAAACCCTACATTTCAGCAGGATAATGCACGACCGCATGTTGCAGGTCCTGTACGGGCCTTTCTAGATACAGAAAATGTTAGACTGCTGTCCCGCCAGCACGTTCTCCAGATCTCACACCAATTGAAAACGTCTGGTCAATGGTGGCCGAGCAACTGGCTCGTCGCAATACGGCAGTCACTGATCTTGATGAACTGTGGTATGGTGTTGAAGCTGCATGGGCACGCCATCCAAGCTCTGTTTGACTCAATGCCTAGGCTTATCAAGGCCGTTGTTACTGCCACAGGCGTTTGTTCTGGTTACTGATTTCTCAGGAACTATGCACCCAAATTGCGTGAAAATGTAATCACATGTCAGTTCTAGTATTATATTTGTCCAATGGAAACCCGTTTATCATCTGCAGTTCTTCGTGTAGCAATTTCAATGTCCAGTAGTGTACTTAGGTTCTCGATTATCTGCCAGTCTTCAGCTTACGACCGGCTATTTCGGTCTCAAGCCGGATGTGGAAAAATGTGCTCGAGCTGAAATCATTTCTAGACGAGTACGTTTCCCTTTCCGGCTATATTTACGAGCCCAGAACCTCGAATATATTCACGCCAGCCGTTTTACGACTTCGGGGCCACGTGCGAGTTGGAACGAGCCATTCGGGTTTACGGCGTCACAATCCGTACCGACGGCGGTACGGGAAGGTGTGTCAGGTGGGGGCGCAATATGCGAGCGTCACCAGCGCCTGCACAGCCGTCGGGGCGCGCCTATTGTGCGTCTGTATACAGCGGGCTCGTTCCTGACGGGCCGCGACTGCGAATTAAATCTGCATGTGTGGCAGCCGCCTGCAGCTGCGACGCAGCCCCCTGCCACAGGGTGCAGCTCCTGCGCTCGCTACAAGTATCACCTTGCACTACATCGCATCGATAATGCAAACCATCTTACGCTATTTGGCGGAGGGTACTTCGTGTAATATTGCCACAATCGCCCCCCCCCCCCCCCCCCCCTCTGGTGTTACGTTACAAGAACGATTTTTGTGAGCCTCGGTGCCAGCTTAATTCTTATTTTACCTTGAAACGCGTCAGGCTGTGGCCAGCCTCGATTGTTTCAAGTTTCATTTTTTTCCACTGAGCATGCTAAAGCGAGGTTTACTATCTTTGGCCCGAAAAAAGCATGTTCTTTGAGAATTTATTTCTTGGGATGTGTGATAGATACCAATGTCAAATTTGGTCAAAATGTTTATTGCTATTTCCTCTACAAACAGAAATTTTTTGGACGGGAAATGTCGACGAGCAAAGGCGGAAGTGCCATCGGAACGAAGCAAAATTTCGTTGCAGACCTCCACGCGCGGTATGTCACAGGTCAGTCAGCTCGTCTGAAATCAAAATGAGTTGGCGTTAGCGAAGTATATAAGATTCTTTAGAAGTAGTACCTCGCTTAAGTTATTTGGACCATAGGAAACAACATTGCGGCCATTTAAAAAAAAAATAGGATTTTTTCGTCGATTTTTCCACTTCGTCTGCCAAGTAAAAATATTTATAGTTGATGGATCGGAATAAAAGTCGTACAACTCCTAGACTATGTAGTTAGCTTCGACGGAAACAAAGAATCGTGCCAATCGGTTTAGTAGATACCGCGCGATAAATAAAAAAATTGTCATTTCGAGAAAAACGCGTTTGAAGTTTTGACTACATATAAATGCAATATTATGCAACGTATGTTCAATGTGCTATTCCGGGTCCATAAACTGGCCCTTCCTCTTTCTCATAGACGGCGTTCTGCTCGATCTGGGCCATCCTGCTCTGCTCCAGAGCCGCTCGTACGGCCGCTGATAAGCGGTTTCCGGCCGCTTGAATCCGGTGGTCGTCTGAATGCTTGGCGGACTGCGTTGAATAGAGTCCCAGGGTGACGTCGATCGTTGCCATGGTCCTTCAGAATTGCTGAATACCTTTCGTTGAAGCTGCTCACCGCCAGGAAAGTCGCAATCTCCACAGTCTTTGCACCAGAATGCAAATGCTTAGGGGCTAACTTCCAATCATACGCGTTCAAACTTTCATCTGAATTTTGTGTGTTTCAACCGAAGCACCGGTGCAATAACTTGTCCTCCGAAAGAAAAAAAATGGTGCGTGAAAAAGGTCGATTTCAGGTAGGTGCATTTTTTTGTTCAGCCGCGAATAACAAACATTTCCGTTCCGTATTCGGAGAAACCTTTTCAGGTGGGTATTCTAAACACTTTTATGGGTCCAAAAATGCAATTTAAAAAAATCGACTTTTGAACCAAAAGATAGTAAACCTCCCCGTAATGCCTCTCTGTGTCAGGTGTAATTGATCTATAGTTTCCACTGTATAAGAAAAGGAGCGGTATTATCTGTGGCAGTGTGCGGTGATTCTAGCGGACTTCTTTAATTTCTTTTAACTCTAAAATGCATGATGATATCGTTCTTCTGGTAGTTAGAGCAGAGTTAAAGCAAAGACCTTGGAGCGCCCGCTCTTCTCGGCGAGTCCACGGGAGCAGCCAACTCTGTTCCATTATAGGCGACAGGAGGCAGTGTACGTCTTTGATTAGCAACACTCGCGGAAGAAAGCGCTTATGACCTGAGGTTGCTTGATTCCTTCCAGCTCTCGCTACAATGGCGAATAAGAATACGGAACCGCCACCCACGCAAATGGCGTGTCCCATAAGATAACCTTTCGCTGTTGTGAACTGGCTATTGGGCGCCTCCAAAGGTAAGTTTTTTGTCTCGTGCCACTGGCCTGCTGGTACCTTGAGCGCAAACATTCAGAAGATATAGGTACTGAAAGTTTTGACGGGACATCTTACGGTAGGGCGGCGGTCGTAATCTTTGGAAGTGGCGATTTAATGTAGTGCAGCACGCAGAATCTTGTGACACGCTGGCGCTCTAAATCTTCTGTAAAGAGCCGCCAAACCTTCTAGAACAATCTGGTAGGAGTTTTCGGAATGCAGGAATAAATCTCAGATTGGCCACAAATTGAAGTTTTGATGGGCTGGCACCGCGCAGGAGCAGGGACAGAGTTAAATATCTTGGTATTACTCTGGACAAGAAGCTACTTTTTAACGCACATGTACGAGAGAAACGGATCAAGCTGCTGTACCTTCTCCACCAGATCTACTCTGTACTGGCCAGCAGGGAACTATGGACGTGGGCCAAGCTCCGCCTTTATAATGCGACAGTCCTCTCTGAGCTTCTTCACGGTTGCTCAGCAGGGGCCACCGTTTGCCCCTCATCCTTAGGTTTCCTCTAAGCAGACCATAATGGGTGCTTTCGGGCCACACTCCGTACACCTCAGCATTGATTATTTACCGCCATAAATAGCCTAAGAAGTGAGATACGCCGGCCGGAGAGGCCGTGCGGTTCTAGGCGCTACAGTCTGGAACCGAGCGACCGCTACGGCCGCAGGTTCGAATCCTGCCTCGGGAATGGATGTGTGTGATATCCTTAGGTTGGTTAGATTTAATTAGTTTTAAGTTCTAGGCGACTCATGACCTCAGAAGTTAAGTCCCATAGTACTCAGAGCCATTTGAACGAAGTTAGCTGTGTGAACAATACGTCAAGAAGCGTCGAGCTGCGCTTGCAAGAGGATTTATAGATTGATCCTCTTCTGTTTTCTTCGTACTTCTAGCAATTGAAGCTCAGTTTCCGAACAGCTGCTTCCTAATGCAGTATGATGAAATTATTAAACAAACTCGATAAATCACCTTCGAAGATATGAACCTTTCCAACCTGTTAGTACAGTTTAGGTTTTTATATAGGTAACGCCACGTAGAGCTCTGTATGTAAATCACAGGCTGTGCTGTGTGCAGTCTGTGGCTAGTTTGCATTGTTGTCTGCCATTGTAGTGTTGGGCAGCTGTATGTGAACAACGCGTAGCGTTGCGCAGTTGGAGGTGAGCCGCCAGCAGTGGTGGATGTGGGGAGAGAGATGGCGGAGTTTTGAAATTTGTAAGACTGGATGTCAGGAACTGCTATGTATATTATGACTTTTCAACACTATTAAGGTAAATACATTGTTTGTTCTCTATCAAAATCTTTCATTTGCTAACTATGCCAATCAATAGTTAGTGCCTTCAGTAGTTTGAATCTTTTATTTAGCTGGCAGTAGTGGCGCTCGCTGTATTGCAGTAGTTCGAGTAACGAAGATTTTTGTGAGGTAAGTGATTTGTGGAAGGTATAGGTTAATGTTAGTCAGGGCCATTCTTTGTAGCGATTACTGAAAGTCAGATTGCGTTGCGCTAAAAGTATTGTGTGTCACTTTAGTGAATGTTTGAGTACGTTCAGTTTTGCTCAGCTGTTTGAAAAGCACATAATGTAAGAGGTTTATCAGCACAGTAATTCAGAAATTTTTCTAAGGGGACGTTTCATATGTCGACCCTTAGCCGAGGATACCTCACTGGAATCTTCTGATTTTTTCTTGTAGTTTGTGTAATTAGTGTAGCTATTGTTTATTGCTAGCGTGTAATTGTAGAGAGAATCTCCTTTGTAGTTGCAGTCTTTCATTTTTGTACAGTAAAACAGTTGTGGCATGCATGTAGATTTGCACCAAGTATTTCGCAGCTGCGCTTACAATTACCTAGATATTATTTTCAGTGATATGTTAATGTGTTTTCTTATTTTGCTCTTCAAATTGTGCTTTTCTGTGTTGTCGTGTGAAATATTGTGACAATAATGGCGTGCGAAAAACGTAATACTAGGCTCCAAAGTAAACTGAGAAATGACAGTGAAGACGAAAGCAGTGTGTTAGCGCTACCGTGTAATGAATTAACTAATGTTCAACATAGTAATTTGGTAATTGTGCATAGGGAAATGGATCGGGCTGCAAATAATGGTGTAGGCAATGAAACAATTAGTGAACAGGGAAGCATTTTCGATCGATCGGTCGGCAACAGCTCGCCCCAGGAATCCGAAATGACAGGACACAATCTTGCAAATACTGTGGATTCAGGTTTTGGGTCCTCACAGTTTTCTCAAATGAGTCAAGACACATTTGCTGTTTGTCAAGATGTGAACGTTGCCGGTGCAAATTCACTGCCGAAAAGCACTGAGGAACATGTTTCAGACACTAGTGCATTGTTATTACAGTTAATGCAACAAATGGGACAAAGGCTACAAAAGTTAGACACAATGCAACAAAATCTTCAAAAGTTAGAAACAATGGAAGAAAATATTCAGAAGTTAGACACAATGGAACAACACCAGAGACAAACACAGCAACAGTTAGACGCAATGGAACAAAAGCTTCAGAAGTTAGACTCAGTGGAACATAAGCTTGAACAAACACGGAAGATTTAACTACTGAGTTACATAACATTGAATTGAAATGTCAAAAAGTCTGTAATGACGTAAACACACAAATTTGTGAGCATTTTCAACCTATTTTTTTGCGACATGAAAATGCATTACAGAATCACGATGCAGCCATAAAAGAACTGCAAACCATGGTTCATGAAAATCATGAGACCTTGCAAGCTAAAATTGACTCAGTTGCATCTACCGATTCGGTTACGCAACTTGCAAAAACTCAGTAAAACTTAAAGGACACAGTAGATACTCTGAAAATTGGTTCAGAAAGACACATGGAGGAAATTAGTTCATTATCAGAGTAGTTGAGCTTTCGGATCAGCTAAATAATTTATCTACGAAGGTAGATGATAATCTGAATGACACAATACCGGTAGTCTTTAATGACACAGAAGAGTGCAAACAAATTAGGAAATTCAAACAAAATCAGAATCAAATTAATACGCAACACCAAAGAGAAATCTGGGAAGTACAAGATCAGCTGACACAGGTAATACAAGAATTACGTATTTCAGAGGACACTCGCGCTCCAGTACGGGAAGAGGGACATAGAAATACGGAACAGCCACAAAATAATAACACAGCGCATTTCGGAAATTATGAAAGAAATTGGCAAGGCACACCGAATTTTGAAATGGAACCGCCGAAACGACGTAACAATGACCGATATGCGACTCGCCGACATGATGATTTTGACTGTAAGCTGTTCATTACCACACGTAAATTTAAAACATTTAAGAATTCTGGCAACGACATTCACCCACAAGCGTGGCTCCATCAATTCTCTCATTGTTTTCCTCCCAACTGGTCATTAGAGCACAGATTAGAATTTATGTTCGACTATTTAGAGAATGAACCAGCTGTAAGAATGCGATCGGTCATTCACGATTGTGACAGTGAAGGAGAATTTTATCATGCCTTCCTCTCAGCATATTGGTCTCAAACTA
This sequence comes from Schistocerca americana, assembly GCF_021461395.2. Classification (NCBI taxonomy): domain Eukaryota; kingdom Metazoa; phylum Arthropoda; class Insecta; order Orthoptera; family Acrididae; genus Schistocerca; species Schistocerca americana. Next base: position 898,052,050 of record NC_060121.1, read on the forward strand.
CACAAGACCGAGTAAAACATAGCATCATAATGATGAAACATTTCGAACAATCTGAATTTTCCAGTCTTGTGAAATATTTTGAAGACATGTTGCACAAGAATCAGTACCTGTCAAACCCATACAGCCCCTCAGAACTCATCCGTATTTGCTTAATCAAATTACCTGAACATTTACGACATATTATTTTGGCAGGACGTTGCAAAGACGACATTGAAGCTTTTCAGGGACTCTTACAAGAATTAGAAATTGACACTGACAATCGCGGAATGCGAAAACAGGACACAACAATTACAGGTCACATCCGTCGCAATAATAAAAAAATAATAAAATAAATAAATAAATAAATAAATAAAAATAATAAAATAAATAAAGAAATAATAACTGGACACGACAAGGCTATTCTCACAACACAAATCGTGACCAAAACAGACTCCAACTGTATGACAACCGTTGGCAGAGTAGTAATAATTACAGGGAAAGATCACCTCTCCGCGGTAGTGACTATCACAGAGACAATCAGAGAAACAGACAATATTGGAACCAAAATAATTATTATCAAGGGAGAGAGAATAACTTAAGACGCAACGGTCCAGCGCACAGTTACGATTCAGGGAGAAATTCTCCACCACGTGACCGACAAGAAAGAAACTATGGAATCTACCGACATGACGACAGACGATATGATCGTAACAACAGAGCTGAATTGCATCAGAACTGGAGGGATTCAAACAGAGCAGGGCCCTCTCGACAAGGTGAATTTTTAGAAGTTAGGTCTCCAAATCCGAATAACGACGCGCGCCAACAAAGACACAATAGGCAATGACTCATACCGCTGGCAGCTACAAAACATACTTATGAAACTGACGACGCAGCTGCCGTAGCTAGTAATTACGTAAAAATGGAAGACATTAGGGACATCTTACTCCAAGAGCACGACGTAAAACATAACAACATTGCATATCCTGTGATTCACAGTACAGTAAATGACGTAAAATTTACGGCAGTACTTGACTCTGGCAGTCCCATTTCAGTAATTAGTGAAACAGCCTTTAGCAAATGCAGCTAATCGAACGATTGTCCCACACTTCCGTTACGTGATATTAAATTACAAGGTGCAATCTTTGGAAAAAGTGTAGATGTACGCCAACATACCAACTTAGAATTCTTTTGTCAAAGCCACAGCTTCTCTATGAGCTTTCTTATTGTTCCATTATTGTCGACGGAAATTATATTGGGAGTAGACTTTTTGAATGAATACAAAGTAATCTTAAACTTTCACGATGCTGAAATAAGTTTAGAGAAAGAAGGTAGGTCAATAGCCTTGAAATTTGAAGATTGGCTCTCAAACCATGACGAAGAAATTAATCGGCTTTACCTCCTGTTAGACAACAGTTCGGAATTTTCGACGGAACTTGACACTAACAATCACTCTGATGGCGCATTTGATACTAATGAGTTAAATCAGAATAAAATTCAAACAATTAAGAATTGTAATGACAGTGATAGACAAGTCCTTTTTGAGATTTTACAAGCACATTCCACAGTTTTTACTCACAAAACAGGAACAATCAAGGGATTTCAATACCAATTTCGTGTTCGTGAGCATAATAAATTTTTTGTTAGATCATACGTAATTCCAGCACATTATAGGGACTGTCTTAGAACAGAAATACAATCTATGCTTGACGAGGGCATTATTGAGCCTGCAGTGAGCTCATACAACAATCCATTACATGTTGTTGAGAAGTAGAATGGATCGATCAGGCTTGTCTTAGATTCGAGACAAATCAATACTATCATCATTCCTGAAACAGACAGACCGCAAACGTTAGAAGAACTTCTTCAAAATTTTAATGGTGTAAAAGTGTTGTCTTCTATTGATCTCAGATCCAGCTTTTATCAAATCGAACTTCATCCAGAATGTAGAAAATACACAGCTTTCCTTTGTTTCGGCGTTTGTTATCAGTTTCGGAAACTTCCTTTTGGTTTGAACATTTCTTCGGCAGCATTCATTCGCGGGCTAAATTCCATATTACCTGAGTTCTTAAAACGTCACATCACCTTATATGTGGACGATATTCTGATAGCAGAAGCCTCATGGGAACAACACAATCGCATCCTCAACAGCGTGTTACATATTTTTGCAGAATCTGGAATTACAGTTAACTTGGAAAAGTCTGAATTCGGTAGGACAAAGGTGAAGTTTTTGGGACATATTATTTCTTCTGAAGGCATTCAGCCGGATCCTGAAAAGTTAGAAGCAATCAGAGCCATTCCAGCTCCATCCACAAAAAAACAAGTCCGCTGTTTTCTAGGTCTCGTAAATTTTTACCGTCGTTTCCTGAATATGCAAATTCTAGTTACACCAAAACTTTGTTCTCTCACTGGAAAAAATACTATTTGGAACTGGGACGAACAAGCACAGTTGGAATTCTATTCTTTGAAAGAATCGCTACCCAACGCGCCAATACTAGCTCATCCAGATCTGTCACAAGATTTCTGCCTTAGCACGGATTCTTCTAAAGTCGGTCTTGGTGCCCATTTATTTCAAGAAGCCACAGAAAATGACACTACTGTTCAGAAAACTATTGCTTTTGCTAGCCGAGTGCTAACAAAATCTGAAAAAAACTATTCCGTTACTGAATTAGAAGATTTAGCTATCGTTTGGGCATTTAACAAATTCCGTTTCTTTCTTTCTGGTAAGCACGTAAGAGTATACAGTGATCATCGTGCATTACAATTTCTTAAGTCTTCAAAATTAAATCATGACAGGTTAAAACGTTGGGCATTGTTTCTGCAAGAATTCCACTTCACAGTAGTCTACATTCCCGGCAAGGACAACATTGTTGCGGACGCACTGTCACGCGCACCGGCTGATCTTGAGAAAAGTAACACAGAAGGTAAACTCGAGAAAAATTTCAGTATTCTTTACATTCAGAAAGTCGCCTTGGAAAACTTCATCACCACATCTTTAAAGGACATTGCTCACGAACAAGATAAAGATCCGATTTGGAAAGACATCAAAAGTAAATGGCATGAAAAGACACACACTCAGATTCGGCATTATTACCTGGTTAGAAACAACACACTCTTCAAACGCTGCTCTGTTGATGACAAGCTATGGGTACTTTGCATTCCAGACGATTTTGTTAATAAGCTCATTTGGTACATTCATTTCAGGTACGCACATTTTGGTCCACGAAAATTTTATCATATTCTTCGAACGACTTGTTATTTTAACGATATGGAAAAGAGAATTCGAAGAGTCTTGTCCATTTGCAAACTTTGTCAAAAGGCGAAACCATCTACTATCTCCCATCGTGCTCCGCTGTTTCCTATCATTCCTTCTAAATTAAAAGAATTTACTGTTGTTGATCTCTTGGGACCCCTTGTCGGAACATCGAATGGATTTTCGTACATTCTAGTCGCTGTTGAACTTACTTCAAAATTTGTTTCTTTCACTCCGTTACGTAAAGCCACTGGACGGTCTGTATCCAACGCCTTTGTTAAAAATTTCTTACGTGAAGTTGGCCACGTTGCTAAAGTCATTTCAGATAACGGACCGCAATTTAGATCTGCTGTTTGGTCACGCACGCTTCGGAATCATAAAATCAAACGTGTTTTTATTTAATTGTACTCACCACATTGTAACTCGTCTGAACGGATTATGAAAGAAATCGATAAGCTTTGCAGACTTTATTGTCACAGGAAGCATCAGCATTGGGACAGATATTTACACTTATTTCAAAATGTGCTGAATGAAATGCCTCATGATTCCACTGCTTTACCACCTACTCTTGTACTGAAGAATGAAGAACCACCGAACAGAATCAGAGACCTTGTACCTTTCCCGAATACACGTAAACTTCGACACAAAGACATAATTGATTTGGCTCTTAAAAATATAAAATCTGCAGCAGACAAAAGGAGAAAACTACACGGTAAAGCAAATGCAAAGAAATTATATATTGGTCAGAAAGTTCTCATTAAAGCTCATTCATTGTCACATAAGAAGAAACACTTGAGTCACAAATTCTTTCTAGTTTACAATGGACCTTAAAGAATCCGACGTATACCACATGATAATTGCGTTGAAGTTGAAACTCTGCGTACTTGGAAGAGTAGAGGTTTACACCACATTTCACATGTAAAACCGTTTATTGAAAGAAAATCTGCTTTTTAACTTTGTCTTTGCCATAAAACTTTTCACTTCACATTTCTAGTATGCATTGTCAGACTCAGAAATTGTTACCATGCAACAATGTTTGAAGTTGTAAGTAGGCTGTTTAGGTTTTCATATTGGTAACGCCACGTAGCGCTCTGTATGAAAATCACTGGCTGTGCTGTGTGCAGTCTGTGGCTAGTTTGCATTGTTGTCTGCCATTGTAGTTTTGGACAGCTGGATGTGAACAGCGCGTAGCGTTGCACAGTTGGAGGTGAGCCGCCAGCAGTGGTGGATGTGGGGAAAGAAATGGCGGAGATTTGAAATTTGTAAGACTGGATGTCATGAACTGCTATATATATTATTACTTTTGATGATATTAAGGTAAATACATTGTTTGTTCTCTATTAAAATCTTTAATTTGCTAACTATCCCTATCAGTAGTTAGTGCCTTATGTAGTCTGAATCTTTTATTTAGTTGGCAGTAGTGGCGCTTGCTGTATTGCAGTAGTTCGAGTAACCAAGATTTTTGTGAGGTAAGCGATTTGTGAAACGTATAGGTTAATGTTAGTCAGGGCTATTTTTTTGTAGGGATTTTTGAAAGTCAGATTGCGTTGGGCTAAAAATATTGTGTGTCGGTTTAAGCACAGTCCTGTATAATTCTTCTAAGGGGCGGTTTCAAAGTTAAATATCCAATCAAGAACCAAAAGAACTTATTTAAACAGAAATTACGAATGCATTGTTATAGTGAACAGACGTCACAGTGTTATTGTGTGTGTACATTCTTGCTTGTTAGTTGCACGATTACGTAACGGCTATAAGGCTTACATACTTAGAACATATACTGGTACTGCTAATGAGATTTTAATGCAACATTTTGGTTTACTTGAAAATACATTCTGGATTTAAAGTACTTCAGTGAGATACCAGATGACACAGTGGTTAGTTTATGTGACAGCTACACGATTTTATCACGATGCTACTAATAAGTGACAATTTACAATGTTGCTTTTAGTGTTTCTGTTTTATATCTGCACAGTTTTTCTGTATTATTCTGGGTAGTACAACATGTTTTGGTAGTAACTTTTGTGGTATAGATACAATGATACTGCCTTTTCATTAGCACAACAATACGTTACAGCACAGTACTTTCTTCATCACGGCAATAAGCGTAATAACTAAGATATCTATACGCAAAGCATTTCACTTTTGTTTATCATGAGGTAAGTACATTGGCTTCTGCAGAACTTAGCTTTTGGAGGACGATAACTACGACACTTCCACAGAGATTATCTTACAAAAAGACGCACAGTTTAGCACTACAGTACACCTACTTGAGTGATTAATTTTGTACTTAAATCATTTATTTTTAAAGATATTTGAAGTACAATGATACAAAGGTTTTCCATGATACATTTCATTCCATTGCTGTAATCTGTAACACCTGAGGGTACAATTACGTGAATCCTCAGGGGGGTACACGCCTACTTTGTGTGCCACGTGTTTGGCAAGCACAAGGACCCCTAGCTAATATGGTATTTGCTTATACAACTTTACACATCGGTACCATATTCCCCTAACACATAAATTACACAGCTATCTCATCATTTAACTGAGAGATAAACTTTTTTTTTACTACATCAGTGACACATGTTTACGCAATTACACAGTTGGGTAACTTCACACTTACGAAACTGTATTTTGTCTGTACTTTGTGAACTGTTCATATTTTTTCGGAACCATTGTGATACTATGAGGGCTTTGAATGATGTATTTGGTGTGAGATCATGATTTTTAAAGTACGTTTGGGGTAGATGACACTATTGAAATGAGCAGAGAATTTTCTTTAGGTTTTGAAATTATTGCAGAAAGCTACGACGTTTTTGAGGTTTGACTGAGGTGTTATGATGTTATTATTACGACGATGATGTGTATTATGCTGCTGAGGTATGTTTATGATTAATAAGCTGATGCTATATGAGTTATTTGGTTATGCTATGTATCTGTTATGATGAAATATTGAAGAAATGTCGACGAATATGTATGTGTGTAAAAAGGTAAGGAATAATGAGTAGTGGTTAGGGACTCTGGTTTGTGAAAAAGGTTGTTGGAAACCAAGAATCGGACTTTAAGAGTTATGAAATGTATGTAAATGCGTGAATGCGTTACAGTGCCGACGAAAATTTTTTGGATACTGTTATATCAATAGGATTTTGTTTCTACACATTTGTAACGCAAAATTCTCAAGCTGTGGAATTTTTTTTATGAGACTGCCACTGTAGCAGAAACTGCTGTCGTAAATATTTCAGTAAGAAAGGTAAGTGACCTTGACGTAATGCGTTTTGGGCGCCCAGCTGAGAGGTAGTCATCTGACAAAAGAAAGTCATTAGGTGGAGAAAAAAAGAGGCCATCATCCTCACTATTGACATTCCTTTAGAGAAAGCATCGCAAATGCGACACGCTCATTACTTGGAAAGATACATACATCTGCACACCTAATTATGGCAAGCGTCTTTCTACGAGAGTTGAGAGAATTTCTACTAACTTATGAAATGTCACATGACTATTGAATGATATTTTTATGCTTTGCTTTTCATAGTTGCTTATTTCATTTGATATCTAGTTTGCAGCTGTGTTGCGGCATTGGTTTTATAAAATAAAATTAAATGCATTTGCTAATGTGTACACTTTCTGTCAACAGATCTATTAAATAATTATTTTATGATCCACATTCTTCGAAAAAGGAGCACTTGGAAAGGAAAGAACAATAAGAACTGATTAATAAGTTACTGCATACATAATTTTCTTTTCAACTACTTGGTAATATTTTTGGTAGAATAACTTCTTGTGGTGCACCACTTTAATGACGTAGATATTAAGATGTGAATAGACATTTCCCTTATCTGCATTGTTGTCTTTAGTCTACTATTTTTTGTGCTTGAGCTCTGTCATGATTAGATATAAGCTATTGCATTTGCTGCTGCTGTTTGCCTGGCATAGTGCTTCTGAATTACACTTTGTATTACTATGTTAAGCCAGTTTTACTACTGATTTATTTTTCTTGTTGCTGTACATTGGCTCATAATAGTTGTAATGTTGCAGTTTCTATGTCAATTTACATTTACAGCTGCTTGGTTTGGCAATTTGTATTTTTTTTGTCCTTGTGGGTTGTGTTAATTTGTTATGTGCTGCTGCATTGCCTCGTCCATTGGTATATATATCTGAGCTCAGTAGATTTAAGTTAGCTTAAGAGGGGGTAGACTATATAAGAAACTAACTATGATGGATTGAAAGAAATGCATTGAGAAGCTATAAGAAAATGGTTTGGCCAAAAAAGTATTTTGAAAGAGGATATGAACCAAAAAAGTAGGGTTTAGGGACAACAGGTTTAGGTAGGATTTTCTTGGAAATAAATGATGAGGTAAGATAATAGAAAATAAATAATGAGGTAAGAAATGTGTGAACATATAAATACAGAAAGCATGCTTAGATAGAATTTTTTTGGTGGAAACAAAGGATGAAATAAGAGGAAAGATATATGGAATGAAGTTTTGTGTTGGACTGCAGTACCAAATGTTACACTGAAAACAAACCATGTCCTTTCCTTTTGTGTTATCCCACTATGTGTTTGTGACCCCCTGTGTATTTGTTTTCTTCCTGTCTCTGTGTAATTTCATAGAATTTTTTCTTCTTCTAATACTAAGCTACATTCAGTATGATGAGGAATACTGTTATCCACAAATATAATTGGCATTAATAATATGTTATTTATCTTGTAAATATGCTTAGACATCATTTATTCTGTTTTGTTTTAATGCTCATGTGTAAAGTTGATGTTTCAAAAGTTATTCTGATCTTTTATGTATTTACTTATGTCATAATTCCTGTAACACTGATGTATATGTTAGTTCGATTCTTTTGTAAAGCCTGTACTACAAATGTTATCTGTATTGTTATGTTTTTAATGATGTATTTTGTACCTTTGTAATTGTATTCTTATGTTGTAAATTTATAATGATATGGACACCAGTTCTTCAAGTTAAGTTACATTTCACTGCACACGTTTCTGTTGGTCCTAGTAATGCACAATATGTGAGAAGTTGGGACTGTTAGTGTTTGGACATGTGTTAATAATTCAGCAAGGGACTGATTAACAGCATTGCTGGTTCTAAGGACAATTCCAAAAACTTTGTGAGTGTACAAGTGGTGGTTTATGGACTTGCTATATTCTCTGCAAGACTTCTAAGGACAATTCCAGAAACTTTGTGAGTGCACAAGTAGTGGTTTATGGACTTGCTATATTCTCTGCAAGACTCTTCGATGGTGATTGTGCACCTGCACAGTCGCAACGGATGGCTGCTAGCTATCTCTACAAGGACTACAGTGGGTGTACACCTTTGATGACTCACCAACACCATTATTTCTACAAGGACTGCAGTGGGTCTGCACCTCTGGTGGCCCACTAATACCATAATCTCTACAAGAACTACAGTGGGTCTACACCTTTAATGGCCCACCAATACCATAATCTCTACTAGGACTACAGTGGGTCTGCTCTGTGATGACCTACCTACCAATATTCTTCAAAACTTCGACTCACTCTGCAGTGGGTTTGCTCTGTTGTGGCCCATTACCTGTCTGTACATCGAGAGTCAGCACTGTCTTTCCGTTGGAAGGACTACACTACTTCTTCAAGACTGCATGGAAATCCACTACTTCCATGTGAATTTTCTTTTACTGCTCAGACTTTGAGGAAAACACTGCTATTTTACTGTGATGAACGATCAGGACTGTCTTTATGGACTGTGAGAAAATTTTAGCTTTTGACCAACATTGTATCAACAAGTGTGTGCATTTGATATCTTTGTTATTGTAATTATGAAAAATTTTATCAAGTCATTATTGGCCACTGTCCAAAACAATTTGTAAAATTTTTTGTGGGGAGCATGGGGGCTATGTAAGTAGGCTGTTTAGGTTCTTATATTGGTAACCCCACGTATCGCTCTGTATGTAAATCACAGGCTGTGCTGTGTGCAGTCTGTGGCTAGTTTGCATTGTTGTCTGCCATTGTAGTGTTGGGCAGTTGGATGTTAACAGCGCGTAGCGCTGTGCAGTTGGAGGTGAGCCGCCAGCAGTGGTGGATGTGGGGAGAGAGATGGCGGAGTTTTGAAATTTGTAAGACTGGATGTCAGGAACTGCTATGTATATTATGACTTTTCAACACTATTAAGGTAAATACATTGTTTGTTCTCTATCAAAATCTTTCATTTGATAACTATGCCTATCAATAGTTAGTGCCTTCAGTAGTCTGAATCTTTTATTTAGCTGGCAGTAGTGGCGCAGACAGAAATTTTTCTAAAGGGACGTTTCACAGGTATATCATCGATTGCTGAATGCTTAATATTGAAATCTGGTTATTATGAAGATGTTGGTTCGAATCCCACAATATCATAAATTTTTTACATTGTTTGACTTAAAAATAACATTTTGTTTTCAATTAATAGGTGAATTGGTTTTTGTTGGATTGACGAAAGACTGTGATTCGGTTGACTTTTTGATAGAATTTGGAGAGGACCCTAAAACAGTGGAAATTGTCGAGCGAACTCTAACGTAGACAAACTAAAAAGTAAAATTCATTAGATAGCTTTGCAAAGAGTTAATTGAAACTGGAGTCCGACAGGGTGGCGGACTGTCCTCACTTCTCTTCACCTGCTTGTTACGGAAAGTTATCCGAGACTGGGAAAGGGAATTAGCCGTAAATGGGCTTCTGAACAAAGTTCACATCGGAGGATAAGAGAGAGATGTTAAACTGCCTAGCATTCTCCGATGACCTGGCGATCCTGTCAGGAAATACGGACGCATCTGTGGAACAGATAAAAATGCTGAAGAAACAAGCAGGACAAGTTGGCATTCAAATTTCTTTCGAGAAAATAAAATACATAACCAGCATCCAAACAGTCTACCAAAAACGATAAAACAGACAAGTGGACAGTTCGGATACCTTCGTGGGATAGTGCAGATGAAACCTGCAGAAAAAAAAAACGGCCAACGACGGAATATGGACACTACTTTTCGCAGGTCGCATGTCCAATAGAACAAAAAAGGAATATCAAGAAAAGTTAAGCTCAGGCATTGTAAAACAGCGATCAAAACAATCTGTATGCCTCAAAATGAAAATATGAAAATAAACGCCGGACTGAGAGAAGCCGAGAATTTCGAGTGCAAGATCCTAAGAGAATCAATGAGTCCTAGGGTAATATAACACCATAGACTTGGAAGAAGAGAAAACTTGTATAGGGATAAGGATCAGCTGAAATTCTATAGACAGCTTGAAACGGTACAGTAGTTTCCGGTCTATAAGCAGCAGGTTTCGCTGCTCGCTTGCACCGGGAGATAGAAACAGAGGTGGCTCCGCAGCCAATTTTACTACACGACGCGGCCGGCCGCGGATGCAACAGAACCCATGTGGACGGGTGGAAAGAATTGTGTCAGGCTTCATAATACGTATTTATATGTGTCGTGTGTTATGCATTTCTTGTACGTGGGTGTGAATCTGCACATAAACTTTCCTAATCCTCCTCACACCTTTCCGTAAAGCGTGGCCAAATCTTTGATGGGAAGTAGTTCTGTAGTATAGTAGTGCCAACCTTACTCCTGGCTAGGGGATCAGAGAGACAGCACAGGCAGGTAAAAGTCAAAGACTTTCCAGTGTCACTAGATTTGGGGTGGAGAGGTTGGTCACGGCCAAGTGGTTCGACCACCCCCTCCACCGGGGCCAGGAAGACCTCCGGGTGCCCGCCATGTTCTCGGGGGGTGTTACAGGAGACGGGTAAGTGAGCAGATGTGCCCTCAGTGCGTCTGTCTCAATGTTCACGCATGGAAGAGAGGTATTTGAATATTTGTACTAATTCTTTTATTTCCAGCTTCGGATTGTGTAAGGTAATGAATGTGCTCGTTTAATTTCGGAAATTTGCCCCCCTGTGTTAAAGTATCTGGTCCCCAGTTTGCCCGGTATCCTCCTCACATAGTGAACGTCGTATGTAAAATATTGGGAGACTTTGGTGGTATACATTTGGCCAACGCAATTCCGTCTTACCCGTAGAAATGTGCGTGCAGATTAGTATATTATATACCCGTGCTATAAGTTGTAAAATTGTAATGTCTGTAAAATGAAACAATTGCTACTATCGCTGTAAAATCGAGTGATAATATTTAAAATAAATACGTAATCAATTGTCATCAATCTTTAACATACCTTAAAAATCACAAAGAAGTTAAAGGAATTCATTTAAAATAAAAGATATAGAATGCAGGGACCCACACATCAGCGTGTGAGCCCTCCAGCCCCTTGCCTAGTATCGTACAGAAAGGGCACGCTCTCTAGGTAGCGCTCTCAAGCTCCCCTCCCCAGTTATCCGTTGCGCAATTTTGATTCAGGGCTTGACGATATCAACTTTCATCTGGCGTCCTAGGCAAGGAGGTTAGAAGGTAAACTTGCAAACTGTTCAGGATGTATGCGACTATCGAAGCAGATTCTTAAATAATGTGTAGAGCATATCATGAATATACATATACGACGCACGAATTTTAGAAGCGAACGTACTAGTACTACGTGTACAAGAAGCAGTACTGAAGAGAAGACCAGAACTACAAGTATTGCATTCCACAAAATATTGAGGAGTTGGTCAAAGTTATTTGACCTCAATATTTTGTACAATAGGCCATGTTTAGGAGATTTAACTGGCCATGATTGGTAAATATAGCTTCATCACTAAACAAGATAGTGATATATCTGCAGAATTCTGTCTTAATGCTCATGTACGGAAGTTAACACGATTTTCATAATGTTTTCCATGCAGTTCTTGTTGGAGACAGATGTGATAGGGATGAAAGCTGTCGATGGAAGATGCTTAGGACACATGCGACTTCCTCCTTTCAACACACTGTCTATTCCGTTCAACTGCTCTTCCAGATCCTTTACGGTCTCTGACGAAATTATTATGTCATCGGCGAACCTCAAAGTTTTTAACTTGCTCAATATACAGATTGAACAACATCGGGGATAGGCTACAACTGTGTCTCACTCCCTTCCAAACCACTGCTTCCCTTTCATGCCCCTCGACTCTTACAACTGCCATTTGGTTTCTGTACAAAATTTAAATAGCCTTTCGCTTCCTATGTTTTACCCCTGCCACCTTCAGAATTTGAAAGAGAGTATTGCAGTTAACATTATCAAAAATTTCCTCTAAGTCGACAAATACTAGAAACATAGGTTTGCCTTTCCTTAATCTATCTTCTAAGATAAGTCGTAGGGTCAGTATGGCCTCAAGATATCCAACGTCTCTACGGAACCCAAACTGACCTTTCCCAAGGTCGGCTTCTACCAGATTTTCCATTCTTCTATAGATAATTCGCGTTAGTATTTTGCTGCCGTGACTTATTAAACTGATAGTCCGGTAATTTTCAACATCTGTCAGCACCTGCTTTCTTTGGGATTGGAATTATTATATTCTTCTTGAAGCCTGAGGGTATTTCGCCTATCTCATACATCTTGCTCACCAGATGGTAGAGTTTTGTCAGGGCTGGCTCTCCCAAGGCTGTCAGTAGCTCTAATGGAATGTTGTCTACTCCCAGAGCCTTGTTTCGACTTAGATGTTTCAATGCTCTGTCACTCTTCACGCAATCTCCCATTCCATCTTCATCTACATCCTGATCGATATCCATAATATTGTCCTCAAGAACATCGCCCTTGTATAGACCCTCTGTATAATCCTTCCAACTTTCTGCCTTCCCTTCTTTGCTTAGAACTGAGTTTCCTCTGCATCCTTACATTTGTCTTCTAGCCATCCTGATTAGCCATTTTGTACTTCCTGTTGATCTCATTTAGAAGACGTTTGTATTCCTTTTTGCCTGCTTCATTTACTTCATTTTTTGATGTTCGCCTTTCATCGATTAAATTCAATATATCTTCTGTTACCCAAAGATTTCTACTAGCCCTCGTCTTTTTACCTACTTGATCCTCTGCTGCCTTCACTATTTCATCCCTCACAGCTACCCATTCTTCTGCTACTGTGTTTCTTTCCCCCATTCTTGTCAACCGTTCCCTACTGCTCTCCCTGAAACTCTGTACAACCTCTGGATCTGTCAGTTTATCCAGGGCCCATCTCCTGAAATTCCCACCATTTTGCAGTTTCTTCAGTCCACATCTACTCCTGGAAATTTTTTACCATTAAAAATCTGCTTCCTAAATCTCAGTCATACCATTATATAATCTACTGAAACCATCCAGTGGCCGGCCCTAGTGGGCGTGCGGTTCTGGACGCTGCAGTCTGGAACCGCGAGACCGCTACGGTCGCAGGTTCGAATCCTGCCTCGGGCATGGATGCTTGTGATGTCCTTAGGTTAGTTAGGTTTAATTAGTTCTAAGTTCTAGAGGACTAATGACCTGAGAAGTTGAGTCCCATAGTGCTCAGAGCCATTTGAACCATTTGAAACCTTCCAGTATCTCCAGGCCGCTTCCACGTATACAACTTTCCTTCATGATTGTGAAGTAAGTGTTAGCTATGATTGAGTTATGCTCCGTGCAAAATTCTACCAGGCGGCTTTCTCTTTCATTTCTTACCCCCATTCCATATTCAGCTACTACGTTTCCTTCTCTCCCTTTTCCTTCTATCGAATTCCAGTCACCCATGACTAATAAATTTTCGTCTCCCTTCACTATCTGAATAATTTCTTTTATCTCATCACACATTTTATCAATCTCTTCGTCATCTGCAGAGCTAGTTGGCATATAAACTTGTACTACTGTAGTAGGCGTGGGCTGCGTGTAGCTTGGCCACAATAATGCGTTCACTATGTTGTTTGTAGTAGCTTACCCGAACTTCTAATTTTTTATTCGTTATTAAACCTACTCCTGCAGTACCTCTATTTGATTTTGTATTTATAACCCCGTATTTACCTGACCAAAAGTCTTGTTCCTCCTGCCACCGAACTTCACTAATTCCCGCTATATCTAATTTTAACCTATTCATTTCCCTTTTTAAATTTTCTAACCTATCTGCCCGATTAAGGGATCTGACATTCCACGCTCGAATCCGTAGAACGCCAGTTATCTTTCTCCTGATAACGACGTAGTCCCCGCCCAGATATCCGAATGGGGGACTATTTTACCTCCGGAATATTTTACTCAAGAGGACACCATCATCATTTAACCATGCAGTAAAGCTGCAGGCCCTCGCGAAAAATTACGGCTGTAGTTTCCCCTTGCTTTCAGCCGTTCGCAGTACCAGCACAGCGTTTTTGTTAGTGTTACACGGCCAGATCAGTCAATCATCCAGACTGTTGCCCCTGCAACTACTGAAAAGGCTGCTGCCCCTCTTCAGGAACCACATGTTTGTCTGGCCTCTCAACAGATACCCCTCCGTTGTGGTTGCACCTACGGTACGGCTATCTGTATCGCTGAGGCACGCAAGCCTTCCCACCAACGGCAAGGTCCATGGTTCTTGGGGGGATTGAATAGTACGAACATGTGCCTGCATGGAAATTTTTCAAAATACGGTATCTCGTAAAGACTCCCACTAGAATCCTGCAGCAAATTCCACTGACATTCTAATTTACCAAACTTTTGGTTTGTTGATGTCAGTAGCCATTGTTCGATTTAAAAAGTATATGTTTGTACAAAAAATACACTTTGTAAGTGAAATTACACTCTGTTTATTGACTAATAGTACGAGCCCCTGAGTACCAATCCATTCTCAGCACATTAATAGCGCTTTCCATTCCCGCAATATTTACAGAGGAAGTTTTAGGTGATAAATTGCATGGAGCCCTCTGTGCATGAATCCTACTTGCACCTGGTCAATTTTTTCCTCAACTCAGCTACCGACGAATAAGTTCGTAATTAATTAAGAAAACAGTACTCAGAGTAAAGACCTTCGAATTTTGTAAGTAGGTATATGAAGAAAATGGCAGAGCTCCCTGTTTACTCAAACTTGCACGAATAAGGATTTATTTGTTGTAATCCCCATATCTGCTCGAATAGCTTAATCTACAGAGCGCTTTCCTGTGTAGCAAGGAGGTAAATCAGAATCGGACCAAATGCAAATACTGGTCTGGTACCAAACTGCTCAAATGGCTCTGAGCACTATGCGACTTAACTTCTGAGGTCATGAGTCGTCTAGAACTTAGAACCAATTAAACCTAACTAACCTAAGGACATCACACACATCCATGCCCGAGGCAGGATTCGAACCTGTGACCGTAGCGGTCGCTCTGCTCCAGACTGTAGTGCCTAGAACCGCACGGCCACTCCGGCCGGCACCAAACTGCCCTCAGAGAGTAGGATACTGGGTTAAAAGTCGATCACCCACAGAACTTACCCATGTTTAAGATTGTCCGATGTTCCACCATTTCTTGGAGCATCTCCTGTATAAACACCACACAAGTAACAGCCGCCCAAATTCCCGGATTTGTGATCTGGCCTCTATCTCCTTGGCTCTGCACCTGCCCTTGCCTTGGACGGCCGCTCCACGTCCTCGTCCCACGGACTCGTGCCCAGCCAAACAAGCAATTTCAGCTCTCCTCAACACCAGACCTAGGTGGACGAATAACTCGCCTACATACTCGTAACGTGACAACAGTGACAACCGACAGTAATTTCACGTAGGCGCTGCGTCAGAATCTTTTTGCAGATGAGTGGAACTGTCATGGGATTGGTCTTCCGTTACGTGATGCGCTGTAACAAGGGAACGGTTGCGTTCTTACATGTTACTAACGAAGGATTAAGCAGAATCTAGGCTGCATGAACAACTGGGTAAAGTGTCACTTACCGGGAAGTAAAATTTATGAACAAAATGTGGATACTTGTACCTAAATGTCACTACATCAAAATAAAATACTTCTCCATTTAATTTTACGTAAATCTGGAATGTATAAATAAAAAGAGGTAGCTCATTTTCGAGAAAAGACTCAGTATGTATATGAACTCTCTTTCTAAGCCTCATGGCTGCATTTTAACCCAGCCTTCACCCCTCAACGAAGTGGCGAGTCACCATAAACAACACGTGGTTCAGATTTCCACGTTAAACTGTAGGTTCCCTTTCCCCGGTAAGTCTCTCTCTCTCTCTCTCTCTCTCTCTCTCTCTCTCTCGTGTGCGTGCGTGTGCGTGTGCGTGTGCGTGTAAAAGAGAGAGACAGTGACAGAGAGAGATAGAGTTTGTTGGTGTGGATTTGGAAGCTATGGGGTGACAAGAGGTGAAGTTCTGTTTATTTTTACTGCCGCTCTGAAATGTGCGTAAATTTTCGATGTAGCACGTGTTGAAATGGTATGATTGTGTTTGGAAGTGCTCTCTATATAGTATGAATGCTTTGAAATGTTCTGCCGGCCGGTGTGGCCGTGCGGTTCTAGGCGCTTCAGTCTGGAACGGCGTGACCGCTACGGTCGCAGGTTCGAATCCTGCCTCGGGCATGGATGTGTGTCATGTCCTTAGATTAGTTAGGTTTAAGTCGTTCTAAGTTCTAGGGGACTGATGACCACAGATGTTAAGTCCCATAGTACTCAGAGCCATTTGAACCATTTTTGAAATATTCTGAAGAGGTCATGAACTTTTACAAATGTTCTGGATTATTCTAGAAATTAGTCTCTAACATTCCGAAAATGAAAGTGGCTCAATTACATTGATAATAAATCAGGATCTGAAACCAAATATTTGAGTTTCAATGAGAATTATAAAAGTGACATTTAGTGCAGGAATGGTTTCTTGTGTGCGATATCTAAATGTAAGAGAATGTTTACTTATTTTCCAGTGAGTCAGAAAATGATAAGGTATCAGGAAGATACTAAACATATGGTCAAGTAAGGCGACTTTCTTCAGCACTGGACTGTTTATCATTGAATGAGAACGGAATAAAGAGAAATTGAGATTAATAAAATTGATTGACACATATATATTTTTCACTTGTGACAGATTCAGTGTCAGTAAAAGTTTTTAAGGGATCCATGGGGGCACAAACAAATGTATGTGCACACAAAATGTCTGACTTTCCGAAAGGCTCTCGGTGACCGCTTCTTGTGTGGTGCAAAAACCGAGAAGGGATGTTCAATAAAAAGAAGAGCGGTACTCAAATATTTGTAGTCGCGGTACGCATCAGTTTCTCCCTCTTGCAATTGGATGTAATATAAAGCTATATACCACCAAAACAGATTTAATTTTAAGCGAGAAAAGTGAAGTCGTTGAAAATTCTGTAGTACTTACTAGCTATATTTCAGAAAATAAGTATTACAAATATGGCAAGGAGAAAAAAAAGTCAGCATTTCATTAACTCTCTGAAAACAAATTTATCTCTCACTTGCACGAGCCACGCAAGGCACTGTCTAACGAACGACACTTTCGACTGCTGGATTTAGCGAGAGTCGAGGCCTGAGCTAACGCGATACCATTGTCTATAGAATGTGTTTGGCGCCGTTGTCCGCTGTAATATAGGCGACCGTTGATGCCTTTGCCACGACAACTGCAGGGGATGAGCCATACGTGGGAATAATCCAGTGTCATTAAAACTCGGGCAGACAGCAATGTCCTATCCCTTTTCCCTGGAATTACCAGCAATGAAGCCTCCGTTGAGGTGGACAGTTAGATTTTTCCTTCTGTTTTTCCTCTGTCTGCCAATTCTTTCTCCTTAGAGGTGTCTCGTTTTACGTACTACGCATTTGTCAGCAAGAAAAGGCACTTTTGATGTACTATCCAAGGCACTGAGTCGTAAAATCATCAGACTCTTTTTAAACCACTATCTATCGTAGAGCTCTCGGACAAGAAACCGTTCACAGTTGTTGGAAGAAAGCACAGGCCATGTTCGTCTACAAGGAAGACGGTGGAATTGGAAACTATCGTCCAGTATCCTGGAAATCTATTTGTTGCAAAATCTTTGAAGGTAATGTGAGCTCAAACATAATGAGATATCTCCAGCAAAATGACCACCTCTCTGCCAATCAGCTTGGATTCTGAAAACATCTATCATATGTAAAACAGCTCGCCCGCTTTCCACGTGGCGTCCTGAAAGCCATCGACCGAGGCAGTCACGTAGATAGAGTATTTCTTGAATCGGTACGAAACCTATGCTTACTATCACATTACAAGCGTTTGAGGTATGAAGAGAAATTTTTGGCTAGCACAATGCGAGGCGCGCTGCTTAACCCGCAGGACAGGACAGATGGAATAAAACTGTGGAACGGGGCCAAAGTAAGGGGCTGTCAGTTTTACTCATACATACAACTTTATTATTTGATCAAACATTACAAGAGACCAAAAAAGTTTTTAAACACGCAGCTTTGATCTTTGGGACTTAATTACCGGCTGAAAGCCTATTTCATTTAAAAACGGCTGATGACCAATAACTTAAAACGCGAGCATAATCAGAAATTTAAAAGGCAAGCCTCATTTTAAAGTAGTTCTTTAGTTAGGCTGAAGTGAACAAGTTAAATTCAAATGGCCTGAAGGCCGAAGACTTAAAAATTCAAATTTTTTTACAATGCCAAAGGGCTTACGTAAAACAATACCTCAAACTAGGCTGAAGCCCTTAAAAGTAAAACGGCTCTAATTTAAACACAAAACCGACTAGAAGCCATACAAGTACCAACAACAAGAACAAATTAAAAAAATATAAGGCAGTACAGTCAAGGGCGCCCAGATGTTCGGGGGCCGGACTGTGATTCAAACATTAACGCTCGCTTAGGTGAGACAGGTTGTCGGGCCAACCATTCACGATCCGACGACAACCCAACCAACCAACAGTCAGCGGACCCACCAACAGGATAACTTTCATTTCACCCGACCAGGGCACAACAGGGAGTTCAACGGAACAACGTAGAAGATATTACTGCGCACAACCAATCATGCACGGATCTGTCAAACTACACACTGTGCTGGACAGCAACAACACGATGAGGAAACTACACTGCCTGAAATTTACGTCAACGCCCAGGGCATGTAACCGGAACGTTAACGGCCACAAGGCAGAAGATTCCGCTGGTGCACTTCAATTCAAATAACCGAATACAGTGAAACCTCACCAGAAGGTGGCTACAATTTTCCAACTTGAAAACCACGTTGTTGCTCGAGGGAATATCCCAACAGCCGACGGCGAACTCCAAACGACACAGTGTGAACAGTCTTGACTTGCTGGTAGGTTAAATCAAAACTCAACTTTCGTGTCCAGGGTCGGTGAGCCACGGACCTCGTAGCAATGGAAACAGCGCCACACTCTCCGATACCGCATAGAGACCGGCAGCGGGCCCCGGCCAAACTTCATCCCGCCGAGAATTCCTCACTGCTCCACTCCAACCGACCGACTCGTCAGAGCCAGTACGCCGACAACATTTAAAATAGCTTGCCAGTCAAAATCACACAAACTACACACAGTTTCACAAACATTTGCACGAAGAACTAGACAGTGCTAACGGTAGTGCCTGTACAATAACACGGACTAATAACGCGTCGGCACACACAGCCAACCCATAAGCAGATCGCCGGCCAAATACACGTCGTCCAACAAGACGACCGACCGACGACCAACCATAGTCGTCGCCACTCCAATCACGTGTGTCAACAACCTTCGGGCGAGTCATGGCGGTCCGGACCTCACTGCTGCAGCGCCTCGACTGAAATTGTGCCACGTGCCAACTCAAACACTGCCAGGTCCGAAGTGACTGCTGGCACCTTCCAACAGACTTGTCGACACATGACGACCGGGAAGTAATAGCAGTCCGGCAAAGATAATACTGCAGGTCTCATATCGATAAGCGCTGCTGCTGCCGCTCACGGACAGGCAAAGCAGCAACTCAGTGACACAAGTAATTTAAACTAACACAGCGAGCTGGCAGTACGGCAAAAACAGGCTGTTAAATAAAAGACGGCTCACAATGGTATTCCGAGGCTCTCCTGCAATGTCTTCCGTAGTTGAAGTAAAATGTTTTTATATGACCTCTAAACAACTCTGTCTATGAGAAAATGAAACGGAAGTCCTAAGTACATTTACGTGAATACATTTTTTTATGAAACTGAGTTAGCAAAAAAGCCAACGAACTGCACTACTGGCCATTAAAATTGCTACACCAAGAAGAAATGCAGATGATAAACGGGTATTCATTGGACAAATATATTATACTAGAACTGGCATGTGATTACATTTTCACGCAATTTGGGTGCATAGATCCTGAGAAGTCAGTACCCACAACAACCGCCTCTAGCCGTAATAACGGCCTTGATACGCCTGGACATTGAGTCAAAAAGAGCTTGGATGGCGTGTACAGGTACA
Organism: Schistocerca americana; assembly: GCF_021461395.2. Lineage (NCBI taxonomy): Eukaryota > Metazoa > Arthropoda > Insecta > Orthoptera > Acrididae > Schistocerca > Schistocerca americana. The sequence goes on from NC_060121.1 coordinate 898,072,520, forward strand.
GCTGCCCATGCAGCTCCAACACGATACCACAGTTCATAAACAGTAGTGAATAGAATATTGTGATAGCCCATGCTGCTGCAAACGTCGTCTAACTGTTGGTGCAGATGGTTGTTGTCTTGCAAACGTTCCCATCTGTTGACTCAGGTGCGATGTGGCTCCACGATCCGTTACAGCCATGCTGATAAGATGGCTGTCATCTCGACTGCTAGTGATACGAGGCCGTTGGGATCCAGCACGGCGTTCCGTATTACCCTACTGAACCCACCGATTCCATATTCTGCTAACAGTCATTGGATCCCGACCAAAGCGAGCAGCAATGTCGCGATAGGATAAACCGCAATCGCGATAGACTACAATCCGACCTTTATCAAAGTCATAAACGTGATGGTACGCATCTCTCCTCCTTAGACGAGGCATCACAACAACGTTTCAGCAGGCAACGCCGGTCAACTGCTGTTTGTGTATGAGAAATCGGTTGAAAACTTTCCTCATGTCAGCATGTGGTAGGTGTCACTACCAGTGCCAACCTTGTGGGAATGCTCTGAAAAGCTGGTAATTTGCATGTCACAGCATCTTCTTCCTGTCGGTTAAATTTCGCGTCTGTAGCACGTCATCTTCGTGGAGTAGCAATTTTAATGGCCAGTAGTGTATCTTACGAATATTTCTCCTTGTAAGCAAAGTAAATGAGTGTCAAAGAAGCATCTTCAGGAATTACGTAGAACGTTTGCTTTATGTTGCAGATAAAAAATGAACAGATTCATCTTCAGTTATCATTGCATTTGTAGCTTTCGCCTCTCTCAGACTGTAAAATCTCACTAGTACTATTTTCTGGAAATAATTAAGCTATCAGTTACACATAGAAATATTTAATTATTTCAAAACTAATTATCTACCTTATTTTCTTGTCATGAATACAATTTTTTATAATTTTTTTCATGTTTTACAGTTAACGAATGCGAGAAGTTGGAAGCGGATCGTTCGACGATGAAATGGTTGAACACCATTCATGTTCTGTCGTTAATTCTTCGTTAACTGCAGGCAGAACCCCATGAGATTGATTAGCCGAGCTTTTTCATTCTCTTGTGCACTTTAACTGCGTAAAGGTTGTTCTAGTTTGGCCGGTCATGCAGCACCGAACAATGACACTACCCAACGTTCTCACTGGCATGATACGGTTCCACATTGTTGCATTGATGATGCCGCCTCAAATACTTAATGAATTATAATTTCCTGGTTATCAACTTACTTCCACCACACGGTGCGTCTGTAAAGGGAATTATTTATCGTCGTCATTGGAACGTGCATTATTATCGCGAGAATTAATTTACGCGAAGTCTCATATTATTCGTGCTGTTCTGTATTGTCGCTCACTCAGAAACTGTTCACTGAAATATCTCAGAATACAAGAAAGGTACGTTTCATTGTGCGGGTCCAGAACCAGGCTCCAGTGCACCCTGTGGGTCAGAGTGGCTGAGCCTTTGTGTGGCACTTTTCGTTTCGTCCAGTGAAAACATTACAACTTGCTAGTAGATAGATAGACGTAGAATGCTGTATGAAATGCGCTGTCCAACATATTCGAGATGTTCCATTTAGCTTAATTACCCCAAATAACGTATCGCCCATCTGAAAAAAACAAGATGATTGATTTAATGACTAGTGTGGATTTTCGTAGTGTTTCCAGTTGTTTACTGTCAACTTGTAACCTCCCCCTCACTTATCGATTTTAATGACAGTGAAAAATTAAACCGCGTGTGCCTAATGAAATTTGGGAAAAGCAATAGTCACCGAAGTCAATTTGTCGGTAAAGAGGGAGGAAAGGGTTACATCTAAATGAAAGGAAAAATGCAAATGAAACTGGTGGAAATTAATTTTGAAAAGGGGTAAAGTTAATAAAGAAAGTGAATGTGCGGCTGTTACGTTAACAATTAACTAGAGGTAATTAGATATTTGAGATTTGGGGGAAATTACGGTCGCCAGTCCTAAGGACAATTACTATAGTAACTGAAAAAAGAAAGGTTATTACACATATAATTAGCACTAGAAGCGTGGCAACTGAAGGTTGACACGTGTAGTGTGAAAACTGAAAGTTTGTCAGAAGTAATAAATTTCGCTACACTCTGACTTAATTTAGCAAAAGAATTAATAAAACCGGAGAATCCAAAGTTAATTTAGTGACTGAAGTTAATAGTGAGCTTTCTTTCTGAAGCACATCGAAATTCAGTAAAATACAGTTAGTCTTGGACTACCTCAACAATCATTTCAAAAGCTACTTGAATCTACGCAATTTAGAAATAAGAGATTTAACTTTGAACTTGAATTAAATGATTCTGAACAATTAACAATAGTAAAATTTAGTACGTACCAAGCTGAGCTGCAGTCACAGGTAAGCTAAAATATGGTAACAAAACTCGCACTCTTAATTTGTGCTTGTGTAATCTAAATACTGTAGCCAGCTATGAATACCTTAACTGAACTTTGAAATTAAAGCAGTGAAATCGAATGATGCTGGCGTTTGAATTTCAACGACACTCGGGTTCATTCAGGAAAAGGAAGAGACCCTGCTTGGTAATGTAGTTGTGACAATGAGCAACAAACGTTCATGCTAAGTTGCTGTAATTTTGTGATACAACAATTTTAAAAGTTTGAAAAGCTGAGGTCTGCCATACAGTTCTAAAACTTTACGTGCTTCCAGTCTTCCTTGTTGGTTGTTGAAGGTTTGAAGCAGTCGATCGAGGAGGTGGCGACAGTCACTCATTGTCGGCCGTCGCTGTTGCAGAAGCTGGATGTTGGCGCGCCTTGTTCTCGACACGGTCACCAGGCGAAACGGCTCTTGATGTGAGCCAGCTAATGCTTCCCGTCCGCGACACCGTGTCAGAAACTATCATCGCAAGTCGAGCGCACTTACATGCTGCCAAACCCTGAAAGCGCGGCAACTCGCGGGAGCTTCACACAACACACCTGCTCCACTGCACCACCCCAGCCAGACTCTCCCTCTGCCCGCGCTCCACGCGACCGAGTTAACACTACCAAAGATCCTAAACACTTTGGTTCTCCACACGACCTATCGATGTATTCGTTCGATAGCATAGTTTTCCCTAGGCCAGACCCAGCGTATAAATACAAATAATATTCACAAAACAAACCAACATAAATGCATAAATATATATATACAAACAGTAAAACAATTACAATATATAAAGAGACAGAAATGTCATATCTTCAGGTGACAAAATAAGGAAAAAAATTTGCAGTGCAATAGATGGAAATAGGAGGATATGCATTTCCAGCGTTACAAACTCCAGCAAGTGGGATAGTTACTCTGGGTTCCTGCACTGGGCACTAATACGGCAGAATCAGAAATAATTTTGTGTCAAGTTTCCAGTAACGTAATGTTTAATTCAATGGTGCACTGGGGTACGTTTTTGAGCAGGTCTTGAGAAAATTTTGGATGTTGAATAAAAAATATAGGGTGCTTTTTTTTAAAAAAATACTGTTGTTTGTACATTCGTAACGAAAGAGGTTACATGCAAGACAACCATGCTACTTAATGCTCCCCTGTTGTCTAAACAACATTTGATTGGTACATTTCTCTTATTTGCTCCAGGGCAAAAATTATTTGGTGTGTTCGATATAAATGGGGCACTTTGCATATCATTGCATTAGAGTAGCTCGTGGAATGGATTATTACAGTGAAGACGCTTTGATGTGCTACCCTATGCCCAAGGAATCCAGCAGAAGATGGCTGTAGATCAGAATGGTTTGAGGACTGATCCAGTAATGGAGAAACCATCCATAGTTTATATGTCCCTGATAAATGAACAAAAACACAAATGTACCGATTTTACTTCAAAAATGGCTCTGAGCACTATGGGACTTAACATCTATGGACATCAGTCCCCTAGAACTTAGAACTACTTAAACCTAACTAACCTAAGGACATCACACAACACCCAGTCATCACGAACCGATTTTACTCACAGAATCTATAGCATCAATGGTAGTCTTAGAAGTAAGATAAATGGAAGCGGCTTATAGTAGGTAGAAAGCACTTTTCTCTCCTTTTGTTTATTTTTAATAGCATTAAGTACATTAGTAGTATTAGCATTGTTTCGTAATCTGTGTAAGAACCAGGTACAAGTAATTAGTACATACACTTTTTATTGTCGATGTGTGTTATATGGCCTATATCACCTTCCCCGATAATAGGCTGTAATTGTGAAGAATAAGTAAATAAGTAATAATATCTATAAAGTCCAAAAAAACGAATCAACAAATCAAAAGAAGTTGAGAACGGGAAGACTGAAGGGGAAAAGCCCTCCTCTACAAGATTGAAATGACTGAAACAAAAAAACTCTCACCCCATTTACACGTTTGCATAACCATAGTACGCAGAATTTTGTTCACTCGTCGTGTTAAGTGAAGTAACAAACTTGTCAAAGTCGCGTTTATTGCTGTTTATAGGTCTTAAATGGATCGCATGACACAGGTGCTTCCCGAAGTTTGATGTTTGCTTTTCTGATGATGTATTTCTCTGAACTGCAATTCCTTGAAAATTGTTCGAATGCAATGTACTAAGCGCTGATGTAAACACATCATTACTTTTATTATTACTATTATTATGGTAGTATCACGAACACAATGTATAAAAGGCGAGTCGAGTGGCGGAACTGTCGTTTGTACTCAGATGATTGATGCAAAAACGTTTCCGACGTGATTGTGGCCGCATGATGGGAGTTACAAGGTCTTCAACGCGGAATGGAGGTTGGAGCTAGACGCATGTGACGTTCCATTTCGGAAATCTTCAGGGAATTCAATATTCCGAGATCTATAGTGTCAAGGTCCGCAGCTCGTCGTCTCGCGGTAGCGTTCTCGTTTCCCGAGCACCGAGTCACAGGTTCGATTTCCGGCGGGGTCAGGGATTTTCACCTGCCTCAAGATGACTGGGTGTTGTCGTATCGTCTTCATCATCATCATTCACCCCATTACGGTCGCAGGAAGGCAATGGCAAACTACTTCGAATAGGCCCTTGCCTATGTAAGTAGGCTGTCTAGGTTTTTATATTGGTAACGCCACGTAGCGCTCTGTATGAAAATCACTGGCTGTGCTGTGAGCAGTCTGTGGCTGGGTGGCATTGTTGTAATATTCGCTATTGTAGTGTTGGGCTGCTGGCTGTTAACAGTGCGTAGCGTTGCGCAGTTGGAGGTGAGCCGCCAGCAGTGGTGGATGTGGGGAGAGAAATGGCGGAGTTTTGAAATTTGTAAGACTGGTTGTCATGAACTGCTATATATATTATGACTTTTGAACAATATTAAGGTAAATACATTGTTTTTTCTCTATCAAAATCTTTCATTTGCTAACTATGCCAATCAGTAGTTAGTGCCTTCAGTAGCTTGAATCTTTTATTTAGCTGGCAGTAGTGGCGCTCGCTGTATTGCAGTAGTTCGAGTAACGATTTTGGCAGTGCATTTTCACCGGCAACATTCACGTTTTGAAAAGCAGAAAATGTGTCTTGACTCATTTGAGAAAACGGTGAGGACCCAAAACCTGAGTCTACAGTATTTGCAATATTGTGTTCTGTCATTTCGGATTCCTGAGGCGAGCTGTTGCCGACCGATCGGTCGATAATGCTTCCCTGTTCACTAATTGTTTCACTGCCTACACCGTTATTTGCAGCCCGCTCCATACCTCTATGCACAATTACCAAGTTACTACTTTGAACATTAGTTAATTCATTACTCTGCGGCTCTAACAGACTGCTTTCGTCTTCACTGTCATTTCTCAGTGTACTTTGAAGCCTAGTATTACGTTTTTCACAGGCCATTATTGTCACAATATTTCACGCAACACAGAAAAGCACAATTTGAAGAGCAAAATAACAAAACACATTAACATAGCATTGAAAATAATATCTAGTTAATTGCAAGCGCAGCTGCGAAATACTTGGTGCAAATCTACATGCATGCCACAACCGTGTACAACAATGAAGAACTACAACTACAAAGGTAGTTACATAGAAAGATCGCATTTCCGTAGTAATGAATATGACAGAGATTACCATAGAAACAGACAATATGGGAACAAAAACAATTATTATCAAGGGAGACAGAATAACTTCAGACGCAACATTTCAGCGCGCAGTTACGATTCCGGGAGAAATTCTCCACCACATGACCGACAAACAAGAAACTATGTAAACTACCGACAAAACGACAGACCTGAACTGCATCAGAACTGGCGAGATTCAAACAGAGCAGGGCACTCTCGACAAGGTGAATTTGTAGAAGTTAGGTCTCCTAATCCCAATAACGACGCACGCCAACAAAGAGACAGACAAGCGTTGCGCTAAAAATATTGTGTGTCAGTTTAAGCACAATCTTGTATAATTGTTCTAAGGGGACGTTTCACCTAGTACAGCGGTGCGCGTCTCCCGCATCGTTCCCCTACACTCTGTCAAGGAGTATGGGACTTCATCATCATCATAGTGTCAAGAGTGTGGCGAGAATACCAAAGTTCAGGCATTACCACTCAACGCGAACAACGTAGTGGCCTTCGCTTAACGACTTAGAGCAGCAGCGTTTGTGTAGAGTTGTCACTGCTTGAAATAACCGGAGAAATCAATGTAGGACGTTAGCCTCGAAAGCTGAGTGGTCCAGGCCACGGACTGCCATGCCAAAGGGCCCGAGTTCGATTCTCGGCTGGGTCGGAGATTTTCTCCACTCACGAACTGGGTGTTGTGATGTCTTGATCATCTCATCCCCAACAACGCGCAAGTGACCGAAGTGGCGTCAACAAAAGAGACTTACACCAGGCGACCGATATACCCGACGGGAGGCCCCAGCCACACGACACTTCAACGCATTACGTACGGCGAACGTATCAGTTTGGACAGTTCGGCGAAATTTGGCTATAGTGGGCTATGACAGCAGATGGCCGACGCGAGTAGCTTTGGTAACAGCGCGACATCGCCTGCAGCTGCTCTCCTGGGCTCGTGACCATATCGGTTGGACCCTTTTTTTTTTGGTCATCAGTCTACTGACTAGTTTGATGCGGCCCGCCACGAATTCCTTTCCTGTGCTAACCTCTTCATCTCAGAGTAGCACTTGCAACTAACGTCCTCAATTATTTGCGTGACGTATTCCAATCTCTGTCTTCCTCTACAGTTTTTGCCCTCTACAGCTCCCTCTAGTGCCATGGAAGTCGTTCCCTCATGTCTTAGCAGATGTCCTATCATCCTGTCCCTTCTCCTTATCAGTGTTTCCCACAAATTCCTCCAATTCTGCGTAGAACCTCCTCATTCCTTACCTTATCAGTCCACCTAATTTTCAACATTCGTCTATAGCACCACATGTCAAATGCTTCGATTCTCTTCTGTTCCGGTTTTCCCACATTCCATGTTTCACTACCATACAATGCTGTACTCCAGACGTACATCCTCAGAAATTTCTTCCTGAAATTAAGGCCGGTATTTGATATTAGTAGACTTCTCTTGGCCAGAAATGCCTTTTTTGCCATAGCGAGTCTGCTTTTGATGTCCTCCTTGCTCCGTCCGTCATTGGTTATTTTACTGCCTAGGTAGCAGAATTCCTTAACTTCATTGACTTCGTGACCATCAATCCTGATGTTAAGTTTCTCGCTGTTCTCATTTCTGCTCCTTCTCATTACCTTCGTCTTTCTCCGATTTACTCTCGAACCATACTGTGTACTCATTAGACTGTACATTCCGTTCAGCAGATCGTTTAATTTTTCTTCACTTTCACTCAGGATAGCAATGTCATCCGCGAATCGTATCATTGATATCCTTTCACCTTGTATTTTAGTTCCACTCCTGAACCTTTCTTTTATTTCCATCATTGCTTCCTCGATGTACAGATTGAAGAGTAGGGGCGAAAGGCTACAGCCTTGTCTTACACCCTTCTTAATACGAGCACTTCGTTCCACTCTTATTATTCCCTCTTGGTTGTTGCACATATTGTATATGACCCGTCTCTCCCTATAGCTTACCCCTACTTTTTTCAGAATCTCGAACAGCTTGCACCATTTTATATTGTCGAACGCTTTTTCCAGGTCGACAAATCCTATGAAAGTGTCTTGATTTTTCTTTAGCCTTGCTTCCATTATTAGCCGTAACGTCAGAATTGCCTCTCTTGTCCCTTTACTTTTCCTAAATCCAAACTGATCGTCACCTAGCGCATTTTCAATTTTCTTTTCCATTCTTCTGTATATTATTCTTGTAAGCAGCTTCGATGCATGAGCTGTTAAGCTGATTGTGCGATAATTCTCGCACTTGTCAGCTCTTGCCGTCTTCGGAATTGTGTGGATGATGCTTTTCCGAAAGTCAGATGGTATATCGCCAGACTCATATATTCTACACACCAACGTGAATAGTCGTTTTGTTGCCAGTTCCCCCAACGATCTTAGAAATTGTGATGGAATGTTATCTATCCCTTCTGCCTTATTAGACCGTAAGTCCTCCAAAGCTCTTTTAAATTCCGATTCTAATACTGGATCCCCTATCTCTTCTAAATCGACTCCTGTCTCTTCTTCTATCACATCAGACAAATCTTCACCCTCATAGAGGCTTTCAATGTATTCCTTCCACCTACCTGCTCTCTCCTCTGCATTTAACAGTGGAATTCCCGTTGCACTCTTAATGTTACCACCGTTGCTTTTAATGTCATCAAAGGTTGTTTTGAGTTTCCTGTATGCTGAGTCTGTCCTTCCGACAATCATATCTTTTTCGATGTCTTCACATTTTTCCTGCAGCCATTTCGTCTTAGCTTCCCTGCACTTCCTATTTATTTAATTCCTCAGCGACTTGTATTTCTGTATTCCTGATTTTCCCGGAACATGTTTGTACTTCCTCCTTTCATCAATCAACTGAAGTATTTCTTCTGTTACCCATGGTTTCTTCGCAGCTACCTTCTTTGTACCTATGTTTTCCTTCCCAACTTCTGTGATGGCCCTTTTTAGAGATGTCCATTCCTCTTCAACTATACGACTGGAAAACCGTGGCCTGGTCAGATGAGCCCCGATTTCAGTTGGTAAGAGCTGACAGCAGGGTTCGAGTGTAGTACAGATCCCTCGAGGCCATAGACCTAAGTTGTCAACATGACACACTGTAAAACTGGTGGTGGCTCCAAAATGGTGTGGACTGTGTTTACATGCACTAGACTGGATCTTATGGTCAGCCTGAGCTGATCATTGGTTGGAAATGGTTATATTCGGCTACTTAAGACTATTTGCACCCATTCATGCACTTCATGTTCCAAAACAACGATATCATTCACCGAGCCACATTTGTTCGTGATTGGTCTCAAGGACACACTGAGCAATTTGAGCGAATGATTGGCCGCGCGGGATTAACCGAGCGGTCTAAGGAGCTGCAGTCATGGACTGTGCGGCTGGTCCCGGCAGAGGTTCGAGTCCTCCCTCTGGCATGGGTGTGTGTTTGTCCTTAGAATAATTTAGGTTAAGTAGTGTGTAAGCTTAGGGACTGATAACCTTAGCAGTTAAGTCCCATAAGATATCACACACATTTGAACATTTGAAGCGAATGATTTGGCGGCTCGTATCGCCTGGCGTCAATCTCATTGAACTTTTATGTGACATAATCAGGGGTGAGTTCATGCAGAAAATCAGAATGGGTGGCTAAAGACACAGCATGCCTCAATATTTTTGCTGCGGACTTACAGCGACTTCCTGAGTCCATGCCACTTCGAGTTGCTGCACTACGCCGACCAAGAGGAGGTCTGACACAATGTTAGGAGGTATCCCATGACTTTAGTGACCTCAGTGTAGAATCGTAGGAGTATGTGGCTAATTTAAAATTAGGGTGATGGGAAATAATGAACAGAGCACCCGGCCCTAACACCATGGAATGGTCTATATATGTGCTGTTTGAGGTCTACATACGTCTATCTCTGTGAGAATTTCACTTGTTAGCTTCATTGATTGGCTACGTACATCAATTGTAAAAGAGAATCTTGCTTAAAAATGATTCTTACATTCTCTTTGCAATGAAATGTGGCTAACGTTCCGCTTTGTTGCGCTTCTGACTAGTGTCCACTATCTATCCAACAGCAACGTTAACGTCTGATTTTCCTTTGAATAGTCAGACACAGTCTTCTATTATTTTAGAAGCTATCGAGAAGAGCACGACAGTCCGTACTTTTCTACCTGCACACACAAGATCCAGCTAGAAAAAGACACACTGCGAGAAGAAGTCAAAGCTGGAACTCCTCCGTTTTTTAAAAGGTAACTGGCTTACAAACCCCCCGAGAGGGAGACGCACAGAGGAAATTCATAATGAACACAGCCTCGCGTTTGTGTTTCAGGTAGCGGAAGAGAGGGCAAAGGAAATTAATCCCTAGTGCTCCGCATGCGTATTACAAGCTGCAGGTCAAAGAGCAGCGCATCTACGTGTCGCTCGTCGTAATTTGTACCGGCCGGGACAAAGAATCGAAATACGGGGGTGGAGGGGGGGTGTATGCGGGCGCAAAAGAACAGACGGAGGCACTCGGCAAATAAAACGGACGTCCGCGTAGCGTTAGTCGCGCGTATTTACAAGGTAAACGAGTGCCGGGCGGAGGCAGGGAGCTCATTTATGCGAGGCGCCGAGCGGGTAACTACGCGTTTAATTACCCGTGCGCTGCCGCGCCTGGCAGCCAATTGGCGTAAGAGGCGGCGCATTCTCGCGTGCCTCGGCCGCTGCGCCCGCCGGCGTATCGACTGCCGCCTCCACCCCCGCGTCCCCCCCCGCTCGAAACCGGCCCACCTTACGGCCCCGGACGATGCGTTATTGCTTGTCTTATCTCGTCTTGCACAACCCGCCCGAGCTACCGCTTTGTGGATTTCGCCGGCGAGTTCTGTCGTGCCGCATTCACAGCCTGCGACAGGTGTTTCCATCTGCCGCGGTCGCTACCGCAATAGTGAATGCGGAGGTGACTCCAGTCAATGCTGTAATCCGAAGACCAAAAGCCGCGGGATATCTCATACACTACTGGCCATTAAAACTGCTACACCAAGAAGAAATGCAGATGATAAACGGGTATTGATTGGACAAATATATTATACTAGAACTGACATATGATACATTTTCAAGAAATTTGGGTACATAGATCCTGAGAAATCAGTACCCAGAACAACCACCTCTGGCCTTGATACGCATGGGCATTGAGTCAAATAGAGCTTGGATCGCGTGTACAGGTACAGCTGCCCATGCAGCTTCAACACGATACCACAGTTCATCAAGAGTAGTGACTGGTGTATTGTGACGAGCCAGTTGTTCGGCCACCATTGACCAGACGTTTTCAATTGGTGAGAGATCTGGAGAATGTGCTGGCCAGGGCAGCAGTCGAACATTTTCTGTATCCAGAATGGCCTGTAGAGGACCTGCAACATGCGCTCGTACATTACCCTGCTGAAATGTAGGGTTCCGCAGCGATCGAATGAAGGTAGTGCCACGGGTCGTAACACATCTGAAATGTAACGTCCACTGTTCAAAGTGCCGTCAATGCGAACAAGAGGTGGCCGAGACGTGTAACCAATGGCACCCCATACCATCGCGCCGGGTGATACGCCAGTATGGTGATAACGAATACAAGCTTCCAATGTGCGTTCACCGCGATGTCGCCAAACACGGTTGCGACTATCATGATGCTGTACAAAGAAGAACCTGGATTCATCCGAAAAAGAATGACGTTTTGCCATTCGTGCACCCAGGTTCGTCGTTGAGTACACCATCGCAGGCGCTCCCGTCTGTGATGCAGTGTCAAGGGTAACCGCAGCCATGGTCCATGCTGCTGCAAACGTCGTCGAACTGTTCGTGCAGATGGTTGTTGTCTTGCCAACGTCCCCATCTGTTGACTCAGGGATCGAGACGTGGTTGCACGATCCGTTACACCCATGCGGATAAGATACCTGTCATCTCGACTGCCAGTGATACGAGGCCGTTGGGATCCAGCACGGCGTTCAGTATTACGCTCCTGAACCCACCGATTCCATATTCTGCTAGCAGTCATTAGATCTCGACCAACGCGAGCAGCAATGTCGCTTTACGATAAACCGCAATCGCGATAGGCTACAATTCGACCTTTATCAAAGTCGGAAACGCGATGGTACGAATTTTTCCTCCTTACACGAGGCATCACAACAACGTTTCACCAGGCAACGCCGGTCAACTGCTGTTTGTGTATGAGAAATCGGCTGGAAACTTTCCTCATGTCAGCACGCTGTATGTGTCGCAACCGGCGCCAGCTTTGTGTAAATACTCTGAAATCTAATCATTTGAATACCACAGCATCTTCTTCCTGTCGGTTAAATTTCGCGTCTGTAGCACGTCATCTTCGTGGTGTAGCAATTTTAATGGCCTGTAGTGTAATATCGTGTAGGACCTTTCCGTGCTTGGTGTAGTATAGCAACTCGGGCATGGACTCAAGAAGTCAAGGAAGTCCATCGCAGAAATGTTGACCCGTGTTGCCTCCATAGCCGACCATAATTGCGAAAGTGTTGCCGGTGCAAGATTTTATGCATTTATGTGCCAGAAATGTTCTATTGGATGCGTCTCTGGTAATACGGGTAGCCAAATCCTTGCCTCGAATTTTCCGGAATGTACTTCAAACCAAACGCGAAGAATTGTGCACCAGTGACATGGCGCATTGTCATCCATAACAATTCGGTCGTTATTTGGGAACTTGAAGTCCATGAATAACTGACAATAGTCTCCATGAAGCCGAACATAGAAATTTCCAGTTAATGATGGTTTCAGATCCATGTGAACACGGCCCAAACCATTAGGGAGCCCCCACCAGCCTCAACAGTACCTTATCCACAACCTGCATCCACTGCTTCGTGAAGTCTGTGCCACAATCGAACCCTACAGTCGGCTATTACCAACTGAAATCAGGACTCACCTGATCAGATCACGCTTTCCGAGTCGTGTTGTGTCCAACCGGTATGGTCACAAGCCTAGGACAGCCGCTGCATGCGAAGTTGTGGTGTCAGCCACGTCAGTAGCGACCCTTTTTTTCCTTTTTTAGACAACATAGTTGTATGGAGATAAGCAGCGATTAATTTGCTTATAACCAATTATTCAAAATGACAGTCACAATCACATTATTTATTTTGCCACCAGCCGGTTTCAACCCTCGTTGGGGTCATCTTCAGGGCAATTCACACCACTTGGTCGCTCGCTGGAGTCGTCACCCTATCTGTGCACGGTTGGTAACCACCTGTAGATGACCCCATCGCGGGCTGAAACCGGTTAGGGGCAAAATACGAGGCCTGTTCAGAAAGTAAGCTCCGATTGATTGCCAAATTGAAACCACAGTGAACATCAGAAATGTTTTACTTGTAACAATTAGCTACACCTTTCAGCTACTTCTCTACGTAGTCGCCGTTCTGACTTAGACTTTTGCCATAGCGTTGTACCAACTTTTCAATAGCCTCATCATAGAAGGCAGCCGCCAGTGCTTTCCGCCAATTCTCCACGCTGGGCTACACCTCGTTGTCTCTGTCAAAATGTTGTCTTCAAAGACAGCGGTTCATGTGACCAGAGATGAAACTCAGGGGGAGACAATTGCGGACTGTATTGTGGGTAATCTAACATTTCCATTTGAAAACGATGCAGGAGCATCTTCATTGCCCCTGCAGAATGCGGCTGTGAATTGTCGTGAAGACGAAACAGCACGACAGTTATGTAATGTTAGCTGCATAGCTTCAGGCGAAATTTCTCACCAGGCCCACGTACTTGGCGGCAGACACTATTTTCTAGACATCTTTACGCACTCACTGCGAGCTCAGAAATGAGAAGAGCGACGTGATGCTAACTGTGGTTATACTAGAGACACTACCCAACACATCTGTGCAAAACTTTATCGGATTTTCGTAGTCGTTTCCATTTCGCGACCGATCGGAGCTTACTTTCTGAACGCTCCTCGTAAATAATGCGATTGTGCCTGTCATTTTGAATAATTGATTACAGTAGCGACTGTCGTCAGCTGACATAGTCCGTTAAGCAAAATTTCACAACAATGTTCTAACGGATACGTTCGTCGTGCATCCCACGTTGATTTCTGCAATTATTCCACGTAGTGCTTCTTGTCTGTTAGCACTGACAATTCTACGCAAACGCCACTGGTGTCGGTCGCTAAGGGTAGGCCGTCGTTTACTGCGTTGTCCGTGGTGAGAGGTAATGGCTGAATTTTGGGTATTCTCGGCACACTCTTGGCACTGTAGATCTCGGAATATTGAATTTATTGTCGATTTTCGAAATGAAATGTACTAAGCGTCCAGCTCCAACTATCATTCCGCTTTCAAAGTCTGTTAATACCTGTCGTGCGGTGATAATCACTTTGGACACATTTTCACGTGACTCCCCTGAGCACTAGTGACAGCACCGCCAATGCACTGCCCTTCCATACCTTGTGTTGGGGACACGATCACCGTCCATACATGTGCACCTCACTATTCGGCGAGTTCTGTCGCCTCATTGTAGACAAACGACGATAGTCCCAGAGAGGATATCTCAGACTTATAACTGCCTAATTTTTTCTACGTCTTGCACAGTCAAGTTTCATTTTTCATAAAATTGTCTAATTGTGCTAATGTGTCGTGCTGAAGCAAGTTATTTCTCCCAGTCGGAGTAGAATGACGATTCTGCGACTGTCAGTTTTCATCATCTCGCCAGAGGAGGAACTAGCCAAGCGAACATATTTAATTCGAGAACAACATTTGAAACTTCTTAGCCGGATGGGATTAGTCGAGCGGTCTAGGGCGTTGCAGTCATGGACTGTGCGGCTGGTCCCGGCGGTGGTTCGAGTCCTCCCTCGGGCATGGGTGTGTGTGTTTGTCCTTAGGATAATTTAGGTTAAGTCGTGTGTAAGCTTAGGGGTTGATGACCTTAGCAGTTAAGTCTCATAAGATTTCACACATATTTGAACATTTTTTTAAACTTCTTAATCTAAATGTGTGAATCTGTACTTAAATTGCGGAATGACTGAGAAGATGAAACTTCCACGTTATTTGATTCTGAAACAGCTGAGTAAAACTGAACATACTGAGCCTACTTTCTCTTCACTTTTTCTTATCATGTCAACACTGACCCACAGTATTCTAGCGCAACGCAGTCTGACTGCTCAAAAAAAATTACAACCTGACTTCAAATAATTAATACAAAAGAATGGTCCTGAATGTGAAGCAATCCTGACAATAACCTATACATTTCATTAAGCACTTACCTCACAAAAATCTTCATTACGCGAACTACTGCAATACAGCGAGCGTCAATACTGCCAGCTAAATAAAAGATTCGAACTACTAAAGCCACTAACGACTAATTAGGCATGTGGTTAGCAAAGGAAAGATTTTGTTGCAAACCAAATAATGCATTTTTTACCTTTATAATGTGAAGTCCAGTTCAAACACGAATATAAATCGTCACTGATATCCAGTACAAAGATATATAATCGTGAATAATTTTCAATCTCCAAGACGGATACTTCCAAAATGTTAGCCTACGCTAACATTTCAGACCTCTACCCTCCATCAATGCTAATTTCTCACATTTAACATCCATCACTGCTGGCTCTTCACCTCCAACTGCCAAATAGTACTTCCATCACTGCTGGTGACTAACTTCCAACTGCCCAACACTACTGGCGATTAACTTCCAACAACGAGTCAAACCAGCCACAGAGTCTCTTACAAAGAAAGTGCAGTCAGAGATCCACTGCAAACCGCTGCACAGCGCTGCCAACACAAAGCAGCCCACTTACACACTACTTTATCCTGACGTACATCACCAATCCTATCGCTATGTCCTTGAATCTAAATTCCACATACCTTATCAACCGTCAGTAAGATAAATTCGAAGCTTTGGGCGTAGCCGCACGTGTTGATTTCCTCCCCACTCAAGCCAAACGTAAACTCAGATTACAAGTAGAAACGAAGCTGGATGTTCTTCTGAACACCATTTAGAAATATACGGAGTAAATAAACTTCACATCGCATCTCAGAAATGAAGCTATGTAATCTTTAAAGGCAGACTATGTTACAGCAGAAATCATGTAATCAGAATTACGCGTCCATACCCAGAGTTCGCACCTATACAGGGTGTTACAAAAAGGTGCGGCCAAACTTTCAGGAAACATTCCTCAAACACAAATAAAGAAAAGATGATATGTGGACATGTGTCCGGAAACGCTTAATTTCCATGTTAGAGCTCATATTAGTTTCGTCAGTATGTACTGTACTTCCTCGATTCACCGCCAGTTGGCCCAATTGAAGGAAGGTAATGTTTACTTCGGTGCTTGTGTTGACATGCGACTCATTGTTCTACAGTACTAGCATGAAGCACGTCAGTACGTGGCATCAACAGGTTAGTGTTCATCACGAACGTGGTTTTGCAGTCAGTGCAATGTTTACAAATGCGGAGTTGGCAGATGCCCATTTGATGTATGGATTAGCACGGGGCAATAGCCGTGGCGCGGTACGTTTGTATCGAGACAGATTTCCAGAACGAAGGTGTCCCGACAGGAAGACGTTCGAAGCAATTGATCGGCGTCTTAGGGAGCACGGAACATTCCAGCCTATGACTCGCGACTGGGGAAGACCTAGAACGACGAGGACATCTGCAATGGACGAGGCAATTCTTCGTGCAGTTGACGATGACCCTAATGACAGCGTCAGAGAAGTTGCTGCTGTACAATGTAACGTTGACCACGTCACTGTATGGAGATTGCTACGGGAGAACCCGTTGTTTCCGTACCATGTGCAGCGTGTGCAGGCACTATCAGCAGCTGATTGGCCTCCACGGGTACACTTCTGCGAATGGTTCATCCAACAATGTGCAAATGTTCTCTTTACGGATGAGGCTTCACTCCAACGTAATCAAATTGTAAATTTTCACAGTCAACATGTGTAGGCTGACCAGAATCCGAATGCAATTGTGCAATTACGTCATCAACACAGATTTTCTGTGAACATTTGGGCAGGCATTGTTGGTGATGTCTTGATTTGGCCCCATATTTTTCCACCCACGCTGAATGGAGCACGTTATCATGATTTCATACGGGATACTCTACCTGTGCTGCTAGAACATGTGCCTTTACAAGTACGACACAACATGTGGTTCATGCACGATGGAGCTCCTGCACATTTCAATCGAAGTGTTCGTACGCTTCTCAACAACAGATGCGGTGACCGATTCCATGGCCTCCACGCACCCCTGACCTCAATCCTCTTGACTTTCATTTATGGGGGCATTTGAAAGCTCTCGTCAACGCAACCCCGGTACCGTATTGTGGACGGCTGTGATACAATACGCCATTCTCCAGGGCTGCACCAGCGCATCAGGGATTCCATGCGACGGAGGGTGGATGCATGTATCCTCGCTAACGGAGGACATTTTGAACATTTCCTGTAACAAAGTGTTTGAAGTCACGCTGGTACGTTCTGTTGCTATATGTTTCCATTCCATGATTAATGTGATTTGAAGACAAGTAATAAAATGAGCTCTAACATGGAAAGTAAGCGTTTCCGGACACATGTCCACATAACATATTTTCTTTCTTTGTGCGTGAGGAATGTTTCCTGAAAGTTTGGCCGTACCTTTTTGTAACACCCTGTATTTCGGAGTGCCCCTTGACGAGAAATTCAATTTTCATTTCCACATTACTGCAGGTTGCAGAAAAGGTTTGGATATTATGAACGGAATGGTTAACATTGCACAACTCAGTTCTGGTGTACCACTAAAAATTTCATCTGTATCCCTAGGAAGTACTTGCGGCCGTAGTGACATGTGGTGCCGATCAAAGTCCACGGCCAACTATGTGAAGGATTGCCGCTGAAGCTTCCTGACAATGAATAAAGAACCAAGGGTCGAAAATGTTAGACGCATACACTATGGAGACCCTGTTACTCAAAGTTCTGAGCCGGGTTCCATGAAAGGAATGACTCTTACGCGCTACCAGTACCGCACATTTGTCTACACCTACTTGATATTCGAAAAGATACCTGCCTCTTTACCACTGTGCTTTTCCTCTTTCCTGTTCCAGTTGCAAATATTGCACGGGAAGAACGGCTGCCGGTAAACTCATGCTTTAGGTTGACTCTCCGTAATTTTATATTCATGGTCATCTCACAGAATACATAAAGGAGGAAGCATTATATCGACTCGCTCTTCAAGGAATATTAAACAGTAAACTATGCTGTGATACACACCGTCTCCCCTGTAAAGTATGCCACTGCCACTGGAGTTGGTTGAGTTCCTTCGTGAAGCATTTTGTAACGAAACACACGCCTACCTAACATTACTGCTACCACAAATGGCAGTGTTCATGTTAACAAAAATAATAATAAAGAAATAGATTTTTCGTACTGGAAAAAAAAAACATTTGCTGTGTTCGCATTTGTTAGTTTTGCCTACTGGCTACCGATCTGGGTAACAAGTACCAACAGCAGGCCAACCGTTAAGTTACAACTAAACAAAAATCTTCTCAGAGATACGGACAACTAAACAAATCAAACAAATCCTCAACACCCTAATTAACAACATAAATGTTAGGTGAAAAATACACAAAACAAAATGTAAGTGTCAGAAAAGATTCTCATACTCTGTACATAAATTCCAAGTGTTGAAAAATCTGTAAATCGCCTTCTATACATCACAAAAACTGCTTAAATCGTATATTCTTAGCAGTGCACTATAACCCAGGATATATTCACATAGAACACCTAAGTGTCTACATCATATTCATTCAATACTGTAAACATTGAAACACCCACAATTAATCATAAAAACGTGCCACTGAAATACAATAAAAAAATCTGGAATTAATATTTAGGCAAAATTCATCTACATAACAGTAAAACGTCGTTAACCATAATTCTATTTAATAAAGGATTGAAATTAGTTAAGACTCTCTCCCTGTATATGGTAAGTCTATCAGTTACACTACATCTCAAAACATCTATAAGAATCTCTGCTGTGGTCATCTGACGTTCTTTATTACCATGACACCAGAAACATAAAACATCTGATTATACTGCATCTCGCTTCACAGTATCAACGCATGTGGCACTGTGTATGCCATTTGTGTTTCCTCTTTTTCTCTCTACCTTCTCCCACTTTATAAATAGTGCTGGCCTCACCAGTGACAACGAATCTGGTGTACCTCTAAAAGGCTGCATATGCCCTACACAAAAAGTGGTCATGCACATTTGTAATTGCAGTTTGACATTCACTAGTGATGTCATCTCAATGAGCTGATATGGACCCTAGTGCCATGTCACAATTTTTTTTGTTTTATCCTTATACTGAATTGTCAGCATCAGGCACTGAACAACTCAACATTCTGATAACTTAACATTGTATTATCAAAATATTTCTTGAATCTCTAAGGCTTTGCTGTTAGTTTTGTATACCCTTTCCCACACTTCCTCCAGTTTTCTCACTAAATTTCGTGTGGGTTCACCATTCATCCTTAACTTTTGCTTTATGACCTCAAATGACAAATGTATTTTTCGACCATACAGCACCTCGTACAGGGATACGCCTTCACTCTCATGGATTTTTGAATTGTAAGCTGCCACCACATATGGCAAGGAAGTGCCCCAACAATAATGATGTGTATTCATGTAATAGCTTAGCATCTTACCTATCATCTGAAGTACATGGTTGTTCTTCTGTTAGCCCATGGAAGTGATGTGCTTGTTCTTAATTTGTGGATGTATAAAAAGGGACATAGCTGCTTCATCAATTCTAACATAAAGATGGTGCCCTGATCCATGATTATTGTGCCCAGAACACTGGGCTTCAGCAATTAATTATTTACAGCTGTGTGTGCTATCATGTCAGCCTGTTGGTTTTGAAAAGCAATTATCGCAACATAGTGAGAGAAATGATCTCTAACAGCCACAATGTAGTGTCTGGCTAGCAGATTCCAAAATATCCATTCCAATCATGTAGACAGGTTTAATACAATGTCAAGGTCTGTAGCATCATACGGTGATTACCTAAGTATGTGCTTTGTGCACATGGCACACAGTTTTCTACATGCTATTCTATGTCTTTTCTACAATACCCCACTAAAGCTCAGCTACTCTTCTGTGTGTGGTACTGTGTCTGCCAATATCAGACAATACTGATCATGCATTTGCTTCGGTAATTATTGCCACAGTGTGATAGGACAACCACCACAGTGTGATAGGACAACTACACAAGGGCTAAGTATAGGGACAACTACACAAGGGCTAAGTCTCATTGTATTGTACAACACTCCATTTTGAATGGCGAACTGAGGCTGCACATGTGCATCAGCAACCTATGTTCTCTGCCACCCTGCAAGGCTACGACCAAGTCTTCACAACACTACACTGCACTACACTAAGTTCACCCGTGAACTGTGTTTCTTACTGTGTGTGTGAATTACTTCATAATGAAACTCTCTCTGTTCTAGTGGCCATTGTATAAGCCTACTTGATGGGTCTTTCAGTCCAAATAACCATTTCAATGATGCATGTCTGTTAGCATATTACATTTTTCCCCATGCAAATAGCAGTGGAAGTATGTCACACCATAAATTAAATGTAACAATTCTTTTTCAGTAGTAGAATAGCTCCTTTATGCAAAGTTTTAAACATGGCTGCTTGGTTCAGGGACCGTTTATAAATTGAAAATGAAACAAACGAGCCCTCGCTCACACATTTTAAAATCTTTATTGACCAGGTTTCAACACTTCTAAGAGTGCCTTCTTCAGAATTTAGACATACGAAGTTGTTTATAATATAATTACAAATTTATGGAGGGAAATTTTTTAAAATATAAAAAAAGTGTAAGTCCTGACTAACAATACTGGACACAGTACTCACATGTCAAGTATAACGTAAATAACAAGCCAGAAGTGTTGTGACTTGGCAAGACAGCCAAGCCACTAGGAGGTAGCCGAAAGGCACGCGTTTAAGCTCACGCAGGCTGGCGTGAGGTCTGGAACAGTTAAAGGATTTGAGTCTAGCAAATAAAGTACGTAGTTGTTGGAATACTTAACTTTAATCCATAATTGGTGAACATCGGTCTGACGGTACATGCATCACAAGATAAATAGCAAGTGATAATGGCGCCTTGCTAGGTCGTAGCAAATGACGTAGCTGAAGGCTATGCTAACTATCGTCTCGGCAAATGAGAGCGCAATTTGTCAGTGAACCATCGCTAGCAAAGTCGGCTGTACAACTGGGCGAGTGCTAGGAAGTCTCTCTAGACCTGCCGTGTGGCGGCGCTCGGTCTGCAATCACTGACAGTGGCGACACGCGGGTCCGGCGTGTACTACCGGACCGCGGCCGATTTAAAGGCTACCACCTAGCAAGTGTGGTGTCTGGCGGTGACACCACAAGAAGCGCTTTAGTCACAAAAATTCAAAAAGAATGTGTAAAGGTGAGCCTCTAAGGGCTGCTCATACCTGTACAGCCACAGGTTGCAACGGACTGAGGTGCCCGCGTTAACATGTGCGGCAAGTGAACATGACATCGCGGCGAGAGCGCCATCTAGTAGCTGCAGGTACAACTTGGCTACTTAATATTCAAATGCAGACAGGCGAAAATTATAATGAATATTGTTCAGTACATAATATAAAGGACAATGTTTTGTTTAACAGCGAACGATACAGTAACATTTTATGTACAACAGATGTTAGAGGTACAATGTTGTTGTTGTTGTTGTTGTGGTCTTCAGTCCTGAGACTGGTCTGATGCAGCTCTCCATGCTACTCTATCCTGTGCATGCTTCTTCATCTCCCAGTACCTACGGCAACCTACATCCTTCTGAATCTGCTCGATACCTCAGAACATGTCCTACCAACGGGTCCCTTCTTCTAGTCAAGTTGTGCCACAAACTTCCCTTTTCCCCAATCCTACTCAATACCTCCTCATTAGTTATGTGATCTACCCATCTAATCTTCAGCATTCTTCTGTAACACCACATTTCGAAAGCTTCTATTCTCTTCTTGTCCAAACTATTTATCGTCCATGTTTCACTTCCATACATGGCTACACTCCATACAAATACTTCCAGAAACGACTTCCTGACACTTATACATATACTCGATATTAACAAATTTCTCTTCTTCAGAAATGCTTTCCTTGCCATTGCCAGTCTACATTTTATATCCTCTCTACTTCGACCATCATCAGTTATTTTGCTCCCTATATAGCAGAACTCCTTTACTACTTTAAGTGTCTCATTTCCTAATCTAATTCCCTCAGCATCACCCGACTTAATTCGACTACATTCCATTATCCTTGTTTTGCTTTTATTGATGTTCATCTTATATCCTCCTTTCAAGACACTATCCATTCCGTTCAACTGTTCTTCCAAGTCCTTTGCTGTCTCTGACAGAATTACAATGTCATCGGCGAACCTCAAAGTTTTTATTTCTTCTCCATGGATTTGAATACCTACTCCGGATTTTTCTTTTGTTTCTTTTACTGCTATCTCAATATACAGATTGAACAACATCGGGGAGAGGCTACAACCCTGTCTCACTCCCTTCCCAACCACTGCTTCCCTTTCATGCCCCTCGACTCTTATAAATGCCATCTGGTTTCTGTACAAATTGTAAATAGCTTTTCGCTCCCTGTATTTTACCCCTGCCACCTACAGAATTTGAAAGACAGTATTCCAGTCAACATTATCCAACGCTTTCTCTAAGTCTACAAATGCTAGAAACGTAGGTTTGCCTTTCCTTAATCTAGCCTCTAAGATAAGTCGTATGGTCAGTATTGCCTCACATCTAAACTGATCTTCCCCGAGGTCGGCTTCATAGTTTTTCCATTCTTCTGTAAAGAATTCTCGTTAGTATTTTGCAGCCGTGACTTATTAAACTGATAGTTCGGTAATTTTCACATCTGTCAACACCTGCTTTGTTTGGGATTGGAATTATTATATTCTTTTTGAAGTCTGAGGGTATTTCGCCTGTCTCATACATCTTGCTCACCAGATGGTAGAGTTTTGTCAGAACTGGCTCTCCCAGGGCTGTCAGTAGTTCTAATGGAATATTGTCTACTCGCGGAGCTTTGTTGCGACTCAGGTCTTTCAGTGCCCTGCCAAACTCTTCACGCAGTATCGTATCTCCTATTTCATCTCCATCTAAATCCTCTTCCATTTCCATAATATTGTTCTCAAGAGCATCGCCCTTGTATGGACCCTCTGTATACTCCTTCCACCTTTCTGCTTTCCCTTCTTTGCTTAGAATTGCGTTTCCATCTGAACTCTTGATATTCGTACAAGTGGCTCTCTTTTCTCCAAAGGTCTCTTTAATATTCCTGTAGGCATTATCTATTTTACCCCTAGTGAGATAAGCCTCTGCATACTTACATTTGTCCTCTAGCCACCCCTGCTTAGCCATTTTGCACTTCCTATCGATATCATTTTTGAGACGTTTGTATTCCTTTTTGCCTGCTTCATTTACTGCATTTTAATATTTTCTCCTTTCATCAATTAAATTCAATATTTCTTCTGTTACCCAAGGATTTCTACTAGCGCTCATCTTTTTACCTACTTGCTCCCCTGCTGCCTTCACCACTTCATCCCTCGAAGGTACCCATTCTTCTTCTACTGTATTTCTTTCCCCCATTCCTGTCAATTGTTCCCTTATGCTCTCCCTGAAATTCTGTACAACCTCTGGTTTAGTCAGTTTATCCAGATCCCATCTCCTTAAATTCCCACCTTTTTGCAGTTTCTTCCGTTTTAATCTACAGTTCATAACCAATAGATTGTGGTCAGAGTCCACATCTGCCCCTGGAAATGTCTTAAAATTTAAAACCTGGTTCCTAAATCTCTGTGTTACCATTATATAATCTATCTGAAACCCGTCAGTATCTCCAGGCTTCTTCCATGTATACAATCTTCTTTTATTATTCTTGAACCAAGTGTTGGCTATGATTAGGTTGTGCTCTGTACAAAATTCTACCAAGCGGCTTCCTCTTTCGTTTCTTACCCCCCAGTCCATATTCACCTACTGCGTTTCCTTCTCTTCCTTTTCCTACTGACGAATTCCAGTCACCCATGACTATTAAATTTTCGTCTCCCTTCACTATCTGAATAATTTATTTTATTTTATCATACATTTCTTCAATTTCTTCGTCATCTGCAGAGCTAGTTGGCATATAGACTTGTAGTACTGTGGTAGGCGTGGGCTTCGTATCTATCTTGGCGACAATAATGCATTCACTATGCTGTTTGTAGTATTTTACCCGTATTTCTATTTTCCTATTCATTATTAAACCTACTCCTGCATTACCCCTATTTGATTTTGTGTTTATAACCCTGTAGTCACGTGACCAGAAGTCTTGTTCCTCCTGCCACCAAACGTCACTAATTCCCACTATATCTAACTTCAACCTATCCATATCCCTTTTTAAATTTTCTAACGTACCTGCCCGATTAAGGGATCTGTCATTCCACGCTCCGATCCGTAGAACGCCAGTTTTCTTCCTCCTGATAACGATATCCTCTCGAGTAGTCCCCGCCCGGAGAACCGAATGGGGGACTATTTTACCTCCGGAATGTTTTACCCAAGAGGACGCCATCATCATTTAACCATACTGTAAGGCTGCAAGCCCTCGGGAAAAATTACGGCCGTAGTTTCCCCTTGCTTTCAGCCGTTCGCAGTACCAGCACAGCAAGGCCGTTTTGGTTAGTGTTACAAGGCCAGATCAGTCAATCATTCAGACTGTTGCCCCTGCAACTACTGAAAAGGCTGCAGCTCCTCTTCAGGAACCATACGTTTGTCTGGCCTCTCAACAGATACCCCTCTGTTGTGGTTGCACCTACGGTACGGCTATCTGTATCGCTAAGGCACGCAAGCCTCCCCACCAACGGCAAGGTCAATGGTCCATGGGGGTAGAGGTACAATATAAAGCATAAAAATGTCTGTATGGAACATACAGAAAGGGCTGAATAACACAGGTTGTAGAAAACGATATAACGTGAAGTACAGCCATATGTTGTTGTTGTGGTCTTCAGTCCTGAGACTGGTTTGATGCAGCTCTCCATGCTACTCCATCCTGTGCAAGCTTCTTCATCTCCCAGTAGCTACTGCAACCTACATCCTTCTGAATCTGCTTAGTGTATTCATCTCTTGGTCTCCCTCTACGATTTTTACCGTCCATGCTGCCCTCCAATGCTAAATTTGTGATCCCTTGATGCCTCAAAACATGTCCTACCAACCGATCCCTTCTTCTAGTCAAGTTGTCTCACAAACTTCTCTTCTCCCCAATCCTATTCAATACCTCCTCATTAGTTACGTGATCTACCCAACTTATCTTCAGCATTCTTCTGTAGCACCACATTTCAAAAGCTTCTATTCTCTTCTTGTCCAAACTAGTACAGCCATAAACCTTTTAATAAATGAAAGATGGAAATGAACATTTCGCTGAACTGCACGAGGAGACCCGAAATTAAATGTCAAGTAACGGCTTTACACCGTTAAAGAAATTTTTGTTACGCAACTGCAGCTGCCTATTGAGAATGAAGCCATCGTTTCGACATATATGTTGAAAAATCTCTAATTCTTCAAGAGTATCTAATTTACGCCCCTTCTTCTCGGTGTGCAAGATGTTGCTATTGGAAATAGCTTTAGGCGCGTGACCTGTAGTCAGAAGATGTTCAGTTGCCACGATGAGTAAACAACTGGATGTTTCTTGGTCTGCACTATGGGACTTAAAACAGAAACTACCCCATGGCTCCTAGTGACACTTGATAAAAAGAACCCTTCATCACAATCAAGGAAGATTAATATGGGGAAAGACTAATCTGGGGGTGTCTATTGGAACTTCACACATTTCTTTAACAACTGTGTGTGTGTGTGTGTGTGTGTGTGTGTGTGTGTGTGTGTGTGCGTGCGTGCGTGCGTGCGTGTGTGTGTGTGTGTGTGTGTGTGTGTGTGAGTGTGGTCATCTATATCTGAAAATCCCACTGCAAATTTACTCTAGTAATTTGCCTGATCCCATAACTACTGGAATTCCTTACTTGTTTGAGGTATCAGAGAGTATTCACTAGCTTTGGAGCTGTTCTTACTCTATCCTGGATGGCTACATATCCCAAACAATTCGTTTCCCTCAGTGCAAAACGACGCTTCTCTATGTTAAGATTCAGATGGGCGGAATTGAATCTTTCAAAAACTTCCCTTGACTCTTGTAAATATTCCTTCATATCCTTTGTAAACACAGTATTATTGTCAAGATACATCAGACAGTGCTCCAGCGTTAACCTCACAAAACTCCATCCAGTAATTATTGAAACATGGCTGGTGCATTTTTCAAGTGAAACGGCAGTCATCAGTGCTTGTTTACCACAAGGAAATGCAAAAACAATTACTGTTGGGTGCTCTGGTACTTTTTCCACTGGATGACACGCGCTTCTTAGGTCTGTTGTTGAGAAATATTTACATTGTATGAACTTATGCAAGGTTTCCATGTCACGGTATCGGATATGCTATTTACTCAGTTATACCATCAATTAATTGCTGATTAGCGAATTCTTCCATTTCGGTATCGGTTGTACATGATGGGACATTCTATATGGCTTTTGGTACACTAGTGTCTGATTCCCATTTGTAATCCTATGCTGCGCCATTGGGCTGCTGGCAATGGGCGATTAGAATCTAACGGTTTCAGCAGTAATATCTCCATTGCCACTTCCTCTAATCGTTGTAAATGTTCCACTTTTGCACTTAATGCAGTTGTGTTGGCAGTTTACTTATATCTAGTTTATGAACCTGTTCTCTTTACATCATCCTCATCTAGCTCTGAACTGGTGACCAATAAACCCTTAGCGAACTACGTACTTGGTACCAAAATTATCGACACTCACAGCCACTATTAATTCACCATCTACTTTCAGTACACAAACAATACCCCTGTGCACAAAATATCCACTTTATCTGATTTCTTTCAGTGGTTCCACCACAAATAACATAATTACTGGTAGCTGCTTTAATGCGATCACCAAAACTAATTTTCCTGTAGCTTGCGGTTCTTTATTAGATGAATTGAGCCTTAATAACTTTGCACGCAGCTTAATTGGTTTATCCTTCATTGTACACGAACCTTGCAGCAGTAAGTTACTGACAACCGTTTCCTCCAGGTGGCATATTTCCCAGATTTCTACAATATGCTGTTCAAGGTGAACTTTAGCATTATGCTTCTAACGGAAATCTGAACGTAGAATCGGACAGCATCCTTAAGAGGAGAACTTTCATGCTTTCCCGGAATTGCTTTGTTCTAACCTGCAAACCTATCATCTCTGAACATAGCGATCGTACATCATTATCCCGAGCTCCACATTGCCTCTCAAGAGGTCCAACACGCCACACACACATGAGAATTAATAACAATATTTGTTCACTACCATCTGCTACGCAAGTCAAGCAACATTCTGCCTCTGACAATATTTCTATAGCATGAAAAGTTACTGGGGCTACCGTTCTTCGGAATTGGGAACCCCGTTGTGATGTAATAATAACTTATTTACTTACACTCCACCCTTGCGCACTTTACCTCTTATTTCTGCAATCTCCCTACCTGTGTCACCCTTTCTCTCCATTATTTACACTATGGTTGGTGACAGTGCCCTCGCATGTGACCCCAATGTCCACAACGACAGCAAAATGGTTCAAATGGCTCTGAGCACTATGGGACTTAACTTCTGAGGTCATCAGTCCCCTAGAACTTAGAACTACTTAAACCTAACTAACCTAAGGACATCATACACATCCATGCCCGAGGCAGGATTCGAACCTGCGACCATAGCGGTCCCGCGGTTCCAGACTGTAGCGCCTAGAACCGCTCGGCCACTCCGGCCGGCCAACGACAGCACTTCCGGGCTTTGTCACAATATCTTTTTCCTTCACTTTGTTAATTGTTACAACCACGTTCCTTGGAATACCTTTCTCGATACATTACGAGAGCAGCCCCATGAAGATTGCGTCTAATGAACAATTCCTACAGAACAAGTCCACTTCGTTCCATTGTGGTTGCACACGAGTTTGTGACACTTGCACGGAGTGACATTTGTTTGGTGGGGGCATGTGTTGACATTTGCACAGAGCCAATGACACTGTAGGTAGTGGACAGGGTGTTACAGAAATAGGATACACCAACCTGTCCGCCGCTACCTGGGGAAGGCCAAAGCCCATTTCCTGCACAAATTTCCCAGTCCCCGCTCAATTCCGTTGTGTGCGTGGCTTCCTTCCAGAGTTCAGTACTGCAACTTACCTAGACTGGCAAGTAGTGTGCCGTGTATTAGTACTCAGGAAATGGAGTTCAGTGAGACCACCAAAGGCAGGCCTTTATTGATTTACAACGAGCCTCGGTATGTAGTGGGTTATACAAACAAACAAGAACTGACTCACTGGCGTTGCGTAAACTTCAAAAACAAAAATAAAAATAATGTTTTCCTACAAAAACTACACAGTTTTAGGGATGGTAGCCATGCTTTTATTCTAGATGGAGCTGTAAATGAAGTGCGAAAACATTTTGTCAGCGCAATAAACGGGTAAGAGAAACAGACGTTATAATTTCATCAATTTACGTCGAAGAGGTAGGGTACCTCTTTAGTGGAGGCTACGACTTTGTAACATCATTAATAACATCACACAGAAGCGCGGAATAATCGTTACATCGAATTATGCGAAAATATATGAGGACTACACAAGACCCCACCTATTCTGAAGGAATATTCTTCCGAGAAAATAATTTACTGATGAATGATGGTAGCAATTTTTTACTTGTGGATGATAACAGGGGACAGAATGACAGAATACTAATATTGGCCAGCGATAAGGGAAAAGCGTGTTTATCAAACTGCGAATCATTCATTGTGAATGGGAACTTCAAGAGTTGGAGCAAGCAGTTTGGGCAGTTTTTAATACTTCACGCCGACCTAAATAGTTGTTGGGAGGAAACAGAAATCATTCCAGTTGCTTACGCTTTGCTGCCAAATAAAAAGTGAGGAACATATAAACGATTTTTTTAAAACGCTATTGAAACTACCGTGCTCGGATGGAACCCTGCATTTCACAAGGCAATGGGCTCGGAACAGGCAGTAATGGTATGCGTAAAATAGCGTGGGACCCAGAACAGCAGTAGCTGTATGCGCAAGAGATTATCCTGTAATTGTCGCTGGATTAGCGGCTAAGTATTTACTCAGCACACATACGCCAGTTGTAGCGGTTGTGTATTAAAGCCATCAGTAAAGTAGTGGAGCGCCAAACCAAATAATTATTTGAAAGGCTGACAGTATCAAAGACACAAACACTTTTCTCAAATGACTGTGGTGCATTTAAACTGCAGTGCGAATGCTATTGCGGTTTAACTTTTCACGGATAACTTAGCAAACTTTAAATTAACCTGCCCTGTTCTGGTAGTAATTATAGATTTCTTTCCTTCGCTATGCGCCCTAGACGGGAAGGAAGTGATGTTTTATTACAAAGAGACAGTGTAGAAAAAACAATATCTTTTTTATTGATAGCTTTGTAATTAAGAATCAGCTCAGATTGGAAAAGGTATTTCTGTGTTTCCCCATGTGAATGAGAGTCAGAATTTATCGCATTGCGTTGTAAACGTGCTGAAATAGTTTTGAATCGTCTTTGTCAATTATCATCCCGCTTTTGGGAAACATAATAGTTTCTGCACGACGGATGACCATTAGAGACCATTACAGTCGTTTTTGGATAGCCCACGAGATATTCTGGCGATTGGGCAAAGCAGGGAATGACAGCCTGATTGCTCTTATTGCTCATTCGGAGCTCGCATTGATTGAAATTTGGTTATTGTTGTGATGTCTTTTTCAGTTGGCTAGTATTGTAGAGCCAACTACATTCGTTTCTTATTTTCTTGCTGAACCCAAGGCTATTTATCGCACCCAGGAGCTCTCGCTCCCTCCAGTCAATTCGAAATCTGACGAGACTCATCTTCGCAACCAGTACAGTTGGACGACCTACAGTTAGGTTCAGATTTTGTCTTGAGGGCCTATGCTCTCAATAGGGCAGCCGAGAGGAAGCAAATCTCTGAGTTTAGAAATCACCGTGGACAATAGCTTCGTGCGGTGGTTAAATATATGATAAAGTAGGTCATTTTGTAAAAGAATTTATTTGGAGAATGTTATTCTGCCGCCGGCCGAAGTGGCCGTGCGGTTAAAGGCGCTGCAGTCTGGAACCGCAAGACCACTACGGTCGCAGGTTCGAATCCTGCCTCGGGCATGGATGTTTGTGATGTCCTTAGGTTAGTTAGGTTTAACTAGTTCTAAGTTCTAGGGGACTAATGACCTCAGCAGTTGGGTCCCATAGTGCTCAGAGCCATTTGAACCATTTGTTATTCTGCCCGTGAATATTTGAAATCCATTTATGGCTATTTTCTGTAAGGGCTCACACTCTAAAAAGGTTTTGAGAATGACGAAGTGGTCCAAGTACACTGTATTCTTTTTATTACCGTGCTAAATATGTGTGCTTGAAAATAATCCACATTTGAAATTGGCCAGTTGCACGGGTAATAAAAAGAATACAGTCTACTTGGACCATGTTATCTTTATCAATATACGATCCGTTTATGATTCTATACATAATCATGTCTACATGACCACTATAGTATCACTATGTGTACATATTGTAACTGTGGAAGTTTAACAGCCACACCTGCTGGTCATGGTGGACGCTGTTGCCACAGCAAAGAAAATCATGGAACTGGTGGTTGTGGAAAAGAGTCGCGTAGTGTAGGTGTCTTGTTAACTCTGAGACGATGACTAGATAGGTTATGGCATGCGCTCAATACTGAATGCCGCTGTTGAACAAATAGTATACGAAGGTAGAATATAAGAGGAGACAGAAGATTGGAGCCAACGATTATGAACAACACATTAGAAAAATGTGATAAAAATGTAATAAAATATTTGTGTACTATACAGGGTGTTTTAAACGTGATGTTACACACTTGTAGAGATTGTAGAGGGGGCTCGGTAGACCAAGGAACACAAGTCTGGAAACGTCATCCAACGACGCTACTTTGCATCAGTGTGATGGCGTCTGTAATTGAATGTGTACAGGTTGAAAATTAATAACACCGCCAAACTGCAGGGACTGTAAGAAGAGCCAACTCCAATAGTAAGAACAAATCCACTTAACAGTGCTGTATAAGTAAAATGTTACTGCTTTCAAGATAACCTAGAGTTCATATCGTAAAATTGAATTGAACATGCATTGATAAACGTCATGATTAGCTTCAGTTATAAAGTGATACGCATTCCTGTCGTCGGCAAACAAGACTAGGACAGTATTCAGGTGAAAGTTTCATAGAGAGCGAAAGAGGTTGAAAACCTGCCAAAAACAGGTCAATACCAAATTTCTTAAAAAGGTTTTACTTAAAATTAAAAATTGGATTTAAAATTATAAAAATAATAAGGGAATAAATTTAAAATTATAAAGCAGGGAAACAGAGATACAGTTAACTGGCAACATTTTGTATGTAAACGACAAATCCGCCTTAACTATGTAATGACAGGAAAAAGTCAAATTACAGCGTAGAGCTAAAATTATGAATAACCTACCACAATCCCGCAAGATGCAGGTAATAAAGAAACAAAGTGGCCAGTTGCATTAGTAAAAATTGCATCAAATACCCCATTATTTGCAACTGCACAGAAGATATTAATAGTGAGAAAAGTATATTCAACGGTGGCCCGTCGAGCTAGCCACGCGTTCTAATACGCTGCTTCCCGAGCGGGAAGGCGTGCCGGGCCCCTGCACGAATCCGCCCGGCGGATTAGTGTCGAGGTCCGGTGTGCCGGCCAGCCTGTGGATGGTTTTTAAGGCGGTTTTCCATCTGCCTCGGCGACTGCGGGCTGGTTCCCCTTACTCCGCCTCTGTTACACTATGTCGGCGTTTGCTGCGCAATCATTGTCTCTACGTACGCGTTCACCATAATTACTCTACCACACCAACATTTGGGATTACACTCGTCTGGTACGAGACGTTGCCGGGGAGGGTCCACCGGGAGGGGGAATGGAGGCGAACCGCACAATAACCCTGGGTTCGGTGTGGGGCGGCGGCGAGGTGAGTGGACTGCTGTAGCCTGCTGTTGGTTGTGAACCACTGAGGGCTACGGCGGGGACGTAGCCTCTCCGTCGTTTCTAGGTCCTCAGTTCAATACACAATATACAACGGCAACAAGAATTTTGTCTTTCAAGTAACTTCCGGTAATTCAGCCAGGTAACACTTCCAGCGACCGCCGATATTTCGGCGGGAGAACACCCCGCCATTTTGAAGGCAGTTGAAAATGGCGGGGTGTTCTCCCGCCGAAATGTCGGCGATCGCTGAAAGTGTTACCTGGATGAATTCCCGGAAGTTATTTGAAAGTTGTATACTCCAGGAGAAACTCAGGTCTCACAAGAATTTTGTCATTTGACACGAACGTAGGATTTGTTTTTCCATACAGCATGTTGCCAGTTAACTAAATGACAGATTCGCTGCCTCGTAATTTTAAACTCATTTCCTCATTATTTTTGTAATTTTAATATTACTTTGTAGTTAGGAACAAGCTTGTTAAGGTTTTTGGCCATGAATTCTTTCGCCAGTTTTACAAGCTGACTCGCTCTCGCTGAAGCATTTAAAGGCATACTCCTAGTTCTGTTCGCCCACAATACGAATGCATATTGTTGTGTCCTGCCCAATCATCGGAAATGGGATGCCTAGGAAACCTACTTTCCCGGATCGCTAGACAACAATTCAATCAATCGTATTAATGAATTTTATTACACAAAATAAATGACAATACTTTGAGAAAATTACATTGATGTATCGCAAGCAAATGGCGACAGAAAAATAAGATATCTTTAGTATAGACCAGGGGTTCCCAACAAAATTTTCTCGAGGACCCCCTCATCGATAATGATTGGTACCTAGTCATGTCACAGTATCAAGTACCTAAAAAAGCCAAATTAAGAGTCATTTTATACTTTTTCTACTGTTGGTACTTAGAAAAAACATTATTGAAAAAATATTGAGCTTTTAACTATTTCAATTCAGCCATCATTGTTATTGTTAAACGGCCGAAACAAAAAAATCGGTTATCATACGAAATACATTCAATATATTTTCTACTCTAATAGCATCTTGCGCACCCCTGTAGCATAGCTCGCGGACCCCTGGGGGGCCGCGGACCACCTGTTGGGAACCACTGGTATAGACAATACCTAATGCAAGTGGAGTTATACTGTTCCTATGTCGCTGCAGTAGAGCTCGTAGAACGGCTGTTCTTCAAGTGGCAGCGGTCAGGTGACGCCGCCCTTACGTTTCATCGTGCAGAGGCCGCTGCTGTCTCGGTGTAGTCCCAGAGAGGGGCTGGTGGGCGTGCTACTGGCTGACGTCTTCTTCACACCCTTCTCTGCTCTAACGTTCTTGGCCCTTGTGACGGCGCATGACTTTACGCCGGAACACATGTCACTGCACGACTGTAACTCACGATAATGTTCTCTAGTGCATATTCAATTGGTTTGAATGATATGAACGGTAGATCATCTTATTATTTACAAAACACTGTTAAGTGACTTTATAACATCTCCAATTTGTCACATGTTCCCGTTTACCATTGGAGCTGTCTCTCTTTATACACTCCTGGAAATGGAAAAAAGAACACATTCACACCGGTGTGTCAGACCCACCATACTTGCTCCGGACACTGCGAGAGGGCTGTACAAGCAATGATCACACGCACGGCACAGCGGACACACCAGGAACCGCGGTGTTGGCCGTCGAATGGCGCTAGCTGCGCAGCATTTGTGCACCGCCGCCGTCAGTGTCAGCCAGTTTGCCGTGGCATACGGAGCTCCATCGCAGTCTTTAACACTGGTAGCATGCCGCGACAGCGTGGACGTGAACCGTATGTGCAGTTGACGGACTTTGAGCGAGGGCGTATAGTGGGCATGCGGGAGGCCGGGTGGACGTACCGCCGAATTGCTCAACACGTGGGGCGTGAGGTCTCCACAGTACATCGATGTTGTCGCCAGTGGTCGGCGGAAGGTGCACGTGCCCGTCGACCTGGGACCGGACCGCAGCGACGCACGGATGCACGCCAAGACCGTAGGATCCTACGAAGTGCCGTAGGGGACCGCACCGCCACTTCCCAGCAAATTAGGGACACTGTTGCTCCTGGGGTATCGGCGAGGACCATTCGCAACCGTCTCCATGAAGCTGGGCTACGGTCCCGCACACCGTTAGGCCGTCTTCCGCTCACGCCCCAACATCGTGCAGCCCGCCTCCAGTGGTGTCGCGACAGGCGTGAATGGAGGGACGAATGGAGACGTGTCGTCTTCAGCGATGAGAGTCGCTTCTGCCTTGGTGCCAATGATGGTCGTATGCGTGTTTGGCGCCGTGCAGGTGAGCGCCACAATCAGGACTGCATACGACCGAGGCACACAGGGCCAACACCCGGCATCATGGTGTGGGGAGCGATCTCCTACACTGGCCGTACACCACCGGTGATCGTCGAGGGGACACTGAATAGTGGACGGTACATCCAAACCGTCATCGAACCCATCGTTTTACCATTCCTAGACCGGCAAGGAAACTTGCTGTTCAAACAGGACAATGCACGTCCGCGTGCCACCCAACGTGCTCTAGAAGGTGTAAGTCAACTACCCTGGCCAGCAAGATCTCCGGATCTGTCCCCCATTGAGCATGTTTGGGACTGGATGAAGCGTCGTCTCACGCGGTCTGCACGTGCAGCACGAACGCTGGTCCAACTGAGGCGCCAGGTGGAAATGGCATGGCAAGCCGTTCCACAGGACTACATCCAGCATCTCTACTATCGTCTCCATGGGAGAATAGCAGCCTGCATTGCTGCGAAAGGTGGATATACACTGTACTAGTGCCGACATTGTGCATGCTCTGTTGCCTGTGTCTATGTGCCTGTGGTTTTGTCAGTGTGATCATGTGATGTATCTGACCCCAGGAATGTGTCAATAAAGTTTCCCCTTCCTGGGACAATGAATTCACGGTGTTCTTATTTCAATTTCCAGGAGTGTATATTTTATGAAGCTGTTTTACATTGTTTTACATCCTATTTTATTGTACAAAATTTCCTCAAGCGACTTTTTCTCTACTTGCTTACAATTTTGAAGATGGTTGTAGAAAGCAACCGAAACTAGTCATCATGCATCGACTGGATAATGAAAATTGTGGTCTAGGCCATAAAAGTATTATACGTT
This sequence comes from Schistocerca americana, assembly GCF_021461395.2. Lineage (NCBI taxonomy): Eukaryota > Metazoa > Arthropoda > Insecta > Orthoptera > Acrididae > Schistocerca > Schistocerca americana. The sequence goes on from NC_060121.1 coordinate 898,107,768, forward strand.
AAAATTTTTTACTTAATAAATTACGTTAAAGCAGCTGTCTCCTATCTGACAGAGTCAGGATTCATTACCAACTAGGTAAACAGAATGCCGGGAAACGTAGTCCACATAAACTTTATGTCACTATAGCTCTAAAAGTTTTTTTTTTTTTTAAATGAGAAAAATACCTTGCTTCATCTTGATCCAGATATCACGCAGACACTATAGTGTGAATTACCTGTTGTTTCGCAATATATATAAGTGACCTAGTAGATCGTGTCGGAAGTTCCATGCGGCTTTTGGCGGATGATGCTGTAGTATACAGAGAAGTTGCAGCATTAGAAAATTGCAGCGAAATGCAGGAAGATCTGCAGCGGATAGGCACTTGGTGCATGCAGTGGCAACTGACCCTTAACATAGACAAATATAATGTAATGCGAATATACAGAAATAAGGATCCTTTATTGTATGATAATACGATAACAGAAGAAACACTGGTAGCAGTTACTTCTGTAAAATATCTGGGAGTATGCGTACGGAACGATTTGAAGTGGAATGATGATATAAAATTAATTGTTGGTAAGGCAGGTGGCAGGTTGAAATTCATTGGTAGAGTCCTTAGAAAATGTACGCCATCAAAAAAGGAGGTGGCTTACAAAACACTCGTTCGACCTATACTTGAGTATTGCTCATCAGTGTGGGATCCGTACCAGGTCGGGTTGACAGAGGAGATAGAGAAAATCCAAAGAAGAGCGGCGCGTTTCCTCACAGGGTTATTTGATTATTTGGTAAGCGTGATAGCGTGGCAGGCTCTGCAAGAGAGGCGCTCTGCATCGTGGTGTAGCTTGCTGTCCAGGTTTCGAGAGGGTGCGTTTCTGGATGAGGTATCGAATATATTGCTTCCCCCTACTTATACCTCCCGAGGAGATCACGAATGTAAAATTAAAGAGATTCTAGCGTGCACGGAGGCTTTCCGGCAGTATTTCTTCCTGCGAACCATACGCGACTGGAACAGGAAAGGGAGGTAATGATAGTGGCACGTAAAGTGCCCTCCGCCACACACCGTTGGGTGGCTTGCAGATGTAGATGTAGATGTAGATATACGACGGTTAAAACTGAGGTGTGCAAGACCTCCAACAAAATCAGGTCTAGTGAAGGACTGTGGCGTTCAGTCCTACCTTAGATTTGATGACTGTTTTCCTTACACATCAAATCACCTCTGTGGTAAAACGGTCGTATTATAAACGGCACCAGTGCAAAATTCTCTTCATTGCATCGGACTTCACCATACGTCTGTGTATTCCTACATTAGTAAGAGACGGACCAGACAAAAACAAGTATGGACCTGTCAGCCAGTCCATTAACCGCAAAGCTGTCCACTGTGCTATGAATATGTTTACTTTATTTAACAGAATTGAACATTTGTAAGGCATAGACTAAACTGTAGAATTCTCCAATAAACGTAATGTACCACTTTGACTGTAAATAAAATAGTGAGAAATCTTTTGACTCTGTATTAAAAATCCTCGTTATACATGGCAGTGGCACAACCTATGATATCACAAATCATTGATCGGCTTCTACAAAGTTTCGTCAGGGTAGTGGAATATTTACAGTTCAAGAGAAGCTTCGCAGAGAGTCCATGTCAGGAAAATTGTTCTCATAGAAATAGTTTTCAGATTCCTAGACTGGGAGATAGAGGATAGAGTATCTGCTACTGGAACATATTTGATCCAACTTAGTTTTAGTAGTGACACTGTAATCTTCAATAACTAATAACAGAAAGTCAGAGAGGGAGTTTCAAACTCTCCCTGAAATCACCTATCTAAAGACTTAACTAATGTATAGTCAACATAATGAAAACAGAAAACTAACAAATATCTAGGGAACAAAACGGTAATAGGAGATGTAAATGTGATAGTGCTGAAAATTAAATTTAGGTAAACTGGCATTTAACTTTAAATAGACCAGGCTTTGGAAGGTGCTCAGTTGAAAGTAAAAAGCCTGCAAGAGCAACATGAATGTGTATCGTTCAAGACGATAGAGCATGAAAAAATGCAGAGGATACCTTGTCAGTGGGTGTATGAAAACTGGCTCGTGGTTATAGCTTTTCTTCAATTCACTGTAGTAACTATACTGAGCCAAAACATTATTACCTCCTGGTTAACAGCTTGTTTGTCCTTCTTTCGAATGAAACACATCACGGATTATACGTATTAGGGATCCGACATTTGTTGGTAGGTCTGTGGAGATATGTGGCATTAGATGTCTCTGCACATATCATGTAATTCACGTAAATAACGGGTCGCTGATTTGCTTACGCGGTGATGACACCTGATAGCGACCGAAATAGGCTCCATAGGATTTACATCAGGCGAATTTTATCGCTTTATCGCCGAGACATCAACGTGAGTTCGCTTTAAAACTCCGCAAACCACTGTAGGGTCGTTATGGTTCCCAGACACATCAAGGGATGCAGGTGGTACGTAGCTGTCAGCGTGTCTTCGATTACTACCACAGATCCTATGGAAACGAAGGAGAATGTCTCTCATAGGATAATACTGCTCCCACCAGCCCGTGCCATTGGCGTTCTGCACTTTGCGAGTCACCGTTCACCACGATAACTGTGTCCGTCGTGGCGACCAGCGACCTAGTGTAGCAAAAACATGATTCACCGGAAGAGCTGACACTTTTCCAGCGATCGGCAGTGTGCTTCATAATCAGCAATGTGCGATGAGTGGTGTTCTCCGAAACACTTGTGCGTGCACCAGCATTGTGCTGTTGGGGCAGAGATTTCACACATCACGATCTATTCTACTTTACAGAGCAGACGAGCCTCCAAAACCCACGTCCTTTGATGTGTCGTGGACGTCCAACTGTAACACCATAGCTCTAATACTCTACGGATTTATTTTGCTTTTGTTTCATTTAATCATTGAGCTTCTGTAAATGTGTTTGATTGAATAGATAACACAGAATTGTATACTACTTTCTTTGTACAAACTTTGATGTCATGGTTTGGTTCAATGCAAAGTAGTGTATCTTTCATTTAAACTCTTTGTCCCATTTGGAGGTAACAAAACTTAGTGTATATGATTGTAATTTTGTGTGAATAATTTTTTGTAGAGATGTCAATATGTGTAAATGTTTTGTTTTATTTAATGCATTTGGTTGCTGTTATGTAAATTGCTGATCCTCACTTAGGATTCTTAGTTATTCTGTATGTAAAAGTTGTTGTGGTTCCCCTCGGGAACGGAACTGTGTAGCGCGCGCAAATTTTGGTTGGCCTATGTAGGAAAGGTGGAACTGATTGTCAGTCGGGGACGAGCTACGATTCAGGGACGAGCTACTAAACTGTGCACTGCCATGTAAAAGATGCAAATTGTGCTGGTTCCGAGAGAGGCTTTTTCTGCTACTTTCGAATACCTCGGATGGATGGATAAATAGCTGGAACTATTCTGGAATTTGTATCTGTCGTCGCCGCCAAGAAATGACAGAGTCCAGCAATTCTGTCTGCGAATCCACCTACCAACATGCAGTTGCCACCACATTGCGCAATCATTACATCGGAATACTACAATGATGTACAGTGAAGGATCAGCTTAATGGATGTGTTAGTGTGTTTATATATAAGGTAATTTATATCTGAATTTATGTACCTACCTTGATTTTTTCCTTATCATAACACCTCTCAGGTTCCTCTCCGTTTGAACTAAAGTGAATACCGAGTGTCCCTACTGAAAGAACATTAAAAACCAGTGTTTTTTTCTAATTGATGCCTCTTGAACATAGTAAAAAGAAAGAAAGAGTTAATGTGGAAAGAGAGTGGGTTAAAGTTAATGATGCTTGCTGAAAATAATTTTCCTAGTAAAACTGCTTATTAATGTGTTGTATCCTATTTCAAAATTAAAAGTTCTTAAGATTGAGGCTTATAAAGTTTTGCTTAGTGAATGATCACATTACTGCCTGTTGTAAATCGCAGAAGGTGAGTCAGTATCTTACGTATATGTTAATTTTGTATTTTCACTGTAGTAAAAATGGAAAACTGCAGTTGTGAAACGTTATATACTTATATGTGCTAAGTGTATGTTTCTCTTGTGTATAGGAAGTGCATATTAATAACATAACAGGATCCACAGTTTGTCTATTGTATTAATGCTGGGTAATTAGTAATGGAAAGACCACTAATTATAAAAAGCCATAATTTCTTTATAGCCTGAAAGTAATAGGGTGTTTCGGTATCTCTTATAATTTTGCAAATAGTTTCTGCTGCTCTAACTGTTAGTTTCAATCTTACCGTAAACATATATATGTGTCAGAGTTCACTGCACTCGCGTGTGACAAAGTATAGGTTGTGTTTATCCATTAAAGTTACTAATAACTATTTTCTTGAACGAGAATGTTAATCATTCTCTTGCCTAGTTAGGCTGGCGACCGTTTTCTTTATTCGTTAAACAGTGCAGATAGGCAAAATTTTGTTTGTTACTGTTCAAATATTTACGTAATTCTGACTTTCTTTTCTGATAAGTCACCTCCGTTGGGCCCAACACGGTCAACATAACAAAATTCCTCTCAGAGGGTAACACTGCTCTGTTGCTTTATTCCACAATTGCTTTAACAAAACAGTTTTATTTCAAAACCTGTTTCCAGCTTTAAGGTTATGGTACAGCAGTAGTAGACGGTAGTGTTGTACAACCATTTAGTGCCTAGTGGTAGTTTCACTGTCCTTCGCTTTCCGTAGATGATCACGACAGTAGCATGTGAACATTCAGCAGCTTCGGCGTTTTCGGGACACTCGTGCACATGCTCTCGATGATAATAACCTGCCGTTTGTAAAAAGTCTCTTGGATCTCAATGGATTTCCCCATTTGCTGAATAAAAACAATAACAATCACCGTTGTATAGGTTTATTTCTAGGCAACCAGTTTCGACGTTACACTACGTCACCTTCAGGCCTAAACTACTCCAAGCCAGTAACCTTCGTGTCATAAATACAGGGTGGTCCATTGATCGTGACCGGGCCAAATATCCCACGAAATAAGCGTCAATCGAATAACCTGCAAAGAATGAAACTTGTCTAGCTTGAAGGGAAAAACCAGATAGCGCTATGGTTGGCCCACTAGATGGCGCTGCCATAGGTCAAACGGATATCAACTGCGTTTTTTTTAAAATAGGAACCCCCATTTTTTATTACATATTCGTTTAGTACGTAAAGAAATGTGAATGTTTTAGTTGGACCACATTTTTCGCTTTGTGATAGATGGCACTGTAATAGTCAAAAACATATGGCTCACAATTTTAGACGAACAGTTGGTAACAGGTAGGTTTTTTAAATTAAAATACAGAACGTAGGTGCGTTTGAACATTTTATTTCGGTTGTTCCAATGTGATACATGTACCTTTGTGAACATATCATTTCTGAGAACGCATACTGTTACAGCGTGATTACCTGTAAATACCACATTAATGCAATAAATGCTCAAAATGATGTCCGTCAACCTCAATGCATTTGGCAATACGTGTAACGACATTCCTCTCAACAGCGAGTAGTTCGCCTTCCGTAATGTTCGCACATGCATTGACAATGCGCTGACGCATGTTGTCAGGCGTTGTCGGTGGATCACGATAAAAATGCCCTTCATCTTTCCCCACAGAAAGAAACCCGGGGACGTCAGATCCGGTGAACGTGCGGGCCATGGTACGGTGCTTCGATAACCAATCCAACTGTCATGAAATATGCTATTCAACCGCACGCGAGCTATGTGCCGGACATCCATCATGTTGGAAGTACATCGCCATTCTGTCGTGCAGTGAAACATCTTGTAGTAACATCGGTAGAACATTACGTAGGAAATCAGCATACATTGCACCATTTAGATAGCTATCGATAAAATGGTGGCCAATTATCCTTCCTCCCATAATGCAACACCGTACATTAACCCGCCTAGGTCGCTGATGTTCCACTTGTCGCAGCCATCGTGGATTTTCCGTTGCCCAATAGTGCATATTATGCCGGTTTACGTTATCGCAGTTGCTGAGTGACGCTTCGTCGCTAAATAGAACGCGTACAAAAAGTCTGTCATCGTCCCGTAATTTCTCTTGTGCCCAGTGGCAGAACTGTACACGACGTTCAAAGTCGTCGCCATGAAATTTCTGGTGCATACAAACACGCTACGGGTGCAGTCGATGTTGATGTAGCATTCTCAACACCGACGTTTTTGAGATTCCCGAGTCTCGCGCAATTGGATTAGCCGCGACAGCAGCTAAAACATCTACTTGGGCATCATCATTTGTTGCAGGTTGTGGTTGACGTTTCACATGTGGCTGTACACTTCTTGTTTCCTTAAATAACGTAACTATCCGGCGAACGGTCCGGACACTTTGAAGTCGTCCGGGATACCGAGCAGCATACGTAGCACACGCCCTTTGGGCATTCTGATCACAATAGCCATACATCAACACGTTGTTGTCCTTTTCCGCAATTGGTAAACGGTCCATTTCAACACGGGTAATGTATCAAGAAGCAAATACCGTCCGCACTGGCGGAATGTTACGTGATTCCACGTACTTAAACGTTTGTGACTATTACAGCGCCATCTATCACAGATCGAAAAAAGTTGTCCTACTAAAACATTCATATTTCTTTATGTACTACACGAATATGTAATAAAAATGGGGGTTCCTATTTAAAAAAAAAACAGTTGATATCCGTTTGACCTATGGCAGCGCCATGTAGCGAGCCAACCATAGCGTCATCTGGTTTCCCCCTTCAAGCTAGACAAGTTTCATTCTTTGTAGTTTTTTCGTTTGACGCTTATTTCGTGAGATATTTGGCCTGGTCACTATAATGGACCTCCCTGTATAGCAGTGCCTTTAACTGGTCTCGTAATAGCTATTACGGGAATACGTGCTCGCTGGATAGCAGTCAGCAGTTGCTGGATTGGAGTAGTTTAGGCCTGAAGATGTAGTGTAACGACGAAACTGGTTGACTAGAAATAAACCTATGCAACGGCGATTGGTATTGTTTTTAGTGAACACTGAATAGCCATAGTCCCATACACCACCAGTAGATGGAGTTACATTCTTGATTTGCAGCCCGTATCTTCGCTAGGGTTATCCCCTGTCCGTGTCTGCTCCACTTATATACTTCTGTTACCGGGTCGTCTACAGGCAACGCCTCCAGGCGGCATCCAACGTTTCGGTGGGCGGTGGCCGTAATGATTCGGCACGTCAGTGTATACTCATGCGTGATACAAGGTGTGGTGTCACCGCCAGACACCACACTTGCTAGGTGGTAGTTTTAAATCGGCCGCGGTCCATTAGTACATGTCGGACCCGCGTGTCGCCACTGTGTGATCGCAGTCCGAGCGCCACCACAAGGCAGGTCTCGAGATACGGAATAGCACTCGCCCCAGTTGTACGGACGACGTAGCTAGCGATTACACTGACGAAGCCTCGCTCCTTTGCCGAGCAGATAGAATAGCCTTCAGCTAAGTCAATGGCTACGACCTAGCAAGGCGCCATTAGTAACATTGCATGTATCTATGGAGTCTCACTTGTATCGCCACAATCTCCAGATGTACCAAAAGGATGGATTAAGGTTAAGTATTCCAGAAGCTACGTACTTTTCTTTATAGCATTCATTACGTATCCTGTTTCAGACCTCACGCCATCCTGCTTTAACTTAGCGCGTGCCTTTCGGCTTCCTCTCATTGTGTCTAGGCTGTCTTGTCTACACACAACACAAGGCAAACATGTGAAGCTCAGCTTCAAGAGAACGAGTTCTGTTGTCGATAACTACAGCAGAATATGAATCCCATAATTTGCTAGTAATGTATGACGAGGCTAAATGATTCACTAACCTTCAGGTTTCGTAGGTTTAATTTGTTTAGTTCCACAGATGGTACTCGCGAATTTTCTGATTCGACTCGCGGAAAAGCCGCCGTTGAATGCGTAACAAGGGATCACCATTTCCCTCCCAGGTGAGCTCTGCTTCTTTAGAAGACCAGTCTGTGCGACCCTGTGAAAAACGTCGCCCCATCTTATCGGAAAGAGATCCTGAGAGGAGGGCGCAGTACGTGATGTGAATCACCTAGAAGAGAGGACGAAACCACACACACACACACACACACACACACACACACACACACACACACTCAAGTGGACGTCGTCTTACACCCTCGTATACTCGTATGATATATGCAAGCAGAGAGGTGTCGTGTTCAGCACAATTGGGAAATGTGGCTAGCCCCCCAGAAAAAACAACCACCGGTTATGGTTTAAGTGTCCCCAGTCGATAATAAGCTGACCACGCAAGATGATATCTCGGTACTCAAAATAATTCAATTTTTGTTCTGAAGAAGATACGATTATTGGCATAGAAACCGAGGTAAACTAAGAAAAAAGGAATTACCTTGCAGCTGACGGCTGAATATCTTATTTTCTTAACAATTCACGGTTGCTGAAGCGCTGCATTTTGTTAAAGATTTGAACACTACTGGTCATTAAAATTGCTACACCAAGAAGAAATGCAGATGATAAACGGGTATTTATTGGACAAATATATTGTACTAGAACTGACATGTGATTGCATTTTCACGCTATTTGGGTGTATAGGTCCTGAGAAATCAGTACCCAGAACAACCACCTCTGACCATAATAACGGCGTTGATACACCTGGGCATTGAGTCAAACAGAGCTTGGATGGCGTGTACAGGCACAGCTGCCCACCCAGCTTCAACGCAATACCACAATTCATCAAGAGTAGTGACTGGCGTATTGTGACGAGGCAGTTCTTCGCCCACCATTGACCAGACGTTTTCAATTGGTGAGAGACCTGGAGAATGTGCTGGCCAGGGCAGCAGTCGAACATTTCCTGTATCCAGAAAGGCCCGTACAGAACCTGCAACATGCGGTCGTGCATTATCCTGCTGAAATGTAGGGTTTCGAAGGGATCGAATGAAGGGTAGAGCCACGTGTTGTAACACACCTGAACTGTAACGTCCGCTGTTCAAAGTACCGACAATGAGAACAAGAGGCGACCGAGACGTGTAACCAATGGCACCCCATACCGCCACGCTGGGTGATATGCCAGTATGGCGATGGCGAATACACGCATCCAATGTGCGTTCACCGTGATGACGTCAAACACGGATGCGACCATCATGATGCTGTAAACAGAAACTGGATTCATCCGAAAAAATGACGTTTTGCCATTCGTGCACCCTGGTTCGTCGTTGAGTACACCTTCGCAGGCGCTCCTATCTGTGATGCAGCGTCAATGGTAACCGCAGCCACGGTCTCCGAGCTGATAGTCCATGCTGCTGCAAACGTCGTTGAACTGTTCGTGCAGATGGTTGTTGTCTTGCAAACGTCCCCATCTGTTACATAAGGGATCAAGACGTGGGTGCACGATCCGTTACAGCCATGCGGATAAGATGCCTGTCATCTCGACTGCTAGTGATACGAGGCCGTTGGGATCCAGCACGATGTTCCGTATTACCCTCCTGAACCCTCCGATTCAATATTCTGCTAACAGTCATTGGATCTCGACGAACACGAGCAGTAATGTCGCGATACGATAAACCGGAATCGCGATAGGCTACAATCCGACCTTTATCAAAGTCGGAAACTTGATGGTACGCATTTCTCCTCCTTACGCGAGGCATCACAACTACGTTTCACCAGGCGACGCCGGTCAACTGCTGTTTATGTATGAGAAATCGGTTGGAAACTTTCCTCATGTCAGCACGTTGTAGGTGTCACCACCGGCGCCAACCTTGTGTGAATGCTCTGAAAGGCTAATCATTTGCATATCACAGCATCGTCTTTCTGTCGGTTAAATTTCGCGTCTGTAGCACGTCATCTTCGTGGTGTAGCAATTTTAATGGCCAGTAGTGGATATCTCGTACAAAGTGTGTACTGACTGGTTTTGGAGAGATGTAGATGATGCAAAATTGACACCAGGTCTTCATGCGGCCCTCCATCGTTGACGAAAGGCACGGCAGTAAAATGGCATGTATATGCCTGTCAGTTGTACTTAATTAGCGCAGTAAGGTGAGTCGACGTGGAGACGTGACAACATGGTAGAGTGCTGCTGTCGAACTAGGTGGTTGGAATTAAAGTGCAGCTACTCACACATGGGTGCAATAGGGCTGTAATTATCGTACGAGAGCCAAACTTGATAGATTTGCTAATGCTTTAATGCGTAACCGATTAAGCCTGGAAAAGAATTAGTTCCAGCTTTGGTCATCGATGCAAATCTGGCGCTGTACATCATCTCATCGACGTCTTCATTGCTCATATACAACAAATTGTGTTGTGTTGCATTAGTGCAGCGTGGTAAAATTTGAAAGTAATATTTTCACCTATCGCAGCGGCAGCCATATCCAGAAATGTTACGCACTAATCCTGTAATTGCAATTACTTTAAAAAATAGAGGGCTGTAACTTGAATAAATAAAAAGGGCACAAACGTTTATATTTGCTTACACCGTATTACATTAATGAGTCGATTACGTTTCACAGTTGCAAGTCGTATTTCTCTCTTTGCAACTAAAAACAATCTTATTTAAATTACATCTGTCTTTAACACCAAAATTTTTTCAAGTATCATTTCAGTTTCCCTAGACATCGAATATTAGTTATTAACGTCGCAAATGTTTCACTATTATTCCAGAAAAGAACTGACCAGTTCATTCTCTGTCAGAATCACAGAACATTCATAATACTAACTATTGTTACGTAGCAACATCAAAGAATAAGTATAATTTTTGTAATTACACCTGTGCTGCCTATTTTAAAAACTCGCTGGTGCTGTATAGATTTTCTCACTCACTAAGAGATGTCACTCTCATCGACTTTTAATTTTCTCTCCCTTGATTCGTCCTTACTTCCAACAAACAGCAATACTCTCGTCTGTAACCGGGCATGTCTTTGTCCACGCATTACCAACACCGTTTCCGGCATGAAAACTGAAAACATTAACGTCTGTGTTAATTAAAAAAAAAACATTTTACATTACGTTTCTTTTTGGTTCTGAACAGAAATTATCTCCGTATCTTTGGAGAAGAAGCCATGCTTCTTTCAAACGGGAATCACGTGAAAAATATAGGCGAAAAAGTGTTCCCTTACAGTAGATGGCCCTTATGTAGAGAAAATACATATAGAAACTATGAACATTTTAAAGTATTTGAAAGACTATGAACATCTGATATTGCTTGAAGACCACAATGCTCTATTAGAAAGGAACATAGAGCTAATGAAGAATACAGACCTGGGAAAGAAATTAGAGGTGAGAAATGCTCCTGAAATTTAACGTACAGTGGCGATTGAGATGGCTGAAGATATAATTGGAAAGTACCAGATTGCATGTAAATGTATAAACTATACTAATTTTGGGTTAGTAAAGATTTTGAAACTAAATATTCTATTGCAAAGCATGCTGTGGATAAACGTGGATTACTTGTTGAATATAGTAGCGATTAAAGAGTAGGCTGAATTTTAAGCAAATAAACAAATAAGGTCTACCCACTTAAGGATTAGTTTCCAGTCTAGGGGAATGCTTGTACACTAAAGGGAAGGTAGTTGGTTTCGAGTTCCAGCCGAAACTACAATTTTGACTAGTAACACTACAGCAGAAGGAGACTGCAGTACGAGTAAGTGAAATTATTTTCTTCATTTAAGGACTTCTACTCATTTCAAATGGTGATACAAGTTGCAATTGAAGTAGTTTGTGCATCTGTATGTCTGGAAAATAGCATTGTGTGATAGCGCAATGTGAAAAACGGTGAATCTGAAGAAGAAATCTGAGGGGTTCGAAGCTGAGGGATAAACAAACATTTAAAAAATTACGCGCACAGATAGGTTACGAAATTCAGGTGTCCGTGGAAAATCCTAATGAAAAGAAAGGGCAGGTGAAATATCTGTCCAGGTATTCAGTGGCTATTTACTTATTACTGGCAGCGCGGGATTAGCCGAGCGGTCCGAGGCGCTGCAGTAGTGGACTGTACGGCTGGTCCTGGCAGAGGTTGGAGTCCTCCCTCGGGCGTGGGTGTGGGTGTGTGTGTTTGTCCTTAGGTCAATTTGGTTAAGTAGTGTGTAAGCTTAGGGACTGATGACCTTAGCAGTTAAGTCCCATATGATTTCACACACACACACACACACACACACACACACACACACACACACACACACTTATTACTGGCAAGACGCGAAGGTGGAGGGGGGGGGGGCGAATCGTAGATCGTAGCGGGGGGGGGGGGGGGGGTCAGACAATGATGTTGGGTGTTACAAATGTGTAGCGAAGAATTGGCTAATAGAAGACAAGAGGAAGGCAATTAATCAGTCTACAGATTTATGACATGCAATTGAGGAACAGCTGGCTAGCCACTAATACAAATGGCCTTCTAATTCTCTGACAGTGATGCCTCTTTCAAAGGAGCCAGAAGTACAGCATCATCGGAGGTTAGAGCCATACTTATACTGAACGGGCACATTGCTGTCAAACGCCACTCTTAATATCACGTAAAGACAGTTTTCTTCCTGTACATAGAACATTAAGTTAATGAAAGTATTATCGCAAATAGACAAGAAATCAAACTGGCATTGCCTTACTCTCTGTTCAAAAATGAAGTCAGAGTTTGTCGGTGCATAATTAATAACTTCGAAATTATAGTCACAATAGATTGTTGTTTTGTTTCATGAAAGCCTGTATTTCAAAATTCCTTCTTTTTTCCTGATAAAACTGGAGATTTTTCACGTTTTCTGTGTTAATGTACGGCAGAAAGGTCTTGATGGTATCACGAACATCTAAAGACGTCCACTGTGTGTGTCTGTGTGTGTGTGTGTGTGTGTGTGTGTGTGTGTGTGTGTGTGTGTGTGTGTGATGAGAGAGAGAGAGAGAGAGAGAGAGAGAGAGAGAGAGAGAGAGAGAGTGAGAAAGGAGAGAAAGGAAACTAAGAAAAGGAGCAAGAGTTAGATTGAGAACACCTGGAAGTCGTGTGAAAGGTGTGGGTGGGGAAAATTGCTTAGAACACCCCTCTTGTCATCGTTACGTATTCGGGTTTCACTTAGCTCTTTCCGTCGTTTCCGCTCGGCATTACGTGCACCCTAGACTGGAACTGCTAGTTCTGTGTTTGTCTTGCTGCAGCACGTTTGAAACCATGTAAATAATAGCACAACGTTCGTACCACGCGTTTCTAGGTTGACCTATGCGGTAATTTCTCAAGAGAAACGCGTCTGGGCGCAGATAAACGGCTTTTGAATGTCCGGACCACTCGGTACATACTCTGAAAAGTAAATTTCTTCTGCAAATACGGTCTCTGCAAACACTTCCTGCCTTTTACGGATAATAGGATGACTTTACTTTTTATTACATTTTATTTCAAAATACAATTATCAGGCTTCCTTTGATACTTGACAGATGTAATCATCCTTGTCCTATTTTCTTTTGGAGTAAGTGGATTTGTAAATGGCCGGCTAACGCCGCGCTTACCAACTGGTGAAGTTATTTTAAGAAATGAAGGCGATATACGGATGAAAAAGACTTTCTAGTGGTTTGCCACTAACAGAACTCTGCAGGATTTGTAGCCCCTCTGCTGATACTGACGTAAGAGAACAACTCTAACTGCACATGCATCACTACATAGAAGTAGCGAAATTAGTAAACGTATATTCGATGTAATGGACAGCGGCGAGAAAGAAATTCGTAAACAATTACTCGTAAATAATTATTCGTAAATTCGTAAATAGTTATTAAGAGCTATATTCTGTGGATGGACTCGCCCTAACGTTTGAAAAAGCGCGCCATCACTAAGACTACTTGACATTCTGCTTAACTTCAGATACAAAAAAAGATACATTTTAGATTTTCGAATAAAAACAGATAGTTATAAGTGCGTAGGCTTCCGCGGGCAGAGTCAGTTGGTGTAAAGGTTTTCTGAGTATGGTACAGATAAAAAAAAATACTGTTAGTGCTGGGGAAACCAACTTTACGGCCACGGTTTCAGTGGCCGTCTTCTGGGTCTGCTGGTCAAGAAGGCCGTGACTGTGGCCGAAACGTTAGTTTTGCCAGTAACACCTTTTTTTTTTACATTATTGCACTGTATCATATTCAGAAAACCTGTCCGTCATCTCGAAGTTCTTTATTACAGGAAAACGACCAAACTATCAAGAGTCTTTATAATTACTTGTTTTTTTGTCGTAATATAATAAGTGCATTTAACTGAACTGTCATTTCGTAAGCATATTATAACAGATTAAAACATAAGGCATATCGAACTAGAAATTAGTCCAGGAGACATCACGCTAAAGCACTGTCCCTAGCCTTGAAAATGTCCTCCGTTTAGCGAGGAAGGAAATACCCAATCTTGATGAGGTATGGCTGGAGTTTAAGAGATTAGTCAGGAAGAATCAATACACAAAAATTGGGTTACGGAAGTTTTAAGGAATGGCGAGATACGCATGAAGTTCCCAAGCTGTAGATACAGCAGTAAGGAATAGCTCAGCAGGCAGTACAGTTGAAGAGGAATGGACATCTCTAAAAAAGGCCATCACAGAAGCTGGGAACGAAAACATAGGTACAAAGAAAGTAACTGCAAAGAAACCATGGGTAACAGAACAAATACTTCAATTGATCGATGAAAGGAGGAAGTACAAAAATATTCCGCGAAACTCAGGAATAGAGAAATACAGGTCGCTGAGGAATGAAATAAATAGGAAGTGCAGGAAAGTTAAGACCAAATGGCTGCAGGAGAAATGTGAAGGCATCGAAAAAGAAATGATTGTTGGAAGGACAGACTCAGCATACAGGAAAGTCAAATCAACCTTCGATGACATTAAAAGCAGGGGTAATAACATTAAGAGTGCAACGGGAATTCCACAGTTAAATGCAGAGGAGAGAGCTATACGTGTAAAGAATATATTAAAAGCCTCCATGAGCTGGAAGATTTGTCTGATGTGATAGAAGAAGAAACAGGAGTCGATTTAGAAAAGATAGGGGATCCAGTATTATAATCAGAATTTATAAGAGCTTTGGAGGACTTAAGATCAAATAAGGCGGAAGGGACAGATAACACTCCACCAGAAATTATTGGGGTAAGCGGCAACAAAACGACTATTCACGTTGGTGTGTAGAATGTATGAGTCTGGCGACATACCACCTGACTTTCCGAAAAATATTATCCACACGTTTCCGACGACTGCAATATCTGCGAGAATTGTCGCACAATCAGCTTAACAGCTCATTCAACCAAGTTTCTGACAAGAATATTATACAGAGGAATGGAAAAGCAAATTCAGAGTATGTTAGATGACAATTAGTTTAGCTTTAGGAAAGGTAAAGGCACCACAGAGCCAATTCTGGCTTTGGGGTTGATAATGGAAGCAAGACTAAAGAAAAATCAAGATACTTTCAAAGGGTTTGTCGACTTGGAGAAAGCGTTCGAAAATGTAAAATGGCGAAAGATGTTCGAAATTATGAGAAAATAAGGAAAAGCTATAGGGAGGTGCTCGGATTAAAAAAGGTGTAAGACAGGGATGTAGTCTTTCGCCCCTACCGTTAAATCTGTATATCGAAGAAGCGGTGATGGAAAGAAAAGGAAAGGTGCAGGAATGGGATTACAATTCAAGTTGAAAGGATATAAATGATACGATTCGCTGATGACATTATCGTCCTGAATGAAAGAGAAGAAGAATTGCGTGATCTGCTGAATAGGATGAACAGTCTAATGAGTACAGAATATGGATTGAGAGTAAATCGAAGGAAGACGTAAGTAATGTCAAGTAGCAGAACTGAGAACAACGAGAAACATATCATAACTGACGGTAACGAAGTAGATGAATGTAAGGAATTGTGCTACCTAGGCAGCAAAATAACCAATGACGGACAAAGCAAAGAGGACATCAAAAGCAGACTAGAATTGCGAAAACGGGCATTCCAGGCCAAGAGAAGTCTACTAATATAAAAAATAGGCCTTAATTTGAGGGAGAAATTTCTGAAAACGAATATGTGGAAAACACTGACTGGGATAAGGGATAGGATATCTGTTAAGACATCACCGAATGACTTCCATGGTATTAGAGGGAGCTGTAGTGGGAAAAACTGTAAAAGAAGACAGAAATTGGAATACATCAAGCACTACTCTGAGATGCAGAGGTTGAGACAGGGGCGCCGCATCAAACCAGTCAGAAGACTGACGAAAGAAAGAAAAACGAGGCACATCCCCATTCCACTCGTGAATGGAGGACTACCAATGTGGGGCGATGGTGATCGTTGTGTTTCACCTACTGTTATCCATAGTCTAGACATTTTCTTATTCGTTTTACTCTTCTTCTTCTGCCGCGCTTTCCGTGTAGGCCCGCCGTGGTCTGCTTCGCGTCCCATCTTTTTCTCTGTATGTCTTTTCCTTTTTGGTTTAAAGTTCATTATTAGTTTCTCTGGGTCAATGCTTTGTAGATGTTCATTTTATTTCTATTTGACTCCAGTTTTGTTTTCTTTTACATCCCTTCGTCGCTCTAAGAAATCTTACTTCCATTCCTTCTATTTTTTTTCCTTACTTTCATTCATTATGAAAGTTCCACTTCCATTTAATACAACTGGAAATGCCACTGTATCATAAAATTTCAGTCGAGTTTCTTTTCGTGTTCTATGCTTTATAATTCTGTTAATTGTTCCACATTCACTTGCAAATCTTCTTCGTACTCAAAGGAGTTTTTAAAACCAAGATAAATAAAGTAGTTTACCTTTTCAATTTTTCATTTGATTACTATTTTAGTTGTCATTGAATGTTTCCCACTAATTTAGTTCATAATTTTTCTTTGCAAATCATATTCCTTAAAACATCAGTGTAAGACCATCAAAATATACAGAGCTTTGTCGAAGTGTTTCATAGTAGCACATTGTTTACTCTAGAATTCCATCTGCGAAGTGCGTCGTCAGTGTGAATACAGGGGATCAACCACAGCCTTCAATTTCTTTATATGGATTCAGTATTCTTGCATAAGTCTTCTATATCTAACTTTGCTGATGTTTCTTTATGCAGAATTTTCATAGCTGATATGGTACATAGGATTAAAATAACATGGTTTAGCGTGCCAGCCGAGAAGCGGTAGAGTGCCTGATTGTTGGTCAAACCAAAGTATGCGTATGGTCACCGCAAGAGGACGGGAGTGTCCACAGCATATCGATCACGAAGGTGTACAAGAAAGGGCAACACTTGGCTAGCGAGAATGTTGACGTAAACATCCTGGTTAATGTTCTCGTAATCTGACTGAGTGAGCCCAAATCACTGCACGAAAAATACCCTCAAAATGACATACTACTACTTGCATGAACCACACCTTCATGTCACTGCAGAGTAGCTGCCTCATGAGGTTTTCGGTGTACTCTCACGAAATTCTAATCACCAAATTTCTCCTCCGAATGCTAAAATATTTTGTTGACACCGACCTACATTGGGAGAAACGAACACCACGATAAAATAAGAGAAATCAGAGCTCGTACGGAAAGATATAGGTCTTCGTTCTTTCCGAACGCTATAAGAGAATGGAATAATAGAGAATTGTGAAGGTGGTTCGATGAACCTTCTGCCAGGCACTTAAGTGTGATTTTCAGAGTATCCATGTAGATGGAGATGTACTAGAAGATTGTTTGAAAAGAAGTAAACTCCAATCAGACACTGTACAGTCTCTGATGTTTGATCTGTTGAAGACGTTCCGTTGTATGTACCAGGGAGAGGAAAGGTGTAACGTCCGTGTATGGAGATCACTTCGCAAAGTTTTCTTGGAAGCTGGTTGAGTCCGATCTGGATTCGCTGACATTAGCAGTACCTGTCGGAGTTGAAACCGATTGTCACTGGAAGGCGCGACTTTCGTCTCTGGTCCTTGCTGGTAGGACGTTTTTGCAACCACTGTTCTTCCGCCATGTTGCGTGGTTGTGAGACTTTTGAACGCGGTGGTCATTCTATAGTGATATAAAACAGCTTAACTAGTGAGAAGTTCAGTGGCACATCCAAACCAGATACGGCCTTTCATCCTTTCTGTCATGCATCCACGCGTGCTCTTCTTGATGTGCTGATTCCACAGAACCGAACAGCACGTGGACGCCACGTCAGCAGTACAATATCAAACAGACACGTGGTGACAGTTCTTTGCACCGCAGGTCAACCACTTCTTCAAAATGGTTCAAATGGCTCTGAGCACTATGGGACTCAACTGCTGAGGTCATTAGTCCCCTAGAACTTAGAACTAGTTAAACCTAACTAACCTAAGGACATCACAAACATCCATGCCCAAGGCAGGATTCGAACCTGCGACCGTAGCGGTCTTGCGGTTCCAGACTGCAGCGCCTTTAACCGCACGGCCACAACCACTTCTTCGTTTAAGGGAATTTCTAATACACTCTCTAATCACATAAATATGGCCACCTGTCAAGAGTCTGAGTAACCACGTTTTCCAGAGCGGACCGCTGCATGGCGGGAAGGAAGAGAGTCAGTGCAGTTCTGAATGATACTGGCAGGCCGTGGAGCCATGTCGACTCCAGTGGAGCGGCCGGATGCGCTAGTTTCCTCGGTTGAGGATCCATAGTGCGAACAGCCAGAACCAGTCTGTGCCCTACATTCTACGAGGGTAAGTCAATCATTATCCGCAAAGTAGTTATAAAATTTTATTATATGAAATAGGAAACTTACAAGAACATCAGTTTTCGACATAGTCTCCTTGCGTTTCAATGCACTTGGTCCATCGTTATACAATCTTCCTGATACCCTCATAAAAGAAGGTTCTCGGTTGAGCTGCTTCGGACGAGGCAAATCGACGGCCCCTTAATGCCTGTTTGAGCGGACCAAACAAGTGATAGAAGAGGCAAGACCGGGACTATATGGAGGATGGTCCAGTAGTTCAAATTTGAGTTTCTGGAGTGTTTCAGCAGTGTGAAAGCAGTATGCGAACGGGCATTGTCGTGCAACAAAACAACACCTTCTGACAGCAATCCTCGGCGTTTGCTTCGAATTACAAGCTTTAGCCTGGCAGTAAGCGTCTCACTGTAACGTACACTGTTTGTTGTTGTGCCTCTTTCCCCATAATGTTCCAGTACTGAACCTTGTGCGTCCCAAAACACCGCAAGCATCAGTTTTCCTGCGGACAGGCGGGTCTTGAACTTTTTCTTGCACGGCGAATATTGGATGTTTCCATTCCATACTCTGCCGTTTACTCTCCGGCTCGTAATGATGGATAATTGTTTCGTCACCAGTAATGATCCTGTCTAAGAAGTTGTCCTCTTCGTTACCACAGCGATCCAAATGTTTTTTTGCAGATGTCCAAGCGCGTTTGTTTATGCAACTGTGTAAGTTGTTTTGGGACCCATCTTGCACAAACTATATGAAACCCAAGTCTGTTGTGGATAGTTTCGTAGGCAGAACCGTGACCAATTTGCAGACGATGTGCCACTTCGACAGTAGTTAATCGTCTGTCTAAGAAAATCATTTCACGTGAACGCACAATAGTTCCTTCATTTGTGGCGGTAAACGGTCGTCTGGCTCTTTCCTCGTGCGTAAAACTTCTGCGACCATTTCGGAATTTTTCAAGCCATTCGTAGACACTCCGTTCTGGCAAAACACTGTTCCCGTATTGTACCGAAAGTATTCCATGAATATCATCCCATGATACGACTTCCCACCACAAGAAACGGTTCACAGAACGTTGCTCATCTTTGGTGCAAATAGACAGCGGAGCAGCGATTATTAACAGCGCGGCGGCGATAACGAAACTAACCTAGCAGCTTGAAAACTGCAAAGATATAACAAAAAAGAACCATGGACCTTGCCGTTGGTGGGGAGGCTTGCGTGCCTCAGCGATACAGATAGCCGTACCGTAGGTGCAACCACAACGGAGGGGTATCTGTTGAGAGGCCAGACAAACGTGTGGCACCTGAAGAGGAGCAGCAGCCTATTCAGTAGTTGCAGGGGCAACAGTCTGGATGATTGGTACTGCGAACGGCTGAAAGCAAGGGGAAACTACAGCCGTAATTTTTCCCGGGGGCATGCAGCTTTACTGTGTGGTTTAATGATGATGGCGTCCTCTTGGGTAAAATATTCCGGAGGTAAAATAGTCCCCATTCGGATCTCCGGGCGGGGACTAGTCAGGAGGACGTCGTTATCAGGAGAAAGAAAACTGGCGTTCTACGGATCGGAGCGTGGAATGTCAAATCCCTTAATCGAGCAAGTAGGTTAGAAAATTTAAAAAGGGAAATGGATAGGTTAAAGTTAGATATAGTAGGAATTAGTGAAGTTCGCTGGCAGGAGGAACAAGACTTTTGGTCAGGTGAATACAGGGTTATAAATACAAAATCAAAAAGGGGTAATGCAGGAGTAGGTTTAATAATGAATAAAAAAATAGGAGTACGGGTAAGCTACTACAAACAGCATAGTGAATGCATTATTGTGGCCAAGATAGACACGAAGCCCACGTCTACTACAGTAGCAAAAGTTTATATGTCAACTAGCTCTACAGATGACGAAGAAATTGAAGAAACGTATGATGAAATAAAAGAAATTATTCAGATAGTGAAGGGAGACGAAAATTTAATAGTCATGGGTGACTGGAATTCGAGTGTAGGACAAGGGAGAGAAGGAAACGTAGTAGGTGAATATGGATTGAGGCTAAGAAATGAAAGAGGAAGCCGTCTGGTACAATTTTCCACAGAGCACAACTTAATCATAGCTAAGACTTGGTTTAAGAATGATAAAAGAAGGTTGTATACATGGAAGAAGCCTGGAGATACTGACAGGTTTCAGATACATTACATAATGGTAAGACAGAGATTTAGGAATCAGGTTTTAAATTGTAAGACATATCCAGGGGCAGATGTGGACTCTGTTCATAATCTATTAGTTATGAACTGTAGATTAAAACTGAAGAAACTGCAAAAAGGTAGGAATTTAAGGAGATGGGACCTGGATAAACTGAAATAACCGGAGGTTGTACAGAGTTTCAGGGAGAGCATAAGGGAACAATTGACAAGAATTGGGGAAAGAAATACAGTAGAAGAAGAATGGGTAGCTTTGAGGGATGAAGTAGTGAAGGCAGCAGAGAATCAAGTAGATAAGTAGGTAAAATGGCGAGGGCTAGTAGAAATCCTTGGGTGACAGAAGAAATATTAAATTTAATTGATGAAAGGAGAAAATATTAAAATGCTGTAAATGATGCAGGCAAAAGGAATACAAACGTCTCAAAAATGAGAACGACAGGAAGTGCAAAATGGCTAAGCAGGGATGGCTAGAGGACAAATGTAAGGATGTAGAGGCTTATCTCACTTGGGGTAAGATAGATACAGCCTACAGGAAAATTAAAGAGACCTTTGGAGAAAAGAGAACCACTTGTATGAATATCAAGAGCTCAGATGGAAACCCAGTTCTAAGCAAAGAAGGGAAAGCAGAAAGGTGGAGGGAGTATATAGAGGGTCTATACAAGGGCAATGTACATGAGGACAATATTATGGAAATGGAAGAGGATGTAGATGAAGATGAAATGGGAGATACGGTACAGTGTGAAAAGTTTGATAGAGCGCTGAAAGACCTGAGTCGAAACAATGCCCCAGGAGTAGACAACATTCCATTAGAACTACTGACGGCCTTGGGAGAGCCAGTCCTGACAAAACTCTACCATCTGGTGAGCAAGATGTATGAGACAGGCAAAATACCCTCAGACTTCAAGAAGAATATAATAATTCCTGTCTCAAAGAACGCAGGTGCTGAAAGATGTGAAAATTACCGAACAATCAGTTTAATAAGTCACGGATGCAAAATACTAACTCGAATTCTCTACAGACGAATGGAAAAACTAGTAGAAGCCGACCTCGGGGAAGATCAGTTTGGATTCCGTAGAAATATTGGAACACGTGAGGCAATACTGACACTACGACTTATCTTAGAAGCAAGATTAAGGAAAGGCAAACCTACGATTCTAGCATTTGTAGACTTAGAGAAAGCTTTTGACAATGTTGACCGGAATACTCTCTTTCAAATTCTGAAGGTGGCAGGAGTAAAATACAGGGAGCGAAAGGCTATTTACAATTTGTACAGAAACCAGATGGCAGTTATAAGAGTCGCGGGGCATGAAAGGGAAGCAGTGGTTGGGAAGGGAGTGAGACAGGGTTGTAGCCTATCCCCGATGTTATTCAATCTGTACATTGAGCAAGCAGTGAAGGAAACAAACGAAAAATTCGAAGTAGGCATTAAAATCCATGGAGAAGATATAAAAACTTTGAGGTTCGCCGATGACATTGTAATTCTGTCAGAGACAGCAAAGGACTTGGAAGAGCAGTTGAACAGAATGGACAGTGTCATGAAAGGAGGGTATAAGGTGAACATCAACAAGAGCAAAACGAGGATAATGGAATGTAGTCGAACTAAGTCGGGTGATGCTGAGGGAATTAGATTAGGAAATGAGACACTTAAAGTAGTAAAAGAGTTTTGCTATTTGGGGAGCAAAATAACTGATGATGGTCGAAGTAGAGAGGATATCAAATGCAGACTGGCAATGGCAAGGAAAGTGTTTCTGAAGAAGAGAAATTTGTTAACATCAAGTATAGATTTAAGTGTCAGGAAGTCGCATCTAAAAGTATTTGCATTGAGTGTAGCCATGTATGGATGTGAAACATGGACGATAACTTGTTTGGGCAAGAAGAGAATAGAAGCTTTCGAAATGTAGTGCTACAGAAGAATGCTGAAAATTAGATGGGTAGGTCACATAACTAATGAGGAGGTACTGAATAGAATTGGGGAGAAGAGAAATTTGTGGCACAACTTGACTAGAAGAAGGGATCGGTTGGTAGGACATGTTTTGAGGCTTCAACGGATTACCAATTTAGTATTGGAGGGCAGCTTGGAGGGTAAAAATCGTAGAGGGAGACCAAGAGATGAATACACTAAACAGATTCAGAAGGATATAGGTTGCAGTTGGTACTGGGACATGAAGAAGCTTGCGCAGGATAGAGTAGCATGGAGAGCTGCATCAAACCAGTCTCAGGACTGAAGACCACAACAACAACAACAAATATACAGAGCATGTGTCGGAGTTCGAGTTTTTAGGCCCTCTGTTGTTTCTGAGCTATATTAACGACACAGGAGACAATCTGAGTAGCCCAATTAGATTGTTTGCAGATGATGCTGTCATTTACCGTTTTTTAAAGTCATCAGATGACCAAAACGAATTGAAAAATGATTTAGGTAAGATATCTGTATGGTTGGAAAAGTGGCAGTTGACCCTGAATAAAGAAAAGTGTGAAGTTATTCACACGAGTACTAAATGAATTCCGCTGAATTTAGATTACGCAATAAGTCACACAATTCGCAAGGCTGTAAATTCAACTAAATATTTAGAGATTACAACTAAAAAAACCTAAAGTGGAACGATCACATAGATAATGTTGTGGGTAGAGCAAACCAAAGGCTGCGAGTCATTGGCATAACTCTTAGAAAGTGCAACAGGTCTACTAAAGAGACTGCTTACACCACGCTTGTCCGCCCTATTGTGGAGTTTTGCTCTGCGGTGTGGGATCCGCATCAGATGGGACTGACGGATAACATCGGAAAAGTACAAAGAAGGGAAGCTCGTTTTGTACTATCGCGAAATAGGGGAGATAGTGTCAGAGATATGATACGTGAACTGGAGTGGCAATAATTAAAACAAAGGCGTTTTTGGTTGAGACAGGATCTTCTTTCAATCGTAAGTTTTCTCCTCCGATTGCCAAAATATTCTTGTTGACACCCACCTACATAGGGAGAAATAAGGGCTCACACTGAAAAATTGAAGTGCTTGTTTTTCCCCCACGCCGTTCGACACTGGAACGGTAGAGAGACAGCTCGAAGGTGGTTCATTTGAACCCTCTGCCAGTCACTTTATTGTGAACAGTAGAGTAATCACGTAGACGTAGATGTAGACGAGGTTCGGGTCCTCTCTTGGGCATGGGTGGGTGTGTTATCATTAGCGTAAGTTAGTTTAAGTTAAATCAAGTAGTTTGTAAGCCTAGGGACCGGTGACCTCAGCAGTTTGCTCCCATAGGAACTTACCACCATCAAGCGTACATACATACTTATGTTGATTCACTGTGGCTTCCAGAATGTCGAGACCGCCCAAGGAATGCCACAAAAACGTTCCCTATACAATAGCGCATGGAGGGTGTTTGATTTCAGACGTGTCATGCTTTACAAGACAACTGCCATCTGTCCGATGGAGCATAAAACGTGATTCATCTGAAAAGGCTACCTGTCGCCACTCAATAGGGTCCAGTTGCGGTATAGTTGCACAAATGTTAGCCTTCATCACCAATGTACAACGGATCAGGGTGGGCCGGTCGCTGTGGCTGAGCGGTTCTAGGCTCTTCCGTCCGGAACCACGCGACCGCTACGGTCGCAGGTTTGAATCCTGCCTCGGGCATGGGTGTGTGTGATGTCCTTAGGTTAGTTAGGTTTAAGTAGTGGTACGTCTAGGGGACTGATGACCTCAGGAGTTAAGTCCCATAGTGCTTAGAGCAGGGCCGGCCAAACGCTGCACAGTGTGCAGACGTGCGGAAGTGTTGCACATGTGCGCACGTGTGCGACAGCGAGCGACAGCGACATCTGTTATTAGACACGTGTCCTAAATGAACGGCGGCGGCTCCACTTCCCTGTTTATGTGGTACAAGCAAGAGCGCAACATATCCAGTCCCGTTTACCCCTGGTGACCGTAACCTTAACAGAGAACTACTGAGAAATGGCAGGTACTGTGAAAAAGCAGAGGGCGGGAGATCTATGTTCTCAGTCGTTTAAAAATGACTGGGAACTGCAATTCTTTTTTGTAGTCGTTGGTGAAAACTCACAGTGTTTGCTGTGCCGCCGAATAATAGGCGGCCAGCTTTTCAATAGAAAGACACTGCAATACATATCACAAAGGCGAGTGTCGTATACTCAACAGTGAAGAACGGCAATCAAAATGAAATGTCCTTAAGAAAATGGATGAGACACATCAACTCGATTTTACTGTAGTCAAAGTAACTGATACTTCTTGAACTCTTAGTTTAATGGTGTAACTGAGGGCACCGAGAATTAGTTATAGGAAACCTTGCATTAGTTTAATCATGAATAAGGTTCGTTGGAAGTCGCTAAGTGCTCTCTTTCTTAAATACTAGATCAAAAACATTACGCGTATTTACGTGCCGTCAGTCAAGCTGCCAAACCTAGAGTTGTTAACTGTATTACCTGTCTTACTGGGTTAAACTGTTAACATAAAAGTAGACGTCTCAATGAGTAGACTGTGACAGTATTTTAAATGTTTAATACGTGAAATACCTTCCCATGGTTGGCTTGCAAACTGTGGAAAGAGCACTAGAATGCGCCGGTACAGAGTATCGCAGCAAGTGGATAAAGCGACATCTCTGCGTAGAAACATGCACTACATGAACGCTGACGGCTGCGGCGTGCACGCTGTGACCCGGAAGTTGCACATGTGCAGGAGCACCGCACGCGTGCAGAATTTCTGGCCGGCCCTGGCTTAGAGCCATTTGGATCAGCTTAGGTGTATTATCCAGACGCCTGCTACAGAGTCCAATGTGCAGCAACGTTCGCTGTAGGTCGTTGACGAGCAGCTGTTGGTAGCCCCTCGGTTCATCGGGGCGATCACTTGCTCAAGAGATACATGTCTATTCGTCCGTACACATCTCCACAACCGTCGTTCGCCTTTGCGGTGCACCACAGTTACCTCTGCGCCTGTTTGGAATGGCGCCACTTTGCCATACACGATGTACTTTAACCGCGGCGGCACGCGAACAGTTCACAAATATACCCGTTTCAAAAAAGCTTCCACCCTGGGGCCCGAAAGCCAATTATATTCACTTTTGCACGTCAGGCTGGCTCTGAGCACTATGGGACTTAACATCGAAGGTCATCAGTCCCCTAGAACTTAGAACTACTTAAACCTAACTAACCTAAGGATATCACACTCATCCATGCCCGAGGCAGGATTCGAACCTGCGACCGTAGCGGTCGCGCGGTTCCAGACTGAAGTGCCTAGAACCGCTCGGCCATACCGGTCGGCTTGCACGTCAGAAAAGTCGATCCGTTTCCGCATAACGACAACGACTGCACCATTTCCCGCGTTCCCTTACACATTATATATATCTGCATTACTAGTGTTGCCGCCTGCAGTTCAGTGGTTATTGCACGTTGACTTGCACATAGGCGGTCGTCACGTCAATGTGACTGGACCGTGTACTTTTCGCTGTGAGTGTGTTTATAGCATTGTTGGCAGTGCGCCATGGAAGAAAGTTGGAGTCTGTTCAAAATACAAGGAAATTTTTGCAACGTATAATTTTATTTACTCGTCTACATCAGTATTATTCGCTTCGAAATGAAAACTTAGAATTATACAGTTCTGCCAGCTCGTCTACCGGTCCCCGAAAGACGTCTGAAACTCTGCATTTGGGATAGCTTTCAGCTCTCTGTAGTGCGTTTCTTATCTGAACTACGTTTGCAAAATTTTAACCCTTTAAGGCTTCCTTTTTTCTTTCAAAGCAGAAATGAGTTATATTTGGCCATATCAGGTCAATGGGAAAGCTGGGTTATCATTACTCCACTTGTTTTCGGCCAAAATTCACATACATCAACGAAGTGTGAGGAGTTGCATTGTTGTGGTGCAAGTGCGATGAATCGTTTCGCCACAACAGCGTCCGTCCTTTTTCGGATTTATTCAAGCAGATGGCGTTTAACTCGTAGATAGTATTGCTTATTGATCGTTACACATTGTGACGAGAGCTCCAGGTGTACTATGCTGTCAAAATCGAAGAATACAGTATAAGCTTCAAAACTGACAGTTCCCGAGAGGCTTTTTTAGCTGTTGGGGATCTATAACGCACTCGCTGGGACGATCGGGCCTTAGTTTCGGAGTCATTATCCGCTAACCGATGTTTCATCGTCTACAATGACACGTTTCACTAGCACTGCATCATTGTTGACATGATATAGCTGAGCAGCTGGCATTCGCTGCAGTTTCTGTTCCATATTCGAGCATTTTGGGATAAGTCGCGCTGTTCAAAACATCCGATAAAGCTTCGTAGACTGCGCCAGTTTATGTGCCGATATCAACGACTTCTCCGATTCCGAGCTGGCGATTGTTCATAATCATTTCTTTCTCTTTATCCCTAATTTAATCCATTGTCGATGTACTTGTTATCTTTTAACAACTTAACGATCCTCTTCGAAACCCTTATTACTTTTAGGAAAGCTTTTTCCTTATAGCACGCTCACCAAAGACAATATTTGGCTATTTTCAGATTGTACTGCACTTTATTCTGTTCTTGTAACAAAATTGAGTACAGATTCATCATCAGTGGGTTCTTTAAATATAAAACATGCAGAAATAGTACAATTATACAAACACCGTAACACTTTATTACATTTTTACTGTTTGTTTATTGAATATAGTTTTCTGTGGACACTTTCATGCTACCTTATTTATTGTACATTTTAGCATGTTTGCAAAAATTTTTGTCGCTTTTTGTGGAACATTTTCTGTGTTTTTTCTGTTGCCGTTTTGCTCGGCATACATTTACAGCTGTGTGAGCGGAAGTAAATAAGTAAACAAAAATAAAAAGTGTTTTGCATAAAAGCGGACTCACAATATATTCCTGTTTTTCTATGCAAACACGGACCAAATGGAAGAGTTCCAGCATAGTTATTGTAAGTGTAACTTTCTAGACAAGTCCGATAGATCAGAAATCAAGTGGAATCCGTGGCTGTGATACACGTTATGTAAATTGAAGGTGAATGGGGGTGGGATGAAAGGAAAGGAAAGGGACTGTTGCTGTCAGCTGATCTGGACTTCATGCGGCGCCGAATGAAAGTGTGTGCCAGGCAGGAATTCGAACCTGGGATCTCCCACTTACTAAGCAGTTCCTTTAACAACTGCACCTCACGGACTGCAGTTGCGCGGACTATCTTGGTACCACCTTCAGTGCGAATGTACAATCACGTTAGACATCCTGCGAAAATTTAAAAGTAGCGAGCATGGAGGACTTGGACGGGTATTGTGGATAGGTGGCGCTAGGTATGAATGTGGGACGGTCAGGGTCGTTCCGATACAATCTCCACAATTACTACGAACAATTTGTCGGGGTGGTGCAGCAGTTAACGCAACTGCCTAGTGGGGAGGAGATCCCAAGAGTTAAGACCTGTCTGGCACACACATTCTCTGGTACCGAGCGCCGCGAGATTCGAATCCGCGCCAGACGACATGGACCTCGATTACCACTAGAGGTCTCTGCAGCCACCGCGCCGTAAGCTGTGGCTGCACGTGCTCCTGGCCTGCATATAATGTGTGGGCGCCACGGGGGAGCACGTGGTCCCAACGGCCAATAGCGACCCTATCATATATTTTAGCACCTCCCTCTCGCTCACCGGGCCCTAGCCCCCCCCCCCCCCCCCCCGCGCTGCTGCAAGTCCCTCCAAATCCTTAAGCACCATGCACTCGGGCTCGCTTATCGCATCTGTCTCCCGTCCCCCACTCGGATCCTTTATGATCTGATTCCCTTCCCTCATCTCCTCCTGTTCGTAGAACGAATACGGAACCTATACATCTCCCAAAAACTTCTAGCTCCTTTCCTTGTCCCCTCCACCCCCCACCCCCCACTCCTACCCTTCTCATGGATTATGCCTTACCGTCTCTCCCCCCCTCCCTTTTCTTCCCCCCCCCCCCCCTTCTCCCTTCACCTGGTGGTAGGTCCCCTTTGGTGCATGATTTTTATCGTTTTTGTTGTGGTGTCAGTGTTACTCCAGTGCCGTGTGCAGTGCTGGGTTCCACCAGAACCAACAGTGTCGCCAGCGTCATTTGTTTGTATTCCCACTGGTGTTTCTTTATTTTTTGTGTCGACTCACAGTGTTCATTCTTCGCATGTGTGTATGGCTTTCGTCTATGTTATTTTTAAATCTACTGTTTATAATCATCTATTTTATTTTTTGCATCACTTTATACCATTCTCTGTTATGCTTTCTCTTCTCATGCGACGCCGTTGTTTTTGTAGCTCTCTTGGCTGAAGAGCAGCATATTGTACCGCTGCCAGCCTGCACCATTTTGGGGAGCGAAATAACAATAAAAATAAAGAAAGCTCAGTGACGCAGTCTGATATTCGCGGAGTCTCGCTTACAGACAGCGCGTTTACTTTGCTTGTTTCCGTGTACGAGTGGACGTTGTTGATTCGTGAGGTTTTCGCTTGTGAGCCCATTGCTTCTTCCGCTTTGCTGTTTGTAGGGTCTTGCTTGGTCGTCAGTCGTTGTTCGTGTCCGTGCTTTCCCGTTCGTCCGTTTTGTTTGTTCACGGGCCGCTCATGTTCGGTCCTACCGCACTTTCGTTCTCGGTAACCCCGCGACCAGAACGGATAATTTTAAGACATATTTATCAACACAAAAGCAAAAATGTCTCGTGAATCTGGCTAGTATAACTTGCAATATTACAAAACTCCTACGAATTTTTGAAAAAGTATTATAATGCCTACGAAAGTAGTAAATTTAACCTGCCTGAAAGGCAGAACGAACTAACATATGTTATTCCATTCTTATTTATTCGTGGAAGTACCTACCAGGCTTCTTGTATGTGATATAATGTGTTTGTATTAATTTAGTCTTAACAGGAAATGCTGCAGTTCCTTTTCAATTCTCAATTATTTCTTCGTGAATGCGTTGCAGTGTCATTTAATTCACGAACTTTAGTTATATTCATCCTTCGTTTAGGTTTCCCCTGTTTCCATATAGAAGACTAACGCTATGGAGGCATATAAATAAACTATTTGTAAAATTACAAGGAAAACTGAAAAACTGACGTAAGTAATTAGGAGTGCATTCTGTCAAAAGGCGACTTATTGTCACACTTCTTGGAGCGGTAATTTCCCTCAACGACCACAGCTGTAAGCGTTACGCCTGTATGTATCAGATATTAGCTTCACTCTGTTGAATGTGCCACAGGAATTGATCACACCCAACAACAACAGCTGAGCTAGAGGCCCAGCACACACTCCATAATAAGAGAAGGAAACAAAGAACGCCAGATGATGTGGGTTTCTGGAAATGCTGCAACAGGTATGACTGGGAATGGATGAGGGAAGAGTTATCCCCGCAATTGTCTTAAACGACTCAGCGAAACCACAGAAATACAAATTTTGACAGGAGGAAAGAAATCCGAACAACTGTCATCCCGAATCAGAGACCTCTCTGCGATCGGTTTGTTACTGGGACACAATATGCTCAATATGGGTAATGTGTACGGATTATGCTGTGTCACTGTTACTCTGTGTTTCAACAGCTGCAGTAGTTTCTTTAGTCACGAGTCGACTTTGCGATTCGGACGAGCCAGCAACGGACACAGACGTCACACTGATGCATAATTCCGACTTTGACTTGTGGCAATCGTGTATCACAATATCGAACGCCCATTCTGTGGCGATTTTCAGTAGGATTCACGCCTGCGGAAGGTAGAAAGGAAATCAAAGTTAGTGTCCTGATACTCATGATCGAAACAGAGGGTGTAACTGAGTTTAGCAACGCCAAAGCAGAAGCGCTGATTCGGTTTTAAAATGTTCCTTTACAAATGAAAATCCAGGGGCATTGTCCCAGTTTTATTCTCGCAACATTACAAAGAAGTGTGTACAGATATTAGTGCCAGTGACGTTGAATAACAGCTGATATCGTTACAACTTAAGAAAGTACTAGTGCATGATGGAATCCCTATCAGATTCCGTACTGAATTTGAAACTGAAATATACACTCTTTTAACTATAATCTACCGTAGACCTCGCGAACAAAAAACTGTGCCTAATAATTGGAAGAAAGCACAGATCTCACCTGTTCACGAGAAAGGCACAAGAAGTGATCTGAAAAACTACCGTCCGATATCCTTGACGTTCATTTGTTGTGAACTCTTATAACATATTCTGAGATAAACCTAATGGGTCTATAACTAGTAAGACCCCCAATGCCAATCAGCATGGATTCCGAAACATCGCTCATGATACAATCAACATGTCCCACATGACGTGTTGAAAGCCTTGATTAAGGAAGGTAGTGCAATATTTCGTGATTTCTGAAAAGTATTTGAGGTATACCACACCTACGCATCTTGCCAAAAGCACAATCATATGGCGTAACAACCAAAATCTAGTTCCTTGGTGCGGAGGACACAGAATTTTATCTGACAATTCTGAGCAGCTTCGTTTTGGAGCAGCAACAACCTCTTCAACAGCTCACAGCTTTGCTTCATCTTGACAGCCTCATCGGTGGATTTAGGCAGTATACTCCTGTGACGGTTCCCCCTTTAAGAGCATAATTAGTTGTGATCAAACCATAACAGTCCCAAAAAGCAACACCTTGTGGCCTCATGGTTGAATATTTGCCTTTTTCGACGGTGGTGAATCCAAGTTTCCATTGCTTCCTCGGCTCACTGTGGTATAGTCGACATTCGTCTGTGGAGACTAAGTGGCTAAAGAAGTCATCTGGACTGGTGCGACACAGTTAGAATGTTCCCTCTGCTGCCTCAGTTCAGGATGGTTGTGGAATATGAGGGAACAGTTATGGACATCAGCGGGTGGTGACTTGCTCAAAGTTTTGTTTGATATGCTGAAAACTGATCCCAAACAGATTTTTAATTTTTATACTATCAGTTTGATTGTGATACATAATGCTAAATTGTTATTAATTTCTGTTGTCCAGTCTAACTTTGAAAATTAAAAACATTTATAGCTTTCGTAAATTTATGTCACATACTGAGGTATCCAGTCTCCTCGTTCTGTACAAAATAGAAGGTTCTAAGTTAATGCAATCGACAAATAAGTCGTATTACACGTCATGTTTTAGCTATCGAAAAGTTATCATAGAATCATGCTGAAAATTGCTGTGAGCTCGTTTCCTCATTACAGCTATTATGGCGTATTCGATTTTTGTCATGTTTTTATATCCATCTTTCGTTGACTGTAGTCGCTATTCTACGTTCATCAGCTACTTCACCCACGCCCCTGTGAACCGGACGGAGACGTTACCTCGGCCACTGCACTGAGCACTGACGATTAATGTTTCCTCCACCAGCTCTGGCTCCCAGAATCGATTGTCCATCACGTGAGTAGTCCTGTTAAGAGAACATAGGTGTATTACAAGTGGTGTACTGTTTTGTAATGCAGCCAGTTTTTATAAAACACACTAAAAAGAGATTACATGTTGTTACCAGCCATGCTCCCATAGTTTGTAGTTAGAGCTGGTGTAATTACACTGAATCGCCAAAGACACGCATATTCAAATAGAGAGATATGTAAACAGGCGCTGCAGTCGGCAACGCCTGTGTAAGACGCAAGTGTCTGGCGCAGCTGTTAGATCAGTTACTGCTGGTACAATGGCAGGTCATCAAGAGTTAAGTGTGTTATAGTCGGCGCACGATCGATAGGACACAGCATCTCAGAGGTAGCGATGAAGTGGGGATTTTCTGGTACGACCATTTCACGAGTGTACCGTGAATATCAGGAATCCACTAAAACATCAAATCTCCGATACTGGTGCGGCCGGAAAGAGATCCTCCAAGAACGGGACCAACGACGACTGAAGAGAATTGTTCAGCATGACAGAAGTGCAAACCTTCCGCTAATTCCTGCAGATTTCAATGGTGGGCCATCAACAAGTGTCAGCATGCGAACCATTCAACGGAACATCATCGATATTGGCTGTCGGAGCCGAAAGCCCACTCGTGTGTCCTTGATGACAGCACAACACGAAGCTTTACGTATCGCCTGGTCCCATCAACGCCTGATCAGACAAGTCTCGTTTCAAATTGTATCCAGTGAATGGATGTGTACGGGTATGGGGAAAACCACATGAATCCATGGATCCTGCATGTCAGCAGGGGACTGTTAAAGCTGGTGGAGGCTTTGTGATGGTGTGGGGCCTCTGCAGTCGGAGTGATATGGGACCACTGATACGTCTAGATACGACTCTGACAGGTGACACGTACGTAAGCATACTGTCTGATCACCTGCATCCATTCACGTCCGTTGTGCATTCCGACGGACTTGGGCAATTCCAGCAGGACACCACACACGTCCAGAATTGTTACAGATTGGCTCCAGGAACACCGTTTTGAGTTTAAACTCTTTCGATGGCCACCAAACTCCCGAGACGTGAACATTATTGAGCATATCTGTTATGCCTTGCAACGTGCTGTTCAGAAGAGATTTCCACCGTCTCGTACTCTTATGGATTTATGGATAACGCTGAGGGCTTTATGGTGTCAATTCCCTCCAACACAAATTCAGACATTAGTCGAGTCCATTCCACGTCGTGTTGCGGCACTTCTGCGTGCTCGCGGGGACTCTACACGATATTAGGCAGGTTTACCAGTTTCTTTGACTCTTCAGTGTATACTGCATGCATGAAAACACTTTAAGCTCTGTGTCACTTATCTACAAAATTAAACAGATGAAAGAGTATCAAAACGCAGAGGCGTTATTTTCAGCGTTGCGTACCTCAATCGGTGAAAACGGAGCCGTTATAGTATCACTTTGGTATCCGTCTGCTAAATGTAGAAATATTTTTCAAATACTAAGGTCTGTGTTGCCTTGGCGTTGTAAAACATTGAAGATCCCGTGTCAATGGAATCAAGAGGTACTGCTATTTATTTTACATAACCTGATACTAGTAAACTTTATCATCAACGCTTATAGAAGGACTAATTAAGTTTATACAGAATCCTTAGAGAGCAAGTCCAGATCGCACTTGTCTGTTTTTATTTATCTGTACACAGTTGTTAATTGCAAAACTAAATTTTTCTGCGGAGATCATATGTACATATGAGTGTGGATGTTATCAAACGCATATAGCTCTTAAATTCCTGTTTGTTTAGGAAAAAAGCTTTTGAAATTGCTGAGGAAACTGGGAGAGTTAAACTCTGTTTATTTGTTAGTATGTTTCCAGAAAGCTTTTGTCTGTCACAGTATTTCTAGATCTAACAGATAAAGTTGTCTTCCATTATCCCCTGCGTGCAGTACAGTTAGTCCGTTGTGGATGTCTGTTCGTTTTTAAATATTTATCTATTGTGGGTTAGTGCAGCCACGGTGGCAACACCGAAAATTAATGGACTGAGATGCCTTTGTGTGGATAATGCAACCTGGTTTGTCGTTTGGCTATGTCATGACAGACTAATGTTCAGGTGTCCCCCTGAGTGGACATCTCTCTCTCTCTCTCTCTCTCTCTCTCTCTCTCTCTCTCTCTCTCTCTCCCCCCCTGTGTGTGTGTGTGTGTGTGTGTGTGTGTGTGTGTGTGTGTGTGCGTGCGTGCGTGTGTGTAGTGATAACCATCACGACTGAACGCTCGACTGTAACCTACTATCCTTTTAAAACAGTCTCTTTCTCTCTCATCCCCTATTCTGACACCTGATACCGTGACGGCTGCTTTATTCCATAATACATTAAAAGGCATAGTTAACAGCGTCGCGTTTACGTGACAGCGCTGTCACATCGTAGAGACGGATGCGCCCGGAGCTGACACGGTCTGCCGTTCTTCCGCCGCCTTCCCCGCTGCCGGCGGCAGTATTAGCAGCATGGGGCGTGCTGCCTGCAGCTACTGCGTTAATTGCGTGAATCAAGTAACAGCCGTCGGCGGCGTCACGAACGACCGGCCTGGGACGAGCAGCGAGCGCAGCGCGGGCTGCCGACTTTCAGGGGCGCGCACCGCGGTTTGCCGCGCAAAGGGAATACGAGAGCAGCGCGCTGGGTCAGCGATTCTCCAGTCCATGCACCGCCTGACCAGCTACACGTCTCTTGTACCCTTGTCGTTGATTTTCCAGCTGTGGGACGTTTTGAGTACAGTGTGTGTTGCAAGTGTCAAGGAATTTCACAACACGCCTCAAGTGCTCTGTGATAACTTTTAATGTATCTTTTCCTGGCCTTGCCGAAGGCCGGTGCTGGCCGCTATTGTGAATACTAGCGCATGTTCTCCGGTGTCTGGCTAACGAGGACTTTTTTGCAGCATGGACAAAATAAAACCTTCACTCAACCCACCTAAATGGAGGTGGTTTGGTCCGATCCTGACGTTTTCAAAGAATTGTACCGGGTGATCAAAAGGTCAGTATAAAATTGAAAACAATAAATCACGGAATAATGTAGATAGAGAGGTACAAATTGAAAGACATGCTTGGAATGACGTGGGGTTTTATTAGAACCAAAAAATACAAAAGTTAAAAAATGGCGCTTCATCTGATCAGAATAGCAATAATTAGCATAACAAAGTAAGACAAAGCAAAAATGATGTTCTTTACAGGAAATTCTCAACATGTCCATCATCATTCCTCAACAATAGCTGTAGTCGAGGAATAATGTGAACAGCACTGGAAAGCATGTCTGGAGTTATGGTGATGCATTGGCGTCGGATGTTGTCTTTCAGCATCGCTAGAGATGTCAGTCGATCACGATACACTTCCGACTTCAGGTCGGAGGTCTGGGCTGAGCATACGTAGATCACCAAACGAAGCGCGCAAGAGATCTTTCACGCATCTAGATATATGGGGTGGAGCACCATCCTGCATAAACATTGTACGTTCCAGCAGGTGTTTATCAGCCAGGCTGGGGATGATGCGATTCTGTAACATATCGGCGTACCTCTAACCCGTCATGGTAGCAGTTTTGCTGTCAGCGCCATCTGTCGGACATTTTGTGAACTTTTTTTGGTTCTAATAAAACCCCATGTCATTCTAAGCATGTGTGTCAATTTTTACCTCCCTATCTACATTATTCCGTGGTTTATTAAGTTCTCAAATTTATACAGACTTTTTGACCACCCAGCACTTTCTACGATGGTTGCTGTTTTTTTAATCTTTTCATGACCAGACTACGCAAAACTTAAATGTTTAATATCTGGGGTGACTATTACCAAATCAAGAGGAAAGATCAGTGTTCTGTGATACGTATATTTATTTTAATTTACGCAGGAGGTCGGAATCCCAGCAGAATGTGTTCATCATATCTGTTCGGTTTCTATACTTATTCCGGTCGGGAGAGCTGTGTGTTGACCACATGCCCCTCCATATGCGCATCCAGTGACTCCTCTGGGCTGAGGATGACACGGTGGCCGGTCGGTACCGTTGGGTCATCCTGGCCTGTTCGGGAGGAATTTTTTGTTTTAGTTTACTTGTTGCATAATTAATCAGCTTAAAGTAACTGACACAATGGGAAAGGAAATTAAATGTCGTTTCCCATTACACAGTTCTGTAGTTTATGACGACGAAATGAACAACACAGTGGTAAGACAACCTGTTGTTTTCTGCCCTCTGTGGGTGGAAATATTGGACTATCACAGCCAAAGAGTTTCCTGTGCTGCCGAAGAAGTACATGTGCGGCTGGTCCCGACGGTTTGGTAGCAAGCAGCACAGTTTCCAGGAAATGGCCAATTGCGGTTCCTACATTCTGGTTTGAGACTGATTGGCCAAAATGTCTGCACACTAAAATTACTTGGTGTAGTGGTTAATCTGGAAGTCTGCCCCGGGTTCCCGGGTTCGATTCCCGGCGGGGTCTGGGATTTTCTCTGCCTCGTGATGGCTGGGTGTTGTGTGCTGTCCTTAGGTTAGTTAGGTTTAAGTAGTTCTAAGTTCTAGGGGACTGATGACCAAAGATATTAAGTCCCATAGTGCTCAGAGCCATTTTGGAAGTCTGCAGGCTGTCCTCGCAAGTATAGGACGGATGTCGTGAACCCTGTGGGAAGGAGCTGTTTTAAAATGTTGATAGTATGAAATCGGAAGTGCGTGATGCTCAGTGGTAACTACACACTGGTGTGCAGAACTTAAGGACAAAAGTAGCTTCCGCATGCTGTGTGACTGTCTCATAGCTCTATGAAACTTGCACCGTATATAGAAAGAACGGCTACTGTACAACAGAGAACAAACTAAGGGAAATACGCAGTGAAACGAACAACAATGATACTTTTATTCATAGGCAGTCTTACACCGAAGTGACCGCCAATTACGATACTTCCCTGGACATTACAAATGGCGCAACAGGGTTCTTAATAGAGTGTGCAGCGTGCTCCCATGCTGTCCACGAGGGTGGTAAGGCGTTGTTGTGGTAGGTCGTCCATTCCTCTGCCAGCACGGTAAACAATTGCTGGTCGATCGCTGGTTCACGTGGACGTTCTGCAACACGTTTCTGCAACGCATCCTATACGTCCTCGATAGTACTTAACTCGTAGAAAAGGGCCGACTATTCAATCCGCCGAATGCCCTCTCCCCAAGAGTTCCTCCACCTACTCTGTTCGATACTGTCGCGCATTGTCTTTCATAAAAATGAAGAGAGGGCCGAATTCAACCCTCAAAAGATGCACGTG
The DNA here is from genome assembly GCF_021461395.2 of Schistocerca americana. Lineage (NCBI taxonomy): Eukaryota > Metazoa > Arthropoda > Insecta > Orthoptera > Acrididae > Schistocerca > Schistocerca americana. The sequence goes on from NC_060121.1 coordinate 898,145,113, forward strand.
CCAAAGGCGTATAGTGTCATATCTCTGATTGGCGAGTGTACCGGTGTGCATGCAAGATTGTGTTCTCCACTCTATAACACCTGGACTACCAAAACAATATGTTCATTAAGGCTGCATATACCCTCAAATGACGGTTAGTGGGAACACGTAATGCACCTGTGGACATTGTGAATCGTATGCGCAATTAATACAGTTAAAGGGCTGAATGGACCAACTGCAGGAATGTAAATACAGTACCCAACAGTTACTGTTTTTCCGTATGCATTATCCATTTTCGAATAAGACTGCAGTGATGGCAGGCAACGCAAAATCGTTTAACAGACAGTCATAAGTGGTTAAACAGAAACAAATAATGTATTGATACTTCCTGGCAGATTAAAACTGTGTGCCGGACGGAGACTCGAACTCGGGACCTTTGCTTATCGCCGGTAGTGCTGTACCATCTGAGTTCTCCAAGCACCCGTCCCCACAGCTTTAATTCCACCAGTCCCTTGTCTCCTATCTCCCAAACTCCACAGAAGCTCTCCTGCAGACCTTGCAGAACTAGCACACTTGGAAGAAAGTATATTGCGGAGATATGGCTTAGCCACAGCCTGAGAGATGTTTCCAGAAGGAAATTCTCACTCTGCACCGGAGTGTGCACTTATGTGAAACATCCTGTATACCTGACCGAGACTCGAACTCGAGTGAGTCTCAGTCCGGCACACAGTTTTAATCTGCCATGAAAGTTTCACGTCAGCGCCGACTCCGCTACAGTGTGAGAATTTCATTCTGAGACTAACGTATTTCTATCACAAACTAAAATTAAGAAAAATATGCCCATTCTAGTATTGATAATCAGAACAGTCTTTTCCTCTAAGAGTTATAAATAACAGATTTGTGAAGGATATTTAGTTACACTGTCCTAGCAAAAAGTGAAGCACTCAGAAGGAGAGAAGGATACACAATGAAACATCAAAGGTTGAGAGAGTTTGTGATATTTTAATGATTATAAAATCAAGTCAAATTTGTAAAGAAATTCGCAGTATGAGCCCACTTATCAGTATGAAATGTCACCGCCTTTGGCCTGGATGCAGCTACTGACTCGGTTGGGAAGGGTGTCATAAAGCTGATGTATTCTGTCCTGAGGCACGCTGGCTCACAACTGTCGTAACCGAACCTTAATTTTCTGGATACTATCACTGGTCACACAAATGTCATGTCGGGGACAGAATAAGGGATCTTCCTGGCTACAAGAGTATCTCATTAAGCAGACAGTGCAAATGTTGACGAGCATTGACCTTTTAAGAGATGACATCACTACACTGTCACATGAGAGGTAACACATGAGGATAGAAGATGTCCCAGAGTTATTAATGTGCAGTCAGAGTTCCCTCGATCGCTACCAGGCGTTATCTGAAGTCATATCATGGCTATTCAGACATTGATGCCAAAAGTGACACCGTTGCGCTTCATCATAACACCGGAAGAAGAAGACCTCTGCCCAGGTTGTCATCACACACATCCAGGGTATAGCATAACCACGACTCAGCTGAACACATGCGACGCCATTCGTTAGCATGCCATGCTGACTGGTCACAACACCACTCCAACACAACCGTCTGTGTTGTGGGATTAATGGTAGCCTATGCATGGGACGGTAATTGTCTAGTCCGGTTGCTGCTGGTCTGCGTTCAATGGTATGGAATGATACAGACTGCTGCAGGGAATGTACTACATGTTCCCGGAAGGCAGACGCAGATGTGAAGGCGTTACTGTGTGCTTATTGCCCAAATTGTGATGATCGACTGGAATCTTGAGAACGAGACTGGCTCTCCTCGCATTTCAATGCAGTCCAAAGTAGGGCCACTGTCACATCTGAACAACCCACAATTCAGGATTTTTACGATTCGACCAGATTACCAACTGCAGACACTCAGTGCACCCCTGCAGGCGTTGCACGTGCCATTGAGAATTATAGTTCTAATCATTTACTTACTGCCAATGATACGTAGTTACATTGACATCCGGCTATGTTTTCTGGGTGCTTCACTTTTCTGTCTGGCTATGTACATGTCGTTAGCAGGCTGTGTATGGGGGTTGTTTGTATTAAGCCATTGCTTAAATTTGCCCAGCTGAGGTGAAAACATAAAATCATATTTATGGCGCACCTTGTAGGTAACTGCCAACGGCGTTGCCGCAGTGGTAACACCGGTTCCCGTCAGTTCACCGAAGTTAAGCGCTGTCGGGCTGGGCTAACACTTGGATGGTGGATGGGTGACCATGCTGTTGGCAAGCGGGGTGCATTCAGCCCTTGCGAGGCAAACTGAGGAGCTAGTTGACTGCGAAGTAGCGGCTCCGGTCTCGTAAACTGACGTAAGGCCGGGAGAGCAGTGTGCTGACCACATGCCCCTTCATATCCGCATCCAGTGACCTGTGGGCTGAGGATGACATGGCGGCCGATCAGTACCGTTGGACCTTCCAAGGCGTGTTCGGACGGAGTCTTTTAGGTAACTGCAGCTCTGCGAAACTGTCCAATCATTTAATTATGTGATTTCATCTTTTCTACTCAAAACGTAAGTCTTGGTTGGTCTTCCAGTAGAAGATGTATTGTATCACATCAAGCGTAACAGCAAAGTTTAATGCTGTAGGAGTATATCTAGTCTGTTGTCTTTCTTGGCATTACGAAAATTTCATTGTGGGTGTACGCCAATCATATATTAGCTAGCTCGGGTTTAGAGTTGTGATGTAAATGGCGAGGTGTGGCGCCCTGAAAATATTCTAAGTTCAGAGTTGGCGGCCACCACTCGGACCGCTCGGTAAGCCGTGGCTCATTAGCAACCACGTGATACCGCGCAACAACCGGACCACTTGGTCCAACCGCGTGGCTGGCAATGGCATGCTGATGCTGTATCGATGAAGGAGACATCCAGGGAGTGCCAAAGATGGCGGACTTTGTGAAACATTAATGGCGGACGTTTCACAGTTCATATAGAAATTAATAGTAAACAAAGGAATCATGATACCTCAAAAAGAAACACGTACATTACCATTATTTGCACAATGATTCTGATGGTGTAATCTGATTATCAATATCTTTATTAGTTTAAAGTTTAGTATCTGACTGTAAATTATACAAATAACACCGAACAACGAATTTCTAAAATCCAAACGGTTCATCCCAGTTTGTCGATCGACGTGTCTTTAAAAAGCTATTAATGTAAACCTAAATTGTTATGAATTACATGCATGTGAATTGAATAGTACATGACTTACTGGAGGTCAAAGTGACCGATCTCTATTAATCATGTCAGGCCACAAGTATTCCAAATGGTTCAAATGGCTCTAAGCACTATGGGGCTTAACATCTGAGATCATCAGTCCCCTAGACTTAGAACTAACTAACCGAAGGACATCACACAGATCTATGCCCGAGGCAGGATTCAAACCTGCGACCGTAGCAGCAGCGCGGTTCCGGACGGAAGAGCCTAGAACCGCTCGGACACAGCGGCCGGCCATATAAGTACACCACAGTGACACAAAAAAACGGTATCAGCATGCTTATTAATATATGTATTCGTCTATGTCTTTGTTTATATCCGATATATACTATTCACGAAGAAATTGTCAAATATTTACTGTGTTTTAGGAAGCGCAAAGACATTAGGCTACTGGCTTACTTCTGTTCTATTCCTTTGACATATGTTTATTTAATTTGTTATGTATTTAATCATGTGTGTTAGAGCGTGTTTACGGTCCAGCCGTAGGAATGTTTATTTAATTTGAAGTTATTTAAATGTAAATCCAATATTTCGAATGTGTTTCATTATGCCTGTGAGCGTGCATTGGCTTGAAGACAGGGCAGGAGCTCTCTAGCCAATCACAGAAATCGTTCCAAAAAGGACATGTGGAGAGACTGTACGGAATTGGGGGAAGAGCATCGTTTCGAGAGAGGACGGGGGAGTTCTGGACGGTGTGGGAGAGGACACGAGAGAGTCCTGGACAATACGGCTCGACAGACGCACGGTCGCAGGAGAGACTTGGAGAGCGTGGTCCCGAGAGAGAAAAATATTTCGTAATGCCGACTTGTGTACTTATATATCCGTGGCTTCTGCAGTGAAGACGTAGTACGCATTTGGAAGTGGATATCTCGCGAGCTATGTTCTTGTTCATAACTAATTACGTGAAGTAGGAATCCATTGAATCCCTGTTATTCTCATATTTTATTTAATTGCTGGACCATCTGTAACCACCTCCCCCTCACTTATCGACCTTAATGACAGTGAAAAATTAAACCGCGTGTACCTAATGGAAATTTGGGAAAAGCAATCGTCACCGAAGATAATTTGTCGGTAAAGAGGGAGGAAAGGGTTACATCTAAATGAAAGGAAAAATGCAAATGAAACTGGTGGAAATTAATTTTGAAAAGGGGTAAAGTTAATAAAGAAAGTAAATGTGCGGCCGTTACGTTAACAATTAACTAGCGGTAATTAGATATTTGAGATTTGGGGGAAATCACGGTCGCCAGTCCTAAGGACAATTACTATAGTAACTGAAAAAGAAAGGTTATTACACATATAATTAGCACTAGGAGCGTGGCAACTGAAGGTTGACACGTGTAGTGTGAAAACTGAAAGTTTGTCAGAAGTAATAAATTTCGCTACACTCTGACTTAATTTAGCAAAAGAATTAATAAAACCGGAAAATCGAAAGTTAATTTAGTGACTAAAGTTAAAAGTGAGCTTTCTTTCTGAAGCACATCGAAATTCAGTAAGATACGGTTAGTCTTGGACTACCTCAACAATCATTTCAAAAGCTACTTGAATCTACGCAATTTAGAAATAAGAGATTTAACTTTGAACTTTAATTAAATGATTCTGAACAATCAACAATAGTAAAATTTAGTACGTACCAAGCTGAGCTGCAGTCACAGATAAGCTAAAATACGGTAACAAAACTCGGACTCTTAATTTGTGCTTGTGTAATCTAAATATTGTAGCCAGCTATGAATACCTTAACTGAACTTTGAAATTAAAGCAGTGAAATCGAATGATGCTGGCGTTTGAATTTCAACGACACTCGGGTTCATTCCGGAAAAGGAAGGGACCCTGCTTGGTAATGCAATTGGGACAATGAGCAACAAAGGTTCATGCTACGTTGCTGTAATTTAGTTATGAAAATGGAACAGTTTGAAAAGCTGATGTCTGCCATACAGTTCTAAAACTTTACGTGCTTCCAGTCTTCCTTGTTGGTTGTTGAAGGTTTGAAGCCGTCGATCGAGGAGGTGGTGACAGTCACTCATTGTCGGCCGTCGCTGTTGCAGAAGCTGGATGTTGGCGCGCCTTCTTCTCGACACGGTCTCCAGCCGAAACGTTCTCTTGATGTGTGCCAGCTAACGCTTCCCGTCCGCGACACCATGTCAGAGGCTAACATAGCAAGTCGAGCGCAATTACATGCTGCCAAACCCAGAAAGCGCGGCAACTCGCGGGAGCGTCACACAACACACCTGATCCACTGCACTACTCCAGCCAGACTCTTTATGCTCAGCCCGCGCTCCACGCGGCAGAGTTAACACTGCCAAAGATCCTAAACACTTTCGTTCTCCACACGACCTATCGATGTATTCGTTCGATAGTATAGTTTTCCCTAGGCCAGACCCAGCGTATAAATACAAATAATATTCACAAAACAACCAATTATACATCGACATAAATGCATATATATACAAACAGTAAAACAATTACAATATACAAAGACACAGAAATGTTATATCTTCAGGTAACAAAATAAGGAAAAAAATCATAGTACAATAGATGGAAATAGGAGGATATGCATTCCCGGCGTTACACATCGACACCAATTAGTGTTTTACAGTAATATAAGGCATTCTTAAAGGTACTTCTGCTATCGTACTCATCATTTAAAATGGTTAAAATAGTACGTGTAGAATTTATTTAATTGCAATCTTTCATTTATAAATGTATATGTTACGTTCAAAATTCGCAACTGCCAAGTGAAAGGAACCTTCGACCTTTCGATTCTTGTTGTATACTATAGACTCAGCAGTATTTGGCTTGTACTGCGGCAACTACGTATCCCAGCCCCTAGTCAACGAAACTAGCCAGAACTATTAATATTTCAACTCTGAAGAAAATGTGTGTGAAATCTTATGGGACTTAACTGCTAAGGTCATCAGTCCCTAAGGTTACACACTACTTAACCTAAATTATCCTAAGCACAAACACACACACCCATGCCACAGGCAGGACTCAACTCTGAGGGTACGTAGTTGATGGCGACCACCACACTCATCACATTTTTTAATTTGAATGCCCGCAGAGTACTGCTAGTTGAGCTATAAGATAGTTACTTTTGTTTTTACTCTTTTAATAATGTCCTCCTTGCTCCATCCAAGGAATCTACAAACTCAACAAAAGATTTTAACTTCAAATTCACTTGATATTCACTCTGATTTTACCGGTATCTCCTTTCAGAACATGAAGAACTCAGTTCTGTAGCGTGGCAATAAATATGGGCTTGAAGTCCAATACGATGTATATTTGATGTAATTATAAATTTTAAAGCTGCTATCACGTCGCTGGAGAGAATGGGTTTAGTCACTTGATGTTCAGCAACGCGTTTCGAGCAAACTCATCTGCAGCATATCTAAAGAAGTAAGGTGCTTCATACATCCAGCATCGAGTCACGTGTGAGCCACCAGTTTCGTATTACAACTGACATGGTGACTCGCACATGAACGCATACCGGGTGTATGAGGAATCTTACCTCCTTTAATATTCAACAAAATGTTTAAAGTTTATAATTTCAAAATGGTTGCCGACCTTTGTCGTGACGACACGTCCTTATTTTTATATATATATATATATATATATATATATATATATATATATATATATATATAGTGACAGTTATTGAAACAACGTAAATTACTTACAAAGTACGGCGTGCACACACTTTATTCATCATGTAAACGTCACTACAGATATTCGAATTTAGGTTATGACGTGTTCGATATGCCTGCCATCATTGGCGATGATGTGACGCAGACGAATAGCGAAATTCAGCACGACCCGCTGAAGTGTCGGAACAACGATGTTTTCGAGGATGTGAATGGCTGTTTTCAGGTCAGCAGTGGTTTTGGGGTTATTGCTGTACACCTTGTCTTTAATTCAGCCCCACAAAAAGAAGTGGCACGTTTTCGGATCCGGAGAATACGGTGGCCAATAGAGGCTCATGCCAGTGGCCTCCGGGTACCCCAGAGCCAGAATGTGGCCCAGAAAGTGGTCCTCCAGTACAAACACTCTCCTGCTTCGATGGGGTCGAGATCCGACTTGCATGAACCACATCTTCTCGAAATCAGAGAAGAGTCACTTTGGATAACGGGGATGAAGTCATCATCCAACACCTCCACTTACCGTTTGGTAGTCACCGTTCCATCAAGGAATATCGCACCGATTATTCCGCGACTGAACATTACACAACACAGTCACCCGTTGAGTATGAAGAGACTTCTCGATCGCGAAATCCCCCAAATGCGACAATTTTGGTTATTGACGAATCCGTCCAAATGAACGTGGGCTTCGTTGCTAAATCAAACCATGTGCATGTGCATATTAATTCCCATCATTCCCCGCGGCCAACTCTGCAGTTTGAACGCCCTGACGCACACCGTTCAGAAGTTAAAACAGTTTTATTTTATACAGTTCAATAATTGTCACCATGTATATATATGATGTAAAGCCGACAGCCTGCTTAGCTGTAGGTATTAAGAAGGTAGACCAGTGGTTTACAAAATCACTATCATTTTACCAGTGCAACTGTCTGCCTGATAATCCGCGCCTCTATATTGCTGTAAAGAGATATCAGCCTGCGCATTTGTACTGAGTTGATTTAGTGCCAGTCAGTGAAAGAACACAAAATTAGTAAAAAAAATGTACCATACGTCAAATAATTGAGTTATATTTCCAATTGAATGTTAACGTATGACATTCTACCTCATTTTAAGACGCTTGAATCTAAAATTGTACTGTGTTTTAAGTTTCGAAAATGATAAAGTAGAAGAGAAAAATTACATAACTTCAAGTCACTATGAACAATAATAATTTTGAATGTGCGAGTTAACAAAAAACGTAATGTTTTGCCTAACGTAGAGGGAAACAAGTAAAGGGTTGTAAGCGTATTGTCATATCGCTGGCTTAGTTGTGGAGTATCTTTGCGGGCAGCCGCGTCTGTAGTGAGTCGAGCGCGGGACACGGAACTGTTACGTTGTGTAGTGTGTGGCTCTGCATGTGAGAGGCTTTTTTTAGTATTGAAGTTGAAGTGTTGCTAAAAGTGCTGTTACAGTAAAGTGATTAAATATGGAAGTGATTCAGACGAAAGTATGTCAAGAAGTAATGAAAAAATGAGCAGTGACGTCGATAACGTATTTATGTATCCTCTCGTTGCGTGTCGCACAGCATCGATCATCCACACCGTGTTCGGTCTCCCAGAATGAACCAATGTGAATCAGTAAAAATTAGTTACCATAAAAGAGTGCAGTCAAATACCAGTGTGTTGTAGCGAGCGTGAGAACGTGCGTTCGGTCATCGCGTTTCCGCATTTATCAACAATCAGCCGCGCCGCGACGGTTACGCGCACGATCGTACAAGTGAGAACTGAAAAATTAACTTTACGAACAGTGTTATATCATTACTAGTGTCAAGGAGGACTATTACCAGACATCTGTATGTGTGGCGAGCGCAAGAACTTTCGTTCGATCTTTCGGCTTCAACATCATCAACAATCACCCGCGTCTTTTTTTTTGTGGTTTTAGGGCGCACAACTTCAACGGTCATTAGCGCCCAGACTACGTTAGGAATGCACCGCGAGTCACAATTTTAAAACAGCAACGAAACGGAAAACACGATAAAAGACAGACTGACAGGCATAGGATGAAAAAAAAAACGCATAATCAAATGTCCTTAGAGAGGGTTGTCAAGTTGATAAAATGAAGAACGCGAGCAGCTGCTCGTGGGTCATCCGCTAAAATGGCATCTAGAGTACATGGCAGGCCAAGATCAAGACGCAGTGTGTTAAAAGCCGGACAGGACGTTAAAATGTGGCAGACCGTCAGCAATTGCCCACATGGGCAGAACGGCGCCGGCGCAGCCGTCAGCACATGTCGATGGCTGAACCGTCAGTGTCCAATTCGTAACCGGGCCAAAACTACCTCCTCCCGCCGAGAAGGGCGTGAGGAGGACGTCCAAGCCGCGGGAAGAGGTTTCAAGGCCCGAAGCTTGTTGTCTGTAAGTGCAGCCCAATCGGCATGCCACAGCGATAAATGCGCCGACAAATGACCCTGCTACAATCTGACAAAGGGACACAACAAGAAGCTATCCGAGGCTGGCGGACCGCAGCCTTGGCCGCGGCATCTGTAGCTTCGTTCCCAGGGATACCGACATGGCCAGGAACCCACATAAAGCTAACCGGAGAACCGACGTCCACCAGCTGCTGTAGAGAGCGTTGGCTCCGGTGCACGAAAGGGTGAACCGGGTACGGATCACTGAGGCTCTGGATGGCGCTCAGGGAATCGGAGCAGATGACATAAGCAGAATGTCGGTGGCGGCAGATGTAAAGAACAGCCTGGTAGAGGGCAAAGAGCTCAGCTGTGAAGACCGAACAATGGCCATGGAGCCGGTATTTGAAACTTTGTGCCCCGATAATAAAAGAACACCCGACCCCGTCATTGGTCTTAGAGCCATCTGTATAAATGAAGGTCATATTAATGAACTTCGAACAAAGTTCGCCAAAACGGGAGTGGCAGACCTAACCGGGGGTAACCTCCTTTGGGAGCGAGTTGAGGTCAAGGTGAACGCGAACCTGAGCCTGGAGCCAAGGTGGCGTGTGGCTCTCGCCCACTCGAAAGGTTGCAGGGAGTGAAAAATTAAGGTGTTGAAGGAGGCGACGAAAGCGAACTCCAGGGGGTAGCAGGGCAGAGACATACAACCCGTATTGACGGTCGAGAGAGTCGTCAAAAAAGGAACGATAAGACGGGTGGTCGGGCATTGCCAGTAGCCGACAGGCATACCGACAAAGCAGTATATCGCGCCGGTAGGTGAGTGGCAATTCACCAGCGTCAGCATGAAGACTCTCGACGGGACTAGTATAAAACGGTCCGATCGCAAGTCGTAAACCCCGATGTTGTATGGAGTTGAGGCGGCGTAAGATGGATGGCCGTGCAGAGGAGTATACGAAGCTCCCATAATCCAGCTTGGAGCGGACGATCGACCGATAAAGGCGAAGTAGGACGGTTCGATCCGCTCCCCACGACATACCACTGAGAACACGGAGGACATTTAGAGAACGGGTACAACGGGCAGCCAAATATGACGCATGTGGAGACCAGCTAAGTTTCCTGTCAAATGTAAGACCTAAAAATTTTGTTGTCTCCACGAATGGGAGAACAACGGGACCGAGTCGTAAGGACGGTGGGAGAAACTCTTTGTAGCGCCAGAAGTTAATACAGACCGTCTTCTCGGCAGAAAAACGGAAGCCATTGGCGACACTCCAGGAGTAAAGACGGCCAAGAGAACGCTGAAGACAGCGTTCCAGGAAACATGTACGCTGCGGGCTGCAATAGATGGTAAAATCGTCCACGAAAAGGGAGCCTGATACATCAGCTGGGAGGCAATCCATTATTGGATTGATCGCTATGGCGAAGAGAGCGACGCTCAAAACTGAGCCCGGTGGCACCCCATTCTCCTGGTGAAAGGTGTCTGACAGGAAGAACCCTTACGTACCCTGAACTGTCGATCCATTAAAAAGGAACGAATAAAAAGAGGGAGGCGACCGCGAAGGCCCCATGTATGCATGGTGCGGAGAATGCCCGCCCTCCAACATGTGTCGTAAGCCTTCTCCAAATCAAAGAACACAGCCGCGGTCGGGCGCTTCCGCAAGAAGTTATTCATAATGAAGGTCGACAAGGTAACCAGATGGTCAACAGCAGAGCGGCGCCTACGAAATCCACATTGTACATTGGTAAGTAGGAGTCGAGACTCGAGCAGCCAAACCAAACGAGAGTTAACCATTCGCTCCATCACTTTACAGACACAGCTGGTAAGCGAGATGGGTCGATAACTGGAAGGCAAGTGCTTGTCCTTCCCCGGCTTAGGGATCGGGACAACAATAGACTCGCGCCAGCATGCGGAAACATGTCCCTCAATCCAGATGCGATTGTAAGTACGAAGAAGAAAACCTTTACCCGCAGGAGAAAGGTTCTTCAGCATCTGAATATGAATAGAATCAGGCCCTGGAGCGGAGGACCGTGACCGGCCAAGTGCGTTTTCGAGTTCCCGCATGGTGAATGGGGCATTATAACTTTCACGATTCGAGGAGCGGAAGTTAGGTGGCCTAGCCGCCTCTGCCTGTTTGCGGGGGAGGAAGGCAGGGTGGTAATGAGCGGAGCTCGAAACCTCTGCCGAAGGCATTGGAGACATCCTCAGGGGCCACAAGGGCGTCATTCGCGACTGTCAAGCCAGAAACTGGTGAGTGGACCTTAGTGCCAGATAGCCGGCGCAGGCTAGCCCAGACAACAGAAGAAGGAGTAAAACTGTTGAAGGTGCTTGTGAAAGCAGCCCAGCAGGCTTTCTTGCTTTCTCTAATAATACGACGACACTGTGCACGTAATCGTTTATAATTGATACAATTCGCCACTGTAGGGTGGCGTTTAAAGGTGCGTAAAGCACGTCGACGAGCACGTAAAGCGTCTGTACATGCTGCGGTCCACCAGGGGACCGGTACGCGACGTGGAGAAGAAGTAGGGTGAGGGATGGAATATTCAGCAGCAGTGAGAATGACTTCCATGAGGTGTGCGACCTGACGATCGCAGCTTGTGAAGGTTTGATCCTGAAAGGTCGCCCTGGAAGAGAAGAGCCCCCCGTCTGCTTTGGAGATGGTCCAACTAGATGAGCACGGAGAGGGGGTATGCTGCAGGAGATGGATAACACACGGGAAGTGGTCGCTCGAATATGTATCAGAAAGTGCATACCACTCAAACCGGCGTGCAAGTTGGGTAGTACATATAGAGAGGTCTAAATGGGAATAGGTGTGAGATGTGTCCGAAAGAAAAGTAGGGGCGCCAGTATTGAGGCAGACAAGATTGAGCTGGTTGAAAAGGTCTGCTAACAGAGAGCCCCTTGGGCAGGATGCTAGAGAGCCCCAAAGGGGATGGTGGGCATTGAAGTCTCCAGTTAACAAATATGGTGCAGGTAGCTGAGCAATAAATTGCATCACATCTGCCCTGGTAACGGCAGACGACGATGGAGTAAAAACGGTACAAATGGAAAATGTAAAAGTGGGGAGAGTAATTCGGATGGCAACTGCCTGCAGGCCGGTGTGCAACGTGATGGGATCGTAGTAAATATCATCCCGGACCAGCAACATAACCCCTCCATGAGCCGGGATACCTACCACAGGGGGTAGGTCACAATGCACAGAGGTGTAGTGTGCCAAGGCAATTTGATCGCATGGGCGTAGCTTCGTTTCCTGGAGGGCTACGACGAGCGGACGGTGCAAGCGGAGCAGCTGCGAATATTCCAGTGAATAAGTGCCATCGTAAGAAGAGAAGGAAGATGAAAGAAGGGGTCACCTCGAAGGCCGCTGAGGGCCTGGCTTCGAGCGAGCACTGCAGCCGCTATCAGTAGGCGGACAGTCATCGTCCATTGGTTCTATAGGTTCATCGGCCATCTCGGTAAGATGGCCGAGAGGGGGAGCTTCCTCGGCTGGTGAACGGCCAGATGTTCGGCTACCAGCGGTGCGGCCAGGCGAAACGGATGACGGCCTGGGGCGGCAACCGCTGGGTGGCGCAGGAGAAGAAATGCGCCGTGGCGGAGAAGGAGAACTGTGCTTCCTATGAGCCTTCTTGGAAGGTCGTTTGGTGGAAGTACCGGTCGATGGCTGGGAGGTCGAGGTACGTAGGAAGTCTGCACGGGACGGTTCCTTCTTGAAGGCCCGTGCATCTGACTTCTGGGTCTTCATCTTAGCAGAAGCTGATGAAGGGGCTGGTGTCTGTGGGGTGATGGGAGGAAGAGGAGACGTCGACCGCGCGATCTTAGCACTGGCCGAACGGACGACCGTGGTGCTGAAGGTCAGATCGCATGCCTGGGTTGCCACCTCCCTGGTAGTCCGAGGAGAGGCAAGGACAGTACTGTATTTCCCCGCTGGGAGCAGCGTGGGTTTCCTACTAGCCAATAGCTTGCGAGCAGCCGAGGTGGACACTTTCTATTTGACCCGAATTTCTTGGATACAGCGTTCTTCCTTATAGACGGGACAGTCACGGGAGGATGCTGCATGGTCACCCTGACAGTTCACACAACGAGGAGACGGAGGTGGACAGTCACCCTCATGGGCATCCCTGCCACAAGTCACACATTTAGCCGCATTGGAACAAGACTGCCGAGTGTGATTGAAACGCTGACACTGGTAACAGCGCGTAGGTGTCGGGACATAGGGGCGAACAGAAATAATCTCGTAGCCCGCTTTGATGCGCGATGGCAGCTTAACACTATCAAAGGTCAAGAAAAGTGTCCGGGTCGGTACAAGGTCATTGTTGACCTTTTTCATGACCCTATGGACAGCCGTCACGCCATGCTCAGCGAGGAAAGACTGAATCTCCTCGTCAGTCAATCCGTCGAGGGATCTAGTATAGACCACACCACGAGACGAATTCAAAGTTCGGTGAGCCTCCACCTGGACGGGGAACGTGTACAGGAGTGTGGCTCGAAGCAGTTTCTATGCCTGAAAGGTGCTCTCACATTCTAGTAACAAGGTACCATTACGCAACCTCGTACAAGACTTAACAGTACCGGCTAAGGCATCTACGCCCTTCTGGATAACGAAAGGGTTGACAGAGGAAAAATCCTTTCCGTCCTCAGATCGAGAAATGACGAGGAACTGTAGGGTAGGCGGTAGTACTTTTGTCACTGGGGGCTGTTTCCGTTTGTGGGCAGAAGTCGAGAGAGAAGAAGAGAAATCCATTGCGGAGGAATCCCCCATGATTGCCAGCGTCTCCGATGGCGCGCTCCTTCCTTATGGGGACCCTCTCAGAGGGCACTCCCACCATAGGTGAATGTTTACACCTCAGGTCACACCTCCAGAGGAACAGACGGAGGGACCAATCGGCATGGTCAGAAGGTATCAGCTCAGGCAATCACCCCTCCCTGGGCCTGACCTTTACCGGGGGGTACGTGCGTGCCTTACTTGTCTACCCAGGGCAGGGAATTACGCGTTACCCCGTCACCGGCTACTCGTGCGAACGCGTGGGTCGGCCTTCAGGCGCCCACAGGGAGGAAGGAAGAATAGGAAAAGGAAGAGAGAGAGGACAGACTGACTCAAACGCCGAAGCGGAGACCAGAGAAGGCAAGGAGAAGAAGGCAAGGAGAAGAAGGCAAGGAGAAGAAGGCAAGGAGAAGAAGGCAAGGAGAAGAAGGCAAGGAGAAGAAGGCAAGGAGAAGAAGGCAAGGAGAAGAAGGCAAGGGAATGAGTAAGGAAGACAGTGAGATGGAGAAGAACAAAGAAAGGAACCAACCAAAGAAAGAAGAAACGAGAAGTTAAAAACCAAAAAGACCACAAATATAGGTCGTGGAACCGTCCGTCTCCGGACGTAGGCGCTAACTATCCCCTTGAGGGGGATGGACTCCTTTTAGTCGCCTCTTACGACAGGCAGGAAGACCTCGGGCCTATTCTAACCCCCGGACCCGCAGGGGGGACCCGCATCGTGTCGGTTACGCGTACGCTCGCGTGAATGATATTGTGAACAGATAAACATCAAGACTGTTAATTGGGATGAATATTTACGATTTAGAGTGTGAATAGTGCAACCTGTGGTTTCCATATCGTCTCAGAATATAGATGTTCATACTAGACGTCGAACAGTGTTGTGTGTTAACGTTGAGTGGCTCCCCTTATTCGCTTGCATATTTCGATAAATAATTTCAGGCAAGCCAGCAGCAGTGTGGAGCAGAACAGTACGACCGCCTCGGGATTACCAGGCACGTTGTGTGGTCAGGGCGCACGGTCACGAAACGAGACGTCTGTATAAGGTACCACCCATTCGAACTCCCGGGCGTGTTACAGGGTTATTCATAATTGCCTCTTGGGTTTCAGAACACGACTGCACACAAATTATAGGCAACAGACACAGAATGATGACACATATTAGTAGAGCGAGAGTATCTCTCCAAATTTCTGTACGTATTAGTGTCACGGCGCAGCTTCAGAAAGCACCGCTAGAGGAAGGTGTGTCAATTCATGTAGGCAAATCGTCTGCTCCGTACACTGTCTCATCGAATTAGTTCGCTCCTGCAGATAGGCAACCAAATGAACAGAGTATCAAATCAAGTCGGTGTCGTTGCACCGTCCCGAGTGGCAGCGAATTGTGTGCATGTGCACATCCGCCAATATTGACGTTTGCCGCGTCACAAACAGTGCCCATTAGACCACCTATAATTGGCTTTTTAAAAGTTTGAGATATGCTGCATCCACTGATATCTGTCTGCTTTCCGCGTGTCTCGTAACC
This sequence comes from Schistocerca americana, assembly GCF_021461395.2. Classification (NCBI taxonomy): domain Eukaryota; kingdom Metazoa; phylum Arthropoda; class Insecta; order Orthoptera; family Acrididae; genus Schistocerca; species Schistocerca americana. The sequence continues at coordinate 898,160,666 of NC_060121.1, forward strand.
TTAGAACTGTCGTCTTCTGAAACCCGGAGGTGCTGACGAATAACCCGGGACAACCGTACGCATGTTTAAATTTATACCACAAATGATATATGATAAAGACCGACGCATATACACTCGAAATGAAGTCCCATCTATCTTGAGAGAGAATAGGGGAACTATGTGGGATACCCGCACCGCCGTACTAGGTAAGGTCCTAATGGAGGTGGTTTGCAGTTGCCTTTCTCCGACAGTAATGGGGATGAATGATCATGATAAAGACGACACAACGACACACAGTCCTCTCGGGCCAGGTGAAAATCCCTGACCCCGCCGGGAATCGAACCCGAGACCCCGTGCTCGAGAAGCGAGAACGCTATCGCGGGACCACGAGCTGCGGACTCGCATAGACTACTGTTTTAATTTTAGAAGAGTTTTACTTCAAAATTAGTGAAAATGATTAATTACAACCGATTAATTAGAACCCTGAATCAGTGGTCCCACGTGACATGTTTGATTCCTCATCACATAGGCTGTACAATGTGATTAATGGTCATACACCTTTGTAAGGTTACAGATACCGATCCCTTATTTGAAGGATGGAATCTGCCCTTACATTTCTTTGCTATAACCCATCGGCATGGTTGACGATGATGTCTCATAGTTCTGGAAGGGAGAGATGGAGCTCGCTTGGCACGAATGAGTGAGTCAGACGTACCGAGCATATTTGCAGAGCAGATCCCGATTTTGGCACTTCCGCGACCGCGTATAAAGGTAAATTATTTTGTGGAAAGAATATAGAGATTCACACCAGACCCATTACGAGAGTAAGACTCGTATGTGTGTGGGCAAATTACGAAACTTGGGATTAATTTCGTATCGATGGAGTTGTTATATAATGAAAAGGAGATCGTCAGGTAAGGCATCGGCAATGGTAATCTCACGTAAGGTCGTAATAAATGAGTGACGGTAACTGTAGTATGGGTGCACTCAGAACAGGTAGGATACGATACTTGAATTTAAAATCGGATAAATTAACTGTATGAGCTGTATCAACTGTACCTTGGGGTAGTAAACGACTGGCAACATATGTATGTCCGATGCTCACGTACTACAATATCTTCATTATTTCGGAAGGGAATGAACTATACAGGGTGTACGGGCTAGAGGTATACACGAACAAATCCTTATAACGAAAGAACTGACATTTTATGTTGTTGGGCCAGAACGCAATCGATAGAGACACTCTCCCAGACGTGAACCTCACCATTTCATGGACAGAGCTGAGTCGCACGGTGCATGCGCGCCATTCATAGGAAACACGTCTGGACATGTTAGCAAAGTATGCAGTTCCACAGATGCCTTCCGGCGTCATTTTCCAGCAGGATGGTGTTTCACCCCACTGTCATACGCATGGTATCCTATTTCTCCATGAGACGTTTCCTGCGCGCTGGATCGGAAGGTAAGTCCCATTACTTGCACCCAACGAGGTCATTGGTTCTATCGGAATAGGGAAGGATGTGGAATGAAGTCGGCCGTGCCCTTTCAAAGGAACACTTCCGGCTTTTGCCTTAAGCGATTTAGGGAAATCACGGAGAACCTAAATCAGGACGGCCGGACGCGGGCTTGAACCGACGTCCTTCCGAATGCGAATCCAGTGTGCTGATCACTGCACCACCTCGCTCGGTGACTTTAACAAAGGTTCAGGCTTTACGTCTCACTTTACACCGCAATGTTCAGTAGCACAATCGTCGAAGTAATTTCAGAAAGTAAGTTCAGTTTGTATTTCTATGCACGGAAGCGCTACAATCACAGTTCGACGCATGTGCAGTAATTGTTTTGACTCAAGGAGGTGACGCAAATTTGGAGTTCTAAATGAACGATTGTTTGCTCCAGGCATCATTCCTATAGCAGTTTCGGCTACTCCGATGCTTTCAGCCCGTCTTGCAAGAAAACTGCTCCTGAGGCTCCGCGCTAAGACTCATTGTGCATTGTTTTTCCTTAATTGTGCTGCAGTGGTTGCTTGTCAGATGCGAAATTCCTGGGATCATTGTTTTGGGCATTACCGTTTGGTACCAAGGTGCCAAACATTTTCACATTTCTTGGACCAAAAGCAATCACACTGCTTAAAATTCACAGACGAGTTTGTGGCAGTTATTCGAAATAACTATTGGACCTTCGGGATACTTACGGCGTAGCCACGCCGAAACCCAGTTAATTGTATGAATAACTCATTCGTGCCATTCTAGTATGTCCGTAGTGTTAAACAACTCGGTACACTGTTGGTAATGACAGATCCGGATATGATTGACGTCCTTATGGGTGCGGAGCTTTCATGTTCAGCATACGTTTCCTACTCTTTCCAGAGCACTGCACTTTGTGACCTAGGTGGCTCAGATGGATAGAGCGTCTGCCATGTAAGCAGAGATCCCGGGTTTGAGTTCCGGTCGGGGCACACATTTTCAGCTGTCCCCATTGATGTAGATCAACAACACCTGCCGTCAGCTAATGGTTTCGATTTAATTATCATTTCATTCTAGAGAAGCTGCAAGGTCATCAATGGTCTCCGTTCTTTCGGTAAAAAATACCATCTTCACATATCTGATTTGAGTTTATTTTGGGTTGTAGGGCTGGAGACATTTTTCCTATGACCAAATATGTGGAGTAATTGGTTAATTGACTCTGCGATAGCGTGGACAAAGTTTATTAGTGTCCACGTGGTGTAGAAAGAAACGGGCTAGTGTGGTGCTGTTTTAAAGTTACTCACCAATTTCTGTGAAACTGTGATCCATATTTGGAGAAGTTAATGTTTGTATGTGTTAGTCAGTCGCTGGACTGGACTTTGAGTGCGATTCTTGGTATTCCTGCTGCCCACAAGACTATAGAAGTCGTTGTGGTTCAATTTGGTGGATGTTGTATTCACGCATAGTCTACGGTAACTGAGTGGTTGCGGTATTGTGCGATTTTGAGACGCCCACTCTGTGGTAGGTGAGTGTTGAGCGGTTTATGTTGACATATGTTTGAGTAAGCACTACAGGGTTAGTGGCGCAACAATTGTGATTCTGTGTACCCTTGAGATTAAGTCTCAATTGGTGTTTTATAAAGCCAGGAACCAGGGTCGACACGACTATTGTTGCCCATAAAATTCGTAATTCTAATACTTGAAAATAAGCCTCTTACCCTAGCAGAACCAATTAATGTTATTCGATGATATTCAGTTCTATTACTTGGTAGGGTGACTAGTGGCAGATTTAAGTTAGGGACTTTAAGAGGCAACGCGACTGCCGACACCTGAAGTGAATGAGCGTTAATTGTGGTATTAAAGTTAGTACAAAAGTTGTGAGTGTGTGGGTTTTATTTTGTCAACTTGCGCAATGGATTGAGCCAACAAGTACCCTTTGGCTCGTGCAAGAAACAGTTTCCACCTCACACTACTACAGAAGTCAGACAGATGCTCCTAATGTACCAACAAGAATTGCTTGAAAAACTTTCAGCAACAAATATCTTCTGGAGTCGTCCGCTGTAAGGAAAAGACAAAAAATATTCTTTATTCTTAAGTAACTAGTGGAATACTTGGTTACTGGAGTATTGGTAGTTAGTGTAAGAAAAACGTTAAACGAACGAAAAATATTATATATTGCAAAAAATTCTGAGAAATCAAGTGAAATTTTTCTTATCAAAAATAATAAATTTCCGGGTTCTTTTCAGAGAAGTGGATTGCCTCTTATTGACAGGAATGCTATTATTTTACAAAGTATGGAAAGGTTCATTGGTCCCTTTTCTTTAAGGATGTTATTTACTCGGCAGAATGGCTGAGAGCCTCACCTACACTACTTGAATAACTTTTCTATGTATGGTCGAGGCTGTCGCATGAGAAATGTAATGGAGTGTACTGTTGTGGAGGACATATAGGACTCACAAACGCTGTAGCGCACCGACCGCTGGTGGCCGAGCGGTTCTAGGCGCTTCAGTCTGAAACCGCGCGATCGCTACGGTCGCAGGTTCGAATCCTGCCTCAGGCATGGATGTGTGTGATGTCCTAAGGTTAGTTAGGTTTAAGTAGTTGTAAGTTCTAGGGGACTGATGACCTGAGATGTTGAGTCCCATAGTGCTCAGAGCCATTTGAACCATTTGACTCCTATCCACCCCTAGACTAACCATTGGCGTGGTACACCGGTCAGATAACCAGTCCACCGCGATGCTACTCATTCGCTCACAGGCGTTTAACTAGTGTTCTGTCCATGTTCACACCGCACGACAAGTGTGGCAGCCAACACAGTGAACAACGCTTAATCACGACTGATTCAATATAGTGTATCACTCTGATTTGCTAACGACAGAGGTGCTCTCCCAGTGAATTACTGAGGAGAGACTTTGTTCCTCGCTCTTAGCGTACACGTACGAGCGCACTTGCTCTTGTTATGTGTTCCCGCTCCAAGAGCGACCACAGAACGGCCCCTTTTTCTGGAAAAGTTGCAAAGTTATATTATTCTCTGTCTTCCCTCACTCCACCGGCTCTTTGCTTCAGAAATATTCCCCCAATCAGCGTTGCTCGGGAGATTGACGTTTCGTTTGAGTAGCATCTCCCTTCGGCATATACTGTCCTCCTGTGAGAACTCCGTAACTACGCAGTCATTCCATCAAAGAAAAATGCGTCTTCTGGGCGCTCTCACACAATGTAGCGGAATTTGCTTTTAAGTCGAATATGGGGGTCGCTATCCCTTTACTCTGGCAAAAGCTATCCTCTCTCTGGGCGGTCGCTTCGGCCAAAGTAGGTGTGTGTCGACCCACCCCTCTGAAGGGACGGGCCTCCCAGCAGGCTGGCCACCTCCCTAGTACGAAAATTCCTGTGGCCGTCGTGTTGTGTACGCTAGCCTCGACCTTTTCAACCTCAGTGCACACTTGTGATTTATTTATTAGATTTGCCTATCGCTTACATGAATTCATACGAAATTGACTCTACCTTATCTAGTTTGGATTCGAATGAAGCGTCGTGATGTGCAGAATACGATTGTGAGGACAGAATACGTAAGAAATGAGGTCAGGGGACCACGTCACCTTACAAAGTGATGGTGGCACATAGGATTTTTGTTTGTGTTGTTTGTCTTTTTCTATGTAGATTTGTGTGGGGTTTAGATTTTTTGAATGTCACTCGCTCACGTGGACGTTTTACCTGAAATATTAATTTGATTCAAATAAAGAAAAGCTAATCTGAATTCTGAGTTCGGAGTCTAATTCTACAGTGTAAAGAATTGAATCCCCACTGAAATATACGCAAATGGCGTAAATAATAAAGAACAATATTGTTCAAAGTAGTTACAAGTCAGTCTTGCAGAGATAAGCCAGTTATTCCAGGTCAAAGAACTAGACTCAAAGAATCAATGTCATATTGAGATTTTATTACTATTTTAAAAATCAGTATTTTGGGAGGAAAGATTTAATTAGGGTTCATTAAAGAAAAGACAAGGGTGTTAACATCTTTATTCACTTAATGGCTTTTTTAAGTGTTAAAGAGTAAACAGTAAGGAAAAGAGAACAAGAAATAATGTTTACAGATCGTAAGAGGTGTCCTGAAGTGTAACCCCTGCATGGCTTGCCATGAAGTGCAATAACACGGGACATAGTATGTCAGCTACCGCCATATCGCCGGTTTGCAATGGAATTATAACTGGTTACTACGTTTGCAATTATCACAATACGAAACGGTTTATTCAATTTAACTGAGCAAGGATGTAAGAGATTAAGACTTACCGTAAGTGTGTGAAAAGTTGGTCACGGTAAATATTTATTATGCGTTTTTAAGCGATTTTTTTATAATAGTGGAAGATCTTCGCGTGGTAAACTATACCGATCGTAAGCATGAATAACCAGCGATAGTTACAGTTATTTCGGGCTGTAGAGTTGATTGATGTCAGAGGTTTTAATCATTTAAACAATTACTAATAACGCCAGAACCTGCACAAGTTTTGAGTTACAACGTACGCAATTTACTGAGAACTGTTGAACTGTTGAACTGTTGAACTGTTGTTAATACCAACCCACGTTACGACTCATTGAAAGAGCGTATAAAGGTGTCAGGTAACGTGCAGCGTGCACAAGATTTAATTAAATCGTAATTACTATGACGATAGATACTGATATTAAGTATGTTGACCTTTCACCACTTTAAAATACTGCAACGCTATTGACGAGTGTAGTATTGACAGAGTGTGTACGATGTAATGGCGGAATGTAACCTATGTACTTCTGTTTTAGTCGGATGCATAGTTTGCGCGCAGTTCTTATTGCGTTCACTCAGTAAACACCTAAGACTAAAATTTAACGATTTTTATTAGTACTGGGACGAAGTGTGTCTAGTCTTGAAGGCAGGGCTATTGTCAGTATACAAATTGGTCACTTCTCGATACGCCACTCTGCATAGACAACGTAGCATAACACAGTACAGGTTAAATTTCCAAAAATGCCGCAACCCGTATTTCTTTATATCTGACTGAGAAATGAAATTTAAATTTTCGTAGGTCTAGCTTCAAAATTGCCTTAATAGAAACATTATATATATATATATATATATATATATATATATATATATATATATATATATATATATAAAAAAAAAGCCCTTCAATCCCTATTTCACCCCCTTACAGTTGGAATTTCCAAAAATCCTTAAACGACACCTGCAGTTTCTCCAAATTTCAAGTTTATATCCTTAACGGTTTAGGCTGGGCAATGTTGAGTCTGTCAGTCAGGACATTGCCTTTTATATATAGGGATAGTTTAAGATTTGCGGTAACCCAGAACGGTTTTTTTGTATCTGTTCTTATTTTGTTTTTGTTATCAGGGAACTGACTATCTGGATGCAACTCCTAATTAGCATAATTTTTCTGGCCTGTAGCAGACTTCATGAACATACTTTCATTGATTTTTTTCAGTGCATTGTTGACAACACTTTACTTTTAAATCCTATAATCATTTGAGGCATGTGCGATCCTTTTTACACTGCTATTGGAGCGACCGCTTAGCCTGAAAGTCTACGGACGTAAGAGAGACTACTAAAATGTTAGGGAGGAAAAATCTGGTGAATGATGACTTACAACTTAATTTCACCGTAACGGGGAAATTGCCTGACTGTTCGGGACGACCTTCTTCTGTAGGATACATATGTGCCAAGAGCTCTATGCCATGGATTTTATCCGGTCGTGCAGCGGGGGATATGGCATGACACATACGCTGAATCACTCAGTGTCAGCGGGCAGCCAATTATTATGAAAAATGGCGCTTCAGCGTTACGTTATTCATTACGGTTTGGAGAACGTAAGAGCAGCGTGCTGCACCGTATCTTCAATAAAAATAACTTTTCAGATTTACCCTTCGAGGCGAGGCTTAATTTCGGCCGGAACGTGACGGAACGGCTTTCCGGCACTACCGGAGCATTTTCTTTTAACTCACTGGAACGTGTCGTCACTGGAGACTTAAATCAGTATACGTATATTAACTATAATTTGTCACTGCGCCAGTGAACATGACAATGAGTGGCGAACATGATGCGATAGGCGAAGGGGGTTGGGTTGTATGGTTGATGAGATGAATTAAAGCATGTACAATTTTTGAAATTAAGCACTGCTTTTAGATTTATACTCTTAGAACCCGCTCTTATTTAAGTATTTACTGGACTTGAAATCAGTGAATGCCATTTTAGCTGCTAGTCATTCAGCACTACGTACGTTATTTTAATTAGTGCGATAGGATAGTTCCGTCCGAGAACATTCTTGGCCATTTGGACCATGTTGAGTCACAATTTCTGCAAAGTGCCTTCACAACACTGCGAACATGATTGTATTTCCACGCTGTCGCACGTGTTGCACGATAACGCCCAATCCCACATTGCCAATTGGTTAAATGCTTTGCTTCAGCTCTGATCTTTCACCATGGGATTTTCACAACTTTGGCAAATGAATGCAAGAATGGTTGCGGTTTTGGATCCGTCGGCGGCCTACCGCGATCTACGCAACATGAACTGATCGCCCAATCTACCTGTGGGATAAATGTCTTAGAGCGTGAGGTGATTACTTTTGAATGGAATCATTCCTTGGTCCCGTTGGGGCGGGTGTTCGGTTTTCATTTGAGATATAATCTATTATGAGATCTATGAAAGCTGGTTTCCTGTAAATGCAGAATTTATATCTACCATCTTTAGCAACAGTTACGTCATTTACATTCTATAGCAAATTCACTTTAGAATGGAATTCCCTAAGCTTCACATCTACTTCATTGATCCCATTTACATTCCCTTTGAACAATAAATTGAAATTGTCAGCGAAGCAGCAATACCGTATTTTTTTTTTTTTTTTGCTAACTACGGTTTGTCGCCAAAAAATTATTTCTTAGTATAGTCCTAGAGTATTTCAGTCACAGTACCGGCGACACGTTAACCATTGCTGAACTTTCTCGTTGCTGGCAAATTTTACCGTTAAAAGTAACATAATTACTAGCTAAAGTGAATTATAACGACGCTATTAATTCCTTGTTTCTCCCAGGTGTACGTTTTTATGGGCCAGTAAAGTGTTTTAAATAAATCCTGGTTTTACTGATTGTCACATTTGTGTGCAAGGTCACTATGTCAAGTGACCCAAGGATATTTCTGCTGGTATCGCAACATGTTTGACACTACCAGAAAAATTAGAGGTGTTCTTAATATTAAATTGCTGAATATTGTGTGTGGCTAACTGCAGCTCAGATTGTTACAATAAATAACTCACTAATTAACACAATTAGTGCAAAAAGAAACGATTAGCACGCTCTCACGTAAACAAAAAGTTTACGTAGACTGCCGTGAGCAGTAGATAATGACAGAATTACACACATGTAAACTGTTGTTGGGATACACAGTGGCCGATTAGAACATTGCAAGGAACAATTTATCAACAGAAGAACAGTCGAAGTTCAAGTATCGTCACACAATAGAGCAATGTAGCGGTCGGTGATGCAAAAAGAAACAAGCAGAGTTGCAACTAAAAAGGATGTTTTTTAGTCGGTGACCGGTTTCGGGCAACACCCATTCTCAAACCAACCAATATTTGCCAAATAATACGTCAGTCCAAAATAACAGTAAATAAAGTGGATACATAAGTGAATAATCCCAACTAACGTTCGTTAACTTACCTTCCTGTATCAATCTCTTTTTCGTGCGCCACCTGCCACAAAGGATAGTACACCTATTAAGGTGAGTACATTCCAGTATTTGTACTTCTGATATTAATAAAATAATCCTCGTAGAAATGATATTTTTATTTAATATTACCGTGATTCATTGCCCTAGCACTGATGCTTAAATACTTTTGCAGTATTTGTAAAGTTGTGTAACGTGTTAAGCTGGACGATGCTAATTCGGTGATGCCATTACGGCAGCCTTAAACCCATGTCAGAATGAGATTTTCACTCTGCAGCGGAGTGTGAGCTGATATGAAACTTCCTGGCAGATTAAAACTGTGTGCCGGACCGAGACTCTAATTCGGGACCTATGCCTTTCGCTCCCAAGTGCTTGGGTAAGGAAGATGGTAGAGCAAATGCGAAGGTCCCGTGTTCGAGTCTCGGTCTGGCACAAAGTTTTAATCTTCCAGGAAGTTTTAAATTCATCTCGCTTGGTCAGTGATACAACATGTGTTTATCCTAACTTTATTACACGAACTTCTATACCTTATAAAGAATCATCGCATTGCAAAGTCCATACAGGCATTAATATACCGACACAGCGTCATGCATCATCCTGTTAGCCACGAACCAGTGGTCACTAATTACGCCAATTTCTTCCCTATATCATGTCATTAGGGCTATTCCACTGTCTCTGCTTACTAATAATCAAATGAACAATCTTTAATCTTTTGTATGAAGTGAAAGGGCAAATATAGTCTCTAAAATAGAACTGAGACAGTGTGAAAGGGGGATGTGGGCTCTAAAGTCAAGGTGTGAATATTAGTCAGGGACTGTGAAACATGTAGTCCCTAGAAGCATTTGAAACGCGTCATTCGAAATGTCTTTCCACAAAAGAGCGTAGAAATTGAAATGGGTAGTGTTAGAATAGAGAAACAATTCGAACTGGTTAATAGTTGTATCGTTAGAGCGGGCGGTTAGGATGAATGTTTGGTAACTATCATGGAGTAATTAATGTGGACACTTGGGTGGTAATAGTAGAATTATAATGGTAAATAGAGGTTGGAGTATGAGAAGTATATTATCTAGCGCGTAAAATGTGGCAAGTATTAGGTAATGGCGGACTATCATAGAATGAAAATAAATCAACTTGTGTATCGAACTAGAAGACCGAAAGAAATCTACAAGCAGTAATGAATGTTGAAAAGTCAGATCTAATGCAAACTGAATTTTCACGCGATCTACGTTTTATTAACTGCGGGATCTGCCAAGAATGTTGTATATTTGACCATCAGGTTCGCCACATTATAATTATACTGAAAATAAATTAATGGCCAATTTTAGTCCTAAGAAGGAGAGTTCTTGCGTGTTTCTAGACATAAAGGCGAGCTCATAACTTCACAAAGTCGTCGTCATATTAAAATAAGCTTCTTACAAGACTGTTTTCCTCCGCTTCTGCACCGCAGACTCTTTGGGGGAAGTGAAGTCAAATTTTCATCCTGGGTTATTTAGTTGAAGCATTGAAATAGATTAAAAATGAACAGGTTGGAGCTATCCTCTGTCCTGTTGCACGGCTGTACCGCGAAGATCGAGAATAATGACTGTTCTCATTACACGTTCTCATAAGCAGAAGTACTGAGTGGGGACCTCAGTGTGGGTACAATAAGGCGAACCATATGAACTTTTGAGAGCACAGCGAAATGAGTCCACGGTTTCATTCCCGAGCGTTGCTCGAAAGCTCATGTAAATAGGAATCTCGACAGTTCACTGCATAGTACAGAGCACCGAAAAAGTCGGTTAAATGGGTACATCTGAAAAGCTAGCGGGACCAGTATCTCTCCGCCGAAATGGACAGCGGCAAACGCCATCAAGGCTACGTCTCTGACGAAAAATATTATTCTATCAAAAGTGACTGTAATAGTCTAATTTAGCCTATGCTAAGAAGCACTGTCATGAAACTGTTCTTTGCTAGCGTCATAAAAACACAATGATTGGGATAAGCTTATAAGGTGGCTATAATTTTGCACTTTACAAGCACTCATCCACATACTTTGCCGTGAACTACAACCACAATTAGGTATCATTTGATAAGTTGTACATCGTATATACAAATATTTAAAGGAGACTGACACTTCACGTACGCCTTATACATAATTGTTAACGCTTATTGCATGAAAGGTGACGGAGTGTCTTTATTATAAAAACGGCCTAATGAATTATTGCCTATACCAGTAGACGTTGGACCGCCAGTAGAGATGAAACAGCAGGCAGAACACAAGCTCTGGGTGGAACGCTCGCACAGTTGTTGGTCCTGCTGAAACACAGAAAGTAGCTACACGCACGTCGTGGCACCTGAGCTCTGGAGCACAATAGGGTGACGGCAGGCCGATATTGTAGTAGGTCCGGAAGGATAGCCGGATAATACTTCCGAACTCTGCAAATTTTGGACGTAGGTGAGCGGAACGAAGAAGCGCCACATCGGAAACCACGCAGGCTGGTTATTTCCAAGGATTTTTACTCAGAAGCCTACCATTGTACGAGTATAGGGTTTTTCTCGCAAACTTTCCTCGCTGGACGATAATATGGTTGGTTGGTGTTCGGATGAATCTGTAGAGAGGGAGAATATTCTGTGGTCTCGGGAATATGATTCTTTTTCGGAATTACGATGGTGGGGAGCTGAGCCTTGCTGGGAAGCCAGCGGTGGAGAGACGAGGTCTTCCGTTGTGAACGCCAGTGCATGACGGTCGCTCGATACCAGCTTTGTTGGTTCAGACGGACTTGCTGTCTTTGCTCTCAGCAGGGTTAATAGTTAGAACAGTTAGGCACTGTACTGCTGCGAACCTATACGATTCTGCACTTCACCTCCGGGTGGGAAGTCGTCGTTGAGTACGCAAGGTTTAGTAATTGAGAGCACTCCCTCTGCCTATACTTACCTTGAGACGTTATCTGAATTCCGTCCTTGTGGCTCGGAGTTCGCGTTTCTCGTCTGTAGAACACAGAGAGGAAAAGACAGTATTAGAGTATATTAGAGGACCGCCTTCTGCCGTCCTAGTGTTTGAAAGAGTTTATTTGTGGCTTGAGTTCTTTCATCGTCGCAGACGAGTACACGAACCATCATCACGTCGACGCACCGGACGCAGTACATATGGCGATATCGGAAATTGCTTCGGCTGATTAGGGCTATAAAAGCTAAACAGCTGTGATCACGTTAGTTTATTTCTGCTGAGGTTCCACACCACCGTAGATCACCTTTGAAAGAGTGTCTTCTAGTGTTTAGTACGTGGATGATGTCAGTCATTTTGCGTTATTGATATTAGACCGCACAGTCATAAAAAGGGGCAGAGTTGGGCAACTGATTAGCAATTTTATATAGGAAATATAAGTTTTTCTAATATAAAGGTTTTTTAACCTACAATAAATATATAAGCAGGAACAGCGTTTATCATTTAGTACACTACTGGCCATTAAAATTGCTACACCTAGAAGAAATGCAGATGATAAACGGGTATTCTTTGGACAAATATATTATACTAGAACTGCCATGTGATGACATTTTCACGCAGTTTGGGTGCATAGATCCAGAGAAATCAGTACCCAGAACAACCACTTCTGGCCGTAATAACGGCCTTGATACGCCTGGGCATTGAGTCAAATAGAGCTTGGATGACAGGTACAGGTACAGCTGCCCATGCAGCTTCAACACGGTACCACAGTTCATAAAGAGTAGTGACTGGCGTATTGTGACGAGCCAGTTGCTCAGGTGCCATTGACCAGACGTTTTCAATTGGTGAGAGATCTGGAGAATGTGCTGGCCAGGGCAGTAGTCGAACATTTTCTGTATCCTGAAATGCCCGTACAGGATCTGCAACATCGTGTCGTGCATTGTCCTGCTGAAATGTAGGGTTTCGCAGGGATCAAATGAAGGGTACGCCACAGGTCGTAACACATCTGAAATGTAACGTGCACTGTTCCAAGTGCCGTCAATGCGAACAAGAGGTGACCGAGACGTGTAACCAATGGTACCCCATACCATCACGCCGGGTGATACGCAAGTATGGCGATGACGAATACACGCTTCCGATGTGCGTTCACCACGATGTCGCCAAACACCAATGCGACCATCACGATGCTGTAAACAGAACCTGGATTCAGCCGAAAAAATGACGTTTTGCCATTCGTGCACCCAGGTTCGTCGTTGAGTACACCATCGCAGGCGCTCCTATCTGTGATGCAGCGTCAAGGGTAACCGCAGCCACGGTCTACGAGCTGATACCCCATGCTGCTGCAAACGTCGTCGAACTGTTCGTGCACACGGTTGTTGTCTTGCAAACGTCTCTATCTGTTGACTCAGGGATCAAGACGTGGCTGCACGATCCGTTACAGCAATTCAGATCAGATGCCACTTATCTTGACTGCTAGTGATACGAGGCCTTTGGGATCTAGCACGGCGTTCTGTATTACCCTCCTGAACCCACCGATTCCATATTCTGCTAACAGTCATTGGATCTCGACCAACGCGAGCAGCAATGTCGCGATACGATAAACCGCAATCGCGATAGGCTACAATCCGACCTTTATCAAAGTCGGAAACGTGATGGTACGCATTTCTCCTCCTTACAAGAGGCATGACAACAAGGTTTCACCAGGCAACGCCGGTCAACTGCTGTTTGTGTATAAGAAATTGGTTGGAAACTTTCATCATGTCAGCGAGTTGTAGGTGTCGCCACCGGCGCCAACTTTGTGTGAATGCTCTGAAAAGCTAATCATTTGCATATCACAGCATCTTCTTCCTGTCGGTTGAATTTCGCGTTTGTAGCACGTCATCTTCGTGGTGTAGCAATTGTAATGGCCAGTAGTGTAGTATTAGTTGCTTTAATCATTCATTTATGTTTATGTTGTACGTTACATGGTAAAATCCATTAAGAGATTCTAAGATCTGCTTCAGGGGGTAGTCAGACAGGGCCAAATCTTCAGTTTACCGTTTATTACTTTCCGTTGCACACATTTATTTTTCCACCCGCCTGGAATAATATCTTCGAAACTATTTGCTATCCGCAGTTGCCTTTCGAGCGACTATAATACATTCATACAACTTCAAATAGGAAGGAATCGAGTGATGCTGAAGTGATATACTGAAAGCTACGGAGCAACGCAGGGAGGTAGATGCCGTAGGATTTGACTCACTACCACAACTATGCTTGTTCTCGAAAGTACGACCGTAAGGGATATCAAACGAAATTCTTGACCAGACTGAAGATTTATGGATCGAGAGCACGCCGCACGTTATCTTCTATGGATAGTCATATCCACATGTAGAAGTAACTGCAGGTACACGCAATTTTGTCAGATAAAGGCATGATTGGTAACCGTGCCTGTTACGTGGTTTGGGTCGTTGATGGTGTACAGCAGGAAGCGGCTGAAAATTAGTTTTAGTATACTTTATTCAAGAAGTATCGTTACTTGTTTCGAACTGTTACAATTCCTCACCAAACAGCTTTTATGCCTTCGTCAAAGCAAACGCTATTTTTGTTTCAGGTGACTTGCTGTGAAATGTCCGCTGGAACATTTGTTTACAGTTCTTCTCCCACATTTTACCATTCACAGTCGTTAGTTTTATTACTAAGCACATCGGCTGCGCCGAAAAACAAATTACCAATCCCCACCGCATGTTTTGATTCCATTGGAGAGGGTGAAAACACATGGTGTCTATTGGTAACTTGTTTTGTGGCCCAAGAAGTGCTGGTGATGAAAACTAGTGAACGTGAGTGAGAAAATACCAGAAACTTTATGGACATGTATCGTCGGAGAAAAAGAGTGAAAAAAAATGTCCCAGGCGGACGTTTCTCAGTAACACAAGTGTAAACTAACTTAACTAGTGTTTTGACGAAAGTATGAAAGCCGTCTGTTGATGAAATGTCACAGACCGAAATAGGTAACGATACTTTCTGAATAAAGTTTGTGGCTGATTGCTGCTGTACACCATCAACAATTCGCTACTTCAGGTATGCCCCAGGGAAGCGTGTAGAGACCCTTGCTGCTAATGTCGTATATTAAAGACGTTGTAGACAATATTAATAGTAAACTCAGAATTTTAGCAGATAATTTAGTCATCCTTAAGGAAATACCTTACGTTCGTGGTCTAGAGATGCCGGCACGGTATCTCAGTATGTTCGGTCAGAGGGTTAGGCGCTCTCTGTTATAACAAAACAGAGTTAATAATACGACGATGAACTTGAATAAGCGTCATTGGACGTCCGCCCCGAACAAATAGGACGAATAATCACGAAAAGAATGAGACCGAAACAAAAAAAAGGGGGTAGTGTCTTCGATTGGTAATCAAATCGTCCCCGGTCCCGAGTTCTAAACCCTCCACTCCTTAAATCGGTATTTACGTCCGACGACTTCCGGCATAAGAAGTCACCCTCATTCTGACAACGTCCTTATGAAAGAGGGGGGAGGAGCGGCAGAGGTTCAGGGCACTCCCTCGTAGTAGGGGTGGGAAACTGTCCCTAAAGGGGCATGAAGATTCAGAGGTCAATGGAAACCAATGCATTAAAGACACAATGTGTATCCACAGGACATGTGGCTTGTAATTGAAAAAGTGTCGTGATAATGTGTCCATTGGAAAAATGTTCCGGAATAGTCCCCCATTCGGATCATTGGGAGAAGACTGCCAAGGGGGAGGTGACCATGAGAGAAAAATTGAATTAAATTATCAATGAAAGGATAATGTTCTACAAGTCGGGACGTGGAATGTCAGCAGCTTGAATGTAGTAGGAAAACTAAAAAATAGAAAATCTGAAAACGGAAGTGCAAAAGCTCAATTTAAATATAGTAGGGGTCAGTGAAGTGAAATGGAAATAAGACAAGGATTTCTGGTCAGATGAGTGTAGGGTAATATGAGTGTATAGCAGAAAATACTATAACGGGAGTAGAATTCTTTATGAATAGGAAGGTGGGGAAAAGAACGTGCTACTGTGAACAGTTCAGTGATGGGGTTGTTCTTGTCAGAGTCGACAGCAAACCTACACCGACAACGATAGTTCAGCTATACTTGCGAAAGTCGCAAGCTGAAGATGAAGAGAGAGAGAAAGTACATAAGGACATTGAAAGGGTAATACAGTACGTAAAGGGAGATAGAAATCTAATGCTTGTGGGGGACTGCAGACTATCGGTTTCGGTCTGTAATGACTATCTTCAGATCTGTTTTATAAAAATATGTCCTAATATACTGGAGTCCTAGTGGCATCGTCAAATGCTGAACACAAAAACATTTGATGATGCCACTATGGCTCCAGTATATTTGGATATGTTTTTATAAAACAGGTCTGAAGACGGTCATAATAGATCGAAACCGGTAGACTGATGAAATGAAAATTTGCGACCATAGACGTGAAGTACAAGAAATGTAAGACTAACTGAATTCTGTCACAAATTTCAGCTAGTAATAGCGAATACTGTGATCAAGAATCACAAGAGGAGGACTTATTCTTGGAAAAGGCCAGGTGGTACGGGAAGATTTCAGTTAGTTTACATCATGGACAGACAGAGATTCCGAAATCAGATACTGGATTGTAAGTCGTATCCAGGTGCAAATAGTGACGAAGAGTAGGCTGAAGTTTAAGACATTAGTCAGGAGGAATCAATACGCAAAGAAGTGGGATACGGCTGTACTAAGGAATGACGACATTTGATTTAAGTTCTCTAAGCCCTTAGATACAGCAATAAGGAATAGCTCAGTAGGTGGTACAGTTGAAGAGGACTAGGCGTATCTGAAAAGGGCCATCACTGTAGTTGAAAAAAAAAACATAGGTACAAAGAAGATACTTGCGAAGAAAACATGTGTAACAGAAGAAATACTTCTGTTTATCGAAGAAAGAACTACAAAAATATTCCGGGAACTCAGGAATTCAGAAATACAAGTCACTGAAGAATGAAATAAATAGGAAGTGCAGCGAAGCTAATACGAAATGGCTGCATGAAAAATATCAAGAAATCAAAAAAGAAATGACTGTCGGAAGGACAGACTCAGCACACAGGAAAGTCAAAATAACCTTCGGTGGCATTAAAAGCAAGTAGTGGTAACATTAAGAGTACAACGGGAATTCCGTTGTTAAAAGCAGAGGAGAGTGGATAGGTGGAAAGAATACATTGAAAGCCTCTATGAGGCGGAAGATTTTTCAAATGTTACAGAAGAAGAAACAGGAGCAGATTTAGAAGAGGTAGGGAGATCCAGTATTAGAATCAGAATTTAAAAGAGCTGTGGAGGGCTTAAGATCAAACAAGGCAGAAGGTATAGATAACATGACATCAGAATTTCTGGAATCGTTGGGGGAAGCGCCAACAAAACGAGTATTGACGTCGGTTTGTAGAATGTGTGAGTCTCACAACATACCACCTGACTTTCGGAAAAATATCATTCTCACAATTCCAAAGACTGCAAGAGCTGACAAGTGTGAGAAGTATCACACAATCAGCTTAACAGCTCATGCATCCACATTTCTGACCAGAATAATATACAGATAAACGGAAAAGAAAATTGAAGAATTTGTAGATGACGATTAGTTTGCCTTTAGAAAAGGTAAAGGCACCAGAAAAGACGTTGAGGTTGATAATGGAAGCGAGACTAAAGAAAAGTCAAGATACGCTCACAGGATTTGTCTACCTGGGAAAAGCGTTTGACAATGGAAAATGGTGCAAGATGTTCGAAATTCTGAGAAAAATAGGGGTAACCTATAGGGAGAGACGGGTAATATACAAGATGTACAAGAGCCAAGAGGGAATAATAAGAGTGGACGACCAAGAAAGAATTGCTCGGATTAAAAGTGTGTAAGGCAGGGGAGTAGCCGTTCACACCTATTGTCCAATCTGTGCATCGAAGATGCAACGAGGGAAATAAAAAAAGGGTCCATTAACTGGATTAAAATTCAGGGTGCGAGGTTATCAATGATAAGATTGGCTGATGACGTTGGTTTCCTCAGTGATAGTGGAGAAGAATTATAGAAAGTGTTGAATTGGCACAGAACATGAATTGAGAGCAAATAGAAGAAAGACGAAATTAATGAATAATATTAGAAATGAGAACTCGAGAAACTTATCAAGAGAGGTGACCAGGAAGTAGAAAAAGTTAAGGAATTCTGCTGTAAAACAACCCATGACAGACGGACGGAGCATGGAGGACATAAAAATCAGATTAACGCTAGCAAATAGGGCATTCCTGGCCAATAGAAATTTGTTAGTATCAAACATACACTCCTGGAAATTGAAATAAGAACACCGTGAATTCATTGTCCCAGGAAGGGGAAACTTTATTGACACATTCCTGGGGTCAGATACATCACATGATCACACTGACAGAACCACAGGCACATTGACACAGGCAACAGAGCATGCACAATGTCGGCACTAGTACAGTGTATATCCACCTTTCGCAGCAATGCAGGCTGCTATTCTCCCATGGAGACGATCGTAGAGATGCTGGATGTAGTCCTGTGGAACGGCTTGCCATGCCATTTCCACCTGGCGCCTCAGTTGGACCAGCGTTCGTGCTGGACGTGCAGACCGCGTGAGACGACGCTTCATCCAGTCCCAAACTTGCTCAATGGGGGACAGATCCGGAGATCTTGCTGGCCAGGGTAGTTGACTTACACCTTCTAGAGCACGTTGGGTGGCACGGGATACATGCGGACGTGCATTGTCCTGTTGGAACAGCAAGTTCCCTTGCCGGTCTAGGAATGGTAGAACGATGGGTTCGATGACGGTTTGGATGTACCGTGCACTATTCAGTGTCCCCTCGACGATCACCAGTGGTGTACGGCCAGTGTAGGAGATCGCTCCCCACACTATGATGCCGGGTGTTGGCCCTGTGTGCCTCGGTCGTATGCAGTCCTGATTGTGGCGCTCACCTGCACGGCGCCAAACACGCATACGACCATCATTGGCACCAAGGCAGAAGAGACTCTCATCGCTGAAGACAAGTCTCCATTCGTCCCTCCATTCACGCCTGTCGCGACACCACTGGAGGCGGGCTGCACGATGTTGGGGCGTGAGCGGAAGACGGCCTAACGATGTGTGGGACCGTAGCCCAGCTTCATGGAGACGGTTGCGAATGGTCCTCGCCGATACCCCAGGAGCAACAGTGTCCCTAATTTGCTGGGAAGTGGCGGTGCGGTCCCCTACGGCACTGCGTAGGATCCTACGGTCTTGGCGTGCATCCGTGCGTCGCTGCGGTCCGGTCCCAGGTCGACGGGCACGTGCACCTTCCGCCGACCACTGGCGACAACTATGTACTGTGGAGACCTCACGCCCCACGTGTTGAGCAATTCGGCGGTACGTCCACCCGGCCTCCCGCATGCCCACTATACGCCCTCGCTCAAAGTCCGTCAACTGCACATACGGTTCACGTCCACGCTGTCGCGGCATGCTACCAGTGTTAAAGACTGCGATGGAGCTCCGTATGCCACGGCAAACTGGCTGACACTGACGGCGGCGGTGCACAAATGCTGCGCAGCTACCGCCATTCGACGGCCAACACCGCGGTTCCTGGTGTGTCCGCTGTGCCGTGCGTGTGATCATTGCTTGTACAGCCCTCTCGCAGTGTCCGGAGCAAGTATGGTGGGTCTGACACACCGGTGTCAATGTGTTCTTTTTTCCATTTCCAGGAGTGCAGATGTTAATTTGAGGGAGAAATTTCTGAGAATTTTCGTTTGGTTCCCAACATTGTTTGCTAGTGAGACATGGACTGTGCGAAAAGCAGAAGAGAAGAGAAGAGAATCGAAGCATTTGAAATGTCGTGCTACAGAGAAACATTGAAAACTAGATTGACTGATAAAGTAAGGAATGTGGAGGTTCCCCGCAGAATCGGCGAGGAAATGAATATATGGGAAGCATTGACAAGAAGTTACAGGATGGTAGAACGTCTATTAAGACATCAGTAAGTAACTTCGATGATACCGGAGGGACTTGTAATGGGGTGAAAGCTCTAGAGGAAGGCAGAGTCGTGAAAGGGAATGCTGAAGAAACTGAACTGGGAGACACTTGCAGAGAAAGGAAACTCACCCCGAGAAAGCCCGCTTAGGAAATAGCTTCTAAAAATAAATTACAGTCCTCAACGTATTGCTTCCGTAAGGATATTGAAGTCAAGATTAGATTAATTACGGCGCGCACAGAGGCATTTATACATTCTTCCTGCGTTTAAATACGTGAAAGGTACGGGACGAATCCCCAATAACTGGTAGAACAGGAAGTACGCTCTGCTAAGCACTTCACTTCACAGTAGTTTGGAGAATATGGAGGGATAAATGTAGGTGAACTATATAAGAATTGTGGTCCATGGATTAACGAAGTTGTCTCCCTACCAGTAAACGTCCATCCGGTCGACACAATTTGAAACGAGACTTGTCCGACCAGGCAACATATTTCCAGTCAACAGTCCAATGTTGATGTTGATGGGCAGAGGCAAGGCGTAAAGCTTTGTGTCGTACAGTCATCAAGTTTACACGCGTGGGCGTTTGGCTCCGAAAGCCCATATCGGTGATGCTTCGTTGAATGTTTCGCACGCTGACACTTGTTGGTGGTTCAAATGGCTCTGAGCACTATTGTAATTAACTTCTGAGGTCATCAGTCCCCTAGAACTTAGAACTACTTCAACCTAACTAACCTACGGACATCGCACACATCCATGCCCGAGGCAGGATTCAAACCTGCGTCCGTAGAGGTCACGCGGTTCCAGACTGTAGCGCCTAGAACCGCTCGGCCACTCCGGCCGGCACTTGTTGATGACCCAACATCGAAACGTACAGTAATATGCAGAAGGGTTGCACTTCTGTTACGCTGAATGATTGACTTCAGTCGTCGTTGGTCCCGTTCTTGCAGGATCTTTTTCCCGTCGCAGCAATGTCGGAGATGTGATGTTTTAGCGGATTCTTGATATTCACGGTACACTCGTGAAATGGTCGTACGGGGAAATCCCCACTTCATCGCTACCTCGGAGACGCTGTGCACGTTCGTTCATGCACCGACTATAACAACACGTTCAAACTCGATTAAATCTTGATAACCTGCCATTGTGGCAGCAATAACCGCTTTAATAACTGCGCCAGACACTTGCTGTCCTATATTGGCGTTGCCGACCGCGGCGCCATATTCTGCCTGTTCACAACTCTCCGTATTTGAATATGCATGGCTATAAATGTTTCTTTGGCGCTTCAGTATATGAGTTCCACAATAAATGTCGTACATATGTCATACATTTATTTTGTGTGTGTGTGTGTGTGTGTGTGTGTGTGTGTGTGTGTGTGTGTGTGTGTGTGTGTGTGTGTATACGGTATTTGCAGCGGTTCCAATCTTTTTAAATTCTCATTTTCTTACATTTCATTTTTACTTCAGTTTTTAATTCTTATATTTTTTAATTCAGTTTTTAATTCTTATATTTTTTCTTATATTCTTTTTTCATGCCTTGGATGTGACCGAGTGTATCAACATTCAAAACATAAAAAATTCCAAACACCATGAGAATCGGCGAGAGGCAAATTTTCCACAGCTACATTTCTTAGTCTGAATCTCACTCACGAAAGAACCGTCGTTAACATCGTTGAAGATATCACGCGTTGGCAATAATTTCACGAAAACTACGCATAACAGATAAACTTTTCGAAACCTGCCACTTGCAATTGTTTATGAATCAAGATACGCTACGGGAATTTCAGCAACAACAATTTAAAATAATTATTCCACTCATTTACTGCTGTTTTAAATTCATTCATCAGACATATAGCCAGTAGACGAATAAAGACAACGTTCAATATTAATTGAAAAACATTCATGTAGTAATCTTCCACAGACATGGGTAAGTCAGTGATAATCAATAAAAATCTCAAAGATGCCAACGTGTGACACCAGCCATTGCGCCACCGCTTCTACTGAATTGTTTACTCACTGAAAGCCAAATAATATACCCCGCAAAACTTCGACAGTCGTTTTCTTAGACACAGTAAAATATGTACGGATAAGCCGAATCCTTTTCCACTGAGCGAAGTTTCTGGGAATTCAGATTCTGCCACTTGCTATGTTCTATTCGATAGCATTAATACTGGGGACCACAAAGCAGAAAAAGTGAACAAGTTCTGCCATACTGGAAGCAAACTAACGCATGACAGTCGAACCAATGAAAACATAAAAGCAGACTTGTACAGGCAAATAGTGTGTAACGCTGGAAATGCATATATATTTATGCACTTATGTCGATGTATAATTGGTTTGTTTCGTAAATATTATTTGTATTTTTACGCTGGGTCTTGCCTAGGGAAAACTGCTATCGAACGATTACATCGATGGGTCGTGTGAAGAATCAAAGTGTGTAGGATCTTTGGGAGTGTTAACTCTGCCGCGTGGGGCGCGGGCAGTGAAAGTCTGGCGGGAGTAGCGAGTGGAGCAGGTGTTGTGTGACGCTCCCGCGAGTTGCCGCGCTTTCGGGGTTTGGCAGCATGTAATTGCGCTCGACTCGCGATGATAGTTTCTGACATGGTGTCGTGAACGGGTAGCATTAGCTGGAGCACATCAAGAGCCCATTTCGCCTGGTGACCGTGTCGAGAAGAAGGCGCGCCAACATCCAGCTTCTGCAACAGCGACGGCCGACAATGAGTGACTGTCGCCACCTCCTCGATCGACGGCTTCAAACCTTCAATCAACCAACAAGGAAGACTAAAAGCACGTAAAGTTTCAGAACTGTATGGCAGACCTCAGCTTTTCAAATTGTTCCATTTGCCTCGCAAAATTACAGCAACTTAGCATGAACCTTTGTTGCTCATTGTCCCAATTGCATTGCCAAGCAGGGTCCCTTCTTTTTCCGAAATGAACCCGAGTGTCGTTGAAATTCAAACGCCAGCATTAAAATAATATAATTAGATTTCACTGCTTTAATTTCAAAGTTCAGTAGCTGGCTACAATATTTAGGTTACACGAGCACAAATTTAGAGTGCGAGTTTTGTTAGCATATTTTAGCTTACCTGTGACTGCAGCTCAGCTTGGTACGTACTAAATTTTACTATTGTTAATAGTTCAGAATCATTTAATTCAAGTTCAAAGTAAAATCTCTTGTTTCTAAATTACGTAGAGTCAAGTTGCTTTTGAAATGATTGTTGAGGTAGTCCAAGACTAACCGTATTTTACTGGATTTCGATGTGCTTCAGAAAGAAAGCTCACTATTAACTTCAGTCACTAAATTAACTTTCGATTTTCCGGTTTTATTAATTCTTTTGCTAAATTAAGTCAGAGTGTAGCGAAATTTATTACTTCTGACAAACTTTCAGTTTTCACACTACACGTGTCAACCTTCAGTTGCCACGCTTCTAGTGTTAATTATATGTGTAATAACCTTTCTTTTTCAGTTACTATAGTAATTGTCCTTAGGACTGGCGACCGTGATTTCCCCCAAATCTCAAATATCTAATTACCGCTAGTTAATTGTTAACGTAACGGCCGCACATTTACTTTCTTTATTAACTTTACCCCTTTTCAAAATTAATTTCCACCAGTTTCATTTGCATTTTTCCTTTCATTTAGATGTAACCCTTTCCTCCCTCTTTACCGATAGATTAACTTCGGTGACGATTGCTTTTCCCAAATTTCCATTACGTACACGCGGTTTAATTTTTCACTGTCATTAAGGTCGATAAGTGAGGGGGGAGGTTACAAGTGGATACATGGCCAAGAGAAGTCTATTGGTACTAACATGTGCGATGAACCGAGGAACAAATTTCTGAGAATGTACGTTCGGAGCCCAGCGTTGTACGGCCGTGAATCACGGACCGTGAGAAGACAAACAGGAGAAAATCGGAGCGTTAGGGATGTAGTGCTACAGAAGAGTGTTCGAAATCCGATGGAGTAATAAGGTAAGGAGTAAGCAGTAAGGAGCTTCCCCGCAGAATCAGCGAAGGAAGGAACATGTGGAAAACAGAAACAAGAAGAAGGGACTGGATAGAGAGTGAAAACTGTAGGGCAAGACAGAAACTTGAGCCGCTCAAAGAGAAGGAAAAAAAAGAGATGGCAAGTTTGAACATTTTTATCACATGCGTCGTAAGACTTCGCATACTTAGTAAGTTCGATTGATACCATGCACAAGTGAGAGAATGAGCAGAACTTTCTGCCCCCCCCCCCCCCCCCCCCCCCTTGAAATCTGAAATTTGAGGAACTGAGGCTTATTCACTACATAATTCTCATATATCATGGATAACCATCACGTCTTTGTGTCAGCTGCAAATTTTAATTTTTTCTGGCATGAATCATCTCGAAACTGACTAACTCACTGAAATTAAAAAATGAAAATTTTACGATCTTGCGTCTCCTTACTGGTAAATTAACAAATTTCTGAGGTGCACATGATTGACCCAGTAATAAAGCACCAAGACAATAATTATGGAAATACAATGTATTCTAAGAACAGAATGGCAGAAAAGCACTATTTTTTGGAATGTTTTAAAGGTTGACGTATTCTTCATGTACCAAAAAAAAAAAAAAGTGCGGCAAGGAACCACAATACTGATAGGGAAGCACACCTGATGATGTTCTTCATGGAAACTGGGCTACTGGGTGTATTTAGCGGGCCATAGGTTCAGATTCTCCCACATGAACCATAGACCTTGCCGTTGGTGTGTAGGCTTGCGAGCCTCAGCGGCACAGATAGCTGTACTGTAGGTGCAACGACAACGGAGGGGTATCTATTAAGAGGCCAGTCAAACGTGTGCTTCCTGAAGAGGGACAGCAGCCTTTTCAGTAGTTGCAGGGGCAACAGTCTGGATGATTGACTGATCTGGCCTTGTAACACTAACAAAAACGGCCTTGCTGTGCTGGTACTGCGAACGGCTGAAAGCAAGGGGAAACTACAGCCGTAATTTTTCCCGAGGGCATGCAGCTTTACTGTATGGTTGAATGATGAAGGCGTCCTCTCGGGTGAAATATTCCGCAGGTAAAATAGTCCCCCATTCTGATCTCCGGGCGGGGACTACTCAGGAGGACGTTGTTATCAGGAAAAAGGAAACTGGCGTACTATGGGTCGGAGCGTGGAATGTCAGACCTCTTAATCGGGCAGGTAGGTTAGAAAATTTAAAAAGGGAAATTGTTAAAATTAGATATAGAGGGAATTAGTGAAGTTCGGTGGCAGGAGGAACAAGACTTCTTTTCAGGTGAATACAGGTTTATAAACACAAAATCAAATAGGGGTAATGCAGGAGTAGGTTCAATAATGAATAGGAAGATAGGAATGCGGGTAAACTACTACAAACAGCATAGTGAATGCATTATTGTGGCCAAGATAGATACGAAGCCCACGCCTACCACAGTAGTACAAGTTTGTATGCCAACTAGCTCTGCAGATGACGACGATATTGATGAAATGTATGATGAGACAAAAAAATGTTTAGATAGTGAAGGGAGATGAAAATTTAATAGTCGTGGGTGACTGGAATTAGATAGTGGAAAAAGGAAGAGAAGAAAACGTAGTAGATGATTATGAATTGGGAATAAGAAATGAAAGAGGAAGCCGCCTGCTAGAATTTTGCACAGAGCATAACTTAATTATAGCTAACACTTGGTTCAAGAATCATAAAAGCAGGTTGTATAGATGGAAGGAGCCTGGAGATACTGAAAGGTTTCACATAGATTATGTGATGGTAAGACAGAGATTTAGGAAACAGATTTTAAACTGTAAGACATTTCCAGGGGAAGATGTGAACTCTGACCACACTCTGCTGGTTATGAATTGTAGATTAAAACTGGAGATATTGCAAAAAGGCGGGAATTTCAGGAGATGGAACCTTGATTAACTGACAGATCCAGAGGTGGTAGAGAGTTCCAGGGAGAGCATTAGGGAACGATTGACAAGAATAAGGGAAAGAAATACAGTAAGAGAAAAATGGGTAGCTTTGAGGGCTGAAATAATGAAGGCAGCAGAGGATTAAGTGGGTAAAAAAACGAGGGCTAATAGAAATCCTTGGATAATAGAAGAAATATTGAATTTAATTGATGAAAGAAGAAAATATAAAAATGCAGTAAATGAAGCAGGCAAAAAGGAATACAAACGTCTCAAAAATGAGGTCGACAGGAATTGCAAAATGGTTAAGCGCGATGACTAGAGGAAAAATGTAAGGATGTAGAAGTGTATATCATTAGGGGGGTAAGATAAATATTGCCTACAGGAAAACTGAAGAGACCTTTGGAGAAAAGAGAACCACTTGCATGAATATCAAGAGCTCAGATGGAAACCCAATTCCAAGCAAAGAAGGAAAAGCAGAAAGGTGGAAGGAGTATATAGAGGGTCTATACAAGTGCGATGTTCTTGGGGACAACATTATGGAAATGGAAGAGGATGAAGATGAAGATAAAATACGAGATATGATAGTGCGTGAAGAGTGACAGAGCACTGAAAGACCTATGTCGAAACAAGGCCTCGGGAGTAGACAACATCCCATTAGAACTACTGATAGCCTTGGGAGAGCCAGCCCCGACAAAACTCTACCATCTGGTGAGCAAGATGTATGAGACAGGTGGAATACCCTCAGACTTCTAGAAGAATATAATAATTCCAAACCCCTAAGAAAGCAGGTGTTGACAGATGTGAAAATTACCGAAATATCAGTTTAATAAGTCAAAACTGCAAAATACTAACACGAATTCTGTACAGACGAATGGAAAAACTGGTCGAAGCCGACCTCGGGGAAGATCAGTTAGGATTCCGTAGAAATATTGGAACACGTGAGGCAATACTGACCCTACAACTTATAAAATAGATTAAGGGAAGGGAAACCTACGTTTCTAACATTTGTAGATTTAGAGAAAGCTTTTGACAATACTGACCAAAATAACTGTCTGTACTCAAAGCTTGGCGGCACTGGAGGCGAGAACTGAAATTCAACTTATATAGCTAGGCCTCTCCAAAGAACAAGCAGCACGTTAGTCATACCTAACGAAATGAGATCACGCGTTTTTCTTCCTACTCCATTTCTTGGCTGTACAGTAAATACTGGCAAGTCGGCATCCCCAAACAAAAGCAGTAGAAGTAAAAAACGTGCCGACTCTGAAGATGCAATACCGAAACTATGAGGGTATAGGGAAATAGTAATTCTTCAATATGTCAGGCACGCTTTTCACAGCCATAGAACTCACAACGAACCAGACCTCAGTCCTCAGTGAGTAATCCCAGTTGTTATGGAGAACAGCAGACATATACGAAAGCGTTCAATAAGTAATGCCTCACATTTTTCTCTCAGAACATATTTATTGTTAAAAGTCATAATTTGGTGACAATATACTTCAACATGTCTTGTCCATGTCCTATCTTTCTACGTAGTCTCCATCACATTCTATGGCTGTACGCCAACGTTGTGGAAGAGCATGTATTCCCTGCTGGTGAAAGCTCTTGTCCTGTAGGTGTAGCCATGTTTTCAAAAAAAATGGGTCAAATGGCTCTGAGCACTATGGGACTCAACTGCTGAGGTCATTAGTCCCCTAGAACTTAGAACTAGTTAAACCTAACTAACCTAAGGACATCACAAACATCCATGCCCGAGGCAGGATTCGAACCTGCGACCGTAGCGGTCTTGTGGTTCCAGACTGCAGCGCCTTTAACCGCACGGCCACTTCGGCCGGCCCATGTTTTCACTTCATGACTGACACTCTCGTCATCTTCAAACTGTGTTCCCCGTAAAGAATCTTTAAGCAATCCAGAGAGATGGAAGTCCGAGGGTGCCAGCTCTGGACTGTAGGGTGGATGCAGCAATGTCTGGAGCAGTGGCTGTGACAGGACGTCCCGAGCGTGGCTGATCATGGAGCTCTGTTTCTGCATTTCCTGAGGCTGTAACTTTCTTTGCCCATCTCTTGTCAACTGCCGCATCGTCATACACTGCACACAAAGGTTTAACGATGTTCACCACGGTTTCTTTTTCTGCATACAATAATTTAATAACAACACGCTGCTTGTAACGTGAGTCGTAAGCAGACGTCATTCTGATGCTGTACTACGGCTCTACCATCTGTCAGAACGATTCGAAAGTTCAACGGCGCACAGAAAAACCATGAAACGTGAAGCACCAACGAGGACGTTTGTCTATGTATATTAATGGCTTTTTTACAAAAAATGTGGGGCATTTTAGGTTAGATGGCCTCGGGCAAGTACAGAAAGGGCAACAGCCTCAAAGGGTGCGGGGCAAAGTCAGTACATGCGGGGACCAAGCAGCAATCGGTATTGTAATTGTAAACTGTCGAAGCTGCATTGGTAAAGTACCGGAACTTCAAGCGCTGATAGAAAGTACCGAAGCTGAAATCGTTATAGGTACAGAAAGCTGGCTGAAGCCAGAGATAAATTCTGCCGAATTTTTTACAAAGGCACAGACGGTGTTTAGAAAGGATAGATTGCATGCAATTGGTGGTGGCGTGTTTGTCGCTGTTAGTAGTAGTTTATCCTGTAGTGAAGTAGAAGTGGATAGTTCCTGTGAATTATTATGGGTGGAGGTTACACTCAACAACCGAGCTAGGTTAATAGTTGGCTCCTTTTACCGACCTCCCGACTCAGCAGCATTAGTGGCAGAACAACTGAGAGAAAATTTGGAATACATTTCACATAAATTTCCTCAGTCTTAGGTGGAGATTTCAGTTTACCAGATATAGACTGGGACACTCAGATGTTTAGGACGGGTGGTAGGGACAGAGCATCGAGTGACATACTGAGAGCACTATCCGAAAATTACCTCGAGCAATTAAACAGAGAACCGACTCGTGGAGATAACATCTTGGACCTACTGATGGCAAACAGACCCGAACTTTGTATGTGCAGAACAAGGAATCAGTGATCATAAGGCCGTTGCAGCATCCCTGAATATGGAAGTTAATAGGAATATAAAAAAAGGGAGGAAGCTTTATCTGTTTAGCAAGAGTAATAGAAGGCAGATTTCAGACTACCTAACAGATCAAAAGCCGGCCGAAGTGGCCGTGCGGTTAAAGGCGCTGCAGTCTGGAACCGCAAGACCGCTACGGTCGCAGGTTCGAATCCTGCCTCGGGCATGGATGTTTGTGATGTCCTTAGGTTAGTTAGGTTTAACTAGTTCTAAGTTCTAAGGGACTAATGACCTCAGCAGTTGAGTCCCATAGTGCTCAGAGCCATTTGAACAGATCAAAACGAACAGTTCTGTTCCGACACTGACAATGTTGAGTGTTTATGTAAAAAGTTCAAGGCAATCGTAAAATGCGTTTTAGACAGGTACGTGCCGAGTAAAACCGTGAAGGACGGTAAAAACCCACCGTGGTTCAACAACAAAGTTAGGAAACTACTGCGAAAGCAAAGACATCTTCACTCCAAGTTTAAACGCAGCCAAAACCTCTCAGACAAACAGAAGCTAAACGATCTCAAAGTTAGCGTAGGGAGGGCTATGCGTGAAGCGTTCAGTGGATTCGAAAGTGAAATTCTATGTACCGACTTGACAGAAAATCCTAGGAAGTTCTGGTTTTACGTTAAATCAGTATGTGGCTCGAAATAGCATATCCAGACACTCCGGGATGATGATGGCATTGAAACAGAGGATGACACGCGTAAAGCAGAAATACTAAACACCTTTTTCCAAAGCTGTTTCACAGAGGAAGACCGCACTGCAGTTCCTTCTCTAAATCCTCGCACAAACGAAAAAATGGCTGACATCGAAATAAGTGTCCAAGGAATAGAAAAGCAACTGGAATCACTCAATAGAAGAAAGTCCACTGGACCTGACGGGATACCAATTCGATTCTACACAGAGTACGCGAAAGAACTTGCCCCCCTTCTAACAGCCGTGTACCGCAAGTCTCTAGAGGACCGGAAGGTTCCAAATGATTGGAAAAGGGCACGGGTAGTCCCAGTCTTCAAGAAGGATCGTCGAGCAGATGCGCAAACTATAGACCTATGTCTCTGACGTCGATCTGTTGTATAATTTTAGAACATGTTTTTTGCTCGCGTATCGTATAATGTCGTTTTTGGAAACCCACAATCTACTCTGTACGAACCAACATGGATTCCGGAAACAGCGATCGTGTGAGACCCAACTCGCTTTATTTGTTCATGAGACCCAGAAAATATTAGATACAGGCTCCCAGGTAGATGCCATTTTCCTCGACTTCCGGAAGGCGTTCGATACAGTTCCGCACTGTCGCCCGATAAACAAAGTAAGAGCCTACGGAATATCGGACCAGCTGTGTGGCTGGATTGAAGAGTTTTTAGCAAGCAGAACACAGCATGTTGTTGTCAATGGAGAGACGTCTACAGACGTTAAAGTAACCTCTGGCGTGCCACAGGGGAGTGTTATGGGACCATTGCTTTTCACAAAATATATAAATGACCTAGCAGATAGTGTCGGAAGTTCCATGCGGCTTTTCGCGGATGATGCCTTAGTATACAGAGAAGTTGCAGCATTAGGAAATTGTATCAAAATGCAGGAAGATCTGCAGCGGATAGGCACTTTGTGCAGGGAGTTGCAACTGACACTTAACATAGACAAATGTAATGTATTGCGAATACATAGGAAGAAGGATCCTTTATTGTATGATTATATGATAGCGGAACAAACACTGGTAGCAGTTACTTCTGTAAAATATCTGGGAGTATGCGTGGGGAACGATTTGAAGTGGAATTATCATATAAAATTAATTGTTGGTAAGGCGGGTACCAGGTTGAGATTCATTGGGAGAGTCCTTAGAAAATGTAGTCCATCAACAAAGGAGGTTGCTTACAAAACACTCGTTCGACCTGTACTTGAGTATTGCTCATCAGTGTGGAATCTGTACCAGATCGGGTTCACGGAGGAGATAGAGGAGATCCAAAGAAGAGCGGCGCGTTTCGTCACAGGGTTATTTGGTAACCGTGATAGCGTTACGGAAATGTTTAGCAAACTCAAGTGGCAGACTCTGCAAGAGAGGCGCTCTGCATCTCGGTGTAGCTTGCTTCCAGGTTTCGAGAGGATGCGTTCTGGATGAGGTATCGAATATATTGCTTCCCCCTACTTATACCTCCCGAGGAGATCACGAATGTAAAATTAAAGAGATTCGAGCGCGCATGGAGGCTTTCAGACAGTTGTTCTTCCTGCGAACCATACGCGACTGGAACAGAAAAGGGAGATAATGACAGTGGCACGTAAAGTGCCCTCCGCCACACATCGTTGGGTGGCTTGCGGAGTATAATGTAGATGTAGATTAATTATGGGAAGACCCTCGTACAAGTCCATGAGGGTATGCACGTGCGTGTAAATAAGTTGGCGTGTGGCATCTCGTGGGATGCCCACGAACCCGTTGTCAGTAAACGAAAAGCAGAGAGGTCCGATGAGGGACATAAATCGATCGTAACGGATTCATGGCCCAGTTACATTAAAATTAGTGTTACAAATTTTGAACCTATTGGTCAACATTAATAAAGAAATTCACAAAAAATGCACTCCATTATGGATCAAAAAGACAGCAAACACCACAGATCTAATCGAACTATTTCTCATAAAACATTACTTTAATATCAGTATTCTATTCCCAATCGAAGATGTAAGTAATCTGCACAGCTTCAAAAATCAAGGAAAGACGCGAGAATTTACAAACAAGGTGAGATAGACTTGCATGCTATGATGTGTGCAGTTCACTATAGAGGAAATTCCACGTCAATCTCTGGTCACGAAAGACGCTCGTCTACGCCAGTGGAAGCAGGAAGATGCTTGTATTGTATTGTATTGTATTTTAACCAGGGACCTAGAAACGACGGAGAGGCTCCGTCCCCGCTGCAGCCGCAGTGGTCCACAACCCCACAACGACTGCCGCAGTCCACTTCACCCCTCCACCGCCCCACATCGAACCCAGGGTTATTCTGCGGTTCGGCCCCCGGTGGACCCCCCAGGGAACGTCTCACACCAGACGAGTGTAACCCCTATGTTTGCGTGGTAGAGTAATGGTGGTGTACGCGTACGTGGAGAACTTGTTTGCGCAGCAATCACCGACATAGTGTAACTGAGGTGGAATAAGGGCAACCAGTCCGCATTCGCCGAGGCAGATGGAAAACCGCCTAAAAACCATTCACAGAATGGCCGGTTCACCGGACCTCGCCACAAATCCGCCGGGCGGATTCGTGCCGGGGACCAGGCGCTCCTTCCCGCCCGGAAAGCCGTACGTTAGACCGCACGGCCAACCGGGCGGGCAGGAAAATGCTTACTTTAACTTCCCTGCATCCAGCTGCGGTCGTAACACTGTCATCTGCTCCCCTTGCATACCAGAGCGCGGCTCATTTAACAGTATCCCTTTCTGCTTTCCGTACTGAAAATACGAGGGTAATCCCAAAAGTAAGGTCTCCTATGTTTATAGAAGTACATAGACCTGTTTATTTCTACAATGGTTTACATCGATTCGCAGCTTGAACATTTAGCTGTTTTTGGACATAATTAGCATTTCTGTAGATGCACTTTTGTAGACGCTGTGGCAGTTTTAGCATGCCCATGTCATATCAGCTCGCCGCCATGATGTTCAAAAAGTTATGAACCTCTTCTTTCACCTCGTCGTCGGAGCTGAATCGCTTTCTTTTAACCTAGGGAACAGGTGATAGCCACTGGGCGCCAAGTCAGGACTATAGGGTGGGTAGGTAACTATGTTCCACTGAAACTGTTGCAGGAGAACAACGGTTTGCCGAGCGATGTGTGGGCGAGCGTTGTCATGGAGAATGTGTACGTCCTTGCTCAACATTCCTCTTCTCCGGTTCTGAATTGCCCGTTTGAGTTTTTTCAGCGTCTCACAGTACCTGCCAGCGTTAATTGCGGTCCCAGCGATTCAGCTCCGACGACGAGATGAAAGATGATGTTCATAACTTTTTGAGCATCATGGAGCGAGATGGTATAACATGGGCATACAAAAACTGCCACAGCGCCTACAAAAATCCGTCGACAGAAATGGTTATTATGTCGAAAAATGTTCAAGCTGTTCAAAAATGGCTCTGAGCACTATGGGACTCAACTGCGGAGGTCATTAGTCCCCTAGAACTTAGAACTAGTTAAACCTAACTAACCTAAGGACATCACAAACATCCATGCCCGAGGCAGGATTCGAACCTGCGACCGTAGCGGTCTTGCGGTTCCAGACTGCAGCGCCTTTAACCGCACGGCCACTTCGGCCGGCTGTTCAAGCTGTAAACTGATGTAAACCACTGTAGAAATAAACAGGTCTATGTACTTATAAAAACATAGGAGACCTTACTTTTGGGATTACCCTCTTATCTTTGCCTTGTACACATAGAAACATCCTGTTCTACTGTATCTCTGAAGTAAACCACCACAAAAGTCTCTTAAGCCAAGCTGCGAGATGAAGACTTACAATTGTTCTTCCAAGTGATCTGTAGTTAGCGTTCCTCGTCAGAACTCCTAAACATTTTGAGAACGACGCTCACAAGTTCCCCACTGACCGTTGGCAGGGTTTAGTACGTCTTTCCAAGCTACTCATTATCCACACTGAAATTACTCTTAGAGATTTTTAACATCGCTTAAACCAGGCTCAGGTGTTCTTACTGTAACTCCATAGAATACAGAAGCAAGCGGAGGTCTTTTGGAAAAAGCAATTTGTCGCTGAGAAGTGATTGAAAATTAATGGATTATTTCTGGTATGTTATACATAAAATTCTCGAAATAGCGCTTCAGTATCATAGAACTGCATTTTGTCAAAACAAGTCAACATGGTGTAATTGTAGCAACTCACACATTGGGAGTTTTCACAGCAATTGCCAGCTTGTTCTTTTGCACAACTACTTTCAGTTAACTAAACAGTAGACACATTCATTTATGAAAGATGTTTAGGTTGTGCGGCCTCAGCCAGTAAAAATTGCTTCACTTGCAGATTTTGCATATGAAAGAAATGCCATAAACACTGTTGATAAACGTGTCGGGACACCCCTAGGTCATGCGCAATTTACCACTAGATGTTGCGGGTGGTGAGGATTGCTGCATCGTCAGTACACAAGCAGTAATAGACTTGGATTGTGGACCAGTCATTGGATGTCGTCCGAGTCAATGAGGATCGTGATGAGATTATGAGGTGGATATGCGAAGGACGGACAACAGTTAATCCAAGAAAAGGGAGACGTCATGGCCTAACAGACAATAACCGCTAGGCATTGGGGGAGGGTGGTCGCAAAAAATCGCATGAAAGCAGCGGAAGAAACCACTCTTGAGTTACAAAATACTTTCAACTGTCCGTCTTGCTCAGTGACCATTCAGGAAGTTAACAAAAAGTTTCAGATTTCACGTTCATGAAGTCGTTCGCTAAAGAGAATCATACAGTCATGCTGTCTGTTGACCATTGGACAGACTCCCGTATGGGTGAAATGGTAATAAGCATCCCTGGCGTAGAGAAACAACAGCAAGCTTTAAAAAGAAATAAATTACCAGGTTCAGATGGTTCGTAATTCGGTGTTACAAAGAGTATTCTGCGGCACTGACCACTTACCTAGATTGCATTTATCGTGAATCTCTCGTCCAGCACAAAGTCCTAAGCGACTGGAAGAAAGCGCAGACGATTTAACTACATAAGAAGGATAAAGGAACGGACCCGCAAAGTTACAGACAGATATCCCTAATTTCGATTTGCTGCAGAGCCCTTCAACATATTCTCATTTCGAATATGATAAATTTTATTGAGACGGAGAAGCTTATGTCCATGAATCAGAATCGTTTTGGAGAGCATCACTCGTGCGGAACCAGCTTAATGTTTTCTCACATGATATACTTGAAGTACGAGTGAAGGGCAACAGGCAGATACCACTTGTCTAGATTTCTGGAACGGATTTGACACGATGCCCCCATTCCAGGCTGTTAACGAAGGTACGAGCATGTGGAACAAGTTCTCAGGTATGTGAGTGGCTCGAAGGCTTCTTAAATAATAAAACCCAATATGTTGTCATCGACGGCGAGTGTTCGTCAGAGACAAGGGTATCGTCAGGAGTGTCCCAAGAAACTGTTGTTTTTTACGAGGTGCGACAATAAAGTAATGAGACTGATGTGAAAGCAACAATGTTGCTTACGGTTTTAGTCAAGTTTAGTGTTGTCTCCTTCAAAGTAGTTCCCTTCTGATTGCACACTTTCTCCAGCGCTTCTGTCATTGATGGTAACATTTCTGGAACTCATCTTCTGTAATATCCTGGAAGATCCTCGTCACATCTCTTTGGACATCTTGTGTTGTTTGAGAATGGTGTCCCTTGACCGCCGTTTTGACTCTTGGAAATAGAAAAAAGTCGCATGGAGCGATATCTGGTGAATAAGGTGGCTGTGGTGGCTGAAATTTGTTTTGAGGTTAAAAATTGCTGTACTGATAGAGCAGTATGGGATGGCGCATTGTCGTGATGCAGAATCCAATTAACAGCAATGTTGGCACAGACACAAACAACTCTTTTATGAAGTATTTCTAAAATTTCTTTGTGGTAATATTGGTTAACTGTTTGTCCAGGAGCCACCCACTCTTTATAAAGAATTCCCTTGGAATCAAAGAAGCACCAAGCATGCATTTCACTTTTGACTTTGACATTCGTTCTGCCTTCACTAAACATTTTATGCCAACGAAAAACTTGAGCTCTTGACATAAGCTCCTCTTCAAAAGCCTTCTGAAGCTTACTGTAAGTTGTCGTCGCGTTTTCACCCTATTTAACACAAAAATAAATGGCATACCGTTGCGCAATATTATGCGGTTCCATTTCCGTGACGAGAGACACAAACACGTGTTAACTTATTACAGGACAACTCACGATTGAGCAGTTGTATCGATGTGTCACTTGGACTAGAAGCAGCTTACAGACCAAGGTCAAAGATATTGTACCTACGCAAGCCTGCAGGGTTGCCACATCTTGCAAAGAAATCAGTCTCATTACTTTATTGACGCACATCGTATACACTCGTACATAAACGATTTGGCTGACAGGGTGGGGAAAATCTGCGGTTGTTTTCTGATGATGCAGTGGCTTACGGTAAGGTGTCGAAGCTATGTGACTATAGGAAGAGACAAGACGACTTAAACAAAATTACGAGTTGGTGGCATAAATAGGAAATGCAGAAAAATGTAAGTTAATGCGGATGAGTAGGAACAACAGACCTGTAATGGTCGGATACAGTATTACTAGTGTTCTGCTTGACACTGTCAAGTCGTTTAAATATCTGGACTTAGCGTTGCAAGGCGATACGAAATGGAACGAGCACGTGAGAACTGTGGTAGGGAGGGCGAATGGTCGACTTCGGTGTATTGAGAAAATGTTAGGAAAGTGTGGTTCACATGGAAAGGACGCTGTTCGACCTATTCTTGATTACTGTTAGAGCGTCTGGGATCCGTACGACGACTGATTGAGAGATGGGCTGCTATATTTGTTATGAGTAGGTTCGAACAACAGGTAAGTGTTACGGAGATGCTTCGGGAACTCAAATGAGGATCCTTGGAGGAATGGCGACGTTTTTTTTACGAGAAATAGTATTGAGAAAATTTAGGGAACCGGCATTTGTAGCTTACTGCAGAACGATTCTACTGCCGCCAACATAAACTGCGCGTAAAGACCTC
This sequence comes from Schistocerca americana, assembly GCF_021461395.2. NCBI lineage: Eukaryota > Metazoa > Arthropoda > Insecta > Orthoptera > Acrididae > Schistocerca > Schistocerca americana. The sequence goes on from NC_060121.1 coordinate 898,197,359, forward strand.
GAAATAAGATACGGCAAATTAGGGCTAATATGAAGGCATATGGACAGTTGTTTATCTCGCGCTCTGTTTGAGTGTGGAACAGGAAAGAAATAACGAGTAGTGGTACGAGTAGTGCTAAACAACAAATGGTGACTTGCGGAGTATCTGTGCAGATAAAGATGTAAGATTCAGTGGTCTAGAAGCTTCTCATGAATCACACGTTTCTGTAGCTTGTCTTAAGCGACGTCTGAAGTGGAAAAAAGAGCACCGGCAGAGGAAAGTGAATGACTGGAAACGAGTGATATGGAATGATAAATAATGCTGTATCCTGTGCCATTCGAATGGAAGTTGTGTGTTTTTCGACTGCCAAGAGAACGTTACCCTCCATCACGTGTAGTGCCAAAAGTGAAATATAGAGGAGGAGATGGTGTTGCGGTATGGGGAGTTTATCGTGGTTAGGGCACGGTCCCCTTATTGCGCATAAGAAAACGGTAAATAGGGAAGATTATGTGAACAAATTTTACAGCTTTGTACACTGCAGAGGAAACGTTCAGAGACGATGATTGTATCAATATGACAATGCAGCTTGTCATACAGCAGCATCTTTGAGACAATGACGAAATTGAATTTCCTGTGCTAGCCGAAATCAAGTAGCGAAATAAATTCAATGACAACAAGAAAAAAATTGTGCTGGACCGAGACTCGAACTCAAATTTCCCGATTTACGCCAGCGTTCGCCTTAACCACTTCGGCTATCCAAGCACGCTTCACATCCAACTCAGTTTCCAACTTGTCACACGCTCCATACGTAGCGTTACGTGTCCATGAACCTCATTGCCCGCTGTTTCACGCTGATTCCCACAAGAGACCGGACGAAGTGTGTACCTACTCTGGATACTTCAAACATGTCCGAAAGAATAGAAACCATACATTATATATACATGTGCCTTGTGTAGATTCAGAGTTGGGTCACTCAGCGCTGATTCACTCTTCGACCAATCTCTAGCGAGAATCAACGTGAGCCTGGAAGCAACGAGGATAGTGGGCAAGGGACGTTATTTACATAGTGTGTGACAAGTTGGGAATTTGGGCCGGACGTGAAGGTTGTTCGGACATCCGAAGTGGTGAATGTGACAACTCGCGAAAGCTGGAAATCAGGGTTCGCGTCCCACATCACTACCTTCTCTCGTTTCGGCTCTTGAGGAAGAATTGGCTGCCATTCGTCCACAGACGTTCAGGAACCATCTTGAAAGTGTCCCTGTACAGTTGGTGCTGTCATAATGCTGAAAGGTAGAGAAATCCGATATTAATATGTACTAATAGGTACCTCAATACTTCTGATCAGACTGCAGATTTAGCTATCACTGTCCGCTGTCAGGTAATTCATCTCACCTCTCCTGTGCTGGAATTCATCAGTGGTCACTTCCCACAATGTGCTGACAAGCAGCGCTAATTGCATAGCAATAGCTGCCGTTTATGCAGATTTATAATTGCGTTTTAATGGGATCCCGCTCGTCAGCTCCCGACCCAGAAATAACAGCTTGCATGGGTAACAAGGGTGTACACCGCAGCGAACCACGGTTACACGATGCTATATTCGGACCCCAACAAAAATTACGTCCAGTAAAGTGCATGTAAAAGTAGCAACGACTTCAAATAACATACATGCCTGGTTACTGATCGCAGAAGCAGCGGTCGGGAGTAAATAAATGGGTAAATAAATGAGCAGAATGATCAAGTAGATCACCGACCCAACAGAACAGTGAAACATTATCATTTTTTCATAGTAATAAACTACATTTCATTGTATACCTTCAGATATTAACAGGACGATTTTGAATTTGAGCGTTCTGTTCTGTTTAAAGTTCTATTCTCTAAGTGACCAAATTAACGTCATTTGACTAGTCTTTCACTTTCGTATTTTTCGTAGAGAACTACTTGGACTTGTTCCAAAGTCCGCATTGAGGCGTAATAGTAGCATTAGTAAACTAAACTGCTTAAAAATAGGCGCCGAGTGGAAACTACAAAATCGCAGACTGAAAACTGTAAGGAGCAAACAGGAAACTAAATCAGCATTATGTTTACAGTTCCTCAACTCCCAGAAAGAATTCATTACAAAAGATCGCATTCCAAGATGATAAAGATGTTGGCGCCTGAATCTTCCCTCGTCGTTTTTCTAGGAAAATGTCTCTCGTAACGTTCTTTCACTTTCGAAAGGCGTGAACAAAGGAAGATCACAGCTAAACGTCCCGACGACCACGAAATGATTACTGACTTAGCACTAGCTCGTAGCCTCGAAGGATGGGGAAGGAAATCGGACGTGTCTTTTTCAATAGAACCATTCCCACTGAAGACGTTCAGTGACTAAGGGGACCCGACGAAAACCTCTATTCTTGACGGTCACTCGGGAATTTAAAAAACCATCACTCGTCTGCGAGTGCAGTGTCAGATATCAACCACCGTCACCGTTCGAAATATAATATGGTAAAATTATGATCTGGAGAAGCGACTCTCGGAAATATGCGACTCTTTGAAAACTACGTGTAAATAAATACGTGTAAATCCTGACCCGCGTTTAGGCCTTTAGGAAACATGGACTTACCATTTAGGCAAGTGTTGTGGCATTAATAACCAAGCAACAATTTCGTAAACATTTTCTTATAGTGTGATCTGAGGTTTTCCCGGTGAACAGAAATCTTGAAAATTTCTCGGGAATTCAGCCGGCTGAATACCCGAGAAATTTTCAAGGTTTTCTTATAGATTTATTTGCTTACCTACTCCGGCCGTAATAGGTCCATTAGACCCTCTCTTACATCGGACACGATATCTTACAGTTTACAGTGTAAATCTATATATTCCTACATGACTATTAAAAAGGAAGATGTCGTTATGAAGGAAGTAGTCCCTATAGGAAACTTTAATGGGAGAATGGATACAGAGATGGAAGATGAAACAGTAAGGAGGTATGGGTAGCATGTCGTAAATGAAAATGGTGAAAGACGTGCACTGCATTGGATTTGAAAATTTTAAATGGTTTCTTCACGCATTAGTGGTTGCACAGATACCCATGGGGCAGAGTCATTCAAGTGGTTTCGAGAACAATCATAGATTAAATAATACAAAAGAAAAAAATCTGGACTTAGGGTGAATTACGTTATGTTATACAGAACCCAGAATGTGGTTCCGACAATGTCCTGCTTGGAGCAAAGGTTGGAGGAAAGCGTACCTCAGGAAGATAGTAACCCTATTAAAATTTTGGATGCTGTTAAATATAATTTAGATAGCCTCAGAGATGAAAGCGTTGAATGTTTTTATAAACCGAGACTAGCTAGAGAGCAGCAGAGGTTTGATGAAACACTGAAGAAAAATATTAACAAGTTAATGGATGGATCATGAGAAGTGAAGTACTCAATCAGTAAAGTGAACAAAGAAAACAAATACCATAGTGGTGGTGGGGAAACACAGGAGAAAGTATAAAAGTGAAGAAGAAAATGTTTAACTGTTGGCTGAGGACCAGAGACCCATAGTATAAAAAAAAGTATCTGGAAATAAACAGGAAAGGCAAAAAAAAAAAGAGATTATTAGTAGTGAAAATGAGGTGTAGGGACAGTGAGGGGAGAAACTGATGGATCAGAGCTACAAGGGTAGCAGAAGCCTGGCAAACAGTGAGAACTTGTGAAGAGAAGTGAAAGAAGGGCCAAATATGAGGTAGTGGCATTAGAGAACTGGAAAATCGTTTGAGGACATTGCCTACAGAAGAGAGAACCATGTATAAGGACAAAGAACAAGACTTCGAGAAAGTATTACCTAGTGAGAAATGAAGACCCAATAATTACAGCAGACTTAGGAAGATCTGTGAAAAGAAACGTAAAATATCCAGGTCCAGAAAACATACTTATAGGAATAGTAAAGTTGTGCCGAATATGTTATGCGAATGTCTAAGTTGTTTAATGCATACACTGCAAATGGGGGAAACTCCAGCATGGTGGCATAAATTTGGAACCGTTTATTATTTCCGGGTATCGTTGTCTGTCACAAAGTGATGTCATCAGTGCTAGATGCCTACATGTTAGGGGGAGAAGAGGCGCCCGTGGAATGGAATTTGGCCGGCCGGTGTGGCCGAGCGGTTCTAGGCGCTTCAGTCTGGAACCGCGCGACCGCTTCGGTCGCAGGTTCGAATCCTGCCTCGGGCATGGATGTGTGTGATGTCCTTACGTTAGTCAGGTTGAAGCAGTTCTAAGTTCTAGGGGACTGATGACCTCAGAAGTTAGGTTCCATAGTGCTCAGCGCCATATGATCCATAACCGCCTGACTTCTAATCACCGAAAGTTACTTGCTCGTCTTAAAAGTCGAAAATAATCTCGCCGCTTGCCACGTGGCTTTATCAACATTACTGGCCGCACACAAACAGTTACTTCTGTGAAATCTAAGTGGTCCAGGACGGCGTACAGTCCTCGCGAGTTCACTTACTACTACGAAAAGAAAACGCTTTTGGCAGGTGCCTAGCTCTGACGTCATCCGATACACAGCAAACGCACGCATTTGACTGATATGGACACATTGATAACTCGGTGCGAAGTCTCTTTTTCAACTGGCTCTCTGGCCGTATTTATATATGGGCGCAGCGGACCGCCAAGCGAAACGTCTGCTATCAACCGCCCTGGGCACAGATAGCAGCATCTAAATGGCCTCTTTGTTGGACACGTATTAATTAATATCTCTATCGTTTAATAATTTACAATCTTAATTTTTATATAAATAAAATTAAGTCTGCTTTATTTTCTGAAAAAGTTTTATCTCGACTGCATTTAAGCTTTTCTGCCTAGAATGTTTAGAATGGAACCTACAGTAGAACATGACTTCTGAACTGCCTTTTTAAGATTCCTTGTAAAGATTGTTATTAACAATAAAGTTTTGAAACTTGGTACAACTGTATTATTTAATGAATGTAATCAAGTGCTTTAATTAGAAATTTCTACTAAAAATTCGCTTTATCTACCATGACTAAGGATGTTTTTGTTCCAAATTTAGCTTTTACTAAAGAACTTAAAAACTAATAGAGGTAGCTTATTGGTGTCACATATAAGGTTTTTAAATCAACCAGAGGGTACATATGAAATTTCATCTTTTTCACTCCAATATTTAGCGCCTTCAATTTTTCGTAAAAACGCCGGTTTTGACAAAAATATTTCTTCGATGATGTGGAGACCTGTAATTTTTGATGGTGACATATTTGCATATTCTGAACAGTTTTCCGATTATTAGTTATCATTAGGTTTCGCCCCTGGTAGCTGTGTGGTTAGCGTGACGGAATGTCATACGTAACGACCCGGGTTGATTCCCGGCTACGCCGGAGATTTGGACTGGGTGTTGTGTTGTCCTTATCCTCATCATTTCATCCCCATCGACACGCAAGTCACAGAAGTGGCGTCAACTCTAAAGACTTTCACCAGGCGAACGGTGTACCCGACTGAAGGCTATAGCCACAAGGCATTATCATTAGGGATACTATTACATTCTGTTTTTGTGAGACTTTTACTGAATACAGGGTGTTGCAGGAGGATTAGTAAATATTTTAGGGGGTGGTAGTATAGCCGAATTGCAAGGTGGTAGTGTAGCCGAATTGCAATAAAAAATTCCACATAACATGTGTACAATTTTTATCGAGTGCAGAAATACAGCTGTTACTATGTAATGCAGACAAACTTAATGCAAAGCAAATGAGGACGCTGACAGTTGATTTTCAAAAATTACACTGGCGGTTTCAATGCACTTTTGATTTTTTTTGTAACACCACATGTAGCTTTTCTAAGGTCGTCTATGAGTTCTTTTGAGAGGGCTGTACTACTCATAATCCGAACGATCAATTCGGCTCTCGTGGTTTCTCTTTCTTTGTAGGCTTCGCCTTTCAACCGTCCCCAAAGGCGAAAATCCAAAGGAATAAGTTGCGGGTACCTTGGTGGGGAAGAAATGTGCCGATTATACCGATCCATCTTCAAGGGAATGTTAGGTGTAAATGATGTGCAGGAGCCTCCTCATGCTCGATTAAGATTCCCATTCTTGTAACCAAAGGAATTTCCGTTAACTCTGGAAGCTCATTACCAAGGAAGTGTAGATAACCGGGTCCTGTAAGACGATGCGGTAACACAACAGGCCCAATCAACTGAGTGTCCATCAAATCACATCGCACATTTACAGACAAGCGTTTTTGAAAATGTGTCTCCACAATGGCATGTGGATTTTATTCAGACCGCTGATGTGAATTACGCGTGTTATTAATAATGTCATGATTGAAAGTGGCTTCATCAGCGGACAATAGAAATGGGACTACCTGTCGATTTTCAAGCATCAAATGACAATTCCAATCCTCTATCTTAATCTCCAGCTCGAAGGTGTTGAATGAGCTGCAAATGATATGGATGTATGAATAGGTGAGGCATGTTTAAACGCGAAAGTACAGTAGACTTGGCCAACAAATCAAAATTAAAACTTCAATCTAAACTAAAGCATAGCTTCAGAACATGAACATCGATATTCTACTACTGACATTCGATAAACATGTCCATGGCAACCCACACCAACCGGTGTACCAACACATGAAAGAAAAATGAATTGAACTCAGTTGTATCTCTGTACTCAATCAAAATTGGACATGTGGTATATGACATTTTTATTGCAGTTTCTCTACAGTACAACCACCTAAAATATTTACCATTCCTATTGAAACACCCTGCATATCAATCAGGTAAAACACAAAAAAACTGATTTATAATTATAGATCCTAATCCCACTGAGTAAAAAGTAGGAAAATTTTCTTCCAGTGTGTACAAAGAGTAATGTGGACTTTCAGACTGGAAATTCTGGTCAGTTGGTTCTCGATCGTTTTCTTGCTGATCGCATACATATTTCTCAGGCTCTTGCAAACGGCGATGGTACGTGTACAGCACACAGAGAATTTAAGTGTCTTTTCATAGTGACAAAACGAAGCATCGACCTGTAGCGGCACCACCATTTAGAACAGGGAAAGTTAGTTTTGTGTAATATTTGGAGCACGAGTTACAGCCAGGTGCAGGCCACATTGCAGTAAGTTATGCATACCAGCAGTTGCGACGGCAAATAGAACCCACAGCGGTATAGAACTGCCGGAGAGGGCGCACATAGCAGTTTCCATGGCGCAAGTCACAGGCAGAAGAGGTTGGCCAGTGGCCCTAAGTGTTATGCATACGTGACGTGAAGCGGCGCACTTGGCAAAACAGAGCTGCACAACCGAGTATAAATAGGTGCCGTTATCTAACGAGATTCATTCAAGTGTGGCAGCTCTCCTGGACAGTGGGGCGTATCACATGACCGGGCTACAAGCAGCAACAGATGGGGTGCCAGTGTCCTAGTCCACAGCGAGTCGTTGGTTCGACCCTCTGAGGCCGACATGGGGTCTGTGGCCAGCCAGTGGTAGGCCACTCTTCGGCTCGCTACAGCAGGCAGTTGTCTCAGCTCCCAACACACCCAGAGACTTCCCGAAGAAAGGGCCACAGATTTAGATGATGGATAGTAGGCACTTGTTTGTCACTGTGATCTCAGACATGCCAGTGAGGAGAGGGGACGCAGCTGGCTGCCTGTGGCTCACACTGAGCAGCGCTGAGTCAGCTGCTGGCGCAGCCATCCTGACATCATCAGAACTCAGTGGACCAGCGAAGGCGGGCACGACACAGCGTTATGTTGAACAGGCCGCTGGGGTGCGTCCTCAGCATTGTGGGGCCCTGTGACGCAGACCGAGGTGAACAGAGCACTGCAGTGGAAACAAATCATTTGGAAAGTTCTCGCCGAGTTTTAGTAGGCACCTCCTGGCACCCACCCACTACAGACCGTTTGGATATTTACCCACCGCTCCACAGCTTGTGTCCTTTTCTCACATGATATGCTGCAAACTAAGGATGAAATGCAAGAGACAGGTTCCATTTTTCTAGATTTCCGAAAAGCAATTGACAAGGTGATTCACTGCAGACTATTAAAGTAGGTACGAGGATATGGAATTCACTCCCACACATGTGTGTGGCTCAAAGACTTCTTAAGTAATAGGAAACAGTACACTGTCCTCGACAGTGAGTGTTTATCAGAGACAATGGTATAGTCAGGAGTGTTCCAGGAAGGTGTGATAAGACCGCTATTATTTTCTGAGAATGTAAGTGTTCTGGTGGACGGGATGGACAGCAACCCATGATTGTTCGCTGATAACTCTGTGTTGTACTGGAAGGTGTCGAAGTTGAGTGACTGCAGAAGGATATAAGATGACTTAGACACAACTTCTAATTGGTGTGACGAATGTCAGCTAAATGTCAGCTAATTCTAAATCTAGAAAAATTTCAGTTACTGTGGATGAGTAGGAAGAACAAACCCATAATGAAGCTTCCTGGCAGATTAAAACTGTGTGCCGGATCGAGACTCGAACTCGGGACCTTTGCCTTTCGCGGGCAAGTGCTCTACTATCTGAGCTACCCAAGCACAACTCACGACCCGTCCTCACAGCTTCAGTTTTGCCAGTACCTCGTCTCCTATCTTCCAAACTTCACAGAAGCTCCTGTGCGATCCTCGCAGAACTAGCACTCCTGGAAGAAACCAGTAATGTTTGGATCCACACAGTCATGTTATTTAATTCTTTGGGCGTAATGTCAGAAAGCGATGTAAAATGGAACAGGCATGTGAGGATTGTGGTACAGAATGTGAATCTTAGACTTCGGTTTACTGGAAGAATTTTACAGAAGTGTGGTTTTCTTTAAAGCAAACCGTATGTAGGAAGCAAGTGCGACCTACTCTCGAGTACCACTCCAGTGTTTGCGACCCGCACTAGATCAGATTAAAGGAAGACACAGACACAGTTCAAAGTCGGGCTGACAGATTTGTTACTGTCAGGTTCAAACTACACTCACTTAATAGGGAGATGCTTCAGGAACTCAAATGGAAATCTCTCGAGGGAAGGCGACGTTCTTTTTGAGGAACACTACTGAGAAAACACAGATGACCGGCACTTTACGTTGACAGCAGAACGATTCTGTTGCCGCCGACATAAATTTGGCGTAAGGACGCGAAGATAAGACATGAGAACGTATGGCTCGTACAGAGGCATGTAGATAGTCGTTTTTCCCCTCGCTCTGTTTGCAGGTGGAATAGCAAAGAAAATGACCGGTGTGGTACAGGGTACCCTCTGCGACGGACCATACTGTAGCTTGTGCGTTATTTGTATAGACCTAGCTGTAGAACTACGGGAGAAGATAACATTGTGAGGGAGGGCTAGAATACGTAATAGTAGGAAAAGGGGCAAGGGTGGAGTGAAAAAGGAAGCCGCCTGGTAGAATTTTATACAGAGCATACTTGTATCATCGCTAACACTTTGTTTAAGAACACGAAAGAAGTTCTCTGCATGGAAGAGATATGGAGACCCTGGAAAGTTTCAGATTCATTATAAAGGGGGAGTCACTAACTATTGTCACCAATAATAACTCCGAAAGTATGATAGGATCTGAAATGTTTGTGGGACAAATGCTGTATGGGATAACGGAGGCCATCATATGACGTTGGTTTGTTTTTGCTAGGTGGGTCGCGTATGAGATAGGTTTTTTTATGGGATGCAACATTTTGGTACTTATTTCATTGCAGCTATCCAGACAAATCCAATGATGTTGAACAGTAAGGTCTTAAAAGGTCAACGAAGGTCAAAAAGGTGGCATGGAACGTCCATTTACAGAAGGTGTTCGAAGTGATGACCATTGGTATCAATTGAATGCTGCAATCTTCTTATCATGGATTGAGTGGTATTTCTTATCAATTCGGCACTTATCGAAGCACATGTTCTGACAATTCTCTCTCGTATATCGTGCAAATAGTAAATATTCGTCGAAAACGGCGTATCCATCTAATGTGCCATTGAAGTGTAAACACCATTCGACTGTTTTACGATACAACACTAATGGGAACGATAAGATTAGTATCGTCAAATCAAGTGAATGTGAATGATGTATTCCTTCGAAGAACAAGTCGATAAGCTTCTCATTTACGGAGAATGCCAACGAAATTCAGAGAGAGCTAGAGACAAACTCTGAAAGATATCCTCAACGTACTCACCCTGCACCTTGTACACTTACATATGTTTACGATAAATTGAGAACAACTGGATCTTTAATGCATCGGAAACATATCCGGCAAACGAAAGTTACTAACTAGGAAACGGAAAATGGTACTCTTAGCACTGTGGTTCGATATCCTCGTGTTAGTTCGTGTCAAATCACAAGGGAATCTGGCATGAGCCAGAGTAGTGTTGTTCGTGTTCTGTATCGCCCTAAATACTATTCAGCCGTGGTAAAAATTGCTGTTTTGAAGAGCGTGCCGCGGCGCGTTGTGTGCAGCAGTCGGCCTCCGTTTCTGGCGGTGGCGTCGCTGTTGCAGTCGCAGCGTTGGTGTCTCCCTCTGGTGGGAAAGGGGAAAGGTTGCCTGTTCACGCGCATTTAAGGGGCGCTATGAGCTCGGCGGTTGGTCAGTCGGAGTGAGTCTGGTCAGTTCGTCAGTCGGCTCGGTGTGGGGCAGTCAGTGTGTCTCTCGTCCGGAGTGCTAGTATGTGTTAGGTCGCCAGTCTGCTAGAGTTTGTTCTGGCAGTTGTCCTTGGCGGTTGGATCGATCGGTTGGTAGGTCGCAGACTGGGACACATGTGACTTGTGCGTCTTGAGCATCGGCGCATGTGAGGTTGCCACGTCAGTACAGTGGGCCGCGCCGTATAGCGAGGGGAGCGGCTTCGCGGCCGACACGAGAGCAACAGGAGTCAACCCACGACATCTGTCTGGCCGGTGCGAGCTGCGATGCCGTGAGACGGGAGATCGGCGTGCCTTCCTGCGTCCGTTGGAGCGGCTGGCAGCGGACGGTTCGGGAGAGCGTTTTGGGGGTGCTGCGCCAGATCTTCGCCGGGCATCGCAGTTTATTAGAAGTGATTCGTGATACGTTGTCTCATTTACTTGTTAAATTCTACGTGTTTTCTTGATCAGTCTCTCGTCCCCAGCTTGCTCGTCTGTCTCCCGTCCGCATTGGTTAGGCAGTTTGTGTGTATGTCTATCGGTCGACCTGCCGTACGTTAATAGCTGCCTCTGTCATGTTTGTCGGATTCGGTGTTAACGAATTTATTGCTTGAAGTGTAACGGCCGAATTCGTGAAATATGTTTTTATCTTCCCGATCATCTTGAGAGGTGGTATATGTGTAATGTAGAGCATATTGGTATATTTTATGTAAGACCATTTCATGGGTTTTTATTTAAATGGTCATTTTAGTACATAAAGTTACCACCCGTCCACCGTTGGACCTTCGGCAGCAAGTTAATTTTTTTAATGTTAGTGTTTTGTACTATTTCCATCCCTCCTACAGGGAGCATAGTTTATGTACTTATGTGAGTTGTTAAAACTTTTAGTTCAATGTATTGTGGTGTGTTGCTGATTTGCACCAGTGTAGTCTTTCAGCTGTGAGCGGTCGTGACTACGGTCGTGTCAAAAGGCAGTGGCAAGGTTCTCAGCCCGAAAGCTCATACTGTCAATATTTGTTCTTTCTGCCTCTGAATAAAATTGTAACTTGATATTTTGAGGGTGCTTTCTGATTATAATTTTTGTATAAAAAAGGGGTTTTAGGAATAAAATTTCCATTTGTTGAAGGAAATTTAATTTGTTTTCATCAGTAACCCACTGGCAACTACTTCCACGCTCACATAGTGTGATTAAATGTGTTTAAGGTTTTCATGAATTGCTAGTTAATAAAGTAAATTCATAAGAAAAAGTTTTGAAAGTAAATTAACGGTTCAGTCATCCTTATCATATGTCTCCACCAAGACTTAGCTGATACGGATTGTACGCATCGCATTGAATTTTTCCAATGGACTCAACTTCAGATTCAGAGGGATGACATATTTATTAATGTGATTTTATTTATTGACGAACCATGGAAATGTTAATTTGCGTAACGTGCGTTATTGGGCAACTGAAAATCCATGTTGCCTCCGGCAAGTTGCACACCATAAACCCTAGTCGGTGAATGTATGGTGTGGGTTTCTGGAGGACAAAACCATAGATCCCTATTTCACCGAAGGAAATCTTAATGGTAGGAAGCACACCACATTCCTGCAAGAAACCTTAGGTCTGTTATTGGAAGAAATACCTTTAGGGGCAAGGAATAGAATGTAGTATCAACACGATGGGTATCCGGCACATTTTTCGCTTATGGCTAGAAATGAGTTTCAGAGACAATTCCCAAATCGTTGGACTGGATGAAAAGGAGATGTGTCGTGGTCGGCTCGTTCGCTAGACTTGGCGCCTCTGGATTTTTTCTTGTGCGGATTCGTAAAAGACATTGTTTATGTAGAAGTTCTAACTACACCTGAAGATATGCGAGATATATTATCAGAACATGTGCTTTGATAAGTGCCAAATTGATAAGAAATACCACTCAATGCATGATAAGAAGATTGCAGCACTGCATTGATACCAATTGTCATTACTTCGAACACCTTCTGTAAATGGACGTTCATGCCACCTTTGTGGCCAGCGTTGACCTTCAAAGACCTTACTGTTACGCATCACTGGATTCGTCTCGATAGCCACTAGCAGAAAATAAGGACCAATCTATAGCATCCCATTTAAAAAACAAAGTTGACCTTCATGTCTCTGAAGCGACCCCACTTTGCAACAAAAAACCAGCGTCATTATGGCTCCCGTTGTCCCATGCAACTTTTGTCCGTCAAACTTTTCAGTTCCTACCATACTTTCGGAGTTACTCTTGGTGGCAATAATTAGTGACTCGCCCTGTATGATGGTAATAGAAAATATCGGAACCACGTTTTAAACTGTTCGTTTCCATGAGCAGATGTAGTTACCATGATTTATTGGTTACGAAATGCAGATTAAAACTGAGAATTACAAAAAGGAAAAGGTAGGAAGTTAAGATGACTGTACCTGGATGAACTGAAGGAGCCAGAGTTGGTTCGGATGGAACACCATCCAGCGTTTGACTGGAACAAGGGGAACAAATACAAAAAGCGAAGAGTAGATAGCTTTGAGAGATGAAATAAGGCAGCAGAGGACCAAATAAGTGAAAACACACGGCCCAGTAGAAATCCTTGAATAACGCAGGAAATGTTGAATGTAATTGTTGGAAGGAGAATCCTAGCAAATGAAGCAGGTGGAATTGAACACGGCTGTCAAACATAAAATGCAAAGTGAGCTATCATGTATGACTAGAAGGCACATGAAAGGCTGTAGAATGATACAAGAGAAGGACAAAAATAGACGCCAGCTGTAGGAAAATTAGAGAGACCATTGGAAAAAGGAAAAACAGCCGTGTAGAAGTAAAGATCTTAGAAGACAGGCTAGTACTAAGTACAGAAAGGAGAGCTCAAAAGATGTTAAAATATATTTAAAGCTATGACAAGAAAATGAACAAGGACAATATTATAGAAAGGGAAGATGAATTAAATAAATATGAAATAGGAGGTACGATATAGCGAGAAGAATGTGATGGAGCACTGAAAGATCTAAGTCGAAACAAAGAGCTTGGAGTCGACGACATTCCCTCAGAATTAAGGAGTTACTTAGGAGGGCCAGGCTTGACAAAACTAATCCACATAGTTTGTAAGATATACGAGTTCAAGAAGAATTCATTGATTCCTGTTCCAAAGCAGACTGGTACTGACGTGTATGAATCATCCTGAACCATCAGTTTAATAAGTTACGGTTACAAAATACACTAAGTATTTACTGAAGAATGAAAAATTCATAGAAACTACCTTTGGGCAAGATCGGCTTGGGTTCGAGATAAATCTTAGAAAGCACGAGGTATTACTGACAGTGCGACTTATGTTAGAAGACAAGTTGACAAAAGGTAAGCTTTCGTTTATAGCATTCGAAAAATTCGAGAAGGTTTCGACAATGTTGACTGAACTACACTGTTTGAAATCGTGAAGGTATCAGAGATAATATAGAGGGAAATGTTATTTACAACAGAAATCAGATAGGAGTTATACGAACCGCAGCATATGAAGGGGAGTGCGACAGGACTGTAACTTGACCCCAGTGTTGTTCAATACATACATTGAGCAAACAGTTGAACGAAATGTACAGTGGCAAGAGATAGTAAAAGAGCATCAACAATAGTAAAACAAGGATGGCGTACAGTAGTCGAATTAACTCAGGTGATGCTGAGGGTGTTAGATCAGAAAATGAGACGTTAAAAGTAATAAATGAGTTATTAGCTAACTAACGGAAAGCCGAAGTAGAGAGGCAATAAAACGCAGACAAACAGTAACAAGAAAAGCGTTTCTAAAAAAAGAGGGTTCTGTTACTATCTAATATCAATTTAAGTGTTAGGAAGCCTTTTCGAACTTTGTTTGGAATGCAGTCTTTTGTGGAAGCGTCCACAGTTAGTAGCATTGTTGTTAGTGTCGCTACTTCTGGATCATGGGGTCTAGATTTGATTCCTGGCCTTGTACGAGATGTCCTTTTGTCGGGGACGGGTGCTTGTGTTGTCATAATCATTTCCCCTCACCTTCATCGACGCGCAAGTCGGTAAAATGGTGTCAAACAGACAGGACTTTCACCACGAGGCCGAACAACCAAGACAGCGTCTTAGTTTGTTTCATGTTCCATGGATCTTTTTGGATGATAAATCTTAATGATGTGGAACGAGTCGTTTTGAATTCACATTGCAAATTAATTTGCAAATATGGCTACATACTGAGCTGTTAAGCTTTTTTATTTTTCCTTTATTATTTTTCTTTGATATACAGATGTGAGTAATTGTTCCCACCACCTTTTACACATTACAATAATAGAAATTCTTCTACGGAATAGAAGGAGTTATCAAGAAGAAACGTTTTCAGTTTGTTTTCGATTTTACTTTGCTGTCTGTCAGACATTTAATATCACTGGGTAAGTTATCAAAAGTTCTTGTTGCAGCATTGTGCGTCCCATTATGTTCTAAAGACAACCTTAATGTGGGGTAGGGGACCACATTTTTCGTTGTGGTATTTTAATTATGTAGATAATTGTTGGTTTTAAACTCTAGTGATTCTTAACAACAATTTCATGAGGTAATGATTGTATTGTGAAGCAATGGTCAAAATTCCCACCTCCTGGAATAGTTGTCTACAAGATGATCACGGGTGAGCACCAAATGTTATTCTTGCAGGACGTTTTTGAGCAATGAGTACTTTCTTTCCCAAAGATGAGTTACCCCAAAACATTATTCTGTATGGAATTATTGAATGAAGATATTTAAAACATGTCAACTTAGTGGTTGGTCTCTCCACACGGTTTGCAATGATTCCAAGTGCAAATGTGGCTGAACGAAGCTCCCAGATAGTACTGCCACACCATTTGATTTTACAGAAATGAAACGCAGACTATAGGCTACTCAGCCAACAAGAGAAAAATAGTTGAATTTGGTGCTACAGAATGACGTTGTAGATGAGATTCATAGATCGAATAAGGAATAAGGGGGTACTGAATCGAATTTGAAAAGAAAAAAGAAATTCGTGGTGCGACTTGACCTAAAGAAGGTATCGGTTGATGGGATACATCTTGAGGCAACAAGGAATCGTTGATACTGTAGTGATGCGTGTTGATGAGGGCTGAAGGGGGGGGGTTTGACTGTTAGGGAGATTCAGCCGTAAAAAAATGAAATGATAATCTAATTTGAAGGTCTGTATCAAACTTGTTCCAAGATTGAATAAAACAACAACAAATAACGTTCGTTTGCATTAGTCTTAACTGTTGGCATTGTTATTACTGTTTTACATATTTATCTTACATATTTATCTAACTATCATGATGCTGATGTGCCTGGAAAACATATCACTTACATTTTTGTAAAATAAGAATGTCATGTTTATGTCTTCTAGCGCACGAAGTTTTTTACTCGATTTAACTAGTCGTACTTTGTCCACTAAGGTCCCCAGTTGAAGGGTGTACTATATATATTTGATCGACATGTGGAAGAAATGTCGAATGATATTAAAGGGCGAGTCTTCTGTTGTACTACTAGTATCACCTGCAATCTGGTAAAGTCCAGTTTCAACCCTACTTAGGTTCCGTCGTAAATAGTTTGAAATATTTAATGAAGGCCATCTTTATACAAATGGTAGTTGCAGTGTGAGATTATGAAAGATGTTTTATGAAGATATAAGGAAAGTGATATGGGACCTAACAATGATCGTTGAAAGTGACCTGCTGTTACGGTTCTAAATTGTTCTGATTTTTTGGAATTAATCTGTTTAAATTCCATGAATTCCGAAACGTGATGAGAAAGAGAAGCATTGCCATAGTAGTCCATCTACAACTTATTCCATGCTGGCAGTCACTCTGATAAATGCTATTTTACTCTCCAAATTATGATCATTTCAATGTAGTTATGCTGTGTTTACAGTCATTTGTAAGCTTCGAACACCTACCTATGAGATGAGGCGTTTGTGAAGGACATGTACACAAAAATGAAAATCTGACGACTTTCAGGCAAATGTGATTACTATTCTATTCCTCATATGCGAAAGGTGAAAAATGAAATAACCAGTCACTTAAAAGTTGCAGCACTTAAAATAAAAATGTATGTGGGTTCCATTAGTGACTCGTGTTGGTGTGTCTATGTTCCTTTACGAAACATATACATTTTCATATATAGCGTTCACAAATACAGGTGTGTGAAAAATAAAATATTACTACTACTTTCAGGCATAGTAAAAGATGGTAAGAATGAAAAAGTATATACAGCGTTTGAGTGCAGGGAGAGAAACGGTGTTGCGACATCAGTAGAGTCTACATTTTTTACTAGCTTCGCTGTGCGCCATCAAGCGTCAGCCAATACAGGCATGACCTGCGTAGCCACATCTCTTTGATATTCTTTTGTTTTCACATGTTTGCTTGCTATATTTGCTGACATATAAAGGCTCTGCAATCACAGCATCGCTTTGTTTCTGTTGCAGGTACCGTTTGTAATACTCCTGCGGCACGTGTATCATCTGACTGTAGCAACTCTAGTGTGTTGCACTCCATTCCCTATAATCAGGTAGGCTACATAACATCTACTCTTCGCCTACCTACAGCAAGTGAATGTGCATCTACTATTATAACTAAGGAGTAGTTATAAATTGCAACAAAACCATCTGTACAGTTTCTTGCAGGGAACAGTTGTGAAACGAAGTCTTATGCCACAGGCTTATCAAATAATTCATGAACATTTTAAATGTTTAGTATGGATGATGTACTGGTGATTTAAGGACCTGTACACATACTGATCGCTGATATTTTCATTAGAAGAATAAACTGCCAGGAAAGGGTTTATACTAAACTTCCTGGCGGATTAAAACTGTGTCGGCCGAGACTCGAACTCGGGACCTTTGCTGGCGGAAGTAAAGCTGTGAGGACGGGGCCTGAGTCGTGCTTGGATAGCTCAGACGGTAGAGTATTTGCCAGCGAAAGGCAAAGGTCCCGAGTTCGAGTCAAGGTGCTGCATACAGTTTTAATCTGCCAGGAAGTTTCATATGAGCGCACACTCCGGTGCAGAGTGAAAATCTCGTTCTGGATACTTTTATACTGGTATCTCCTACAGTAAACTTTGGACAGTTCTGGACACTGACAACGTTTATTGTTAGCATAGAAATTGTCAGACTGATGTGCCAATGTCGGTCCAGGATTTTTGAACTAGTCTTGTTCAGGCGTCTTACATTAGAACTCTGGCACTCTTATACCTCCAGGGTCTTTGGGGTCTTTGTGATTATTGGCGCCTTAACACGTAACCACTTCAGTGCATTAGCTGTTTTTTCCTCCACATATCACCGTCTTCCCACAAACACGTCATACAATTTACTACCTAATGTTTCCTGCATGGTCGCAGCTGCACCATGAAGTGAACTATACCTGTCAGTATATATTAACCGTTGTTTGTCCATGTGCCCACACTTCAGCACCAGACCTACTATCCTGGGGAATACAGACATTGGCTTGCTGTTGCCACATGTCCTTGGAGTTACTAAGCGACCTAAAAACATACTACCCATAATAGCTGTGATTATTAGTTTGGAAATGAAGTAAATACAAATGTAATGCTTTTCCGTAAACGGTCCTCAGTCAGAAAAGTACTAGCACTTATACCCCTCATGACCGAAACATTCCCCATGGGACTCGACAGCATTCGAACACACTTGTTGCTAGCAACTTAAAACATTTCCTCCCGCGTTATTAGTACTCTTTTGTACCTATACTAAGGGAGTAATATCGCTTTCTCTCTATCTTTGTTTACATCTAACTCACTTCTCTGCAGTTCACACTTAAGTGCCTGGTGGAGGGTTTATGATCCACTTTCAAATTGTTTCTCAACCGTCCTACTAGGAATAGCACGTGGGAAAAGTGAACACCTAGAGCTTTCCATGTGAGCTAAGATTTCTCTTACTTTATTACGAAGCTCATTTCTCCGTATTTAGAGCACAAAAAATGTTATCGCATTCGGAGAAGAAAGTCGGTGGTTGAAATTATGTGACAAGGTCTCGTCGCACGAAAAACACCTCTGCTTTAAAGATTGCCACCTCAAATTACGTATCGAATCCGTGACACTCTTTCTACTATTTCGCGATAATACAAAACGAGGCACCACTGCCTCTACTTCTTCGATGTCTCTGTTAGTCCTACCTGGTAAGAATCCTATACCTCACAGCGGCACTGCAGAAGAGGACGGACAACCGTAGTCTAAGGAGTCTTTTAATGGACCCATGGTGTCTTCTTAGTACAACACTGTTGACACTGTATCACAGAAGCGGCTCCTAGTGAAACTGCGTGCTTATGGCATATCGTCTCAGTTACGTGACTGGATTTGTGATCTCCTGTCAGAGAGGTCACAGTTCGTAGTAATTGACGGAGAGTCATCGAGTAAAACAGAAGTGATTTCTGGCGTTCCCCAAGGTAGTGTTATATGCTCTTTGCTGTTCCTTATGTATATAAACGATTTGGGAGACAATCTGAGCAGCAGTCTTCGGTTATTTGCAGATGACGCTGTCGTTTATTGACGAAGATCAGAAGAACAACACATACTTGAAACCGACTTAGAAACGATATCTGAATGGTGCGAAAATTGGCAGTTGACCCGAAATAACGAAAATGTGAGCTCATCAGCATGAGTGCTAAAAGGAACTCGTTTAACTTCGGTTACACGATAAATCAGTCAAATCTAAAAGCCGTAAGTTCATCTAAATACCTAGGTATTACAAGTACGAACAACGTAAATTGGAAGGAATACACAGAAAATGTTGTGGGGGAAGGCTAACCAAAGACTGTGTTTTATTGGCAGGATTCTTGAAAATGTAACATATCTACTAAGGAGACTGCCTACACTAAATTTGTCCGTCCTCTTTGAGAGTACTGCTGCGCGTTGTGGGATCTTTACCAGATAAGACTGACGGAATACATCGAAAAAGTTCAAAGAAAGGGAGCACGTTTTGTATTATCGCGAAATATGGAAGAGTGTCACAGAAATTATACAAAATTTGGACTGGACATCATTAAAAGAAAGGTGTTTTTCGTTGCGACGGAGTCTTTTCAGGAAATTGCGATCACCAAATTTCTCCTCCGAACGCGAAAATATTTTGTTGACACCGACCTACATAGGGAGGAACGATCACCACGATAAAATAAGGGAAATCAGAGCTCGTGCAGAGAGATATAGGTGCTCATTCTTTTCACGCGCTATACGAGATTGGAATAATAGAGAATTGTAAAGGTGGTTTGATGAACCCTCTGCCAGGCACTTAAAAGTGATTTGCAGAGTATCCATGTAGATGTAGAACCCAGTCTGGTATTGCCTTCCCCACTACATTCTCTATGTGATGGTTCAAATTTTCGTTTGTGATTGTAATTATTAGTTATTTATCTAAGTGGACGAAATTCAGATTTATTGATTTATCGTCTAACGGAAATATAATGGAATTTTTTAGCACTCACGTTGAGACGCAACACTTTATTGTTTAAGGTCAATTGCCACTTTTCACACCTAGCATACGTGGTGGTTATTACTAAACCTTCGTTACTTGGGTCAATGGAGGAGGAAATCTATTAACCATACGGGTACCCATCTTCACAGGAATGATAAGATTGTGAATTAGAGGATTTTAGTTGTTAGTAGTGCTAGTGTCATGACTTGCCGTTAGGCAAGGGTGACGTAGAGTTAAAACACAAGTATCAGTGTAAATTTGTGCAAACAGTCAAGTCGCATCTAGACGAGGTGAGCAAGGCTTTATTCAGAAATCAGCTTTATTCAGAAATCACTTTTATCAAAACACCGCAAGTACTGCTGATGCTCGTCGCGAATATGGACACATTAAAGCAATATAGGGAAGTCCCCTTTCCACACCGAGGTTAAAGAGAATGATACCGAAGTTCGAATTAATGGCAATTGGAATTGCTCCAGGGAGAGGCCGACGGCCAATTACGCCCCACATTGTTGAAGGAGTTACAGTTGCCATGACCAAGAATGGTGCACGCAAAGTGCGGGCTTCAAGCAGTGACTGAGCTGTGTCAAGAGAGCTGATTGTTTCGTGGTCCAACGTTCGAGAAGTGCTGCCAACAATTGTGAAATGATGTCTCCAGTGCGGTTCCAGTCTGTCGTTGAATCAGACATGGGTCGTACTGGAACGTAAATTTATTAAAATGAGTTTCTTTCAATAGTTTATTCATTATTTCTCTTCCACACATCCTTACAAATGTTTCCACAAATTATCATTGTCCTACGATCAAACTTTTTGCATAGGGACCCTCTCAAGAAGAGAAATTGTAATATTACAATCATCCCGATTTACGGTACCGACGGCGCCTTCGTCGACTGCATCCAGCGCACGTCTCACATTTACATGAGAGACAGCACGTTTAAATCTCTCGCCAGCGTTCTGACAGGCGAGCTCCCCCTACTATCGCTCCAAGTCTCCTATTAGGGCCGCCAAGCACACGCAGAGGACGTGGAATTCACATGACCTCCAGTTTTTCCAAATCTGTTTGCCTGACGCATCTTTTAAGGCAAGAGTAATGAAGAGCTTCGCCTCCCCCTCCACCCCCCCTCCCGATTCATTGCATCTATAGAATTATCAGGATTAGTGCAAAAAATTTCAGTGAGGTCAATACATCAACATAGCACAACGTTAGTAGGCATTACGAATATATACGGACTTTCACACCGAGGTGCCAAAAATCGTAGGACAGCGATACTCACATATACAGATGACGGCAGTATCGCGTACACAAGGTATAAAAGGGCAGTGCACTGACGGAGCTGTCATCTATACTGAGGTTTAAAAGGTTTCCGGCAACGGCCTTGCCGAAGTGGATACGCGGTGACCATCCGGGTAGATATTCGCTGTTGCTGTTTGTCGGGGTGCACTCAGCCTCGTGATGCAAATTGAGGAGCTACTCGAACGAATAATAGCGGTTCCGGTCACAGAAAACCATCATAATGACCGGGAGACACGCCCCTCCTATCCGCGTCCTCAGCTGAGGAGGACACGGCGGTCGGATGGTGCCGAGGGGGCTCTTGTGGCCTAAAGACGGAGTGCTTTTTAAAAGGTTTCCGATGTGATTACGACCACACGACGGGAATTTACAGACTGAACGCAGAAAGGCATTTGACATATATGAGACATTCCATTGTGGAGATCGTTAGGGAATTCATGTTTCCGATAAACACAGTGTCAAGTGTGTGCCAAGAATGTCACATTTCAGGCATTACCTCTCATCATCATAGACAGTGCTCTGTCCGACACCCTTCACTTAACGACCAACGGCAGCGGCGTTTGCGCAGGGTTGTCGTTGCCAACAGACATCCAGCACTGTGTGAAATAACTGCAGAAATAAATGTGGGCCATGTAACGACCGTATCCGTTAGTATGGTGCAGCAAAATTGGGCTTTAATGGGCTAGGGCAGCAGATGACTGACACGAAAGGCTTTGTAAACAGCAGGACTTTGCTTGAAGCACCTTCCTTGGCTTGTGACCATATCGGTTGGACCCTAGATGAGCCCCGATTTCACTTGGCAAGAGTGGACGGTAGAGTTCGAGTATGGCGCAGACCCCACGATGCCATGGACAGAAGTTGTCAGCAAGGCACTGTGCAAGCTGGTTCATAATTATGTGGGCTACGTTTACACGGAATGGACTGTGTCCTCTGGTCCAACTCAACCATGGTTATGTTATGCTGGTTGTAGACCATCTCAGCCATTCATGTACTTTACGCTCCCAAACAACGACGGAATTTTTATTGGGGATGGCAATACGCCATATCAGAACATTCTGGGCAGTTCGAGCGCATGATTTGACCACCGAGATAACCTGACATGAATCACATTGAACATTTATGGGACATAATTGGGAGGTTATGTTCCTGGACAAAATCCTGCACTGGCAACAGTTTCGCAGTTATGAACAGCTGTACAGGCAGCATAATGCATCACGCCGGGAATAAAGAGGTGCAACACGATATTAGGAGATATCGCACGACTTCTGTCAACTCAATGTACGGATTTATCAGCATTCAAAACTACAAAATGGTTCAAATGGCTCTGAGCACTATGGGACTTAACTGCTGTGGTCATCAGTCCCCTAGAAATTAGAACTACTTAAACCTAACTAACCTAAGGATGTCACACACATCCATGCCCGAGGCAGGATTCGAACCTGCGACCATAGCGGTCACGCAGTTCCAGACTGTAGCGCCTAGAAACGCACGGCCACTCCGGCCGGCTCAAAACTACGCTATTGCTCATAAATTTAGGATAATTGCAGAATGTGGTGCCACACAACGTGCCACTACACAAAACTGGCCTAGGCACAAAGGGAACACATACGACACAGATCCTGTAAGTCCACTGTATTGGTGGTGAGTTGAGAAAACCGTCCCGAAACATGTGCTACAAAACGCCATTGTTCCTGCGCATATACCCCGACATCACCATGCACACGTACATAGGCTGCACAACGGGTTGGCGTACCCTGGATCAGGTGGGCGAGCAGCTGCTGGGCTATAGCCTCCCATTCTTGCACCAGTGCCCCTCGGAGCTCCTGAAGTGTCGTAGGGGCTTGAAGACGTCCAGCGATACGTCGACCGAGAGCATCCCAGACGTGCTCGATGGGGTTTAGGTCTGGAGAACATGGCAGCTCGGTGGGGCCGTGCTTTATCATCCATCAGGAGGAAGGTGGGACCCACTGAACCCCTGAAAAGGCGGACGTACTGGTGCAAAATGACGTTCCGATACACCTGACCTGTTACAGTTCCTCTGTCAAAGACATGAATGGATGTACGAGCAGCAATCATAATCCTACCCTACACCATCAAACCACGACATCCAAAAAGGTCCCTTTCAAGGTCATTAAGGGGTATCTGGTTCCTGGTTCACGCCAGATGAAAACTCAGCGAGAATCACTGTTCAAACTATACCTGGACTCGTCCGTGAACATAGTCTGGGACCACTGTTCCAGTGACCATGTACTGTACTCTTGACACCAGGCTTTATGGGCTATCCTGTGACCTGGGGTCAGTGGAATGCACCTTTAAGGTCTCCGGGCGAATAAGCCATGTCTGTTCAATCGTGTGTGTTTCTGAAGACAATTGTTCCAGTGGCTGCGGTAACGTCCCGATCAAGACTACCTGCAATACTCCGTGGCCGTCTGCGGGCACTGATAATGAGATATCGGTCTTCTTGTGGTGTTGTACACTGTGGAAGTCTCGTACTGTAGCGCCTAGACACGTTTGCTGTCTGCTGGAATCGTTGCCATAATTGTGAGACACACTTTGTGGCACACGGAGGGCCCGTGCTACGACCTGCTGTGTTTGACCAGCCTCCAGTCGCCCTAGTACTTTACCCTTCATAACATCATCAATGTGTTCTTTGAGCCATTTTGAACACACAGTCACCATTAGCATGCCTGAAAATGTCTGCACGCCTACTCGCTGCACCGTAGTCTGACATGTACCAACACACCTCTGCGTATGTGGACTGCTGCCAGCGCCACCGTGCGACGTCCGCAGGTCAAATGCACCGCATGGTCATACCCCGAAGTGATTTAAACCCGCAAACAGCCCACCAGAACGTTGTTTCACCATATATCAGCATTATCCTTAATTTATGAGCTTGAGTGTATTTGTTACTGTCGAGAATCACAAATGAACCTACGGCTGTACGAAGTTATCTATGTCATGGTTGCTAAGTGCCCATAGATAAATGAACTTATTAACGTGCTACCTTCTTGTAGATGTATGACTTTCTTTATTTGTTAGGTCTATATCAAATATGCCTTACCTAATTATTTTGATGTTTTGATGACTTACTTGACGGTAAACGATAGTATCATCAGCAAACAGCTTAGAGGGCTGCCCAGATTGTCTCCGGAATTGTTCATACAGATCAGGGATAGCAGAGTGCATGTAACAGTTCCTTGGGAAGCCCAGGATATCACTTCTGTTGGTCTCGTTGACATCCCGTCCATACTAATTTTTGCCGGTCGAAATTGGTAATTATTTGTAATAATCATGAAGTTGCAGAAGGTGGATGACTTAAAGTGGCGAACGCACAGCATGGTCTAGCGCTGTTACGTTGTTGCGGCAAATTAATATCTTCTTACTGTAAGGTCACGTTCCATTTTATCGTAATTTCTGTGCTGCTATTAAACTATAACAAGTAATCTTACTCATAGTTTCACCAGCCTCTCTGTTCTGTGAACGACGGCAAAATCTGTAAAAACGGAATATGAAGCACATACATCTGTCGAAAATGTTGACTCTTCAGCAACCAGCGGAAATGGAGTCGCAAGCTGAGAGCGAAAAAATTGCTCCAGAAACTAGTCCTATTCAAGACATTTCTTTTATTTTTAATTTTTTTTAGAAGCTTGCCATTTGATCCGACCCGTCACGAATCCTTGCAATCTACATCATCAGCTACTTGCTGCATGCGTTCCAACTTCTGTCTACCTGTACAGTTTTTGCCCTCTACAGCTCCTTCTAGTACCATGGGCGTCTTTCCCTGATGTCTTAGCAGATGTCCTCTCATCCTGTCCCTTCCCTTTGTCATGTCACTGTTTTCCACATATCCCTTTCATCTGTTACTGGGCAGAATCTCCTCATTCCTTACCTAAGCAGTCCACCTAATTTTAAACGTTCGTCTGTAGCACAAAATATCAAATATTCTATTCTCTTCTGTTTTGGTATTCCCACAGTCCATGGTTCATTGCTACACAATGCTGTAGTCCAAACGTACATTCTCAGAAATTTCTTACTCAAAAAATGGTTCAAATGGCTCTGAGTACTATGGGACTTAACAGCTATGGTCATCAGTCCCCTAGAACTTAGAACTACTTAAACCTAACTAACCTAAGGACAACACACAACACCCAGTCATCACGAGTCAGAGAAAATCCCTGACCCCTCCGGGAATCGAACCCGGGGCCCCGTGCTCGGGAAGCGAGAACGCTGCCGCGAGACCACGAGCTGCGGAGTCGCCTAGAACTTAGAACTAATTAAACCTAACAAACCTAAGGACATCACACACGTCCATGCCCGAGGCAGGATTCCAACCTGCGACCGTAGCGGAGGCGTGGTTCAAGACTGATGCGCCTAGAACCGCTAGGCCACAGCGGCCGGTGAGAGATTTACTACTGAAATTTCGGGACAGTACTTTTCAGGAGGAGTCAGACAACATATTACTTCCCCCCTCCATACACATCGAGTATTGATCACGAGGAGAAAATTCAAGAAATTAGAGCCAATACAGAGACTTACCGACAATCATTCTACCCACCCACTATTCGCGAGTGGAACAGGGTTGGAGGGATCAGATAGTGGTACCGAAAGTACTCTCCGCCACACACCATTAGGTGGCTTGCGGAGTATGATGTAGATGATAATAATAAAGGTGGCATGGCCAATACATCAGTGTACTCCTCTGCACACACAAACATCTACATTTGTGACAGATCGAAAGACTAATGAGTTAACTTTGCGATGCAGCCGGCAGTGCCTCTTTTGCATAGCAGTCAGCATGCTAACCAAGGTTCGCCAAATTTTAACAATAGATGAAAAGCAAATACCAGCTGCTACTCCTGATGTTGGTGTAACAGTAGCTCAGTGGCATGAAACCTATAATAATCAGTGGAATTCCAACACCAGTACTGACACAAGCTAGCGAACACAAAATCCAACGGTAAATATTACTGAGGTGACGAAAGAATCCGGCCAGAACATGACTCCTTCAGAATATTAGAACTGTCCACGTTACGCCATCCGGTGATGGTGATGGTACGGAGTGGGGCAGAAAACACTATTCAGTGGACCTGTTAAGATATAATGAAGACACATACTTCGAGATGAGTTAGGTACTGACCCCTATAAATGTCACGATCAGCGTAAAAATGTAGTTCAGGCTACTACCAATGCTGTTGTTGGAAAAATTTCCCCTACAGTTCTTTTTGACACAAGCCTACCATGAATGTAAAACATCGAATCTATTTAATAAGATTATTGACTTTTTGAAGATATCTACTTACTCAGTAGAAAACTGCAAATTTATTGGAGCAGTCAGTGTCAGGTCACTACATGTCAAAATGCATGTGCACGTCGAGGTAAGTATCGGAAATGGAGCCGTAGTCTGCCCGTGCTTAGCTGCAAATGGATTAGCAGTTGAACGCATTTTGGCGTGGAATTTCTGAGGGAGGAGGGCGTAAAAATAGACTTCTCCTCGGGCAAGTTCTACGTTTGTATGCATGGTCAATGTTTTGTTGTAGATTTCTTAAAGACAAAAAGCCAAACATGGTAAATACAGTCATGACAAAATAGTCAAGTTTATAAAGAAAAAAGCTTCACGTATTAGTAGCCAACCTTTTCATTCTAGTTCGGTGACGAATGACGAAAATCACGTAGAAAAAGTGGTTGAATCTTCAGCTCCTAACTCACAACAGCATGTCAAACTATTAGAAACAATTTGGAAGTATGTACACATTTGTGACAATAGGCCAGATATCATAAGTACTTATCAATAACGTGTACAGGGCTGGACGAATCAAAGTGGCCCAGGTGACCTGATATGAGTGTACTGTATGGAACTGGGGACCTAGAAAAGACGGAGGGGCTTCGTCCCCGCTGTAGCCCTCAGTGGTTCACAACCCCACAGCAGGCTGCAGCAGTCCACTCACCCCTCCGCCGCCCCACACCGAGCCCAGGGTTATTGTGCTGTTCGGCCGCCAATGCACCACCCACGGGAACATCTCACACTAGACGAGTGTAACCTCAATGTTTGCGTGGTAGAGTAATTATGGCGTTCTCATTCGTGGAGAAAGCGTCTGTGCAGCAATCGCCGACATAGTGTAGCTGAGGCGGAATGACGGGAGCCAGCAAGCATTCGCCGAGTGAGATGGAAAACCGCCTTAAAAACCGTCCATAGACTGGCCGGCACATCGGAGCTCGACACTAATCCGCCAGGCGGATTCATGCCGGGGACCGGCGCGCCTTCCCGCCAGGAAAGCAGTGTGTTAGACCGCACGGCTAAACTTGCGCGCGCTATGACCGGAAATCAGTTTGTGGCAGCATTAACGGAAAAGACCTACAGTTACTTCTAAGAGGATGGCGCTACTGTCAATACAGCCGGCCGAACCTTGGAGCTCATTTTCAAAATCTTCACGACTGGCAGACTTGATACCATAGGTCAGTCTGGTTGCGGCCCACCTGATCTGTCAGTGTGCGATTACTTTGTGTGGGGAGCCTTCAAGTCTAAGGTGTATCGCAACAACAGTCAGTCTTCAAGAACTTCATTCACTCTGTAAATAATTTATTCTCCCTGTTTTGATAATATTAAATATTCAGCTCTAAGAAATATTTGTTTGTTCATCTTGTTTAGTACCTTTAAACTAAATAAAATCAGAGCTTGATGCACGAGGGAGATGCATTACCGGTAATTTTTACATATGTAACATAACTTATTACTTTAATGTGTGCTTGTCACGGTCCGCGCTTCTCCGCCCCGTCGGAGTTTAGAGTCCTCCCTCGGGCATGGGTGTGTGTGTTGTCCATACCGTAAGTTAGTTTAAGTTAGATTAAGTAGTGTGTAATCTTAGGGACCGACGACCTAAGTAGTTTGGTCCCATAAGATCTTACCACAAATTTACAGATTTCTCTAATGTGAGGATGGAGGTCTTAATTTGTATTAACGGCTTTCAAATTATTATATTATTAAATGAATATGGGCTTTATATGATTACATTCCGATTTGGCACATTACATTTCGACTTGGCATTTCGTGACTACCACGTAAGTATTTTTCTCTCATCTGCGCTTGCACTCTCTTCATTCTGTTTTCTGGCAGAATCTGAATAGATTTGACTTAAATAGAAAATATGCATGTTTTAAACTGGACAACCAGAGTCGTACACAAACAACAAAACTGTAAAGATTGTTGCATTTACCTGAATCGAGATGAGCAAACTTTTCACCCCTGTCGTACTGTGTGGAAGATTAGAAACCTCTCCGAATGTGATAAAGTTATATCTGCAATAGCACTCGCTAAAAAACTGTAGTGAACTTGTAACGACAACTATGCTTCGCCATGAATTAACTAACAATCCCGTATACCTCCAAGGAAAAGTGATTGTCGACGTGAAGTAATGTGCACGCTGTCGTTGTTGATTTAAACTACAGAGTAAATATAGATTAAAATTACCCTGGGCCGTACTGCATTACATTTTATTTTATGCAGATGATAAAGTTCATCTTTGTATTAAATATCTCTGAAAGAGACCTTTTGAATCCAGTTTTGTTAAAACGATAGAACTGTGAATCCTTCCCTCTTGTATCATTGCTTTAACTATCATTTGGTGTTAAATAGTCTAAAGTGTTCAGTTTTGTGATAGCTTTTTTGTTTTTAGTTTTAGGGCGCAAACCTGCTATGGTCATTAGCGCCCGGTCTGTGACTTACGAAAAGGTGAAAAAACGAAAATGGAAACCAGCAGCAATGGTAACGAAACTCAAAAATTGGATACACTAAAAGCAGAAGGAAAGCTTAAAAAACCACTACAGAAAGGGGTTGGTTGTCCCCAAAAGGAGCTTCAAATGGCCAGCCGGTGTGGCCGTGCTGTTCTAGGCGCTTCAGTCTGGAACCGCTTGACCGCTTCGGTCGCAGGTTCGAATCCTGCCATGGGCATGGATGTGTGTGATGTCCTTAGGTTAGTTAGGTTTAAGTAGTTCTAAGTTCTAGAGGACCGATGACCACTGATGTTAAGTCCCATAGTGCTCAGAGCCATCTGAACCATTATTTGAGCTTCAAATGACTGACGTCATCTCACTGGCACTAATAAACTCGAGAACGCGATCGGCTGAGTGCGTGTCATCTGCTAAAATGGACGATATTTCAGGCGACAGCTGTAGACGGGTGCGAACGGAGTAAAATAGGGGCAGTCAAGTAAAAGGTATCTTACCGTCCACAGCTGAGAGCAGTGGGGACAGAGTGGGGGAGGATCGCCGCTTAAAAGATGTCGATGGCTAAAAAGACAGTGCCCTATCCGGAGTCTAGTTAAAATCATCTCCTCCCGACGACGCGTTCGGGAGGAAGAGGTCCAAGCACAGGGAAGAGCTTTCACGTCCCGCAATTTATTATGGGGAAGTGTCGACCAATGTGCATGCCATAAAAGAACAACACGACGACACAAAACACTCCGTAGATCGGCGAAGGGAATCGTGCGAATAGCTGGGCGAAGGAGAGAGACTGCAGCCTTGGCCACTATATCGGCGCCTCATTTCCACAGATACCAACGTGTCCTGGGATCCAGAGCAACGCCACCGAGACGCCCCCCCAAGTGGAGCAAGCGTAGGCAGTCCTGAATCCGGTGGACCAGAGGGTGGACAGGGTAGAGCGCTTGGAGACTGAGGAGAGAGCTGAGAGAATCTGAACAGGTAACATACTGTATCCGCTGATGGCGACGGATGTATTGGACAGCCTGGAGAACAGCGTAAAGCTCCGCAGTATAAACCGAACACTGGTCGGGAAGCCGAAATCGATTTGGGGTGTCGCCAACAATATAGGCACTCCCTACACCAAACGATGTTTTTGAGCCATCAGTGTAAATAAATGTGGCTTCCTTCATTTGTGCACATAGAGCAGAAAATGCCCGACGATAAACAAGTGAAGGGGTACCATCCTTGGGAAACTGACAAAGGTCACGGAGCAGGCAGGTCCGGGGACGGAGCCAAGGCGGTGCTGTACCCCAAGTTGTCAAGAAAGTATTACGAAAGCGGAAGGAAAGAGAATGGAGCAGTTGACGGAAGCGGACTCCCGGTGGTAGTAGGGAGGAAGGCCGGCCTGCATACCCTAAATCCAAGGAGGTGTCGAAAAAAATGTCATGGGCTGGATTAGCAGGCATGGACGAGAGATGGCTAGCATAACGACTCAGAAGAACTGCTCGGCGATTGGGCAGCGGAGACTCAGCATAAAGGCTTTCCACAGGGCTGGTGTAAAAAACTCCAGACACTAAACGTAATCCACGGTGGTGGATAGAGTCGAGACGCCGAAGAATAGACGGCCGAGCAGACTATGCTTCCATAGTCCAATTTCGAGCGCACTAAGGCGCGATAGAGGCGGAGAAGGACCACTCAGTCCGCTCCCCAGGAGGGACCATTCAGGACACGGAGGGTGTTGAGGGATCACAGACAGCGAGCCGAAAGATAGGAAACGTGGGAGGACCAACATAGTTTTCTGTCAAACATAAGACCCAAGAATTTAGCGACGTCCGAAAACGGAAGGTTGACAGGTCCTAGATGTAAGGAAGGTGGAAGAAACTCCGTACGACGCCAAAAATTAACACAAACGGTCTTACTGGGAGAAAAGCGGAAGCCTGTTTCGATGCTCCAAGAGTGGAGGCGATCGAGACAGCTTTGAAGACGTCGTTCAAGAAGGATGGTCCGTTGAGAGCTGTAGTAGATCGCAAAATCGTCCACAAAGATGGAGTCCGAGACATCAGGAAGAAGACAATCCATAATTGGATTAATGGTAGTGGCAAACAGTACAACATTTAGCAGGGAGCCCTGGGGTACCCCGTTTTCTTGGGAGAAAGTACGGGAGAAAGTAGTGTTCACCCGCACTTTAAAAGTGTGCTCTACCGTAATTCACGAAGAAAAAGGGACAGCCGACCTCGAAAGCCCCAAGAGAACAGTGTGCGGCGGATGCCTGTCCTCCAACAGGTATCGTATGCTCTCTCCAGATCAAAAAATATTGCTACTGTTTGGCGTTTCCGGAGAAAATTGTTCATGATATAAGTACAGAGAGCAACAAGATGGTCAGCTGCAGAACGATGCTTTCGGAATCCGCATTGGGCAGGTGTAAAAGACTGCAGGACTCCAGTCACCAATCTAAACGCCAATTCACCATACGCTCCAAAACTTTACATACACTACTCGTGAGAGAAATGGGGCGATAGCTAGAGGGAAGATGTTTGTCCTTTCCAGGTTTCGGAAGAGGAACGACGATAGCTTCCCGCCATAGTCTGGGAAAAGTACTGTCTGTCCAAATTCGATTATAAAGGCGAAGGAGGTAAGGCAGACTGTGGTATGATTAGTGCAGCAACATTTGGATGTGGATACCATCCGGTCCAGGGGCGGAGGAGCGAGAAGAAGAGAGTGCATGTTGGAGTTCCCGCATGGAGAAAACAGTATTGCAGCTTTCGCGATTTTGAGAGGAGGAAGCAAGTAGTCGCACTTCCGCTGCACGTTTCTTCGGGAGAAACGCTGGCGGGTAATTTGAAGGGTTCGAAATCTCAGCAAAGTGTTGACCCAATGAGTCAGAAATTGCGATGGGGTGGCACTAATGTATCATGCGCGACAGTGAGCCCAGAGACTGGGGAGAAACTAGGCGTGCCTGATAACCGTCGAATCCGACACCCAACTTCCGAGGAGGGAGTGAAGGTGTTAAATGAGCTAGTAAAGAAGTCCCAGCTTGCCTTCTTGCTATCGCGGATGACGCGACGGCACCGCGCACGGAACTGCTTATAGTCGATACAGTTGGCCAAAGTAGGATGGTGTCTGAAAACGCGAAGAGCACGTCGCCGCTCACCTATTGCGTCACGGCATGCCTCGTTCCACCAAGGAACTTGGGGGGGGGGGGGGGGGGGCGCCGGGGCAATTCGGAGGTGCGAGGTATTTAACGTTCCGCAGCTGTAAGAATAACGTCTGTAATATGAGAGACCTCATCGTCGACGCTAGGAAAGTGACGGTCATTGAATGTCGCTAGAGACGAAAAAAATGTCCAATTGGCTTGGGCAAACTTTCAGCGTCTCGGGCGCATATATGGCAGTTGAGGCTGCAGTCTAAGGACACATGGAAAGTGGTCACTCGAGTCTGTATCAGCAAGGTCGAACCATTCGAAGCGCCGAGCTAGCGGAACAGTACCGACCGAAAGATCCAAATGAGAGAAATTTCTCGTGGAGGCAGACAAAAATGTAGGGACACCAGTGTTGAGGCAAACTAGATCCGCTTGGTGGAGGACGTCTAGCAATAGTGAGCCACACGGACAAGGATGTGGAGATCCCCAAAGCGGGTGGTGGGCATTGAAGTCCCCAACCAGCAAATAGGGGGGTGGAAGCTGACCAAGAAGATGAAGGAGATCAGCTCGTGCCATTGGTGTGGACGATGGAATGTATACAGTACAAAGAGAGAACGTGTATCCAGAAAGGGAAAGACAGACAGCGACTGCTTGGAAGGAAGTGTTTAAGGGGATTGGGTGATAATGGAGAGTTTCATGGAGAAGAATGAGTCAATGTGCTGGAGTGCCTTCAACAGAGGGGAGATCAAATCGGACTGACTGAAAATGGGGGAAAACAAAGCAGTCGTGGGGATGCAGCTTTGTTTCCTGAAGACAGAAGATGACCGGCGAGTAGGATCGTAGGAGGATCGTCAATGCATCCCGATTGGCTCGAATGCCGCGGATATTCCAATGGATAATGGACATAGGGTGGACAGAAAATGGAAGAATGTGACCTAGATTGCCGTCAACTCAACGACTGCTCAGAGCTTGCTACCGACAGCGTGGAACGGCACTCAGCCGAAGGCAGAAGATCCTGATCCATAGGCTGTTCAGGAGCAGCTCCTGCCACCAGCGATCGCTATCAGTGCGCCTCGGTGACACAGCTGACGGCCAAGGGCGGTTACCGCCAGGTGGTGCTGTAGATGAGACACGCCTTGGCGGAGGAGGAGAGGGACTGGGTTTCTTATTAGCCTTCTTGGAAACATGATGTTTAGTTGAACGAAGAACCGATGGTTGTGAAGTTCGGGTACGTAAAAAATCTTCACGAGTATGCTCTTTTTTGGAAGTCTGGGTGTCTGACTTTTGGGATCGAGATTCAGCAGAACCCGATGAAGGGGGAGCCATGGAGTGAGCAGGCGAAAGTGGGTAGGTTGAACGGGCGATCTTTGCTCTGGTCGATCTGACGACCGTGTCACTAAAGGTGAGATCACAAGTCTGCGTGGCCGCCTCCTTTGTTGGCCGAGGGGAGGCAAGGACAGTGCTTTATTTTCCTGTCTGAGGCACAGTGGGCGTTCGACTGGCGAATAATTTTCGAGCAGCAAAGGTCGACAACTTTTTCTTCACTCTGATTTCCTGAATGAGCTTTTCGTCTTTAAAAATGGGGCAATCTGCAGAGGAAGCAGCGTGGTCACCCATACAGTTGATGCAATGAGGGAATGGAGGTGGACAAGCACCCTCATGGGCATCCTTACCATACGTAACACATTTGGCTGGGTTCGAACAGGACTGGCTGGTATGATTGAACCGCTGACACCGATAGCAGCGCGTTGGGTTTGGGACGCAGGGGCGAATGGAAATTATCTCATAGCCCGCTTTTATGTTCGATGGGAGTTGAACTCTGTCAAATGTCAAGAAGACAGTACGGGTTGGAACGATGTTTGTGTCAACCCTTTACATGACTATGAACAGCCGTTACGCCCTGGTCAGACAGGTAGTGTTGAATATCCTCGTCGGACAATCCGTCGAGCGAGCGTGTATAAACGATTCCACGTGAGGAATTTAAAGTGCGGCGCGCTTCCACCCGGACAGGGAAGGTGTGGAGCAGTGATGTACGCAGCAATTTTTGTGCCTGGAGGGCACTGTGTTTCTAACAACAAGGTGCCATTCCGTAATCTGGAACAAGACTTTACAGGACCTGCAATTGCATCGACACCTTTCTCAATAATGAAGGGGTTGACCGTGGAGAAGTCGTGATCTTCGTCAGACCGAGAAACAACATGGAACTGTGGCAACGATGGAAGAACTGTCTGTGGCTGAGGCTAAGTGAACTTACGCTTGTGAGCAGACATAGTGGAAGATGAGGAAACCATTGCGGAAGAATCCCCCATGATTACCGACGTCTCCGACGGCGCGCTCCTCCCCTGTGGGTGCCCTCTCTGATGGCACTCCCGCCTTAGGTGATTGTTCACATCTCAGGTCACACCTCCCGAGAAACGGACGGAGGGACCAATCGGCACTTTCGGAAGGTATCAGCTGGGGTAATCACCCCTCCCTAGGCCTGGCCGTTACCAGGGGGTACGTACGTGTCCTACCTGTCTACCTGGGGTGGGGAATTACGCGTTAACCCGCCACCAGCTATGCATGAAAATGCGTGGGTCGGCCTTCAGACACGACAGGGAGGAAAATAGAGAAAGGGGGAAAAACAAAGAGAGGGAAAGGAAAGAAGAGGTCTCAAACGCCGCAGTGGAGAAAAGGGTAAAGAGAAGAGGTAAGGAGAAGAGAAGGACAAAGGAAGGATGAAGACATGCAAGCAGAGAAAGCGAAGAATGTGTTACATTTTCGAGCATCCGTCTCCAGACGTAGGCACAAAACATACTACCAGATGGGGAGAAAGGGAAGGAAAGAGGCGGTGGTGAGGGGGGGGGGGGGGGACGAAGATGGAGGATGGGGAAGGATGTGGAAAAGGAAGGTATGCAGCCCGGAAATGAAGGAGGGCCACATTAGCTCGGGGTCCCGTGCTCGCTACGCCCGTATCCACAAAAGAGGTGTGGACCCCCCTGTGGGGGTGTTGGTACCTGTTCCTTACATGCGTGAATGATTTTCAACTTAACATTCATCAGGCAGAATTTGTACTTCTTCAGACGATACTAAGGTTACAATAAATCACAAGAAACTTGTAATGATGTATTTCATACAATCATCAAATGCTTTGTGAGGAAGGCCTGTCGCAAAATCTTGAGAAAATGCGCTGTATTCAGTTTTGTACAACATACTGTTTCATACCAGAAACTAATACACCACAGGGATAGGAGACCAGAGAGAGTGTAGAAAGCTCCAAATTTTTGTTTGTGCCTGTTGGCGCATACTAAAGCTGGAAGAAACATATTACTGAGCTACTCAAACAGTGAAGTTCGTCTAAGTTAATCTTGGGACAAAGGAACTAATCGCCTGACATGTTTTGCATATTTCCACCCAATAATCTCTTATGGAATGTCTAACATTAACTCATCGCTTACGAAGGAAATACTGACTGCATGAAAGCAAACAGTAAGAATAATATGTGACCATCACCCATAGTCGCTTTGCACCTACCTCTCCCTGGAACTGGGCGTTTGAACTGCACATTCACAAAATGTATATGCGCTAATGAAATTCGTTGTAAACAATGCGTTATAATCTGAGAAGAATGTAACCTCAAAGGATACAACATTTAGAAGAAAAAGTGACATTTATTACCCATTATTAAAGCTCTCAGTAGCTCAAAGGAGTCGAAGGTGCATCAACATAAATTTTTGATAATTTCCCTAGGTAACACAAAATGTCTGACTAGTAGCAAAGTAAGTTTTAAATCTAATCCAAAATTATTTGTGGACGACTCCTCTTCCGTAGACGAACTACTATTAAAAAATTAGTAGGATATGATAAAAAAGCACTAAACTAAAGTGCAGGTGGATGGGTAAGACTAACGTAGCCGCGCGGGATCAGCCAGGCGGTTTAAGGCGCTGCAGTCATGGACTGTGCGGCAGGTCCCGGCGGAGGTTCGAGTCCTCCCTCGGGCATGGGTGTGTGTGTTTCTCCTTAGGATAATTTAGGTTAAGTAGTGTGTAAGCTTAGGGACTGATGACCTTAGCAGTTAAGTCCCATAACATTTCACACACATTCGAACTGTAACGTATGTTTGTTAATCTTAAAAGTAAGCCTGGGCGTACAGCGTGTAAAGAGTATAATTACAGATATATTTTAGTGTGTTGTTTTTTTTCCCCTTTGTGTCGAACATTCTCCTGACAAACACAACACAAACTATACAACCTGATGTTTTCTGTATGAGAGTACCTGGGCGTCGAAGCGAACTACGCCTGGCAGTATAGACTACACGTTTTGCACTCACGCATCCACTATTCAGTATCTGACCAGCTGCCGTAGGGAAAATAGTCATCAGTCCGCCCCCGGTAGCTGAGTGGTTAGCGCGACAGACTGTCAGTCCTAAGGGTTCGATACCCGGTTGGCTCGGAGATTTCCTCCGCTCAGGGACTGGGTGTTGTGTTGTCCTAATCATCATCATTTCATCCCCATCGACACTCAAGTCGCCGAAGTGGCGTCAAATCGAAAGACTTGCACCCGGCGAACGGTCTAGCCGACGGGAGGTCCAAGTCACACGACATTTACATTTATTTTAGTGGCTTCCTTGTGACATATTTGCTTAGACGTATTACCGAATCCAAAAATATACAACTTTTAATAGCTACCGTTATTAGTTCACAAATGGCTTAAATACTGATGTAATGTTGTACAGTACACCGCCTCAGTCTCCACCAGAAATATCTGCACTTCTTGTTACACGCCATATACCTGTACTCTGGCATTCCACATCATTTGAGTACAAAAATTGTTCAAATGATCTGTGGAACCTATAACTAACCAGCGTACCATTTGTTACTGGATGAGGAGAGAGTGGAAGGGGTTATTTTTGGTACAACATCTTTCACTCACGTCACACGTAATAAGGTACGCTTGCTTCAACTCTAAATATAGGCAACTATGGCATTGGACAAACGAACGACGACAATGTGAAATCTGCGAAATCCGTACCTACGCAGGCCCACGAAACCGTTTAAGGGTTAACAGAGCATTTCGCCAGGCCGCAGTCGATGAGCGTAATATCTCTTAGCAGAGTTTGCAGTTAGAAATGGCTTCAGTGGCTCAACTTGAGAAGTCTGCTTGCCAGGAGTTCCCCTCAGCTCCGCTAAGAATATCTCGGTGGAGCACGAAGGCTTTGAGCGTCGGCGGCGGCGGCAGTAGCAACGCGCTTAAGCGCCCGGTCTGTGGGGCGGGAGCGAGCGCCTTGTATCGGAAACTTGGCGGACCGTACCTAAACGCAGACGGCTTGTTCCGCTTTGTCGGAAACGGTCCGGCATTGCCGGCACACGGGCCTTTGATCTTCTGGTCGCCAACGTTACAAGCTCTGTAAGGGACTTGCGCCATTCGCGCTCATTGCCCTAAATCAATAAATATTGCTATGTAGCTGCAGAGCCTGAGATCCTACGAGCAAGTCCTTTCGCTCTTGATACGCTAAATAGCCGCAACAACAGTTTTTCGATAGGACAGTGTCTGCGAAGGGAGGGACCGCAACCTCCTTTTTTTTAACTGTACTGGACTCATATAGCAGCGGTCGGACCAGCTAAACCATTTCACATTACTTGCAGAACCACGCTTTTGTTATTAAGCGCAGAACAAAACTGCCCGTGAACATCGAATGTTTACACCCTGTGAGCCAGTGTAAAACCAAGTGTAGCTACATACTGTGTTTGTGTAAACAGCGTGATAATGCGCGTTATAAGAAGCAATCTGATACGAATACCACAAGGTAGTGCATTCAACACCAGCACTGCGTCTAGCTACAGAGGATGTTGCTGTAAATCTCCGTCTGAAGATGATCCTGCAGTGGCTCCAAAACATGTTCACGGTTGAACAAATCGTAAAAAAAGCCACTGGCTGCATATTTATTACCAGATAAACGCCAGTTTAAATAACAATCGCAGTTCGTCATCCACAGTGGATATACCGAAAATGCCAGAGATTTTGTGTGTTTTATTACGATAGAAG
The DNA here is from genome assembly GCF_021461395.2 of Schistocerca americana. NCBI lineage: Eukaryota > Metazoa > Arthropoda > Insecta > Orthoptera > Acrididae > Schistocerca > Schistocerca americana. Next base: position 898,235,475 of record NC_060121.1, read on the forward strand.
AAATTTCAAAGCAACTAGTTGTTAGGCGTACCACTACCGACTGTGGTATGATATAGTCAATCATACCATTTAGTCGTGACTGGTTCTCTGGAGCATTCGCAGCTGATCGCACCTTTTCGGCGGTAGGTGTTGTCCTGCGTTTTGTTCAACGATGCCCTTGCGCTGCCGTTCACGTGTATTGAAAGCAGGACAATTGTTCAGCTTTCGCGTGTGACGGTCTTATACAGCCGGGCGCACGAAAAATATATGAACTTTCTGTGGATATTGCTAAACTGGAGTTTAGAAGCTTTCTTCGAATAGCAGGGCAACAGTGAGTGGTTAGATGGTTTATTCGTGGAGGGTGCGCGTAATTACACACGAAATCAGCGGACAAATCGGTTGGCTGGTTGGTTCATTTGGCTCCAAGCACTATCGGACTTAAGATCTGTGGTCATCAGTCCCCTAGACTTAGAACTAGGCTCTTTAAGACGACGTACGTGGTGGGAAGCCCACTCGTCCTTAACAACACAAAAAGACGTTAAACTGAATATCACAGTGATTATTAGCAACCCTTAATACAGAATACCCTAAAATCACAGTTAACACCCACTTAGGCAATTACTAACAATGTAGAAATACGTATTTATTGTATATGTGTGTTAACAGCTTAACCAACTTCAGTTTATCCTTACTGTGCATCCCCAAGGAGTATGACTATCATTTATAACTTATATTATCAGCTCTGAGTAGTTTCTTAGATATGCAATATTAAATTCCATGCATGTTTCTGAGCCGCTCTATTTTACGTTGCGCAGAGATCCAATATCCGTCTGCGCATCCGCGCGAACATAATCCCGTGACTCCGCTAAGTTGATATTTATTATGTCTGATCTGGACGCTCCGTTTTTAATTTGAACTGAGGAGAATATGTAGGGGATCTTCGGCTGGCGCCTCTAAAAGCTTAGAACAACCTCGTTATTCTGGAGGAACTGAACGTTGCCTGAAAAGTATATAATCATGATGCAAATGGTGTGGTACCGACACAGTTCGAATTTCTCCAAATGTTTAATGATAGATGAAATCGTTCAAATTTATTCGCGTTTAATCCTATACGCTTACTTGTCCTCCACCAGATAAACCTTTAACGAGGTGTGTAGTATAACTTTTATCGATATCGACCCCAGCACCGTAAATACTATCTTACTCATACAGCTGTCAAAGCAAAGACGATAGGGGCAGTCGCCTCAGTTTGGCGACAAAAAATGTAGACAGGGCTTGGCAAACTAACATGCTCGCTTGGTCCTTCCAGAGCTTAATGCAAAGACTCAGTTAAACTATTCAGACTGCCAATCAGGCACGGCTGCTGCCATTTTTTAATTATCAGACAGCATCTCTCTAGCTCGCCTCATTGTCTCTTGCCTTTGTTTCTAGTTATTAGTATTCTTACACTGACCGAGCAACAGCTGCTGCGTTTGACAACATTCGTCAGACAGATACTTTCTATCCGTACTTGAGTACTCCAATGTATCTGTTTATCCAGCTATGAATACGACTGTCATTTGAGTAATGTTTTAAGTCTGACACCTGTTGCTCATCCGGTTAATTGTGATGACACGAAAGTCCGGCGTTGATGATGGCTGTCAGCAGAAAATCAAAGCCGACGGCTAGGTCACCGTCAGAGCAGGTTCCCCGTACAGCATCACCTGACAAGACAGTGGAGAGATTACTGGTGTCAAGCCAAAACAGCGTGTGATGGTTTCAGTTTTGGGATCTACAACCCTGTCAGTACTGCGTCTAATACACACTGATTCAGGCATATATTCAGCTTTTTGTGAAATACTGCCTCATTAGAACCATTGTGAACCTGCTGGTCGTAATTGTATGTTACACGATTTTGTTTCTTTAGAGACTTCTGATTCTGTAGATATGAGGGTGGCTCAAATATAAGCAGGAATTTTCTTATAAGTTAATTTAAGCTACAGAAAAATTCATACACACCAAGTTATTCTTCTGTATAGTCTGCTGAACGGGAAGCACACTTTTCCCAGTGAACAGTTTCTTGATCAATTTTTCGTTAAATGAACGTGTATGTGACAGCAGCCAGTTGCAGACGAACACTTTGACGGCGCCATCATCGTCAAATCTGCGACCTCTAACTGCTTCCCTTAGTAGTCCAACAAATGAAAATCCACGTGCGAACTGTAGGGATGATTTTCTAGTGCGGTACAGAACCATTTCTACATTTTCTCTTGAGTTCGCGCTGTTGTGTGGGATCGAGCTTTGTCGTGAAGCACGATCACATCCAGAATTGGAAATGTTCGCCTTTTATGACGGAGTCCACTTTTTATCTGCTCAAGTAGTTGGCAATAGTATGCAGCATTTACGTAACGACCTCTGTGGAGAAAATCGATGAGACGAACTTCCTTAAAAAAAATAGACTGTTGTAAGAAACCATCCCATCGTAGAGACGGGTTATTGACTGACGGGTGCAGATTCGTCCTTTCTGCGCCATTCCAAACTGCTTTTTTTTCCTTAGATTCCGGTGTGTAACGGTGCACCCAGTTCCATCGCAGGTCACAGTCCTGTGGGAAGAATGTTCCCCTTCAGTTTGATTGCCTGTAAGTGGTCCTTTGCTCATATCGAGATGATGAAATTTCTGCTCTGCGATTAGAAGACGAGGCACCCACCTTGAGAACACTTTCCGAAATCCACAGTTTTCAGTAACCACCACTTTAGCACAGTCTTACTTTATGCCAACCTCAGCAGCGAGTTCGGCAACTGTTACTTGGCGATCGTCTTCAGCAACCCAGCTAATAATGCGAATATTCTCTTGTGTCACGCTGGTCCTCGTGAATCCGCGGTCAGACGCATTCTCAACCGTTTCTCGTCGTCGTAAAAACTGTACCATGCGTAAACTTGAGTCTTTCGCCGTGTGTTTTCCCCGAACTGTGCCTCAACTATTTTCAAAATTTGGGACGGTCTTACCCACTTTGTTGTGAGAAACTAGATTACAGTGCGTTGCGCAACACGTAAAGGTACCTCTTGCTCTGACAATGCGATTCTGTCTAAGGAAACGGTACGACAATGTGCTCGCTGTGAAGAATGTTCAGTGGAAACGAAAGCAACAATGAGCAGAGACCGCGCCGCTCTTCAATTACAAAAAGACGTCCAAAACAGAAATTCCGGTTTATATTTGGCTCACCCTCGTACACTGACCTTTGTACACCGATTCTACTCAGATTCAGTGTGTTACAGTAACTGACATTGAAGGGTAGCATTCATATATTTTTATAATGTTTTGGCATTTCGACCTGGCATACTTACCTTGTTTCTTGACTGCTTTGAGTGGTTTACCTATACTTACCCCATTTCCTTCTAATATGCTGACACGTCTCAATACACTGTTTTAACTTGTTCCTGGGCGAAAAATCAATTTTTTTATTCAGAGTTTAGCATTTTCTACCATCATTCAAAATGTATTTCCAGAAAATATCTGCGTTGTCTCCTACTTCTGCAAAATGAGTTAAATATTGATAGCCATTTCGAAACTGTGTCAATTTCATAAGCTGTCTTCTTTGTACCAAGGTTATAAAGGCTTCATCCAGTTAGGCTACTTTTGAGAAAAATTTGAGTTGATTAACCTAATTAATCGCACAACTTTTGAAATACCAGCAGCAGAATTATTTCCTAAGTTGCAATACTTCGCTAAAGGACTAGAAACAACAGAAGAATGTTTCTTCTACATAACTATGACTGTATACGACGTTTGAACCAGAAACAATGTGTCTTTGGTGAAATAAACAAACCCATGCAATGAAATTGCAAATGCCGTCTCATTTCCTTGGATCTGAGAATAGTCCGTTATTATCACTGATAAGGTCTTACTTTCGGGAGCTGAACAAGAATTTAGGGCTGCTAGTATAATTTCACCGGTATACATTTCTGAATCCATTACACGGAAACCCTGTAATTTTACCGTTTAAACAAGCAGTTTAAGCGGGTATCTGTTTCAGTTCAAGACTAGTAATACGATAAGTGCTGTGATGCCCTCGTCTTCTTTTTGTGAACCAGTGTTGTATCACAATTTTTCTGACGTCGTTATGGATTCTAAGGGTTACAAATTGATACATTTCTCTTAAACATTCGATGCCTTCTTACGTTAACTGTTGTTACGGCAAATACACTCATGCTCATATATTAAGGATAATTGCAGAATGTGGTGCTACACTGTGGCACTACACAAAACTGGCGCTAATATCGAAGGCACACAGGGAACACACACGACACAGATCTGCAAGTCCACGGTATTGGTGATAAGTTGAGGAAAACGTCGCGAAACACATGTGCTACAAAACGCCACTGTTTCCTTGTTTCCTGCGCATGTACCACGACATCAATATGGGATATGATCACCATGCATACGTACACAGGGCGCACAACGGGTTAGCATACTCTGGATCAGGTGGTCGAGCAGCTGCTGGGGTATAGCCTGCCAATCTTGCACCAGTGCCGGTTGGACCTCCTGAAGTGTCGTAGGGGTTTGAAGACGTGCAACGATACGTCGACCGAGAGCATCCCAGACGTGCCCGATGGGTTTTAGGTCTGGAGAACAGGTATTCGCCTGATATATTCTGTTTCAAGGTACTCCTCCACGATGGCAGCTCGGTGGGGCCGTGCGTAATCATCCATCAGGAGGAAGGTGGGACCCACTGCAGCCCTGAAAAGACGGACATACTGGTGCAAAATGACGTCCCGATACACCTGACCTGTTACAGTTCCTCTGTCAAAGACATGCAGTGGTGTGCGTGCACCAATCATAATCCCACCCCACACCATCAAATCACGACCTCCATACAGGCCCCTTTCAAGGACATTAATGGGTTGGTATCTGGTTACTGGTGCACGCCAGATGAAAACCCGGCCAGAATAGCTGTTCAGACAATACCTGGACTCGTCCATGAACATAACTTGGGACCACTGTTACATTGACACCAGGCTTTACGGGCTCTCCTGTGACGAGGGGTCAGTGGAATGCACCACGTCTGTTCATTCTTCTGTAGACTGTCTGTCTGGAAACAACTGTTCCAGTGGCTGCGGTATGGTGCCGAGCAAGGTTACCTGCAGTACTTCGTGACCGTCTGCGGGCACTGATGGTGAGATATCGGTCTTCTTGTGGTGTTTTACACTGTGGACGTCCCGTACTGTAGTGCCTGGACACGTTTGCTGTCTGCTGGAATCTTTGCCATAATTGTGAGATCACACTTTGTGGCACATGGAGGATCCGTGCTACGACCTGCTGTATTTGACCAACCTGCTGTATTTGACCAACCTGCAGTCACCCTAGTGTTCTACCTCTCATAACGCCATCAATGTGTGTTCTTTGAGCCATTTTCTGCACACAGTCGCCATTAGCACGTCTGAAAACGTCTGCACACTTACTCGCTGCACCGTACTGTGACTTGCAGCAACACACCTCTGCGTATGTGGACTGCTGCCAGCGCCACCGTGCGACGACCGCAGGTCAAATGCACCGCATGGTCATAGCGCGAGGCGATTTAAAGCCGCAAACCGCCCACCAGAGCGTTGTTTTATCATGTATCAGCATTATCCTTAATTTATGAGCATGAGTGTAGAAAAAGTGAGGGGAAGGAAGGGTGATACATGCCAAAACTTCTCTCGCTCATACCTCCTCGTATACGTGTCATTGACCTAATTTGTACTAAGATAGAAGTACCCGCGATATGCCTGTTTACTTCAACCTCCCTGAGTGGAACGCAAAAGTTCTAATTGATATTCACCAACCTGTAGTCTTCTGTAATTGTTGACCCCTGCTCAGGAAACAGCAAGTAGGTCGTGAATCAGTAATCTTGAGGCTGTAATAAACTCTTAGCGAGGAACTGATATCTTACAAACAATTAAATTCAAAATAGTATGTTTATACGGGATGCCACTCGCTTTCTATTAACAGAATACGAGAAAGTACACAATTATATTCCACTTTAGAGCCACAAATAATCTCCAATTTTCACACTTTCATAAAAACAAAACAATGAACTATTTGCACAATTACTAGCAAATTGTTCTCAATTACATGTCCGCATAGCCAGAAGCTGCCAATAATGTCTTAACTGACATCGGATGAGGAGAAAAATAAGTCTGTCCTCCATGGCTGCCCAACCAGCTCCGACCTTACAGCCGAACCACTTCTCCCGGCATCCAAGTTAGGCACGATCCGAAGATTACCGAACTGCCTAGTCTGCCTTTTCGTTTAGCGGTTGCTTATTAATATGCTGGTTATTAACACTTGTGAAATAATGAAATGATAGCACGCTATTGAGAGATGCTTTAATATGAAATGCAAGTAAATACGCTGTTTATTTTGTGTAATATTAATAACACAAGATCATAATTTTCGCGCTAAGCTTTCAAACGCAACAGCCAATCGCGGAGAAGGATTACAACTTAGGCTGTCTTCTCACCACACCCGTCCCGAATAAACCATCTGTCACCTTTACTTCACTCCCCATTTTTCATCTTGCCACTGTTGCCTTCTCAACTGCTCTGAGAAGAGCTTCTTGTGCCTGAAAATGATGGCTCCAAAGCCAGAAATGTTATGTGAATACATACGCCATTAACAGCCGAGGAATAGCTTACACTATGAGAAGACTGTAATCTGTTACGGAAGCTTCGTTGTCTAGAGCCCCCGGACGACAGTGGTAAGTCGCACACAGAGCATAATTTTGCAGCGTTGAGTGTGACGAAAGTGTAGTTACACAACTTTTTCGTCCACTGGAACCACGCCTCAACATAACACAGCTTGGCCTTCCGTGGATCACCGACTTCAAATATACGTACAAGACAGTGGCCTGAAAAGCTTAAAGGTTCCTCAAGTATCGCAGTGTAATAAATCAGCTGTGTATCAGAGGCGTAGAGGAGCGTTGTCGCTGCCGCTGGTCTAGCCAGAATATATCAATAGGTACGTGTCACTATATAGTCGTGAAACAGCCTCAAATTGGCCTACTCGAACAGCATAGGCTACAGCGCAAGCTTGCTACAGGAGATTTTGGCTAAAATCATCCGTAGATATGGAAAACCCCTAGCTCTTACCCTTGAAACATAAAATTAACGTTGGTGTAAATTTTACCTTAAAATATTGTTTTTTAACTTCATAAAATTAAGAGCTAAACTGTTTTGTCTAGCCGTTTTACTGCAATACTGCCGAGCTTGTAAGGGCTAAGATTAGATTAAATTGTAAACAGTGATTTTTCACAACATTTACAAAAGTTTATTTCTTTAACTATCCGGGAGAGTTTAAAGTAAAAATGTTAACGAAGTAGTCTACTAAGCTTTTGGCATGAGACCACAAGAGGATATTAAAAAACCTCGCGCAGTGAGGATTTGCTGCAACGTAAATCGTTTTTGTAGGCCAATTTGAAGCTTAACGCCTGCTTGATAGATCTCAGGTGTCCTGAATCAAATTGTCTAGAATTCCCGTAATTCCCCTAAACCACTGTGGTACGTTGCAAGCGCACGTACAAAATCACAAAATACACTACTGGCCATTAAAATTGTTACACCACGAAGATGTGCTACAGACACGAAATTTAACCGACAGGAAGAAGATGCTGCGATATGCAAATGATTAGCTTTTCACAGCATTCACACAAGGTTGGCGCCGGTGCCCTGGCCAGCACATTCTCCAGATCTCTGACCAATTGAAAATGTCTGGTCTATGGTGGCTGACCAACTGGTTCGTCACAATACGCCAGTCACTACTTCAAAATGGTTCAAATGGCTCTGAGCACCATGCGACTTAACTTCTGAGGTCATCAGTCGCCTAGAACGTAGAACTAATTAAACCTAACTAACCTAAGGACATCACACACATCCATGCCCGAGGCAGGATTCGAAACTGCGACCGTAGCGGTCGCGCGGTCCCAGACTGTAGGTTCTGATTTCTCAGGATCTATGCACCCAAATTGCGTGAAAATGTACTCACATGTCAGTTCTAGTATAATATATTTGTGCAATGAATACCCGTTTATCATCTGCATTTCTTCTTGGTGTAGCAATTTTAATGACCAGTAGTGTAATACGAGTATATGTAGGTTGTCCTTATTGCTTACAGTGCACCTCGGATTTTGACGATTTCCTTTGTAAATGAGATCAAGAAAATTCCCAGTTTCACGAACAATTTATTTACATTCGTGTGTATGAAGGTGTGTTTTACACCAAGACAGCTAAGTATCTCAAAAACGACGCATCATATGAAAAGAAAGTTCTATGTGAAAAGTTAATGTTAGTAAAGGTGACATCTGACTTACAACTGGCCACTTCCGAACCTATCCTCCTGCGGGGGCGCGGTTAACTTTGTAGTTTAGAATGGAAAGACCCCTTATATATTGCATATTCGGATTCTGCGCCAATAAATGCATATGGTTTACTCAACCCATTGTTTACCATTCGTGATAAATGGCACTGTTACATTAACTTCAGGTTTCGCTCCGTAGACCCAAAAAATAGAAGATTCTCCTGGGTGTGGAACAAATCAGGGAGTATGACGAAAACATAAAACATTTGAATATAATACTCTCTACCCTCATCATTTATCAGGAGACTGTCAAAATAGATGAATACATTACAGTAACCTGGAACTGCTAATATTTACAGTATTAATATACTGTCGGAATGAAACGTATTTATGCACTTCTGGAAAATTTATGATATACAGACTGCTGTGACCAAACGCTCTTAAGATATTCATCCATAGTGTAGAAGATCCCTATCAAAAAGTGTTTCAAATTCTGTTTAAACTTTGCTTTAACTGGAACCAAAGTTTTAATGGTTGCTGACGATTTATTGAAAATGTATATTCCTGGGTATTCGACCCCTTTTCTAACGAAGGTAAGTGCTTTTAGGTCTTTCTGTAAATTGTTCTTATTTACAGCAATGATATTGTGAATTCAGCTATTCGTTGGAAGTAGAGATATATTTTCATGTTGATGAATCGGGTTTCTGCCGGTTATGCGGTTCTTTCCTGCACGATATCTCAACTGCGTGACTCGCAGTCTTCTTCAGGTGCTGTCTGATACTGATTCCAGTGTTTTTTTTTTCATTCCCTTCCCTGAGAGGGAGAGGGTTGGCCGCTATAGAGCTTCTTCATGCTATTTCCGGCCTTTGTGTTACAATTATTTATTTATTTCACTTTATTTATTACAATTTGGGGGTATATTTTATTATAATTGAGGGGGTATGTTAGGGGTACGGTTTTTGCGGTGTTTGGTGGTGTCTTCTAGGTGGTCTTCTCTCTTCTCGTTCTTCGTTTTATAATTTTTGGTGACCGCTAACCGGTTTCTTGCGATTCCAGTGTGGAACAAATCGGGTATTTATGCCTACGATGTGCTAGGTGTTCCCTCTGCCGTCCGCTCCGCGTCTGGTGCTCTGTCCCAGGTGGCGCTCACCAATAGCGACGGCTGTAGCACTTTCTTCTAGCCGTGGCTGTTCCGAACGCTGTGCGGGTTATTTGTGGTTATTATCCGTTGTCAGTATAGCTGAATTAAGTTCTGAATGGCGTCCAAGCTGTTCTAGACGTTTTATCTTCCGATTGTCATTTGAGTCCTGTGAATTAGGACAGCTGGCCGGTGTGGCCGTGCGGTTCTAGGCGCTTCAGTTTGGAACCGTGTGACCGCTACGGTCGCAGGTTCGAATCCTGCCTCGGGCATGGATGTGTGTGATGTCTTCAGGTTAATTAGGTTGAAGTAGTTCTAAGTTCTACGGGACTGATGACCACAGATGTTAAGTCCCATAGTGCTCAGAGCCATTTGAACCGAAGCCCTTTGAATTCGGACGGAACGCGAAAAACGACACAGCACGGTAACAGAACGTCCTAAGTTCTTGCGAGGAGGAGGGGAGAGAAAAGGGGATGAGGTGGGTGACGCACTAAGGAGGGCTGGGAAGGGAAGGAACGTGAGAGGGAAACAGCCGAGGAGGGGGTGCAGGGACTCAGGGAGGGAAGGAGGGATGAGGAAAAAGGGGGCCCTGGGGAGGGGGCGAACAAGACCAGGTTACCAGATTGAGGTTTTCACTCGGCGGCTGGCACCAGAGCGCGCGCCGGTCGCTGAAAGCCAAGGCGGGTCCTATTAGCAGAGATCACAAAGCGCGCTTGCTAATCACGGGCGCAGCAGGCCCGCTGCGCAAGCGCCACACACACCCCCGTGGCACATGGCAGCTCATTCCATAGACTGAATACTAGTTCGCTGATGTAAAACTTCCTGGTAGATTAAAACTGTGTGCCAGACCAAGACTCGAACTCAGGACCTTTGCCTTTTGTGGGCAAGTGCTCTACCAACTAACTTACCCAAGGATGACTCACACCCCATCGTCACAGCTTTACTTCTGTCAGTACCTCGTCTCCTACCTTCCAAACTTTACAGAAGCTCTCCTGTGAACCTTGCAGAACTAGCACTCCTGAAAGAAAGGATATTGCAGACATGGCTTAGCCATGGACTAGGGTGATGTTTCCGGAATGAGATTTTCACTCTACAGCAGAGTGTGTGCTGGTGTAACATATAGAGCACTTGCCCATGAAAGGCAAAGGTCCTGAGTTAGAGTCTCAGGCTGGCACACAGTTTTAATCTACCAGGAAGTTTCAAGGCCAGGTTACAGTTGGAAGGAAGGGTATATGTCACAGTGAAGTTCATCATCCAGGAGGGGGAGTCGCTGGAAATTGCCCTGATGAAGGAGATGGAGGGTGTGGTGGCGAACTGATGGAGGGGGTACAGCGACAGAAGTGCAGCAACAGGCAGGGGGTGGGGTGGATCAAGCCTGCAGACAGTGTAAAGGATGCGGAGATGTTGGAGGAAAAGGAGGTGGTGGGGGAAGAGGATGAGTCCATACAGGAGACGTGTGGGGAAAGGAAACCAGATACAGAAGGCAAGGCAGAGTGCATGGCATTCGAGGATTTGGAGGGCCTTGTAAAAGTGGGTGGGTGCAGAGATCCAGGCAACACTGGACAGATGGATTTGTAGGTGTAGGGGATGGTGGAAGGATGCAATCCCCATGTCCAGCCAGACAGGAGTTTCAGGAGGTGGAGGCGGGAATGGTCTTTCTACTGGATGGTCAGGAGGTGACGTGACGGTAGATTGTGAGGCCAAGGTATCTCAGGATTGGGATGGGCTGGATGGGTCGACCATAAAGAGTGAAGTAGAGTCATGGAGACGGAAGGAGTGGGTGGTGCGCCCTATGATGATTGCCTGGGTTTTGAAGGGGTTGAGACGATGGAACCACTGGTTACAGGAGGAGGAGATTAGTGTTTAACGTCCCATCGACAACGAGGTCATTGGAGACGGAGCACAAGCTCGGGTTAGGGAAGGAAATCGGCCGTGCCCTTTCAAAGGAACCATCCCGGCATTTGCCTGAAGTGATATAGGGAAATCACGGAAAACCTAAATCAGGATGGCCGGACGCGGGATTGAACCGTCGTCCTTCCGAATTCGAGTCCAGTGTGCTAACCACTGCGCCACCTCGCTCGGTCCACTGGTTACACCAAGCAGTGAACTGGTCAAGGTGGGTTTGGAGGGTTAATTGGGAGTGTTGAATGGTAGGATAGAGGGCCAGCATACTGGAGAAGGTGGACAGGTGAAGGTGGCTTGGGCATATCAGCCGTATACAAGAGATAAAGGAGAGGGGAGAGGACAGAGCCCCTTATTATTATTAACGTTCCATTTATTTGACTATCTCGGATTTCCCTGCAACAGTCCCTAGTATGAAATTTGTTGCGAGAAATCTGTGATCCGCCACTGTGACGTCGCCTTTTAGCGCTTCTCCAGCACGACGTTACTGCTGATCAGAGTGCAGCTGACAGAAGCATCGAGAGAGCAGTGTTTGACGTGCCGGTGTTGGGAGTGGAGGGAGCGCGGCGCTGTCAGAGACAATATTTGGCCGCGCCCCGACCTTGCTGCAGGCTTACGGCGGCAGGCACCAGAGCGCGCGCCGGTCGCTGAAAGCCACGGCGGGTCCTATTAGCACAGATCACAAAGCGCGCTTGCTAATCACGGGCGCAGCAGGCCCGCTGCGCAAGCGCCACACACACCCTCGTGGCACCTGGCAGCTCATTCCATAGACTGAATACTAGCACTCACTTCCTGTCATGTGATGCTCGTACGCATGGCTTCCGTGTAATACCGTGCGATCTTTTATATTGTGCTCTGATCATTACTGCGTCATAATTTTGATCCCTCATTGTCATGTTAATACTGAAATTCTGTTCGTTATTCTATTGTTAGCTGAATTCGTAGCATATGTGGAGACTTACGCGACGAATGAAAATTTGTATCAAGGTCGGGATTCGAACCCGGGATTCCTGCTCACTAGTCGGATAAAGTAACCTCTACGCCATCCTGGCACAGTGGCTTTTACACAACTGCACGGATTCAATCCAGATTCCATTTCACGCCTCAGCCTTGGGACGCCATCTGAACTCTAACGTGCTGCAGACACTGTATTGAAATAGCACTTCAGCATGGGAATTTGAGTGGAGGAGAGATGCATGGTGGGGCAGCCCATACAGTTGTGAAAAACCAGTGCCTGTGTGACAGTGGTTACTGCATCTACCTAGTGAATAGGAGACCCAGGTTCGAATCCCAGTCCTGTTATAAATTTTCATTCGTCGCTTCACTCTGCATATGTACATCATAAATGTTTGAGAATTGGAAAGATCTCAGGCAACATACAGCTCCGCAGCGAGGTCATCGGTCTGATCGGATTACGGAAGGACGGAGAAGGAAGTCGGCCGTGCCCTTTGAAAGGAACCATCCCAGCATTTGCCTGGAGAGATGTAGGGAAATAATGGAAAACCTAAATCATGATGGCCGGACGCGGGATTGAACCGTCGTCCTCCCGAATACGAGTCCAGAGTACTACCCACTGTACACACTGACAAAAATTGTGAAGCACGCAGTAGAGGAGGAGGATATGAAACGAAATTTCACTGGTTGAGAAGGTGTGCACGTTAGTTCAGTGATTAAAAAACTGAGTCAAATTTACTGATAACTTGGCAGTATGAGCCCACTTGTCAGAACGTCATTGTACCCTGTCTGGCCTGGATGCAGGTACTGACTCCGTGGTGAATAGTGTCACAAGGCCTTCGTATCGTTTCCCAGAGCAAGCTCAGCTGTTGCAGCTAGTCTTTTGATATCCTGGATACTGACATTGGAACAGAGTTGACATCGGAGCTGGTCCCATACATGTTATATCACAGATATCGTTGGCCATTGGAATACGTCAGCATCACGTACTCAGTTCATAGAGACCTGTGCCGTGTGTGGAAGAGCTTTGTCCTGCTGAAAAGTGGCACCTCGAAGCTGTTGCACGAGTGATAACGTATGAGGAGGCAGGATGTTCGTGATATACCGTTGTACCTTTTACCACTATCAGCTGTGACCGGAAGTCATTGTATTGTATTGTATGTTAACCGGGGGCCTAGAAACGACGGGGAGTCTCCGTCCCCACTGCAGTCGCAGTGGTCCACAACCCCAGGACGACCACCGCAGTTCATTTCACCCCTCCACCTCCCCACACCGAACCACTCTTTCAAGGTCATTGTGCGGTTAGAACGATCCCCAGTGAATCCCCCCTCCCCAGGGAGCGTCTCACACCAGACGAGTGTAGCCCCTATGTTAGCGTGGTAGAGGAATGGTGGTGTACGCGTACGTGGAGAACCTGTTTGCGCAGCAATCGACGACATGGTGTAGCTGAGGTGGAATAAGAGGAACCATTCACCGAGGCAGATGAAAAACTACCTAAAATCCGTCAACAGACTGGCCAGCTCACCGGACCTCGACACAAGTCCGCCGGGTGGATTTGTGCCGGAGACCAGGTGCTCCTTACCAATCTGGAAAGCCGTGAGGTAAACCGCATGGCTAACTGGGCAGGCGACCGGAAGCCACATTCAGTGGTTCCCATACCATGACGTCAGGAACAAAGCTGCTGAACCTCTTCAAAACAATGGTACCTCTTTCCTAGGCGCCGCCATAATGGTCACAGAGGTTAGTGTGGAACCGAAATGCATCGCTGAACAGAACGTGACACTATTCATCAGCATCCCCAGTCACGAAATGCTCCTAACGCCCCCGCATCTGTTTTGGTACTAACAGTAGCCTAAGCACGGGACTTAATATTCAGGCTGCTGCAAGTCTCTGACCAACGGTGCAGGATAACGCAGAATGTTGCGATGAGTCCATCACTGTTCTCAGATGTGAAAGGGTCAGCAAGTTCTTGCTGCACAAGACTGTGACCCTCTTGTCGTGATCAGACTAGGTCGACTGGAAGCTTGACGACAAAATTTATCTGCCTTCACGTTCCCTTCCAGTCATACTTCGGAGAACTGTCACATCCGAATACTCCATGAATGTGGGTACTGCACCATTAGACCTGCCGGCCTCATGGAGTTCCACAGTGAGGCACATTTGAAGCTCCGTCATGTGCTGATAACGCTGTATTACACGAGTAGGCGACATATCCGTGTCCTTGGCAGTCATTACTCAATGTCTAACGCTGTTCACGCCCCTTATATACCAACCAGGCCGCGTAAGAACACCAGAACCAATCTACACTAACGCTCTCTGACAGCCGTTCGACCGATCACTGACAATTGCAGCTCCGATCATTTACACACAACGAGTGATCTGGCGCATTCGGGAGAACATCAGTTCACACTCGGAATAAGGTTTTCCAAGATTTCCCTGAAACTTTCCAGACATCTATCGCATGGTTCCTTTAAAAGGGCACGGCTGATTTCCTTCTCCATCCTTGAAACAAAAAAAAATGGTTCAAATGGCTCTAACCACTATGTGACTTAACATCTGACGTCCCCTAGACTTAGAACTACTTAAACCTAACTAACCTACGGAGATCTCACACATCCATGCCCGAGGCAGGATTCGAACCTGCGACCGTAGCGGTCACGCGGTTCCAGATTGTACCGCCTAGAACCGCTCGCCCACTCCGGTCGGCTTGCCAATGCACTTCAAATATTTACACAAATATGAATTTGAGCTCAAAGATAGCTCTAATGCCCCTACTAGACTCCTGTTATTGTGTTGGGAAATAGATCAAACGAAGAGAGCAAAAACCTTTCTTGATCTTTTCGTAACATCCGAATTTTTATATGGTATCCATATCATAATAAATGACCGAAAAGAGATACTGTAAAAATGCAGGAAATGAAACGGGACAAACGCGAATACAGACTCCTAAAATGCGGCTGACATGAAATCTAAAATTAGAAAGCAGAAATCAGTAGAACAGAGTCCGCCCCCGGTAGCTGAGTGGTCAGTGCGACAGAATGTCACTCCTAAGGGCCCGGGATCTTATTCCCGACTGGGTCGGAGATTTTCTCCACTCTGGAACTGGGTGTTTTGTTGTCCTAACCATCATTTTATCCCCATCGACAGGCAAGTCGCCGAAGTGGCGTACAATCGAAAGACTTGCACCCGGCGAATGGTCTACACGACGAGAGGCTCTCGTCACACGACATTTTATTTAGTAGAACATAAATGCGAAGTTTTCGAATAATGCATGACTACGCAAAAGATAAATGTCGCCTACAGGAAAATTAAACGGTCCTTTGGAGAAAAGAGAAGCACTTGTACGAATATTAGCTCACACGGCAAACAAGTAACAAGTAAAGCAGAAAAAAGTTGATAGGTTGGAGGAAGATATAGTCTTACAAAAGAGAAACATGAAGGTGGTACTATAGAAACGGTAGATGAAATAGGTGCTCAGTTTTGGGATGCGAGAAGAATGCAACACAGCACTCAATCACCTAAGCGGAAAGAGGGATCATGGAATATGCGACACTCTTTCATAATTACTGAGAGGCTTTAGAGCGCCAGCCATGGCAACACTTATACTTTGTGTGCAAGATACATGATAGGCGAAACAACCTTACTCTTCATATAGAATGTACTACTTAAAGCGGGGTGGGAAATTATAAACAGAAATAAAAGAGTACATTTAAATACGAACAAAATTTATTGTAAAATCATTTTTTTATTCATTTAAGAGTTTAGATTGACAAGAATATACCCTATCCTTAACTATCTCTTTTAATTTGGCCTGGTATTAGTTCGTATTGAATTTGTGACATCTTTTGAATACAGCACAATGGCATGGAACCCAACGCATTTACTGAATTATGGCCCTACATTCGGCGAGCTGCCACATCACCGTATCCAAAACGACAGTGATGGCGACTCCTGCACCGTCGGCTGACGCTCGCCGCAGCTCTGAACTCCGCCTTCTCACACTAATATTGTTTCCCCTCTGTGAACTGCTCTGGTATCGTTCTGTGTCCGAGTGAGGTCAGCGGTTTGCTCATTGGCCAGATAAAGAGTGTGTCAGTGCAAGCACGCGAGAATGAAGAGCACTTCAAACGTCCGACTGCTCTTAGAGTTTCTTAATTTCCCCACTCTGCTTACAGAGCGACGAATATACAGCTCAGGGAGAGGCGCTGGTTCATCTACTCGATAATCAATCGGGGTCTAGGTGCCTCTACTGTGCACAAGATGGCGCACACAGAGACACGTCCTCTTGGCTCACGGAAAAGGCTCAGACCCGACTGTCCTTTACAGAAAACTCGCAGCTTCGCTGTTGCAAAAGAACAACGGAAGGACCTCACTTTCGTGTCCACTCATAGGGCTTGGTTCTAAGAGAATGCCCCCTTCTTACTTCGAGCCATACAGCCTTCCGCCAATCCGTGCTGCCAATCTGTGCAAGTCAACGTAGCAGTCGAGTGGAAAATCTCAGAAAAACCCCCACTCCTGCCTAGTTTTTCACAAGAGCTAACGATTTAAGCTGTGTACGTTGGACTGCTGTTGGGCTGGAGCCGTTTCGCCGCAACAGGCTTTGTTTCCCACTCCACCTTCCGCGTACTGTCACGGTCCGTGTCCGTATGAACTTGTACAGCTAAGAGATGGCTTTCAGCGAGAAAGCCTCCGTCCCCTGCTGTGCCATTGACTAAAAAATACACGGACGACCCCCTCCCCCCCCCCCCTCCCACAACGACACCGCACTGAGGAAGCCCGCGCAAGAACTATTTCATCTCTGCCAAGCATCGCGGAGCAGTTTGCTAGTTCACGATGCCTCTCTTCCTTTCCTGTGGTTTCTCAGTAAAAATATATTATCTTATTTTGACTGATAACTATCCCTTGAGCAAGCAGTAAAGACGATCTCATTGCCTGGATATGTCAATGTTCTAAATAACTGATCTTTTACCACAATTAAAATACAAGTGCTTTTCTGATTACTTCATGTAAGACGTCTATTGAATCCGACGCCTTACAATACTTCAAGCTGCAGAAATGGCATGTCCTCATAGATGTGAATTAACAGAACCATCAGTTTAATGAGTCATCTTTACAGAATACTGACAAAGTATTCACACAAGAAAGGAAAAACTAGTAGAAGCCGAAATCGGGGAAGGTCGTTTTTGGTTCTGCAGAAGTATGGAAATACATGAGGCAATACTGGCAACATGACTTATCTTCGAAGATCGGTTCAAGAACAAAGCTACGAATATAGCATTTGTTGATTTACGGAAAGCTTATGACTCCTAAAAGTTTTGAATCTAATACACTCTGATATTGTGAAGGTAGCAGTTGTGACATACAACGAGCGAAAGATTATGTACAACTTGTTCGTAGCCAAACTGCAGGTATATGAATCGGAGGAAATGTGGGGGAAACTGGTGTTTGGATTGAGCTGAGATTGGATTGAAGCGAATCCCTAAAATTATTCAATTGTTGTTGTTGTGGTCTTCAGTCCTAAGACTGGTTTGATGCAGCTCTCCATGTTACTCTATACTGTGCAAGCTTCTTCACCTTCCAGTAACTACTGCAACCTACATCCTTCTGAATCTGCTTAGTGTATTCATATATTGGTCTCCCTCTGCAATTTTTACCTTCCACACTGCCCTCCAATACTAAATTGGTGATCCTTTGATGCCTCAGAACATGTCCTACCAACCGGTCCCTTCTTGTCAAGTTGTGCCACAAACTCCTCTTCTACCCAATTCTATTCAATACCTCATTAGTTATGTGATCTACCCATCTAATCTTCAGCATTCTGTAGCACCACATTTCGAAAGCTTCTATTCTCTTCTTGTCCGAATTATTTATCGTCCACGTTTCACTTCCATACATGGCTACACTCCATACAAATACTTTCAGACATGACATCCTGCCACTTAAATCTATACTCGATGTTAACAAATTTCTCTTCTTCAGAAACGCTTTCCTTGCCATTGCCAGTCTACATTTTATATCCTCTCTACTTCGACCATCAGTTATTTTGCTCCCCAAATAGCAAAACTCCTTTACTATTTTAAGCGTCTCATTTCCTAATCTAATTCCCTCAGCAGCCGTCTTAGGTTGTTTGCAAACAACGCTGTCGTTTATCGACTAATAAAGTCATCAGAAGACCAAAACAAACTGCAAAACGATTTAAAAGAAATATTGGAATGGTGCGAAAAGTGGCAGATGACCTTAAATAACGAAAAGTGTGATGTCATCCACGTGAGTGCTAAAAGGAACGCGTTAAACTTCGGTTACACAATAAATCAGTCTAATATAAAAGCCGTAAATTCATCTAAATACCTAGGTATTACAATCACGAACAATTCAAATTGGAAGGAACACATAGAAAATGTTGTGGGGAAGGCTAACCAAAGACTGCGTTTCATTGGCAGGACACTCACATATTGTAACAGACCTACTAAGAGGACAGCCTACACTACGCTTATCCGTCCTGTTTTAGAATAGTGCTGCGCGGTGTGGGATCCTTAACGGATAGGACTGACTGAGTACATCGAAAAAGTTCAAAGAAAGGTAGCACGTTTTGTATTATCACGAAATATGGGAGAGAGTATCACAGAAATGATACAGGATTTGGGATGGACATCATAAAAAGAAAGGCGTTTTTCGTTGCGACGGAATCTTCTCACGAACTTCCAATCACCAACTTTCTCCTCCGAATGCGAAAATATTTTGTTGACACCGACTTACATACGAAGGAACGATCACTACGATAAAATAAGGGAAATCAGAGCTCGTACAGAAAGATATAGGTGTTCATTCTTTTCGCGCGCTATACGAGATTGGAATAATAGAGAATTGTGGAGGTGGTTCGGTGAACCCTCTACCAGGCACTTAAATGTGATTCTCTGAGTATCCATGTAGATATAGATAGTCCTTACGCAAAAAGTACGTTGGCAGCAGTAGAATCATCTCCAATCACCTTCAGATCCGGTTCTCTAAATTTTCTCAGTAGCGTTCCTCGAAAAGAACGTCACTTTACTTGCAGGGATTCCAGTTTGAGTTCCCGAAGCATCTCCGTAACACTTACCTGTTGCTTGAAAATACCGATAATAAATATAGCAGCCATCCTCTGGATTGTTTTGATGTTTGCCTTAAATCCGACCTGGTGCGGATACCGAACACTCGAGCAGTAGTCAAGAATGGGTCGCAGTAGCCTCGTATATGCGGTCTCCTTTATATATAAACCACACTTTCCCACAATTCTACCATTACATAAAAGTCGACGATTCTCCTTACCTACTACAATCCTTACATACTTATTCCACTTCATTTGCAACGTTACACCTAGATATTTAATCGACGCGACAGTGTGAAGCGAGACGCCACTAATTCTGTATCCCAACATTTCGGGTTTGTTTTTCCTACTAATCTGCATTAAAATATAGTTTTCCACATTTAGATCTAGCTGCCATTCATCACACCAACTGGGAATTTTGTCCAAGTCGTCTCGTACCCTCCTACAGTCATTCAACGTGGACACCTTACCGTACACCGCAGCAACATCAGCAAATAACCGCAGATTGCTGCTCGCCCTGTCCGTCATATCATTTACGTATGCATAAAATAAAAGCGATCCTATCACACTTCCCTGGGGCACCCCTGACGATAGCATTGTCCCTAATGAACTCTCACCGTCCAAGACAGCCTAGCGGGTTCTGTTACTTCAGAAGTTATCGAACCATACACATATCTGAGAACCTATTCCATACCCTCGTCGTAGCGCCCCCTTTTCTTTTCTCCCAGTAACTCTCCGAGAAATCTTAACACAAGCTTTAATAAAAAAAAATTAATTCTAACATTACTGAGGATGAGGAAGCGGGGAATATGAACCACCCACAAGCTTCACTTTAAGTTTGCATTTATTGCAACACAACCAGTTAAAACACCAGAAATTACATGTTGCAATTGATTAGGTAGGTCACAGCAACACTGACAACAATTTACACAAAAGAGATAAATGCTTGCAAATTTAGAAATTTTAAATTCCACGAAAATTAGGGAATGAACAGTGAAACTGGAGAACAAGTTGGTTCAGATTTGAATGGTATACATTATAGCACTGAAACACTTTTCGACGAGATAAATCGTAGAATACGGAAAACTAAGCAAATTCACGTGTTACAAGAAACCGGATCAGTTAGTCTAATTTGAGAGTGATATTTCAGTGTGCTTACTTAAACACTAAATAAGACAGGATAAATCTAGCACCCATTAATAGAGGCATATACATTAAGTCATGGAAATAGCACAATAAATTTAAAGATCTCATAAATATACATAAACAGGCTCCTAACGACTCTGTTTCCCCCAGAACAATTCAGCATATAAAAGGGGTTACAAATTATTATTAAATCCATCACTTTGAGATCACATTGGCCGTGTAAAATCAATTTAATAAACCGACCACAATAATTTAGTCTCTAGAGCTAGATAAAACTTTCATAAGATCAAAGGAATCCTAATGGAACAGCCCTGGCCTAAAGCTACCTTGAGGAATCAAACCTCTCCCAAAGGCTGAGGCAGGTAAAGAAACGGTAAGATTGACCTCCACAAGGTGCTAAACTCACTAATTGAAGAAATTTGGCCGGCCGGTGTGGCCGAGCGGTTCTGGGCGCTACAGTTTGTAACCGCGCGATCGCTACGGTCACAGGTTCGAATCCTGCTTCGGGCATGGATGTGTATGATGTCCTTAGGTTTAAGTAGTTCTAAGTTCTAGGGGACTGATGACCTCAAAAGTTAAGTCCCATAGTGCTCAGAGCCATTTGAACCATTTTTTTTTTTGAAGCGATTGGCTGAAGAACAAACAAGTCACGACAGAAATAGTAACAGCCACCAGGAGCTGGGCAACTGTAACGGCATATAGGAAGAGACCCGCCAAAAAATCTTTGCAGATAGCGGGCCTCACTCTTCCAGAATAAGGGTGGAAAATAGAAGACCTTGTAGTCACTCAAGAAATGAGATGACTGGAATGAACCGAATAAAATTACTATTAATTAACCTAAATAATAAATTAGATATACCCATATGACTGTTGCGAGTGCTGAGGCACTTAACAGACCATTAAGATGACAATGTGGACTTGACCAGAACCCAAAAAGAGAGAACATCGCATGTCAAAAC
Source organism: Schistocerca americana (assembly GCF_021461395.2). Lineage (NCBI taxonomy): Eukaryota > Metazoa > Arthropoda > Insecta > Orthoptera > Acrididae > Schistocerca > Schistocerca americana. Next base: position 898,256,948 of record NC_060121.1, read on the forward strand.
CCCATTTCACCGGCGGAACTAGTTTAACGTAATTTAAAGTATAAAATTGTGATTTAACTAATTAACTAAAACTTCATAGAAAACTGGGTAAACAAGTTACTGGTTATCGATTCAGACAAACCCAGGACTACCACAAGAAACAAGAATTCATTTCTAATACGTTGGGCTGAATATTAACACTGAGATGAACTCAAAAGCACACAGCGGAATAAACGGAATAGGATTCTACAGCGTCTGATAGGACAGTCAACAGTAGTCAACGAATGTTGTTGTTGTTGTTGTTGTTGTTGTCTTCAGTCTTGAGACTGGTTTGATGCAGCTCTCCATGCTACTCTATCCTGTGCAAGCTTCTCTCAGTACCTACTGCAGCCTACATCCTTCTCAATCTGCTTAGTGTATTCATCTCTGTCTCCCTCTGCGATTTTTACCCTCCACGCTGCCCTCCAATACTAAACTGGTGATCCCTTGATGCCTCAGAACATGTCCTACTAACCGATCCCTCCTAGTCAAGTTGTGCCACAAGCTCCTCTTCTCCCCAATTCTATTCAATACCTCCTCATTAGTTATGTGATCTACCCATCTAATATTCAGCATTATTCTGTAGCACCATATTTCGAAAGCTTCTATTCTCTTCTTGTCTAAACTATTTATCGTCCACGTTTCACTTCCATACATGACTACACTCCATACAAATACTTTCAGAAACGGCTTCCTGACATTTAAATCTATTCTCGATGTTAACAAATTTTTCTTCAGAAACGCTTTCCTTGCCATTGCCAGTCTACATTTTGTATCTCCTCTATTTCGACCATCATCAGTTACTTTGCTCCCCAAATAGCAAAACTCCTTTACTACTTTAAGTGTCTCATTTCCTAATCTAATTACCTCTGCATCACCCGACTTAATTCGACTACATTCCATTATTCTCGATTTGCTTTTGTTGATGTTCATCTTATACCCTCGTTTCAAGACACTGTCCATTCCGTTCAACTGCTCTTCCAAGTCCTTTGCTGTCTCTGACAATTACAATGTCATCGGCGAACCTGAAACTTTTTATTTCTTCTCCATCGTTTTTAATACCTAATCCGAATTTTTCTTTTGATTCCTTTATTGCTTGCTCAATATAGAGATTGAATAACATCGGGAATAGGCTACAACCCAGTCTCACTCCCTTCCCAACCACTGCTTCCCTTTCATAGCCCTCGATTCGTGTGACTGCCATCTGCTTTCTGTACAAATTATAAATACCCTTTCGCTCCCTGTATTTTACACCTGCCACCTTCAGAATTTGTAAGAGTATTCCAATCAACATTGTCAAAAGCTTTCTCTAAGTCTACAAATGCTAGAAACGTAGGTTTGCCTTTCCTTAATCTTTCTTCTAAGATACGTCGTAGGGTCAGTATTGCCTCACGTGTTCCAACATTTCTACCGAATCCAAACTGATCTTCCCCAAGGTCGGCTTCTGTAAGTTTTTCCATCACAACGAATAACTTCGGCAATATCGCCAGGTTACTGAATCACCATTTTAGCGGAATGTGAATATCAACCAATGTCAAACAAAGGTGTATGCTAGGTCTTAATTTGATTGATGCACACACTGACAAATAGCTACCGCTACCGGTACTGGGACACAGTCTTGATTCCACTGCGGCAACAGAGAAAACAGGACTGATAGAATTTCCATAACATCTTGAATCACACACAACTATTGCTTCCCGACGCCAGCAACCTCGTCGAGGCCACGTCCACACTAGGCATAGAGCGTCGACAACGGTCGCACTACTCGCTACCACTCCCCCATGCTGCGCGTGCAACTTGGAAGCGCTCCGCGGAGAAAACACAGCAACCCCTTGGAAACGCTAGTAAACAAAAAATGGCGCGTGGCGGGGATTGAAATTAACGGTGTTCGCGACATTAAGAGCGAGAGGAATCCAACTGTGGGGAAGACGCAGTTCACTCGTATCTTCGTTTACAGTCTGCAGTGGGGTCACTTATGAAACACTTTCTGGAATACAGAATCCGCCTCTTGCCTTTCATCTATAGTTAGCAGATCTTTTAGTATGATTTTAGTTTCTATAATGCTTAACAAAAAAAGTGGTAACTTTACGAAAACTGATAACTTTACGCCTTAATTGTGTAATGCTCAGCAATCCTATGCGGCCTCAAAGAAAAATGAAATGTTGCACTAAGTTTGAGGGCTGGGTTCTAAGGCTGTGGCAGGATAAGGTTGCGATTGTTGACGGGGCCATAATCATTTACTGTCGGTTGCACATAAAATACGTAAACTTTATTTAAAGAAATTAAAATTTTAAAACTTAATTCACTGTATGACGGCTAAAGGCCTTATCACAGGAAAAAAAGAGCAGTTCCACAATTTTGGGGCCGAAGGCCACCAACAATACCTCAAACAACAAACGGCTGAAAGGCCTAAATTAGAAGTCAGAAAAACAATTCCAAATAGCGTATATTAAGATAAAAACTATGTTTTACAACAAAATTTAACACTACTGAAATCATTATAAAAGAAGTGAAATTATTACTCGGCTGAAGGCCATAAACAATGTCAAATAACAGACGGTTGAAGGCCTGAATTAGAAGTGGGGAAAACAATTCCAAATAGTACCTTTAAAATAAATATCTTGCGTTTAAAACAATTTTGCTTAAAAAACTATAAAACGGCTGAAGGCCTTATCACGAAAGAAGTGTAATTACTACTCTGCTGAATGCCACACTAACAATAATTAAAAAATTACAAATATCCTTAAAACAAACATCACAATCTAAGGAATCAGGACAAGTGGTTCTCAGCAAGTGTTCCAAGGGTGGGCCTGGGAAGGTAAACTTAAGGTAAGGTGAGGCAGGCAGCCAAGAGTTGTACTTGTGTAACAGGATGGCAACTCAAATTAGGGGCAGCCTAAGTGCCGGCCGACCTACTAACCAATCCGCCTAACGTCCGATCACCGGTATACGATGGAATATTTTTAGCCAAGGGCGAAGAGAGAGAGAGACAGAACTACGTCTTCAGGAACACCACGGCCGAAGGAAACACTAGAACCAAGGTAGGCCTCCCTAAATATATGCACAGTATAATACAAGAGGCTGTCTAACTACACGCTGTGTCGGACAGCATCAAGGCGACGAGGAAGGGTACACTGCCGGAAAAGTACGCTAACTTCCATGGCAGGTAACTGGGGCGTTAGCGGGCACAAGGCACGAAACACCGCTGGTTGCACTTCACTAATAACAATAATACTAAATTCAATGAATAACACGTAGAGAAAGACGGCTGCAATACCGGGTGATCAAAAAGTCTGTATAAATTTGAAAACTTAAAAACCACGGAATAATGTAAATAGAGGGGTAAAAATTTATACACGTGCTTGGAATGACATGGGGTTTTATTAGAACAAAAAAAAAAAAAAAAAAAAGGTATTGCTAGACGCGTGAAAGATCTCTTGCGCGGGTCGTTTGGTGATGATCGTGTACTCAGCCGCCACTTTCGTCATGCTTGACCTCCCCCAGGTCCCCAGACCTCAGTCCGTGCGATTATTGGTTTTGGGGTTACCTGAAGTCGCAAGTGTATCGTGATCGACCGACATCTCTAGGGATGCTGAAAGACATCCGACGCCAATGCCTCACCGTAACTCCGGACAGTGCTGATCACAACATTATTCCTCGACTACAACTATTGTTGAGGAATGATTGTGTAAATATTGAGCATTTCGTGTACAGAACATCATCTTTGCTTTGTCTTACTTTGTTACGCTAATTATTGCTATTCTGATCAGATGAAGCGCCATCCGTCGGACGTTTTTTTAACTTTTGTATTTCTTTGGTTCTAATAAAACCCCATGCCATTCCAAGCATGTGTGTCAATTTGTACCTGTCTATCTACATTATTCCGTGATTTATTCCGTTCTCAAATTTATACTGACTTTTTGATCACCCTGTACTTCACCGCCTCGAAACACTTCACCCACTGCCGCCAGGCTCAGAGGCCCTGGGGGCAACAACACACCGAACATAGGTAAGATCTCAGAATAGTCAAGGTTGCAATAGCATTTAACTCTTCACTCAACTTGAACGTCCAGGGTTCGGTGTGCAGCGAAGTCGTCGCTCTCGCAGCTACCCCCTCCTCGATGCGGCAGTGGCAGCACGCCGCCAACGGTCGCGGCTTGCCCTTGCGCTGCACGAACCGGCTCGCTGCTGCTCTCCAACCGAACTACTGATATCGATAAGCTCTGCTGCTGCCACTCATGGGCAGGCAAGCCAGCAACTAAGTGACGCCAGTAAATCGAATAAGAAACGAGATGCCATTACCACAATGACAAGGTGCTAAGCAATAGACGGCATGAACACTAGCAGCGCACGACTCAGTTTTCTTCGTAAGGCAACAAAAAAACTTATTTACCGTCACTTACAACCCTATCACAAAAGTAACACACACTGTTCTCTGAACCACAACTTTCAGTTGGCAGAAACGCACCTAGAGTTCGCTATGAATGTAAATGGATGCACAGCTTAACGGAGAAACGGATAGAGTTACACGTGTGTGCGAAATAAATTTGTTAGTCCAGTGTTATTTACATACACTCAAAGTTAACTACCCGTGGGCGATACCATCACGGAACGGCAGAGGCAACTTGCACCTGTTCTGTCGCTGGTGGCCCCAAACGAGCCGTCCAAACAATTGCATCGATGTCTGATCGTGACGACGTGCAGCCATCAGCTCCCCTGTCAACTGCTGACCTTTGCCGACTAATTCAGAGCAGCGCTTTACAACGGCTCTCACAAAACAAATGTCACGCACGGCGGCAGAAAAACGTCATTGACGCCTTATGCGAGAGCTAGCCAGACACTAATAGCATTTTATGTACAAAATTTTGTTGTTGCATAAAGACCACGAGATGTATCGCGACAGTTATAGCACGGCTGAAATTTTATCACTGAAAGTGCAGCAAACACCTCTATCAGGTCAACCTAAGCGCCACCTCTTCATGTGTTTGCGGAGAGAAAGAAGACCAAACTATACACAGAGGAGCCCAAAAAAAAATGTATCCACTGTTTAGAAGTCCATAACTGGCAAACTAATTGACGGAGTTGTCTCATTTTTGGTGAAAGTGTAGCTTAAAGTCCAGCTTAATGATATCACTGTAGGTGTTCGAAATGGTCACCATTGACATCCACAAGCAAACGATGCCGAACTGCAGCACGAACTACTGACTGCAACGTGTTCAGTTGGATATTTGCACATGAATGTACGATGGATTCTCGAAATTCATCCAATGTGCGTGGCTTTTGTCGATAAACGACGTGCTTTAGTGTTCCCACAGGAGTTAAGTTTGGGGAACGTGGTGGATACTCCACAGCATCTCTACGGCCGATTCGTCTTCCTGGTAGATTTTCGTCGAGATACGCCCTAACATGATTTTGGTAGTAGGGTCGGGCACCATCTTGTTGAAAGTAAACCCTGCCATCTAGTCTCCATACAAGTCTCCATACAAGTCTCGAATGGCAGGTAAAATTGATTTCTAAAGCTTCTGAAGGTACACCTCACCGGTAACTGTGCCGTCAAAGAGAAGAATGGCCCAATTAAGCCACGGTAAGACAACCCACACCACTCCCGTCAAATTCACGACTTTGTCCACATGGACGTTCGGATTTTCAGCGGACCAGTAGATGCAATTGTGGCGATTTACTGTACCACAGAATTTGAACTGTGCCTCATAAGACCACAATCATCTCTGTGAACTCTTCATCGTTGCGCACCATGTTAGTAAACCACTCGCAGTACTCCATTCTACTAACTGGGTCGTCCTCGTTCATTGAGTGTAGCAATAGTGGGATGTAGCACTTCCACTTTGCTGTCTTCAAAATTCGCCGAACACTTGAGCGAGTCACTCGTTTATCACGGGCACACTGTCTCAGACTTCTATGGTGAGCGAGTGAATTGTTGCCCGAGGCTGGATTCGAACCTGCGACCGTAGCGGTCGCGCGGTTCCAGACTGAGGCGCCTAGAAACAGCACTTGTAACACACGACGGGAGTCAGCAGGACCTGTTACAGGTGGTCCACATCGTTGTTTGTGTACATCTTTAACACAGCCGTCGGCTTCAAATTTGTCTCGTATGCGACGAATCGTTAAACGTGTCGGTGGCTCTGTTTTGACACTCATTTCGCCATTGTCGTTGAACCTCATTAATATTTTCGCACTTAAAACTTCGTACTCCAAACTTACTTCCTTTCATCGTATGTAAGCCTTGCGCCAGCCATGTTTACTCGAGTTACTAGGAGCAACTAAGAACAAAACACTATCTGGCGACTGATCTGACAAAACAAAACAACGCAATACAACGCTTGTGTGGCGATTGCCGGAACTACAAACTGTTACACTACCATACATGAGACAACTCCGTCAATTAGTTTGCCAGTTATGGACTTTTTAAGGAACCATTTGCACTCTAGCACACAAAATTTAATTTAGTTAACTTAGATTATATGTATCGATTTTTTAAGACAAGAGAATGCAAAATGAAGCAATGAACACCGCTCTCTTGTCACAGCCAGTAGGCATCAACACTCTCATGTCATTCGTTGTCCTAGAAGGACTTCATATTTTGTGCGGCTCCACAGATAGCCATATTGATATTTATTAGCAGAAAAGAGGCGCAGAATTAATAAGTCGCTCTCATTTGTGAATGATCTGCCATTATGTATATAGAATTTTACGTAAGTGTAATTTATATCGTAACGTATATGTTAAAATGAATATATGTTTCATTTAATTGTATGCTTTTCTTTGTTTTAGTAGTTTTAGTCACTCCATTTTCATGATTGAAGGTGAGGTCAGATATCAGACTGTCTACAAAAAAAAATACATAATGAGCCCTGGCTACGTTCCGTACATCTTCGGACGTGCGAAGCTCGATAAATTCACGGCGTAAAATTTTAATCCCTCAATTACTTATCCAAACTAACAATTATTATTATTATTACAAATTATTATTATATTTTATTATTATTTTACTATATATTTTTTATTTGTTACAACTTTTAAACATTGGATGCATTTTTTGGTCCCCTCCTATTATAGTGTCCTCCGAGCACGTATCACAAACGTACTTGCAAGTAATCTTCAGGCTCTGTCATCTGTTCCCAAGCAGCCTTCAAACCTTGTTAGCATCCAACATCTAGCGACGATATATAAACTACTGTATGAGTTTGTCAACCGTGCCGACATCGACAGTACCTACCTGCGCTGCTAATCTAATGCTCTTGGTAATTAGAATGCCTGGACAAGACCAAAGCTCAATTAGCTGACTACACTGGGGTGATGAAAGTTATGGAATAGCGATATCCACGTATACAGATGGCCGTAGTATCGCGTACCAGGGTATAAAAGGGCAGCAAGTTGGTAGAACTGACATTTGTACTCAGTTTATTCATGTGAAAACGTTTCCGACGTGATGATGGGCCTAAGACGGTAACTAACAGACATTGAACACCGAATTATAATTGGAGCTAGGCGCATGGGACATTTCATTTGAAAAATCATTAGGGAGTTCTAAACTACTGGCCGTTAAAATTGCTACACCACGAAGATGACGTGCTACACACGCGAAATTTAACCGACAGGAAGAAGATGCTGTGATATGCAAATGATTAGCATGTCAGAGCATTCACACAAGATTGGCGCCTGTGGCGACACCTACAACGTGCTAACATGCGGAACGTTTCCCACCGATTTCTCATACACAAACAGCGGTTGACTAGCGTTGCCTGGTGAAACGTAGTTGTGATGCCTCGTGTAAGGAGGAGAAATGCGTACCATCACGTTTCCGACTTTGATAAAGGTCGGATTTTAGCCTATCGCGATTGCGGTTTATCGTATCGCGACATTGCTGCTCGCGTTGGTCGAGATCCAATGACTGTTAGCAGAATATGGAATCGGTGGGTTCAGGAGGATAATACGAAACGCCGTGCTGGATCCCAACGGCTTCGTATCACTAGCAGTCGAGATGACAAGCATCTTATCCGCATGGCTGTAACGGATCGTGCAGCCACGTCAACAAATGGGGACGTTTGAAAGACAACAACCATCTGTACGAACAGTTCGACGACGTTTGGAGCAGCATGGACTATCAGCTCGGATACCATGGCTGCGTTTACCATTGACGCTGCATCAGACAGGAGCGCCTGCGATGGTGTACTCAACGACGAACCTGGGTGCACGAATGGCAAAACGTCATTTTTTCGGATGAATCCATGTTCTGTTTACAGCATCATGATGGTCGCATCCGTGTTTGGCGACATCGCGGTGAATGCACATTGAAAGCTTGTATTCGTCATCGCCATAATGGTGTATCACCCGGCGCTATTTGGTATGGAGGTGTCATTGGTTACACGTCTCGGTCGCTTCTTGTTCCTAAATTTCAGCAGGATAATGCACGACCGCATGTTGCATGTCCTGTACGGGCCTTTATGGATACAGAAAATGTTCGACTGCTGCCCTGGCCAGCACATTCTCCAGATCTCTCACCAATTGAAAACGTCTGGTCATTGGTGGCCGAGCGACTGTCTCGTCACAATACGTCAGTCACTACTCTTGATAAACTGATATTGTGTTGAAGCTGCATGGGCACCTGTACCTGTACACGCCATCCAAGCTCTGTTTGACTCAATGCCTAGGCGTATCAAGGCCGTTATTACGGCGAGAGGTGGTTGTTCTGGGTACTGATTTCTCAGGATGTATGCACCCAATTTGCGTGAAACTGTAATCAGATGTCAGTTCTGGTGTAATGTTTATCCAATGAATACCCGTTTACCATCTGTATTTCATCTTGGTGTAGCAAATTTTAATGGGCAGCAGTGTATATTCCTAGATCCACTATGTCAAGAGTGAAGCGAGAACACCGTGTTCAGGCATTACCTCTCACCACAGGTGATGCCCTACACTTGACGACCGACAGCAGCGGAGTTTGTGCAGAGTTGTCAGTGATAACAGACAACCAGTACTGCGTGAAATAACCGCAGAAATCAATGTGGGACGTACGACGAACAGCTAAATTTTGGGTTAATGGCCTGTGGCAGCAGATGTCCGATACGAGTGCCTTTGCTAACAGCCCGACATCACCTGCAGCGCTGACCTCGGCTAGTGGAAGTATCGGTTGGACCCCAGACGAATGGAAAACCGTGGCCTCGTCAGAAGACTCCCAGTTTAAGTTGATAAGAGGTGACGGTATTGTTCGAGTGTGGCGCAGACTTCACAAAGCTGTGGAACCAAGTTGTCAACAAGGCAGTGTGCAAGCTGCTGCTGTCTCCATACTGATGTGGACTGTGTTTACGTGGAATGGACTGTGTACTCTGGTCCAACTTAACAGATCATTCACTGGAAATCGTTATGGTCAGCTAATTGGTGATCATTCGCAGCCATTCATGGTCTTCATGCTCCCGAACAACGATGTCATGTCACCAGGGCACAATTGTATATGACTGGTCAATGAACATTCTGAACATTTCGAACGAATGATTTGGCCTTCCAGGTCGCCCGTCACGAATCTCGTCAAACATTTATGGGACAAGCTCGAGAGGTCAGTTCACCGGCACGAAATCGTGCAACGACAAAACTTTCGCAGTTATGGACGATTATAGAGGCAGCATGACCCAGTATTTCTTCAGGGCACTTCGAACGACTTGTTGAGTCCATGCCGCATCGGGTTGCTGCACCAATTAGCTGCCGATGGTTCAAATGGCTCTGAGCACTATGGGACTTAACTGCTGTGGTCATCAGTCCCCTAGAACTTAGAACTACTTAAACCTAAGGACATCACACAACACCCAGTCATCACGAGGCAGAGAAAATCCCTGACCCCGCCGGGAATCGAACCCGGGAACCCGGGCGTGGGAAGCGAGAACGCTACCGCATGACCACGAGCTGCGGACTCTGCACTATGCCGGGCAGAAGGAGGTCCGCCACCATATTAGCAGGCAACCCATTACTTTTATCACCTCAATATATATTCCCACGTGCTACTCAGCAGAATATGGGAAGTTCATCTTAATATGTGTCACTGAGTACCTGTTCTATGTATATGGCTAAATACTGGTGTAACTGTACCTTTGGTTGTCATACCGAAATCTTGTTCTTGTAAACTGTTCTCCCGTTCTGTATAGATGGTACTTGCAGACATGCCCAAATCTTAAATTCCCTATCCACAGCTTTCGAAATAATTGTTTCAGGAAACATAAAACAACATTTTATTAATTAGATTCATAGTCATGAAAATGGACTGAATTGCGAATATCCTAAATGCGTACCAACAGCGATTTATCATTTGTTTTTCTATTACCAGTAGGAATTTTGTAGCAACAATCTCTGTGAATGCTGTGCTAAATTTCCATCTCTTTTACTCGTTTCGGTATACTGTGGTTTGACTTTAAATGGTATCTACAATGATGCCAGTATGGGCACGTTCCGGAAAAATGCCTCTTAGTGATATTCCTTGACCTCTTCACAAATGGTACATATCTGGACAATCCTAATTATATCCTGGAAATATCTTTTTGGAGTCGTACACACTCCACGCTTGCACCACCATCCGACGAAAGCTTCACGTAGATGCTCATTTATCAGACTAAGAAGATGAAATGCACTTGGAAGTAGATCAGGGTATAAAACTTCTATTAAAACATCATGTGGTGCAATTTGGCACGAGAACTACGGTCTGGGAAGTGTGGCACCTAGGTGTCGAGACATGCGGTCACAACCATCCTGGAAACAGCGTCCTCGCTTGCTGTGATTGGTTGAAACGCTAGAGGCGGAAGCTGTCATGTGCTGCTGACAGAGCTAGGAGGCGACGGCAAAGTTTATAGGTGTAATGCATTGTCAACTGCATTATTGCTTCATCAGAATGGGGTGTCGGTGACATGCAGCGATATACGTTAATAATTTTGAGTTTTCATCAGAAAGAAACTAAGCCGCTAGGCAGAACTTAATGCAGTCGGATATGATTAGCAAGAACGTAAAACAGTGTTAATGTGGTATTCTTGTTCACGAGTTTCAAGTTCTACATATTGTACAAAATCTCACGTGTAAAGTTAACAATGTCATGTGAAGATGTACAGCACGTAATAAAAGGCGACCATTTTAACAGTATATATGCTCTTTACTGAAAGGCAGTACCACATTTTCCCACGATTCCCGCTATGGTAGTTCCAGAGCACAAAAGAAGAAACGACCGAGCTTTACCTTCTGCAGCGGGAGCGACATCAGGAGCCAAATAGAACAATTCAAATATGTTGAGGTGTGCCTAATGTTGCCCATCTCAAAAAACAGCCCTCACGTGTACGGCAGTCTTTTACAATCAGCTACCGGGACACGTCACTATAAGGACTTCGGGTATTGTTAACTACCGTACGTCACTTTCTGCAGGGTCGAAAGCAAGATTTGGATGCACTGTATGTTTTTCCCAGCAGTAATGAGAGGCGGTTTTAACCTGAAACGAAATACTCCATTTTTAAAGCTTCCATCCCTTCTTCGTCCTGATTTTGAGTTTCGCATCTCGCAGTAACTCATAACTGTCGTTCTTCACTGTACGACCATTAGGAGTGTTATGTCCGCCCCAGTAGCTGAGTGGTCAGCGTGACAGACTCAATCATAAGGGCCCGGGTTCGATTCCCGGCTGGGTCGGAGATTTTCTCCGCTGAGGGACTGGGTGTTGTGTTGTCCTAATCATCATCATTTCATCCCCATCGACGCGCAGGTCGCCGAAGTGGCATCAAATCGAAAGACCTGCACCAGGCGAACGGTCTACCCGACGGGAGGCCCTCGCCACAAGACATTTCCATTTATTAGGAGTGTAATGAATTTGCAAGGAACATTTCATATGCCAGCACTCTCGCAGGTGCTTGCTGTGTGAACGGTTTTGCTGTAGATGGTGTCCATGAAGTCGCGTACATAACGAATCGCAATAACTAATAATAAAACAAGTTTTAGTCACTTCAGTGTTACTGAATAATATTCTCAACATGATCTACGTGCTTTTCGATGCATGATTTTAAGCGCTTCGCGAGATTAAGGTAAACTCGATGGAAAAGATCTCAACTGATTTTAGCACTCTGATAATGCGTTCTGTTTAAATTTGTGATCTTCATTGAGTAAACTTTCTTTCAGCACACCCCAGAAAAAAAAGAAACTCAACTGGAGAGACGTCTGGAGAACGAGGGCACCACTCCACATGACCTTTTGTCCCATTCAACGAAAAAAAATTGTCGTTCAACCAATTTCTGACAGCTGCAAAATTGGCAGGAGCCCCATCATGCTGAAAGCAGTCCGGAAGTGACTCTCCCAAACGCTCAATTTGAGGTGTCAATTTGTCTCAGAATTTTCGGGTAGGTCTCGCCTGTTACATGTTCACTAAAGAAGAAAGGTCCTAGGTTATGAGCTTTTCACAAACCACACACCACACCTTCACCTTCACCTTCACCTTTGGCAGCAGTGCTGTTTGGATGAACTCGTCCAATGTGGATCGCCTCGAGGCCGGTATCGAAGATTTTGTCTGTTCATTTCAGCATTGACATAAAACATAGCTTCATCATTGTACAACACAGTCGTAGTGAAATTGATATTTCCATCCAATTTATCTAGAAACCATTCACATACCTGCATGCGTCTATCAGGGTCATCTTCATTTAACGGATGCATTTTCTGCATCTTGTACGGATGAAACCTCTCCTGTAACGGGATATTATGGATGGTTGCCTTGGAACATCCAGCTCCGAGAATGTCCGACGAAGCGGTTTCTTTGAGCTAGCATAAACCTTGCCCAAGACAGCCTCTTTCGTTTCGTCTGAAGGGGTTTGTCCAACACACTACCTGTTTCTTTAAACTTGGTGATTACTTCCTCGATTGTAGTGAAACAAATAGGTTGACGAAGAGGGTGTCGAAGGTTAAATTCTTCAACAGTTTTGCGATATGACTACTTCTCGCTAACTTAACTGTACCAAATCCACTATTTCTTCTTTAGACAGAGCCATCACTCAATCTGGAAAAAAATTTATATAACTGTTATAATTTGTTTTATTATTATTTATTTACTTATTCATATTTATAGAATATTTATTAGTATTTCCCGTCTACCTAGACTTTGAGGACACCCTGTAGGATAAACTGTTTCCGCACCACGCTCTGATGTCTGTTCTGTAGTTCGTAGCAACAAATCTGAAACCGATAATAGTGCTTAACGGGCAAAAATTCTAACAGTCAAGGAAGTAAGGAGCCACTAGGATCGGACGAGGAAGCAGGGCCAAGTGCTGGTAGAAGTAACAACTTACTTCTAATGTATTTATTAAAACTAGCTAAAAATTCAATATGCAATCTGCCAAGATAATGAATATAGGGAGAATCAAACCTTAAGAAACTAGTTCAACAATTTAACATTGTACCACGCAACATGGTACTGCGTATGCCTTAAGGGATGCAATCGCAAAGAAAGCCTGAAGGGCCAATTTAGCAAGAATACATACAACGTGTTCAGCCTAAAGGGCTAGTAAATTTGCAAACCAAAATTCACTTGACTTTAAAGTTTAAGATATAAAAGGCCAATGCCACAGACAAAGAAAATATTCAAATATAAACGTATGAACTGTACCAACTGAAACGGCTTATGACATCAAATGTATCAGTTGTGTTACTAAATGTGACACTTCTGTCACTCAATGTAACTGGGTTTTCTCTTTTGATGCTGTCAATAGTCAGGATGAGCATTCTAAAGCATTCTGTCAGGGTGAAAATATTAAACAAATTAACTTTTCTCTCTTAACAACATGTGGGCAGGGTGGGTTCTTCCTTGGCTCGGGTATGAGGTCGAATGAAACATCATTTTTACATAAGATAACTTTTATTGAAAGTTTCGTAGAACTGTATCTTACTGGGACGTTCTGGTTCGGAGAGCGGCAGCCGTGTCGTTTGCGTAGCCTTCTGCTGCGACAGCGGCGGCGGCGGCGGCGGCGGCGGCGGCGGCGGCGTCTGATTACGCGTAGCGGTGTGTATCTCGTGTCGCCGTCTCGCCCAGCTGACCGGAGACGCGCAGCGCGAGGTGGTCGGTTTTAACTATTGCGAGCGAAGTCGTGCATCGGATGATACCTTGGGTGTGGCGTCCCAGTGTTTCTCTTCTCTAAGCGGCCGCGTGTGTTGTGCGTCGACCAGCGGAGCGGCGCGGCGGGGCAAGGCCAGTGTCCCGAACTCGAACCACGGACTCCCGCTTGCCAGTCTTCGGCTGTCAGGTCTTTATCCCAGCTCACAGGTAACTACTGATGTGAAGCCGTCTCCTTCCCGTCCTCACGAGTCACCCGGGTATGTAAAAACCAGACTTCAAATACCTTTTAACTTCTGTCTTCTGGCGCCGCGGCTGCTGCTTGCTATTCCATTACAGCGGCGGACTTGGTGCGTCTATGCATGATGCAGTCTCTTCTTGCATGACGGTCTTCAGCACCGAAACTGACTGAAAACTACTGCTACTCTTCTTTTCTTCCTTCGTCTCTCGTCTTCGTCTCCGTTCCCGTCTCCGTCTTCGTCTTCGTCCCCGTCTTCATCTGTCTTCCTCTGTCTTCATCTGTCTTCATCTGTCTTCAACTGTCGGGCCCACCGCGTCTCGTGTATTTATTCACTTCAGTTAACTGGAGGCGAACGACTTCACGGCCATTGCCTCTTCTGTCACGTTGAAAAGCTTCTCGAAGAATCTTCTTGACCTCGGTCATTGGCTCTGGGAATGTAGGCGGGGGCCTCTGATCGTATGTGACGACTGAGATACACGTGAACCGGTCATTGCCTCTTCCGTCACGTTGAAAAGCTTCTCGAAGAATCTTCTTAACGTCGGTCATTGGCTCTTGGAATGTAGACGAGGGCCTTTGCTCACATGCGACAACTGAGAAACACGTGAGCCGGTCGGGCGATGCCCTGACGTCTGAATCGACAGCGCCCGCTTATGTGGAACTGCTGACTTCGCGGTCATTGTCTCTTCTGTTCTGCTGTTCTGCACGCTGAATGCCAGTATGTAACTCTCTAAACTAAACCAAGTTTTCCATTTATATTCTAATTTCTAGTTCACTTTGATTTCACTAATTTATTTATTAAGTAACACTCAACATTCCTCCACCCTTCGGAGAAATTCGCCCTCGAATTTACCACTCAACATTGCTCCACTCTTCACACTGCAAAAGCACAAACACTGAAAACTCTCGACTTAGAAGATTACACACGCTTCACATTAAGTATGTGGAAAATACTTTATCACTTTACAAAAGCACTGTACGGTCATGAATCACATAGTTCTTACATAAATGGTTGTAATAAGTGTAACAAATCTTGATGACAATGAATAAACAAAAAATAGATTTTGCACTTAGAAAATTACAGAGTAACAGCTGTTTAATCTACCCTATACTAATGCAAGAATATCTATTCTACAGTATTGTTTATTTTAACAAGAGACTGTTTAATAAAGAATGAAGTACAATAAACAAAATTAATACACTAATGCTCAAAAGTAACTACTGAAGTACACCAGTTAAGAGTGTGGTATCCAGTTAACAGGGATTTGATGAAGTGGTATATTATTATTTGGCTTATTTTTTCGTCTTAAAATAAAAGAAAACTGTACAAAGCAGAAACACCAACACAAAGGTTCCAGATATACCCGTTTCTAGCATTATAATTTTAGTTTTGTTCACCTTTTAATTGTAAGACATGTTGCATCATAACATTGGCATCAATTTTGCCTTGCTGCGAGTTTATGAACATATCTAATGACTTCAGAAGGGAACTGTCAAGGGAGTCATTGAGGTGGGATAGGTTTTGTGTAGGAAATGCTTGCATGGCGTTTTCTGAAAAAAGCAAACAACATGGTTATGAACCTACAAACCTAGTAAAAAGAAGGAATACATTGTTAACTACAAGATCTACATGTTTCTACGTTCAACTTTTCTTTCTTAAAAAATAAACCATTATAATTTATTATTTACATTTGTATACTGTCCACAGTCTACTAAGTTTCAACTAGGACATTCACACTCTTGGTCGAAGATTGTATGGTGCCATGTCTGTATGTTGTGCTGGCGTGGCCACTCTTTTTCCTTTTCGGGAACTTCCTCCACCCTTCGGAAAAGCAGACACTATTGTTGAAGGAATTACATCTGGAGCGCCCTTAAAAGGTTTTAAACGACTTGCATGGACAATGGTAGTTCGGGTGGGCAGTTGCAATTTCACGTTGACTGGTGACATGATCTCAATAATTTGATAAGGACCTCTGTAGTTTGTTACAAATTTCTTCGTTTTTCCTTTCGCTATGTAAGGAGTTGAAAGCATAACCCACTGACCGATTTTGTAATTTGGATATTTAGCTTGGGTATTACCTAATCTTTCCTGTCGTTCCAAAGCCTTTCTATTAGATTTTTGAACCTTTTTCCATACATCCTTCATCATTCGACTGAAATCTCTTACTGTTTCTCTGACTTTTCCGTTTTTCTGCCTGATTACATCAAAAGGGGACGGCATTTTTTTTCCATAGACCACTTCATAAGGTGACATGCCAGTTGCTTCATGCGTTTTGGCGTTGTATACCGACACGATTATTGGTAAATACGTATCCCAATTAGAATGTTGTTCGTTAATATAATAACTAAGCATCTTGCCAATTGTCCGATGAACTCTTTCTGTGCGCCCGTTGCACTGAGGGTGTAACGGAGTTGTGCGTAATTTGCGTATTTTTAATAAGTGGCATAGCTGTTTCATTAATTCAGACATAAAATTAGATCCCTGATCTGTGATAATAGCTTCAGGTACGCCAAATTTAAGTATCCAGTTGTTAACTAAAGCTTGGGCAACTGTATTTGCTTGCTGATCTGGGAGACTCACCATAGCTAGATAGCGTGAAAAGTGATCTATAATTGTAAGAACATACTTATTACCAGCAGGTGTTTTATGAAATGGCCCGTAGAGATCCACTCCGCAGATTTGAAATGGACATGAAGCCTCAGGGAGCCTCTGTAAGGGTATTTTTGAACGAGAAAGTTCAGCTCGTTGTGCGCACGCAATGCAATTACGAACGTACTGCGCAACATCCTGCTTTCTGGTTTGCCACCAAAATCGTTCTGCTACTCGTCTTTCGGTTGTCCGCTGTCCACCGTGTTCTGCAAGGATATGATCGTGGGCCTCTGCCATTATTTCTCGTCTAAGGTGTTGGGGAACAACAATTCGCGGTCCAAGTTTTGTTTTACAGCATAATACACCATCTTCAAAGCAAAATTGTTTTTGAGTTGCGTATTTTTTACATTCTGTATCCTCACCTTGTGCCTTTCTCCAGTCCTCAGTATCTCGGCCTGTTGCTTCCAAAAGTGCTATTTTCCGACTTAGGCAATCTGCATTTGTGTGTTTTTTGCCTGGTTTATGGATAACTTCGAAAACCATTTCGGAAAGACATAGGGCCCAACGGGTAAGACGACTAGATGGATCCTTTAATCCAAGCAACCATTTTAAAGCTGCGTGGTCTGTAATGACCTTGAATTTCCTACCATACAAGTAGCATTTAAAGTATTTGATACCATAAATAACACTTAACAATTCTTTCTCCGTTGTGGAATAATTTCTTTCTGCCGTTGTTAGTTGTCTCGAAGCATAGGCTATGGGGTGTTCCGCGCCATTAATATTCTGACCCAAAACAACTCCTACTGAATGACCACTTGCGTCACAGGATAAAATAAATTCTTTATTATAATCTGGGTAGGCTAATACAGGACTGTGTGTTAACTTATCTTTAAGGGTTTGAAATGCTGATTCACAATCTTCAGACCAATGAAATTTTGCACCCTTTTTCAATAATTGGGTTAAGGGTCGGGCAATTTCAGCAAAATTTTGAACATATTTTCGGTAATACGATGCGAGACCAATGAAACTTTGTACTTCCTTAACGCGTTGTGGTGTTGGGAAGTCCTTAACTGCCGAAATTAATCGAGGATCTGTTTTAATTCCTTTTTCACTAATGACATGCCCTAGGTATGTAACCTCTGTCAATGCAAAACTGCATTTTTCCATATTTAATGTTAATTTAGCTTTTCTAAGTCTCCGGAAAACATTACGCAGACGCACAGCATGTTCATTAATGTCTCTGGAGAATACAATAATATCGTCTAGATATACACAACATTGCTGAGTTTTGAGTCCTCGCAATACTCCATCGAGTAGTCTTTGAAAAGTTGCTGGTGCATTTTTCAAACCGAAAGGCATTTTTTTAAATTGCCAGTGGCCTCCAGGGGTAGAAAATACTGTTTTATGCCTATCTTCAGGAGCAACTTCCAATTGATGATATCCGCTACGTAAATCGATTGTTGAAAAGTATTTACTGTTACCCAAACTGTCAATGATATCTGTAATGTTTGGAAGAGGATAAACATCTGAGATAGTTTGTTTGTTAAGGTGTCTGTAGTCACAACAAAATCTATATCGTTTCGTACCGTCGGGAGACTTCTTTGGAATAATTACAATATTTGAATTATAAGGCGAATCAGAATATTCTATAATTCCATCTTTTAGATGCTGTTCTAAAAATTCATCCAGTACTGGCTTTAAGTGATGCGCAACTCTATAAGGCTTCCTATAAACTGGGGGGCTATTTCCTGTTGGGATCCTATGCTGTGTGATGTCTGTTGCTGGCAATGGACCTTCTGCATCAAATAAATCTTGGAACTCAACTAAAACTGCTTCTATCGTGTCTCTATCCTTTCCTTTCAAATGCTCAATCTTCTGGCGCAATGCGGTTTTATAGGCGTCT
Organism: Schistocerca americana; assembly: GCF_021461395.2. Classification (NCBI taxonomy): domain Eukaryota; kingdom Metazoa; phylum Arthropoda; class Insecta; order Orthoptera; family Acrididae; genus Schistocerca; species Schistocerca americana. The sequence continues at coordinate 898,275,771 of NC_060121.1, forward strand.
GGTTTCTGACCATCAGTAATATCTGACCAAATGAAATCTTCTTCTTCAAAAGTACTCACTGTAGCCACTAATATTCCCTTATGCAACTCTTTGTCCTCCACTCCGAAATGGTCAATATGTACCGGTACTTTTCTTTCTCCCTCAACGTCTTGAACCCGTACCACACTCCTACGTACAAAACAATGTGATACATCTAATTCCTCATTTTCCTCTAATGGCTCTAATAGACACACTGTATCTGTAGGTACTTTGTGGGCAACGGTCATCCAGAGAAGTTTTCCTGAGCCAGATGGTATTTGATCCCGCGAATCAACCTTCAAGGACGTTGCACGCAGTATAGTTGATTTCGCCTTCCGGTTGGGGAAATCTTGCGGCAGAGGGCCCTTTGCAGCTGTCACCTAGCCGAAATACTATTCCGCTAAGTTCTACAGTTTGCTGTCTGAGGTCGATTTTAGCGTGATGTTTATTCAGGAAATCCAACCCTAGGATCGCGTCGTACCCATCAGTTACCTTTGTTACCACTTCTACATCTTCTTGAAATTGTACACCGTGAATATAGAAAATCAGTGATGTACATCCTAATGACTTCACTGTACCTCCTCCTACTCCACTCAATCTATACCTTGGAGGGTCATATTTCTTTTTTCCAATACATTCATTACTTACTATTGATACGTTTGCGCCTGTGTCCACCAGTATCCTTTCCTCTTTATCCTGTATGGTAGCAGATAACCAGCATTCCGCCTTCACATTCGCCTTAATGCCATGAAATTTTATTGGGAACGCCTGGCGGCGGCTCCGACATTCCCGTTTGAGTTTAACTGATTTCCATTTCCAAAAACTTTCTTAGACCTGCATTCCTTGAATGTGTGACCTATTCTTTGACAATTAGTGCATTGAGGTTGTCTGCAATTTTTTGCTATATGTCCGTGTCGATCGCACCTAAAACATCGTACTCCTGCTGAAAATATATTTCGCTTCTCCTTGTATCTGGTGGCAACGTCAATTTCTTCAAAAGCTGTCGCCACAGATACAGCTTCTGCTAAATTTTTAGGAAACTCTGCCCTGACACGACGGGACGTTTCAGGAGGTAACCCACGTAAAAATGTATCCAGAGCTCTATCTTCTGCCTCTTGTAAAATAACCTTATTTGCTTCATCACTACTTGTCAACTTATAGGTGTTAATATTAACTTTTCTAATCCTATCTACAACGCTTTCTAACGACTCGTTTTGCCTCTGAGTGATAGTGTTTAACTGTTCCCTATAAAATCTACAGCTGTTCTGTTTTTGAAAACGTTTAAGCAATCCTTTCTTCAATTCCTCAAATGTTGGAGCATTCCGTAATTCTTCATGGTATAAGACGTGTGCTTTAGCCTCTCCTGTCAATCTTAACTTTGTCATTTGTAAGAGCTGTTCATCTGACCATGATCCTAACTTTGCAGCTGCTACTAAATCATCAAAAAAGGCTGTTATGTCCTCGCCAGGTTTACCTGAAAAAGGAGTTACTAAGGCTGCTGCTGAGGAATCTAGGGTGGGAGGGATAGAACTGGTTTGCCTAACCTCACACAACTGCTTAAATAATGCATTATTATCATTTTTAAGCTGTGCTATTTGATTAACTAAGCTCTGAATAGCTTCCTCAGTAGAAACCGCTTGTGGTGCTGACTCTGACTTTGTACGATTTCGTGTCATCATTTTACAAACCGTTAGTTACACAATCTTACTATACTGAATTTAAAAGATGTTTAAATATTTCCAACAAACTCTTAAAATCATGAGAGAAAATACACTTCTAAATAAAGAAAATATTACGACTGCTATGCAAACCTCTATCCCTTCACACATTAAAAAATACTAACTGTGGACCTTTAGTGACTGTCATTCACACCTCATATTGAGCCAAGGGTTTTTTCTCTGACACCAAATGTAACAACTATAACGGCTTCTGACATCAAATGTATCAGTTGTGTTACTAAATGTGACACTTCTGTCACTCAATGTAACTGGGTTTTCTCTTTTGATGCTGTCAATAGTCAGGATGAGCATTCTAAAGCATTCTGTCAGGGTGAAAATATTAAACAAATTAACTTTTCTCTCTTAACAACATGTGGGCAGGGTGGGTTCTTCCTTGGCTCGGGTATGAGGTCGAATGAAACATCATTTTTACATAAGATAACTTTTATTGAAAGTTTCGTAGAACTGTATCTTACTGGGACGTTCTGGTTCGGAGAGCGGCAGCCGTGTCGTTTGCGTAGCCTTCTGCTGCGACAGCGGCGGCGGCGGCGGCGGCGGCGGCGTCTGATTACGCGTAGCGGTGTGTATCTCGTGTCGCCGTCTCGCCCAGCTGACCGGAGACGCGCAGCGCGAGGTGGTCGGTTTTAACTATTGCGAGCGAAGTCGTGCATCGGATGATACCTTGGGTGTGGCGTCCCAGTGTTTCTCTTCTCTAAGCGGCCGCGTGTGTTGTGCGTCGACCAGCGGAGCGGCGCGGCGGGGCAAGGCCAGTGTCCCGAACTCGAACCACGGACTCCCGCTTGCCAGTCTTCGGCTGTCAGGTCTTTATCCCAGCTCACAGGTAACTACTGATGTGAGGCCGTCTCCTTCCCGTCCTCACGAGTCACCCGGGTATGTAAAAACCAGACTTCAAATACCTTTTAACTTCTGTCTTCTGGCGCCGCGGCTGCTGCTTGCTATTCCATTACAGCGGCGGACTTGGTGCGTCTGTGCATGATGCAGTCTCTTCTTGCATGACGGTCTTCAGCACCGAAACTGACTGAAAACTACTGCTACTCTTCTTTTCTTCCTTCGTCTCTCGTCTTCGTCTCCGTTCCCGTCTCCGTCTTCGTCTTCGTCCCCGTCTTCATCTGTCTTCCTCTGTCTTCATCTGTCTTCATCTGTCTTCAACTGTCGGGCCCACCGCGTCTCGTGTATTTATTCACTTCAGTTAACTGGAGGCGAACGACTTCACGGCCATTGCCTCTTCTGTCACGTTGAAAAGCTTCTCGAAGAATCTTCTTGACCTCGGTCATTGGGTCTTGGAATGTAGGCGGGGGGCCTCTGATCGCATGTGACGACTGAGAAACACGTGAACCGGTCATTGCCTCTTCCGTCACGTTGAAAAGCTTCTCGAAGAATCTTCTTAACGTCGGTCATTGGCTCTTGGAATGTAGGCGAGGGCCTTTGCTCACATGCGACAACTGAGAAACACGTGAGCAGGTCGGGCGATGCCCTGACGGCTGAATCGACAGCGCCCGCTTATGTGAAACTGCTGACTTCGCGGTCATTGTCTCTTCTGTTCTGCTGTTCTGCACGCTGAATGCCAGTATGTAACTCTCTAAACTAAACCAAGTTTTCCATTTATATTCTAATTTCTAGTTCACTTTGATTTCACTAAGTTATTTACTTAAGTAACACTCAACAGAACAGAATGTTTCAGCCTGAAGGGCCACCAAAATAGTTAACTAGACTTTAGTTAAAGAGCAGATTTTCGAACAGTTTAGGCAAGGCAGTGTGAAACAAAGAGGCCTGAAGGGTCGTGCAACTTCCAAGTAAGGGGCCTGACGGGCCAAATTAACAAGATAAAAAGATCTTAAAAATATCAACTGGAAAATAACAAGCGCTTATTAACAACTCGACCATAAGGGCCAGGTAATAAATGAAATTAATCAAACAAATTCTGCAATAAGTAAGTAATGGCCAGGAATTTATCGGTAGGCCGGCCTTAAGGGCCCCAGTACACTAACAAGGGAGGTTAAGTATTAACACTTTATTTGAAAGCCTTAAGGGTTTTAGAGCTTCCAAAGGGGGGGGGGGGCTGAAGGGCCAATTCATCAAGGTACTTAAACAGCTCAGCCTGAAGGGCTGGCCCATGGTTAAGGTTAGGCGAATTCTCAAAAATAGAAGGCAAATCAACAAATTTATCAGTAATCGATCCATAAGGGCCACAGTATATTTAGAATCCACATTAAGCATTAAGAACTATCAGACAGTGAAGAAATTCCCTAAAACTTAGCAACCTTAAATAAATCGATACTATCCGGCTTAAACCCTAGGGACAACAATACATGCATATACTTATAAGGTAAACTTGCATAAAATCTAAATTTAAAATGCAAACAATCGCACACCAGCATGGCCAGTAAATTTACAGAAGTTTAACCACAGTTGCTGAGTATGAAATACAAGCAGCTGCAAGGCTACCAATCATTCATCGTGCCCCAATATGATTTACAATCTTCAGGTAGTACGAAACAGGAAAAATACAAGGAGAGCCCCAAAGAGGAATTAAATGATGCCCTTCAATTGCAAATCATTAAAGCGCAGCATAAAGCTGCCACATTTCACAAACTGGCGTAAAAGCCACCAGCTCAATCGACATTTCATATAGGCAAACATAAAAATAAAATTCTCTAACCCTGTAAAATTTTTAGTCTAAAAGGGGGCTGATAACATACGGTATTAAAACAATCTAAGATAAACACATGCACCAACAACTTTTAAGGTGTGCACAGCCACGTACCTTACAAATTTCTTTTCTTTCTCTCACATACATAGAACACGTAGGCTTGAAATTGACTACCAAATTGGTCACAAGAATCAATAGATAGCCACCAATAAATCAGTACCTAATTAGACAGTCTCCTAGTGTGACATGACAGAGCAACAGTTCACATTCACAGCCTTTGATTCAACATGTTCTACTATCCTCGTTGTACAGCATCGACCATGCCCGGAGTGCCAACTGCAAATTTTATCCAAGCAATTCACGCTCACGTGGACGCCTTACCGAGGAACCAGCCCAGCAGTACAAGAACAACCTACACACTAAGTCAAACACCGCAAACGCAGTGCAGAACTAACATTCAACCTTTTCCTTCATAGGTTCAGAACCGGCGAGCTAAACCGGTGGACGGAAAACACACAATGTCGGCGGCAGCAACATAAAGGAAGTCGCAAACACCACCCTAATACAAGGCAATAGCAAGTCAAAAGCACAACGGAAATAGCGAAATATACAGTCCCGGAGGAAAACCTGCCGCCCTCAGTGCTCAAAACATTCCCGGAGCCACCGTCCTCTGCGACTTCCACTATTCTCCGGAACAGAAACATCACAGCTCCTTATTTCAATTCTCTTCCGACAAGAACAAGCATAATCGGAGCTAACGGCTTCTCCAAGTCAGACACGCTATGCCGTAGAATCTCACGGTGGAATGAGCCGGCCGGCACCACACAAAGCACCGCAAGTAAGACAAACAAGCACTTCCGGAGTCGATGGCGTACTGCCACGCTTCACGACTCAGTCACTCCACCCCACGACCTAGAGGGCGGGGCATGAGACGAGGAGAACACATGGCGCCGCCACGCTGAGAAGCGCCGGCGGGAAGCCAAGGCGTAACTACGGCGCGTGTTTAAACGAGACGGACAGAAGCACGTCTCAAAATCCTCGTTTCATCAATGGTTAACATGCGACTGACAAAGTCGTCTTCCTCGTCAAGCCTTTTTAAACGTGATTTATGCATTTACAAACTTCTTGTTTATGTTTGTCACGAGGCTTGTTATGCCATGAGGTCATGCTTCGCAATAGTCAGATTCCTGCACCATTGCAGTTACTGATCTCCGGCTGACTTTCAACTCGTGTGCAACGTTATCAGTTTTGGCACGACAATCATCACGAATCACTGCCTCAGCTGTCTCGCAGTATCTATCCATTTTCGAAGTGAATTGCTTCCCCTATAGCTCTTCGTCGCAGACAGATACATTTCCTCGTTTTAAGAAATTTATCAAATCATATATTTTTCGTTCACTCAAACGGCACTTCAGCTGAATTACGTGAATAATCTCCGTAGCTTAATTCCTTCAGTGTACGGGAAATGTATGGCCCCTCGCCGCTTTCTTGGTGAATATCCAAAACGTGGCACTCGTAATAAAATGCTCTGAATCTCTATACACTTATTCATTGTACCAACGCAGTTGGCACACAAGAAAAATAGTGGGTTTAGAGCATATAAATTTTGAGTCACCCGAAAAAGGACGAAAAAATTGCCTTTAGTTATTGACATGTCCTTGTAATGTTCAAATAACTTACGGGAGTGCACGCGGGTGCTGTCACCGACAATCGCCGATATTTCGATAGGTGACCACCCTCTCACTTTCAAAGCAAAACTCCGGTAAGCAGGCGCTATGCAAGGGAATTTAAAACCTAGATTTCTAGACCAATTCCAGAAAGGTATCGCACACACTGTAAACACTAGCGGCACCAGACAACTAAACAGAACGACGCCAGAAGTTATCGATAGTGAAAGTTATTAAACTACAGGTGAGGTAGCATGAACTCTGTCCGTCTGACGTTTGACAAGGGAGAGAGCAAGAATCCACGCAGAATTTAAACACAAACCTCCATACCTAAATACAAGTTTACTTGCTAATTTAATTTCAACTCCTTCCTTAATAACACCATCCCAGTAGCTGGAACTGCATGCCAGAATCTCCGTGTTGTTATATTCCATAGGATGACTGGTGCCAAGACAATGTTGTGTAGTCAATAGCCGATTTGCTCGGCTGTTGTAAGGATTTTTGACGCTTATCCTGAGTACAGTGATCATCCACGGACCTGATAGTCTGAACAATGTGTGACGTGTCGCAAATGCTCTTCAGCAAAACAAGAGCATCCTCAATGCAACCTAAAGTGACTCTAATTTTAGATGGAAATCTCAAAACATATTTCAAATCATCTTTACGCAAAATACGACCAATCGTGTTGGCTACGTAAAGTAAATAGGCCGTGGACCCTGGTGCGAACTAAGTATTATCATCACTCATCTGTCGCACCGTTGGTCGAAAACAAAACGCACGTCTGATACGACTTTCATTATATCCATTCTGTTGAAGGGTGATCTGAAGTCTTCTGACAGCGGCAACCCGCAACGAATTCTTCTCCTGCGCCAACCTCTTCATCTAAGAGTAGCGCTTGCAACCTACATCTTCAGTTTTTGGTGCATGTACTCCAATCTCTGTTTCCCTCCACAGCTTCCACTCTCTACAGCTGGCTCTAGTCCATGAAGGTTATTCAGTGATGTCTAACAAAATGTCCCACCAACCAATCCATTCTTCTTGTCTGTATTTTCCATACATTCCTTTCCTCGCTGATTATCCGGAGAAGCTGCTCATTCTTTACCTTATCAGTCCACCTAATTTTCAACATTCTTCTGTACCATTTCAAATGCTTCGATTCTTTTCTTTTCCGGTTTTCTAACAGTCCATGTTTCACTACCACGCAATACTGTGCTCCAAATGTACATTTTCAGGAATTTCTTCCTCAGATGACGGCCTATACAGGGTGTTACAAAAAAGAACGGCCAAACTTTCAGGAAACATTCCTCACACACAAAGAAAGAAAATATGTTATGTGGACATGTGTTTGGAAACTCTTACTTTCCATGTTATAGCTCATTATATTACTTCTCTTCAAATCACATTAATCATGGAATGGAAACACACAGCAACAGAACGTACCAGCGTGACTTCAAACACTTTGTTACAGCAAATGTTCAAAATGTCCTGCGTTAGCGAGGATACATGCATCCACCCTCCGTCGCATGGAATCCCTGATGCGCTGGTGCAGACCTGGAGAATGGCGTATTGTATCACAGCCGTCCACAATAAGAGAACGAAGATTCTCTACATTTGGTACCGGGGTTGCGTAGACAACAGCTTTCAAATGCCCCCATAAACGAAAGTCAAGAGGGTTGAGGTCAGGAGAGCGTGGAGGCCATGGAATTGGTCCGCCTCTACCAATCCATCGGTCACCGAATCTGTTGTTGAGAAGCGTACGAACACTTCGACTGAAATGAGCAGGAGCTCCATCGTGCATGAACCACATGTTGTGTCGCACTTGTAAAAGCACATGTTCTAGCAGCACAGGTACAGTATTCCGTATGAAGTCATGACGGTGAATCGAGGAAGTACAGTACATACTGACGAAACTAAAATGAGCTCTAACATGGAAATTAAGCGTTTCCGGACACATGTCCACATAACATCTTTTCTTTATTTGTGTGTGAGGAATGTTTCCTGAAATTTGGCCGTACCTTTTTCTAACGCCCTGTATTTGATAGTAGTAGGCTTCTCTTGGCCAGGAATGCCCCCTTTTTACCAGTGCTGGACTGCTTTTGATATCTTCCTTGCTCCGGTCGTCAGTGGTTATTTTACTGCATTTATAGTAGAAACCCTTAATTTCATCTACTTCCCGACCATCAACCGTTATGTTAAGTTTTTCACTGTTCTCATTTCCGTTACATCTAATTACTTTCGCATTTCTTCGATTTACTCTCAATCCATCTGGTGAGCAAGATGTTTGAGACAGGCGAAATATCCTCAGACTTCAAGAAGAATATAATAATTCCAATCCCAAGGAAAGCAGGTGTAGACAGACGTGAAAAGTACCGAACTATCAGTTTAATAAGACACGGCTGCAAAATAATAACTCGAATTCCTTACAGACGAATGGAAAAACTGGTAGAAGCCGACCTCGGGGAAGACCAGTTTGGATTCCGTAGAAATATTGGAACACATGAGGTAATACTGACCCTACGACTTATCTTAGAAAATGGATTAAGGAAAGGCAAACCTACGTTTCTAGCATTTGTAGACTTAGAAAAATCTTTTGAAAATGTTGACTGGAATACTCTCTTTCAAATTCTGAAGGTGGCAGGGGTAAAATACAGGGAGCGAAAGGCTATTTACAATTCGTACAGAAACCAGATGGCAGTTACAAGAGTCGAGGGGCACGAAAGGGAAGCAGCGGTTGGGAAGGGAGTGAGACAGGGTTGTAGCATCTCCCCGATGTTATTCAATTTGTATATTGAGCAAGCAGTAAAGGAAACAAAAGAAAAGTTCGGAGTATGTATTAAAAACCATACAGAAGAAATAAAAAGTTTGAGGTTTGCCGATGACATTGTAATTCTGCCAGAGACAGCAAAGGACTTGGAAGAGCAGTTGAACGGAATGGACAGTGTCTTGAAACGAGGGTATAAGATGAACATCAACAAAAGCAATACGATGATAATGGAATGTAGTCAAATTAAGTCGGGTGATGCTGAGGGCATTAGATTAGGAAGTGAGACACTTCAACTAGTAAAGGAGTTTTGCTATTTGGGGAGCTAAATAACTGATGATAGACGAAGTAGAGAGGATGTAAAATGTAGTCTGGCAATGGAAAGAAAAGCGTTTCTGAAGAAGAGAAAATTGTTAACATCGACTATAGATTTAAATGTCAGGAGTGTAGCCACGTATGGTTCAAATGGCTCTGAGCACTATGGAACTTGACGTTTGAGGTCATCTGCCCCCTACAACTTAGAACTACTTAAACCTAACCAACCTAAGGACATTACACACACCCATGCCCAAGCCAGGATTCGAACCTGCGACGGTGGCGGTCGCGCGGTTCCAGAATGTAGCGCCGAGAACCTCTCGGCCACAACGGCCGGCGCCACGTATGGAAGTGAAACATGGACGATAAATAGTTTGGACAAGAAGAGAATAGAAGCCTTCGAAATGTGGTGCTAGAGAAGAATGCTGAAGATTAGATGGGTAGATCACATAACTAATGAGGAGGGATTGTATAGGATTGGGGAGAAGAGGAGTTTGTGGCACAACTTGACTAGAAGAAGGGATCGGTTGGTAGGACATGTTCTGAGGCATCAAGAGATCACCAATTGTATTGGAGGGCAACGTGGGGGGTAAAAATCGTAGAGGGAGACCAAGTGACGAATACACTAAGCAGATTCAAAAGCATGTAGGTTGCAGTAGGTCCTGGAAGATGATGAAGGTTGCACAGGATAGAGTAGCATGGAGAGCTGCATCAAACCAGTCTCAGGACTGAAGACCACAACAACAACAACTCTCAATCCACATTCTGTGCTCGTCAGACTGTTCATTCCAGTCAGCAGATCGTGTAATTGTTCTTCACTTCCTCTCCGGATAGCAATGTCATCAGCGAATTTTGCCATTTGACATTGTCAAACGCTTCCTCCAGGTTCTCATTTTTCTTTAGTCGTGTTTCTATTGTGAACCGAAACTTCCGAATTATCTCTCTAGTGCCTTTACCTTTGCCAAAGACAAACTGATCGTCATCTATCAAATCCTCAATTTTCTTTTCGATTCTTCTGTGTATTATTCTTGCCGGCAACTTCGATGCATGAGCCTTAAGCTGATTCTGGGATAATTTTCACTGTTGTCGGCTCTTGCAGTCTTCAGAATTGCGTGGATGATGTTTTTCCGATGGGATATCGCCAGACATACATTCGACTCTCCAAAGTGGATAGTCGTTTTTTTCCACTCTCCCCAATGATTTTAAAAATTCTGATGGAATGTTATCTATCCCTGTTGCCTTTTCCGATCTAAAGTCTTGCAAAGCTCTTTTAAATTCTGATTCTAATATTGGACCCTGTATCTCTTCCAATATCGACCCCTGTTTCTTCTTCTATACGTCATCAGACATATCTTTCCCTAAGTAGACTTCCTACAAACAGCATTTCCCAAGCCATCATCAGCCTCTCCCCTGACCGACACATCAAAGATGCGAAGACAGCCATCCTCTTCTACCTCCATCGCGAAACAAATATTCGGTGGATAGATTTTAAGTGTTCTAAAACGTCGTTGAAATTCACGCTGCTACGAGGCCAAAGAACAAAAGCATCGTCAACATATTTGAAAATATCACGGGGATTCAAAGACGCTGACTCCAAGTCACGCTCGTCGAAGTCTTCCATAAACAAATTTACAACAATCAGGGACAACAGGCTGGCCATCAGTCTGGTAATAGTACTGGTCAGTGAATAAAAAGTAAGTGGAATTCAACACATGACAAAATAGGTTCGTTAATTCAGCACCAAACCTAACGTAACGAATCAAACCCAGGAACACGAGTAAAGGCAGACACAACATCAAAACTTACGAGAACATCAGAATTATTCAAACACATTCACTTTAATCGACTAAGGTATCCTCATAGTTCTTAATGTGATGCTCACACAGACCAACTAGCGGGTCCAACAGAGTAGCAAAGTACACTCCTGGAAATGGAAAAAAGAACACATTGACACCGGTGTGTCAGACTCACCATACTTACTCCGGACACTGCGAGAGGGCTGTACAAGCAATGATCACACGCACGGCACAGCGGACACACCAGGAACCGCGGTGTTGGCCGTCGAATGGCGCTAGCTGCGCAGCATTTGTGCACCGCCGCCGTCAGTGTCAGCCAGTTTGCCGTGGCATACGGAGCTCCATCGCAGTCTTTAACACTGGTAGCATGCCGCGACAGCGTGGACGTGAACCGTATGTGCAGTTGACGGACTTTGAGCGAGGGCGTATAGTGGGCATGCGGGAGGCCGGGTGGACGTACCGCCGAATTGCTCAACACGTGGGGCGTGAGGTCTCCACAGTACATCGATGTTGTCGCCAGTGGTCGGCGGAAGGTGCACGTGCCCGTCGACCTGGGACCGGACCGCAGCGACGCACGGATGCACGCCAAGACCGTAGGATCCTACGCAGTGCCGTAGGGGACCGCACCGCCACTTCCCAGCAAATTAGGGACACTGTTGCTCCTGGGGTATCGGCGAGGACCATTCGTAACCGTCTCCATGAAGCTGGGCTACGGTCCCGCACACCGTTAGGCCGTCTTCCGCTCACGCCCCAACATCGTGCAGCCCGCCTCCAGTGGTGTCGCGACAGGCGTGAATGGAGGGACGAATGGAGACGTGTCGTCTTCAGCGATGAGAGTCGCTTCTGCCTTGGTGCCAATGATGGTCGTATGCGTGTTTGGCGCTGTGCAGGTGAGCGCCACAATCAGGACTGCATACGACCGAGGCACACAGGGCCAACACCCGGCATCATGGTGTGGGGAGCGATCTCCTACACTGGCCGTACACCACTGGTGATCGTCGAGGGGACACTGAATAGTGCACGGTACATCCAAACCGTCATCGAACCCATCGTTCTACAATTCCTAGACCGGCAAGGGAACTTGCTGTTCCAACAGGACAATGCACGTCCGCATGTATCCCGTGCCACCCAACGTGCTCTAGAAGGTGTAAGTCAACTACCCTGGCCAGCAAGATCTCCGGATCTGTCCCCCATTGAGCATGTTTGGGACTGGATGAAGCGTCGTCTCACGCGGTCTGCACGTCCAGCACGAACGCTGGTCCAACTGAGGCGCCAGGTGGAAATGGCATGGCAAGCCGTTCCACAGGACTACATCCAGCATCTCTACGATCGTCTCCATGGGAGAATAGCAGCCTGCATTGCTGCGAAAGGTGGATATACACTGTACTAGTGCCGATATTGTGCATGCTCTGTTGCCTGTGTCTATGTGCCTGTGGTTCTGTCAGTGTGATCATGTGATGTATCTGACCTCAGAAATGTGTTAATAAAGTTTCCCCTTCCTGGGACAATGAATTCACTGTGTTCTTATTTCAATTTCCAGGAGTGTAACTTTTGCAACCAGGGCATTTTTCCAAAACGCAGTCTGTTTGTAACGTAACAGCTACATCAGTAGAATATATCGTAAAACATATATGTGTACTGAATTCTGTATTTATTTTTAGATGGAACCAGTACCATTTCACTCACATGCAGCAACTATCAAAGAATATATGTTATAGAGCCTGCCGTAGCAATAGCAAGAACCGAAGGAACAAAGGTCCAATCTCTTAGATTCGAAAGTCTGCCGGTACATTCCATCTTAGGAGTAAACAGTAACCCAGGAAGTCGTACATGGTATAATACAGCAGTTAAATCACTACAAAACATCGAAATATTTAGATGTAACTCGATTCATAATTGACATATGAACGTTGCAGTGCATTCTTCGGTTTATAAACTGTCGTTGTGTGGGAATAGCACTCTCTCAAATTTTAAGTACTTCGCTTTATATCTCTACAGGAACCACGTTTAATTTTAATAACCAAATCTACTAGGAACCGTTCTTTGCCTGAATATTTGATTCAAATCGCTTTTGGTAGAGCGGAGCTTGAATCCTTCTTCCCTAATGGTTAGTGCTTGCTGACAAAGCATCTTAAGAGATTTTAACGCTGAAATATCATAACGAGTTTCCTTCGTTACGGAGATTCGCGGTAACAATGCGCGCGAGAGAAAAATTAGATTTAGCTTTTAGCAGATTATCAGCCGGCAGTAACTCATTTTATATTTTCCAATTCGGCAAGAACCCAATCCGCGAAATGCCACGTCGGAGCAAATAACGAAGCAAATTTGTTACACCGCTGGAAAACTTTTAGGAGCTCGTGTTGGAAGAGCTGGAGACGTGGTGTCTCCGCCACTGTGTTGTATCGTTCAAGTGAACAGAAAAAACCTGTAATTTTTTGTAAAATTTCTGCTGATGTTGGAAGAATTACACTAACCTTTGCCGTATCCTACAAAAAATATTGGCATTAGACGACTTAGGAAAATAGTTGTAGTAAACTTCGATCCGCATTAATCAACAACGTACTAAAATGAGTGAGGATTTATGGGACACGTGGTTCATTCCTCTGTGTAGCAAACATTATGTGCTACACAAACGTATCCTGGACATTACGAGAATACGCTGTTTAAAACATCGAATCACAGATGAAAGTGTCAGCTAGCTTGAAAGTCGATTGGGATGATCCATGTGTCTATAGTGGGGCTATGATATCTACGTGCAGCGTTGCTAACGTGATACTAAATTCCTCATGGAATAGCTCCAATTTAAACCGCATTTAATTAATGTATCGCAAATAAAAATTCACGTGATAATGTTGATCAATGAGCAATGTGTTTTATAATATCGAGCATCGTTGTGAGAACCTATTTTGTTATAAGTGATCCGTCCAAGGCCATCGGAGACGTTAGAAACTAATAGGTGTTATTCATACAATGTAGGCTTTCACGGCCGGCGTTGTCTTCAGTTGAAACTTCCGGGCTGAGAGGCCGTGCTCGATGTATAAAATTTCCACTTAACGTTTCGTCTCCATCTACGAGACACATCTTCTGAGGTCGTCCGGCTACTGCCACTGAGGCTCCGGGTACTCTCGTATTTATAGAGCGCATACAGGGCACCACCATTCGTCACGTGATGCCGACGGTATGCCTGTCTTTGGAAGGCGTCATCATTCTCGATTAAGAGTAATCGATTGTCATTCTGCTAGCGCAACGTCGACATCCACATTCTGTCCAACATTAAAACTTCCTCTTTTCTGTTAAAATTGTTATGGTGTTTGTGAACTTCTATTGCTTCTCTATACATGCGCGCATGGCAATGGGATGTTCGTGCCAGAACGCTAGGTGTTATCTTATTTATTACTGCTACCTAACTGAAAAAGATATAATCCGGACCGGAAAGTATTTCTCTTGTCATAACAATGTTTTTTGCCTGCGTGCTGAAACCAGTTGTCCGATTGTCACGTGTAAAACGTTGCATGAATCATTTCAAGGAAAAAGAAAGAAAATCGGTCAGATTTTTTATGAAATGATTTGTATGAAAGTAAGAAATAAAATGGATTAAGGAAATATTTGATGCGCTTTAGAACATTCCTCGAAATCTTGTACTGTAAATGTGACTGCACGGTTTACATAATCCGCAGGAACTCCCCCAGTCTCTTTAAAATCCTAAGATTCTATATCAAATATTGAATTTTAAACTCGCAATCGGCTCTTCATCGGTTGTCCATGATTTCGAGCATTAGTCAAAGGTACGACAAATTCTTTCTAAGAAACTTCCTGGCAGATTTGAACTGTGTGCCGGACCGGGATTCGAACTCGGGACCTTTGCCTTTCGTTGGCAAGTGCTCTACCTACTGAACTACCCAAGCATGACTCACGACTCGTCCTCACACCCTCAGTTCTGACAGTAACTCGTCTCCTACCTTCCACACTTCACAGAAGCTCTTCTGCGAACCTTGCAGAAATAGCACTCCTGGAAGAAAGGAAATTGCGGAGACATGGCTTAGCCACAGCCTGGGGGATGTTTCCAGAATTAGACTTTCGCTCTACAGTGGAAAAGGCAAAGGTCCCTAGTTCGAGTCTCGGTCCGGCACACAATTTTTAACCTGCCAGGAAGTTTCATATCAGCGCACACTCTGCTGGAGAGTGAAAGCTTCATTCAGGAATTCTCTCTAGTCTGTTTTATTTCTTTCTTTTATTCGAATCGTTTCACAAAATATTAGACACTTATTTATTTCCAAAATTTTATCTCAGATTTTTATTGACAGTTAAATATCATTCCAATGCAACTTTTTATGCGCAAAGTTGATAGGCCTTGAAGAGATGAACTTTTTCCGCTTCATTTACACTGTTGCAGCTGTTATTGCAGAATTTCAGTTTTCCCTCGAATCAATAATTTTTTCTTAATGAGCCTGATTAGTTACAGCAATTATATATTTGAAAAATAGACCTCATTCTGATGAATTTTGCAGCCCATTAGATCAATTCGCACTCTTCGCTTGGTTATGAAAATTCGGACAAAAATCAATTTTGTAATTTCTACAGAGACTTGTTTTCGCTCCGCAAAAAAATTTGTCCAACAACGCTTGAATATCTATATTTCATTTCTTAGTGACTTCGTTACAACTGGTTTCAGGGCTTACGACACATCGTCAAGTAGTCGCGCTCTTTTAAACCACGCATTGGGTAAATATTAGCTGCTTGTATCACTCACTCTAGAGTTCGTACCTGTTTCACATCTCGTTAATTAGTTGTATTAGCTACAGTGGCACAAAGATCTCAAAACATACTTTAGAAATTAGGAAGGCAGCGGTTCTACGTTGTACAATAATAAGGAACAATGCAGTGAGAACAGTCGTGTCTATGAATGGTCCCATTAATGTCGTGGGAAGGCATCCACCATGGAAACTGCTCGTACAAGAGCTTTTCTCCTTGCAATATGGGCGGTTGGTAAAGTAGTGGTTTGCAGTTTCTGATGGTTTGCAGTTTCTGATCAAAGAGGTCGTGCGCCAGTTGTCGTTAATGATCAGTTCTCATACCGTCGTAAAGAACGGGAACAAATGTTGAAACTGATACGCCTGTACGATAAACATAGCATATGGCAAGGATTTTCAACCTGTCCTTCAGATGCCAAAATATACGCCTTTATATACGAAACATTCATATGTAAATATTAGATAATTCTCAAGGAGCTGTGTTACAATTCATCAGCGTACCAAAACAGTATTTTATTACGCTCTCATTCATTTAGCTCCACTTACTCTTCGCCGTTTCAGAGCATCAGCATCTTGAGTCCTGTGGTTACATCATGTGAATGTTAAGCAGACTTCCGTGATGTGAGGGGTCAAACTACTGAACATATTGGTTATTGAACTTCTTCTGACCTTCTGAGACGCTCGAAGTGCAATTGCTGTAATTCTAGAACTAAATATAGACTGTTTCAGCTGCCCCTATGGATGTCGTTTTATGCAACCGAAATGTTATATCTGGGCTTTAAAATATACACGCGAGGTTATTATATTGTCTTCTTGTTAGGCGCAAACTGTGAATCCTATAGAAAAAATGAACAGGAACTTTTGGAAGGGAATTTAATAAGTAAGTCGAGCAGCGTGTTTGGATCCGGCTTCGAAGAGGTAGTTCATGGCAGCTATTTTAAAGAAAACATATCATAGCATTGCGAAGGAGAGATGGTGCTGACTTTCAATAAATGTTAATATTTTGAGGTAATTTATAGAAAGGAAACAAGTGACCGTAGCTTGAACCGGAAGTGACAGCTTGTAAATAAAAGCAAAAACACTGATACCAAAATTGGCAGGTAATTTCAAGCAATCTCATGTTGTAGTGTAAAGTGATTTCGGGGGTGATTCAGCTGTCCCTGCCTGTGAGTTTTATGCAACTCGTAATGCCTTCAAAAACAACAGTTGAGATTGTCGTATCCTCTCGCTCGCTACGTGCAACCTATGTATATACATAAAGACGCATTTGAAAGTCACTTTATTACTTTTTTTTGAGTTAGTCGAAAGATGTAGCCTCCACTGGAAACGTACTCCAGTAAAAAATTTAACTGCATTAAATTTCTTACAAAAAAGACCTTTTCAATTTTTTCTGTAGAAAAAACTGTTCGCGCGTAGTGAGAGAGAAAATGAAAATTTCACGTGGTTTTAGAAGGCTTTGCGGGTTGCATAAAATAAAAGGCATTGCAGGCTGCATAAAACCAATAGGTAGGGGCAGCTGAATCACTTATCAACTTTTATTACGTAAAAGTTTCAGATATCAGGCACAAAGAGCCTACAGTTTGAAGCAATCAGAAATAGATAAACCGCTTGAAATCGATCTTAGATTGGGAAAAAGAGACGGAGGAGGCAGAAGCTTTGAATCGAAAACCACAGGTGTTTTATTTTTCTCGTGACTACGCACTTCACAGGTACAGCAGTTAATTAATACTGCGTATGCCTCTGCACAGCGGGAGTTACCAAATTTGTAAAAAATTATTTAACGTCTCTGCCCGCGTCTGGGCCGATAAATCGATGCTTTCGGTTCTGCAATGCCACGGGCACCTGCTCTGAAAGCGTGCCCGCAAGTTTGCTTTTAGAGCATCCCATCGTTCGGAGTTAAGAGCACACAGCGGCGAGCTGTGGATGCAGTGCAGCGCTTACGGGTACGAAAAATAAACGACCCTATGCACTCAGCTCACGTCTATTCGAAACTGGTGAATCTGCGCACCATTATCAGTAAACAAAGTTACACTCTATTCAAGAATCACAAGAGGAGGTGGTATACCTGAAAACCGCAGGGAGATTCTGGAATATACCAGTTAGATTACATCATGATCAACCAGAAATTCCGAAATCAGATATTGCCTTGTAAGGCGCACTCAGGAGTAGATACAAACTCAGATCACAATTTAGTAACTATGAAGAGTAGGCGAAGCTTAAGACACTAGTCGGGAAGGATCAGTGGCCAAAGGATTGGGATATAGAAGCATTACGGATTGAAAAGGTCGCTTGAAATTCTGAGGCTATACATGCAGCCGTAATGAGTAGCTCACTGTTCTTTTAAATCGAAAAGAAAATCTCTAAAAAGGGCAGTCACAGGGGTTGGAAAGAAAAAGTAGGTACATGCATGGTAACTGCGAAGAAACCATGGGTAACAGTGTCAGTTGATTGATGGGGGTTGAGAGGAATGATTGTCCGAAGTACTGACTCAGCATACAGAAAAGTCAAAACAACCTTCGCTGGAATTAAAAGCAAGGGCAGTAACATTAAGAATGCAATGAGAATTCCGCTGATACTTGCAGAGGAGAGAGCGAATAAGTGCAAGGAGTATATTGAAGGCCTCTATGCTCTATGGGGGGGGGGGGGGGGGAGGACATGTCTTACGACGCTATGGAAGAAAAAAACAGGAGTCGGCAGTGGAGTGGTAGGAGATCCAGTATTAGAATTTAAAAGGGCTTTGGACGACTTAAGATGAAATAAGGTACAAGGGAATTTCTAAAATCATTGGAGGGACTGGCAACAAACCGATTATTCGCTTTAGTGTGTAGAGTATGTACTATCTGACTTTCGGAGAAACATCATCCACACTGTTACGAAGACAGCAAGAGCCGAAAAGAACCAGAATTATCACACAATCATCTTAACAGCGCATGCATCCAAGTTGCTGGCAAGAAATGACTGTTGGAAGGACTGACTCAGAATACAGAAAAACCAAAGCAATACTTAGTGAAATTAATAGCAGGAGCGGTAACATTAAGAGTACAACGGGAATTCCACTGTTCATTGCAGGAATGGAGAATATTGATTAACTCAGCATACAGAAAAACGAAGAACGAAGTGCTCGTACCAAAAAGCGTGTAAGACAGTAATGTAGACATTCGCCCCTGCTGTTCAAGCTATACTTCGAAATGGCAATGACGGAAATAATAGCAAAGTCCAAGAGTTAGATTAAAGGTCAAGGTGGAAGAATATAAACTATAATATTCGCAGATGACATTACTGTTCTGAGTGAAAGACAAGAAGAATTACAGGATCGGTGGAATGGAATTAGTACTCTTATAAGTGACGAGTAATGATAGAGAGTAAATCGAGGAAATACAATGGTAATGAGAAACAAGAGGAGTAAAGAACAGTGAGTAACTTAACGCCACAATTGGGGATCACGACATAGATGAAATTAAGGAATTCTGCAACCTAGGCAGCAAAATAACCCATGATGGACGGAAGAGTATACCGGCATTTGAGATGTGATGCTACAGATGAATGTTGAAAATGGCTGGACTAATGAGATATGAGGGGGTTCTCAGCAGAATTGTCGACGGAAGGTATATACGGAAAACACTGACAAGGAAGGTCAGCACCTTATGCTTACGACGAGAAACTATATTTGTATTCAGCAATCCACTTAACCGTGTGTGATCGAGGGTCCTTCTAACATCACTATCTGTTCCCCTGTCCCTGTTACATTTGAAAACTGCGCGAGGGAAGAATGAATGTCAGTAAAACTCTTACATCTAATTTCGCGTAATTCTTTTCGTTGACGCTATTTCGCGAGAGGTATGTTGAAGAGAGTGATATATTTCCCTGTTCTCCCCGGGACACACTCCCGAAATTTCAGTAGAAAACGTCTCTGTGATGCAGAACAGTGCTCTTGTGTAGTCTGCCAATGGAGTTTCTTGCGTATCTCCGTACAAACTATTGCGCCTATTAAACCATCCAGTGACCAATCACGCCGCCCTTTGCCGGATCTTGTCGTTCTCCTCTAATAATTTTACCTGGCAAAGATCCAAGATCGAAGAGCAGTACTCAAGAATGAAACTAATAAATGTTTTGTTGGCCACTTCTTTCGTGGATGAGAGGTCAAATGGTTCAAATGGCTCTGAGCAAGAGGATGAACAAGCGTAGTGTAGGCATCTCTTTAGTAAATCTGTTGCATCTTGTAAGTGTGCTGGCAATAAAACGCAGTCTTTGTTACAACGATTTCTATGAGTTCTTTCCAATTTAAGTTGCTCCTAACTGTAGTTCACAGGTAGTTAGTTGAATTTACGGCCTTTAGATTTGATCCATTTATTGAATAAGCGAAGTTTAACGCATTCCCTTTAGTACTCATGTGGATGACCTCGCACGTTTCATTATTTAAAGTCAATTGCCAGTTTTCTCACGCTACACATACATGAACTAAATCATTTTGGAATTGTTTTTCATCTTCTGATGACTTTACTAGATAATAAACGACAGAAACATTGGCAAACAACTAAGTGCTCAGACTGCCTCCTAATTCGTTTATATAGATACGGAGCAGCTAGAAATCTTTTTTTTTTTTTTTTGCTCGATGACTTTCTGTCAGTTACTTTGTAAAGTGCGACCTCTGTAACAGGAAATCAGAATCGGGTCGCATAACTATGATGATATTCCATAACCACCCTATTTGATGACAAGGTTCTTGAGAATTACGGTGTCAAAAGCTTGCTAGAAATGTAGAACTACGGAATAAATTTAAAATCCACTGATGATAGCATTCATTACTCCGTGAAGAGCTAGCTGTATTTTACAAGAAAGTTATTTCATGAATCCTTGGTGGCTGGTTGTCATTCTAGGTAATTCATAATATGCGAACGCAGTATATGTTCCAAAACCCTACTGCAAATCGATGTTACTAATATAGGTCTGTAATTCAGCAGATCACTCCTATTTCCTTTCGTGGGCACTAATGTGACCTGTGCAACTTCCCAGTCTTCGGACACGGATGTTTAGTTGCTCGAGCGATTGTACATGACTGTTAAGTATGGAGCTATTGCATCAGCATACTCTGAAAGCAACCTAATCGGTATAAGCGTGGACGGGAAGGCTTGACAGTATTAAGTGATTTAAATGTTGCTTCATTACTCCAAGGATAACTACTTCCAAGTTACACTTGTTGGCAGCTGTTCTTGACTCGAATTCAGAAATATTTACTTTGTCTTCTTTGGTGAAGGAATTTCGAAAGGCTCTGTTTAGTAACTCTGCTTTGGCAGCACTGTCACCGATAGTATTTCGATTGCTATCGTGCAGGGAATGCAATGATTGTGTCTTGCCGCTAACATACGTCCCATAGCGACCAGAATTTCTTTTCATTTTCTGCCAAGTTTTGATACAAAGTTTCATTGTGGAAACATAAGAATCTCGCATTTAAGTCCGCGCAAAATTTCCAGCTTCTGTAAAAGATCGCCAATTTACCTCGACTTAAACCATCATATCTTGTCAACGAACAAAGACTATTGGATAAAAAACACTACTTTTTGACTTTATCCATTTATCTAACGTCGTGCATAAGTCTGACCCATTCGTGGAAGTTTAAAGTACAGAAGTGGAGCGCTACAAAAGACTCGCAGATAAACGCGTTTTTTGCATGTAAATTCCGAACGGTGCACATAAGAAAGGTGTCGTTGACTGAGCATAAATTTCAGCCCAATTAAAATCTTTTGCTGAAGAAATTAATCGATTTGCACAATTATCATGGGCGCCAGTTCTGGTTCGTATTTTAAACCATGCATGATATAGTGTAATATAGTTACAGTAAGAGAGATGATCGAATGGCTATAGAAATGGCCGCTCGTCCTGGCTGAACCAAAAAATTTTCACCTCTTGTTCCTATTTCAAATAGGAATGCTCAAAGCCATGAGCGCAGAAGCAAGATATACAGGTTATTACAAAAAGGTACGGCGAAACTTTCAGGAAACATTCCTCACACACAAATAAAGAAAATATGTTATGTGGACATGTGTCCGGAAACGCTTACTTTCCATGTTAGAGCTCATTTTATTACTTCTCCTCAAATCACATTAATCATGGAATGGAAACACACAGCAACAGAACGTACCAGCGTGACTTCAAACAATTTGTTACATGAAATGTTCAAAATGTCCTCCGTTAGCGAGAATACATGCATGCACCCTCCGTCGCATGGAATCCCTGATGCGCTGGTGCAGCCCTGGAGAATGGCGTATTGTATCACAGTCGTCCACAATACGAGCACGAAGATTCTCTACATTTGGTACCGGGGTTGCGTAGACAAGAACTTTCAAATGCCCCCATAAATGAAAGTCAACAGGGTTGAGGTCAGGAGAGCGTGGAGGCCATGGAATTGGTCCGCCTCCACCAATCCATCGGTCACCGAATCTGTTGTTGAGAAGCGTACGAACACTTCGACTGAAATGTGCAGGAGCTCCATCGTGCATGAACCACATGTTGTGTCATACTTGTAAAGGCACATGTTCTAGCAGCACAGGTAGAGTATCCCGTATGAAATCATGGCGGTGAATCGAGGAAGTACAGTACATACTGACGAAACTAAAATGAGCTCTAACATGGAAATTAAGCGTTTCCGGACACATGTCCACATAACATCTTTTCTTTATTTGTGTGAGAGGAATGTTTCCTGAAAGTTTGCCCGTACCTTTTTGTAATACCCTGTATATCTTGCTTCTGCGCTGTTAACGACTGTACAGTAGTGGATTTCTTCGCCAGTATATGCATAATATAATAGATTTATTTACGTTATGTTAAGTCGCCAGGCCGTGCGCCGACCATCCATCGTTTGCGAGTTTTCTTACAGTTCACTGGACTCCTCGGGCGTTGCTACCCTGATACAGAGAAACGCATCGTGCAAACATCCTCATAGAGCTTCGCACGTTATCCACTAGTTGTTGTTGTGGTCTTCAGTCCTGAGACTGGTTTGATGCAGCTCTCCATGCTACTCTATCCTGTGCAAGCTTCTTCATCTCCCAGTACCTACTGCAACCTACATCCTTCTGAATCTGCTTAGTGTATTCATCTCTTGGTCTCCCCCTATGATTTTTACCCTCCACGCTGCCCTCCAATACTAAATTGGTAATCCCTTGATGCCTCAGAACATGTCCTACCAACCGATCCCATCTTCTGGTCAAGTTGTGCCACAAACTTCTCTTCTCCCCAATCCTATTCAATACTTCCTCATTAGTTATGTGATCTACCCATCTAATCTTCAGCATTCTTCTGTAGCACCACATTTCAAAAGCTTCTATTCTCTTCTTGTCCAAACTATTTACCGTCCATGTTTCACTTTCATACATGGCTACACTCCATACAAATACTTTCAGAAATAACTTCCTGACACTTAAATCTATACTCGATGTTAACAAATTTCTCTTCTTCAGAAACGCTTTCCTTGCCATTGCCAGTCTACATTTTATATCCTCTCTACTTCGTCCATCATCAGTTATTTTGCTCCCCAAATAGCAAAACTCCTTTACTACTTTAAGTGTCTCATTTCCTAATCTAATACCCTCAGCATCACCCGACTTAACTCGACTACATTCCATTATCCTCGTTTTGCGTTTGTTGATGTTCATCTTATATCCTCCCTTCAAGACACCATCCATTCCGTTCAACTGCTCTTCCAAGTCCTTTGCTGTCTCTGACAGAATTACAATGTCATCGGCGAACCTCTAAGTTTTTATTTCTTCTCCATGGATTTTAATACCTACTCCAAATTTTTCTTTTGTTTCCTTTACTGCTTGCTTAATATAGAGATTGAATAACATCGGGGAGAGACTACAACCCTGTCTTACTCCCTTCCCAACCACTGCTTCCCTTTCATGTCCCTCAACTCTTATAACTGCCATCTGGTTTCTGTACAAGTTGTAAATAGCCATTCGCTCCCTGTATTTTACCCCTGCCACCTTTAGAATTTGAAAGAGAGTATTCCAGTCAACATTGTCAAAAGCTTTCTCTAAGTCTACAAATGCTAGAAACGTAGGTTTGCCTTCCCTTAATCTTTCTTCTAAGATAAGTCGTAAGGTCAGTATTGCCTCACGTGTTCCAGTATTTCTACGGAATCCAAACTGATCTTCCCCTAGGTCGGCTTCTACTAGTTTTTACATTCGTCTGTAAAGAATTCGTGTTAGTACTTTGCAGCTGTGGCTTATTAAACTGATTGTTCGGTAATTTTCACATCTGTCAACACCTGCTTTCTTTGGGATTGGAATTATTATATTCTTCTTGAAGTCTGAGGGTATTTCGCCTGTTTCATACATCTTGCTCACCAGATGGTAGAGTTTTGTCAGGACTGGCTCTCCCAAGGCCGTCAGTAGTTCCAATGGAATGTTGTCTACTCCGGGGGCCTTGTTTCGACTCAGGTCCTTCAGTGCTCTGTAAAACTCTTCACGCAGTATCGTATCTCCCATTTCATCTTCATCTACATCCTCTTCCATTTCCATAATATTGTCCTCAAGTGCATCGCCCTTGTATAGACCCTCTATATACTCCTTCCACCTTTCTGCTTTCCCTTCTTTGCTTAGAACTGGGTTTCCATCTGAGCTCTTGATGTTCATACATGTGGTTCTCTTATCTCCAAAGGTCTCTTTAATTTTCCTGTAGGCAGTATCTATCTTACCCCTAGTGAGATAAGCCTCTACATCTTTACATTTGTCCTCTAGCCATCCCTGCATAGCCATTTTGCACTTCCTGTCGATCTCATTTTTGAGACGTTTGTATTCCTTTTTGCCTGCTTCATTTACTGCATTTTTATATTTTCTCCTTTCATCAATTAAATTCAATATTTCTTCTGTTACCCAAGGATTTCTACTAACCCTCTTCTTTTTACCTACTTGATCCTCTGCTGCCTTCACTACTTCATCCCTCAGAGCTACCCATTCTTCTTCTACTGTATTTCTTCCCCCCATTCCTGTCAACTGTTCCCTTATGCTCTCCCTGAAACTCTGTACAACCTCTGGTTCTTTCAGTTTATCCAGGTCCCATCTCCTTAAATTCCCACCTTTTTGCAGTTTCTTCAGTTTTAATCTACAGGTCATAACCAATAGATTGTGGTCAGAGTCCACATCTGCCCCTGGAAATGTCTTACAATTTAAAACCTGGTTCCTAAATCTCTGTCTTACCATTATATAATCTATCTGATATCTTTTAGTATCTCCAGGGTTCTTCCATGTATACAACCTTCTATCATGATTCTTAAACCAAGTGTTAGCTATGATTAAGTTGTGCTCTGTGCAAAATTCTATCAGGCGGCTTCCTCTTTCATTTCTAAGCCCCAATCCATATTCACCTACTACGTTTCCTTCTCTCCCTTTTCCTACACTCGAATTCCAGTCACCCATGACTATTAAATTTTCGTCTCCCTTCACTATCTGAATAATTTCTTTTATTTCATCATAGATTTCTTCAATTTCTTCGTCATCTGCAGAGCTAGTTGGCATATAAACTTGTACCACTGTAGTAGGTGTGGGCCTCGTATCCATCTTGGCCACAATAATGCGTTCACTATGCTGTTTGTAGTAGCTTACCCGCATTCCTATTTTCCTATTCATTATTAAACCTACTCCTGCATTACCCCTATTTGACTTTGTGTTTATAACCCTGCAGTCACCTGACCAGAAGTCTTGTTCCTCCTGCCACCGAACTTCACTAATTCCCACTATATCTAACTTTAACCTATCCATTTCCCTTTTTAAATTTTCTAACCTACCTGCCCGATTAAGGGATCTGACATTCCACGCTCCGATCCGTAGAACGCCAGTTTTCTTTCTCCTGATAACGACATCCTCTTGAGTAGTCCCCGCCCGGAGATCCGAATGGGGACTATTTTACCTCCGGAATATTTTACCCAAGAGGACGCCATCATCATTTAATCATACAGTAAAGCTGCATGCCCTCGGGAAAAATTACGGCCTTGCTTTCAGCCGTTCGCAGTACCAGCACAGCAAGGCCGTTTTGGTTATTGTTACAAGGCCAGATCAGTCAATCATCCCGACTGTTGCCCTTGCAACTACTGAAAAGGCTGCTGCCCCTCTTCAGGAACCATACGTTTGTCTGGCCTCTCAACAGATACCCCTCCGTTGTGGTTGTACCTACGGTACGGCTATCTGTATCGCTGAGGCCCGCAAGCCTCCCCACCAACGGCAAGGTCCATGGTTCATGGGGGGGGGGGGGGGGGTATTTACATATATTTACATATATGTTGCAAAAATGAGTGGTCCTACCACACTTCCTTTTGGCAGTTCTCAAATTTCCTTTACATTTCTCGATTTTGTCCCGTTAAGAGCGACTTACAGACTTCTATCTGCAAGGAAGTTACAAAGGACAGATTTGGTAGCCTTCTGAAATATCTACATCTGTACTTACTAAACCATTTTACTGAGCATGGTGGTGGGTTCTTCTTGGACCACTATGTAATGTCTCACTCATATCCGCAGTCGGCGATATAACAGTGTCCGATTATTCATCTATTAGATTTGTAGCTCTTGTATTTTTTTCTGTGTTTGCAGTCCAAATTATCGGATATAGGTTTAGTCTTTTACGCAAGAAACTGTTCTTCTTTGTGGCTCAAATATGTTTCGGCACGTCTGTGCTATCATCAGTGCGTGGATAACTGTAAAAAGTGAATATATTTTAGGTTTTAACTGATGTTTCAAATAATTGTCTTTAGTCCTCATTTTTACTGTTGTTCAAAATAGAAAACCCACTGATGATGGCACAAAGGTGATGAGACATATTTGCATAACAAGCAAAAAAAGTATTTTGTGTAAAAGGCGGAACGTATGTACAATAAGAGTCAGATTGGTTTCGTGTTTATGTTGTAGTGTGTGCTTTACTTTTTCTTGTTCATGTTGATAAGGCGCTCAATTGAGCAAATATATATGTCTGCTGCCGACGCGTTTTCATTTGTCTCGAACGACAGGCGGAAAACAGGAACTGATACTCGTTCTTCCCTATATTGACAGCAGTCGTGTAGCGGGTGGACTGAAGTTAGAAGCGTGCTCATGTTTTGTATCTGATCTTCTCAACACAGTGATGTGGTCGTGTGCAATCTTTCAAACGCTGTTTCCTTTCGAGCTCACTTGGAAAGGAGAAATGAAGTTTGGAGATTGCCGGTTTGAAAAGCCTGACGTGTTGTGAAGTGAAAGATCCAGGCAAGTTTTCATAAAATAATAATGATAATAATTACCATTGGCCGTTTTCTGCTCGATTCGGGAAGAGGAATAACTGTCGATAAACCTTCGTATGACCTCTGATTTCTCTCATTTTATCGTCTTGCTTAATTTGCAAGATCTATCTGTCAGGTAATAATGTATCACTTTATCCGTTTTAGAATATACGTTCCTCGTATACTAAGCCTCCTACAGCGCCTGCACCAAGCGAGGTGGCGCAGTGGTTAGCACACTGGACTCGCATTCGGTAGGACGACGGTTCAATCCCGTCTCCGGCCATCCTGATTTAGGTTTTCCGTGATTTCCCAAAATCGTTTCAGGCAAATGCCGGGATGGTTCCTTTGGAAGGGCACGGCCGATTTCCTTCCCAATCCTTCCCTAACCCGAGCTTGCGCTCCGTCTCTAATGACCTCGTTGTCGACGGGGCGTTAAACACTAACCACCACCACCACAGCGCCTGCTGCCCGAGTTATATACGTAACACAGATTTGCTCTCGTGCCTATAAAAAAGAACCGTCACTAATTGCCCTGTGTTCCTTCGTTATTCTTTCTCTCCTCTATCAATCATACCTGGTTAGAGAAACGCGCTGACGAGAATCCTCAAGAATCGAACAAATAACTTTTAACCTACCTCTGGTGTGCGCGAGTAACATTTTGTAAAGTTTCTTACAATAAATGTGAGATACCATCTTGTCCTACAGCTACACTGCTAGTCAATAAAACTGCAACATCACGGAGGATAGCATACAGCGAAATTTTACTTATTCAGGATATCTTCTACTCTATACGCATTTAAATTAGAGTCCCCCATTGAGGTTTCTGACTGTACATGTAGGAAAATCCCAGTAACTGCAGTAGAGATTTCGAAACGATTTTCACTAATAGACAGACTGATTCAAGAACCATTTTGTTCATGATTTTTTTGTAGAAAAAGTAAAAAACTATGTTTCACAAGCACAAAATATTTACTTTATAAAGTTATACCACTTTCCATTTTAGTCTCAGGAAATACAATTAAAATTTATTACAAAATATTACTTTCAAAAAGCATATCTGAAAAATATTAAAATAATAAAATCGTCAAAACGTTGATAAAAATCATCGAACAAAATTAGAGAAAGGTATTAAATCAAAGAGAACGTAATTTTCCCTTCAGTTTCAACTTTCAAAGGGTTTCCAGTGTTACTTTTCTCTGGCAATTGTACACTCGAAATGGCTGTGAGCGCTATGGGACTTAACATCTATGGTCATCAGTCCCCTAGAACTTACAACAACTTAAATCTAACTAACCTAAGGACATCACACAACACCCTGTCATCACGAGGCAGAGAAAATCCCTGACCCCGCCGGGAATCGAACCCGGGAACCCGGGCGCGGGAAGTGAGAAGGCTACCGCACGACCACGAGCTGCGGACAATTGTACACTCGCTCTGAACAAGACATTACGAATAAGCCCAAAGTAAAAAGCTTCCACTGTAGGAGAACAGTAAGACAACTCTTCTTCAAGACCTTTACACAAAATTGTAGGTCTGCCTCTTTTTTTGTTTTTCTGCTTTCTTAGTTGCACTCTTCTTCATGTTGGATAACATCTTAAGTTGGTTTTGGAACATTAAACGGTTTACTGACCTCCTCCCAAACCATATTCGTTTTCTGAACTGGATCAGTAGCATTAGCTATTTTTCATGGACTCCACTTTCTTTGATCAACCGTCGCAATTATCCTCTTGGAATCTGCAAGAGAAATGGAAGAGAATAACTGTACTACTACAGACAGATTTTGAAGATGAAAAACTAAGGAGCCGGTTTAAGGTGTCCACTTTACGCTGCTAGAAACTGGTAACAAAACTTATAAATGAATCGGTTTGGTGATGAACTTCAACGTTAAAACTTCCCATTCAAAAACACATATAGGTTGAACAGCTTACGTGCCAATATTTAGGATAAATAACGAAGAAGCATCATGACGTGAAAACGTTATCCGTTGTCAAAACATGTAATGGCGAACTGATAAGCATCAAGTGAAGCAGGTGACTTCTGCGCTCAACAGCCGAGTGGTAGAAGCCTAAAATATTACCTACACTTGTTCCTATTATAGTTCAGGTAAATACAAAGACAGGAGACCAAGGGACCGACTTGAGAAGGGCAGGAGGCATGGGTGATCCCAATTTAGGGCGTGTTCCTCTAGTAATGATGAGTGTGTAATAGACAGGCTTAGGGGTATAAGTGAAGATATTTATACTGATGACTGGGAATAGTGTGCTGAACAATATTACCTTAGAAATTTACTTCATTTGAAGACTAATAATTATAGATATTACGAGTAGTCTATTTTAGGTTCAAAAATGGTTCAAATGGCTCTGAGCACTATGGGACTCAACTGCTGAGGTCATTAGTCCCCTAGAACTTAGAACTAGTTAAACCTAACTAACCTAAGGACAGCACAAACATCCATGCCCGAGGCAGGATTCGAACCTGCGACCGTAGCGGTCTTGCGGTTCCAGACTGCAGCGCCTTTAACCGCACGGCCACTTCGGCCGGCTGTCTATTTTAGGTTGGTTAGTACCCACAAGCACATGTGACACAGGCAAGGCATTAATTTGTATTTTCCGCTGCGCAGCAGATCAGGTGTGGAAGTGTGAACACATGGACATGAAACGGATGGTGCATACTGACAGGTGTAGTCCACCTTTTAGTGCCGTTCTCGCCGTGGAGAAAACACGAGGTCGGAAACACATTACGCATTGTGGGAAAACTGTTAGATGGAGAAAAAAAACAAAGTGGGTGAACATTAAGGTAACAAATAAAATACACTACTGGCCATTAAAATTGCTACACCACGGGGATGACGAGCTACAGACTCGAAATTTAACCGACAGGAAGAAGATGCTGTGATATGCAAATGATTAGCTTTTCAGAGCATTCACACAAGGTTGGCGCCCGTGGCGACACGTACAACGTGCTGACATGAGGAAAGTTTGCAACCGATTTCTCATACACAAATAGCAGTTGACCGGCGTTGCCTGGTGAAACATAGTTGTGATGCCTCGTGTAAGGAGGAGAAATGCGTACCATCACGTTTCCGACTTTGATAAAGGTCGTATTGTAGCCTATCGCGATTGCGGTTTATCGTATCGCGACATTGCTGCTCGCGTTGGTCGAGATCCGATGACTGTTATCAGAATATGGAATCGGTGGGTTCAGGAGGGTAATACGGAACGACCTGCTGGATCCCAACAGCCTCGTATCACTAGCAGTCGAGATGACAGGCATCTTACCCGCATGGCTGTAACGGATCGTGCAGCCACGTCTCGATCCCTCAGTCAACAGATGGGGACAGATGCAAGAAAACAACCATCTGCACGAACAGTTCGACGACGTTTGCAGCAGCATGGACTTTCAGCTCGGATACCATGGCTGCGGTTACCCTTGACGCTGCATCACAGACAGGAGCGCCTGCGATGGTGTACTCAACGACGAACCTAGGTGCACGAATGGCAAGACGTCATTTTTTCGGATGTCTCAAATGGCTCTGAGCACTATGGGACTTAACATCTGTGGTCATCAGTCCCCTAGAACGTAGAACTACTTAAACCGAACTAACCTAAGGACATCACAAACATTCATGCCCGAGGCAGGATTCGAACCTGCGACCGTAGCGGTCACGCGGTTCCAGACTGAAGCGCCTAGAACCACACGGCCACACCGGCCGGCTTTTCGGATGAATCCAGGTTCTGTTTACAGCATCATGATGGTCGCATCCGTGTTTGGCGACATCGCGGTGAACGCAAATTGGAAGCGTGTATTCGTCATCGCCATACTGGCGTATCACCCGGCGTGATGGTATGGGGTGCCATTGGTTACACGTCTCGGTCACCTGTTGTTCGCATTGACGGCACTTTGCACAGTGGACATTACATTTCAGATGTGTTGAGACCCGTGGAGCTACCATTCATTCGATCCCTGCGAAACAGTACATTTCAACAGGATAATGCATGACCGCATGTTGCAGGTCCTGTACTGGCCTTTCTGGATACAGAAAATGTTCTACTGCTGCCCTGGCCAGCACATTCTCCAGACGTCTCACCAATTCAAAACGTCTGGTCAATGGTGGCCGAGCAACTCGCTCGTCACAATACGCCAGTCATTACGCTTGATGAATTGTGTTATCGTGTTGAAGCTGCATGGGTAGCTGTGCCTATACACGCCATCCAAGCTCTGTTTGACTCAATGCCCAGGCGTATCAAGGCCGTTATTACGGCCAGAGGTGGTTGTTCTGGGTACTGATTTCTCAGGATCTATACACTCAAACTGCGTGAATATGTAATCACATGTCAGTTCTAGTATAATATATTTGTCCTATGAATACCCGTTTATGATCTACATTTCTTCTTGGTGTAGCAATTTTAATGGCCAGTAGTGTAATGTCTGTACGTATACCCTGTGTGAGTTGTTATCTGTTCCATATGTTATTGGCGTTTGAAATGATGTCTCGTGGCAGTTATAGGAGCTACGAACTGGTGAGCAGCAGAGGAGATGGTATCTGACAGGTGAAGTAGTAAAGTATACTGCAACTCCAGAGAGCACGCGAGCCTAAAGTCGGGCAAGTTGTTTTAGTGATTAAGTAAATGATGTATACATGCAGATTGAAGCGAATAAAAACGTGTTCAAGGCACAGACTACCCTAACATGCCTTTTCTCCTCAATCCAAATTCTCATTCAAGCCTCAGCCCATTCGGTATTCCTCCACAGATGCTCTCCTGCTCTACTGGAATAGCTCTCAGCATCGAGCGAAAAGGGTGGGTCTGCCTGAAACCCAGGCTCAATATGCTTTCTTCAAATGAAACTATATGGTTCCATAGACATTTTCAAGTCTTAAACATCTATACCGCCCCTGCAGTGCTATTAGAGGTTAGGGGAAATTCCAGGTGGGCTGAGACATGAATGACAATTGGGATGGGGGAAGGAGGAGACTAGTTCCAGTTGTCCAAAGCCACTGTTCGAAGGTGGCGTAGTGGCTGGTGCATCTGCCTCGTGAGTAGGAGACGCGGGTCTCCCAGCCTTGGTACAAGTTTTCAATTCGTTGCTCCAATATGCACGTATACGTCATGTTCGAGTCTGGAACAATATAGTTTCATTTGATTAAGTGAATGCCTGGAAACCGGAAAGTCGAAGGATCGTGTATCGGTCGTAACATGGATATTTCATTTTCTCTTTTAACCTAAGATTGACCTCGAAATAGTGCGGAGGTTCGGATATCACGTTAACTGCCGGTCACCTACCTCAGGATGACTGGGATCCGTTAGGGAATCGCAAGTCGCCAAACTGGCATCTAGTTGAAAGACTTGCACCAATTCTGGGTGATCAAAAAGTCAGTATAAATTTGAAAACTTGATCAACCACTGAATAATGTAGATAGGTCGGGTCATGCTGAGGGAATTAGATTAGGAAATGAGACACTTAAAGTAGTAAAGGAGTATTGCTATTTGGGGAGCAAAATAACTGATGATGGTCGAAGTAGAGAAGATATAAAATGTAGACTGGCAATGGCAAGGAAAGCGTTTCTGAAGAAGAGAAATTTGTTAACATCGAGTATAGATTTAAGTGTCAGAAAGTCGTTTCTGAAAGTATTTGTATGGAGTGTAGCCATGTATGGAAGTGAAACATGGACGATAAATAGTTTGGACAAGAAGAGAATAGAAGCTTTTGAAATGTGGTGCTACAGAAGAATGCTGAAGATTATATGGGTAGATCAGATAACTAATGAGGAGGTATTGAATAGAATTGGGCAGAAGAGGAATTTGTGGCAGAACTTGACGAGAAGAAGAGACCAGTTGGTAGGACATGTTCTGAAGCATCAAGGGATCACAAATTTAGCATTGGAGGGCAGCGTGGAGGGTAAAAATCGTAGAGGGAGACCAAGAGGTGAACACACTAAGCAGATTCAGAAGGATGTAGGTTGCAGTAGGTACTGGGAGATGAAGAAACTTGCACAGGATAGGGTAGCATGGAGAGCTGCATCAAACCAGTCTCAGGACTGAAGACCACAACAACAACAATTTAGATAGAGAGGTAAAAATTTCCACACATGCTTGGAATGACATGGGGTTTTATTAGAATAAAAAAAAATTTCACAAAATGTTCGGCAGATGGCGCTAGACAGCAAAACGTCGGTGACTGCTACCGTGACGGGTGAGATGTACGCCGATATGTTACACAGTCCCATCATCCCCAGCCTGGCTGATAAACACCTGCTGGAACGTACGATGTTTTATGCAGGATGGCGCTCCACCCCATATTGCTAGATGCGTGAAACATCTCTTGCGCGCGTCGTTTGGTGACGATCGTGTGCTCAGCCGCCACTGTCGTCATGCTTGGCCTCCCAGGTCCCCAGACCTCAGTCCGTTCGTTTATTGGCTTTGGAATTACCTGAAGTCGCAAGTGTATCGTGATCGACCGACATCTCTAGGGATGCTGAAAGCCAACATCCGACGCCAATGCCTCACCATAACTCCGGACATGCTTTACAGTGCTGCTCACAACATTATTCCTCGACTACAGCTATTGTTGAGGAATGATGGTGGACATATTGAGCATTTCCTGTAAAGAACATCATCTGTGCTTTGTCTTACTTTGTTATGCTAATTATTGCTATTCTGATCAGACGAAGCGCCATCTGTCGGACATTATTTGAACTATTGTATTTTTGTGGTTCTAATAAAACCCCATGCCATTCCAAGCATGTGTGTCAATTTGTACCTGTCTATCTACGTTATTCCGTGATTTATTAAGTTTTCAAATTTATACTGACTTTTTGATCACCCTGTACTTCACCGCCTCGAAACACTTCTTCACCCATTGCCGCTAGGCTCAGCAGCCCTGGGGGCAACAACGCACCGAACAGAGGTGAGATCTCAGAATAGTGAAGGTTGCATTACCAGTTAACTCTTCACTCAACTTGAAAGTCCAGGGTTCGGTGTGCAGCGAAGTCGTCGCTCTCGCAGCTACCCCCTCCTCGATCCGGCAGTGGCAGCACGCCGTCAGCGGTCCCAGCTCGGCCTTGCGCTGCACGAACCGGCTCGCTGCTGCGCTCCAACCGAACTGATGCCCGTTTACAACTACCTGCTCCACACAACGCGAGCCGGAAATACTAGCGGTCGCTCCAAAGATTATACCACAGAATTGATATCGATAAGCTCTGCTGCTGCCGCCACTCACGGGCAGGCAAGCCAGCAACTAAGTGACGCCAGTAAATCGAATAAGAAACGAGATGCCATAACCGCAATGACAAGCTGCTAAGCAGTAAACGGCATGAACACGAGCCGCGCGCGACTCAGTTTTCTTCATAAGGCAACAAAAAAAAAACTTATTTACAGTCACTTACAACCCTATCACAAAAGTAATACACTCTCTGTTCGCTGTGAACCACAAATTTCAGTTGGCAGAAACGCACCTGGAGTTCGCTATGAATGTAAATGGATGCACAGCTTAACGGAGAAACGGATAGAGTTACGCGTGTGTGCGAAATAAATTTGTTAGTCCAGTGTTATGTACATACACTCAAAGTTAACTACGCGTGGGCAATACAATCCCGGAACTGCAGAGGCAACTTGCACCTGTTCTGTGGCTGGTAGCCCCAAACTTAATTACCCTCTAAGACAAGGAAAAAAACGAAGTACCTCGATCGAATTATCCGAACGGGACGGAAATCAATAAATTTGATGGGCTCTGTCCATAATGCTCCAAACATTCTGAACTGGGGAGAGATACCGCGACCTTGCTTCCCAGCACGAAAAAGAGGAGAAACTCTCGCTATGTGCTGGCGGGCATTAACTTGCTGAAATGTAAGTCCAAGACGGGTAATCCATGAAGGGTAAAAAAATGGAACGTGCAGTATCGTTGACGTACCTGTGTGCTGTAAGGCTGCCGTGAATGACAAACAAAGGAGTCCTGCCATGAAAAGAACTTGGCACTCCAGACCATCATCCTGGTTGTCGGTCCGTATGGTGAGCGACAGTCAGGTTGGTATCCCACCGCTCTCCAGGGTGTCTCCAGACACGTCTACGTTGGTCGTCCAGTCTCAGTTCGAAGCAGTACTCATCACTGAAGACAATTCTACTCCAGTTCTTGAAATTTCAGGTCGAATGTACCGGACACGACTGCAAAGGGGCTTGTTGGTGTATAGAGGTTAAAGGTAGTCGGTGCAATGGGCGCTGTAGGCTCCGCCCCCTTTGTGTGAGCCGCCGGCCGCTGTGGTAGAGCGGTTCTAGGCGCTTCAGTCCGGAACCGCGCTGCTGCTACGGTCGCAGGTTCGAATCCTGTCTCGGGCATGGATGTGTGTGATCTCCGTAGGTTAGTTAGGTTTATGTATTTCTAAGTCTAGGGGACTGATGACGTCAGATGTTCAGTCGCATAGTGCTCAGAGCCATTTTCTGTGAGCCGCCTATTAATAGTCTTCGTGGGCAATGAAACACCAGTTGTGCGGTCGATGGATGATAATGATGAATCTGGGGCTCTGAAGGCATCTGTCACGACTGATTCGTCCTTTCGTTGCGTCCTCTCTCTAGATCGACCGATAACTTCTTGAAGCTGTGTTCGGTCGTGGTTCACCAATTCCTGCCAACATCGTCGAATAATGGCATTGCTCTTATTAAGATTTCGAGTGATCCGCTGATTACTCAAACTGTCCTGTTTGGGCCCAACTACAAGTCTTCTGTCAAATGCTGACGTCTATGTATTTTGGTTACGTGCATAGTTACTGTCCAGTTGAGTACACGGAATGAAGTTCGTGAAGACTTTATGTCCTGGTATCGACATGGCTCCTGTTTACCGTCGTGGCCAGCTGCATGGTGAAATTTCACTGCAGCATCGCATATTCATCCATCGGGCAGTAAAGTTTACAATTTAGCATGTTCCGTCGATACTTCTGTGAATATCAGTTTGTGATCAATTTCCGTGAATCGTTTTTTGTTTCCTTTTAGAGTGTATTATTACCAGAATCTATAAGTATCTTTTCCTTCTATATACACTCACTCTAATAAATTAAGGGTAATTGCAGAATGTGGTGCCACACAACGTGGCACTACACAAAACTGGTGCTAATAGCATAGGCACATAGAGAACACACACTATACAGATCTGTAGGTCCACAGTATTGGTGATAAGATGTGAAAACCGTCCCGAAACACATGAGCCACAAAACGCCACTGTGTCCTGCGCATGTACCCCGACATCAATAAGGGATGTGATCACCATGCACACAGGCCGCACAACGGGTTGGCATACTCTGAATCAGGTGGTAGAGCACCTGCTGGGGTATAGCCTCCCATCCTTGCACCAGTGCCTGTCCGAGCTCCTGAAAAGTCGTAGGGGTTTTAATGCGATCTATCGATACGTCGACTGAGAGCATGCTAGACGTGCTCGATGGGGTTTAGGTCTGGAGAAAAGGCAGACCACTCCATTCGCCTGATATCTTCTGTTTCAAGGTACTCCTCCACGATGGCAGCTCGCTGGGGCCGTGTGTTATCATCTATCAGGAGGAAGATGGGACCCACTGCACCTCTGAAAAGGCGGACATACTGGTGCAAAATGACGTCCTGATACACCTGACCTGTTACAGTTCCTCTGTCAAAGACATGCAGGGGTGTACGTGCACCAATCATAATCCCAACTCAAAGCATCAAACCGCAACCTCCATACAGGCCCTTCCAAGGACATTAACGGGTTGGTATCTGGTTCCTGGTTCACGCCAGAGGAAAAACCGGCGAGAATCACAGTTCAGACTACACCTGCAATCATCCATGAACATAACCTGGAACCACTCTTCCAATGACCATGTACCGTGTTATTGACACCAGGCTTTACGGGCTCTCCCGTGACCAGGGGTCAGTGAAAGGCACCCTGAATTTCTCCGGACAAATAAACCACGTCTGTTCTGTCTTCTGTAGACTGTGTGTCTGGAGACAACACTTCCAGTGGCTGCAGTAAGGTCCAGAGCAAGACAACCTGCAGTACTCCGTGGCCGTCTGCGGGCACTGATGGTGAGATATCGGTCTTCTTGTGGTGTTGTACACTGTGGACGCCCCATACTGTAGCGTCAGGACACGTTTCCTGTCTGCTGGAATCGTTGCCATAATCCTCAGATCACACTTTGTGGCCCGTGCTATGACCTGCTGTGTTTGACAAGCCTCCAATCGCTCTAGTATTCTACCCCTCATAGCGTCGTCAATATGAGTTCTTTGAGCCATTTTCAACACACTGTCACCATTAGCACGTCTGAAAACGTCTGCAGACTTACTCGCTGCACCTTACTCTGACATTAACAAACACACCTCTGCGTATGTGGACTGCTGCCAGCGCCAGTGTGCGACGACCGTAGATCAAATGCAGTGCATGGTCATACCGTGAGGTGATTAAAACCGGCAAATCGCCCACTAGAGCTTTGTTTTACCATGTATCAGCATTATCCTTAATGTATGAGCATGAATGTACAGGGTGATTCAAAAAGAATACCACAACTTTAAAAATGTGTATTTAATGAAAGAAACATAATATAACCTTCTGTTATACATCATTACAAAGAGTATCTAAAAAGGTTTTTTTTCACTCAAAAACAAGTTCAGAGATGTTCAATATGGCCCCCTCCAGACACACGAGCAATATCAACCCGATACTCCAACTCGTTCCACACTCTCTGTAGCATATCAGGCGTAACAGTTTCGATAGCTGCTGTTATTTCTCGTTTCAAATCATCAATGGTGGCTGGGAGAGGTGGCCGAAACACCATATCCTTAACATACCCCCATAAGAAAAAATCGCAGGGGGTAAGATCAGGGCTTCTTGGAGGCCAGTGATGAAGTGCTCTGTCACGGGCTGCCTGGCGGCCGATCCATCACCTCGGGTAGTTGACGTTCAGGTAGTTACGGACAGATAAGTGCCAATGTGGTGGCGCTCCATCCTGCTGAAATTGTGGAATTTGCAGCTCTCTGCTAGCTCTGCGAGTCGATTTTCCTCGGCTGCGAACAAATGCTTGCTGGATGCGTGCTACATTTTCATCACTCGTTCCCGGCCGTCCAGAACTTTTCCCTTTGCAGAAACACCCATTCTCTGTAAACTGTTTATACCAACGTTTAATACACCACCTATCAGGAGGTTTAACACCATACTTCGTTCGAAATGCACGCTGAACAACTGTCATCGATTCACTTCTGCCGTACTCAATAACACAAAAAGCTTTCTGTTGAGCGGTCGCCATCTTAGCATCAACTGACGCTGACGCCTAGTCAGCAGCGCCTCAAGCGAACAAATGTACAACTAAATGAAACTTTATAGCTCCCTTAATTCGCCGACAGATAGTGCTTAGCTCTGCCTTTTGTCGTTGCAGAGTTTTAAATTCCTAAAGTTGTGGTATTCTTTTTGAATCACCCTGTATATTATAAAATCCCTCGGCGAGTATTTCTGTCTGTATGTGAAGGCTAATCTCAGGAACTATTGTAGTCATTTAATACGGTTTTCCCTATAGATTCAAGACGAAGGTTCGTGCATATAATTTATTACCGCTGCGTCACAAAAGTCCTCGACCGTAAATACTCAGCGCTATCTGTTCGAAGCCAGGTCGGGTCGCTACTGATGTACATAAGGAAGAACACACGATTAAATTTTTAGATACCTCCCACGGATTGCGTCCTTCATTGGGCCAAACATATGGAAATCCGACGGTGCGAGATCGGGGCTGTAGGGTGCATGAGGAAGAACAGTCCACTGAAGTTTTGTGAGCTCCTCTCGGGTGCGAAGACTTGTGTGAGGTCTTGCGTTGTCATGAAGAAGGAGAAGTTCGTTCAGATTTTTGTGCCTACGAACACGCTGAAGTCGTTTCTTCAATTTCTGAAGAGTAGCACAATACACTTCAGAGTTGATCGTTTGACCATGGGGAAGGACATCGAACAGAATAATCCCTTCAGCGTCCCAGAAGACTGTAACCATGACTTTACCGGCTGAGGGTATGGCTTTAAACTTTTTCTTGGTAGGGGAGTGGGTGTGGCGCCACTCCATTGATTGCCGTTTTGTTTCAGGTTGAAGTGATGAACCCATGTTTCATCGCCTGTAACAATCTTTGACAAGAAATTGTCACCCTCAGCCACATGACGAGCAAGCAATTCCGCACAGATGGTTCTCCTTTGCTCTTTATGGTGTTCGGTTAGACAACGAGGGACCCAGCGGGAACAAACCTTTGAATATCCCAACTGGTGAACAATTGTGACAGCACTACCAAGAGAGATGTCGTTGAGCACTGAGTTGTTTGATGGTGATCCGTCGATCATCTCGAACGAGTGTGTTCGCACGCTCCGCCATTGCAGGAGTCACAGCTGTGCACGGCCTGCCCGCACGCGGGAGATCAGACAGTCTTGCTTGACCTTGCGGCGGTGATGACACACGCTTTGCCCAACGACTCACCGTGCTTTTGTCCACTGCCAGATCACCGTAGACATTCTGCAAGCGCCTATGAATATCTGAGATGCCCTGGTTTTCCGCCAAAAGAAACTCGATCACTGTCCGTTGTTTGCAACACACATCCGTTACAGACGCCATTTTAATAGCTCCGTACAGCGCTGCCACCTGTCGGAAGTCAATGAAACTATACGAGTCGAAGCGGGAATGTTTGAAAATATTCCACAAGAAATTTCCGGTTTTTTCAACCAAAATTGGCCGAGAAAAAAAATGTGTTGCATTACTTATTGAACTGCCCTCGTACCTTTCTTTTCGGAATGTTGAGATTTTTATAGCCAAAGGTTGTAGTTGGATAATACCTGATGGTTGTAAGTATAGTGCAGTTAGTCACTGATGTTCGATGTGGGTTGTAATTATCGAATGGCAGCGAAACTTGGTTTACGAGGCGTGTTTTTTAAGTAAGTACTGTTTTGAAATTAAAAAAAAGACATGCTAAGATATCTCAATAATTTTATTTTTACATGAAAGCCTGTACCTTAATATAGGCACTGACGCCATTACAGTCTGATTCTTCTTTGTTTACGTTGTGAAGTGGACAACAGAGTGAGGGAAAACAGACACTTTACGATTTCCTCCTGGGGGGATGACTTTCCAAATGTTTCTCATAGTGTTTTGTATGGCTTTGTGATGGAGCACTTGAATTACCGAAAATTGTGAGCACGTTGGATACCGAAAAATGTTGACGGATGTGCACAAAACCAAACGTTTAGACAGTGCATTGACTTTCCTTGAGCGGTACCACAACGACGGTGATGATTTCATAAGCCAAATTGTTACGGGCGATGAAACATGGGTGGCCTACGTCACACCAGAATCAAGGCAACAGTCCATGGCAGTTGAGCAAGGGTATCGTTTTGCTGCAAGACAATGCCCGTCCGCATGTAGCGAATCAGACCAAAGATCTCATCACATCTTTGCGGTGGGAAACTCTAGATCATCCTCCGTACAGCCCCGATCTTGCGTCCAGTGACTACCATCTGTTTCTGCACCTGAAGGAACACCTGGGAGGTCAGCGTCTTCAAGACGATGACGGAGTCAAAACAGTGATGGTGCAGTGGTTAACAAGTCAGGCGGCAGACTTCTATGATGAGGGTATTCAAAAACTGGTACAACGTTATGGCAAGTGCCTCAATATTGAGGGAAATTACGTAGAAAAGTAGATTAAGGTACAGGCTTTCATGTAAAAATAAAATTATTGAGATATCTTAGCAAGTCTTTTTTTAATTTCAAAACGTATATTCTAATGCATTCATGCGGAACCGATTTACACTGCAAGAGCCGGCCGGAGTGACTGAGCGGTTTTAGGCGCTACAGTCTGGAACCGCGCGACCGCTACGGTCGCAGGTTTGAATCCTGCCTCGGGCATGGATGTGTGTGATGTCCTTAGGTTGGTTAGGTTTAAGTAGTTCTAAGTTCTAGGAGGCTGATGACCTCAGCAGTTAAGTCCCATAGCGCTCAGAGCCATTTGAACCATTTGAATACACTGGAAGTAAAACAAGCATTAGTTCCAATTAGGCCCCAGGTGCAAATCTGAGGCTATGAATGCTGGAAAGCCATACAGAACATACAGCAATGTTTCCATATGCAACGAATTAGGAAAGAGTAATGGGTAGAAAAGGTCAAACAAGTGAGAAAGGCATAGTGTTGACTTCATTATCAACTGCCAGTGCAAGTGCAGTAGATTTTACTTGCACCACTACTAATTAAAATAAAATTCATGATCTTATTGTTATTTCAGTATAAGATTACGCTAACAAAGTATACAGCAACTCATCATAAGGAAGCTCTAACCTTAAGGTAAAAGAGAAACGAAATTCCAACAAGTAGTAGAATATGCATCAGATGTGAACTTTTGACACTACAGTTAATTCTTCACACTGAGTTATAATGATTTGTTACGCATTGTATCGATTATTAGAGCTTTTTCCCCGTTCCGTTAACGTATGGAGCGCAGAAAGTATAATTTTTTAAATGCCTCCGTGCGTGCTGCAAGTAATTTTCCCGTTTCATACGGAAGCATATGTAGGGGTTGTACTGTAGTTATAATTT
Organism: Schistocerca americana; assembly: GCF_021461395.2. Taxonomy (NCBI): domain Eukaryota; kingdom Metazoa; phylum Arthropoda; class Insecta; order Orthoptera; family Acrididae; genus Schistocerca; species Schistocerca americana. Next base: position 898,317,263 of record NC_060121.1, read on the forward strand.
ACAGCCGGTTCTTGAAACATTTTAAGTAGACTTTTTTTGGTTAGTTTACGCCTATCTTCGAAAGTCTACAAGTTTAGTTTCTTCAGCATCTCTGTGACGCTCTCCCATGGATTAAACAAAACTGTGACGATTCGTGCTGCCCTTCTCTGTGTGCCTTTCATACCAGTTGTTAACCCTGTTTGGCACGTATCCCACATATTTGGCAATATTCTAGGATGGATCGCCCGAATGATCTGTAAGCAACCTCCTTTGTAGAGTGATTGCATTTCCCTAGTATTCTAGTAAAAAACAGAGCTGTCACTTGTCTAACATACGACAGAGCTTATACGATAATTTTAATTCCGTATCACTGCAAAGCATATATTTGTTTAGGATGAACGATTCCAACTATGAGTCATTGGAATTATAGTCACACTTTTGTGAAGTGAATAATTTTACATTTCTGAACATTTAGAGCAAGTAACCAATCTTTGCGCGACTATGGAATCCTATCAAGATCCAACTGAAAATTTATACAGGTTCTTGCAGACAGCACTTCAGTAAATACAAATGCACAATCTGCAAATAATCTGAGGTTGCTATCACTTATAACAGTGTCCGCAAGGCCATTAAGGGGAGGTTTACTATTTTTTGGTTCAAAAAATCGGTTTTTTTTGAAATTGCATTTTTGGATCCATACAAGTGTTTACTATCCAACCCTGAAACGGTTTTTCCGGATACGGAACGGAAATGTTTGTTATTGGCGGTTGAACAAAAAAATGCGCCTCCCTGAAATCGGCCTTTTTCACGCACCAGTTTTTTTCTTTCGGAGGACGAGTTATTGTGCCACTGCTTGGGAGAAAAACACGCAAAATTCAAATGGAAGTTTGAAAGCGTGAGTTTGGAAGTTAGCCCACAAGCATTTGCATTCTGGTGCAAAGACTGTGGAGACTGCGACTTTCCTGGCGGTGAACAGCTTCAACGAAGGGTATTCCGCAATTATGAAGACCATGACAACGATGGACGTCACTCTGGGACTCTATTCGACGCAAATTCACCAAACATTCGGACGACCACAGGATTTAAGTGCCCGAAAACCGCTTGTCACTGGCCGTACGAGCGGCTCTGGAGCAGCGTAGGATGGCCCAGATCGAGCAGAACGCCCTCTATGAGGAAGAGGAAGGACTAGTTTATGGACCCGGAATAGCAGATTGAACGTAAGTTGCATAATATTCCATTTATATGTAGTCAAAACTTCAAACGCGTTTTTTCTCGAAATGACTTTTTTTATCGCGCGGTATTGTAACTTCAAATCTACTGAACCGATTGCCATGATTCTTTGTTTCCGACGAAAGTAACTAAATTGTCTAGGAGTTGTACCATTTTTATTCCGATCCATCAACTATAATATTTTTACTTAGCCGACGAAGTCGAAAAATCTATGAAAAAGACCCTATATTTTTCAAGTAGCAGCCATTTTGTTTCCTATGGTCCAAATAACTTAAACGAGGTACAACTCCTAAAGAATTTTATACGCTTCGCTAACGTCAATTTTTATTTCAGACGAGCCGGCTGACCTGTGACATACCGCGCATGGAGGTCTACATCGAAATTTTGTTTCATTCCGACGGAACTTCCGCCTTTGCTCTTCGACATTTCCGGTAGAAATAATTCCAATTTGTAGAGGAAATCTCAATAAACATTTTGACCAAATTTGACATTGATATCTATAACACATACCGAGGAAAAAATTATCAAATAATTTGCTTTTTTCGGGCCAAAGATAGTAAACCTACCCTTAAGATACAACATTAACAGCAAACGTCCCAGCACACTTCCCTGGAGCACGCCCGAAGAAATTTCTATATATGTTGACGAGTCTCCATCCAAGATACCTTGCTGCATTCTCCCTACCAAAAAATTCTCAGTACATATTGCGTTTCATACCCTTACGACCGTACTTTTGTTAATCGTCGTAGATGTGACACTGAGTCCAATGATTTTTGAAAATCGAGAAATACTGCATCTACCTGCTTGCTTTGATCCAAAGCTTTTAGCATGTCATACGAGAAACGTGCGAGTTGGGTTTCACACGACCGATGTTTCCGGAATCCGTGCTGGTTCACACGGAGAAGGTCATCCTATTGAAGATAACTCATTATATTTGGGCTCATAATGTTCTAAGATTCTACAACCAATAGATGTCAAAGTTATTGGACGGTGGCTTTGTGGATCACTTCTTCCGCCATTCTTGTAAGCGGGAAAGGAACTAACTCAGGGATTCGATCTCGCCCTAAAACTTTCTCCAGCTTTAACGATTTCTGCTGACTCTCAACACCATTGTCAATGATTATTTCAGCCATTTTTGCTCTAGTACGAGAATTAAATTGGGACACTTCTCCTGCGTTTTCCTTTGCCATAGAGAGCAATCTAAATCGGAGTTAAGCATTTATTGCTTTGTTTTGCTAACCCCAAATTCAATTCTCGTCTGAGCTGCGAGTGTCCTGACACTAACTTTCGTGCCACTACATACGACCAGAATTTGTTTCGGTTTTGCGAAAAGATCAGTTGACAATAATCCGACACGGCAGTCGTTGAAGGTTTTACATATTGCTCTCTTGAGAGCCAAAAGCGTTTCATCCAGCATCTTCCTACGTAAAACACTATTGTGCAAGAGTCTCTGTTTCTTTAAATGTTTCTTCGCAGCGATTGTATGTCATCGAAGGTGCGCCCCATCATGAACTGTTCTACTGGTTACATCATGAACTATTCTATGAAACCTGAAACATTGTTCTCCTACATGCCCCTGTCTTGTGGTGAAAGTTTCTAGTTTCTCATTCAAGTATGACACTACTGCTTCTTATGTAACATAAGCATTTCTACTTGTTTTAGTTTATTTGGAATTTGGTAATCATCACTGCTAAAGCTTGCTCGTAGTCACTGATACCAATTTCAATGTGGACTTCTTCATAGCGGTCAAGTCTCTTTATTACAAATATTTCCGGGTTTCAGAACTATCTGTTCTAAGTAGTTTCCAGAGAAGGCATTTAGTAAAGTTTTGCAAAATGTCTCATTACGCCCATCACTAACAAAATTGTAATTTTCCGAATTGAGTTGTGGATGATTAAAGTCTCCTAAAGATTACAGTAAGATTTGGGAACTTGCGTATAAGCCAAGCGAGGCTTCCTCTAGAGTTTTCGGTTACACCAGGTGCATCTCGTGGTCTATAGAAAGATCCATTTACAGTCCGATGCTCACCCCTGATAGTAAGTCTTGCCAAATCAGACTTACATACAGCTTTAATTTCTATCTTGGTAGAGGTTCTTGTCTACAGCGACAAATATACCATCTCCAATTCCCATTATCCAATACATTCGATATAAGCTAAACTTTTTCCCCAAAATTTCACGAATTTCAGATTTTTATCAGCTTCCTGTACGTATTATTACGTGAGCTTCGCTGCCTTTTAGGAGCGATTCAAACCCCGAGATTTTGTTGCAAATGCTTTGGCATTTAAGTACTACGACTTTAATTCTCTCGCCTTCTGGACAGCATCCCTTTGGATCTTACACTGGTATTTCCAGATCACTTAAAGCTGTTATGGACAATCTAATAATCTCTTGCGTGCACCCCCACACACAGCCAGCTACGTCAGTAGCAGCTTCTTTTGTGTAGTGAACACCTGATACATTCAGGGGACCCCTACAGTTCTCAGCCCTTTTCCATAAATCAAGGAAGCCACAGCACAGATTGTAATGGAAAATTCGCAGTCTCTCATTCAAGGCAAGAAACGTTTACCGCTAGAAACTGTGTAGCGTAGCGTAAAACCAGTGGTCATAAAACGATCCTAAATGAGAGGGGCCGAAGACAAGTGTCATGCTATGCAAATGACAATAGGGCTCAAATGGTTCAAATGGCTCTAAGCACTGTGGGACTTAACATCTGAGGTTATCAGCCCCCTAGACTTAGAACTACTTAAACCTAACTAACCTAAGAACATCACACACGCAGCAGCGCGGTTCCAGACTGAAGCGCCTAGAACTACTCGGCCACAGCACCCGGCCAATAGGGCTCAAACCCGAAAGTAATTACTGCTGTGCGTGAATGCCGGTGCTTCTCAACCAGTTTAGAAACGAACATAGCGAACTGAACTAGAAGCAAATTCGATTACCTCACAAAAGTCCATTCCCCGCAGTGCCACATACAGTTGCACGCCTTTAGTGGTGCAAATAACACAGAAACTGGTGAGTAACAGACTGGAGGCATATAGGACGATCCTACGAGCCACGATTCTGCCACTTTCCTACTGATCGAGTTCTCTGGCATTCCAATGAGCTGTTTAAACCATAATGTTTGGGGCGTGTAATTCGGTCTGAACATGATTGTGTTTTTCGCCCCATGAATTTCTCACTTTAACAGGTGACTGTGTACGTGAAGTAGGATGTCGTTCTGGCCGATTGACTGTTTGTAATATTCTGGGTGTCTAACCACGTGCAATCGTCTTTGTAACACGGTACTTCGACGGCATAACTTGTCGCCATTTTCAGGTGATACCTGTAGAATAAGCCCCACCTCCTTTATACTTGACCCCTCCCCACCCCTCCCCACCCCTCCCCTTACTATCTGGTCGAGCGATGTCGACTGGAGTGGTGGGGATCGGTATCGCAAAAGCCTTGGCGCGGGCCCCGGTCCCTCAGTGTTTCTGTAGCCCCAATGGGTGCGGAAGTGGCTCTCGCTCGACGCTGTCTCAAAACTGTACACCATCATGGCATCCGTTTGGCCACAGGCGCCTATTCTCCAGCCCAGGTGAGAGTCTGTATACTGGAGCTGCTGAACTACCACTGTCCTACCGCCGTGACTTTCTCCTCAGCAGATATGCATGCCGTTTGTCTGCCATGAGTGGTCACCGATCCTATGCCTCCTTCTTTGATGATCCCTTTGATAGTATGGAACTCGTTCCTCTTTTGTGTTACCTCCTAGAGTCCGCTTTCGGCACTTGCTACGGCAGCTTACCTTCACACTACCTGCAACTTTACCAGTGTGTGTGAACCCTTCACCACCTTGGTTTCGTGAAGCAGCCCATGTTAACCTTGGCCTTCATTCGCTTCCTAAGGAGACTACTCCAGTCTCGGTCTATCGCCTTCAGTTTCACTACCTTCGCATGGAACTTTGCGATAGTACTATTGTATACATTGATTGCTCTCGGACTGACCATGGGGTCGGGTGTGGCTTCGTCATTGTCACCCGTGTCTTTCGATATTGAATTCCAGCACACACCTCAGTCTTTTCAGCCAAGCTCTTCGCGTTGTATCAGGCCACGGAGTACATCCGGTGACACAGAAAATGGTTCAAATGGCTCTGAGCACTATGGGACTTAACATCTATGGTCATCAGTCCCCTAGAACTTAGAACTACTTAAACCTAACTAACCTAAGGACATCACACAACACCCAGTCATCACGAGGCAGAGAAAATCCCTGACCCCGCCGGGAATCGAACCCGGGAACCCGGGCGCAGTGACACAGACTTTTCAATTGTGTCCTCTGCTCAGACTCACTCAGTGCCCTTCAAAGTCCTTGTGCGCTGTACACCGTTCAACCCTGAGCGCAGTGGTCCAGGGAAACTGTCACTTGCTCACTCTGAGTGGAGACAGTGTGACATGCCTGTGGGTTCCTGGTCATGTCAGTCTGCCAAGGCTGCAGTCCTCGTACCTCAGCCCGCAAGTACCTATACTACCTCCGATGATCTCTATGTTGCCATCTGTCAGGAGGTGGTGTCCCTTTGGCATCGCCAATGATCCTCCCTTCCTGGGAATAAGCTCCGATTTATTAAGCCTCTCTTAGCAGCTTGGACGACCTCTTGTCAGCCCTCCCGCTCGGAGGAGGTTATTTTAACTCGGCTGCATATTGGGCACTGCCTTTTTGACCACAGTCATTTGCTAAGTGCTGCTACCTCACCACTTTGTACACAATCCGCCCAAGTTTTAACTGTCAACCACTTCCTGACAGACTAACTGTTCATGTTCCCTCGTGGGTTTGCCGTCTGATTATTCTGGCGTTTTAACAAATGACATGTGGGCTGTCAACCGTGTTTTAATTTTTATCCACCAAAGCAATATGGCGAAAGCCATTTAATTTTTAGTTCTGGACCTCCGTTTCTGTACGATGTCTTTTATACCCCATTTTCTATGTGCCTGTTTTCAGCTGTCTTCTATTTTGTCAATTGGGACTGATATATAGTCGTTTCATAACTCTTCTCTGTCTTCGTGTTCTATAGTTTTGACTTGGGCGCATATGACGCCAGTTGTTTCTTGCGCCCTAAAACACAACAAAACCAAAGCCAAGATAACAGCTGTGTTCGCACCACGACTGACTCGATTTTAATCCCTTAGAAAATGCTCAGGACTCTTTGGAACAGTGTGTGAAACATAACAACCAAATTCCCTGCAGTCTGTTAGCTCTACGGGATCTAATCAATGCATGACTTCAGACGGATGTTGTGACGGTACTACCCCGTCACGATGTACGCTGGATTCAGAGCTCACGCTGCTCGTCGCAGAGTGTGGGATATGTGTGCTGTGCGTGTAACGTCCTGGCGCGCGGAAATGATTGGGGGCAGGGGTGGGGGTGGGGGTGTGCCACTGGGAGGGCTGGAGCGCCTGGATTGACAGCGGTGTCATTCCAGGCGAGCTAGACCCAACGGTTGGATTTGTCATCAACACGCTGTTTCCGTCGATACCGATCAGAAGTGTACAAAATCTCCTTCCAGCCTGCCTGCCCGCCCCTATCTCCGCCGTAACAACTGCAGCAGTTCATCGAAGGGACAAGAGGGCATGTGTACCGAAGCACAGTGATTAAAGCAGCCAACTTGGTTTCCGCAAGCGTGGCAAAATTTACACGACCCGTTCAGCCTGCTGCATCTGACGGCAGGTTGCGCTGTCAACCCAACGGGACTACAGAATAGCCAGGTATAGGTCTGCGTAGATAATTTCACTGCAGCTCAGTTACCATAATGGTGCGAACAGCAAGTGAATAAACTAAAGTTAAAGAACATTGTGGAGAAATTAATAATTTGGGAATATACAGGGCCCAAATCAAGCAGGGGAAAGGTTTTCGTGTATTAATGAGGCACCTACAAATAAATCGGTAGATGTCTCGCTTTGCAAATTGTGTAACAAGCTGAAGAACACTCATTTGAGAACCTCAACTACGTTACGTCATGTTTGTGAATTTGACCAGTGGTTTCCTCGATGCATAAGTATTTTGAAAGAGGATGAGGACTTAGCTGCTGACAAGTGTATGGAAGTGTGTGCTAACAACTTGAGGACATTTATTTGTAAATAGACTTTCATAATTTACGTCAAACATTGAGGGAAATGGGAAGAATATACGGCTCATTGGACGTGGACGTAAAAAACCGCATACTGGCAATATGTGATGTAGTGCGAACACAGCTGAATATGAAAGAAGAGCTTCTTCTTTCTGGGAGCCTGGCCTATGGGTCTGCATCACCCTCCGTGTTGACGTTGTTAGACCCCATACACCACTGTGGGGTTCGGCTTGCAACTGGCGCTTTTCGTACGAGCCCCGTGAATAGTCTACTGGAGGAGGCTGGGGTTCCCCCGCTGCGGATTCGCCGCCATCGACTGCTCGCCGACTATGCTGTCCACGTACATTGCTCGCCGGGCCATCCCAATCGTCGCCTGCTTTTCCCTGCCATGGTCCTCCATCTGCCGGAACGGCGACCTGGGTCTGGGCTCTCCATAGCTGTCCGCGTCCAGTCCCTGCTGTCGGAACTGGGGTCATTCCCTCTTCTGCGTCCCTTCCGAGTCCGTGCACCTACGCCTCCCTGGTGTTTGCCCCGTCCGTCCGTCCGTCTGGACTTGGCACGGGGACCCAAGGACTCGGTTCCGCCTGTGGCCCTCCATCGCCGTTTTCTTGCGCTGCTCGCCTCATTTTCGGGCTGTGAGACTGTCTACACTGATGGTTCCCTGGTTGATGGTCGCGCTGCCTACGCTTTTGCTCACGCTGCCCATGTTGAGCAGCGCTCCTTGCTGGCTGGCTGCAGTATTTTTACTGCAGAGCTGGTGGCCATCTTGCGCGCTCTTGAGCATATGCGTTTCTGCTCAGGTACGTCCATCGCCATCTGCAGTGACTCCCTGAGCAGCCTCCAGGCCATCGACCGCTGCTATACCTCTTCTCCTCTGGTGTCCTCTATTCAGGAGTCTGTTACCGCCATTACCCGTTCTGGTCGTTCGGTGGTCTTTGTTTGGACGCCAGGTCACATTGGCATCCCAGGGAACGAACGTGTTGACAGGCTGGCCAAAGGGGCGATCGACGCCTCAGCTTTGGAGATCGGCCTCACGGCTCGCGATCAGCAGTTGGTGTTGGGCCGTAAGGTGCTTGGGATGTGGGCTGCTGAGTGGCGTGGCATGACATCTCCAAATAAACTGCGGGCTGTCAAGGAGACGACCGATGTGTGACGCTCCTCCCTGCGGGCTTCTCGCAGGGACTCTGTCATCCTGTGTCGGCTGCGCATCGGCCATACCTACCTGACGCACGGTCATCTTTTGCGTCAGGAGGATCCCCCCCCGTGTCGGTGTGGGTCCCGGCTGACGGTCGCCCACATTTTGCTGGAGTGTCCCCGACTGCACACCCTCTGGCAGTCTTTTAATCTCCCGGCACTTTGCCTTTGGTTTTATGTGTCGGTGCCTCCATGGCTGATGACGTTTTAAATTTTATCCGTGGTAGTCCTTTTTATGGTTCCATTTAGGGAGGTCCTGCACCTTTCCCTTTCTGTGTCTTTTGTCCTCGCGTCTCTCAATATTTGTTGCTGTTTTGGTGTGTTGTCGGATGGTTGACTCTTTCCCTTTTTTTGTTCTCGTGGTCAGTCAACCAGTCTCCGGCCATCTTCTTTTCTTCTGTTTCTTTCTGTCTGGTGTTCATCTGTACTCTTCTTGTCTGTAGTGTTTGTTGCTGCATTTGTGTTCTTTTAGCGCCTGGGGGGTCGTCTCCTCCCCCCCCCCCCCCCCTTTGGTTTTTACTTGCTCCGCCGATTTTCGGCTCGCCTGTTTTTGGAATGGGGGACTGATGACCTTCGCTGTTTAGTCCCCCTTAAACATCCCAACAACCAACACTTCTTCTTTCACACTAGATTAATATAATATGAAAGAGAACTACATGTTCGCTAAAATGCGTTTGGGAAATTTAGATTGGACTATTTTGGCACTTTGGAATGAATTCAGCAAACGCACAATGGACATTTTGAAAAAAGTAATTAAAACTGTTATAACTGGGTTCATATGTGACTGAAATACATTAAGGTTTCAGAAACCAGACTTCCAAAATCTCACTTTAGTTGTCATTGCTGTATAATAATTATCTTCAGGTTCGTACGTGCAAAGAATCTCGACTTTCAGAGATGGTTCTGCTCACTATAGAAAACGTGTGTTAGAGGTGACCCAATGTTGGTTCAAACTGAGAACAGCCAGTACTAGTCGAAAGAGGGCGATCTTGCAGAGGAAACTATTCTTATTGAAGTAAATAAATATGACAGAAATACACCGAAAACGACAAAAAGAAAAGAAAATTCACAATTTTCTGGGCTACAGTGACCCAAAATTAATGTACATTGAAGAGACAAAGAAACTGGTACACTTGCATAATATCGTGTAGGTTCCCTGCGAGCACGCAGAAGTGCCGCAATACGACGTGGCATGGACTCGTCTAATGTCTGAAGTAGTGCTGGAGGGAACTGACACCATCAATACTACCAGAGGGTGGAAGTCTCTTCTGAACAGCACGTTGCAAGGCACGACAGAAATGCTTATTAATGTTAATGTCTGCCGGCCTGAGTGGCCGAGCGGTTCTAGGTGCTACAGTCTGGAACCGCGCGACCGCTACGGTCGCAGGTTCGAATCCTGCCTCGGGCATGGATGTGTGTGATGTCCTTAGGTTAGTTAGGTTTAAGTAGTTCTAAGTTCTAGGGGACTGGTGACCTTAGACGTTAAGTCCCATAGTGCTCAGAGCCATTTGAACCATTTTTTTTTTGTTAATGTCTGGGGAGTTTTGTGGCTGTCGAAAGTGTTTAAACTAAGAACAATGTTCTTGGAGCCACTCTGTAGCAATTTTGGACGTGTGTGGTGTCGCGTTTTCCCGCTGGATTTGCCGAAGTCCGTCGGAAGGCTCGATGGGCATGAACTGATGCAGCTGATCAGACAGGATGCTTACGTACGTGTCACCTGTCAGAGTCGCAACCATACGTATCAATTGTCCCACATCACTCCAACTGCACACGCACCACACCATTAAAGAGCCTCCACCAGCTTGAACAGTCCCCTGATGACACGCAGGGTCCATGGATTCATCAGATTGTCCCCAGACCCGTATACGTCCATCTGCTCGATACACTTTGATACGAGACTCTTCCGACCCAGGCAACACATTTCCAGTCATCATCAGTCCAATGTCAGTGTTGACGGACCCAGGCGAGGCGTAAAGTTTTCTGTCGTGCAGCCTTCGGCTCCGAAAGCCCGTATCGATGATGTTACGTTGAATGGTTCGCACTCTGACACTTGTTGATGACCCAGCATTGAAATCTGCAGAAATTTGCGGAAGGGTCACTTCTGTCATCTTTTTGCGGTCGCACCGATGTCGGAGATCTGATATTGTACCGGACTGCTGATATTCACGGTACACTCGTGAATTGGTCGTACAGGAAAATCCCCACTTCATCGCTACCCCGAAGATAGTGTGTCCCATCGCTCGTGCGCCGGCTATAACCACTTTCAAACACACTTAAATCTTGATAATTTGCCATTGTAGCAGCAGTGACCGATCTAACAACTGCGACGTTCTCTTATATAGGGGTTGCCGACCGCGGCGCCGTATTCTGCCTCTTTACGTATCTCTGTAGCTGAATAAGCATGCCTATACCAGTTTATTTGGCGTTTCAGTGTATACAGTATATTGGGCCACGCGGTAAAAATACTTCCCCTACCGATAACACGACGGTGAAAGCGTACAGAATAAATTGCTACGTACCGTAGCATCACAGGAAGACGGATATGGATGCAAGATTTCTTTAGCCTGCTTGAGTTCAGCGTAGCTTGGCCTGGATGGGATTAAAGCAGCCTGCCCGTTCATTTGATAACGTGCCTCAGTTTGTCTGCCTGGCTAACAGGCAAGGACAGGTGAAAAGCGGAATGTGTACACCTCTGGTACCGATCGATATCAATTTTACGAAGACTTTGTATAATAACAGAGACCTTGAGTGTCTTGGCAACGGCTTTGGACCCATATTCTTATTCGGTTGCTGATTTGGTTGTAAAGGTAGTTACTTCGGTGTCAATCAGCGACCTGAAATTTTTGTAAAGTCGCCGTGAGTCAACGCTCATACAACTTGTGTAACTGCAATTAATTAGCTGTTGTCCATTGTGCATCTGATTTGTTCAAATGTGTGTTATGCTGGTCGTCAGCAGATAGATTTCTGAAACTCATTTACTGTGCTGTTGGACAGCGGGGATAATGTTAACAAATGGTTCAAATGGCTCTGAGCACTATGCTACTTAAATTCTGAGGTCATCAGTCGCCTAGAACTTAGAACTACTTAAACCTAACTAACCGAAGGACATCACACACATCCATCCCCGAGGCAGGATTCGAACCTGCGCCTGTAGGGGTCGCTCGGCTCCAGACTGTAGCGCCTAGAACCGCACGGCCACTCCGGCCGGCAGGATAATGTTAACGTTCGTTGTACTTTTTTGATACAGTTCCCTTTGGTGGTTAATAATTAGTACGGTGTGCAACCGACCTGAGGCATTTTGGTATTTTGCGCTGAAGACACCAGAGGCACGTGCGAGCGCGTGTTACCTGATGATTTTACTCAAAATCATTCAGTAAATTTTTAAGGTAGTTAAAAGGCTGATAAATCCTTTTCAAGAAAATTCATTGAAAACATAAATCTGTTATTTTTGAGAAGGTTGAGTAGCGAAAACCATCGGAGATTGTGTTTCAACTGTGTGTGGACTGCACCTTACACTCCTTAAAATCAGGAATTTCATCAGGAATGTGAATTTGTAGCAGACTCCTTGGGGTGGTATTGTCAATTGGATTTTTAATTGTATGGATTTGTTTTTTTGTATTTAGTACTAGGCGCCTCTGAAACTAGCACAACCCCTCGAAATCCTAATTCCACTAGTGCTACGGCATACCAGAACCATGGAAATCGAGGAGCCCGTGACCTCCACGTCAGTAGGTGGCAGCAGTAGCGACTAGATCACTGATTCCGTAGGGAAAGGCTTGTGTCTTTCCCATTACTCTCTCCTTTCTACTAGCCTTCTTTTTTATTTTTGGATTGACATTCGTCACAATTTAAAATACTTAAAGCATTCTTTTAAATTCAAATCTCGTCACTAAAAGTGTTGTGACTTGGCAAGACAGCCAAGCCACTATGAGATAGCCGAAAGGCACGCGTTTAAGCTCACGCAGGCTGGCGTGAGGTATGGAACAGTTAAAGGAGTTGGGTCTAGTATAAAAAGTACGTAGCTTCTGGAATACTTAACTTTAATCCATAATTGGTGAACATCGGTCTGACAGTACATGCATCACAAGATAAATAGCAAATGATAATGGCGCCTTGCTAGGTCGTAGCAAATGACGTAGCTGAAGGCAATGCTAACTATCGTCTCGGCAATTGAGAGCGTAATTTGTCAGTGAACCATCGCTAGCAAAGTCGGTTGTACAACTAGGGCGAGTGCTAGGAAGTCTCTCTAGACCTGCCGTGTGGCGGCGCTCGGTCTGCAATCACTGATAGTGGCGACACGCGGGTCCGACGTATACTACCGGACCGCGGCCGATTTAAAGGCTACCACCTAGCAAGTGTAGTGTCTGGCGGTGACACCACAAAAAGTATTCCTTCTACCAGAAGACTTGTCGATTTCCCTTCTTTATCATAGGATGTCCTTACATGTTACCCTAAAGCATATTTACAAAATCTGAATTCTTGCTTCATTATAAAATAACAAACATATAGACTTTCGTTCTACGTGAAAGAAAAACAGAAGTGTAAAAACAGTCGCCCCTGTCGGCTTGATTTCCTAAATACAAAAGTGTGCCGCAAAGTAATGACTGCGAATATTTTGTGTGTAAACTCGTTAAAACGTTTTAAGTAAGACAAACATTATTAACATTCTTCATCTTTATTCATCAAGTCTACATACGTGTAGCTCTCTGCCGCTAGAGAGCTCTGAACAGTAGCTTGTAATATGGTGGTGTGTAACGTAATAATGTCGGTACGTGAGAAACAGCGCGCTGTAATCGAGTTTAGAATTCGCAGTGTTCTTCCACACATGGAGCACCCCTTCCTGAAGGATGGCAGATCACACACGAGAGCTGCGACATCTGCAACAATCCGACGTATTGGCTTCAGTGGTATCGATCATCCTCCATACAGTCCGGACGTTGCCTAGTCCAACTTTCGTCTGATTCCAGAAAGTAAAGAGCACGTTCGATAATTTCACTTTGATAGTGATGAAACGGTGCAACTAGAGGAGAGGTTGTGGCTCCATCAACGAAGCCAAAGATTCCACTGTGACTGTATCTGAAAACTGGTCTCACGTTGGGACAAATATGTTCGTCAGCAGGGTGTCTATGTTGCGAAATAATTTCGTTGACAACAGATAGAGAAACATCGGAGACTTTACTTTTCAGCAAGCCCTCGCAATTTCCACGATCCGTTTTACACATAGAAAGGCCTAAATCAAGTCTTTATTCCTGAAGTAACAATAAAAAGAGCTAAGTTCCTTTCTTGAGAACATAGCATCTTTGACAAATTAAGTGTAACCGAAAAATAATGTTTTTTTATCTTTCCCCTTTGTTTCTTTTCTCCTCCCTCTTTCCAGTCCTTTATCTCGCAATATACGTAGTTCAAAGATTATAAAACGGAAAAAAGATTTGAAATCTGTTGTTGGTCGTATGTTGCTGCTTAAATGTTACGTGAAAGTTTTGATAACTGTGAGTATGCCAAACGCAGATATTTTTTTACTTTTTGGTAACATGTTTCTTATGGGCGTCTTTTTCCGCAACAGTTATATATAAATTGCATCTGTTTACAAGTAACACACCTTGTACATGCAGCACATCCATTTTTTTAATTATTTACGCATTCAAAAGCAATTCGCGTATTTGAAAGGCATCTTCAAAGGATGTCCTGCAACATTTTATTTTTTTACATTGGCACATATTGTTTATAAATTTTAAAATAAGCCATGAAAGATTTTTATAATAAAATGGGAAGGTATTTACAGTAATGCGTCTAACTTAGTATTCGATAATCCCGCAGCTTTCCCTCAGGTGGATAATCTGTTGAACGCCTCCTCTATTTCGTGACAGCATCATCCGCTTGCTCTATCACGAGTATTTCGGTGTGTCAATACTGTGGCAGTTCCAGTATTTATTGGCCTGAAAGACTGAGTTTTACTGATAATTGTCTCAAACTCCGTTCCTGAGCGCTAAAGTTAAATAATAATATAATGCAACAGTGCTGACCCAGGCGAACCGTCCATCGAAAAGAGGCCCAAGACAAAACATTATGCGCGAAAGATAAGTACTTAGTGTTGTTCGGGCTCTAAAATTGTGTCTCAGTGGCTAACTCACGTAATTACTGCAACAGCAAAAGTGCCGCCGCTTTAGGTTCATATCGTCTCAAAGAATAAATATTACAATCAAAGAATAGTTATTTATGGCTGAAACACTTCTTAGACCATAAATGAATAGAAATTTTCACTGCAATAAATTCGGTTTAGGTTTATGACATGATCAGATACACTCTTCCATTAAGTCCTGTCATGGAATTAAACTTGTTACATATATTTTTGAAACAGTCAAATCTTAAAGCTTTAAACATGGTGGCGTCGGAAGCGGTCGCTACAAGGTAAAATTCAAACAATTTTAGTCCTCGGTCACGAAAATGAAGTCTTTTTGACCTACGTTTCGGCCACTTCTAAGAGTGCCTTCATCAGAAATAAAACATTTAAAACTGGCATGTCACGTCTAAAATACGAGTAAATATGAGGCGATAACGCTTGAGTCACAAAGTATTAAAATAGAACACATAGAGGCAGGCCACTAAGAGCTGCCCCACATGTCGAGATGCGGTAGCATCAGACTTTGTGGCCTGCCTCTATGTTTTGTATTATAATACGTTGTGACTCAAGCGTTATCGCTTCATACTTATTTTAGACGTGACATGCCAGTTTAAATACTTTTTGTCAGATGAAGGCACAGCTAGAAGTGGCCGGAACCTAGGAAAGAAGAACTTCATTTTCACAACCGAGAGCTGCAATGTTCTTAATTTTAATCAAATCTTACTTTAAATGAAATAATATATTTATTTACCACGGTAGGCAGAGGAAGCGAACAGGTGGGAAAGGTGCTGGAATTTATATATATATATATATATATATATATATATATATATATATATATATATATATATGGCGTGGGGCTAGGGCCTCCCGTCGGGTAGACCGTTCGCCTGCTGCAAGTCTTTCGACTTGACGCCACTTCTGCGACTTGCGTGTCGACCGAGATGAAAGGATGATGAGCGGAGAACATCTCCGACCCAGCCGGGAATCGAACCCGGGTAGTTAACTATGACATTCGGTCGCGCTGACCTCTCAGCTACCAGGGGCGAACATTAACATATAACTACCTTCAGTGTAAGAATTAGAGCACATTAGATGTCCAGGTGGTGGAATACCATTTGACGTTCTTGAGAAGCTCCATCGATTACGTTTCACATTTTTTTTAAATTAAATAGCTTTAAACTTCCAATTTTTTTAAAAGAAACTATAAACTGAGACAAATAGAATAAAATTCATAAAAATTCCTCGAAAGCTTTCGGAAGATAAATGCCATAATGTAATCATATACTAATGCCTCCCAAAGGCCGACACTTTAATTAATTTAAGTAATTAAAAGCTCAGGCAGGCGCTACTTTAACACGTGAAGCCCAGTTAGATTGTAATGCAACACAACCGCCAAATAGCAACGCCCCCGAATGACCACAGACTCCACATTCCACCAACTTAATAGGAAAAGTCAGAAAATGCGGTCAAGTTCCCTGCAGTCCATGAAAACTACTTAAGCACTAAAATGTAAACTACATGGATGCAAAGATGCAAAGATGGACTAAAATTACTCCTTCTTGTTTTGTATTAACTAACAGGGTGAAGGAGCTCTTACATCAATTATCAGTTAAGGTCACCTAAGCATACAATTTGACTGGGAACACAAACAGTTAATACCAGAGCAACCCTGGCATTGATTAACCATCATTTTCCACTTCACACCTAACTAGCAAAAGGTAAGTTGTCACCGAATTAAATAAATCTGCACTGCATGCACCACATTTCCGATGGATTTCAAAACTTCCGAAGCCTTCAACGAAATCCCGTGCGACCGCTACGGTCGCAGGTTCGAATCCTGCCTCTGGTATGGGTGTGTTTGATGTCCTTAGGTTAGTTCGGTTCAAGTAGTTCTACGTTCTAGGGGACTGATGACCTCAGAAGTTAAATCCCATAGTGCTCAGAGCCATTTCTTTCTTCAGCGAAATCAGTGTCGGATTCTGTGCACGGCCACGCCTCCGTCTAAGGAATAGCGACGACTATTCCCAAGGTCCCACACCTGAAGTCAGTGGGTCCGCTTACTTCCCGAATTGAACACTTACGGTGCCGTCCTGCCTTCTTCAGGGATCCGGAATCAATTGGTTTCAAATGCCCAGTAGACCCCGCACTCTACACTGAGCCTAAAACAACTTCCCCCTCCCTCCCCACCCCCCCCCCTCTCTCTCTCTCTCTCTATCTCTCTCTCCCTCCCTCCCTCTCTCTCGGCAATCGCGGGAACATTTCCCTATCGCTTCCCTACACTCGTTCTCCGTCACCGAGCCAACAGCCACACACACAGCTGTCCGACCTCTGTCCACAGCAGCTAACTTCCCTCACATCACTTCCTACTAGCATGCGCCCCATCTTTCACTTGACCTCACTAGTCTCCACTATGGTGAGGACCACCGCGCCACTTACCGATCAAGGTCACTGTGACCCACCGGCTTTATCGATACTGGCCACGACACGGTTCAATTCTCCGACCATAATCAATCTCAATGCACCTTTTAGTATCTACGAGGGTAATCCCAAAAGTAAGGTCTCCTATTTTTTGTTATAAGAACCAAACTCTGTTTGCGTAGCAGTTGGTCACACTGTTATGAAGAGTAATTCACCTGCTGTGTGTAAACATGCGCACGCCGCGCTGAGGCGCTCAGTCTTGGCGGACCGAAATTCACGACGACCAAAGGAGCGGGAGACCGTCAATTTCTGAGGAGACAGTGTTGCAGGTTGAGCAAAGCATGCGTGAAGATCGGCGGATAAAAAAAAAGTTCAAATGTGTGTGAAATCTTATGGGACTTGACTGCTAAAGTCATCAGTCCCTAAGCTTACACTCTACTTAACCTAAATTATCCTAAGGACAAACACACACACACCCACGCCCGCGGGAGGACTCGAACCTCCGCCGAGACCAGCCGCACAGTCCATGACTGCAGCGCCTCAGAAAGATCGGCGGATGACCCTGGATGATCTCTGCGCGTTGGTTCCTGAGGTTTCCCGAAGCACCGCTCACAGAATTTTGACGGAAACTTTGAACTACCGGAAGGTGTGCGCAAGATGGGTGCCACGCATGCTGACTGAGGAACACATGCGGCAAAGAGTTGATGGTTCCCGCGCATCTCTTCACTGCCTTGCAGCCGATCAGGACAACTTTCTGGACTCAGTTGTCACGGGTGACGAAACCTGGGCAAACCACTTTACATCTGAGATCAAGCAACAATCACGCCAGTGGCGGCATCTTACTTCGCCAAAGCCACGGAAATTCAAACACACACAGTCTGCCGGTAAAGTCATGACAACCGTTTTTTGGGATCGGAAAGGGGTATTGTTGGTCGACTTTAGGCCCACTGGGACCACAACTAACGCCGAGAGATACTATGAGACTCTGAAAAAACTCCAACGGGCAATTCAGAACCGGAGAAGAGGAATGTTGAGCAAGGTCGTACACATTCTCCATGACAACACTCGCCCACACATCGCTCGGCAAACCGTTGCTCTCCTGCAACAGTTTCAGTGGAACATAATGACCCACCCACCCTATAGTCTTGATTTGGCACCCAGTGACTATAACGTGTTCCCTAAGTTATAAGAACATTTGGCTGGAAAGCGATTCAGCTCCGACGACGAGTTGAAAGAAGAGGTTCATAACTTTCTGAACAGCATGGAAGCAAGCTGGTATGCCGTGGGCATACAAAACCTGCCACGTTGTATACAAAACCACATCGACAGAAGTAGTGATTTTGTCGAAAAATAGCTAAATGTTCAAGCTGTAAACTGATGTAAACTATTGTAAAAATAAACAGGTCTATGTACTTATAAAAAATAGGAGACCTTACTTTTGGGATTACCGTAGTAACTATATTTTAAATATCCATTCAGTATTCATGTTAACTTCCAAAATGTCTGGCCTGGCGCAACAAGAGCTTAACATCAGCTTCAAATGAATAGAAGCCAACATCTGATGCGTTACAAAATACGAGGGTCGTTCACGAAGCAATGCAGCACTTTTTTTCAGAAAGCAAGTTGGTGTTATTAAGGATTCCAATACACCATTTTACTCTCCACTCCTTTGGCCACAAATTCCTATTTTCAAACAGTCACGTTGAATGCGACGGCATTACGCCCTACAATTGCGAGCGCTTCTACGGCCGCGTGGTACCATTGTACTGGTCGACGTTGGATTCGACGTCTTACGGCATCGGTAACTTCCCTTTGAGTACATCCTTCATGGGGCCAAACGGATGGAAATCAGAAAATGCGAGGTCCAGGCCCTAGTGGGAATGAGCGACAACAGTCTTATGAAGTTTTGTGTCGGGAGTATCAGCACTACCAACACAGACGTCCAATTGTGCAGCGTGATGTTTGACTGTGAGCCGTGCATCACCTCGAATGAGAGTGTCCGCACGCTCCAACTTTGCAGGAGTCACAGCAGCGTGCGGCCGGCCGCCACGCCTAAGATCGGACAGGTTTGCGCGACCACCTTGTTGCGACGATTACCGACGCCTCGCCCAACGACTCACCGTGCTTTTGTTCAGTGCCAGGTCTCCGTAGAAATTCTGCAAGCACCTATGAATATCTGCGACGCTCTAGTTTTCCACTAAAATAAACTCGATGACAGTTTTCTACTTGGAACGCACCTTCGATACAGAAACCGTTTTGAAAGTTACATATCTACATCTACATCCATACTCCGCATGCCACCTGACGGTGTGTGGCGGAGGGTACCCTGAGTACCTCTATCGGTTCTCCCTTCTATTCCAGTCTCGTATTGTTCGTGGAAAGAAGGATTGTCGGTATGCTTCTGTGTGGGTTCTAATCTCTCTGATTTTATCCTCATGGTGTCTTCGCAAGATATACGTAGGAGGGAGCAATATACTGCTTGACTCTTCGGTGAAGGTATGTTATCGAAACTTTAACATATAGCGTCACCACCTATCGGTATTTGATGAAACTATAGCGGCTGACGCGGGAATATTCGACGATATTCCACGATAAATCCCCCATTTCAACAACCTAAACTGGCCGATAAAAATTTGTTGCATTACTTATTCAATGCCCCTCGCAGCTGATGTCTTTGCTATTCTCGTCGGCAGCTTCCACAAGTTCTGTACTGCGTGAGTAATTGCTACGTTACGGACACCGCTCACGCCTCCTCCAACCATGTACTCCTCCATCACCTGCGTAATGGCTCGTTACTCACATGAAAAGTATTTTTAATAATTAATAAATTGATGTCTTCCCAGTAACAGCCCAAATTCCATAACTCAGCAAATATTTTAACTGCATCGACCTAGCCATATTGCTCTAATGGGGAAAACAAAGAAGTGCTTCTACGGCCGATATAGTCGGACCGTTACATTCCGTTTGAGTGAGTGAGAGGAATAGAAGTGTTTAGTGATCAGGCGAGTGAAGCACAAAGTGGTGCTCCCTATAAAGCAGTATGTATTTGCAGTCAACAGTTAAGCGAATGACAATTCATGGGAGACGAGTGTTTTGTGAGTGGAAGTGTTGTGGCAAAACCTCCATCAAAGTCTGCAATACAGAACGCAGTGAAAAAAATGGCGCGAACTGGCTGTGAGCAAATAAGAGCCCTTGTGTTCATTAACAAGGCACAATGTCTTATTGTAAGTAACGGCTGACGAAAAAAGTGAAGCACCAACAAAAAGAGCGAGCAGGGGACGAAGTGAAACCTCACGGGTTGAGAGAGTATGTAACCTAATGTTAATCATTACAAATCTGACTCACATTTTCGTAGAAATTGACAAGAGCCCAGTAGTCAGCACGGCATTACACTACCGCTAGCTTGGATACATGTTCTATTTCAGTTAAGAACGGTATCCCCTCCTAAGATGACGCACAAGTGATGTTCGTAGACAGACTTATCATTTGTGAACGAACATGGTCCAGCTGAAAAATAGCAACAATACTGAGGCAGGAGAGGTAATACCTGACGACACAGGACGTCAGTGATGTACCGTTATGCCATCAGAGATCCCTCAATCACTGCCAGCCATGACCTCAACTAATACCCGATGACTCCCATGCCATTACACATGGAGTAACAGCACTGAGCCTCTCCAAACATTGGATTTATGGGCTCTTATCCCAGGTTGCCGCAATAGTCGTACGGGGTAGAGCTGTACCTCGATCCATCTCTGAACACATTCTGTGGCCATTTACCAGCAGTCCATGCTTCCTGTTGAGGCGGTACAACCAGTAAATGCCTAGGAGAAATTTTAACAACAGACACCGCCATGCCAGCGCACCCTGTTGTAACGTTAGTAGCCACTGGCGAGTGTTTTGACAGTCAAGAGGGCGTGTTTTGGCAGCTGTGGACACCACGCCGGCCGGGACGAGCTTTACAGTGGCGTCAGTAGGTGGCGGCACCTTTGAGGCGCGATCATTGGCAGTTCTGAAGACTGCGAGAGCTGACAAGTGCAAGAGTTACCGTACGATCAGCTTAACAGCTCAAGCACCCAAGTCGTTGATAAGAATAATATACAGAAAAGAAAATTGAAGCTGTATTATATGACGATTAGTTTTGCTTTAGGAAAGATGAAGACTCGTTCATAGGATTTGTCGACCTGGAAAAAGCGTTAGTGTAAAATGATGCAAGATGTTCGAAATTCTGAGAAAACTAAGGATACGCTATAGTAAGAGATCTGTAATATGCAATATGGACTAGTACCAACAGGGAACAATAAGAATGGCCGACCAAGAACCAAGCGTTGGGATTAACAAGGTTATAAGGCAGGGATGTAGTGTTTCCCCACCACTGTTCATTCTGTACATCGAAGAACCAATGATGGAAATATGAGAAAGATTCAGGAGTGGAATTAAAATTCCAAGTGAAAGGATATCAATGACAGGATTCACTGACGACATTACTATTCTGAGTGAACGTGAACAAGTTTACGTGATCTGCTGAATGGAATAAATAGTGCAATGACTTCAGAGTATGGCTTGAGAGTAAATCTAAGAAAAGTGAAAATAATGAGAACTACCAGAAATGAGAACAGCGGGAAACTAAACATCAGGATCGTTGGTCACGAAGTAGATCGAGGCAAGGAATTGTGCTACCTAGGCAGCAAAATAACCAATGACGGGCGGAGCAAGGAGCACATCAAAAGCAGACTAGCACTGGAAAATAGGGCATTCTAGGCCAAGAGACATCTACTAGGATCAAACATAGGCCTTAATTTGGGGAAGAAATTGCTGAGAATGTACGTTTGGAGCACAACATTGTATGTTCGTGAAACATGAACTGTGGGAAATCTGGAACAGAGGAGAATTGAAGCATTTGAGATGTGGTGCTACAGATGAATGTTGAAAATTAGGTGGAATGATGAGGTGAATAATGAGGAGGTTCTTCGCAGAATCGGAGACAATATGTGAAAAATACTGACGAGAAGAAGAGACAGGATGAAAGGACATCTGTTAAGACATCGGGGAATGACTTCCATGTTAATAGAGGGGGCTGCCGAGGGCAAAAACTGTAGAGGAAGACTGAGATTGGTGTGCACCACACAGATAACTGCGGACTTAGATCGCAAGTGCTACTCTGAGATGAAGAGGTTGGCACGGGAGAGGAATTCCTGGTGGGCCGCATCAAACCAGTCAGGAGACGGATGACAAAAAAAACCACTATCAGAGCCCAAAGTATGAGAAGTGTCGGGTGCAGGTCAGGTAGCCACTGGATTTGGTCACACGGGTAGGAAAAACCCTACGTTTAAGGTGGATTTCGAAGAGTATCCACCATGTCAGAATCGACTGAATAAATTGACTAAATATAGAGAACTTCGACCAGGGACACTCTCACAAAACTTAACAAAACCAGAAATATAGAAGCCAGTAACGCGCTAACATTACTCGCGAAGATGTGTAGTCGCTACGAGATTTAGTTCAAAAAATGGTTCATGGTTCTGAGCACTATGGGACTTAACATCTATGGTCACCAGTCCCCTAGAACTTAGAACTACTTAAACCTACCTAACCTAAGGACAGCACACAACACCCAGTCATCACGAGGCAGAGAAAATCACTGACCCCGCCGGGAATTGATCCCGGGAACCCGGGCGCGGGAAGCGAGAACGCTACCGCACGACCACGAGCTGCGGACCGACATTTAGTATTCGTTATTTAATGTTAAATGTTTTCGACGTAAAATGATGTTTAAAAATTAATAACTCACGAATTCCTCAATAAATTTAAGAAACGTAGTGTCTATGGATAGGTCTCAGCGAGTACTATCGAACTGTGACGTAGATTTGTTGCGAGTATTACGCATTTTAAATTACAGGCTGGAATGTATATTCTGTGCATGAAAAAGTGGATTTTCTCGTAAATAAAACATTAAATATTGAATATAGCAGCAGAATTAGTAAATAGTTGGAACTGGGGATGCGTGATGTAATTTATTTTGTTTGTTTTTATTGAGGACAGAAGGACCCAAAACAACGTTCACATGGACAAAAACACTATTTGTGATCAAACCATGAAAGACAAAAACTACGATTAATGTACAATATGTATACACAACATTAAATTTATATTTTAAGTATGATTGTGGAATTTGGGCGTGAGTGATCTAGACACACGTGAATGCGAGTGTAGAAATAAGAAAGGCCATATTCGCGCAGAACTGGCTGTTTGCATTTTTCCGACAGTCGCCGTTGAGATCTGAAAGAGAAAGGATGCATGTGCGACAAAGTTGCCTCATATGTATGTCAAAAATATTTCTAAGTAATTTGGTGTACAGTTGTAATATTTTGCTTGTGTCGATCATAATTACACTCTAACATTTTCAGTGTATCGTCTCTGAATGTTTCGTGTTAGGTGATTTAGACTAAAACTTTAAAACATTTCTGCAGTCAACTTTGAAAATGATCTGCACATAGTGTTTCATTAGTTCTCGATTACGGAACTTTTGCTTTACACTTGCGGTGAAGCAACTCCAATTAATTTTCGTGTATCGTAGGTTTATGCAAACGTGTGATGTTGATCAATGTACTGTAGCCCTCCAGCAGACATTTTGTAAGGGTGTTTCCAAATGAATATACGGGTTTTAAGGCTTTGTAGCACGTATTACATTCACCTTACAATTATAAATAATACACCAGATGAAAGAGAAACAGCCGCGCGGAATTAGCCGAGCGGCCTCATGCGCTGGTGTCATGGACTATGCGGCTGTTCCCGGCGGAGGTTCGAGTCATCTCTCTGGCATGGATGTGTGTGTTTGCCCTTAGGATAATGTAGGTTAAATAGTCTGTAAGCTTAGGGACTGATGACCTTAGCAGTAAAGTCCCATAAGATTTCACACACATTTTTTTGAAAGAGAAACACAAACAGTTTTTCTTACAATTAATCAATGTCAACACCGATCACACATAGAGCGAATAGGCGAGTTGATCCGAAACATTGATCAGTGTGTCAGGAGTAACTGTCGCAATAACACTGTTTCTAGAGTCGGATAGATCAGTTGGTATTGGAGCAACACACATGATCGCGTCAGGTCGTGTGTGAACATGGAGCTCATGCATAAAATGCTGAGTCAACCGGCCCCTTGTGTTCAATCCACCGGTCGGGTACAACGTCGTTAGACCACTGGCGTACTGAGTTATGCCAGTGAGGCGGCGCACTATCCTGCTCCCAAATAAACATGTTCAGCTTCTGCCCACTGAGGCACGGGCCATAGCTGTAGCACATCAAGATAAGAAACATCACTTACAGTTGATTCATCGAAAAAGAAAGGATCACAAATTTTCCACGCTATATTTGTTGGGCCTAAGCGTGAAAGACTCGCACTAGTTCAACACGTTTTTCAGTCACTCTTCGTTATTCCATACTCTTCCCATTGCTCGCAGGTAGATAAACAAAACTTTTTTGAGTTCCTCTTTCGTTTGGTGTATTATTTACACTTGTAAGTTGAACGTAATATATGCTAGAACGCCTTAAAACCGGTATGTTCATTTTGAAACAGCCCGTATTTCAGTAATAAACGATTTGTTTCAGTTTGCTAAAAATTGAAATGCTGTGAGACTTGAACATTATTTCAGCACCAATTGCCTGCTTGCATGTACTGAACTTGTGACTGAATTTATTTAGGGTTAAGACGATGGATGTGTTGATTGTCCACTGGACAGAAACTTCGCCAACATTTAGAAATTCAAGCACTCATTAAGGAGGCTCAACAAACAGATTCATGCTTTTTAATTTTTTATTGGTGCGGATGCATGTGGGGTCTCTTTAGTCATCATTGGGTCGAAGGACCAGCGATTAGCTTCACTATTCGTCCATTATTTATCCCTCAGAGTTAGCATCAAGAACACTTCACCATTTACTTCCATCATTATTGCAGTCCAATTCATCGCACCGTTCCCGCTCCTCTCCAAATGCAGCCATCTTCCTTATGGTGTTAACAGCAGCTAAAATATGGGATGGTAATTCCTAAGTACAGATGTTGAACATTGCGCGATTCGTTCAGCCAGCCAAATGGAGACCTTCATGAGGCACCTGTCTAACACGCTGGTAATACTTTCACACGCTATCACACAACATCTCAGTGTCGTTTACAGTGATCACTCAATACCTGACGCTGTTCACAGTCCTTGTACAGCCTACGAGATCCGGTAACAACACTAAACATGAACACCGTTAACTCGCTCTCGTGTGAGTTCTGTATATTACAGTGAATTACAAGTCCAATCATCTCCATACCTTCCGATGGTGTGTACCTTGACATTCGATCAGGTCATCTGAGTGTTTCACTTGTTTTGTGACGCACTGTATTTTATGGTCCAATTTAATTTTGTCCACCATGGGGCGCTGTAGTGCAGCAGCAGCACCCCCTTGGATAGCTTCCTGCGACTCTTCGTCTTGGCAGACTCTTGTAACCCTAACAGAAGATTTCACGAGAGAATGGCTCTCCCAAAAACCTTCAGCGTCAAATTCTCTGGTGAGTGTTGCGTCTTCGCCTCTTACATCGGTTGTATTCCACTTGTTACCACTGCTTACTTTTCTCTCTTCTCTCAGGGCCAGGATAATACACCCAATATTCGTCCAAAGTGGTTCGGCTGCTAAAGAATTCATTTGGATCGGTCCGACACAGTAAAAACCTCTTTGCTGCTGCCTGAGTTCGGCAACCGTTACGAGTGGGTGAGAGTATTCGCGGTACCCAACGGATGGCGACTTCTCTCATGCTGAAAATAACGCGATAGATGTTGAAAAGTAATCCATGAATAATTTTCATTTTTTCTACTGCCCCCTCTGTTGTGATAAGGCAGTCTTTGGACACTAGAGTCTCCACTTTTGCAACGACGATCTGTTTTTCACAGAGAGATGCACCACATCGGAACCGTCTGTGGCACTTGACCAGTGCGTCATATGATGGTGCATTTTCTCCGTACATTTCCATCAATACGACGTGGATTGTTGGACCGTTGTTCCTCTTCAAATAGGGTTAACTAATTACTGCACTATACGGTACTATCGCGCTGGGATTTCTGTATGTAGCAATACTAGGGGTATGTACTTGTAAATAAGCAAACACTTTAACACCTAACTTCATTTTCTTCCAGGTATTAATTAAATCTTCGACTGCCCCTCGAGTATAATGGGTGTTTCAGAAGGAATATACCTATTACAAAATATAATGTTGTCATAATTATCGATCGTCGCGCCATGGCACGGTTATTGGAGGAACGAATTTACTTCCTAGTTTCAGTTCATTGCCACTAGATGTCGTTTGTCTTCCATTAGCTTTGTTGGCATCTCATTTTCCAAAATGACTATTCCGCAGCAGAAGTCATTTTGTCTTCTTGAGTTTGCAAAGTGTAATACTGTTTTTGTTTTGTCTACTGAGTGGTTTGATGCGGCCCGCCACGAATTCCTTTCCTGTGCTATCCTCTTCATCTCAGAGTAGCACTTGCAACCTACGTCCTCAATTATTTGCTTGACGTATTCCAATCTCTGTCTTCCTCTACAGTTTTTGCCCTCGACAGCTCCCTCTAGTACCATGGAAGTCATTCCCTCATGTCTTAGCAGGTGTCCTATCATCCTGTCCCTTCTCCTTATCAGTGTTTTTCACATATTTCTTTCCTCTCCGATTCTGCGTAGAACCTCCTCATTCCTTACCTTATCAGTTCACCTAATTTTCAACATTCGTCTATAGCGCCACACCTCAAATGCTTCGATTCTCTTCCGTTCCGGTTTTCCCACAGTCCATGTTTCACTACCATACAGTGCTGTACTCCAGACGTACATCCTCAGAAATTTCTTCCTCAAATTAGGGCTGGTATTTGATATTAGTAGACATCTCTTGCTCAGAAATGCCTTTTTTGCCATAGCGAGTCTGATTTTGATGCCCTCCTTGCTCCGTCCGTCATTGGTTATTTTACTGCCTAGGTAGCAGAATTCCTTAACTTCATTGACTTCGTGACCATCAATTCTGATGTTAAGTTTCTCGCTGTTCTCATTTCTACTACTTCTCATTACCTTTGTCTTTCTCCGATTTACTCTCAAACCATACTGTGTACTCATTAGACTGTTCATCCCGTTCAGCAGATCATTTAATTCTACTTCACTTTCACTCAGGATAGCAATGTCATCAGCGAATCGTATCATTGATATCCTTTCACCTTGTATTTTAATTCCACTCCTGAACCTTTCTTTTATTTCCATCATTGCTTCCTCGATGTACAGATTGAAGAGTAGGGGCGAGAGGTTACAGCCATGTCTTACAACCTTCTTAATACGAGCACTTCGTTCTTGATCGTCCACTCTTATTATTCCCTCTTGGTTGTTGTACATATTGTATATGACCCGTCCCTCCCTATAGCTTACCCCTACTTTTTTCAGAATCTCGAACAGCTTGCACCATTTTATATTGTCGAACGCTTTTTCCAGGTCGACAAATCCTATGAAAGTGTCTTGATTTTTCTTTAGCCTTGCTTCCATTATTAGCCGTAACGTCAGAATTGCCTCTCTCGTCCCTTTACTTTTCCTAAAGCCAAACTGATCGTCACCTAGCGCCGCATTCTCAATTTCCTTTTCCATTCTTCTGTATATTATTCTTGTAAGCAGCTTCGATGTATGAGCTGTTAAGCTGATTGTGCGATAATTCTCGCACATGTCAGCACTTGCCGTCTTCGGAATTGTGTGGATGATGCTTTTCCGAAAGTCAGATGGTATGTCGCCAGACTCATATATTCTACACACCAACGTGAATAGTCGTTTTGTTGCCACTTCCCCCAATGATTTTAGAAATTCTAATGGAATGTTATCTATCCCTTCTGCCTTATTTGACCGTAAGTCCTCCAAAGCTCTTTTAAATTCCGATTCTAATACTGGATCCCCTATCTCTTCTAAATCGACTCCTATTTCTTCTTCTATCACATCAGACAAATCTTCACCCTCATAGAGGCTTTCAATGTATTCTTTCCACCTATCTGCTCTCTCCTATGCATTTAACAGTGGAATTCCCGTTGCACTCTTCATGTTACCACCGTTGCTTTTAATGTCACCAAAGTTTGATTTGACTTTCTTGTATGCTGAGTCTGTCCTTCCGACAATCATATGTTTCCTCCTTTCATCAATCAACTGAAGTATTTCTTCTGTTACCCATGGTTTCTTCGCAGCTACCTTCTTTGTACCTATGTTTTCCTTCCCAACTTCGGTGATGGCCCTTTTTAGAGATGTCCATTCCTCTTAAACTGTACTGCCTACTGCGCTATTCCTTACTTCTGTATCTATAGCCTTAGAGAACTTCAAACGTATCTCGTCATTCCTTAGTACTTCCGTATCCCACTTCTTTGCTTATTGATTCTTCCTGACTAATGTCTTGAACTTCAGCCTACTCTTCATCACTACTATATTGTGATCTGAGTCTATATCTGCTCCTGGGTACGCCATACAATCCAGTATCTGATTTCGGAGTCTCTGTCTGACCATGATGTAATCTAATTGAAATCTTCCCGTATCTCCCGGCCTTTTCCAAGTATACCTCCTCCTCTTGTGATTCTTGAACAGGGTATTCGCTATTACTATCTGAAACTTGTTACAGAACTCAATTAGTCTTTCTCCTCTTTCATTCCTCGTCCCAAGCCCATATTCTCCTGTAACCTTTTCTTCTACTCCTTCCCCTACAACTGCATTCCAGTCGCCCATGACTATTAGATTTTCGTCCCCCTTTATATACTGCATTATCCTTTCAATATCCTCATACACTTTCTCTATCTGTTCATCTTCAGCTTGCGACGTCGGCATGTATACCTGAACTATCGTTGTCGGTGTTAGTCTGCTGTCGATTCTGATTAGAACAACCCGGTCACTGAACTGTTCACAGTAACACACCCTCTGCCCTACCTTCCTATTCATAACGAATCCTACACCTGTTATACCATTTTCTGCTGCTGTTGGTATTACCTGATACTCATCTGACCAGAAATCCTTGTCTTCCTTCCACTTCACTTCACTGACCCCTACTATATCTAGATTGAGCCTTTGCATTTCCCTTTTCAGATTTTCTAGGAGAGATCATCATGACACATCTTCAATTACAGGCCACATGTCCTGTGGATGCACGTTACGTGTCTTTAATGCAGTGGTTTCCATTGCCTTCTGCATCCTCATGTCGTTGATCATTGCTGATTCTTCCGCCTTTAGGGGCAATTTCCCACTCCTAGGACAAGAGAGTGCCCTGAACCTCTATCCGCTCCTCCGCCCTCTTTGACAAGGCCGTTGGCAGAATGAGGCTGACTTCTTATGCCGGAAGCCTTCGGCCGCCAATGCTGATTATTTATCAAAATTAGACAGTGGCGGGGATCGAACCCGGGACCGAAGACGTTTTGATTATGAACCAAGGACGATACCCCTATACCACTGTCACGACAGTGCAAAAACGTTTCAGTTTGAGGTACAAAATTGATCCTCCGAATGAGTGGAACATTCACAGATGGTATCGACAATTGTAGACACTGAGTGTGCATGTAAGGAGAGAACCCTGACCGCCACCGTGTTTCTGATGAAGATGGTGCACGAATTCAAACCTCTTTTCGACTTGTTCCTACGATATCGACTCTTCAGCTAGTCGGCAGTTACAGCTACCTACAACAACAATCTGGTGTGTTTTGAGACGTCGGCTGGTTACGAAGCCGTGCAGGCTACAGCTGTTACCAGCTCTACGTCTTTAAAACAAACACAAACGTTTGTCGTTTTCTGACGAGATTCCGATTTCTAGCGATAGTACTTTCACACAATGCATAGTCTTGAGTGGCGAATAGAATTCCCACCGTAGTGGGAAAGTAAGCAGACACGATGTTCGAATTTGGGACCTACAGAACATTCATGCACACAATGAACGCATACGAGATTCACCCAAAGTTACTGTGTTTTGTGCGATATCCCACTCATCTGTTAACGACCCATTCTTGATTGATCGAAACATGGTTAACGATCAGCAGTATTTTATGTTACAAAAGTGATTGTTCCCGAGGCTCAACGAAGGAAACTTTATTTTTTAACAAGAGGAGTACCTTCTCACTGGAATCGCCAAGTGCGTGAATATCTGAATCAAACTCTACCAAGCCCTTGAATTGGACGTCAAACAGCCGGCGACTTAGTATTTCTTAGCTGGCCTCCACGGTCAACGAATTTGTCTCTGTGTGACTTCTTCGTGTCGGTTTCAGTAAGGACAACGATTATGCACCAACACTATCACAGAATCTATAAGCGTTAAAGAACCAGATACGCCGTATCGTAACATCGCTGAGGATAGATATGCTTACCGGAGTATGGGAGGAAATACAGTATTGATGTGATACTGCTCGTAACGCTGCGGGAGGACATATTAAACAATTGTAATGTAAACATGAAAGATTCGTGAACACGTGTCACAAATTTCATAGTTGTATGCTTTACAGTTTAATTAATATATGTGATAGAAATACATATGTTCTTGTTGAGACACCATGTATATTAAGGCTGTCTGTTTGAACAAATGCTGTTAGGTATTGGCATATGAATTAATTTATTTTTGACACTATAAACGTGAGATACATTATTTTAGGTGAAGCGAAATTCTACGTACGTAACTAGTTAACAACAAGAGAAGGTATTACGTAACCTACAGGAGATGTGAGTCGTGTCCGTAATCTGCCAGGATACATGCGGGCGTATTTTACCGGTCGATCCTACACGGTAAATGCCTGTCAGTTAGGTGTGTACGTGTTCCGCTTCGTGAAAGCATAAAGGAAATCGTAAATGCCGAGTGTACGGGTGTCTATTTACCAGTGTCCTCTAAACACGGGACAGTTCACAATGACAGCGGTCACAAACGGATTTTCTGTCGTTGTTTACAGCGCAGCGTGCGTTGTTCTGTGGAAAATATTTGCACGCTTTGATGCGCGGCCCATTATTACGTAAGCCTCGCTTGATCCAATACAAAAGGTGAAAGGGTCCTGTAGCCACCTTTCGTTAGTCCGGTAGCCCATTTTCATTACCATTTCTCTTTCTATTCCTTGTTTCTCTATTCTCTTTACTCTCATAGTAGTGTGATTGAATGAATGTGGTTGTGTGTCACGTTGCTAGACGGTGGCGTAGTCTGCTGCAGAAAGTCTGCGATAGTCGTACAGATTCAGCAGCAGTTACACAGAATAGCCAACTCTCGTAGTGGTCAAGTCGGCAAAGAGGTTTCCGCTACTTGTGAGAAATCCACCTGCGTTAGGTTGGTGGCGGAAATGGCATCTTGGGGTTTTCCGGTCCACGCGGAGCGTGGAAGAGGCTGGAGAAGCGGGAGGCAGTCTGCCGCCGGTACGGGAAGCGTCCACAGCTGTGCTCCAGTCGAAGAAGGGTGAGTTAGACTGACCGCGTGGCGCGTTGTTACTTGGCGAGGGGAGAGCTGTTAGCCTTTGGTCTCGCTTTTCAAATCTGGAAGATTGCTTTGCCTTGTCGCAGCAAGGAATTCAAAACTTTGGCAGATTTTTCTTTTAGCAAATTTCTGTAGCAGACTTGGGTCCGCTGGAAGAGCGCCACACAAAGGTGTCGATAAAAAGTGAGCAATCGCTTCTGTATGAATGTCTGTTTGCCTTCAGCTGTGCCTGTATAAGCTTTCACCTTGCTAAATATTTAGAGCCTTGCCTTCTCGTAAATTTTCCTTACTTTCCGTGTCTTTCGTCCGTGGGGAGCCAACCACGTGGTAGAACATTATAGTTGTTGGGCTACCGGCATCACTAACTGTCCGATCGCATGTTTGTTTTAGAAAATGTTAACATGATTGTATGATGTGATATTGTTGGGATTTGGCACTATACCTATATATTGTGCCTCCACAAACCACGTGCTATCAGGAATCGTGTACATGCCTCACATCCTTAGTTTGGGAATAAATGATTTTATCTACAATTTTCTCTTGTGTTCCGAGATTACGTTTTTGCGCCTAAGCCACTCACCTCGTAGCTTTCCCATTAGCACATCCAATGCGTTTCCTTATGCACAGGTCCAGTGATTAGTCTCCTCTTGTATTTTATAACAAATGCTTTAGATTAAGTCATATTTTCAGGTGTGTTGCTGGGAGCTGATCTTATGCAGTGTTCATACATTTCCTATTTTATTTTAAATGTTTGATTGTCGTGAACAGCGCACGGGCAATACTATTAATTACATCGTATCCGCTGTGAGCGACCTCACAACGTATGCATTTTTGTGAGCTTTTGGTCTGTGATCAAATTAATTTATTTTCCGACTCGACCAAATCTTTGATTAGTTGTATGGTTTGAATCGGTGGCGACCCTATTCTTCTCACGTTGATTTCATAAGCAATAAGTATTTCCATTCCCAATAATAAGGAATAACCCGTAGTAACGTGGTTAGTTACAAAGGTTCTTCGCGTGACAAAAGCTATAAGAATACAGTATGTTCGGATGGATTTATTTTACGTGTTTTCAGTTCCTGTTGTCATAGAGAACTGTATTATAGAATTAGGTAATGAATACCAAACAGTATTCACCCATAACAAGATAACAAATACGGGAAACCAGATAACGAAAATCCTTGCAAATACAGCTCTATAAATCGTGAAATTCTGTAGTTACATCCCCGTATATTTACTGTTGACTGGCATTCGTTAGAAATAGCAAAAATAAAATTTTAGATCAACTGAAAAACGCGTAAGTACAATAAAGATAACAATGTCAGTTCCCACATAGACTTTTATTACTAGTTTTACTACATTATTTTAGCGACAAGGAAAACTGCAATATATAAAATTACCCATTGTTGTAAGTGGATGCAATCCCGCAGAATTTTCGTGGAATGCGAAAGACAGCCAGAAAAATGATGCTTTGGATATACTTTATTTTCGTATTATGTACGTAATGAGAGAAGATACTACTTTCGACTTGAGCATAAGCAAAGGAGGTTAATGGATGAGAACATGGCCCATTTCATTTTAGTAGGTTGTCCACTGCATACTACAACGTTATTGACAAGTCAGTAAGCAAGGAATGTGTGTTACTTAATTTGTTTACCTTGCAGTTCAAAGCGAAATTGATTGATTCAAATGGCTCTGAGCACTATGGGACTTAACATCTGCGGTCACCAGTCCCCTAGAACATAGAACTACTTAAACCTAACTGACCTAAGGACATCACACACATCCATGCCCGACGCAGGATTCGAACCTGCGACCGTAGCGGTCACGCGGTTCCAAACTGAAGCGCCTAGAACCGCACGGCCACACAGGCCGGCAAAGCGAAATTGTCATACTTTACAAGGCTATGAGATCCATCTCTCCGAACAGTGTTCAACATTGAAAAAAGTGGACTATGTTTTCATGAAAAGGTAACTAATAATGCAGTAATGCTCTTTAGAAAATGAAATTAGGAGGAGGCTTTAATACCTTGTTGCGGATGAAAAACGGAGCTTCAGCTCGTAAATAACAATGATACAGTTGCAAATACACTCTTGCTTTTCAAAGACTTATCTACATGGTGGCAACAAGTGGTTTAGGGAAACCGAAATCTGCGTGGAAGGGCTCAGTTTGTAAGTACTCTCTTAGGAATACTTGTCCACTGTCTCACCACTGCAACAATTCACTCAAGTGTTGTATTATAGAGTA
The DNA here is from genome assembly GCF_021461395.2 of Schistocerca americana. NCBI lineage: Eukaryota > Metazoa > Arthropoda > Insecta > Orthoptera > Acrididae > Schistocerca > Schistocerca americana. The sequence continues at coordinate 898,351,018 of NC_060121.1, forward strand.
TACACTGTAAAGTATTTCATTACGTTATCCATTATAAACCTAGATGAACCAGGCAACAAACTGACAAACTGGAGTGGAAGATGTAATTGTACGTGTGATGAAACTGAAATGGAGATGGACCTACGAAAGGATGTTAGATGGGACAAGGAGTCTCTAAGCTGGAGTCCAAGAGATATGAAAATATTGTCCAAAATACCAAAGAGAAAGTACATCAGAAAACTTTCATGCTTATGGTGGGATATAATGCATGGATAAAGCTGGAGGACACTTACAATTATCAGTGGTTCACACAGGGGTAACGTTGCAGATGGCGGTGGTGGTGGTTGTCGTGGTGGGGATTCAAATTCCTATTGTAATTCAGATGAAGTTGTTGTTGTTGCTTACTGTTATTATTCAGTTCCGATGATGATACAGATTTTGAAAATGATGATGTTGATGATTCGAATGATGATGATGATGATACAGATTTTGATGATGATATCAGTAACACCCATTATTGTGATGATGATGATGATACTGACAGTGACGACGATGATGTTGTTTATGATTACATACGCAGTAAAGTGTATCATGTGCACCTGAGTAAAATCATTGTCACTACGCATGGCATATTCTCATGTACATAAATGTGGCATAGCCAGATCTCCTGAACTATTGAAAATAGGTAAAATATCATAAATTATTACAGCTTGATAAACCTAAAAATGCAAGGCTGAGTATTAGTGTTTCTACAAGTATTCTAATTTTATAAATTTGTTTGGGTATTGAGGTTATCCAAGACGCAGTCTCAGATGGAGTGCATCATACATATCAGTTTACTTACTTCTGCAAAATGTAACAGCAATATACAGTAATGGTGCTGTCTGATACACTCTCATTACATAGTGGATAGAACCAACAGAACGTTATGTACAGTAGGACTAGCTTAGCGTCCTCTGCTTCGCTCGCGTGGACTGTATGGTTTGCACAGATTCTTTTCTTTTTTTTCCACACAAATTGTAACATCTTCAAACTATTCAAACTAATTTAGGTCACAGAGGCATGATCTCTTCCGGAGGTACGTCTGACCAGCAAGTGATAGTGGTAGCTGAAGTCGGAGGTCTTTGTTAATATTGACTTTTGAGTTCTTGTGACGATGTTTCCATAAAAACTTTCAACTCCTAACATATATTTGTTTAGAAATCAAATATGCTTTTTGCTGCAACTTTTTATATTAAAAATATATACAGGTAAGAGGCGACTCGTCTGTTTAATACGTTTGCGTCTGCAGCAGTTGCACTGTACTCCAGATAAGAAAAGGGTATTTTTCGAGCAGCAAGCAGGTCGGCTATGATGAGCAGCTAACGATCCCCGGCCGGAAGTTCATTAGGAGCCCCGCCAGCCAGTCCTGCCGTCGCAGAACCGCCGCCGCTGCTTCTGCAGCTGGGAGAGGACGGGCGCTCAGGAATTCATTACTGTCCCCACCGCTCGCCGCTTTGTCACGGCACAAAGGAGCCGGATTGCTTAGCATAAGACGAGTTTTCGCGAAAATCTTGTCTCGAGCGACGGATAAAACACTTTCATCCCGCGTAATTTGATTTTCTTTCTCGATGTCTGTTTATTTACATATATTCGTAACACCAAAATCTTGAACGTAAGAACATAAGCAACATAGTTAACTTATACGAGGGTCGTTCAATAAGTAATGCGCCACATTTTCTTTTTCTCAGAACATATTTATTGTTCAGAGTCAGAATTTGGTGACAATATACCGGGTGATGAAAAAGTCAGTATAAATTTGAAAACTGAATAAATCACGGAATAATGTAGATAGACAGGTACAAATTGACACAAATGCTTGGAATGACATTAGAACCAAAAATATACAAAAGTTCAAAAAATGTCCGACAGATGGCGCTTCATCTGTACAGAATAGCAATAATTAGCATAACAAAGTAAGACAAAGCAAAGATAATGTTCTTTACAGGAAATGCTCAATATGTCCACCATCATTCCTCAACGATAGCTGTAGTCGAGGAATAATGTTGTGAACAGCACTGTAAAGCACGTCCGGAGTTACGGTGAGGCATTGGCGTCGGATGTTGTCTTCCAGCATCCCTAGAGATGTCGGTCGATCACGATACACTTGCGACTTCAGGTAATCCCAAAGCCAATAATCGCACGGACTGAGGTCTGGAGACCTTGGAGGCCAAGCATGACGAAAGTGGTGGCTGAGCACGCGATCATCACCAAACTACGCGGGCAAGAGATCATTCACGTGTCTGGAAATATAGGGTGGAGCGCCATCCTGCATAAACATCGTACGTTCCAGCAGGTGTTTATCAGCCAGGCTGTGGATGATGCGATTCTGTAACATATCGGCATACCTCTCACCCGTCACTGTAGCAGTTACAAAACCAGAATCACCAGAATCACGCATTTGCTCGAAGAAAAAAGGCCCTATAACGGTAGATGTGGTAAATCCAACCCATACCGCGACTTTATCGTCGTGCAATGAAGTTTCCACGACAGTTACAGGATTTTCGGTAGCCCAAATACTGCAGTTGTGGGCGTTGACAGACCCTCGGAGCGTGAAATGAGCTTCGTCGGTCCACAACACGTTACTCAACCAATCGTCATCTTCCGCCATCTTTTGAAACGTCCACACCGGAAATGCCCTCCACTTCACTAAATCGCCAGGTAACAGTTCATGACGCCGATGGATTTTGTACGGATAGCATCGGAGGGTACGCCTCAGTGCCAACCAAACAGTAGTGTATGGAATGCCGGTGCGACGTGCGACTGCACGAGCGCTGACTTCCCCGTGCATAGACGAACCCGCTACAGTCTCCATTTCTTCCTGAACTGTCTCAGCAGCAATACGCCTTATACTCGGTCGGCCACTACGGGGTCTATCGTCTAAACAACTCGTGGCTTCGAAATCATTCTCGCCACAGCTGCATTTGTCAACGGACTTTTACCCGTTCGAATCCCCTTCCTATGGCGATAGGATCGTAACGCAGAAGTAGCACATTCCCCATTCTGATAATACAGCTTCACTAAAGGCGTCTTTTCAGGTAACGTCAACATGCTGCGACTGCTGGCGCATCTGATTCTCTCTCTCATTACAGCTCCTTTTATACACGATTGTCATGCGCAGTCACTGACGTTTTGCTGTCCAGCGCCATCTGTCGGACATTTTGTGAACTTTGTTTTTTTTTGTTCTAATAAAACCCCATGTCATTCCAAGCATGTGTGTCAACTTTTACCTCTCTATCTACATTATTACGTCGTTAATTAAGATTTGAAATTTATACTGACTTTTTGATCACCCGGTACATCAACATGTCTTTTCCATGCCCTATTTTTCTATGTAGCCTCCATCACGTTATATGGCCGTATGCCAACGTTGTGGAAGAGCATGTATTCCCTGCTGGTAAAAGCTCTTGTCCTGTAGGCGTAGCCATGTTTTCACTTAATGACTGACACTCCCGTCATCTTCAAAGTGTATTCACAGTAGAGAATAGAGAATCTTTAAGCGGCCCAAAGACATGAAACCCCGAGGATGCCAGGTCTGGACTGTAGGGTGGATGAGGCAATGATGTCTGGCGATGTGTTCTCGAGTTCTCAGACTTGTGTGTGGGTCGGCATTTTCGTATCGGAACAAGATTTCTGAGGGATTCTTGTCCGATCGAACTCGTCGGAAATGATTCTTGAGTTTATTCGGAGTCTTCACGTATGCCTCTGAACTGATGGTAGACCTTCTTGGCATCACAACCACGAGAATGACACCATCACAGTCCCTGAAGACTGTCACCATGACTTTTCTGGCAGAATGGTTTGTCTTGAATTTCTTTTTTGTATTGGATGAGGATAATGCCATTGTGGTCGAGCGGTTCTAGGCGCTTCAGTCCGGAACCGACTGACTGCTACGGTCGCAGGTTCGATTCCTGCCTCTCGCATAGATGTGTGTGATGTCCTTAGGTTAGTTAGGTTTAAGTAGTTCTAAGTTCTAGGGGAATGATAACCTCAGATGTTAGGTCCCATGGTGCTCAGAGCCATTTGAACCATTTCGTTCAGCAATGTTTCATTTTCCATGCACAAGAGTTCAATAACAGCACGCCGCTTGTAACGTGAGTCGTATGTGGATGCCATTTTGACGCTGTACTACGGCTCTGCCATCTACCAGAACGTTTCGAAACTTCGCCGGCGCACAGAACAAACATCAGATGTGAAGCAGCAACAAGGACGTTTGTCTATGTATATTAATGGCTTAATAAAAATGTGGGGCATTACTTATCGAACGACCCTCGTATGTAAACCATTCGTAATTGCTAACTGATTAGGCTATGTGCAACGAATATCCCGTTCTTGTTAGAATACTGTATACCATATTGTGTGGTCCAGAAAATATATGAAATAAAGTTTAATTTTATGGTTGAAACTTGTTACTAGGTCGGGCCTATATTGACAGTTGCCATTCTCAGCCAGATAGGAGGTCTACAACTGGTTCACTGCAAACGGCTTAAAATTTATTCCATGAGGTTACAGGATTGCAGTCGGATAATGATAACTTCTTGTCACAATATTTCGTCTGCCAACCGTTGAGCCATCTTCAGGTGAGTGTCAGCCGCTGGAGACTGCTAGTTCACAGTGTCGGCTTTGTAGCAAAAATTGGCCCGGGGACGCATGCGCAACGGTGGCCGTCACAGGAGCGTCCTCTATCGAAATCTGCGCCACAAATTGAATAGTGTAGCAGAAGTCGAGGATTTCGATAGAGGACGCTCCTGTGACGGCCGCCAATGCATATGCGTCTCTGCGCCAATTTTTTATATAAATCCCACAATGTGAACTAACAGTCTCCCCCTTCGGCGCGGCCCCCACCCCGTCCCCCCTGATCTCCCCCCCCCCCCCACCCTCTAGCACAACCCCTTCCCTCTTTCTTCCCTTGCCCCTCGTATCCCTACCCCTGGCAGATGCTCCCAGTTTGTTCGTCGCCATCAGTATGCTGCGTCAGTGTTGTGTTCGGTGCCGTTCTACAGTGACGACGGGTGTTGTAGTTTTAACCGTGAGCTTGACTTGTATATAGTTCTGCTGTTCATCGCGTGGCTGTTTTCATTATTCTGCAACTTTTATGCTCCGACCGCACTTCGCTTTGTGTTCTTTTAATCCTTACAGTATGTAGTTTTTTTTGTGTAAAATACGTTTTGATTTTTATCTCTGTTTTTATAGCCACCCCATTTTGTATGCTCACTTCCATTATGTTCCCCCTTTTTATACCTATGTTCCGCCATGTTTTCTCCTTATGTTGTTTTAAATGTCTTCCTGTCTTACGCTTAATGTCTCTAGGCTGAAGAGCAGCGCCAATGCTGCTGCCAGCTCACCCTGGATGTGGAATTGAAATAGAATAAAGAGAAAAAAAAAACTAACAGTCTCCAGTGTCTGACACTCACCTCAAGATGGTTGAACAGTTGCCAGCCAACGTATTGCGGCAAGACGTAAATATGATCAGATTTAAATCCCCAAAGTTCACAGAATATTCAATACTCCAGGAAAACTTCGAGAATCACATAGTTTAAAACTCAATCACAAAAAGACACCACGGCCGTTTTAAGGTACGTTTATTACGTCACGACAGTTTTTCTTTAGTGAACATCATCAGATCACACTGTCAACAATGTTCGTAAAAATTCTTACAGGAATGTGCCTGTATCATGTTCTTTAATGCAGTAGTTATTGATCTTATCATTATTACAGCGAGTCATTTGTGCAGCACAAGATGATCAACGAAATAAGCATAACCTGCTAGTTCTAGAAAAAATCATTAGTAGTCATTTGTGGAATAAAACAATGAGTGATTAATTTCTTGGGTGTCCAGGTGGTTAGCAAATTAAAAATTAAATGTATGTATAGGCAGACTACATACGTACATTAGTTCGTCATGTTTTGAACTGAGAGTGATGTCTCATTGTGTTCACCTGAAGATAGGGCTGATATCTCCGGGGTAGTGCACGTTACCTAAATTATATACTCTGTCTGACAAACAAAGCGAGGCACCCAGCAGACATTGTCAGATTTCAATGTTAAGTCTTATACGTACACTCCATCGGTCGCTACGTAATTGACTGGAGTTTCAATTCTCTGTGACAAATAGAATGGCTACTAAGGTGCATTATTGTCGTCCATCTTTGGCGCTAATGCCAGGGGCGCATAGTGAGCAATCAATATAAATGACATGGAGATGCTGTATACACCTCTGAGACAGCATTATGAGCACCCGACAGCATTTGAAAGGTGTTCCTCTGTGGGTCTTCAATTGGTCAGCTAGTCGAACCTTGCAGTTTACAAATTTATGGGATATTTGGTTGTGACAGTGCCAGATGTTAGACGGCAGGGTCGCCAGCGCCAAACATACATATCATCAAGGTTCCAGTCAACCACATCTGACCACTACAGAGTCAGTTGGTTGCTTTGTTGGTTAGTTTATTTGGGGGAGGGGGGTTCGAGGACCTAATATCGAGGTCATCGGTCCCGTCGCGTTAGGGAATGGTGCTGAAAGAAATTGGTCATGCCCATTCAAAGGAACCACTCTGGCAACGGCATGAAGCGATGTAGGAAAATCACAGAAAACCTGAATCAGGATGGCCTGACGCGGGTTTGAAACGTCGTCCTGCCGAAAGCGAGTCCAGCTTGCTAACCACTGCACCACGTCGCTCTATCTCCCACCAAAGAGAATCGCTTAATTGTGCACCAAGCATGTCGTATCCACGTCTGTTGTTACGAAAACTGCGAGACTACATTTAATATTCTGTTCCATCTGGCACCATACACTGGAGACTAGCAGGGGAGTTTCAGATGGTTCAAATGGCTCTGAGCACTATGGGACTTAACATTTGAGGTCATCAGTCCCCTAGAACTTAGAACTACTTAAACCTAACTAACCTAAGGACATCACACACATCCATGCCCCAGGCAGGATTCAAACCTGCGCCCGTAGCAGTCGCGCGGTTCCGGATAGAAGCCTAGCAGGGGAGGAACAGCTGCGTTACCGTCCCATATGTTGTCTGTCGTTAAGACCGCAACACAAACGGTTGATTTTGGAGTGATGTCGTGACTGGGAAGCATGGACTGTTGATGAAGGGCGTCACATTGTGTTCCGCGATGGGTGGTTGTTCAGCACTACCCCTGGACGAGCAACGTCGGCGAGTGTGGCGGCACCCTGGTCAGAAGATCCATTCTTCCATTGTTTTGAACAGTGGCGGCAGTGCCACTGATGACGTCACGATATGGGGAGGCATCGGATATGACTTACGGTCACTGCTGTGGCAGTGATTGATGGACTCTGACAGCACAACCACACGTCATGGTCGTTCTGCGTCCTCGTGTGTTTCCTCCCACGCGACAGTATCTTGGTGCCACTTTCCAACAGGCCAATGCTCTTCAACATACGGTATATCTCTGTAAACTGTCTGCTTGTTTTTGAGGTTGTCCTGTGCCCACCCAAGATCCCCAGATCTGCCCCTGATAGACTGGATATGTAGCTCATAATAAAAACCTGCTGATATGTGATTAACGCAATCACAAAACAAATACCTTTTATATTTTATCTCTTTGTGTGGAGTTAAGAGTGGTCATATGTATACTATCTCGGAAATTTTCAGCAAGTTCATCTAACACTGTGCGATATGTAACGTTCCTGCCATTCCAAAAAAAAAAAAAAAAAAAAGAAAAAAAAGAAAAAAAGAAAAACATGCCTCAATAGCCTCTTCTTCTACAAATTATCTGATTAGCGTACTTCAAAGGCTGAAAGCTTCTGTTTCGCAAATAGCAGTCTTCTTTGTATGTCATAGAGACAACTAATAGTTCAGACATTTCAGGCATCAGATGTTTTCGATGTATGTAATTCTTTTATTTAAAAGAGAATATCATTTTATTCGTGAAGTTATTGCGTTATCAGTGACGGATGAACATTAACTCTTTAATATGTAAGAGGACATAAATTCTTATTCTTCTGAAAGCAGCAATATTAATTTTTACGTATTACATATATTTGACATAAGCGTAAGCCTTGACAGGTTGTTGTTGTTTAGATTAAGCGCGTAAGTGTTGGGTCTATTTTTTTATGTAATTCAACTCATGCTGCTTCTATGTAGGTTATTATTTATAAAATCTACAAAACACGATCGATCAATTGATTTAACCTACCCATTCTAAAAATTCACTGTATGCCTCCGCTGTCTTGTTTCTCACGCTCCTGCGTCCTATCATCCTGATTTGGCCTTTAAGTTCCTTTCTGTCATCGTTCCTTAAAAATGTCTGGATGGTTCCGTAAGCAGTGCCAGACCAACCACATGTACTATCCTCGTTAAACATATATGTACACTATAATTTTCAATGCTATAGGGTCTTCAGCTGCGATGAATTTTTTGAATGATTTCGTGATGCCTTCAGCTGCCATTCGTTTTATCTCATGTAAGATTGTACAATTTCGGCCTTAGGTCATTTTCAAGTATTCAAAACGGAAGCATTATACACTCGATAATTAACGACACTTGCCATTTTGAAATAGAAACAACTCACATCTGTAGCTGTATTAGGCGCACTTACAACTTAATTTATGGATGACTCTTCAGTAGTATATTATGCTATGTGTGTCCCTTGTCCTATGACTGCACGTAATGCTCATCAAATAAATTAGAGAGGTTTATGCCTATTTTAGGAGCACGTTACTTTCGAGTAGTTTTTACAAAACTCTGATATATATAAGGTCTTGGTTCTAATGTAATTAACACTAGGAAAATTATAATTGTTTTACATAAACTTGTTAATTAACCTACATATGCTTTATATATAATGATCGTTAATCATTGGTGTCAATATGTCTGTATGTAATTTCTTTAAAGTGACTAGTAAATATTTTTCGTCTTACTGTGGGAGCATGTCATTACTTCATAGTTGTTACAAAGATCTTATGCATAAAATCGACCATAGTATTCTAACGAAACAGTGCTGAAAATTGTGAGTCGAGTAAAAATTGGTTTTAGGATTCGTGATGTTCCACATTATATGTTTTTGTGTTGGTGTGTATGTATATGAAGCACTTGTACAATGATCGCCACACTATACTATTTATTACCTTCCATCGGACAGCCACAGTGTATGCCAAGATTCATGACTCCAAATTACTCATTTGTAGTCATTAAATGTCTCGTGGTGTCGCCTTTACATCAGCTCAAATATCGGTTAGGGATGATTAGAGAAAAGTGCTGGTTATGAAAAGCTGCATAACCATTGTATCCTATTCTTTTTGACTCCCTAGTGTCGGAAGTTCCATGCGGCTTTTCGCGGATGATGCTGTAGTATACAGAGAAGTTGCAGCATTAGAAAATTGTAGCGAAATGCAGGAAGATCTGCAGCAGATAGGCACTTGGTGCAGGGAGTGGCAACTGACCCTTAACATAGACAAATGTATTGCGAATACATAGAAAGAAGGATCCTTTATTGTATGATTATATGATAGCGGAACAAACACTGGTAGCAGTTACTTCTGTAAAATATCTGGGAGTATGCGTGCGGAACGATTTGAAGTGGAATGATCATATAAAATTAATTGTTGGTAAGGCGGGTACCAGGTTGAGATTCATTGGGAGAGTGCTTAGAAAATGTAGTCCATCAACAAAGGAGGTGGCTTACAAAACACTCGTTCGACCTATACTTGAGTATTGCTCATCAGTGTGGGATCCGTATCAGATCGGTTTGACGGTGGAGATAGAGAAGATCCAAAGAAGAGCGGCGCGTTTCGTCACAGGGTTATTTGGTAACCGTGATAGCGTTACGGAGATGTTTAATAAACTCAAGTGGCAGACTCTGCAAGAGAGGCGCTGTGCATCGCGGTGTAGCTTGCTCGCCAGGTTTCGAGAGGGTGCGTTTCTGGATGAGGTATCGAATATATTGCTTCCCCCTACTTATACCTTCCGAGGAGATCACGAATGTAAAATTAGAGAGATTAGAGTGCGCACGGAGGCTTTCAGACAGTCGTTCTTCCCGCGAACCATACGCGACTGGAACAGGAAAGGGAGGTAATGACAGTGGCACGTAAAGTGCCCTCCGCCACACACCGTTGAGTGGCTTGCGGAGTATAAATGTAGATGTAGATGTAGATGTATTTGTTCTAGCTGGACTGCTGGTAGGACTTGAGAACTCACGACCGCCTTCTTTCCTCAGATTTCATACGATTTCTGCAACCAGTTTCCACAATGATAGACGGTCCCTGACCGCCAGAGTGTGATGTCTCAGTGGTCTTGGTGTAGCTGTCGTTGTTTCTTCGCGCTTCCATTTCAGAATATCACATCACCAACAGTCGACTTAAGGATCTTTAGCTAGAGCTGAAATATCCCTGGTGGATTTTTTACTAAGCTGACGCATAGTGGCTGGTTCACGTTCGATTTAACTGAGCTCTCCTGGTGGACCAGTTCTACTGTTTCTGCTTCTCTATTGAGAACACAGTAGTCCTTGCTTTCTTTTATAAGGCTAGTCAGCCTCTCGTGCAATCTAGTGATCAATTACTGATTAGCTAGGGGAGTCCTCGTACACTACTGGCCATTAAAATTGCTACACTACGAAGATGAGGTGCTAGAGACGCGAAATTAAACAGATAGGAAGAAGATGCTGTTATACGAAAGTGATTAGCTTTACAGAGCATTCACATAAGGTTGGCGCCGGTGGCGACACCTATAACGTGCTGACATGAGGAAAATTTCCAACCGATATCTCATACACAAACAGCAGTTGACCGGCGTTTCCTGGTGAAATGTTGTTGTGATACCTCGTGTAAGGAGAAGAAATGCGTACCATCACCTTTCCGACTTTGATGAAGGTCGGATTGTAGCCTATCGCGATTGCGGTTTATCGTATTGCGACATTGCTGCTCGCGTTGCTCGAGATCCCATGACTGTTAGCAGAATATGGAATCGGTGGTTTCAGGAGGGTAATACGGAACGCCGTGCTGGATCCCAACGGCCTTGTATCACTAGCCGTCGAGATGGCAGGCATGTTATCCACATGGCTGTAACGGATCGTGCAGCCACGTCTCGATACCTGATTCAACAGATGGGGACGTTTGCAAGACAACAACCATCTGCACGAACAGTTTGACGACGTTTGCAGCAGCATGGACTATCAGCTCGCGGACAATGGCTGCGGTTACCCTTGACGCTGCATCACAGACAGGAGCGCCTGCGAACGTGTACTCAACGACGAACCTGGGTGCACGAACCACAAAACCTCATATTTTTCGGATGAATCCAGGTTCTATTTACAGCAACATGATGGTCGCATCCGTGTTTGGCGACATCGTGGTGAACGCACATTGGAAGCGTGTATTCGTCATCGCCATACCGGCTTATCACCCGGTGTGATGGTATGGGGTGCCATTGGTTACATGTCTCGGTCGCCTCTTGTTCGCATTGACGGCGCTTTGAACAGTGGACGTTACATTTCAGATGTGTTACGACCCGTGGCTCTACCCTTCATTCGACCCCTGCAAAACCCTACATTTCAGCAGGGTAATGCTTGACCGCGTGTTGCAGGTGCTGTACGGGCCTTTATGGATCACAATACGCCAGTCACTACTCTTGATGAACTGTGGTATCGTGTTGAAGCTGCATGGGCAGCTGTGCCTGTACACGCCATCCAAACTCTGTGTGACTCAATGCCCAGGCGTATCAAGGCCATTATTACGGCCAGAGGTGGTTGTTCTGGGTGTTGATTTCTCAGGATCTATGCACCCAAATTGCGTGAAAATGTAATCACATGTCAGTTATAGTATAATATATTTGTCCAAAGAATACCCGTTTATCATCTGCGTTTCTTACTGGTGTAGCTGTTTTAATGGCCAGTAGTGTAATTTTGATGAGATAGCATAAGCACTGTTCTTTCCAAGCATACCTTCCTTCACAAATTTTGGTCTCCGCCATCCTGTACCAACTGTTGAAAGTCTATCTGTTCCACGTTAAAACGGAGGCAGGAGCTGCAGTATTCTCAGATATATTCTCTTCGCAATTTTATTGGCTCACTCTTTTTTGCAGGCTCTTCATATACTCGTTATAATAACAGTTTAAATAACAAGCTGCCACTAAATTAATTAGCTTCTCCAAGAACTCGACGTACCATTCTGCACCTATTCCGTATAGCTGCCTCCTGCGGTTGGCAACAGAGCGGAGGATGGGTTTTAGGTCCTGCAGGCTGTTCACAGATCGTTGTCGGACAGCGCTGGTGTCCGATTTTACAACAGGGTCAATGTGTATTTTACTGACTTCTGTTACCACATGTGTTTTGTCTCAACTGCTAGGCTCCTGTATTTCGCCGCCTTCTCATTTCAGGGGTTAGCAAACTATAGGTTTCATGCTACGTTCTATTATAATGGATGCTGATATCAGTTTATACGTTGCGATTCCAGTAAATTCTGAAATTCTCATTTGTTACAAGAGTTGGAGGATCGTATCTGTAGTATAAAGAAAAGTGGTTCACTAATTATTATTACTTTCCAAACATCTGTTGGATTATTTTGGCAACCTCATTATATCTATTCAAATGTTCTGCAGGTGCTAAAGTGATACATCAAGATGCAGTGTGTGTTATGGTATCTTCATGATTCCCACGTTCACTGTTCCTATCTTCTATACCTTGTCCTTTCAGGATGCACTTCTAGCAGTTCCTTGTGACAGTGGCCCAATCTTTTATTGCTCTCAGAAGTCCTGCAGTTTATTCAGGGAAACCTGCATGCATTGACCAATTGTTCGATCCCAGAAATTTGATGTTGTCCTTGATGTCATTCACATGATTCCCGTCAAGTTCTTTTCTAAGCCAATCTATTATCTTGGTGTCGATTGTTTCTGACTCATGACTTGGGACTGTCCAGTATGTTACCGCCACAATGACTCTTTATGGATTAGTGATGTAAAAAATTAGTGTTGTAAAAATAACGATTAAAATCCCAAAGCCACTTTTTATCCAGCTGCTCAGTATCTATTTGCCTAATTACTCTGTTTAGTATCGTAATTTTCTGTAGAAACTGTTTGGTAATTACAGCAATTTTGTTGAAATAAGCCGGCGACAATAGTCGTAGTTCTACTACAAGTAGTTGTATTTTAGCCACTGCTAATAATGTAATGTTTGGAGGACGGAACAACAACTGTGTAAGCTGTAAATATTTCGGTTTAATGTTGCAGTCTTATCACAGAAATACACGCATTTACACAGTTTACAATGTGACAATGTTACGACAGTTGTCAAACGAACGCATCTACTCCTCAGAAAGTGAAATAAACCTAAACACAACAATGGTAAATTATAGCTACAAGTTTCTTTACAAAGTTATTTTTACGACTACGTCAGGATGTTGGCCAGTACTACGACAAATCATCCGATTCCGGTTCAAAGTTCGACCCTATTTAGGATGACAATCAAGTCTACAGAGGATGGTTAGTTTTTGTGACAAGTTGAGTAAAAGATTACCTGAGGTCGGTCGAGTTTACAGTGGACACAAGCTGGTGAACCAAGTTTACGCCTCTGCTCGCGGTATTTACCTTAGCTGCAACGAGCTTCCGTCTGCATGGCTGTTCTCGTCCTCCAAAATTTCTACAAAAATTAATTAAGCCTTTGCTAATTTTTCCAGCAGAAACTCTCCCTATGTTTCTCATTATGCAATAAAACATGTACTCATCCCTAGTCTTAGAATATAGCGATATGCACGCGCATGGCTGGAGCAGCGTGCATATTAGAATGCCCTCTCAGTCCTCACAAGGACAATTAACTAGGTGGCTGGTTCGTTTCTCCACAGTTGGAGCTCAACGACGCTACAGCTAATATCTAGCGGAATGTCAGCTGCAGTGAATGCAATGTTCACCCAATTTTCTCCTCTGTTTCATACAGAGCATTAAGTGTCCCGTTCTGCAGTTGACGCCAACTCAGAGAAGAGTCCCCGAAAATTTCGCTCTTGTCTTTTTCATAGCCGAACTGTCTCCCCACCTGGGTTCTTTCATTCTCAACGTCACAGCTTATTTCTACCAATAAGAGCGTTCGTCTTATTTTGTGGAAACCCTCTTTGCCAATCGAAAAGGCCCTACCATTGAACTGCATCGAAATCTCGGCACTTTACTCCTTCCTAGTTCGTTTCCGCCAATCGGATGTTTTGTGCCCGCTCCACATGCCTAAAACTTACGTGCTTACATCACATGTGTACCATTGCTGTTCATGTGATCAACTGCGTCACTGGTTTTATTCGTATCGACTTGGAATCCTGAAACGCAGTTTTCTAAGGCTTCTTTCTGTGCTACTTCTGATGGCCCATTACTTGCTCTCCAGTATGCGTCACCTGTCCAATCACTGACTCCCACTGCGGGACGCCCCCTAAGAGCTTTTCGTGGTGCCTCCCATGGTGCAGCTTCTGCATCTGCCCGCGCTTGCTTCCACACAAAACGTTTCCTCTCGCTGCTTGTTTCACCTTCTGCTCATTCACAGACATTATATACGAGTGGTGTTTTAATACTGTAGATTGAGTGGCATCCATTTTGCATTACATACTTAAAGGAAAATCTGTTCATTACTACAACATGGAGTGGCCGCGTGGTTTGTGGCACCATATAACGGATTGTGCAGCCCCTCCCACCGAAGGTTCGAATCCTGCCTCGGGTATGGATGTGTGTGTTGTTCTTAGCACAACTCAGTTTAAGTAGTGTGTAAGTCTAGGGACCGATTACCTCAGCAGTTCGGTCCATTAGGAATCCGCACACATTTGAACATTTTCCTCATTACCAGCGAAGTAAGTTAGGGGTCATATTCATCTTCCCACTACAATGAATAAAACTCTTATGACCTTAATTTAGTCTGCCACATTACAATAATACTAGTTATACGCCTCTACTGACTTTTGATTTAGCCTGAAGACTTCTCCATGGCACTCACATGAGCAGTATGCTGATGGGTGGAATCCGTGGGTTACCTCCTTTCTTCTTTTCTGTTTTCTGTTTATTGATTAACTAGTTTTTGTATTATCAGTGTTGATATTTAGTTTTTGTTTCCTGGAAATACATGAGAACAGTTTCTGGCAGAATTTTCAGACAGGGTGGATATTCAATGTGACCACACACCGGTTTCACTCGAATATGACCGCACAATCAGTTTTTATTTGAACAAATGGATGAACAATTATTGCTTTTGAACCATACTGAATTGCTGTGCTCCTCCAATGTCCTCACTTGCCTGTGCGCTTCCTTCCACACTTTCACAAGACTATCGAATAACGACATTTGAAATAAGGTTTTTGCTTGTTTATGTGTAGCACATAGAATAACACTCACTTCAGTAGTTGGTTTTAAACCATTCTCTTTGAACTCTGACGATCTAGGATCTCTTTAAACCATCTCCCACGTAGATGATTAATTTTTAACATATTTTTAAAAACTTGCGTTTCTGTCTCGCTCAACAAGTCAGCGACTGATATCTCTGAACGCCATTATTTCTATTTAGACTCAAGTGTCCTTCAACCGTCTACGGTGACTTTACTCCACATTCCACACTAAAAATTAATTTTTAGTGTTCTCTACTGCGTCTTTTTGTGCTTCTGGTGCATCGTCCTGCCAACAAATCCAACAGGCGCTGTTATTGCTCCATGGTCTCAAGTTTCTTTCAACTGTTTTCGTATTGCTGCTGCTATTATTTTACGTTTATATTAATTGCTCAGAGGGAGATGACAGTGATTATAAAGAGATGCAAAAGATGGCACAGGATAGACTAGCGCCGAGAGGTGATTAAAACAAGTCATCGAAATGGAGATCACACACACACACACACACACACACACACACACACACACACACACACAGATACATGCTGAAACATCTGTATTAGATTCGATTCATACTGTTTAACATGTATTTCGTGCTTTCATGCTCAGTTATTTGTAATTTAGTTTTATACTTCATGTTTGTCCCCATTCGGTGGTGCACAAGTACATTAAAGTATCAGTTTTCCAGTAAGAATCAAATGCTATATACAGTACCTACATTTTGTGCTCGCAAATTTCCTTTCTCTCCTTATCATCCGTATGAATGAATGAGTGAGTGAGTGAGTGTGTATGTTGAATTTTTCTTACATATGGTAACAGTACAGCATCTGACTGTCAGGTGTAGTAGCAACGGTACAGCCAACTTAGCTTTCCCAATCTAGGCAAGGAAATTTGTACGCTTTCGGTACTCACTCGGCAGTAGTTAAGTTGGTGGCAGAAAGGATCCTTCTGGTCTCTTCCGGCTATCTGGCGGAAGTTCACTGGAGGGAGAGCGTGCTTTCGGCACTCGGTACTGGATCTTGCATGAGTGAAGCTGGTAGTCTTAAGAGCAGCTTGGCGTTGGTGAGTGTGTTAATATGAGATGGTGTTCAGCGACTCTGATGTACAAGTTTTATTTTCTAGTCAATTTTATTTCATTTTGTTCCAATTTTAAGATTGCGTAGCTTTCTTCATGTCACGTGGCGGTGATTTCATCATATGTAATTTCAGTACCATCTTGAATAAGTTTTGTTCTTGCTGTTTGCGTCTATACGGTTTACATTTGCTCTCTTGAAGTTCTCACGAGTCAGTAATTTTGCTTTGTTCATGAATATTCAGGGCATTTGCGGGTGTTTCAGGCGAGGGTACCTTTGTTTCATGTGCCAAGTGGTGCAAACAAATTTATTTGTCGGAAAGTATTCCTCCCTATCCACCAAGATCTGACACCGACAAACAGGCTTAAATCCAGATGACCCTTTTGGAAAATCGGTGAAGAACTGCAAGCCCTTGAGCCGAGAACGGCCTGGAACGAAGTATGGTCGGCAAGTGAATTTAAGAACAAAAATTTAGTACGCGATCCGAACAAGAAGATTGATGGCTTCAACCTACCAAGAAGAGTGTGGACAGCTCTAAACCGGGTCAGAACGAGTGTTGGGAGATGTAAACACCTGATGAACAAGTGGGGCCTGGCAGACAGCGCTGTATGTGAGTGCGGTGAAATACACACAATGGACCATCTACTCGTGTGCAAAGTGTATGGCTATGGTGGTGAACTCATGGACATACATAGACTCAGTGACTCAGCCATAGAGTCGCTCAAAAACGTATCTAATATAGTGTAGAATTATATTGTTTTCTTTTTTAGTATATAGTGATAAGAATATTGTAAATTATGCCTCTGTGATGCCGAACGAGTAAATAAATAAAAAATTCCATAGTATTCGTACGCCGATAATGCAATCACAGTGACGGGAGGAACCTCTGAGCCTTTGACTAACTCGATGGGGAAAATTATTTTCATCTCTATTCTTGAGTGTGTTAATCGCGAATGTTTGAGTGAACTTCTCCCATGAGGGCCTGAGATTTCCTTTTCATTCATCACCGCAGTGTATCTCAGCACTCAATATTATATTATAGCGAATTAATTAAATAACAAGCCACGACAGATCATAGTTTAAAATTACGTTGTTAATTTTTAATATGACGTTTTATTTTAATGAACTGTATTAAACCGTGATGACTGTTTCTCAGAGAAACTCTTCCCCTTTTGTAAGATTATTTTTAGTGCATCCCACCTGGAGTTAGTGAAGCGCAAATGGCGGGCCTTATATTTGTAGACTTTTGGCTTATTGTCTTATTGTTTCGTTGAGGCTTAAGCTACTGGTTGCTCTGATTTATCGTTTGTGCGTAAATTGTTTCCATATGTTCATTCCATATATTGACTTCGATCGATATATTAGTATTAACACGATACTTATGCTTACAAATCCGTTGATGAATTCAGTTCTTACATTAAATATTCCAATTTTAATTAAAGCGAGTGGCGACCCAGCAAAATTTTACGGCATACGAAACTTTCGGCAGACTGCAGGGTTCCACAATGGCTAATTTTCCCCATTTTCTGTTCGCAAATTACTTTCCAGGTAACCATACATCCAACTACGACATTAATGTCTCTGTACTCAGAATACTCAGAACTTACAAAACACATACAAGTACAACATTTACATGCATACAGAATTTTAGCACTTCGAATAAAATAAATGATTCTAATCAATGATAGAGAAAGTAAATGATTAAATAAACAGGCAATGAAAAATATTTGTCTCATAGTGACAAACAAAATCAAGGACAATCCTGGATACAAAACTAAAGACCTTAAGATACGGAAAAAGTTTAGAAAACGCCAGTCTCCAGCCATTGATGGTAAGTCCTTGATTTTTAAGAGTATGATTTGTTGTTGTAACACCAACAGTGTCTCGTTTATATTTTTCAATTCTTAAAAGTAATGTTTTTCCTTTTCTAATAATTTACGTATGTGGATCCGGGTCTTGTCGACATTCCGCCACGATGGTTCTACCCAGAGACGTCCGGCCCTCTACAGGCAAGTATACAATAACTGAAGAGCTCAGGTGAATTAACGGTATTTATGCCGAATTTCGCGCATGCGAAATGTCTCGGCGTCTTACGGCGCATGCGTCAGGCGATGACATGCACGAGACAGCCGAGTTGTGTATGCTGCCCTCGGTGCTCGAAGTCAGAGATAAGATAATCATTGAGTATCGAGTGACACCATCGATTCCGATGTGACTGAATAATTTTAATCATCGGAATCGAATTTTTATCCAAGTGAAAGCCGTTGTCACGATTTATAATATCATCTACAAGATGTAATTCCACCGATTCTTTGACTGCTGAATCCCAAAAACTAGAAACTGGTTGTAGAATGAAGGCTTTCACGACCGGGTGACATGGCTGTTGATATACTTTCCGGGATGTTAGGTCGTGGTCCAAGAACTTTTCTGCTCCTTACGTTTCGTCCAGAACTGCGCTGGACGAAACGTAAGGAGCAGAAAAGTTCTTGGACCACGACCTCACATCCCGGAAAGTATATCAACAGCCACTAGAAACTGGACCCAAAATTTTTCTTCTATTGTATTCTGTTGTGTCCCTTAGAAGTACAGTGTTCTGCTACTGCTGATTTTAACGTTTACCGAGGACCGACGTGCCGGCCTCGGTGGCAGAGCGGTTCTAGGCGCTCAGTCCGGAACCGCGCGACTGCTATGGTCGCATATTCGAGTCCTGCCTCGGGGATGGGTGTGTGTGGTGTCCTTAGGTTAGTTAGGTTTAAGTAGTTCTAAGCTCTAGGGAACTGATGACCACAGATGTTACTTTCCATAGTGCTCAGACCCATTTGAACCATTTGAAGACTGGAGAGTTCGTGTCGGCTGGTCTATATAAACACCACCATACCCACAGCGAATTTTGTAAACGCCCGCTTTTTTCAAAAATGGTTCAAATGGCTCTGAGCACTATGGGACTTAACAGCTGTGGTCATCAGTCCCCTAGAACTTAAAACTACTTAAACCTAACTAACCTAAGGACATCACACACATCCATGCCCGAGGCAGGATTCGAACCTGCGACTGTAGCAGTCGCGCGGTTCCGGACTGCGCGCCTAGAACCGCGAGACCACCGCGGCCGGCCCGCTTTTTTCACTTGTAAGTCGTCTTTAACGGATCCAACCAGGGTCAAACACTTTGCTGATGGATGGAAGAGATCCTTATTTTATAGTCCTAAGCAGTCTGCCTATTTTAGGAGATTCATTCCTGCCATATGGCAGAAAAGCAGTTGATTTATAGTCATCATTGTCTTCAGTCCGTTGCCTCTTGTTATTTTAGCTGATCATGGCCTTCGTGGATTGAAGTGTCACCATTCTCTTTAAAACCTTTTCCAAGTATTCTAATTCTGCGTGGAGGTTTTCATAGTCCGATATTACGTACGCCCGATGTATTAAGCGACTAGGAATATTGGCGGTTTGTGCGGGGTGATGGCATCTAGATGCCTTGAGATACAGATCTGTGTACGAGAGTTATCCATACACAGAATGTCACAATGACCCATCATTCTTACGACGTACTAGCACGTCTAGAAAGGGTGAAGTCTTACCTTTCTGACCGCTACGGTCGCAGGTTCGAATTCTGCGTCGGGCATGGATGTGTGTGATGTCCTTAGGTTAGTTAGGTTTAAGTAGTTCTAAGTTCTAGGGGACTGATGACCTTAGAAGTTAAGTTCCATAGTGGTCAGAGCCATTTGAACCATCTTACCTTTCTCACCATACTAAACATGATGTTCTCATGTCATGAGTTTAAGTGACAAAGGATTTTCTCGAGTTCTTGTCTGCCAAGAGTCCACAGAACAGAAGTATCAGCTACATAAGGTGAGAACACTGTGGGCTTTAAAACAGCAGACTCAAATGTTTTCTCCTCAAATATTAGTCACCACAGGGGACAAACGGCTCGCCATGGCGAGTCCGTGTGTTTGTTCAAGGAATTCGTAATTAAATAAGAAGTAGGGTGAGGAGATAGTATGTTCAAACAGACCGCCAGGTCAGCACTGAATAAGTTACCAATAAGATGTAATGAGTCCATTAAGAGTATTTTGGTAAAAAGTGAGACAACATCAAGAGTAGCTAGTAAATCCAAGCTGCTAACCTTAACTGTGTCCAAGCGATTGCCATTATCCACAGAATTACGTATATGGTAATAACACATACCATACCCAAATAAGGCTTGAGGAGAGCGGTCAGATGTTTTGCAGTAGAGTACGCCGAGGCACCAATATTACTCATTATTAATCCTAGAGAGATTCCATCTTTGTCAGTCTTGTGAAGACCATATAGTCTTGATTGTACTGCATTTTGTGGTCTCAGCCTCTTGATAACTTGTTTAGGTAGAGAACTATCATTCAGAAGAGTAGCAGTTTTTCTTGATTTACTGTTCATTGGGTTCTTCAGAATAAGATTTTCACTCAGCAGCGGAGTGTGAGCTGATATAAAACTTCCTGGCAGATTGAAACTGTGTGCCGGACAGAGACTCGAACTCGGGACCTTTGCCTATAGCGGGCAAGTGCTCTACCATCTGCGGTACCCCAGCACGACTCACGCCCCGTCCTCACAGCTTCACTTCTGCCAGTACCTCATCTCCTACCTTCCAAACTTAACAGAAGTTCTCCTGCGAACCTTGCAGAACTAGCACTCCTGAAAGAAAGGATATTGCGGAGACATGCCTTAGCCACAGCCTTGGGGATGTTTCCAGAATGAGATTTTCTCATTGGGTTCTTTTTAGATTTTACCATACGTGGAATCACTTAGCTGACTACATATCTTCTCGTTGTACGCTTCCCTTGTCAAAAGGTAAAAATAGGGAGACTGTTAAGGAAAAATAAAATCAAGGTTCTTTTCTGTCGATCAACGGAGATATTGTCCCTGGTTGAATCCGTTAGAGACGATTTACAAGTGAAAAACGAGAGCGCTTACAAAATTCTCTGTGAGTGTGATTCTGCATATATAGGACAGATGACACGAACTGTCCAGGAGCGTTGTACAGAACACGAAAGAAGTCTTCGGAAACCGTTAAAATCAGCAGTAGCAGAACACGGCATTTCCATGGGACAATCAATAGAATACAACAGAGCGTAAGTTTTAGGTCCAGTTTCCAGTTTTTGAGATTCAGTAATCATGGAATCTGTGGAAGAACGTCTTGTCGATAATCTTATAAATCGTGACAACGGCTATCAACTGGATAAGACTGGAGTCCAACAATTAAAATTACCCAGTCACAGGGGAATCTACTGGGTCATTCAATACTGAATGATTAGATCATCTTTGACTTCCACCAATGAATGCATCAGACACAATTCGGTTGTCCTGCTCATGTCATCACCTGACGCATGCGCCGAGAGAAGTCAGCAAATTTCACATGCGCGAGTTTCGGCATAAATACCATGAATGCACCAGGACTGTTTAGTAGCTCTCCAGTCACCTATAGATGGCCGGACGTCTCTGGGCCGAAATACTGCGGCAGAATGTCGACTTGATCAGGGTGCACACCCGAAAATTATTAGAAGAACTAAGCCGGGAACATTTCAGAGATTACATCAAATATCTCTATGTGGAGGAGATGGTCCAGGATCTCCTCAACCCGGACAAGTTACTTGAGGAAAGAGCGATATTACTGTGATACTTTACTTTTTTATTGAAATGTGTAGACAATATTAAGATTTCAACTTATGACAGATTTGTTCATTTTATTAATAGCCTAGCTGCCATCAATATAAAACGCATGCCGAGTGTGGCCCGAGTCAGAGAACAAAACCGTTTTACACGTCGTCAGTTAGACTTTGTTTCCAGGAATTTATTTTATTTACATCTATAGATTGCAGCAAACTGTCCTTTCCTCAGCTAGGACTGTATTGATGTTGTATTCCGGGCCAAGGGAGACTGAGCTCACAGGGACAGTACGAATAGACACAGTGCAAAGTTTAGACGACTTGCAGCACGAAAGTCGCAAGAAGCTATTTCTGGACTATCCGTAATGAACCTCACGGGGAGGTCTTTTGACGAAGCGGCGATATCAGTGCTTGCGAAGGTTTACACTTGGCTCTTACACTTACTTCCCTTCCTTTAATGGATTTCATCATATCTATTGAGGAAGCCATTAGAACTCTCTTTGGATTCTGCAGACGAAGTTCGATGAGAATCATCCGAACGCTGTTGAAATATGCCCCACAACGGAGTAATATCTCGGCAGCTCGAAGAGTTACTCTCCGCAGCCTCCGAGAAGATACTATCACAGTCGCATTCCCAGCAAATAAGGATAATGGCGTGGTTCTTTTGGCAAGGGAAGCCTACAGGGAGAAGATGTATAGTCAGCTTAGCGATTGTACGTGCAACAGAATTTAAAAGGGCACAACGAGCCGTATATCAAGAAAAACTGCTACTCCTCTGAACGACAGTTCTGTATTTAAAGAAGTTTTCAAAAGCATGAGACAACACAATGCAGTACCACCAAGACTATACGGTTTTTCCAAGATTCCGAAGGATGGTGTCCCACTACGATTAATAGTGAGTAATACTGGTGCCTCGACCTATTCTGCTGCAAAACATCTGGCTTCTCCACTAATCTACATCTACATCTACATCCATACTCCGCAAGCCACCTGACGGTGTGTGGCGGAGGGTACCCTGAGTATCTCTATCGGTTCTCCTTTCTATTCCAGTCTCGTATTTCTCGTGGAAAGAAGGATTGTCGGTATGCTTCTGTGTGGGCTCTAATCTCTCTGATTTTATCCTCATGGTCTCTTCGCGAGATATACGTAGGAGGGAGCAATATACTGCTTGATTCTTCGGTGAAGGTATGTTCTCGAAACTTTAACAAAAGCCCGTACCGAGCTACTGAGCGTCTCTCCTGCAGAGTCTTCCACTGGAGTTTATCTATCATCTCCGTAACGCTTTCGCGATTACAAAATGATCCTGTAACGAAGCGCGCTGCTCTCCGTTGGATCTTCTCTATCTCTTCTATCAACCCTATCTGGTACGGATCCCACACTGCTGAGCAGTATTCAAGCAGTGGGCGAACAAGCGTACTGTAACCTACTTCCTTTGTTTTCGGATTGCATTTCCTTAGGATTCTTCCAATGAATCTCAGTCTGGCATCTGCTTTACCGACGATCAACTTTATATGATCATTCCATTTTAAATCACTCCTAATGCGTACTCCCAGATAATTTATGGAATTAACTACTTCCAGTTGCTGACCTGCTATTTTGTAGCAAAATGATAAGGGATCTATCTTTCTATGTATTCTCAGCACATTACACTTGTCTACATTGAGATTCAATTGCCATTCCTTGCACCATGCGTCAATTCGCTGCAGATCCTCCTGCATTTCAGTACAATTTTCCATTGTTGCAACCTCTCGATACACCACAGCATCATCTGCAAAAAGCATCAGTGAACTTCCGATGTTATCCACCAGGTCATTTACGTATATTGTGAATAGCAACGGTCCTATGACACTTCCCTGCGGCACACCTGAAATCACTCTTACTTCGGAAGACTTCTCTCCATTGAGAATGACACGCTGCGTTCTGTTATCTAGGAACTCCTCAATCCAATCACATAATTGGTCTGATAGTCCATATGCTATTACTTTGTTCATTAAAAGACTGTGGGGAACTGTATCGAACACCTTGTGGAAGTCAAGAAACACGGCATCTACCTGTGAACCCGTGTCTATGGCCCTTTGAGTCTCGTGGGCGAATAGCGCTAGCTGGGTTTCACATGATCGTCTTTTTCGAAACCCATGCTGATTCCTACAGAGTAGATTTCTAGTCTCCAGAAAAGTCATTACACTCGAACATAATACGTGTTCCAAAATTCTGCAACTCATAGACTTTAGAGATATAGGTCTATAGTTCTGCACATCTGTTCGACGTCCCTTCTTGAAAACGGGGATGACCTGTGCCCTTTTCCAAACCTTTGGAACGTTACGCTCTTCTAGAGACCTCCGGTACACCACTGCAAGAAGGGGGGCAAGTTCCTTCGCGTACTCTGTGTAAAACCGAACTGGTATCCCATCAGGTCCAGCGGCCTTTCCTCTTTTGAGCTATTTTAATTGTTTCTCTATCACTCTGTCGTCTATTTCGATATCTTCCATTTTGTCATCTGTGCGACAGTCTAGAGAAGGAACTACAGTGCAGTCTTCCTCTGTGATACAGCTTTGGAAAAAGACATTTAGTATTTCGGCCTTTAGTCTGTCATCCTCTGTTTCAGTACCATTTTGGTCACAGAGTGTCTGGACATTTTGTTTTGATCCACCTACTGCTTTGACATAAGACCAGACTCAAGCCTCAAGACTCAAGCCGTATTTGGGTAAGTGTTACTACCATATACGTAATTCTGGGGATTTTGTCAATCGCTTGAAGACAATTAAGCGTACCAGCTCGGATTTAGTTGTTAGCTTTCATGTTGTCTCACTTTTTACCGTAGTGCCTCAAATGGACTTAATACATGTTATTGGGAACTCACTTTATGCTGACCTGAGGGTCTTGTTTGAACGTACTCTGTCCTCAACCTGACTTTATTTAATAACGAATTCTTTGGAGAAACAGACGAGTCGCACATAGGGAGCCCTTTGACAACTGTGGTGGCCAATTCTTTTCTGTTTTAAAGCTCACGGTATATTGCCGTTATGTAGATGATACTTTCGTTGTATGGCCCCTCGGCTGAAAAGAACGGGAGAAATTCCTTCTCATTACATGAGAACATCAAGTTTACTATGGAGACTGAGAAAGATGGAACTTTGCCCATTCTAGGGCTATTACGCCTTACGAATGATGGGTCATTGGGACATTCTGTATACAGAAAAGCTACGCATACAGATCTATATCTCAAAGCATTAGCTGCCATTATCCAGCAC
Organism: Schistocerca americana; assembly: GCF_021461395.2. Classification (NCBI taxonomy): domain Eukaryota; kingdom Metazoa; phylum Arthropoda; class Insecta; order Orthoptera; family Acrididae; genus Schistocerca; species Schistocerca americana. Next base: position 898,376,302 of record NC_060121.1, read on the forward strand.
AAACCCCCGATGTTATTAGTACCTTAATACACTATGTGATCGAAATTATCCGGACATCCCAAAAACGTACGTTTTTCATAATATGTACATTGTGCGGCCACCTAATACCAGGTACTACATATCAGCGACCTCAATAGACATCGTGAGAGAGCAGAATGGGGCGTTCCACGGAACTCATGGACTTCGAATGTACTCAGGTGATTGGGTGTAACTTGTGTCATGCGTCTGTACGCAAGATTTCCACACTCCTAAACATCTTTAGGTCTACTGTTTCCGATGTGATAGTGCAGTGAAAACGCGAAGGGACACGTACAGCACAAAAGCGTGCAGCCCAACCTCGTCTGTTAACACAGAAACCGCCGACAGTTGAAGAGGGTCGTAATATCTAATAGAGAGACGTCTATACGCGGCTGCGTACAAGCCACACATCATGCCGTAAATGCCAAACGACGCCTCGATTGGTGTAAGGAGGGTAAACATTTGACGATTGAACAGTGGAAAAACGTTGTGCGGAATGACGAATCACGGTGCACAATGTGGCGATCCGATGGCAGGGAGTGGGTATGGCGAGTGCCCGGTGAACGTTATCTGCCAGCGTGTGTAGTGCCAGCAGTAAAATTCGGAGGCTGTGGTGTTATGATGTGGTCGTGTTTTCATGGAGCGGGCTTGCACCCCCTGTTGTTTTGCGTGGCACTACCACAGCACAGGCCTACATTGATATTTTAAGCACCTTCCCACTGTTGAAGAGTAATTCGTGGATGGCGACTGCATCTTTCAACACTATCGAGCACCTGTTCATAATGCACCGCCTGCGGCGGAGTGGTTACACGACAACAACATCTCTGTAATGAACTGGCCTGCACTGAGTCCCGACCTGATATTTACGAACGCCGACTTCGTGTCAGGCCTTACCGACCGACATCGATACCTCTACTCACTACAGCACTCCGTGAAGAACGAGCTACCATTCCCCAAGAAACCTTCCAGCACCTTACTGAACGTATGCCTGCGAGAGTGGAAGCTGTCATTAAGGCTAAGGGTGGGCCAAGACCATGTTGAATTCCGGCATTACCGATGGAGGGCGCCACGAACTTGTAAATCATTTTCAGCCAGGTGTCCGGATACTTTTGATCACATAGTGTACATCAGACGCACGTAAAGTCGGATGATGAAAATCTCCGCGGAGAATTAGAATACTCGGATAACTTTTTAAAGATAATGGTTACGCTTCACGCCAAATAAGGCGCTACACAGCTATAATAACAAGAAGCAGTGCACTGAGGACACTGATGAAGAGCATAAATCAGTTGCGCGTCTTCCATATGCCACGTATGTCTCTTCTAAAATAGGCAGATTGCTTAGGAAAAGTAAAATCAAGGTGATCTTCCGTCCACCAGCAAAGAGCTTGGCCCTGGTTGGGTCCGTTAAAGACGACTTAAAACTGAAAAAAGCGAGCATTTACATAATTCTCTGTGAATGTGGTGCTGCGTATATAGGCCAGAATACACGAACTGTTCAGGAGCGCTGTGTAGAAAACTAAAGGTACACCCATGTTCGGCAACCGTCAAAATCAGCAGTAGCAAAACACGGTATCTCCAAGAGTCACTCAATGAAATACAATAGAACAGAAATTTTAGTTCTAGTTTCCAGTTTTTGGGATTTAGTAATCAAAGAAAGGGTGGAAATACGTCTTTCCGATAATCTCATAAACTGGACAATCTTATAAACTGGATAAAAATTAGAATCTTTATTAAAATTATGCAGTCAAAGCGGAATCGATAAGGTCATTCGATACACAACGATTTAATAATCTCTCATTTCCACCATCGAGGGCAGCACAGACAACTCGGCTCTCGCGCCCGTGCTCACCTGACGCGCGCGCCGAAAGACGCCAGCACATTACGCATGCGCGAGTTTCGGTGTAAATATTGTGGATTCAACTGGGCTTTTCAGTAGTTGTCTACTCACCTGCAGATGGCGGGACGCGTCTGCGCCAAAATATCGTGGAAGAATGTCGACGGGGTCCGGCTGCACGCCCGAAAATTATTAAATGAAGGAATACGCCGGGAAAATTTCAGAAGTTACATAAATATTTTCCCTGGATTTTGAGTATATTTTTGTCGCTGTGTTTAGTTATGATTTTGTATTGTATATGAACGGTGTAGACCCGCCAGGGTAGCCGAGAGCACTAACGCGCTGCCTCCTGGGCCTAGCGGACTAACGACGAGGGCCAGCCTGAATGTGATTTTTAGGCGGTTTTCCACATCCTGCTAGGCGAGTACCGGGCTGCTCCCCACGTTCCACTTCAGTTACACGACTCTCAGACCTTCGAAACACGTTCGCACTATTCCATGGATTACACTACCGGCAGACAGTTGGGGTGCACACATTCCATCCTGGAGGGAGTACGGGGTGGCGACAGGAAGGGCATCCGGCCGCCCCTTAAAAAATTAACACGCCAAATCCGGTTAACCATAACAGCAGACCCCGCAAGTCCGGATTAATGCTTGGAAACACAGATTGTACATTAACGTTTTCTATATGAACATGTAATCTGAAAAAATATTGAACAATGTAGCAGTCCATGTAAAGAATCGATGGTAAGTACTGTGAAGAGAGGGTAGGAATTGCAAGAGGGAAGTCGCTATGTTTTATGGAAACAGTCGCGCCAGTACAAAACGTGGAAGGCGTGGGGAGGGTACACCAACGTTAATGCGGATCCGATTCACCATGGAAATAAATGGTTCCAATGTTCGCCACCAGGTGCAAATATGTCGTTGTAAATGCAAGAAAGACGTATAGAAATATTTCCATGTTAATGGCTTAGGAACGGGACGTGGGCAGAGAAAATCAAACAAGTGAGAGAGGCATAACTTTGATTTTATCATTAACCGCCGCTTATGCAATTTTTTGAATATGACCTCCGCAGACCCTCACGAGATGCTGTACAGTGCCAGATTAGTAGCTGGTGGCCAAAATTGGGACTCATTTTTCCCAACCTAAATCAGTTCCACATCAGCGCATTGGCAATTGTACCAAGTTCGCTGCCATACGATAATTACAGCCCATGATGGACCTCCGTGAGTATTTCTTCTTTAATTTAAAACACCCAGTAGTAGTCAGTCGTCAGCCTTCAAACTCTGCTTCGACGTGAGGTTAATGTCGTACAGGGTGATATCGTGATGGCGCTACAGATTTTCAGGGATGCTGGAGAAGGGTAAACGTATCAGCTTGAGGTAAGGGGCAGTGTTTCAGAAACGACCGAGTCGAAGTCTGGAAGCGAAAATCATTCCGATACCCCTCACAGTGGAATACATGGATCTATACAGATGTTCCTAAGATGGTACGGCAGATAAGTTTCAGAGGTGATACTGTGGCCCAAAACAAGACAATAACCTGTAGTAAACATGGACTTTAAAAATGTATATCTTGCGAGTTAAGAGCACTCGTTCTTCAAAAATGAATTTCACAGTAACTAAGATGGACAATTAATCATAGCTTTTACAGTGTGAACTTTAAGGAACGTATGTTTTAGTAGAAATTTTTATCTTGCTTTGTCTTTTTTAGTAAAAACGCATTGTTCAGTCTTTATTATCCATTCTTTCGTCAACGAATGCATCCGGACTGTTTCTGATCCAAGTCATGTTGCCTGTGACAGAATGCTGTTCCGATTCCTAAGATACACCTTAGCCTCATAATTAAATTGAAAAACTGTCATAAATTCTTAAACTGTCAGAGGCTTGTCTTACCTTGAGAAGTAACTTACTGATTAAGTCACGTTCAAAAATAGTATCAAACTGAACTATCACACAGTATTGGAATAGAATTTAAATTTCATAAAAATACGAACATTAATCTGAAAATATCATTACTATGGAAGTATGGTTTAACGAATATTCAAGATAAATGATTAATTTCGGTTTTACTTTTCATTATTTGGATAGTGAGGCAAGTGTCTGTTCCATCGTATATACTTGTTCATGGACATTTGTATAAAGGAAGTTGATCTGCAGGTTAATTCTCTGATTACTTTATATATTAATTTCCTCAGAACCATCCAGCTTATTTCCGTAATCGTTGATGCGACGGAGTGATGTTCTTGCTTTCTGTTGTGTCAAAGGAAAGTGCATTTGTGCATTTGTTTTTCATGAAACAGCCAATGATGAGATTTTCTTACTCATTCTAATTTCGGGTCACAATAACACAGTCTTCTTGCTCACTGACATGAATGTTCAATTAGGACTTTTGGCGGTAATTTTGTGTTCCTAGAGTTGTAGTGTGTTTCAGAGAGAAATACGTAACGTGGAGTAACCTAACCAAACGAATCGATCAGTAACACGATTACAGTCAAAATTTATTAATCACCACGCGATTTACGAGGGAAGATCGGTATGTAATGCACAATAGTTCCACTAGAGAAAAGTTTAATATGTGTAAAACAAAAAGAATCACTAATGAGCTCACATCTTTTACCCACTTTTCTACAGTTACCAACGTTCTCAACACATTTCTCCCATAGTGGTACCACTTTGAATACACCCTATTCATAGAAATTCGTTTGGTTAGAAGATAGCCATCTGCTTGTAACCTCCCTCTGACTGATCAGCCTATCCTGCTTGCGATATAAAATATGACCGTTTATCGCTAGTATACCTACTGGATTTTTTTTATAATTGTATAAGGCTTTCCTTAAGTGATACCGATAAGTAGGAGGAAAGTGTACAACCGACCCTTCTGATGGAAAGTCTACTAAAAAAGTAATTAAACCGACCAGGCCCACAATTTTGAAAACGAAAGTTTTTTGTACATTTACTCACGAACAACACTGGGCAGAAAAGGGGCACCACTGATCATGATTCCAAAAGTTACATTATTGAACGAAAAGGAAGTAATTAACGGTCACCAGCCCAGTAGGGCAATTTACATACAAGATGAGGGGAAAGAAAAACATGTATTATTAAACACTGACGTGGCAACTAAAGGTTGCCACGTTTTTTTTACACTAATTTTAAGTGAGTATGTTATGATAAAGAAAACCGAGAAGTCACTCTTACGTTATGTTTGGCATTAAATTTTGAAATAGGCAATCGAGTAATGATTCGAAAATATACAACTAAACTGTGTGTTAGTACTGAACTTCGTTTCGTGAACAATGACTTCCAGTGACCTCAGCACAACGTCATCAAAGAAATTTAGAAAAAAAGCAAGCACTTTTTACTTTGCCGTTGCGTATTTTGCAAATTGGATTTCATATTACTGTCTGAACAACTGAACCTTTTTTTACTGACTTTAACAGAATTAAATACTAGTATACGTACCAAACCGAACAGCCACGTGCTCCAAGCTATATGTAAAATAAATAAACCTTCCGCACTCTTAATTTGTGCATTTCTATAGATTTGGATTTTTTCCAGTGATTGAGTCTCAATCTTGAAAAATGAAATTGCGTTACTTTAGTCATTTACTGAAGCCTCTCTTGTGCAATATTTAACTGAAAGTACACTGAGGATAAAATTCTTAAAGCGAAATTCTTAAAAGAGAAAATATTCATTAATAAACTGGCTGTAACTACTCAATTTGTTTCTTATGACACTCAGTTAGCATATTAGGAAAAAAAAAAAGGAACAAGGATCCTGCTTGGTAACAATGTCTGGGGGCAATGAGGACACAATCGCCCTGAGTTTAACTGATTATTATTAAAATAAATCTTATCAATCAAATCACATTCAGTTGTGCTGCCGGGTTAGCTGTTAATACTTTTTTCCAATGAAAAGTCTTAATTCAGTGCTGTGCATACGACGAAACTGTGTTGCTGGAACTGCTGCTGTTGTTGAAGACGGTAGCATCTTGTGGAGCCTCTTCCGCCCGTCGTCCGCACTCTTGCTACTATACGACGGTCACAGCAAAAGTAATGCACACTATTTTTGTAAAAAAATACAGTTTCCATTCTGCATGTGTGAAATTTTTACAGTGTGTAGATACATCTTTCCGCTTGTTTTCAAACTTAGTTCAACCTGTTCCCGTGAGTGGCGCCGTCACAGCATGTCTTCAAGATGGCTGCTATACTTGACGTTCGTCAGAAGGAACGTGCTGTCATAGAATTCCTGTGCTGTGAAAACGAGATGCTGCTGTCGATCGCAGTACAGTTAGTCGGTGAGCAAGCAGGTTGCATGATGAAAGTTTGCACGGCAATATTGAGGATTGTCCTCGCAGCGGCAGGCCTCGTACTGCACACACTCCAGACAATGTGCAGAGAGTTAACGAATTGGCGACTGCTGACAGACGCATAACAGACAACGAATAGTCACGCTACGTTGTGATAAGGGAAGGAAGTATTTGCAGGATACTGAAAGTGTTGGCGTTAAAAAAGGTTTGTGCCAGGTGGGTTTCCAGGATGTTGGCAGTGGCTCACAAAGAACCAAAGAAACGGTATGCAGCGAACATTTGGAACAGTACGAGAACGGTAGAGATGAATTCCTTGGAATAATTGTGACAGGTGATGAAACATGACTCCATCATTTTTCACCAGAGACTAAGAGGCAATCAATGGATTTGCAATCATTCAAATTCACCCAAGAAAAAAAAAATTCAAAACTACACCTTCTGCTGGAAAAGTTATGGCTACAGTCTTTTTCGATTCCGAAGGACTCTTGCTTGTGGACATCATGCCAAGTGGAACCACCATATATTCTGATGCATATGTGAAGACACTGAAGAAACGTCCAGCTCATCTGAGTCGTGTTCGCCCACATCGGCAAAAGCAGGATGTTTTGCTGTTCCATGACAATGCACGGCCATATGTCAGTCAAAACCCCATTGGAGGGGATCACAAAACTCGGATGGACAACACTGAAACACCCGCCTCACAGTCCTGACCTGCCTCCATGTGACTATCATCTCTTTGGGAAACTGAAAGTCTCTCTTCGAGGAACAAGGTTTGAAGATAGTGACTGCCTTGTGCACGCTGCCAAACAGTGGCTCCAACAGGTTGGTCCAGAATTTTGCCGTGCGGATATACAAGCGCTGGTTCCAAAATGGCGAAGGCAGTTGAGAGGGATGGAAAGTGTGTGGAGAAATGAAAGTATTGTTCCTAAAGGGTGTATCTACACACCGTAAAACTTTCAAACATGTGGAATGAAAGATGGATTTTAAAGAAAATAGTGTGCATTTCTTTTGGAGTGATCCTCCCACATCTGGCCGACGACGCGCGTACGTGATGCCGCCGAAAATGGTACTCTCTACTGCGAGAGCGTTAACACCACACTTCCGCAGACTACAAGCGCTGGAACCCGTCTCTCCCTCTCTCCGCGCACTCTGAGCAACAACTCCCAACCCAAAGATTTTACAACGCACAAGCACTGCTATTATTGTTGCTAGTTGATACAAATGACAATTCCTTTGGCTTTTTCCCAGAGCTTATAAGTTTCACAGTAAAACACAGATAATTACAATGAAACGTCAACAGACTTCTACCTAAATGTATATATATATATATATATATATATATATATATATATATATATATATATATATATATAAATGTATATATGGGTGACAGGTGCCATGTACCCTGCATTTTCGGTGGTACATGCTGACTGCCGATTTCACTTCCGCATCTGTCGCAAAGTGTTGGCTGGCCAGGAGTTTCCCCATGGGACAAAACAGATGGTGCAAGACCCGAACTCTATGGTGGATGCTGGAGCACCCCGCACCCAAATCTGGCGTTTTTCTCACTAACAGCAGCAGCAACATGGGGGAGAGTACTGTCATGAAGAAGACTGACACCGTAAGCATTAATGTTGTGGCATTTATTATGAAGGGAAAGACGCAAGTTAACCAAAGATCAATCTAGTCTGCAGCTTTAAAGTGGTCCCGTGTTCAGCAAAGTCCATCAGTAACACACCATACATATGCCATAACACTGTTGCAAGCACTTTACTAGCAGACTGAATCACTTAGAATTTGTTTACGTACTGTGGAGGCTTCTTGGTTACGGGCGTGGTACGCCCACGACTCATTATCTGTGACTGTTTCTTTCAGAAAGTAGTGCCCTTCTGCGTTAAACCATCCAAGATTCTCATCATACGCTGGACCTTGTGGTTGTAGTCTGTCAGGCTCTCAGGGACCCAGAGAGTTTTACGAAATTTCAACGTGTCATGAAAAGTATCGTACGCCACATCGTGGGAAATGCTGAACTGCAGCGATAAGGCTGCACACTCGTGTCGTTCAAAATTGCTGCCTCAATGGCTCCGGCGTTGTGCGAGGCTGTAGTTGTTACCGGCCGCCCGGAGCGTGGTGCATCACTAAGGTGACACTGTCCTCTCGGAAGCACGCACACCACCTGGAGACATACAGTCGTCCCTGTACACGCCACACATGTCCCTGTGAATGTCACTCGATGTACGCCCTTTGGCGCACAAATATCGAACTATACTTCGCTGCTTTTCACTAGGTGATGACAGTAATTGCACGCCGTGTTGGTATCGTAGTTGAGACTTCTCTCGCTAGAGCGGCACATGGAAACAAAACACTCTGTGTAGTACAAACTTCAAACTACACTACTGGCCATTAAAATTGCTACACCAAGAGAAATGCAGATGGCCGGCCGGAGTGGCCGTGCGGTTCTAGGCGCTACCGTCTGGAACCGCGTGACCGCTACGGTCGCAGGTTCGAATCCTGCCTCGGGCATGGATGTGTGTGATGTCCTTAGGTTAGTTAGGTTTGAGTAGTTATAAGTTCTAGGGGACTGATGACCACAGCAGTCAAGTCCCATAGTGCTCAGAGCCATTTGAACCATTTAGAAATGCAGATGATAAACGGGTATTCATTGGACAGATATATTATACTAGAACTGGTATGTGATTACATTTTCACGCATTTTGGGTGCATAAATCCCGAGAAATCAGTATCCAGAAGAACCACCTGTGGTCGTAATAACGGCCTTCACACGCCTGGGCATTGAGTCAAACAGAGCTTGGATGGTGTGAGCAGGTACAGCTGACCATGCAGCTTCAACACGATACCACAATTCATCAAGAGTAGTGACTGGCGAGTTGTGACGAGCCAGTTGCTCGGCCACCATTGACCAGACGTTTTCAATCAGTGACGCATCTGGAGAATGTGCTGGCCAGGGCAGCAATCGAGCATTTTCTGTGTCCACAAAGACACGTACAGGACCTGCAACATGTGGTCGTGCACTATCCTGCTGAAATGTAGGGTTTCACAGGGATCGAATGAAGGGTAGAGCCACGGGTCGTAACACATCTGAAATGTAATGTCCACTGTTCAAAGTGCCGTCAATACGAACAAGAGGTGACCAAGACGTGTAACCAATGGAACCCCATACCATGACGCTGGGTGATACGCCAATATGGCGATGACGAATACACGGTTCCAATGTGCGTTCACCGCGATGTCACCAAACACGGGTGCAACCATCATGATGTTGTAAACAGAACCTGGATTCATCCAAAGAAATGACGTTTTGCATTCGTGCACCCAGGTTCTTCGTTGAGTACACCATCGCAGGCGCTCCTGTCTGTGATGCAGCGTCAAGGGTAAACGCAGCCATGGTCTCGGAGCTGCTAGTCCATGCTGCTGCAAACGTCGTCGAACTGTTCGTGCAGATGGTTGTTGTCTTGCAAACGTCCCCATCTGTTGACTCAGGAATCGAGACGTGGCAGCACGATCCGTTACAGCCATGCGGATAAGATGCCTGTCATCTCGACTGCTAGTGATACGAGACCGTCGGGATCCAGCACGGCGTTCCGTATTAGCCTCCTGAACCCACCGATTCCATATTCTGCCAACAGTCATTGGATCTCGACCAACGCGAGCATCAATGTCGCGATACGATAAACCGCAATCGCCATAGGCTACAATCCGACCTTTATCAAAGTCGGAAACGTGATGGTACCCATTTCACGAGGCATTACAACAACGTTTCACCAGGCAACGCCGGTCAACTGCTGTTTGTATATGAGAAATCGGTTGGAAACTTTCCTCATGTCAGCACGTTGTAGGTGTCGCCACCGGCGCCAACCTTGTGTGAATGCACTGTAAAGCTAATTATTTGGATATCACAGCATCTTCTTCCTGTCCGTCAAATTTCGCGTCTGTAGCATGTCATCTTCGTGGTATAGCAATTTTAATGCCCAGTAGAGTATATCATCGTGAAATTTCAACACTACAGCGGGAATACCAGGGGAGAAGAAAATTATTATGCATTACTTTCCGATCCTCCATTGTATAGATGGTTTCATCAGCTTTTGTTACAGTGTCACATTTGTGTATGACCTTCTTTCCTCTTACTGGGCATGGGATTGACAAGTACAGCTAGTCCAAGTTTTTCAGATAAACCCTGTTTCCTCAGGAGCGCGAGTTTCTCATAAATCGCTCTTGTATTTTATCTGCCAAAAACTTTTATCGATGATTTAAAAAATTGTTTCGCTATCCCGCTGCCTGCGGTACGCATAAAACAGAGAGACACTTGTTGAACAAACGGGGAATCTTTTCCTATGCAAAGCGCCTCAGGCCTAACTGAGTAACGGGCTACAATTTGCATAATTAGGATAGCGCGGCCCCAGGCGTGCCGAGGCGGTCCTAGGGTGCAGTGAAGGGAGGGCCGCCGCCCCGGGTTTCCGGGTTAATTTAATAGAGGGCGCGCCGTGCGACGCGGCGCGGCGGCCGCGAGGCATTGGTTCCCGATAAAAGGGAGAGGGGGTGGGGGAGTGGGTGGTGGTGGGGAATCGTATGAGGGACGGGGGAGGGGTGAGGGCGTGGAGCTTCCATCGCGAGTTACCGATCCGAGACCCGGCGTGGCACCTCGAGTCTGAAAGGGCCACCAAGTCTGCAAGCCATACACGCCACCTGGGCCGTGGATGACGGATGGGTGTTTAACGAGTGTGGCCGCTTTCACCGGCAGGTCGTGTCGCTCTTCAGAGGTCAACTGCCTGTCACACGCTGAACTAATGATGACTTAGGGACGCGAGCAGATAAGTCTTTGTTTGAACTGTCGACGCTCTAAAACCTGTTCAGAATGTCCTGAACACTGTTTTATGTCACTACAGAAAAGAGTAGATTACGATACCAATGAGATATTCGCATAATTTTATTTGCATCGTTTCAGCTGCACCAAAATTTTCCCATGACTGATGTCTGCCCTTAGGCCATTCTCCACTATCTACATCTACATTTATACTCCGCAAGCCACCAAACGGTGTGTGGCGGAGGGCCCTTTACGTGCCACTGTCATTACCTCACTTTCCTGTTCCAGCCTCGTGTGGTTCGCGGGAAGAACGACTGCTGGAAAGCCTCCGGGCGCGCTCGAATCACATTCGTGATCTCCTCGGGAGATATAAGTAGGGGGAAGCAATATATTCGATACGACAACTTGCTGTGACTGACAACAAGCAACCTGCAGTAATGGACCAGCTCTGCACATCGTGATTATGAATAATGTTGCGTATCAATTTATCGTCAATAAAATACACACTCGCAAACTTATAAAAGTTATGGAGGAGCCACACTAGTGAAATAAGATTTTGGTTTTCATTATTGTCATTTCATTCCCGCAGCAGGCGGGTTTGGGATGGAAGCAATGACGCCGCTCTTTGTGTTACTGTTCTTTAGCGTAAGTTGTGTTAAAAATAAGATTGAAAGGTCATAAATGATAAGATAACTAAAATACAAAAAAATGGCTCTAAGCACTATGGGACTTAACATCTGAGGTCATCAGTCCCATAGACTTATAACTCTTAAACCTAAGTTACCTACGGACATCACACACATCCATGCCAGAGGCAAGATTCGAACCTGCGACCGTAGCAGCAGCGCGGCTCCAAACTGAAGCGCCTAGAACCGCTCAGCCACAGCGGCCGTCTAACCAAAATACAAGGTAACACTGATACGCTGTTTTTCTTTTTTTTAACTATGTGGTGGTAATGGATTACTGAAGGTGACTGTAATATCTGTTCTGTTAAACGGTGAGTTCCCGATAATGGGTAGTTAGGAGGACATCATGATGGAACTGGCGAGGGATGGGGTTATGGAGCTGACAGTGGAGTTTTACGTATAGAGAAATAGTTGTTATGTGTTTTTAGTGGTGAGGATTGCGATGATGGGAGCGATGTTACAGTGGTGGGGGGAACTAAACAAGGAAGGACCAGAGTTTAACGTCCCAGCCGTTAGAGACGGGGAGCAAGCTGTGATTACGAAAGAATGGGATTTAAAGGCATGAAAGTAGTAGGCATGCACGTTAAAATTAACGAGTTTGTTTGCGTGGCCATCCTTTGCAGCAGTCACAGAAATATTTGCTTTGTAAATAGAAAACTCCTTCTCTTGCTGCACTGTGTTTCTTATTCTTCCGGCCGTGTTTCGCCTTTTTCACTTTAAGGCATCATAGTGGGATCTACGATGGTACAGCTATTATATAGATTTGTTTTGATATGTATTGCTCCTAGATTATAAAACATACGCATAAACATACCAAGCAGGATGAGATACACAGTGAACTCAAAGTAGTTACGAACTTGAAGTCACAGTTTTCGATCAAATGTCTATATTATTCATAGAAGACTGTTAGTGCATCACAACAACAAGGGCGAATAAAATGAGAATTGAGAAGAAAAATGTTCGAAACATAAAAACATGCTTGCGTTTCGTAAATAGGGCGGTAGTGCGACCTCCAGCAAGTTGTAACGCCGGAAATGCATATCCTCCTATTTCCATCTATTGCACTGCAATTTTTTTCCTTATTTTGTTACCTGAAGATATAACGTTTCTGTGTCTTTGTATATTGTAATTGTTTTACTATTTGTATATATATGCATTTATGTCGATGTATAATTGGTTTGTTTTGTGAATATTATTTGTATTTATACGCTGGGTCTGGCCTAGGGAAAACTATGCTATCGAACGAATACATCGATAGGTCGTGTGGAGAACGAAAGTGTTATGATCTTTGGTAGTGTTAACTCTGCCGCGTGGAGCGCAGGCTGAGCATAAAGAGTCTGGCTGGAGTAGTGCAGTGGAGCAGGTGTGTTGTGTGACGCTCCCGCGAGTTGCCGCGCTTTCTGGGTTTGGCAGCATGTAATTGCGCTCGACTTGCTATGTTAGCCTCTGACATGGTGTCGCGGACGGGAAGCGTTATCTGGCACACATCAAGAGAACGTTTCGGCTGGAGACCGTGTCGAGAAGAAGGCACGCCAACATCCAGCTTCTGCAACAGCGACGGCCGACAATGAGTGACTGTCGCCACCTCCTCGATCGACGGCTTCAAACCTTCAATCAACCAACAAGGAAGACTGGAAGCACGTAAAGTTTTAGAACTGTATGGCAGACCTCAGCTTTTCAAACTGTTCCATTTTCATAACTAAATTGCAGCAACGTAGCATGAGCCTTTGTTGCTCATTGTCCCAATTGCATTACCAAGCAGGGTCCCTTCCTTTTCCGGAATGAACCCGAGTGTCGTTGAAATTCAAACGCCAGCATTAAAATAATATAATTCGATTTCACTGCTTTAATTTCAAAGTTCACTTAAAGTATTCATAGCTGGCTACAATATTTAGATTACACGAGCACAAATGAAGAGTGCGAGTTTCGTTAGCATATTTTAGCTTACCTGTGACTGCAGCTCAGCTTGGTACGTACTAAATTTTACTATTGTTAATTGTTCAGAATCATTTAATTCAAGTTCAAAGTTGTATCTCTTATTTCTAAATGGCGTAGATTCAAGTAGCTTTTGAAATGTTTGTTGAGGTAGCCCAAGACGAACTGTATTTTACTGAATTTCGATATGCTTCAGAAACAAAGTTCACTATTAATTTCAGTCACAAAATTAACTTTCAATTTTCCAGTTTTATTAATTCTTTTGCTAAATTAAGTCAGAGTGTAGCGAAATTTATTACTTCTGACAAACTTTCAGTTTTCACACTACACATGTCAACCTTCAGTTGCCACGCTTCTAGTGCTAATTATATGTATAATAACCTTTCTTTTTCAGTTACTATAGTAATTGTCCTTATGACTGGCGACCGTAATTTCCCCCAAATCTCAAATATCTAATTACCGCTAGTTAATTGTTGACGTAACGGCCGCACATTTACTTTTTGTATTAACTTTACCCCTTTTCGAAATTAATTTCCACCAGTTTCATTTGCATTTTTCCTTTCATTTAGATGTAACCCTTTCCTCCCTCTTTACCGACAGATGAACTTCGGTGACGATTGCTTTTCCCAAATCTCCATTAGGTACACGGGGTTTAATTTTTCACTGTCATTAAGGACGATACGTGAGGGGGAGGTTACAAAGTGACCAGAGAGAGGAAATGCAGATGCCAACTAAAAACTCGAGGAACAGTATGTAATCACTTGTTTGCATAAAAAGCGAGACGCAGCGAATAATACTATCAAAACTGGTGCCAGAGGCAGGAAATCGTGTGGCGTTGGTCTAGATGTCTCGTCCGAAAATTACCTTGAGCATGTAGTTAACCAACTCGAGAGGGAAACGTCTTAGACCTCCTGGCAACAAACAGCCCTGAACTTACCGAAGCAGTTAACGTAGAGGAAGGTATCAGTGATCACAAGTTTATTACAGCATATATGATGACGGGTTCTACAAGGAATGTTAAGGAAGGTAGGAAGGTACATTTGCTCTGCAAGGGTGACAGCATACAAATTTCAGAATATCTCAGCAGTCAGCATAAAATATCCGGTGATTAAGACGAAGATGTGGCGAACAAGTGGAAAAAATTCAAAGGAATCGTTCAATATGCCCCAGACAAGTTTGTTCTTAGTAAGGTTTTAAGGGATGGGAATGATCCACCATGGGTTAATAGCTGTGTTAGAAAAGCGCTACGTAAACAAAGAGCACTTCATCTCAGATTCAAAAGAAGCAAAAACCTAGCTGACGAACAAAAGCTGAACGAAGCGAAATTAAGTGCAAGGAGAGGAATGAAACAATCGTTCAATGATTTCGAAAGTGACATTTCTTTATTTATGTTTTCACTTATTTGGACTGAAATAACTGGGAAGCTGAAACTTCTTATTTTCATTCTGGAACTGCTGAGTGGAACTGACGTACTGTCTCTTTGGCTGTCTTTATCATTTCATAACTGACCCACAGAATTTTCCCTGACAAATGCAGCTCAAAGTTATTCTATTCATTTATGACCCACAATATACAACGATACACAATTTGACTGCACAAATAATTAACACACAAGAATGGGCCTGAATCAGAAGAAATCCTAACAATAACCCACACATTTAATAAGTCGCTTACCTCACAGAAAATCTTCATTACACGAACTACAGCGATACAGCAAGCACCAATACAGCCAGCTAAATAAACGATTCTAGTACGGTAGGCTCTAACTACACTGCTGACCATTAAAATTGCTACACCACGAAGATGACGTGCTACAAACGAGACATTTAACCGACAGGAAGAAGGTGCTATGATACGCAAATGATTAGCTTTTCAGAGCATTCACACAAGGTTGGCGCCGGTGGCGACACCTACAAAGTGCTGACATGAAGAAAGTTTTCAACCAATTTCTCATACACAAACAGCAGTTGAATAACGTTGTCTGGTGAAACATTGTTGTGATGCCTCGTGTAAGGCGGAGAAATGCGTGCCATCACGTTTCCGACTTTGATAAAGGTCCGATTGTAGCCTATCGCGATTGCGGTTTATCGTATCTCGACATTGCTGCGCGCGTTGGTCGAGATCCAATGACTGTTAGCAGAATACGGAATCGGTGCGTGCTGGAACGCCGTGCTGGATCCCAATGCCCTTGTAGCACTAGCAGTCGAGATGACAGGCATCTTACCCGCATGGCTGTAACGGATCGTGCAGCCATCTCTCGATCCCTGAGTCAACAAATGGGGACGTTTGCGAGACAACAACCATCTGCACCAACAGTTCGACGACGTTTGTAGTAGCATGGACTATCAGCTCGGAGACCATGGCTGCGGTTACCCTTGACGCTGCATCATAGACAGGAGCGCCTGCGATGGTGTACTCAAACGACGAACCTGGATGCACCAATGGCAAAACATCATTTTTTCGGATGAATACAGGTTCTGTTTACAGCATCATGATGGTCACATCCGTGTTTGGCGACATCGCGGTGAACTAACACTGGAAGCGTGTATTCGTCATCGCCATACTGGCGTATCACCTTGCGTGATGGTATGGAGTCCCATTGGTTACACGTCACCTGTTGTTCGCATTGACGGTACTTTGAACAGTGGACGTTACATTTCAGATGTGTTAAGACCCGTGGCTCTACCCTTCATTCGATCCTTGCGAAACCCTACATTTCAGCAGGATAATGCACGACCACATGTTGCAGGTCCTGTACGGGTCTTTCTGGATACAGAAAATGTCGACTGCTGCCCTGGTCAGCTCATTCTCCAGATCTCCCACCAACCGAAAACGTCTGGTCAATGGTGGCCGAGCAACTGGCTCGTCACAATACGCCAGTCACTACTCTTGATGAACTGTGGTGTCATGTTGAAGCTGCATGGGCAGCTGTACCTGTACACGCCATCCAAGCTCTGTTTGACTCAATGCCCAGGCGTGTGAAGGCCGTTATTACGGCCAGAGGTGGTTGTTCTGGGTACTGATTTCTAAGGATCTATGGACCCATATTGAAAATGTAATCCCATGTCAGTTCTAGTATAATATATTTGTCCAATGAATACCCGTTTATCACCTGCATTTCTCCTTGGTGTAGCAGTTTTAATGGCCAGTAGTGTACTAATAGGCATGTGGTTAGCAAAGGAAAGATTTTGTTGCAGAGAAAACAATGTATATAGCAAATTTTACCTTAATAATGTGACATTCAGTTCAGAAGTTATGTTATCGTCCGCGACATCCAGTTCCGAAATTTATATAATTGTCAGTAATTTTAAATCTCTATTACGGACACGTCCAGACCGGCCGCTCGCGCTAACACTTCAGACCTCTAACCTCCATCGCTGCTAACTATAAACTTCAAACCTCCATCAATGCTGGCTATTCACCTCCAACTGCGAGTCCGACCAGCCACACAGTCTCTTACAGAGGGCGCACAGCGCTGTCTTAGTTATTAATGCAGTCTATCGCACTGCCAACATACACATAAACGGGCTACTTACAAAAGAAAGACGCTGTCAACCGGCTTGAGTAAAAACCCTAAGAGATTTTAGTCGTATTAAAAATTCAGTAAGTGGGTTAAAATCATCTATTCATTCTCTGAGCGACCACACCGGCTCCGGAACGGAAGATAACAGAGAGAAGACTGTAATAATGAAATCCGTCTTCCGAAGTTGTTTCACTGCGGAAAATCATATTACTGCCCCTCCTTTCAATCGTCGTACGAACATCGAAATGGCAGATACTGAGAACCGGAATTGAAAAGCACCTGCAATCGCATAGTAGTAGAAAGGCTTTAGGGTCAGATGAGATGTCTATAAGATTCTATAAAAACAATGCGAAAGAACTTGCTCCCCTTCTAGCAGTAATTTATCGTATATCGCTTGAGCAACGAAAGATACGTAACGACTGGAAAAAAGCACAGGGCATTCTCGTTTTTAAGAAAGGCGGTAAGACAGATCGATACTATTATAGACCTATATCGTTGACGTCGATCTGTTGTAGAATTGGGAAACATGTTTTATGCTCAAGAATTATGACGTTTTTGGAGAATGAACAGCTCCTCTATAAAAGTCAACATGGATTCCGCAAACAGAGATCCTGCGAAACTCAGCTCGCTCTGTTCCTCCATGAGATCCACAGCGCAGTGGACAACGGCGCTCAGGCTGATGCCGTGTTCCTCGATTTCAGTAAGGCATTTGACACCGTCCCGCATTGCCGTTTAATGAAAACAGTACGACCTTACGGAGTATCGGAGCAGACCTGCGATCGGATTCAAGACTTCCTTGCATACAGAAAATACGTCGTTCTTAACGGAACTAAATCGACAGACGTAAAAGTGAAATTCGCAGCACCACAGGGAAGTGTGATAGGATCGTAGCTGTTTACAATATATATAAATGATCTAGTAGAAAGCGTCGGATACTCTTTAAGGCTAATCGCAGATGATCCAGTTGTCTATACCAAAGTAGCAAAGCCAGAGGGCAGTAAGAATTTGCAGAACGATCTGCAGAGAATTGATGAATGGAGCAGACTCTGGCAGTTGTCCCTGAACCTAAATAAATGTAACATATCGCGCATTGGAAAAGAAATCCATTACTGTACAGCAACACTATTGATGACAAATAGCTGGAGACAGCGTCTGCCGTAAAATATCTAGGCGTAACTATCCAGAGCGACCTTAAGTGGAATGACCAGTCACAAGACTCAGGTTCATCGGAAGAATCAGAAGGAAATGTAACTCATCTACGATTGAAGTGGTTTAGAAGGCGCTTGTTCGCCCAATTATTGAGTATTGTTCATCTATCTGGGATCGCTATAAGGTAGGACTGATAGAGGAGATAGAGAAGATCCAACGAAGAGCGGCACGTTTTCTCACGGGATCGTTTAGCTGGCGAGAGAGCGTTACGGAGATGCTAAACAAACTCCGCTGGCAGACGTTGCAAGAGAGATTTACTATTGAAATTTCGGGACAGCATTTTTCAGGACGAGTCAGACAACATATTACTTCACCCCCCCCTCCCCCCCCCCCCCCCCCGACACACACATACATCTCGCGTATTGCCCACGAGGAGAAACTTCGAGAAATTAGAGCCAATACAGAGGCTTACCGACGATCATTCTTGTCACGCACTATACGCGAGTGGAACAGGGCTAGAGGGATCAGATAGTGCTACCGAAAGTACCCCCCGCCACACACCATTAGGTGGCTTGCGGAGTATTATGTTGATGTAAATGAAGGTACATACCAAAACAAAGGGGTATTACAACTGTATCATTGTACACCGCACAGATGATGTCTTAAAGTGAAAAAAAGGAGAAACGCGTCTGGGAGAATAAAATTCAGTTCAAAAAGAGAAAGCTCTTTTTTTACGAAACGTTAAAATGAACTTAATCCATATTGCGTGTGGTGTTGAGCAGTGCAGCAGGCGACACTCAGTGCACGTCAGCAAGAAAATACCAGTAACTGCATGTCAGCGACAACAAAATGCTGAATGGCGGGCGGATGATTCTCTGTATGAAAAAAAAAGAAAAAAAAAAGAGTGCTTACCGAGCGACGTAGAGTGGTCTGCTGTTTACAATCTGGACGGATATAGATCTCAAAGTACTTCACAGGCACACATTCAGTAAAATAATCGAGAAGTTGAAGGGAGAATGGGTGATTATGAGTTTCTTTTTTCTTTGGAGGGGCACGGGGACTGGAGGCACGTAGAGAGAAGTATCAGAGAAAGGGAATGTGTTATAAGGTTAATTAAGTGATGTGTATGTAGTACATAAAAGACAAATTCAAATGAAACGATGATGCTGCATTATTGGGTGGAGAACCCGCATAGTGCAAATGTATTTGACGCCATTTTGGCGATTGCCACGTTGATGAAGATCAGATGAAATGAATAGGACAACACAGACTGTCGCCGTGCGAAGAAAAAGTCGGACCCTCCCGGGAACCGAACCCGGAACCCCGTAATCTAGAGTTAGTGGTACTGACGACAAGACAACGAGCTGTGAACAATATATGACAAAACTTAAATGTGAGAGAAAGTTTGTTAATTAAACTGAAAAATCAGATTTAGCAAATAAATTGACAGCACTGTACAACGACATACATAAAGTGGCAGGAACGTAAGTATCATTCACGTGACACGGTGGTGCTTTATTGAGCCTAGTTTTATGTCAGGAAATAGTGTAATGCTGTAAGTCAGAGTGCAGGTCGGGCAAAAAGGCCAGTGGGAAACGGGGGAATACCTATGACGTGTCCCTGCTGAAATACGGGATGTAAGTAGAAATTAAACGAAAATTCTGTAAATAGAAGCCAGAATTAACTAGCTAATGAAACAAATTGCTTTTACATAAAGACTCAAACTAAAACTGTAATTAAGATTGTTTTCGGATTGCTGGCGATGTTTCCTTAGCATAGAGGAATTTGAAACACCTTCTGTAAATAAAAGTAGGTTTATGCTTATCCATTACGGATATTTTAGAACCGTGACTGTATACTGAATGTAAGTAAGTTATACAGAACTGCAACCCCTCACTTTTTTGGATAATTATGTTTTATTCCATTAACCGATTTTTGAACCTTTTCAGGTTCATCTTCAGATGGTTTCGGGAAGTTACATCATTACTGCTAGCATAATGCTGGGTGCTCGCACTATGACAAAAAGATGGGTCACACTTTAATGTATCGCCATGACTATGGATTATCTGTCGATATGGATGTAAATTTAGTTTTTTACTTGCTGCGACAGTATAGGCGGATTTTTCGGTTAGTGTCCATCTGCCTGCCTCCATTTTGATGTCCAGTAGTTATATCACTACACACACTTCCACACAAACATTATTTATTTACACTCTGACAGCGAGACTTTTCCAGCATCCAGTATGCGCTTTACAACTGTTGCTTGTAACAAAGATCTTGAGAGACAGATACGGCATAGGTCTACTTTATACAGAGATGTAATTTGTTGTTCTTTACATATTAAAGTCGATATGAGGGCAAGTATTTTAATCAGAATGGCGATAACATGAGAGCACAAGATAAAATAAGTAAATAAATTACTTCAAGGACAAACTTAAGGTGATCTGATATCTTATTTCTACGTGTATATTACAGGCAGTTTATAGCATTTTTATGAAGTTTGGCATTAACATGAATAACCGGTAACCAATAATACAGAGTTATTGTATCCGCAGTGAGATGCAGCTATCTGTATGACTAGGACATTTATATTTAAATTAATAACAAATCTTCAGATGACCTGTTGACCTATTTATGTTGTTACGTTAACATGATCTGGGGTATTATCAAAGGTAGATTCTGTTTATTTTAGCTAAAGGTATATGTATAAAAGTTATAGTGTTTGTAATGGACTAAAGCTGTTTGTGTGGCTGTACACTTTATATTTAAAAATCATGAACGAAAGTTCTTTAACTGTTGACTTATTTTTATTCTTACATTAGAGTGATCTGGAATATTGGTAAAGGCAGCTTCTGATTGTTCCAGCTAGTATTAATATGTAGAAAAGTACTGATTTATGCAAGCAGTAGAGGGCTTTAACATTTAGAAATATTGTTGTTGTTGTTGTGGTCTTCAGTCCTGAGACTGGTTTGATGCAGCTCTCCATGCTACTCTATCCTGTGCAAGCTTCTTTATCTCCCAGTACCTACTGCAACCTACATGCTTCTGAATCAGTTTAGAATATTCATGTCTTGGTCTCCCTCTACGATTTTTACCCTCCACGCTGCCCTCCAGTACTAAACTGGTGATCCCTTGATGCATCAGAACATATCTTACCAACCGATCCCTTCTTCTAGTCAACTTGTGCCACAAACTTCTCTTCTCCCCAATCCTATTCAATACCTCCTCATTAGTTATATGAGCTACCCATCTAATCTTCAGCATTCTTCTATAGCACCACATTTCGAAAGCTTCTATTCTCTTCTTGTCCATACTAGTTATCGTCCATGTTTTACTTCCATGCATGGCTACGCTCCATACAAATACTTTCAGAAACGACTTCCTGACACTTAAATCTATGCTCGATGTTAACAAATTTCTCTTCTTCAGAAACGATTTCCTTGCCATTGCCAGTCTACATTTTATATCCTCTCTACTTCGACCATCATCAGTTATTTTGCTCCCAAATAGGAAAACTCCTTTACTGCTTTAAGTGTCTCATTTCCTAATCTAATTCCCTCAGCATCACCCGACTTAATTCGACTACATTCCATTATCTTCATTTTGCTTTTGTTGATGTTCATCTTATATCCTCCTTTCATGACACTGTCCATTCCGTTCAACTGCTATTCCAAGTCCTTTGCTGTTTCTGACAGAATTACAATGTCATCGGCGAACCTCAAAGTTTTTATTTCTTCTCCATGGATTTTAATACCTACTCGAATTTTTCTTTTGTTTCCTTCACTGCTTGCTCAATATACAGATTGAGTAACATCGGGGAGAGGCTACAACCCTGTCTCACACCCTTCCCAACCACTGATTCCCTTTCATGTCCCTCGACTCTTGTAACTGCCATCTGGTTTCTGTACAAATTGTAAATAGCCTTTTGCTCCCTGTATGTTACCCCTGTCACCCTTAGAATTTCAAAGAATTCCGGTCAACATTGTCAAAAGCTTTCTCTAAATCTACAAATGCTAGAAACGTAGGTTTGCCTTTCCTTAATCTAGCTTCTAAGATAAGTCGTAGGGTCAGTATTGCCTCACGTGTTCCAATATTTCTACGGAATCCAAATTGATCTTCCCCGAGGTCGTCTTCTACCAGTTTTTCCATTCGTCTTTAAAGAATTCGCGTTAGTATTTTGCATCTGTGACTTATTAAACTGATTGTCCGGTAATTTTCACATCTGTCAGCACCTGCTTTCTTTGGATTTGTAATTATTATACTCTTCTTGAAGTCTGAGGGTATTTCGCCTGTCTCATACATCTTGCTCACCAGATGGTAGAGTTTTGCCAGGACTGGCTCTCCCAAAGCCGTCAGTAGTTCTAATGGAATGTTGTCTACTCCCGGGGTCTTGTTTCGACTCAGGTCTTTCAGTGCTCTGTCAAACTCTTCACGCAGTATCGCATCTCCCATTTCATCTTCATCTACATTCTCTTCCATTTCCATAATGTTGTCCTCAAGTCATTGCCCTTGCATTGACCCTCTATATACTCCTTCTACCTTTCTGCTTTCCCTTCTTTGCTTAGAACTGGGTTTCCATCTGAGCTCTTGATATTCATACAAGTGGTTCTCTTTTCTGCAAAGGGCTCTGTATTTTTCCTGTATGATCTATCTTACCCCTAGTGAGATAAGCCTCTACATCCTTACATTTGTCCTCTAGCCATCCCTGCTTAGCCATTTTGCACCTCCTGTCCATCTCATTTTGAGACGTTTGTATTCCCTTTTGCCTGCTTCATTTACTGAATTTTTATATTTTCTCCTTTCATCAATTAAATACAATATTTCTCCTGTTACCTAAGGATTTCTACTAGCCCTCGTCTTTTTACCTACTTGATCGTCTGCTGCATTCACTACTTCATCCCTCAGAGGTACCCATGCTTCCTCTACTGTATTTCTTCCCCCATTCCTGCCAATTGTTCCCGTATGCTCTCCCTGAAAATCTGTACAACCTCTTGTTTAGTCAGTTTATCCAGGTCCCATCTCCTTAAATTCCCACGTTTTTGCAGTTTCTTCAGTTTTAATCTACAGTTGATAACCAATAAATTGTGGTCAGAGTCCAC
This sequence comes from Schistocerca americana, assembly GCF_021461395.2. Lineage (NCBI taxonomy): Eukaryota > Metazoa > Arthropoda > Insecta > Orthoptera > Acrididae > Schistocerca > Schistocerca americana. Next base: position 898,399,681 of record NC_060121.1, read on the forward strand.
ATCTGCCCCTGGAAATGTCTTACAATTTAAAACCTGCTTCCTAAATCTCTGTCTTACCATTATATAATCTATCTGATACCTTCTACTATCTCCAGGATTCTTCCATGTGTACAACCTTCTCTCATGATTCTTGAACCAAGTGTTAGCTATGATTAAGTTATGCTCTGTGCAAAACTCTACCAGGCGGCTTCCTCTTTCATTTCTTAACGCCAATCCATATTCACCTACTATGTTTCCTTCTCTCCCTTTTCCTACTACCGAATTCCAGTCACCCATGACTATTAAATTTTCGTCTCTCTTCACTATGTCAATATTTTCTTTTATCTCATCATACATTTCTTCAATTTCTTCGTCATCTGCAGGGCTAGTTGGCATATAAACTTGTACTACTGTAGTAGGCGTAGGCTTCGTATCTATCTTGGCCACAATAATGCGTTCACTATGCTGTTTGTAGTAGCTTACCCGCACTCCTATTTTTTTATTCATTATTAAACCGACTCCTGCACTACCCCTATTTGATTTTGAATTTATAACCCTGTATTCGCCTGACCAAAAGTCTTGTTCCTCCTGCCACCGAACATCACTAATTCCCACTATATCTAACTCTAACCTATCCATTTCCCTTTTTAAATTTCCTAACCTACCTGCTCGATTAAGGGATCTGACATTCCACCCTCCGATCCGTAGAACGCCAGTTTTCTTTCTCCTGATAACGACGTCCTCCTGAGTAGTCGCAGCCCGGAGATCCGAATGGGGGACTATTTTACCTCCAGAATATTTTACCCAAGAGGACGCCGTCATCGTTTCATCATAAAGTAAAGCTTGCATGCCATCGGGAAAAATTACGGCTGTAGTTTCCCCTTGCTTTCAGCCGTTCGCAGTACCAGCACAGCAAGGCCGTTTTGGTTAGTGTTACAAGGCCAGGTCAGTCAATCATCCAGACTGTTGCCCCTGCAACTACTCAAAAGGCTGCTGCCCCCCTTCAGGAACCACACGTTTGTCTGGCCTCTCAACAGATACCCCTCCGTTGTGGTTGCACCTGTGTCGCAACTGCCATCTGTATCGCTGAGGCACGCAAGCCTCCCCACCAACGGCAAGGTCCATGTTTCTGGGGGGGTTTAGAAATATAGTACAGGTTTTATTCTGTGGTAGGATATTACATTGACACCAATGTAGTTAGGATGTAAGGAGAGGGAAAGGGGGGGGGTCGTTGGGAAGGGGTGGGGGTGGGAATGGGGAGCCGGTGTAGTATTCGTTGAGTTGTTACTTGTTTTGAACTAGTAGAGCTTCAAAGCTCTGAAGTGTGACCTATCTTTTTGTCATAGAGGCAGCACCCAGCTTTAGGCTAGCAGTAATGTATAACATCCTGAAACCATCTGAAGATAAACTTGAAAAAGTTCGAAAACCGGTTAATGGAATAAAACATAATTATTCAAAAAAGTGACTGGTTGCAGTTCTGTATAACTTATTTACATACAAAAGTAGGTTTTCTTTCAAAAGCGTGTATTTATTTTAACCCTGTGTATTCGCTGTGTCTGTTTGACATGGACGTAATGGGGATTGGTTTAAACTATGCAAAGAGTGAGGAAGACTCGAGCACCTCTTGCCTGTGGGAACCAGGGAGCCCGGTCCTCGGCAGCGCAGACAGGAAATGCTGCTTGGCAGCTTCCCGGTTGATAACGCGGCGACAGGTGCTGGCGGCTGGTCGGATGGACCAAATATTTGGGCAGGGCTGGGCGCGCCTCGACTCCAAATTACCGCACGCCACGGTAAACACTGCCGCCGCGGCGGGAGCTGTGAGCTTGGGAGCTGGGCGCTCTCCCACACACTGCCCAGGAGGGCACCGCTCTGGTGATACGGGGCAGCAGGTGACCGTGTCGTCGCTCTTCACCCAATCATTGCCCGGAACACTCACAGATCACATGGTCTCGCGAATACAGCCGCATCGACTACGTAATTTTTACGGCCGACATTGCGATGAGGACGTGGGTGAGAAGGTGATGCGTTGGCGGCGGGGGGGGGGGGGGGGGGGAAGATGGAATGGCGGGGGGGGGGGGAGGTTGGGAACTGATGAAAAAATGCATTGAGGCTCGTTGTATTTATATTCCCAGCAAAACAATGCGGACTTTTTTTCCTACTTGCAGGATGCACACAACGACCCACATGCGGTTTTTAACCACCTGACGCGGATGGAAGCCCGAGAAAATTTTGTTAATGCTACTTATTAGTTTAGCAACTTTCAAGCCGAGATTAATATTATCAGAAACGGAAGACGTAATGAAATAGAAAATCGAAATGAAAGTGACAATGGGATATGAAAGAACAGAATGTCAATAGAGAACTCTGTAGACAAGGCGGGGGGGGGGGGGGGGGGGCATGGGGGGTGAGGGAGTGGTGGTCGAGGAAAGGGTTGACGAAAGTGAGTTATCGACAAGTACGCGGTGACAATTATTGAACTCTATTAAATAAAATCGTGATAACTTCTGAACGGTTTGCGTTAGGTCGTTCAAACTGCACGGTTGGCCGCGGGGCATGATGGGAATTACCATGTACATGATCTGTTTGGCTTAACGACAAAGCCCTCTTTCATTTGGATGGGTTCGTCAAGAAGCCAAATTGGCGCATTTGGGGGACTGAGAATCAGCATTTCGCCCTCAATGGGTGACTGTATGGTGTGCAGTGTCCAGTCGTGTAATAACGGTGCGACATTCCTTGATGGCACGGTGACTAGCGAACGGTATGTGAAGGTTTTGGAGGATGGTTACATCCCCATTATCCAAAAAGATCCTGATTTCGACAAAATGTGGTTCATGGAAGGCGGATCTCGGCTCCATCGATGCAGTAGAGATGGCTGCCATTTTCTCCAGATCTGAACACATGTGACTTCTTTTTGTAGGGCTATATTAAAGACAAAGTGTACAGAAATAAAGCCAAAAGCGTTGCTGACCTGACAACAGCTATTCAGGAGCTCATCGACAGCATCGGTGTTCCGACACTTCAGCAGGCCATGCAGAATTTCACTATTTGTCTGCGGCACATCATCACCAATGACGGCAGGCATATCGAAAATATCATAACCGAAATCTGAATACCTGTAGTGACGCTTACATGTTGAATAAAGTGTGAGCACGCCGTATTTTCTAATTTACGTTTTTTCGTATAATTCAATAATTGTCGCTCTGTATATGGAAGAGACAGCAACTGTGATAGGTGGACGATTAGCTGTCTTTTGAAGTTTGTACGCAGATTATATTATTATAATGTAAACGGAGTTTGTTTACGCCTTTCGCAGTAGTTGATACTGGTCTACCAGAACCGTGTTCATTATCTTGAATGTTAGCATCTAGCTGTGTGCAAACGGAGCATTGAAGGTAAATGTAACTATTTAATAGCGCCCGAGCAAGATAACCTCAAGGAACAATCCCGACTCGTATCTTGCCTAATCCTGGGCCATGCAACGTACACAATAGTTAAGACGTGGACACGTAGTGACAAAAGCAACGGCCATGGATCGTGTGCTGTACTCTTGGCACTAGGCAGTCCTGAATCTTGGTACCACCTAACTGCCAAGATTGGCGCCCTTTTTATCACACCAAGATCTTCCAAGCAGCTTCCCTACTTTTATTTGCAACATTACTGTTTCCAGAAACTTCTAGGAAGTTCCAACATCAATTTTAACTCAAATAAAAGTGCCACCGAATTCGTACTTCACAGGACGAAACTATTACTTGTGGACAATTTAGTGGTGTGGTTAGTTGCTCTGGTAGTTAATCATTATTACATTTAAAAAGGCCGATTAAATATTACTAGTCAAAGGATAAGTCATTTAAAATTAATTATTCCCGATGAATCGATTCGTTGCACGCAAGCCATACACTTTTTCAGTTAACAGTTTCTAATTTGTTTATTTCTGCCATATCCTTTTAAAGAGAGGGAGGCAGCTGCTGTCTCTCGCAGCCGTCTTGGAAGCGAAGTGCTTTCGTATGTACTGGTACAAATATGGATACGGCTACTCTTACTAGTCTCTGTTGGACCCCAGAACTTAGGCGGCAGTGGCACGCCGGTTCCGGTAGGGATGGGTTCTGGGGTGAGCTTTGGGTACCTGCATAAAAGATGAATAGGTAGTTAGTCTGTGAGATAGGCTCATGAACAAGTACGAGGCGGGGTGTGGCCCCCTTTGGCGCGAATGGGGGCGTGAGTTTTATTCATTGAGTAGTACTGTACAGTATGGAACAGTATATTTTTGTTGGCGGTGACTGGCGTAATCTAAACGGACAGTCGCTAACTCAGCTGAAAATGTGAATAGTGTGCATGTGGAATTTACATCGATGTATGTTCACCAAGTCTAGGCTTAATAAAATAATCAGAAAGTGTTCAATTTCAAGATGCCTTTTCATCACGGCGCATTTTACAGTTCATTCTATTCAAGAGTGGTCATACAAAATTGAGAGGACTCGTGTCCTACAGGAAGTTACATCAGTGATACGTGTACCTCGGCAGTAACTTTTCCGGTAGTGCCGTCTACAAATAGCCTGGTGCCGAATCAATACGACAGCAAACAGGTCAAGCAAATGAATAGTTTATAAAATCGTCATAACTACTAGGCAACTTAGTGGCATTGCTGTCTGGCGACACAGAACCTTGCAGTTGCAGCGACCGATGAGGCACAGTGCTGAAGTTACTGGATTACAATTCGGTGCAGCGAAATTAAAATCCCCGTCCGGTCGTCCAAATATATACCAAGGAAAAAAAGACAACACCGTTAAGGCTTGTGTTGAGTGACACCAGGATATAATATGGGCAAAGTAAGGGGTTGCAGTGTTTGTGATACATTTGTCCCATGCTTCGGCGACCAAATGGTCCTCAGGAGGCCCGTTTGGGCACTCTGCGTTTTGACTCTGTAAGCAATAAATATCTTGAGGTTAGAGGTGAACAGTGTTTGCAAAATTCATTCTAGGGTACAATCATGCCCGACTGAAGAGTCCACACTCCTGTTGAATAGCTTCAGCCACTTCAATGGAGTCACTTTGTGAGTCTGTAGGAAGCTGGATGGGAGCATCTGAGTATTGCTGCAGATGGTCGGAACAATACATCGATAGTGTGTCCCTACTTTCAGCAGTGATCTGTGGAACCTTCTCACACCTGTGGACCAGGTTCTGGACGTCTGCATTATACAGACTAGCGCCAAGATTGACGCAACGGTGGCCAATGGACACATACTGTTCCTGCTGGTCATCAGAGAGCATGGGAACCGTCTGCTTGCATCAGGATTAAGACCACGTGTGCGTCTGGCAGAGCTACCGCATACACCACAACACCACCAATCACGACTACTCGTGTCGTGAAAGACTTGAGAGTGGAATGGCGCTCCGTTGTTTCGGTGATGAGACTAGATTCTGTCCCTGTGCGAGTGATAGGCATATATGTGTGTGGTTCAGACGTGGTGAACTTCGTGTTCCACAGTGTATTCACTAACGACACGTATACGCCATCGCAGGCTTCATGTTGTTGGGAGCCATCGGTTACATCTCGCATTACATTATACACTCCTGGAAATGGAAAAAAGAACACATTGACACCGGTGTGTCAGACCCACCATACTTGCTCCGGACACTGCGAGAGGGCTGTACAAGCAATGATCACACGCACGGCACAGCGGACACACCAGGAACCGCGGTGTTGGCCGTCGAATGGCGCTAGCTGCGCATACGACCGAGGCACACAGGGCCAACACCCGGCATCATGGTGTGGGGAGCGATCTCCTACACTGGCCGTACACCACTGGTGATCGTCGAAGGGACACTGAATAGTGCACGGTACATCCAAACCGTCATCGAACCCATCGTTTTACCATTCCTAGACCGGCAAGGGAACTTGCTGTTCCAACAGGACAATGCACGTCCGCATGTATCCCGTGCCACTCAATGTGCTCTAGAAGGTGTAAGTCAACTACCCTGGCCAGCAAGATCTCCGGATCTGTCCCCCATTGAGCATGTTTGGGACTGGATGAAGCGTCGTCTCACGCGGTCTGCACGTCCAGCACGAACGCTGGTCCAACTGAGGCGCCAGGTGGAAATGGCATGGCAAGCCGTTCCACAGGACTACATCCAGCATCTCTACGATCGTCTCCATGGGAGAATAGCAGCCTGCATTGCTGCGAAAGGTGGATATACACTGTACTAGTGCCGACATTGTGCATGCTCTGTTGCCTGTGTCTATGTGCCTGTGGTTCTGTCAGTGTGATCATGTGATGTATCTGACCCCAGCAATGTGTCAATAAAGTTTCCCCTTCCTGGGACAATGAATTCACGGTGTTCTTATTTCAATTTCCAGGAGTGTATGTTTCTGCGGGATAAAATAACAAGTGCGTTCTATATTGCACAGACTGTTATTCTACTGGTACTTCCTTTTCTTCGACAGGAAGGTAATGAACTTATTCAGTAGTAAACTGAACGTCCATTGCTGCTGCAACACAAAGTCCTCTTCATAGTATGAATTTTATCCATAGTGGATGCTGTCGAACTCCGTGACTGTTCCTTTATGGGGTTGTAGAAAAACATCCGCTACCAGTCACAATGACTGGTAGCGGATATTTTTCTACAGCTCTTCATAGTGTACAACAACTGCCGTGGCTAGCAAGATTACAATATGTTCAAATGGTTCAAATGGCTCTAAGCACTGTGGGACTTAACATCTGAGGTCATCAGTCCCCTAGAACTTAGAACTACTTATACCTCACTAACCTATGGAGATCACACCTTAGAACTACTTATACCTAAATAACCTAAGGACATAACACACATCCATGCCCGAGGTAGGATTCGAACCTGCGACCGTAACGGTCGCGCTGTTCCAGACTGAAGCGCCTAGAACCGCTCGGTCACTCCGGCCGACTACAATATGTCTCGTTGTTGAACACGTATGGGACATTATGAAGTGGGAACTTTTTCGTTCTCCAGAGCCACCAAGAACCATTGCCGAATTGCAACATAACTGCAAGATTCTTGGAATATTGTCTTAGGATGCTATTTGTCTCCTTTATAATCATTTGCACTTGACAATACGTCTATGTTGATGGTAGAGGGGAGTACATTGTATATTAGTGGGACTGTTTCGGCATCCTTCACTGTGACATGCGTGTTCCATTTGATCTCAATTTGTTCTCATATTCTCCTACAATGGTAAACTGCCTGCTATCTAACTTGTCAATAAAATGACCTTCTCCTTTAGAGTGCTGCATTTTTTACGACAGTGCAGGTTTTCCGATGTGTGTCTAAAATCATTTACAGCATACTGCAGACGTTCAGTTGGAAATACCACGACTGATTTCTCGCTCATTTGTCAAAACTGGGCTTGTGGTCCGTTTCTAAATAACTCACCGTCATCAGGACGTTAAATCGTAACCCGCCTTTTCTAACGTTCGTTCACAATTGAACCGTGACTTATTTGGAAAGAATATTCTTATTAATTTATTTACTAGCGACTCATCAAGAAATTTAACACATTTAATCACACTATGGAAGCATGGAAGTAGTTGCCAAGGAGTAACTCATGAAATCATAACAAAATTCCTTTTAACAAATGGGAATTTTATTCATTTTATTAGTGCCTAAAGCATTTTTTAAAGGAAACAGATTTAAAATCATAATCAGAAAGCACCCTCTAAATATCAAAGTTACAATTTATTCAGAGGCAGAAAGAAACAAGTTTTGACTGTATAAGTTTTCGGGCAGAGAACCTTGCCGCTCCCTTTTGACACGGCCGTAGTTACGACCGCTCACAACAGCCTCTGAAAGACTACACTGGTGCAAGTCTGCAACACACCAGATAACTTTAAACTACTAGTTTTAACAATTTACACCAGCACACGAACTATGCACCCCCTGCAGGAGAGATGGAAATGGTACAAAACACAAAAATTAAAAATATTAACTTTGCCATCGAAGGTGCAACTTCATTTTAACTTCTAATAAAAGTGTTACGGTGAAAGGGTGGCAACTTTATATACTAAAATAATCATTCAAATAAAACCCCATGAACTGCAATCTTATATAAAATTATACAAGGTTGGCCAAACAATAGTTAAGATGCTCTACAGTACACAGATACCGCCTCTCAAGATCATAGGCAATAATATCAAAGTGTCCAAAGACCAAAACATATTTCAGGTATTAGGCCGTTACACTCCAAGCAATTTGTTGACACACCAAATCCGAAAAACACGACAGAGGCAGTTACTAACGTACGGTAGATTGTTAGGGAGATTAACGAACAGCCGGAACCGCAGGTTGCTTGAACCCGCCCCTACTCCACAAGGGAAAAACGACCACCCAATTTATAAACAACCACCTTCCCGCGGGTGGGAAAACGGAGAAGAATGGTGGGACTCCAAAGCAAAACAGCTGGTTACCTCACCAAGAAAACAAGTAGAATTTAACAAGAGTAAATCAAACAAGATATCACCAATCACTTAACTACTTATAAACTGCGATTTCTCGAGAAGACCTGGCACAGCACTCCCAAATCGCTCTCCCGAACCGTCCGCTGCCAGCCGCTTCAATGGACGCAGGAAGGCGCGCCGATCTCCCGTCTCACGGCGTCGCATCTCGCACAGGCCAGACCGATGTCGCGGGTTGACTCCTATTGCTCTCGTGTCGACCGCGAAGTCACTACCCCTCGTTATACGGCGCGGCCCACCGGACTCACGTGGCGACCTCACATGCGCCGACGCTCAAGACGCACAAGTCATCTTGTGTCTCAGTGCGCGACCAACCAACCGATCGATCCAACCTCCAATGACCATTGCCTGAGCAAACACGAGCTGACTGGCGGCTTAACGCGCAGACTCAGATGCAGGAACTAAGCCCCGACCGGGCGACCACTCGCTGAGTTCTCTTACTGGCGGGGTGGAAAGACTCTCATTTTGCCGGCTTTAAAGGTTGATCCGAACGACAGACATACTAGCACTCCCAACGACGGACAGACACCAACTGCCTGACAAATGCGGACGAGAGACAGACTAGCAATCTGGGGACGAGAGACTGACACAGACTGACTGACTGACTGGTGAGCTCATAGCGCCCCTTAAATGCACGTGAATAGGCAACCTTTCTCCTTTCCCACCAGAGGGAGACACCAAAGCTGCGATTGCCACAGCGGCGCCACCGCCAGAAACGGAGGGCGACTGCTTCACACTACGCGCTGCGGCGCGCTCTTCAAAACAGCAATTTTTACCACGGCTCAACAATGCCTACAACACATCAAAATATCATACTTAATGAAATGGGGTTAATCGCATATGGGCAGCACGCGAATGCTACTGGCCGACCACCTACATCGAGTTCACATGGAGCAGAAATATACAAATATCCAGCAAGATCTACAAGTTTATTCCGAGATGGTATTGCGTGCTGCTAATACTACAGTACCAACAAGAAAGCACGCAGTAAACGTGAAAATGGCATAAAGTGCACTATGTTTTCGATATACATCGTACCGCAACTGCACTAAATAGGTAGGAGTAACAGCATCTACATTTTTCATACAAGCAAAGTTTATGCAGCGGATCCTTATTTCTACTCCAAAGTATCACTTGAGTGTTGGCTGTTATTGATTCGTCGTGTTACGACTCGTGTGAGGAATAGGGACGGTGACCATGCACGTGTCGGAATTCGAAAGCAGCATGATCACAGCCAAAGGGACTGATAGCTTTCATTGTCAGTCATGACCCCACTCGCACGATATTCATGCGAATATGGAATCGATAGGTTCATGAGGGCCATATTCAGTGCCACGCACGACCGGCAAAGACCCCACGCGAGCAGCGGTGGAAACAATGGGTATATTCTTCATTGGGAAGTCAGGTTCGTATAGCCACACACTTCACACAGCTCGAGTCATGATATGGGGTTCGTTGCAGTAATTCAAGTTATCACATGGGATTCGCGGCGACATCTTGGAGCGGCACGAACTTCGGCACGGCAACCGTCCTCGCGAATTCCCTTTTCGCGGCCTGGGAAAAGGAGACTGGCCGACAGCGGTGCGCCCGGTAACTTCAACGGACCAAGCTGTGGCAGCAAGCTGTCTTTCCAGACGACTGCTGATTTTCGTATAGAATCAAGGTGTGTATCCGTGTGCGGTGGCTCAGTGAACAAACGAACGTTGCCAGATGGTTATAATTTTTGTTGTATTTGCCACCATTGTGTGCACAACACTATTTTTCGTTCATCATGAGAATAAATCTGATGTAAACACAAACGCAACGATTGGCCAACAGCCGTAGCACACGTAAACTGGTCTTACGCTCTTGGTAGTAGGTCTTATTTTTGTATTAGATGTGTTATTAGTATATTATTGCAAATAAAACTTTAAGGGGACCACAGTGGTTCAGATCGAAAATAAAATAGATTTTCGTTTTTCATCACATTTAGATAGATTAAGGTTTTATTTAAGTACTCTGAAAAGGATTTTGCTGTAAAAAAAAATTTACGAGCATTTGAACAGCATTTTCCTACCACCTGTGTTTATGTGCCACGCCCACTTTACTGTCACCCACTGTCAATCCACCCACTGTGAACTCTAAGCGATAAGGAGATGCCATTATTAAGCAAAATAGAATGTGTAGGCCATGTTCAAAAATGTTTGGGAACAACACTGAGAAAACTAACAGTTGATATGAGAGGAAAAAAAAAATAGGTGGAAAATTGTTGACCAGACAGGGTCGGTTAACTAAAACTTAAATAGAAAACTTGCAGGTATACTATGGGCAGGCAATTTGGAGAAATAAAGAAAATCTGGAGTCAATGCTGAGAGATTTTTGGGCCATATTCTTCCATAATTTCTCCAGTGATGATAAGCCATGTCACGGATTGTGTCCATCAGGAGAAAATTCGTGGTGCAAATACAATAGGGCTCAGGCAACTGGAGAATCTTATTCTTACCGGAATTCTCTTCCTTGTGCTGTTATTACAGCAATTAAACCTATTTTCAGAGACTTAGCTCATCGTGACCTGAGGAAATGTCTGCATGGGCAGACACAGAACCCAAATGAAGGATTCAACAGCACAATTTGGAGCCGCCTTCCTAAAACTGTATTTGTAGGCTTGCATACAATGAAACTAGGAGTTCGTGATGCTGTTATTACATTCAATTGTGGTAATATTGGAAAGTGTTGCGTACTGAAAAAACTGGGAATTAATCCTGGTTGAAATATGATCACTGGACTGCAACACTGCGATAAAATGAGGATAGCCGATGCAGACAGGTCTGCATCTAATATGGCAAAGAAAGCAAGACAAACATCCAGGAAGGTGAAAAAGAAGCTGGAAGACCTTCTAGAGGCAAAGAAGGGCGATCATATGCAGCAGGACAGTTTTAATTAAATGTAATTAAGAAATTTCAAAAGTTGTTTCTTTAAAGTCAATTTCCCGCAAACTAAAATTTTCAGTTCTGTGCCCCATTACATCAGAAACCATCATAGATAAATGAATGAAATTTTTCAGAGACTCTGCATAACATAAAAAGCCACCTCTGGTACTACATTCATTAATATTCCCCATTAGGAAGTTCACAACAAAAAACCATTTCTGCCGAAAAAACTTAATATTTTTTGTTAATAAATCGAAAAAGTATTTCTTAAAAACTACAAAATGGAGAAAGTAGATTTTAGCATCATGTAAGATACAGTAAAAATATTAAGATCCTGCATCAAATAGATTTTTCAGAAATGGGCCAAATACTTGCCTAAATTAACTTGATTTAGGTAGGCAGGGTGTGGTCCCCTAAAGATACTGTAATGTATTAACAGCCGTCATCGTTTTTTCTAAATCATGCTTTAGTTGTGTAGTTTCATTCCAAAACTCGCGTACGCTCGCAGCCTCGTAAACGCTAGTTGAGCTCTGATTGCCGCTCTGTTAATACGAACTTTGAAAATGGCTGAGGCCACTTCACGCCCCTTAATGAAACACGCGCGTTCTTAATGTTTTTTTTTGCAATTTTACAGAGAAAAATCGGTTCTGAGGTCATCCAAGGAACTGCAGCACAAAATGTTAAGGCGTTTTTTCAATTGATAAACGTGGCTTTAAAAAAATCGGTAGTGTTGTAAAATGGTAACTGACTAACTTGTGCGTCGCTGGTTCCAATATCGCTTGGGTCTTTTCTTTTTTTTTTTTCATTGAGTTCGAACACCTATATCATTTAAATATAAAAAATCATCAGATACATCCTCATTAATACACTCCTGGAAATGGAAAAAAGAACACATTGACACCGGTGTGTCAGACCCACCGTACTTGCTCCGGACACTGCGAGAGGGCTGTACAAGCAATGATCAAACGCACGGCACAGCGGACACACCAGCAACCGCGTTGTTGGCCGTCGAATGGCGCTAGCTGCGCAGCATTTGTGCACCGCCGCCGTCAGTGTCAGCCAGTTTGCCGTGGCATACGGAGCTCCATCGCAGTCTTTAACACTGGTAGCATGCCGCGACAGCGTGGACGTGAACCGTATGTGCAGTTGACGGACTTCGAGCGAGGGCGTATAGTGGGCATGCGGGAGGCCGGGTGGACGTACCGCCGAATTGCTCAACACGTGGGGCGTGAGGTCTCCACAGTACATCGATGTTGTCGCCAGTGGTCGGCGGAAGGTGCACGTGCCCGTCGACCTGGGACCGGACCGCAGCGACGCACGGATGCACGCCAAGACCGTAGGATCCTACGCAGTGCCGTAGGAGACCGCACCGCCACTACCCAGCAAATTAGGGACACTGTTGCTCCTGGGGTATCGGCGAGGACCATTCGCAACCGTCTCCATGAAGCTGGGCTACGGTCCCGCACACCGTTAGGCCGTCTTCCGCTCACGCCCCAACATCGTGCAGCCCGCCTCCAGTGGTGTCGCGACAGGCGTGAATGGAGGGACGAATGGAGACGTGTCGTCTTCAGCGATGAGAGTCGCTTCTGCCTTGGTGCCAATGAAGGTCGTATGCGTGTTTGGCGCCGTGCAGGTGAGCGCCACAATCAGGACTGCATACGACCGAGGCACACAGGGTCAACACCCGGCATCATGGTGTGGGGAGCGATCTCCTACACTGGCCATACACCACTGGTGATCGTCGAGGGGACACTGAATAGTGCACGGTACATCCAAACAGTCATCGAACCCATCGTTCTACCATTCCTAGACCGGCAAGAGAACTTGCTGTTCCAACAGGACAATGCACGTCCGCATGTATCCCGTGCCACCCAACGTGCTCTAGAAGGTGTAAGTCAACTACCCTGGCCAGCAAGATCTCCGGATCTGTCCCCCATTGAGCATGTTAGGGACCGGATGAAGCGTCGTCTCACGCGGTCTGCACGTCCAGCACGAACGCTGGTCCAACTGAGGCGCCAGGTGGAAATGGCATGGCAAGCCGTTCCACAGGACTACATCCAGCATCTCTATGATCGTCTCCATGGGAGAATAGCAGCCTGCATTGCTGCGAAAGGTGGATATACACTGTACTAGTGCCGACATTGTGCATGCTCTGTTGCCTGTGTCTATGTGCCTGTGGTTCTGTCAGTGTGATCATGTGATGTATCTGAACCCAGGAATGTGTCAATAAAGTTTCCCCTTCCTGGGACAATGAATTCACGGTGTTCTTATTTCAATTTCCAGGAGTGTACGTACCTAATAATCAATTTTTTTAAAAAACGCACTTATTCTTGTTTCTGATTATAACGTAACACGCAAAAAATTTCAGTTGTTAGTGTAAATATTGGTTGTTAGGTATCGATATAGTATAAAAGATTTTAATAAACGTTTTTTAAACTAAGAAAACATTATAGATAAAATTGTTTGTGTGAACACGAAGAAAATCAGTGTGGTGTCATACGAGACAAAGTGATAAACGTCATAGAAACACGAAAACAGTAATTTTCACGGCATCGAGCACGTCGTAAAAATGTTGACTTTTTAAGATTACTACCTTACCCCTGCTGTATGAATCCAGTGGAACTGATCTGGATCCGAGGTGAGGGGCTTCTTGTGTGTAATAACACATTTAAGCTGTCAGACGTATTGGAGCTAATACACAACGCTTGATGGCACGTCACTCACAAACGCTTTGGAATGCTTAACGGCAAGGGAGAAAATGTGGCGCTTGAATAAATTCGTGGATTATGTTGTTGATCGTCCTGTTATCGACGTAGACAGTTCCAATAATGAAATGCATTTCTCGGATTCGGATACGGAAGGAGTTCAGAGAATAACAGACGACTGACTGTAAATAATACCTTTAAAGGTTTTTATGTTAATTCCACGGTGAAATCCCTGAAAAAAGCGTTTAAGTGACACATACCTCACGTTGAAGACTTACCCTGTCTTTTAAGTTAGGAATTCTCATAAATCTTGTTTTTAATTACAACTCCAAGTTAGCTACGAACGAGGGCATCTCCCACCTGGTCCCCTAAGAATCTTATTGCTAGAATTTTGATTGCCATACATTATTTCATTCTGTTTAAAAATTGAACTACATTCCAGCTGTATTGTTTCTTTGATCGTCTCTATTTAGGTCTTAACTGCAACTGTTTACGCCTTTGCAGATTAGTCGGACCAGCTGTCTAGCTAGTGCTATCAAAGTTAAACGTGCCTTTGTAAAGCTTTTGTCCTGTGTTATCGCCGTGTCGATGTGGATGCAACACACAGCATAACTTGAGTGTACTCGAGACAGCTAGGCTTCAGCTTCCCATGGAACGAAATCCAATGAGGTTCCATCAAACTCGGCAGAATATATAGTGTAATGTTTACATCTACTTTATTCTTACGACGAATGCAGTATATCATCTCTGATTCGGATAGCCCATCTGGAAAGCAGGCCGTTGACAGAGTCTTCTCTTCGAGGTTTGCAAATTAAGCGGTCAAGCGAGGTCCAAATCAGAAAGGATACATGGCGTGGTGTAATACGGCTTTTCAGTGCCGCATAGTCGATAACTTGTCCTCAGACAGAACATTAGTCGTTATTTTGAAGTGAGTTTGTAACAACAACGATGTTATACTATTTTACATATAATAATTTTTTCTTCTGATTTTCGATAAATTAGTGTAATCGATATTCTGATTTCATTTCATTTTTCTTTTCATGTCATTGTGTTGAGGAAACTATAAACAACTTTCGATGTGAATATTAATGTTTATGTCAAATTGCAAGCAATATTATAACAAAATTGAAATGTAAGAAACGTTGAAACTATTGTAAGATGTTAAAGTTGTACTTGTGCGTCTGGTCCATACGTAGGCAATGTATTAGGATATGTGGAATGCAAAACCTCGGGTGAATACCCTGTCTGTAAGGGAGCGGTTAAAGGTGGATGGCAGGCGAGCGCGGGAAAATGCACACGGGCAGTGCATGGCATAACGGGCTCAGCAGCAGTAGTAGTAGTCGGAGTCGGGCATTGATCTGAGCAACACGTTCTGGATCGAGAAGGCTCTCCTGGAAAACGTGATTTCGTTGAGCCTCGGATGTGCCGTTTCCGACGCCTATACAGCATGGCAAAATTCCATAGGCACTAAATGGTAAAATATTGCGACGCCAAGAAGAATTAAAGTGCCGATACATGAAGAGCCATAGCTGTGCTTGTATGTGTGCTCTGCGCCTCGCCATCTCGCCGCCCGCCAACCGCCGCATCGATACGAACAGGTTGAATCTTTTAGTACTATATTCGTGTGGACCAGTGTTACTTTCGTTCCTGACTGTTCAATAACAAATTAACTTTTACCAGAACTGTCCTATCATTTAATTATCCTCATCACTAACCTAGACAGGGTCCTTTCCATATGTTGTGCAATCCGAGTGTCCCGAAATGAAGATTGAAAGTTTATGTTAATAATAATTACCTGCAGACCTATCTATGCTAGAATGATGTTTAAGAACTTTGCTGTTGATGAATATTTAGGTAAATAATACAGGTCTGACAAAGTTGGAAGATAATGTTGAAATTGGTTTAGTAATGAAGTTTAATAAATTTGAGACAAAATTAATGGTAGTTAAACGAGCAAGAAATAAGACAAAAAGAGTTGTAACTCATATATTGGAAATCTTGAGTGCTTAATGCTTTCAACAATCAAAATTTCAATACAGTGATCATAACGGTTTCAGGGTCCCCCCCCCCCCCCCTGTTTTCTTTACTATTAGTTAAATTCTGAAGTGTACTGAACTGATTTGACCAGAAAAGTTAAAGTCAATATAAAACCAAAATTTATTAGTGTTTTACCTTTTTCAAAATTGACATTGTTTGTGTGTTTCGAAAGTGCTATTTCTAGGGTAACCATGCCCGATTTTAATCAGATCAATAGACAGTACGAAGTTTGTAGTAAACATTATAGTGTATTGTTATGTATTTATGGTTTATCCATATTGGTTCAGAAAGTGAAATTATCAGTTCAGTAGATTTTCTGGTTCTAAAATTTACCATAGTATGCAGTGTTATTACGTGTTGTTTTGCATGCAAGTATATCAACTTGTACTGGGAAGAAACTCAGTTAATGCATAAGTAGGCTGGCGACTGTATTATTAACAAATTGGTAGCATCTGCTGTGTTGTTTCTTGTCCGACCTAACGCGTAGTTGCAATTCGGAATGGCTTGACGTATCATTGCTATTACTGAGTGAGTGTAAGTCTGATTTTGCCTCCATTCAGGTACACGCGGTCAGTTTCTATACAAAAATCCTTTATCATAAGGGGAAGCCCGTCAACTTACTATAGTACAGGCTTTAAAAAGTATCGTGTGCACTAACGCAGTGTTACAAGTTGTATCGAAGAGCATATCGACATACTAAGATATAAAGTTTTTACTTAGCTGATTGTCTTGTTGTTGGCTTAGTTGTTTTCTTTAGATGCATGAGAACATCTGAAGGATGGTACAGTAGGCAGAAAATTGGTGAAAGTTTTGTGAAAATACAGCAGTTCTCGAATTACGTAAAGAAGTAAATTAACCGAACTTTTAAAGGTATTATGAAACGTTTTACACATTGTAATGACACAGTTCGTGCTAACACTTCAAAGAATGCATGCGCTTTCTGTGTCCTCACAGAACGCATTCCCGCCAAGACCGAACACTATGAAGAAGAACAGAGATGCTATACAACTCAAAGAGTTTCCATCCTCGTTAGAGACAATCGCAGGTGTATAACAAAACTTAATGGAATTTACAAAATATTATGTTAAAACTCCAACATTCTTAGATATGTGAAACACAAAGATTTGGACAAGAAGTAAAGAATTTTCATCGACATAATTTCTGTATGCACTTTTCTTATAGTAAACAAAAATATCGATACTCTTTGCTGTCGAAGGTTCTGGACGTGTCATAGTCCTGATTACAATACACTGGCAAGAACAGAAAAGCTTTTCGGATCATCGGGTCAATTTCAGCTCTTACAGCAGATACGAGTATATCACTGCACGCTACTTCAACTCTGTACCAATTGATCAGTAGTAGTGGCTGACGATTAATTGTGAGGTAGTCTATTGTCAAGCCGTGAACAAGTGTTTTCAATGGGTGAGAGATTTTGAGAAAGTGACGGTCAAGGCAACATTCTAACGATAACAGATCCCGTCAACAGAGTGCTGACAAGACACTGACACAGTATTTTAATTTTTTTTTTTTTTTTGGAAATTTGTGTTAAGTACGTATGGGAATAAACTGCTAAGATCATCGGTCCCTAGGCTTACACACTACTTAATCTAAATCATACTAACTTAGGCTAAGGACAACACATACACACACCCATGCCCGAGGAAGGACTCGAACCTCCGACGGGGTAGCCGTGTGAACCGTGGCAAGGCGCCCCAGACCGGACGGCTACCCCGCGCGGTCACAGTATTTAAACTGATAAGAAAAGTGCGTGAGTATTTGAACACAGCAAAACCCCAAGGTCAACTATTTGCCTTGGCACGTGTATACCAGATCCGTCGAACAATCTATGGTGAACATAGAAACGAAGGATCATCAACAGCCGGCGTAACGAACACAAGACCAATTGTCCTCTGGGCAACATGGATAAACCAACGAAGCACATCTCTCACTGCGATCAAGGTACCACAAAATTAACGTCGAATCAATACAGCGCTACGATGTTCAAATGGGCAAAGAAATTAAAAAGCACGAAAGCTTCGTTAAGGGATTAAAATCAGACCAATTGTGGGCATAAATAAAGCAAATAGCGTCATTTCTTCTGCGCTGCACGATCCGTAACAAATGTCGGCGCCACTGCGTGATCTTTGGTATCAGTCGGATGACGTCACAAATCGACCGTTGTATTAAAAAATTGTCATATAACGAGGGCCTCCCGGCGGGTAGACCTAATCGCCTTGTACAAATCTTTTGAGGTGACGCACTTCGGCGGCTTGCTCGTCGATGAGGATGAAAACCGTTGCATTGATACCAATAATCCGTTGTGTGGTTGTAACCTCCCCCTCACTTATCGACCTTAATGACAGTGAAAAATTAAACAGCGTGCACCTAATGGAAATTTGGGGAAAAGCAATCGTCACCGAAGTTAATTTGTCGGTAAAGACGGAGGAAAGGGTTACATCTAAATGAAAGGAAAATGCAAATGAAATTGGTGGAAATTGTATTTGAGAAAAGGGTAAAATTAATAAAGAAAGTAAATGTGCGGTCGTTACGTTAACAATGAATTGGCGATAATTAGATATTTGAGATTTGGGGAAATTACGGTCTAAATATTGTAGCCAGCTATGAATACCTTAACTGAACTTTGAAATTAAAGCAGTGCAATGGAATGATATTACTTTAATGCTGGCGTCTGAATTTCAACGACACTCGGGTTCATTTCGGAAAAGGAAGGGACCCTGCTTGGTAATGTAATTGGAACAACGAGCAACAAAGTTTCATGCTAAGTTGCTGAAATTTTGTGATGCAACATTTTTAAAAGCTGAGGTCTGCCATACAGTTCTAAAACTTTACGTGCTTCCAGTCTTCCTTGTTGGTTGATTGAAGGTTTGAAGTCGTCGGTCGAGGAGGTGGCGACAGTCACTCATTGTCGGCCGTCGCTGTTGCAGACGCTGGATGTTGGCGCGCCTCCTTCTCGACACTGTCACCAGGCGAAACGGGCTCTTGATGTGCGCCAGCTAATGCTTCCCGCCCGCGACACCATGTCAGAAACTATCATAGCAAGTCGAGCGCAATTACATGCTGCCAAACCCCGAAAGCGTGGCAACTCGCGGGAGCGTCACACAACACACCTGCTCCACAGCCCTACTCCAGACAGACTCTCTCTGCCCGCGCTCCACGTGGCAGAGTTAACACTACCAAAGATCCTAAACACTTTGGTTCTCCAAATGACCTATCGATGTAATCGTTCGATAGCATAGTTTTCCCTAGGCAAGACCCAGCGTAAAAATACGAATAATATTTACAAAACAAACCAATTATACATCGACATAAATGCATAAATATATATATATGCAAATAGTAAAACAATTACAATATATAAAGACACAGAAATGTCATATCTTCAGGTAACAAAAATAGGGAAAAAATTTAAAGTACAATAGATGGAAATAGGAGGATATGCATTTTCGGCGTTACATGGTTTCGGGTGGCTAAACA
The DNA here is from genome assembly GCF_021461395.2 of Schistocerca americana. Lineage (NCBI taxonomy): Eukaryota > Metazoa > Arthropoda > Insecta > Orthoptera > Acrididae > Schistocerca > Schistocerca americana. The sequence goes on from NC_060121.1 coordinate 898,419,285, forward strand.
AGTTAATTCTGAAAATTAATTAACTACATTTTTGTAGCCCCTGTAGCGTACGAAGAGTTAGATAGAGAAACCAATGCCCCCGAGGATATCAGTAACGGCCTTGAATGCTCTTACACTGTGATATTTGCTTTTCGTCGTATGTTGGGTGATTAGAATGTGCTCGCAGAAAAATAATTTTTTTTATGTGGCGTCCATGATACGGAGGTTTTGTCTCATTTCCTTTCTTCACTGACGAATACCATCCAATCCACTGTGAATGTTCGAGAGTCGGAGAAAGGGAGAAATTTCAACAAAGTAACATCATCGCTTACTTTTCATCGACATATTCCCTAAAAAAAGGATAGTACATTTTGTGAGAAAATAACCGTAAACATTGTGCAACGAGAATGATATACGTGTCGTTGGAGTTAGTAGTTCGGATCGCTGGCCACCTTTTTGCCACTTGTTCACCATAAAAGCTATCTCAATCTTTAGCCATATTGGCAGATTAGTTTCCCGCGACTCTATTACAAGAAAGGATCTGTTTATGTAACGCAACCATTCACTATAATTATTATTACACTCCTGGAAATGGAAAAAAGAACACATTGACACCGGTGTGTCAGACCCACCATACTTGCTCCGGACACTGCGAGAGGGCTGTACAAGCAATGATCACACGCACGGCACAGCGGACACACCAGGAACCGCGGTGTTGGCCGTCGAATGGCGCTAGCTGCGCAGCATTTGTGCACCGCCGCCGTCAGTGTCAGCCAGTTTGCCGTGGCATACAGAGCTTCATCGCAGTCTTTAACACTGGTAGCATGCCGCGACAGCGTGGACGTGAACCGTATGTGCAGTTGACGGACTTTGAGCGAGGGCGTATAGTGGGCATGCGGGAGGCCGGGTGGACGTACCGCCGAATTGCTCAACACGTGGGGCGTGAGGTCTCCACAGTACATCGATGTTGTCGCCAGTGGTCGGCGGAAGGTGCACGTGCCCGTCGACCTGGGACCGGACCGCAGCGACGCACGGATGCACGCCAAGACCGTAGGATCCTACGCAGTGCCGTAGGGGACCGCACCGCCACTTCCCAGCAAATTAGGGACACTGTTGCTCCTGGGGTATCGGCGAGGACCATTCGCAACCGTCTCCATGAAGCTGGGCTACGGTCCCGCACACCGTTAGGCCGTCTTCCGCTCACGCCCCAACATCGTGCAGCCCGCCTCCAGTGGTGTCGCGACAGGCGTGAATGGAGGGACGAATGGAGACGTGTCGTCTTCAGCGATGAGAGTCGCTTCTGCCTTGGTGCCAATGATGGTCGTATGCGTGTTTGGCGCCGTGCAGGTGAGCGCCACAATCAGGACTGCATACGACCGAGGCACACAGGGCCAACACCCGGCATCATGGTGTGGGGAGCGATCTCCTACACTGGCCGTACACCACTGGTGATCGTCGAGGGGACACTGAATAGTGCACGGTACATCCAAACCGTCATCGAACCCATCGTTCTACCATTCCTAGACCGGCAAGGGAACTTGCTGTTCCAACAGGACAATGCACGTCCGCATGTATCCCGTGCCACCCAACGTGCTCTAGAAGGTGTAAGTCAACTACCCTGGCCAGCAAGATCTCCGGATCTGTCCCCCATTGAGCATGTTTGGGACTGGATGAAGCGTCGTCTCACGCGGTCTGCACGTCCAGCACGAACGCTGGTCCAACTGTGGCGCCAGGTGGAAATGGCATGGCAAGCCGTTCCACAGGACTACATCCAGCATCTCTACGATCGTCTCCATGGGAGAATAGCAGCCTGCATTGCTGCGAAAGGTGGATATACACTGTACTAGTGCCGACATTGTGCATGCTCTGTTGCCTGTGTCTATGTGCCTGTGGTTCTGTCAGTGTGATCATGTGATGTATCTGACCCCAGGAATGTGTCAATAAAGTTTCCCCTTCCTGGGACAATGAATTCACGGTGTTCTTATTTCAATTTCCAGGAGTGTATTAATATTCTGACCTTAATTCTTAATTTAGTAACTACGTATTTTGAACTTCAATTCTGAGACCAGCCATCATGTCACACAAATCATTTAGACATTATTTATGCCACTAAAACTATTAAATAAATTCTTGGTGTTTTCTGGAGTTGCCTGTGACTTCATGAAATGCAGAGCCTATAAAGCGTTTTTCTTGTTATGCCGGGATATACACTTTTGTCATGATACTATGCTGCATATACGTACATTGGTTGCTGCTATTGTCAGACATCTTCCCTCGTTTCTGTGGCACTTTTGTTGCAGTGCTTTCAGTCAGTTTTCACTTTCCAGAGTGTGTTTAAAGTGCAGGTACAGCGCATTGTACTCATATCTAAGAACTCGATGTGTGTTTGCTCGTTACAGACATTTAATACGTTAACTCGTACAATGTCAGAAATAAAAATTTGCCAAACAGTCGCATCAGTACACAGTGCAACCACTCTACCCCCCTCTTCAAGTGGCAAGGCAAGCGTACATCATCGCATGCAAACGGTCGTAAAAGTGCCGAAGTTCATCCTGCGATAGATTGTCCAAAGCGCCTTGCACCTTTTGTAGCAATTTGGCAAAGTTTCTTGCAGTCTCTGGTAAGCCAGGGCAGTAGTTATAGAGTGTGAAGAGCACGTTGCATCACAGCAGGCGTTTGTGGACGTGCACTGCCCTGATGGAAAAGCACATAACCTTCCTGTACAGGAAGTGGCTGTAACGCTAAAATGACAACCTTTGCAACGTAATAGCAAGTGGTTGCTTTACCCTGCACCATATGTGACCACAAGTTGTAATTTATGGCCCCAACTGCATGAAACGTAGGGTGGGACCTGTGTGTCGTCGGCGAATCCACTCCAGAAAAGTCCACCCACTAGGTCTATGTCCGCAGCTCGTGGTCTAGTGGCTAGCTTTGCTGTCTCTGGATCACGGGGTCTCGGGTGCGATTCCCGGTCGGGTTGGAGATTTTTCTCTGCCCGGGGACTGGATGTTTGTGCTGTCATCATTTCATTATCATTATCATTCGTGACAGTGGCTAGATCGGGCTGTGAAGAAATTTGGACTGTGTAAAAGTTGGGACTTTGTACAGGAGCTGATGACTGCGCAGTTGAGCGCTCCACAAACCAAACCCCATCATCATCACTAGGTCTAAACACCAGTCGATCGCTTTGAGACAACAGAGCGCCATTCCACTGTCCTGTAGACGCATCCAGGACACCGAAGTAACAATGCCTGGCGGTTTCATTGTGTCAGTGGTATCCTGGCCAAAGGCAGACGTGACCTTAGTTCTACTGCAAGTAGACGCTTCCCAGTGGAACTTGGTCGCACAACAGGTTGAATATGTTCACGCATTTATTTCCTGGCTGCCCACCGTGGCTCACACAGAGGAACGATATCGCAGAGCGTCTGTAATACGCTGACGTTCAGATCCTTGTCTACTGGTGCATAACTGTACCGCGGACCATTGTTGGAAGCAGCGATACATCACGACGCATTTTGCCCAACATGTGGAGCAGCCCGTGGATACGTCCGCCCGTCTTTCCGCTGGCCTATAATACGACAGCTGTTCAAATGACTGGAATTGTTTGAGCCGTGGTAAAAATTGCTGTTTTGAACAGCGCGCCACAGCGCGTAGTGTGAAGCAGTCGCCCTCCGTTTCTGGCGGTGACGCAGCTTTTGTGTCTCCCTCTGGTGGGAAAGGCTGCCTGTTCACGTGCATTTAAGGGGCGCTATGAGCTCGCCAGTCGGCCAGTCTGAGTAAGTCAGTCTGGGTGAGTCTGGAGACAGTCTGGGGTCAGTCTCTCGTCCCCAGCTTGCTAGTCTGTCTCTCATCCGAATTTGTGGCGCAGTGAGAGAACTCAACGAGTGGTCGCCCGGTCGGGGATTAGTTCCTATATCTGAGTCCACACGTAACGCCGCCAGTCTGCTCGAGTTGCTCAGGCAACGGTCATTGGCGGTTGGATCGATCATTTGGTCGGTCGCGCACTAAGACATAAGATGACTTGCCCACCTTGAGCGTAGGCGCACGTGAGGTCGCCACGTGAATCCAGTCGGCCGCGCAATATAGCAAGGGGTAGTGGCTTCGCGGCCGACACGAAAGCAACAGGAGTCAACCCACGACATGGGTCTGGCCGGTGCGAGAAGCGACGCCGTGAGACGGGAGATCGGCGCGCCTTCCTGCGTCCGTTGAAGCGGCTGGCAGCGGACTGCGATTTGGGGGTGCTGCGCCAGGTCTTCGCCAGAAGTCACAGTTTATTAGAAGTTAACTGATTGGTGATATGTTGTTTCATTTACTTGTTAACTTCTACTTGTTTTCTTCGTGAGGTCACCAGCCGCTTTGTTTTGGGGTCATCCCACCATTCCTCTCCGTTTACCCACCCGCGGGAAGGTGGTTATTTACGAATTGGGTGGTCCGTTTTTCCCTTGTGGAGTAGGGACGGGTTAGAGCAACCTGCGGTTCTGGTTGTACGGTAATCGCCCTATCAATCTGCCGTACGTTAATAGCTGCCTCTGTCATGTTTGTCGGATTCGGTGTGTTAACGAATTTATTGCTTGAAGTTGTAAGGTGTCAGGCAAATCCAACACCTTCCATTAAACCCCGACATGATAAGCAAATCCAGTAGTATGTCACATGGCTCCGAATAAATCGTGACATTAAATTAACCAAAGTAATACGAGTAACGAGTGAGCAAATGGAATACCACAGATTAACACAAGAACGCCTAAATGCATGTCATACCTTCCCACTGTGAGACAGACGCCGTTCCGAGGGGAGAAACGAGAACAGAAGCCGAAAGCAGAACCGTGTTAAGCTAGAAGGCCCTACGATAAGGGACGGACACCCACGTCGCCAGCTAACCGATAGGACCACCCCCCAGCCCATGTTAAAAGATAGATCCCTCCAGAAGAACATTATAGATCTTACGATAGCACTAAAAGGACCACACCAGCTGCAAGTTTTAGCGTGAGACTTTTTCGCGTCTCTGTTACGTTGCAAACTTTAAAAACATTGCCTCACCACGAAAAGTATAACGTTACTCATTGGATAGACAGAATTTCTGCAGGCGGAGCTTAAGGTTAACATTGAGATCCTGATTGGTCAGATGAAAACGCAGCCAGATAGTTGTTTTAGACCAACTTCGGTAAATTGTAGTAAGGAGAAGTTAGGAGAGAGTTGCTTCCGAGACGGCGAGGTGAGCGGAGCTGTGCTGCCTGCTGCCCCTGACGAACACCGGCAAGGTAATGAACACACGCGATGCCGCATAACAGCGCATAAAGCTTCACTCAGAACTGCAGAAGTCTCATCTGTTACACCCCCTTTTTGCGTAATACTAGTGTCGATCGTCAATTAAAGCTCATGGTGTTCATATTTGCCACTTGAAGTAAAAATCTGAAACGCGATGATTTTTCTGTTATATAATTATTGAGAAGCCACATCAGCCACTGTAATTTACGACAAGTTAGATAAGTAATTAAAGATAATTGAGGGTCACTGTAGACCATTTTTATAGTTTTATCTTTTGTGAAACTTAATTTAAACCTAGATTATGGATGTGATATGGCATAGGTCATCCTTCGATCCATTGTAGAACTTGGAAACCAATTCAGGGAATACTCGTTCACATTTTTGTTGAACGCAGTTGGTTTTTACCATCCTGTATTAAAACATTTCCTTTTATCAATAGTGCAATTTATAAACAATGTTTTGTGAGTAGAATAAAATTTCTAATGGTAAACTTAACTGCTTTTTCGACGTTATTTTGCCACATAACTAAAAATAGGAAAGCCTTGAACCCCTTCCACTATATTTAGTTAGTATTAAGATTCTGTTACAGGGAGTGCAGTGGAGCGGACGCTGAAATCATTAAGTATTTGGTTATATCATCGCTAGTCTCTTCTGAACTCTACATGTCATGTGTGGTCTGGCATCTCCTTACCAGCAACAGGTCCCAGGTTCAAACTAGTCAATTCCCTAAAAAACACTCTCAGAGCGTCGTTGCGCGAAAGTGGTAGGGAGACACGATATAGAACAAACAGACACCACGCAGAATGTTAGAAAATGGCGACCCTGCCAGGATGGTAAAATACCATGATTGAAGGTCGACCACATGCCTAACTAGGTCAGAAAAATATCCTGTTAAAAATTTTCGTAATAAAAAATTTTTTTTTCGAAAGGCATAAATAGTTGAAAACAGTAGCTGCAGCGATAGATAGTGAGACATTCTAGCAGAGACAATAGCATAATTACGTTATGAATTTTAAAAATTGTTAGAATGAAGTTTTCTCCTCAATGCAAGCGTACAGGTGGCTGATACAACGTTGACAAGTTGGTTCTGACCCAACAAGTAAGTGAATGGATTGTCAGTCTTGGGTATAATAAGTGTCAAGTCGTGTGAACAAAAAGTTTATGAAACGCGTGAGATCGTATGAGCGCATGTTGACTCGAAGTAGGGCGCGTGAATTGCTTTTAAAACAGAAAATAAGGGATTCGTACAGATTAGCAATGGCAGATCGATGCCTTAACCGAATTGAGGTAGATACCCAGCATGAAAATGGACAGAGAATAGAGGACAGTACAACAGACGATGCAGTATCGCGAGAAATAGGACATATAACGCACCATAACGAGGATAATGTACGTCAAGGCAGAGAAAACATAAGTCAGCATACGACAGACGAGCAGGAAAGTAGAGAGACAGTCGATGACGATCCTAACTTGCGTCTTGAATACGTAGAACCCATAGTACAAGTAATCAGAGCTCCCTCACCACAGAGTACAGGGAATTCGAGCAGAAACCTGTCACAGCACAGTTCAATGCAATCGGTTGCGAACCAACACTTGGGCGAAAACACAGAGCGTAGGACGTCGGAAGAAAACGCAATAGGACCCACCAATCTGGCAGAATTATTACAACAAATTACGGAAACCATGACAAGGCAAAATAAAGACATAGCGAACCAAATTCAAATTCAGAATGCAGAAACCACGAGACAAATGCGTGCGATTAAAGAACTAAACAAAAAAATTCAGTTACACCTAAGTCATATTGAAGACGAGGCAAAAGAATCTCGAGAAGTGATAGGAAACTTAATAACAGGTCACAATTAAATGAGAACAGACATTGACAAGGTACAGATGGACGTACAAACATTGCGTAATGACATTCAGGACGAGATCAAAACATTACGTAACAACACCCAGGGAGAAGTCAAGAAACTAGAGAAACAGATAAACGAAATTACTAGACAAGCAGCAGGTACAGCACGTGAAGTTGTTGAAAACAGTATGTTACACAAACGTATCACAAAAGCAGCGCTGAAAAGATATGATAACCGCATGGTCAAAATAGAAGTGCAAACGAAGCGACAGTTTCAGAAATTGCGAACAGAGTTGTTGCAAACCATTGAAGAGCGTAGTGAACAGGATCGAACAAGCACAGAGTCCGCAACCACATCCGTATCTGTAACAGCACCGGGAAAACAAGCAATTAATGAAGATATTACGCATTTGCGATTCCAGTCACAGGCGGAAAGTAACATAGGTGAAATCAGACTGCCTGCACAGCAACAAACACGTTTCGAAATTCTTGATGAACAAACGTCATCACAAACACGTGCGGAACCACAAATGTATGTTTCAAAACAGTTTGGATCGTGCAATGAAGCAGCAAGGTTAGCCAGACAAGATACCGAACCAATACCTGACAATGGAAAGCCAGGTCGCGAAGAGTACAGTGCAATGCATTCAGCTACACGTTCACAACCGATGTAAGAAAATTATTGCGTACCACTCCAACGATACTACGCAAGGGTAGGCGAAAGTTACAGTGGGCAATATCCAACGGATCTACCACAACCGGAAAGAACGACGGGAGAAATGATCAGAAACAAAAGTGGCGAAGAATCGCGAATTTCATATGGAACTATGACGAAGTTCGACAACGATCATTTCCTCGCAGTCAGAAAATTTCAACACTTTCGAGAAGGAAACTCATTACATCCACGAAGCCGGCCGAAGTGGCCATGCGGTTAACGGCGCTGCAGTCTGGAACCACAAGACCGCTACGGTCGTAGGTTCGAATCCTGCCTCGGGCATGGATGTTTGTGATGTCCTTAGGTTAGTTAGGTTTACGTAGTTCTAAGTTCTAGGGGACTAATGACCTCGGCAGTTGAGTCCCATAGTGCTCAGAGCCATTTGAACCATTTTTACATCCACGAACTTTTATTGATCAATTCCGAGTAGGATTACCAGAACATTGGACGCTAGCACACAAACTAGACTTTATATGTGCACACATTTCAGGAACAGTCGCAGAAACCATGCAGAATGTTGCAGCGACATGCCGATCGTACGAAGATTTCAGAGAGAAGTTTCTCTCACGATATTGGTCCAGCGAAGCACAGAACAGAGTGAAGTACGAATTATTGCAGAACCCATATTTTGAAAATTCAGGAGAGAAGAGTCCCGTGAAATTTTTCGAATCAATGCTTAGATGTTCCATACAGTGACGGAGAGTTGATTAAATTATGCGTGATGAAGCTACCATTGAAATACCAGCAATCATTAGTAGGTCGCGGAGGCAATGACGTCGAAGCATTTAAAGGTATTCTAAGGGAAATATATTTTCGGAAGATGACGGAAGAAAAAGACGAAGCGCACGTGAAAACGAAAGCAAAAAGCAGTGGAATCCACAAGACACAGTACGAAGAAACAATAATTACGAACCATGTGATAACTTCGCACCAAGAAACGACAATAGATTTCAACAAAGAACCGGTCATGGATTTAGAAGAGAATATCGCAGTAACTATAATTCACCCAGGAACGGCAACAACTATTACAGAGGGAATAACGACAACCGGAACGGGAACTGGAGAACCAATAGACTGACAAATTATCAACAAAGAAACCACTATCAACAAGCGGAGCAAAAACAGAGAATACAGATAGAAGAGGTGGAAGTAAGACCACCAAACCCCGATAAACGTTCGAATTGACAGCTAAGCGCCCATGCCAAAGAGAATGACGCAAAGACCCAGGACAATTGCAGCACCTTGAACAGAGAAGTAAAAATCTTATCACGAGAAGAGAAGAAGGAAGAAACAAATCCGCAGGGACCAGATGAAAACGAAGACAAGAAAATAACAATATCGTGTTGGAACGAAATTAATTGGGAGAATACTGACGAGGAAGATGAATTACCAGAGGCATGCACAACAAATGTAGGAGGAAAGGACGAAGTAATGAGTATTTCAGAGCTATTTGAGATGGAAACCAGGGAAAGCGAATTCAATGAGGGTAATGCGCAGTCGACAGAAGTTGAAAATAAGTTACGAGTGGGCACACAACCCAAAGTATATAATGAAGGAAGTTATGAAGCGATAATTAGAGAATTTAGGTGCGATTATGTGGAAGTAGCGGCGAAGAAGGAGAAGATAGACGGGGATGAGGAAAAAGTAGAGGATGTTGAAGAAAGCGTAAATGAAGGAAGAAATAGAGAAGAGGAAATAAAAGAGAGAGAAGCGGCACTCGAAGCTTATACTACAGAAAGTTCGAATTCACAAGGGAAATTCCTAAAAAGACTCATGTATGATTCAGTGGAGGAGTCGTTGATGCAAGAAGAAGAAGAACAGAACCAACCCTTTCAAATTCAACCAGTTATGAAGGCCATGGTAAAGAGTCAATATTGTAATTGATAGCGGAAGTGAACTGACAGCGAACTCAGAAAATTTATTCATGCAGTGTAATGCCAATGAGGAATTGCCAGTTCTGAAAACACGTAAGATTAAAGTAAGAGGTCCTATTAGAAACAATGCTGCGGAAGTTACGAGACAAACAAGGTTAACTCTTTCGTGTCAAGGTCAAAAGATCGAAGCCAGCTTCGTGATTATACCTAAACTAACTAGAGTTGATTATAGGTGCAGATTTTTCAAATGAGAAACGAGCGATAATAGATATGGGGAAAGGTAGCGTAACATTCGGGAATGTCACACTTCTCTTTGAGCAAAAGCTAAAATTAGAAGAAATACCAGTTATGAACAAACAATTAAGAATGACGCGAGATAGAGGATGAGGAATTAGAATGGTATGCACAAAAGGGGGAATCGCCTCAACTCATGTTAGAAGTCCATAAAGAAATCGACGAAAAATTGCAAGAAATTCAAGGTATTTCGGAACACAGCAAAAGAGAATTAGAGGGTATTTTACGAGATAAAGCAGAGGTATTTTTACCTAAGACTGGCAGTATTAAACACTTTCAGTACAAGTTTGAAGTAAAACGGCACAAACCATTTAGAGTGCCACCCTATACAATCCCATTAAGCTACGGGAATAAAGTATTCCAGGAGATATCTAAAATGTTAGATGACGATATTATTGAACCAGTTACCTCCACATATAACAGCCCACTCCATATTGTACAAAAATAAGATGGGAGCATCAGGTTAGTACTTGATTCCAGAGAGATCAACACAATCATAATCACTGAGACAGATCGCCCAGAAAAATTAGAAGAATTGATACAAAACTTCCACGGTGTTAAGATATTTTCATCCATTGATTTATGGAGTAGTTTCTGGCAAATAGAATTGGCCTCAGAATGTAGAAAATTTACAGTATTTATCGTATTCGGTAGATGTTACCAGTTTGAACGATTGCCATTTGGTTTAAACATATCATAAGCAGCGTTTATCAGGGGACTTAATACTATACTCAGTCCTGAAATTTTACAAAAATTACTTGTTATGTTGATGATGTGATTATAGCAGAACCCTCTTGCGAACATCACAACGACACATTAAATCAGTTTTTACAGATCATGAAAGAGCATGGGATCACAGTAAATATAACAAAATCCAAATGTGGAAGGCGAGAGGTCAAATTTCTAGGACACATAATTTCCGAGAAAGGGGTAATGTCCAACCCAGAAAAACTAACAGCAATCAAAGAATTCTGTACTCCATATAATAAGAAAACTCTCAGAGGATTTCTAGGTCTCACCGGATTCTATAAAAAATTTATTTGGATCGACTCTCTCGCCCCACCATGCCTATGCGCATTGACAGGAAAAAACACGCCATGGGTATGGGATCAACAAGCCAATGAAGAATTTTTAAAAGTGAAAAACTCACTAACAACAGCACCAATTTTAGCACATCCTGATCTAACACGAAATTTTTGTATGGCCACTGATAGCGCGAAAACAGGTTTAGGAGTTGTTTTATTCCAAGAATACGAACAGGCAGGGCTAAGATCATATAGAACAATTGCATTTGCCAGTCGGGTACTCACAAAAAGCGAGAAAAACTATTCAGTCACGGAGCTGGAAACATTGTCCATTGTATGGGGCTTCCAACGTTTTCGATACCTCCTATTCGGAAGAAAACAAAAGTATACACTGACCACAAAGCGTTAGAATTTCTGTTATCCGCCAAACTAACTCATGGGACGTTAGCTAGATGGATGTTAATACTACAAGAATTTGACTTCACTATTAGACACATACCAGGACCAGCAAATGTATTAGCAGATGCTTTATCACGATGTCCACAGGGTGCACCCAATAACATAAGTTTAGAAGCAGCAGAAGACCAGTTTACTATGTACTATATGAAACAAGTACCTTTCGAAAACTACATTACGACAACATTGAAAAACATAGGCAAAGAACAGGACAAGGATCCCGAAATACTAGGAATCAAACACAAGTGGAGAAGTAAGGATTTTCCACACATTTGACAGCACTATCTCGTAAAAAACAATTTTTTACATTTTAGTCCAAATGTTGCAACGAATGAATGGTTAATTTATATCCCAGATGAACTAATTAATAAGTACATATGGTATACACATTTAAGTAATGGCCACTTAAGTCTAACAGCATGAAATACTAAAATGCTATACACCACGAACACTACACCGAAAATAAAAAACGAATTTGAGGATTCTTGTAGATGTTAAGACTCAAAATATCTTAGAATTGTAACATGGAAAGGGCACCGAAATTTGTAAAGCTTTCAAGAAGGCGTGAAACAATGTAGGTACTAGACATATGTTAGATGATTATAAGTAAAACTTTTTGTAAGAACCATTGTAAAAACTCCAGCAATGACGAGATGCAACGACCCACAAGTTGCAACGCGAGAAGTATCAAGAAAGGAAAGGATGTAATTAGCAACACATGATTCCTACAAGGCAGAAGTGTCGAGAGAAGGGAAAGGATAGCGAGACCAACAGAAGGCCCTTGTAGCCGAAGTGGGCAGTAAATAAATCTGCTGCCAAGCTGAACCAGAGGGTGGCGGAACCCTGCTGGGACAGAACATGGAACCACAGTGGCAGAACCCTGCAGAGACACGACAGGACACCGAACGCCAGAAGGGTCTCCGAACGCCCCGACTCAGCAGAGTGAGCAAAAAACGGCCCGATGAGAAGACTGCTTGGGCAAGCCACCACTGGAAAAAAAATATGTGTAAAAGTCACACTACTGCTATCAAACAGCACGCTGATGCACGAAACTGAAGAAAACTTCCACAAAGTAAAAATGACATGCCCAAACAATTTATCAAACTGTTACTAAGAGGAGAGCTTCAAAGCGACTAGTTATCAATAAGTATTTCCATATCTTGCCAAGAGAAGAACCAAGAAGCAAGTAAGAAGCAGAGAAAAAGCAGGAAGAACAGAAGTTGAAGATTCACAAGATTGAGACCAAGAAAGAAGATGGGTGAAGAATAGGCGACATACCTTCCCAAATCCCTATCCTATTATAAACTAGTCGTCTGCGAAGTATTACAACAAAACACGACCGCTTTCAGTGACACATAACTATGACTTTCACACATACAAAGCCAGTAAACCACGAGATTCTGCACTCACAGCTCCATTCCATTATGGGACCTCCACAACAGCAACACACACTTGCAAAGCCAACAAGGAACGACGAATGAAGCTGTACATCAAATACTTGCCCACATCCATCTCACTCAAGTACATCACCTTCGTGCAAAAACATTCGCCAACCTCATGTTTAAACATTCATAGGATTGTGTGAATGTGTGAAATCAAATTATGTGATGTAGGAATTCTGCAAAAGAAACGTGTGAAAAACTAAATAAGTTAAGCACACTAGACAGCTAATAAACTACAGAATAACAGTCATTGACTGGACTTAAGTAAAAAATAGACTATCGATAAAAATAAGTCATTAGTTCTGAAATGGACAGTATATAAAGAACAAAAATAAGGCACAATAAACACTAAAATTATATGCCACTTATTTTCTCCTCATAAAAATAAAAGAATAACTATATTTTACTTATTTTCTCCTTATAAAAACAAAGAATAAAAAATTATCTTGTTGGATATTTTCTCTTTTTTTTTAACATTTGTACCATTCGTTAGGACAATATCTCAATACTTGTGTATGTATATTTCTTTGTCAAAGCAATTCTTGGGAATAATTCTTATTTGTTAGTGTAACAATGTTGAAATGAGTGTCTAAAAACAAAAACATTTTACTTGTACATGATATTTAGAAATTGTGTTAGGAATAGAATTTACTTAATTACTACATTTATAAAAAAATATTTCTAAGAAAATAGATGTGAAGGACTCCTCACTTTCGATAACAAACTTCTTAAAAAACAAACTTCACAATTAAATAAAGAAAGAAAATAATTAAAAAATTATAATTATAATAGAATAAAAACTTTCTTCCCTTGTCAATATAAACATATTTTTGATAATAATGTGGAAGAATATAAAATTATAAAAATATAAATTAGTAATAGAAACTAGCATAGAACAGAATAACGTGGCTGAACAGTAGGCAACAAAATTTAGATAACAGAATAATTTAGAAGGGTGGTGATATGTAAAGTGTCAGGCAAATCCAGCACCTTCCACGAAAACCCTGACATGATAAGCAAATCCAGTAGTACGTCACATAGCTCCGAATAAATCGTGACATTAAATTAACCAGAGTAACGAGTGAGCAAATGAAATACCACAGACTAACACAAGAATGCCTAAATGCACCTTCTCACCGTGAGACAGACGCAGTTCTGACGGGAGAAACGAGAGCAGAAGCCGAGAGCAGAACCGCATTAAGCTAGAAGGCCCTACGATAAGGGACAGACACCCACGTCGCCAGCTAACCGCTAGGACCACGCCCCACCCCACGTTAAAAGCTAGAGCCCTCAAGAAGAACAGTATAGATCTTACAATAACACTAAAAGGGCCACCCCAGCTGCAAGTTTTAGCGTAAGACTTTTTCGCGTCATGTGATATGGCGTAGGTCATCCTTCGATCCATTGTAGAACTTGGAAACCCTTTCTGGGAATATTCGTTCACATTTTTGTTGAACGCAGTTGGTTTTTACCATCCTGTATTAAAACATTTCCTTTCATAAATAGTGCAATTTATAAACAATGTTTTGTGAGTAGAATAAAATTTCCAATGGTAAACTTAACTGCTTTTTCGACGTTATTTTACCAGATAACTAAAAATAGGAAAGCCTTGAACCCCTTCCACTAAATTTAGTTAGTATTAAGATTCTTTTACAGGGAGTGCAGTGGAGCTGACGCTGAAATCATTAAGTATTTGGTTATATCATCGCTAGTCTCACTGAACTCTTATGAACTCTACATGTCATATGTGGTCTGGCGTCTCCTTACCAGCAACAGGTCCCAGGTTCAAACTAGTCAATTCCCTAAAAAACACGCTCAGAGGGGCCTTGTGCGAAAGTGGTAGGGAGACACGATATAGAACAAACAGACACCACGCAGAATGTTAGAAAGTGTAACAGCCTAACTGCTGAAATATGTTTTTATCTTGCCTGTCATCTTGAGAGGCAGTATATGTGTACCGTAGAGCATGTTTGGCCAACCTTGTATAAGTTTATGTAATATTTTATTTCATGGAATTTTATTTAAATGGTCATTTTAGTATATAAAGTTTCCACCCTTCCACTGTAAGACTTTTCTTAGAAGTTAAAATCAATTTGCACCTTCGGTGGCAAGTTAATCTTTTAATTTTAGTGTTTTGTACCATTTCCATCCCTCCTATGGGGTGCATAGTTCGTGTGCTTGTGTGAATTGTTAAAACTTTTAGTTTAAGGTAATCTGGTGTGTTGCAGATTTGCACCTGTGTAGTCTTTCAGAGGTTGTTGTGAGCGGTCGAGACTACGGCTGTGTCAAAAGGGAGCAGCAAGGTTCTCAGCCTGAAAGCTCATACACTCAAAAAATTGTTTCTTTCTGCCTCTGAATAAATTGTAACTTGATATTTAGAGGGTGCTTTCTGCTTATAATTTTAAATCTGTTTCTTAAAAAAAGGGGGTTTTAGGAATAAAATTCCCATTTGTTAAAAGCAATTTCATTTTGATTTCATCAGTTACTCACTGGCAACTACTTCCACGCTCACATAGTGTGATTAAATATTGTTAATGTTCTTGATGAACCGCTAGTAAATAAAGTAAATCCTTGAGAAAAAGTTTTGCAAGTAAATTCACGGTTCATTGTTCAACATGAGTACGTACCAGTCTGTGGACTTTGGTTGTGTCTCAGAATTAATTTTGCAAACACCGTTCACCTGAAGACTCAGCACTGTTATTGCCTGTCGAATAAAAACGGAGGGTGCACAGACCGGCCTCTAGAGCCCCATCTGATCGCAGGTGACCATGACAGATCAAATACTAACTTTGCAACCCCAATATGCACGTATTATATTCTCGTGCCATCGAAAATGTATTTGCACAGACTAACACAATACGGAAAGGAAGTGGCCGCGAAATAAACAGTAATAGTTCTGAAAAGTTTTGGTAGTAAAAAATGATGTGGTTTGCCAGATATGCTTCACTTCCCACTTGTGTGACCCATGACCTAGTGAGCAATACTCTGTGGCATAACGTAAAGTTTGGCGGTTTTGCTTATAAGATATATGGACTGTACGCTTCAGGTAACGATTTTTATAACAGGTTGGTCTAATAGACTAATTTCCATAATAATTAAAACTTCAAATCGTGGTATCTATTTATGTTTGTTGAAATAACATTTTTATCAGTTTTATATAGATTACATGAAGGATAATGTAAACTAACATCATATGATCACCGTTTATTGTTTGGGATTTAGGTATAAAAGGAACTTTGTATCGTGAATACACAAGATCGTCTGAATCTGGAAACCTTAACTCAGGGGAAGCACCTTGTTTACGGGCACTGCGAGGAGTCATTTATGAGCTCTTTGATCGAGCGGATCTGGAAGAGAGAATCTCGGATGGCGCACTGCTACGCAAATTTGCAGAAAGGACTGGCAGCGTTCGTAATTGGGATAAAATCAACTCAGTGGATACAGTTGCAGTATTCGCCCAGCGGCATCACCTGTGAGTGTTCTATAGAATAACAACAGAAGCGTCAGTTCATTAGAACTGTATTAGGACATAGGCCAGTGAAAGTATTGTGTTAATATACACTCTAAAGTTAATTTTGTGACGCACCATTTACCTATAATTACTATTCCTTTGTCAGCAGGCTGTATCTGATACATAAAATACCGATGCTGCGTCACTAAAGTAACTAACGTACTAAATTTCACTTCGAAATTTAGTACGGTTTACATTGACAGAACTAGTAATCTACGAATAATATCTTCACTTGCAGCCTGCTAATTGTTTTTTTTTCTACTGTGTTACGTAGCGTGTGCAGAAGTTTAGCATCCTGCCTTTGACGTCTCGTAGTGCCGTTGTAAGAGCGTTGCTGTGTTTGTCATTACATGAGAAGCAACATTACAGAAGTCATGACTTGTGTGAAACGGCACACACGTCAATGAGTTAACATAATCCAAGCCATCGTCTCTAACTTTCAAATAATCCAATTTTATTCACTGACTAGAAATTTTTGCAGAAAGAGCGGAACTGATTTGAAAGGTCAGTGATTTTTGTGTATAGTAATGTAGTGAACATAAATTACATAGAGTAAGAGGATGCCGACATCCCTTTTTAACCCACTGCTCTCTATGCTTCACTAATGAATAGCACTGAAAGAGCCTAACGCATTTCATTACGCAAAACACTTTTATGATCATTTGAAAGTAAGATAAAGACTTTTGACGGCATTTAGTTGGTTGGTTTACTACATGCCAAAAGTAGGTAGGTACGTTGCAGACTCTGCATCTTGTTAAAGAAACTTAGCATTGGAGTGTAAGATTCAGCCGAGGATGATCTCAGACTTCAAGTCGCAGCCTAAATATCATCTCACCAACCACATCTTTCGCCTGACCGTACGACAAACAGATTTTCTGAATTTACATTTAGAAAAGGAAAGTAACAGCCTTACGAGAGCGCGACTGGATTTGGAGCCAAAATATTACAACTCGTGGTGGAAGACGAGGAAGCAAGTTAGAGTAGTGGCTAGCAGTCCGCCTACAAGAATGCAGCAACTCGAGTAGACTTACTTTGTGAGGGAAATCTGTTGCAGCCTTCTTTAGGGCATTTAGAGAAAATGGGGTCCAGTTACTAACCACTGCATTACTTCGCTAGGTAAACGAAGAGAAAATTTCACATTCTTAAGAAGTACCGTCTCTTGTCGAAAAAAATTTACCAAGGAATTGCAAGAAACTTACTCATGTTGAGGAGGCCTTCTATCAAGGATAAGCGGAAATGAAACATAATGAAATTTTGTTGGACATTTAGAATACTGTCACTGGTGTACGACAACGAACATGAAATAAACACAGAAGTCAATTAGAATAACATGAGGATTTTTAAAGTGAATGACTGGCTGTGGCATAACAGACAAGAAAACAATTACATTGAATCATTACAAGTTAAAATATAAACGAGTAGACTGCAAAATACAGAAACTGTCCAAAAGACCGTGACGCATAACTGAGATGCATTAGAATTTTTAAATTTTACTTGTCATGTGAAATGAGGGAGAAAATCGTCCAATATAAACTTTCGCACTGAAAGAGTCAGTGAATGTGTGGACTGGAGTCGATCCCGAGGCCGTAGATTACGTGTGTACCTGTCGTGCCAAAGACTTTCGCTGGTCGTTAGCGCTGTGAATCTCCCCTTGCTAGCAACAACTATCATTTGCTGCAGCACAGGACTCCAGGACCCGTTTACCTTGGGACTTTCGTATTCCTTGTTGAAAGCTCTGTCATGCTTGTGAAATACTACGGCTTCCCTGGACGCAAGGGTATGATGGCTTTCCTCTACAGCGAAGTCCGTGTAGGCGAATTGCATTATGCGTTCCGATTCAACAGCTTGCGTTCCATCACGACCGATTTCTGCACTTGGGCCAAGCTGAAATGCCCTAGATCTTCGGGCATGGTGTACTATTGACGGATCGTCCAATCATCCTAAAATAGACTTTTCCACTTGTGCACGGTATACGGTATATTCCCAACAAAATAAGTAGGTCGTTTTGGTCTATAATACTCCTGGTAGGACTGCAGGCAGTCCTTACTCAATGCGCGGTCTAATCTGTCCTTCACACAGGTAATACAGAGGAGAAAGGCTGCACCCAACATTTTTGTTCTGACGTGTCTCCTAGTCGGGTATTAGGTTTCGTGTCACTTCTAATGCAACTCATTACTCCTCAGAAGGTATTATTCGTACATCTCGCGTCTGAGGCGCTGTGGCTCACATAATGATTTTGAATGAGCCGGGTTCGATTCCCGGCGGAGTCAGAGATGTTTCCTGCGTCGAGATGACTGGGTGTTGTGTCGTCTTCATCATCATCATTAATACCCATTACGGTCGGAGGAAGGCAATGGCTAACCACCTCCACTAGGACCTTGCCTAGTACAGCGGTGAGGGTCTCCCGCATCGTCCCCTACGCTCCTCGGATTATGGGACCTCATCATCATCATCAACGTACATTTCAGTCAATCCTCTTCCCTGGCTCGGGTGATGATTTGAAAGTTTGTGCAGGGAGCAGTCCATGAGTATCGATTTTCGATATACGCTTAGCCCAGTTTCTCACCGTTCCTTGTAATCAGTACATGTAGAAAGGGTAGCTATTGGTCCTTTTCTTCCTCAATCGTAAATTTTATGCTATTGGTCCTTTTCTTCCTCAATCGTTAATTTTATTTTGACATTGAGACAAGTCAGATGTTTCAGGAAATTACCGAGCTGCTTCATATGACAAAGGTGTCTCAGATGCACCCTGCACCACACCCTAGGTTTACAAGGTGGGAAGTTCAATGCCTGTTCTTCGAAATGCTGGATGAAGAAATTGCCAACTACTGGACTGAGCAGACTGTACATGGTCATGCCTTCAGGTTGTCTATAGAAATCACCAGTCCACATACAGTAGCCCATGGTCAGACATGCTTCAAAGAGCTTTCCGATGTCCTGCAGGGGAATGGAACCGAATTCAGTGACACTCTAATAAAGGAACAACATCAAAGCTGATCAGGAAGTCCTTTGGCCAAAGTTTTCTTCAGCTTCTCAATGACATTTCCCGAGTTCTTCATGTATGTGTTAGTCTTTTCTACGTCCAGCTGAAGCAGAGAGGCCAAGTGTTTCGCCAGTTTATATGACCGTGAGCTGGGATCCCTTAGGTTGGTCTTACTGGTGGATCATCTTTATGGAGTTTTGGTAATCCATACAGCCGCGATGGTACGCCTTCTCTGTTGCTTCCGCACGACCCCCAAGAGTGAATACGCCTCGATTAAACAAATCGTATCTAGTGTGATACGCTGGGTTGGATCTGTGCATACCTTTCACTGTGTCATCAGATCTAATAGGTGACGTATCGTCCGCTCATAACCTTTGGTCTTTGTTACAAAGGTAGCATTTTCATAGTAACAAAGAAGGGTGAACCTTTGACAACGCCAGCCGCTTGTGGTGGGAAAAAGTCAGTGAAATCATTGAACAAACGTCGGTCGAGGCAGGAACCAACAGACAATACGCAGTTAATGCTGATCTTCAGTTTCAGTTAGTCGCGAATTGTGAACTGTCAGTATTGTCTAACAGAATAATTTTACAAAAATTTTAACTTTTCTCAACTCATGAATCATCAGACCTGAAGATGTTCATTGACTATGAACTGTGAATAGGAACCCATACACAGAACCGTCATACTACGACGCTACAGATCGTTAAGTTACAGGAGCCAGTTCTAGCCTCTAGGTCACCCCTTCAGCAACGAACATCGGTTCGTACGCTGGCAGATTGCAAGTGCAAGTTCTCGCAGCAATCACAATGTTAAATGGACTCGAATCTGTTGGTACCTCTACAACAGAACTGTGTCTGTTGCAGTGTCTATTTTGAAGCGGAAAGGACGACCTAGAGGCAGGCGTTAGTGTAGCATCGTCAGCTAATGTTACAGATGACGATTCTTGTCTTGAAATAGTTTATAACACTAACTTGCCGTGAAACAAGCTAATGTTACCCTCTGAGAGGATTTCGAATTTTGACAGCGCATATGTCTAATGGACTATAATTTTGAATACGGTGAAATTAACAGAAAAACAAAACGGACTTTAACCTTGGGAGTTAATGAAAATGGTAAAATCATAAGGGAATGAAAAAGAATGAACGTTTGCCAGCCCAAGTAGGCACATTAATTTGGAAATATATGTTTAAGAAAATTGGATGTTGGTTAGTGAAGTTACTTTCGTCGATATTTCCCTTTGTATAGCACACAGGATACGAACTCATACAGTGCACTCTGAACTGTATGTAGAAGCAGTCACCAATAACGCACACATCAGTAAATTATAAGAAGTAATTTTGCACCAAGTTCATACTAATGACAGCCACACTCAAAAGTATTACGTAATCAAATACTGCAATGTTACTGCATGAAATAAAGAACTAAATTTGGACATGAGGAGATTTTATCTTAACTGATATGAAGAAAAACAAGTAAAAGATGGTCCGCAGGAGAGCTTTTGTGAAGTTTGGAAGGTAGCAGACGAGGTACTGGCGGAATTAAAACTGTTAGGACGGGGTGTGAGTCATGCTTGGGTAGCTCAGTTGGTAGAGCACTTGCCCGCGAAAGGCAAAGGTCCCGAGTTCGAGTCTCGGTCCGGCACACAGTTTTAATCTGCCAGCAAGTTTCAAAGATGAATAATATCATAAATACACTGTTTAAACTGCTCTACATATATCAGTTTTCCTAGGCAACGGTAATATTTCATTTTTTTCCTAATAAGTGGAGTATATGATTGGGACCCATAAACTAATATAGTTTCACCATTGAACGCTCTCTGGTTTTTACAGTAGAGACGACTGATTCAAAAATCTAATCATTCACTTCGCTTGGAGTGGTTAACAGTTTACTTTGTAAGACAATAAAATACACCGCCGGGCGTGATTAACTTAAAAATAAAGGAACAATTCATGATAGAAATCAAAACCACCCCATTTTTGAAACTGAGCTTAACTTATATGTCTATTTATCACCTGTGAAGCAGATATTTTAGACAATAATATTTACACGGTCTTGCACTGTATTCTTACAAAACTACACTACTGGCCATTAAAATTGCTACACCAAGAAGAAATGCAGATGATAAACGGGTATTCATTGGACAAATACATTATACTAGAAGTGACATGTGATTACATTGTCACGCAATTTGGGTGCGTAGATCCTGAGAAATCAGTAACAGAACAACCACCTCTGACCGTAATAACGGACTTGATACGCCTGGACATTGAGTCAAACAGAGCTTGGATGGCGTGTAAAGGTACGGCTGCCCATGCAGCTTCAACACGATACCACAGTTCATCAAGAGTAGTGACTGGCGTATTGTGACGAGCCAGTTGCTCGGCCACCGTTGACCAGACGTCTTCAATTGGTGAGAGATCTGGAGAATGTGCTGGCCAGGGCAGCAGTCAAACATTTTCTGTATCCAGAAAGGCCCGTACAGGACCTGCAACATGCGGTCGTGCATTATCCTGCTGAAATGTAGGGCTTCGCAGGGATAGAATGAAGGATTGAGCCACGGGTCGTAACAAATCTGAAATGTAATATCCACTGTTCAAAGTGCCGTCAATGCGAACAAGAGATGACCGAGACGTGTAACCAGTGGCCCCCCATACCATCACGCCAGATGATACGCCAGTATGGCGATGACGAATACACGCTTCCAATGTGCGCTCACCACGATGTCGCCAAACACAGATGGAACCATCATGATGCTGTAAACAGAACCTGGATCCATCCGAAAAAATGATGTTTTGCCATTCGTGCACCCAAGTTCGTCGTTGAGTACTCCATCGCAGGCGCTCCTGTCTGTGATGCAGCGTCAAGGGTAACCGCAGACATGGTCTCCGAGCTGATAGTCCATGCTGCTGCAAACGTCGTGAACTGTTGGTGCAGATGGTTGTTGTCTTGCAAACGTCCCCATATGTTGACTCAGGGATGGAGACGTGGCTGCAAGACCCGTTACACCCATGCAGATAAGATGCCTGTCATCTCGACTGCTAGTGATACGAGGCCGTTGGGGTCCAGCACGGCGTTCCGTATTACCCTCCTGAACCCACCGATTCCGTATTCTGCTAACAACCATTGGATCTCGCCCAACGCGAGCAGCAATGTCACGATACGATAAACCGCAATCGCGATAGGCTACAATCCGACCTTTATCAAAGTTGGAAACGTGATGGTACGCATTCCTCCTCCTTACACGAGGCATCACAACAACGTTTCACCAGGCAACGCCGTTCAGCTGCTGTTAGTGTATGAGAAATCCGTTGGAAACTTTCCTCTTGTCAGCACGTTGTAGGTGTCGCCACCGGCGCCAACCTTGGGTGAATGCTCTGAAAAGCTAATCATTTGCATATCGCAGTATCTTCTTCCTGTCGGTTAAATTTCGCGTCTGTAGCACGTCATCTTCGTGGTGTATCAATTTTAATGGCCAGTAGTGTATATTTTGTAATAATTTACGGATATTTCACCAAAATCCAATCTAATTTAAACTTTTGTGGTTTTAACTTTAACTTTCACTACTTCTTTTTCATTAGATAACAAATCGCCTTTAAACACTTGACTGCAATAATTCTTCATTTAAATCAGAATACTCGGTTTTAATAGCCCTTAGGTGAGGACGCTGCATAGGATCGGGATAGAAAAATATGGTTCTGGGCACAAAATGGTTATTGTGATTACTATTAAAACCACTCAAAATTTAACTGGTCCATACCCATATACATTACTGACTATATGAACTTAGTAAAGCAGTTGCGAAAATTGGTGGCAAGCAACTTGTCGGCTAACTGCACTCACGGCTCTTGATGTCTGAATGCTCTATAAAATCTTCTTGGCGTCGGAATTTCACTATATTAGAGGCATTCCTTTTTGCCGAGAATACCAAATAACAGCCAATCCACATCCGAGGCAACTCCTTTACAAAGCAGTATCCAATTGCCTCTCCTGGCACCGTCGAAGTGTACAATGTTAAGGCAGCCACATACTGCGTACCGTTCACACCTAGGAGCTGATCAGTTCGACCGCCAAAGCCACCTTTGATATCGCACCAAGCCACTTCCGTTGCGGAGGGACTTCCTACATCTTTTATATACTACAAATACAAGTTCCCTAAGCACGAACCAGCTTTCAATAAATATTTTCATTTTATGCACATACACATATTACAATAATTTATCAGTTTAACAAATCATTTTGGTTTTTTCACATATACATTACAAAACTCTAATTCTCTTTTCACAAAACAAGGACTTTAAATAACAAAGGATATACACTCTGTAATTGCAGATGCGTAGTTACATAATATTAAACTACTTCTAATCGATATAAGTGTTACACGTTTCTGAAGAAACTTTCACGACCCGCCATTTTACTCACAGTCACCACACCATCTAACTCTGTTTTGTGATATTTCTCCTGTTATGCATTATGAGACTGTCTAGTACTTTGTTTAAACCTTCCCTTCTGTTCTCCACTGATAGTTACAAAAGCGCGAATGGCATCAAACAGGATGAGAATGTGCTCTAGTTTTTCGAAGTTAATTTTGATACAATTGTATTTTGAAAAACTTGAGTGTTTCGTGGTGAAAAATGTTTCAAATATTGTTTTCCTTAGATTTACCTTCACATTTTGTACTTTACTGTTATCTGATGGTCATTTCTTCCGTTTGGCTGTACATTATGAAGAACAAATATTTCCTCAGTTAAGTAGATAGCTTCGTAGCCTCGAAAGCTGTTTAGTACTTATTTTATTCGTTACTGATAGGCTAACAGCTTCTCCTCCTCTTCTGCAACGCCAGTCACGTTAGTTCACGAAATTTTGCAGCGAAAGCCCTCACTGTCAAATTTCTCCCTTCCCCTCTTTAAGCCGGTCGTTTCTGAGTGCTTCCATCGAAAGCTGATCGCGCGTGAAAGAACAATCGTAGCTGCCAAGTCGCTACGGCAGTAAAAGGTTGGCAGGCCTGACGCAGACGGCGGTAACAGATTCACTCGCTTTACTTTTATGTCTGGAAACGGTAGGAAACGATATTTTCAGGCACCTACAATTCGTGGCTGATATTGTGAAATTGAAAGAACTTCACAAATAGGAAAGCGTATTTTTTTACTTCAAAATTAAGTTCCACTACCGTTTCGAATCTTTAAGGTAAGCATGTTAATCTAATCAATTGTCGGGTCTTTCATAATGAATGGGCTCCATCAGGAATACTTTTAAAAACTTTGGCGGTGCATCTCTACACTAAAACATGAACGAACTTCCACACAAACATTTGTCGCAAATCCTTCGGCGATCTATTAATACCACTGCATTTCGACAGCAGACATTGGGAGCCATTACTAGCTATGTACCAGATATTTTTAATTATTACTGTTTAAAAGTGGGTGAGAATTTGTGCAAACTTTTGAGAAGAAAACCGAAACAGCACACCGAAGGAGCAGTACATAAGGCATATGGTGAAATAAAATTAACCTCACATCCCCACCTGTAAAAAAGCAAATTGGAAATTTGTGGTAAGGTGTTATGGGACCAAACTGCTGAGGTCGTCGATCCCTAAGCTTACACACACTATTGAATCTAACTTAAACTAACTTACGCTAAGGACCACACACACACACACACACACACACACACACACACACACACACACACACACACACACACACATGCCCGAGGGAGGACTCGAATCTTCGACGGGGGGGAGACGTGCGGACCGTAACAAAACGCCTTTGACAGCGCGGCTACCCCGCTCGGCCCTGTAAAAAAAACGACCATCATGCCTAGAATGTAAAAGTTCCTGTGGAGTTCATATCATGAAAAATATGAAGTTATGGCCACATAACAATTCAATATTCGCGGTTATTTGCATAATTCATCAGTAATTCAGTGCGTTCGCCGAAATACGGTTGTTAAGCCTGACTATAAAAAGCGTGACCCTAATGATGGCGATAACAACTACCCACTGTCACTCCTTATATCAGTTTCTAAAATTTTGGGATGGTAATGTATTCCCAGGTTGTCACCCACTTGTGTAGTGAACGGGTATTTAGCCAATCACAGTAAGGATACAAAACGGTAATTCTATTGACGTGACTCAATAATTTATATATTTACTGAACAAATACTAAAATCAATAAATGATAAGATATCACTATTTGGGATCTTCTGCAACTTATCTAAAGCACTTGGTTGTGTCAGTCATAATGGAGTATATAGTTCAGCAAATGGCTGTTTTAGTTCTTGTTTAACAGTCCAGAAATTTATACAACGCCGTTCAAGTAATATAAATAGGGAGGAAACATCTTACTCACGGAAGTCCCACAGCGTTCCATCATTAGCGCACTCTTCCTTTATGTTAATTATCTAGCATTTTATTTCCATTTCAGATTAAAAGACTACAAATGAAATTTTCATACTGCAGACGGAGGGAGCGCTGGTGTGAAACTTTCTGGCAGTTTAAAACAGTGTGCTTGTCAGAGACTCGAACTCGGGACCTTTGCCTCTCGCGGGCAAGTGCTCTACCGACTGAGCTACCCAAGCACGACTTAGGACCCCATCCTCACAGCTGTACTACCGCCAGTCGCTCGTCTCCTACCTTTCAAACTTCGCAGAAGCTCTTCCGCGAAACTTCTCTTTGAGAGATAGAAGCATTGTTGTCAAGACGAGCAAAGAAATATGAACAGAGTAAATAATACATTACGTTACTGCCAAAATTATTAACAGACTTTGTACAAATGTACTGGGTTTATCCTTTGAAAAACGCACGTCTAACCGATCTACAAGAAATAATAAACAGGAAAGAAAATTATAAATGCTTAGGAGTACATACTGATGAAAACTTAAACTAGAAAAACTATATAGCAGCTGCATCAGAACGTTTAGTTTCGGGTACTGTTTTCCTGCCTCTCCCTTATAGCCTCACAAATGTCGTTATTTATAGGCGCTAGTATTTCTGTGCTAATCTTAACATAGTCATGCACAAACCATTTCATTCACGTTAGCAAATTTATGGTAACGTATTTCCTGAAATCTGAACAGCTGCTAAGCACGGATTGTTCTTAAACGAAAATGCTCGCCATACTATTAACTTTCTTCAGTTTATCGGTATCTAATGCATTCAAGTTTTTAGTCAACGACCTGCTCAATATGCTACGCTGAAGTGCTGTCCTTTCTCATACACAAAATTACTTAAAAAACCTGTACTTTCTAATAACCACACCGAAATAAATATGCTTGCACCATAAAACAATTTTGAAACATGTAGTACAACTAAAAGCGGCAAATGACTTCCTTAGGAGCACCATTAAAAGACTGAGCTCCGACTGCTTTAGACTGCTTGTAAGCATTCTATATCTCGAAGAGAAAAGACATGCGAAGAATACTCCGTTCTTATTGGTCAGTATTATTTAAGGAATATAGGAAAACATTACTCTCCAGCGCTTTTCTCGACTAACCAATCAACAAATAACACACTTTCGAACTGTACTTCCTCCTAAAATAAATATTTATCATTCTGATATTTCGTTTATACTTTACATCGTTAACTATTTTCATTTGCACTATAGTAAGTTATCCTTTTACCACAAACTTACTTAACATACTGTACAACTTTCATCAGTAGAACAATGATCTACGTATTTATTTTAGACCACATTCACGCATCATTGACACTACTAAAAGCATATATAAAACTGTAGAAACATAAGTAAACAAGAAACCTTGAAGAAATAAACAGAACAATTCACAAAAACATTCTCTTGGCCTGTTTATTGAATGTCTCTGTGCACTACTGGATTGTGGTGGCCAGAATTCTTAACTACAATATATTTCTTCAGTTTTGTCTTGTCCGCTACTGTCCTCTAGAAAATGAAAATTAGAACTACGCTGTCGACTGAACCTGCTTCAGACCATCTGTCACTGTGCATACATGAGTCACTCTCCCGATACACAGGCTATAAAGAGGGGCGATATAATTCGCCACGCATCACACCCCTACGATTATAAAGGTTTATTAAGAAAATTTTAATATTATGCAAATTATCGACCATGGCATCAAATTTTAAATTTTACAAAAAATTCTCATTTTTATAAACTGAAATTACAAATTTCTTACTCTGGACTTTGCAGTTTACATCTAACCTAGCCTAATCTATTAATTTCTTTATGAAAAATCGTTTGATGCAAATTTTAAATATTTTAATAAATTTTTCAACATTTTTAGATTCATGTTTCAAGAAAGTCTTTTGAAGTTAACAACTTGTTCCCTTTTTTATATAAAAGCACTGCGATTTGTGTCCTTCCATTGAATAATTGTATTTTATCCTACCTTAGCATCAGTACATCACTATAGTCTTTTCATAACATACATTTCCCTGGTTTTTATTTATGGCACCTTTGCATTGTAGCGTCCATAACATTTCTCGATTCTCCACATATAAGGGTTTACACGCAATGTTGTCCCTGAAACCACACTTCCGTCTAAGACTATTTTCTTTACATACATCATAATACACTATCACTTGTTATTACAAGAAATTATTTACAGATGTTTATATTTTGTTTAACTTGACATCAAATGAAAGTAAATTAACAGAGCGTTGCTTCTTTATTTTACTTTAATCAGCAAGATCAAATCTACTAGAAAATTTTTTCAAGAATTTATTTCCTTTAGATGACTTTATATTTAAAAAAATACTAGTTGCTATTGATAGCAAAACTTGAACTTTTTCTTTACTTTAACTCAACTTGAGAACATTTAATTGTTAATTATGAAAATAACATTTCACTCAAAGCAATTATTTACAAATATTTTATAATACATTGTTACCACTTTTATGCAGTGCCTTCTTTGCATCACTCTTTCATATTTTTTGCCACTACTGAACAGAAATCAAAAATTTTATATATACATATATATATATATATATATGTATATATATATTCGTTCATATTCCTTTCACAATAAATGTGCATCAGATTTATCCAGGTACGTTTTTCGTCACATTTGTTACACTTCCTTTACTATGTGGCCGCTGTATATCCCATTTCATCATTACAACACGCCTATTCCTGGCCACTACACTTAAGTGTTCATCGTCAAAATCTTCTTTATTAACTGCACTTGTCACATCTGGTTACTTTCATTTCCCTACATTTCACTCAGCCTCGAATTTATTTTTACATATTCCAGCAGGATATTCCTTCCCATCTGTCATTATTGTAACTGATACATTAATGCTTCATACACTTCCACATACCATGGAATAACTTCTCATATTACTAAAGTCAATCCTTACTGTCAACTTTCAGAAGGTAACGCACCCTTTTTGTACTTTCAGTTTATGTCATCATCTTCGTACCTTGATTATTTTCCTATATCAACATACTTATGTCGTCACTTCACTCCATTGCAATTTGACCCCCATTTCTTTCATCATAAAACTTAATTGGTGATAAGACACCATAACGCCCGCTGAGGCTCTCAAAGACTTTGCCTTCAGTGATAGAGAAGAAAATTGAAGATGATAGATTCAGCTCAGAATGAAAGAAGGGGAAGATTGACAATACGAAAAGAAACTGAAATAGCATTGTCAACAGCTCCAGCACCTGGTGCTCGTCAAATACCTATCACTGCATAGATTGCAACGCCCTCTGAGGCCTCCAAGCTTAGCTCACATCTAACTCTGGCACCCCTTTTACTTTCTGTTCTATTTTTTTTGTTCCATCTTTATTTTCTGAGGATCCACTCCCACATCATCCCCATACTCATTGTAGCCCTCTAAATGTTACATCCTTTTACAATACCTAATTGGTATACTGGCTACTTCTTCTTTGGTGAAATTATATTTTCTAAAAAATAGTACAACCATATCTTTCCCAATTAGTTAAAATTACTACATTTTCATTAAAATTTAATCTGCGTCGGTACTGGTTAAAGAGATCTATGCCCATTAGAATTTTTATACATGGATCGGGGATTATAAAGAAGTTATGGAGTACTTGCTCACCTTTGATTTTTATTAGCGATAGAACTTCGTGTTTAAAAGTTTTTTTTTAACTTTTCCTGTAGCTACAATTATCTGCGCCCCAATTACTGACGTTATTACAAGTTCATTTCTGTTTGGCAACGATTATAACCATTTTTTACTCGCAGCACATAAATCACTGCCACTATTTGCTAAACACTGTACATTCTCGTTACACACTTGCAGACTAGTTACTGGATGACTCAACACCTTCCTATCATTGCTACTGTCAGAACCCTCCTCAAACAAATCGTTCACAACCTCCATTCTATCGAAAACTTCCCTGCTTCCAGATATTACACGGATTTTTGCAGAATTACCCTCATCACTTTTCTCTCCCATACTAACTCTTCTGTCTACTAATGACACCTCAAAGTTTTTTTCTGGCGTTTCGCTATTCTCTTTCCTCTCTCTCTCTCTCTCCCAGTTTTTCACAATTAATTGACTGACCACCATTTTGTTCATTATTTTCCTGCCTCTCCCTTATAGTGTCACAAATGTCGTTATTTATGGACGCTAGTATTTCTTCTACACTGACGTAACTAATCTCCCATAATTCTGCAGCTTCTGTACTTTCTCCTTCCCCAGAACATGACTCGACTGCAATTTCGTTGCTAAAGACTTTCTGGCTATCAGGCTCTGTCATATTTTCAACTGCAAGAAAGTGTTTATTTTTTTATGTATGTCCAAAAAATCGGCTAAACTTCCGTTAGATGTACGGATTTTTATGTAGCTCGTTTCCTCTATTGTTAATACTTTTACTTTCTTCTGCTCCTCACTCACAGTCCCTGTCTGTTTAGTGCTAACACGTACAAAGGGTTTTGCTAGCGGGTTCAAATTACTACTGCCCGTCTTGTAAACACTAGCTCTTTCACAGACAACATTTAGTTTAACGGATTCTGGGATTCTGTACTATTTCTTACGTTTACCACCATTTGCTGTCACCTTGGCTCAACATCATCCTCTTGCGCTGGAGAATATGACTGATAATTGTGCACCATCTCCCCATTAATTTCACCTATTATTTGCTGGATAACGCCACCTCCCAGCAGCTCTGCCCCTACTGTTTCCAAGATACACGCCAGTTCTGTTAACGTTTACATTCAGCCGCGGTTCTGCATTATTTGACGGTCTGACATTACGATTTGAATGCTACTCCTCAAGCAATAACTTCTCAACTGTCTCTAAATAACTAATGAATTTATGAACGTCATCCTTCGGAGCTGCAATAATTTTGTTTTGCCAGTTCATGGGCAGTTTACCTTCCACGCCCATAACAATTTGTTCTGGCTCAACTTTACTGTTTAAATATGACAGATTTGTCATCCACCTTAACGCGTACTTATGCTTGCCTTTCTGGGATTAAACTTAACCCGAAGCTATTTAGCAACTCCATTTGTTTTTGCTTTCCCCAATAGCACTTAAAAACACCTGTTTAAATCTATGTATAATATCGTACTGTTCAGTAGCGATAATCTCCAAGTTGTAGCCTGTTCCAAGAGTTTAGACCCCATTCTATGTCTGTCTGACCACAAACTAGGTAGAACACCAAAATTGTTTTAGATGTACATTTCCTGTTGGATCAAAACATAAAAACTGCCTGTTGGTGACATAATATTTTAGATGAATCTACTACAAAACTACACCCACTACAGTTAGTTCAATCTCTGAGGTTAGTTTGAACTGGGCATAATCTACTGCTGTGCTCATCCATCTTATTTCCAACTTCTTCTATCTGGTTAGTTAGCTGAAGACCATTTTCTTCAGACATACCCACTCGGTCGGACACACCTTTTACTTCATTCATACATTTGGCATATTCAGAACTGACTTTACTGTCTAACAATTTGTGATCATATACACACATAGACTCTACCGCCGCTGTTTCGACCTCTACTTTCTGCACAGTTTCTTTTATCAAATCTACCCTCTGTTTGTTTCCAATAGCAACTTTTTTTCAAGGCATCTGTTAATTCACTTTATACAGTTTTAATGGATTGTTGGCAGTTATTTTCAACTAGAGAAATTTTGCCATCCACTTTACTTTCTAACGACTTCAAATCATTTTTCCGCATTTATTTTAAAAACAGCAGCCTGATTTTCAAGTTTTACATCAATTCGATTAATTTTCTGACCAATTGTTTCAGTCAAATTAGTATGTTGTTTGTTTCCATCTTTTATAAAACCCATTGGTGCTGCAAAAATTTCTTGCATACATCCAGGTTCTATTTTTTACATTACTGTTTCCTGTTTACCCTGTTCCACCCGTACTATATCAAATTTGGTATCCACATTTGACGCATTTGATTCAGTAACACTACCAATACTGTCATCAAACAATTGGTTGTTACCGATTTCATGCTTAATGTCACTTTCAGGATTTACGTATCCCAACTAGTTACGTTAACTGACATCCGTGAAGCATATTCTACTCCACTGTCCGTAAATAATACAGAGATATCGTCAAAAATTTCTTATTTACTTAAAAATCTACTCCTTCTCTCTGTCCAGGCGGCCTAATTTGTGAATCCCTTACACTGAATGAGAGTTCTTCCTCTTTCATCGTATTTACAAACTCATTATCACCTTTCATGTTACTGAGACTTTCACCACACATGCTCAACAAGTGTAACAAACTTAACTGATATTTCGTTGAATGCTGCAGCCTTGGCGTGCTGAAACTGCGAGTCCGACCTCCGCTGTCTGCCGTACCAGTTTCAGGGTCCCCTCTCGTCGTGCAAAGTTGGCAGCTCTGCCCTGTGGTACTGTTGGTCGTTGATACCGCTATGACGCCATCTGCTGCTTCGATGCGCCCTCGCTGTTATTGTGACTGTTTACGATCTTCTTCTTCCTTGTAAGTCTCTCCGGCCACTCGAAACGGATTCCGTTCAAAATACCGGGTATACCGATTAACTAAATTATTCATTATCATTCACTATACGGACTGTCACAAAATTTCTCTCAACCACCGATTCGGTGTACTATAGCTTTTTAACTGTTTTGCCGGACTATTCACTATGTGCGGCGGCGCGGTTCCTTTTGTCCATTACTTGCCCCTACCTGTCAACTCGTTGCAGCAGTTCGCCGGTAGGGAATGCCGAGCAGAAACTTACCGCACTGCAACTCGCACCAGACTGCATACAGCGTCACTATTCCAAGAATAGGGAAAAGGTCTCAATTTTGAGTGCAAGGTGGAAATACTTGCAAAACTTCGGTATATTCTGAAGATAATTTACACGTTCACTACCAAGAATGTGCTAATCCTAGCACATACACAAACCCTTTCATTCACATTAGCAAATTTATGGTAACGTATTTCCAGAAGATCTGCAGCGGATAGGCACAGGGAGTGGCAACTGACCCTTAACATAGACAAATGTAATGTATTGCGAATACATAGAAAGAA
This sequence comes from Schistocerca americana, assembly GCF_021461395.2. Taxonomy (NCBI): domain Eukaryota; kingdom Metazoa; phylum Arthropoda; class Insecta; order Orthoptera; family Acrididae; genus Schistocerca; species Schistocerca americana. The sequence continues at coordinate 898,452,148 of NC_060121.1, forward strand.
GGATCCTTTATTGTATGATTATATGATAGCGGAACAAACACTGGTAGCAGTTACTTCTGTAAAATATCTGGGAGTATGCGTGCGGAACGATTTGAAGTGGAATGATCATATAAAATTAATTGTTGGTAAGGCGGATACCAGGTTGAGATTCATTGGGAGAGTGCTTAGAAAATGTAGTCCATCAACAAAGGAGGTGGCTTACAAAACACTCGTTCGACCTATACTTGAGTATTGCTCATCAGTGTGGGATCCGTACCAGATCGGTTTGACGGAGGAGATAGAGAGGATCCAAAGAAGAGCGGCGCGTTTCGTCACAGGGTTATTTGGTAACCGTGATAGCGTTATGGAGATGTTTAATAAACTCAAGTGGCAGACTCTGCAAGACAGGCGCTCTGCATCGCGGTGTAGCTTGCTCGCCAGGTTTCGAAAGGGTGCGTTTCTGGATGAGGTATCGAATATATTGCTTCCCCCTACTTATACCTCCCGAGGAGATCACGAATGTAAATTTAGAGAGATTCGAGTGAGCACGGAGGCTTTCAGACAGTCGTTCTTCCCGCGAACCATACGCGACTGGAACAGGAAAGGGAAGTAATGACAGTGGCACGTAAAGTGCCCTCCGCCACACACCGTTGGGTGGCTTGCGGAGTATAAATGTAGATGTAGATGTAGATGAAGTATGAACAGGTACTAAGCACGGATTGTTCTTAAATGAAAATGCTCGCCTTACTATTAACTTTATTCAGTTTATTGGTGTCTAATGCACTCAAGTTTTTAGTCGACGATATGCTCGGTATGTCACGCGGAAGTACTGTTTTTTCTCATACACAAAATTACTTAAGAAATCCGTACTTTCTAAAAGAATACACCGGAATAAATATGTCTCCACCTTAAAACACTTCCGATACATATAGCACAACTAGAACTGGCAAATAATAACTTCCTTCGGAGCTCATACTATACACGACCGTACCATTGAATGGCTGGGCTCCATCTAATTTAGACTGCTTGTAAGAGAAAAGACGCTCGAAAAGTACTCCGTTCTGGTTGGTCAGTTTATTCTCCCTATAAAACAATATTGGTGAGCCGCAGTCCCATACTACAGCCCGAAGATGGAGTTACATTCATTATTCTCCCCGTTAGTCACCGCTTATCATCACTAACCAATCTACAAATACTGTACTTTTTCCGAAATAAATATTTAACATTCTGATATTTTCTTTATACTTTACATTATTAACTATTTTCATTTGGACTCTAATTATTTTTCCTTTCACCATAAACTTACATAACATATTATGATACAAAATTTGCCGTCGTGAAACGTTCATCAAAATCTACTTTAGACCACATTCACGCATCATTCACACAACTAAAAGCATACAGAAAACTGTACAAACGTAAATAAAAAAATCTTTGAACAAATAAACAGAACAATTCACAAAAACATTCTCTTGACCTGTTTCTTGAATGTCTCTGTGCTCTAATGTTCTCTAGCAGACGAAAACTAGAAGTACCTAACCGACTGAACCCGCTTCAGACCGTCTGTGACTGTGCACGCATGAGTCATTCTACCGATACACAGGCTCTAGACAGGAGCGCTGTAAGGTGCCACGACTCACTGTGTCCCGTATTAAGGCTCAAACCTGAGACCTTTGTCTTTTGTGGCCAAGTCCTCTACCTACTGCGCTAAATAAAACTCACGACCCGTCCAGACAGGTTCCTTTCCGCCAGTAGCCGATCTCCTACCTTCCAAGCTTGCGGGTCGAGCAAGGATATCAGTCATAACCCGGGGTATTGTTTCCTGAATGAATTTTCAGTCTGCAGTGGGGTGTGCGCAGATTTGAAACTTGTAGGCAGATAAGAAGTATGTGCAGTATCAGGACTCGAGCATGCGACCTTTGCATTTCGCAGGCAAGTGCTCTACCGTCTTAGCTATCCGAGAATGATTCAAAAGCCATCCAGACAGTTTCACTTCTACCACTACCTATTATCTTACCTTCCAAATACTTGCACACAACTTCTCAGCTTCTCTCGTCGGTATCAGCGAACCTGTACTGCTTGTATTCATTAGCCCTTAGAGGACACGTACTACACCCAGACTCGCTTAACTAACTAATAGGCGAAAACCATTCTCACATTTGCGGGAGAACCTTTAGTAACAATCCTCAAGAATTCCTTCCAAGCTAGTTATGTAAGTATAGACCAGATATGGCTCAAATTTAAAGATACAGTATCGACACGAATAGATAGATTCATACCGCATAAGTTAGTAAGAGACGGGACTGATCCACCATGGTACACAAAACACGTCAGAACATTGTTGCAGAAGCAAAACATGCCAAATTCAGTAGAACGCAAAATCCCCAAGACGGGATAAATTTCACAGAAGCTCGAACTTTAGTGTGGAGGTCAATGAGAGATGCATTTAATAGTTTCCAGAATGAAACACTGTCTCAAATTATGGTAGAAAACCCAAAGAGATTCTGGCCGTATGTAAAGTACACCAGTGGCAAAAAACAGTAAATACCGTCACTGCTCGATAGCGATAGGAAGGTTACCTATGATGGTGCCACTAAAGTGGAGTTACTAAATACAGTTTTCCGTAATTCCTTCACGAAAGAAGACTAAGTAAAAATTCCAGAATTCTAAACCAGAACAGCTGTTAGCATGAGTGACATTAAAGATCTTGGGTGTTGCGAAACAACGCAAACCACTTAAGAAAGGCAAGTATTCCGGTCTAGATGGTATACCAATCAGGTTCCTTTCAGAGTACCCAGACACAATAGCGCCTTTCTTAGCAATCATATACAACGGTTCACTTGACGAAAGGTCTGTTCCTAAAGACTGGAAAGTAGCACAGGTCACACCAATATTCAAGAAAGGAAATAGGAGTAACCCATTGAATTACAGACCCATATCACTGACCTCAATTTGCGGTAGGATTTTGGAGCATATACTGTACTCGAACATTATGAATCACCTTGAAGAAAATGACTTACTGATACACGACAAACACGGATTCAGAAAATATCGTTCTTGTGCGAGGCAGCTAGCTATTTATTCCCATGAAGTAATGAGTTCTGTCGACAAGGGATCCCAGATCGAGTCCATACTCCTAGATTTCCAGAAGGCTTTTGATACCGTTCCTCAGAAGCGATTATTAATCAAATTGCGTGCATGTAGAGTACCGTCTCAGTTGTGTGAGTGGATTCGTGATTTCCTCTCAGAGAGGTCACAGTTCGTAGTGATGGACGGTAAATCATCGAGCAGAACAGAAGCGATATCTGGTGTTCCTCAAGATACTGTCATAGGCCCTCTGCTGTTCCTGATTTACATAAATGATCTAGGTGATGATCTGAGCAGCCCCTTTAGATAGTTTGCAGATGACGCGGTAATCTACGTCTAGTAAAATCAACAGACGATCAATTCCAATTACAATATGATCTACAGAGAATTTCTGTATGGTGCGAAAAATGGAAATTGGCATTAAACAAAGAAAAGGGCGAGGTCATCCGCATGAGTACTAAAATAAATCCGATAAATTTTGGGTATTCGATAAATCACACGAATCTACGGGCTGTGAATTCCACTAAATACCTAGGAATTACACTTACGAGCAATTTAAATTGGAAAGACCACATAGGTAATATTGTGGGGAAGGCGAAACAAAGACTGCGCTTTGTTGACAGAAAGAAGATGCGACAAATCCACTAATGAGACAGCTTACATTACACTTGTTTGTCCTCTGATGGAATATTGCTGCACGGTGTGGGATCCTTATCAGGTAGGATTGACGGAGGACACCGAAAAAGTGCAAAGAAGGCCAGCTCGTTTCGTGTTATCGTGCTATAGGGGTGAGAGTGTCACTGATATGATACGCGAGTTGGGGTGGTAGCCATTGAAATAAAGGCGGTCTTCTCTACGGCGGGATCTATTTACGAAATTCCAATCACCACTTTCTGTTCCGAATGCGAAAATAATTTGTTGACACCCACCTACGTAGGGAGAAATGATCATCATAATAAAATAAGAGAAATCAGAGCTCTAACGGGATGATTTAAGTGTTCCTTTTTCCCACGCGCAATTCGAGAGCGGAATGGTACAGAAGTAGCATGAAAATGGTTCCATGAACCCTCTAACAGGCACTTAAGTGTGAATTGCAGAGTAACCATGTAAATGTGGATGTAGATTATATTAACTCCAATGTCTGTTGTCTCGGTGGATTTCGGCTAACGGACGTGGGCGTCGTACCTTCGATGTGTTTAGGCATAAGGGAAACCACAGGGCCAGGAAGGTGGCTGCAGCAAGATAGATGGTTGCATGTAAAGTGTCTATTGTTCCAACAAGTCTGAACGGCTACAGGTATGCACTCTCGTCTGGTGGTGCAACCTGGAGTCGATCAACGACGTCGTGTTTCACAGTCAGGCAATGGTCTCTGGCTCACGCTGTGTTCCGGCACATAGTCTGCGTGGCAATGTGTTAGATGTGAGTCGCTGACGCACCGAGAGCAGAGACGGTGGTTGGCGGTCAGCTGACGGTAGCACATCATTCTCTCTGGCAACAGCAACTGGGCTCGTAAAGGTGGCGGTTGGATCTCGACACATCTCTACACCTATTCTGGTTCAGATGCAAGGCAAAATGGAATGGCTGGTCGCAATCGCATGAAATGCTAGCTGATGGTGGGCCTATTGTGAGGCATTTGGGTGTGAACCTCAGTCCATGTCTCGCTGGTAGCAGCTGGTGTTGGCTGCTGTCTGGTGTCTCAATGGCTAAGAGGTCCTCAGTCCGACTCCCGGCCATTCAGGCAGCGGCTGGACCTACTTTGTAGGCAGTGCAGTCGGGACCAAAGCACAGCCATGACGACTTACCAGTGGGGCCGTTCTACAACGGTTGAAGGCTCACATCTTGCCTATCCAACCAGTGACCATACTGACTGGCTGGCCATTGTTTATTCGCACCAGAGAGAGTACCTTGTAGTGTTACAGCTGTTGAAGTCAAGTAAACCGATGTGTCTTCTGGTTTCGATAATCATCTGGACACTAACCAGCATGCAGACGGCGATGCCCAGGCAACGCTTCGCCATAATGTGTAGTGTCCCATCTGAAACATTAAGGACAATACATATGAAATGAAAATAACAGAGACTGTAAATAATAGGGACAGGAACGTCAAATTCGCTATGAAAATTTATCAAAATAATTTCAAGGAAATATTATCTCGATGGTAATGTAAAAAAAGAGACATATGTAATGGTTCAAAACGTAGTGTATAACGTTATAGACGCAATCATTATGATCTTTATTCTTATATATAAACTGAAAAAAGACAAAGAATTTTTCTTCTGCTGTTAGTCTGCTGTCTGTAAGGTACGATCGCTATTGTATTGGAGAGATTACGTATAGAGATAGCATTTGTTCTGTTTGTTCCATGATAGCGATTAATTAGAATGTATCCTGTGCTTGGTGAACATATACACTCCTGGAAATGGAAAAAAGAACACATTGACACCGGTGTGTCAGACCCACCATACTTGCACCGGACACTGCGAGAGGGCTGTACAAGCAATGATCACACGCACGGCACAGCGGACACACCAGGAACCGCGGTGTTGGCCGTCGAATGGCGCTAGCTGCGCAGCATTTGTGCACCGCCGCCGTCAGTGTCAGCCAGTTTGCCGTGGCATACGGAGCTCCATTGCAGTCTTTAACACTGGTAGCATGCCGCGACAGCGTGGACGTGAACCGTATGTGCAGTTGACGGACTTTGAGCGAGGGCGTATAGTGGGCATGCGGGAGGCCGGGTGGACGTACCGCCGAATTGCTCAACACGTGGGGCGTAAGGTCTCCACAGTACATCGATGTTGTCGCCAGTGGTCGGCGGAAGGTGCACGTGCCCGTCGACCTGGGACCGGACCGCAGCGACGCACGGATGCACGCCAAGACCGTAGGATCCTACGCAGTGCCGTAGGGGACCGCACCGCCACTTCCCAGCAAATTAGGGACACTGTTGCTCCTGGGGTATCGACGAGGACCATTCGCAACCGTCTCCATGAAGCTGGGCTACGGTCCCGCACACCGTTAGGCCGTCTTCTGCTCACGCCCCAACATCGTGCAGCCCGCCTCCAGTGGTGTCGCGACAGGCGTGAATGGAGGGACGAATGGAGACGTGTCGTCTTCAGCGATGAGAGTCGCTTCTGCCTTGGTGCCAATGATGGTCGTATGCGTGTTTGGCGCCGTGCAGGTGAGCGCCACAATCAGGACTGCATACGACCGAGGCACACAGGGCCAACACCCGGCATCATGGTGTGGGGAGCGATCTCCTATACTGGCCGTACACCACTGGTGATCGTCGAGGGGACACTGAATAGTGCACGGTACATCCAAACCGTCATCGAACCCATCGTTCTACCATTCCTAGACCGGCAAGGGAACTTGCTGTTCCAACAGGACAATGCACGTCCGCATGTATCCCGTGCCACCCAACGTGCTCTAGAAGGTGTAAGTCAACTACCCTGGCCAGCAAGATCTCCGGTTCTGTCCCCCATTGAGCATGTTTGGGACTGGATGAAGCGTCGTCTCACGCGGTCTGCACGTCCAGCACGAACGCTGGTCCAACTGAGGCGCCAGGTGGAAATGGCATGGCAAGCCGTTCCACAGGACTACATCCAGCATCTCTACGATCGTCTCCATGGGAGAATAGCAGCCTGCATTGCTGCGAAAGGTGGATATACACTGTACTAGTGCCGACATTGTGCATGCTCTGTTGCCTGTGTCTATGTGCCTGTGGTTCTGTCAGTGTGATCATGTGATGTATCTGACCCCAGGAATGTGTCAATAAAGTTTCCCCTTCCTGGGACAATGAATTCACGGTGTTCTTATTTCAATTTCCAGGAGTGTATATACAAAAGTGAGTGCATTGTGTCATTTAAAAACCCATACAAGCACCTCTTCACAGAGTGTCAATTGAAAAAAGTTATTTAGCATTTTTCAGTTGCTGCGAAGCGATAGACCGACATTACGCGGCATATTTAAAAACCGCTATTTTGTGCAGATTACTTCAATAGCCAGCGTAGTAAAAATTATTCCAAGTCATTAAGTTATTTAAAGTGGAAAAGTTCAATAATGTTATTTTGGTAATAACTAAATATTTTCAGAGATGAAATTATTTCTAGGTCAGTGGGGTTAGCCGGAATTCCATTACGCTAAGAGCATTTGAAATAATTTGAAGGGAGCCTGGCACTCGAGTAAATCATAACTTAACAATTAGTTTCGCCGCCTACAAATCAATTTTCTTATTAAAGCCTCTATTTTTTTTTACGTAACAGTCAGTACTAATAAATCAATATATCAAATAACAAATTACAGTAGAGAGATTTAATAAATGCTATGACAGCGTTTTGCTATCAAGTGTCGCGCTTTACTGTATCGAGCCTATCTTCCTAGGCTAGATGTGTCTCTATGGTCTAGACAATGAAGGCGATCACTTTCTGTAAGCAGGATGGTGCTGATTACGGAGTGGGAAAATAATTAAATGCAGGATGACTTAGCTAAATAGTGACGACTGCCCCCTGATAGGATAAGGAGCAAAAATGCCTCGTATTGTCATAAGGCTGCAATTCGTTCCTTGGGAGATACATCTGCTTGAAGTTGGAGGTAAAAGATCTTTTACAGTGTAGGTTTTAATGTTAGGAAGCACACACGAGAATATGACAGGCAGGTGTTAATGGCATCTGTGCTAGTGTTTTAGCTCGACACTCCAGAGTGCAATGAGCTGGAGCAGCATCATGATTTAGCTACAGTACACTTAGTAGTACCAGACGCACGTATTCCAGCAGGAGAGGCAGGATCACCTCCAGGAAGTGCAGATATGCCTCGCCTGGAGGGCGATGTGGAGGGATGACTGGTTCCACTACGCGTTCGCTAATTATCCTCAACCACACACTGAGGCTGAACCGGTGCTGATGGATGGCTGTTATCATGCCATGGGGATTGTGAAGGTTGATTATTTCACTCCTCGTAGCGGTAGACTCGTCTGTTAAGAGGATGGATGACAGAAATGTCAGCACCGTGGTAGCCTGTGCGACAAACCAGCGATAAAACTGTTGTCGCGTTGGTAAGCCTGTTGGTAAGGCCTACACGAGTTGCAAATGCTAGCGATAGCAATAGCTGACATGAAGAACATTTCACACGATTTTCTGGCTTATCCCCTGCTGGCGGGATACCGGCCTGGTGTTAATGCTGGGATCTCTGTCAAAGATTTCTTTTATCTCCCCTTGACCGCATTTCCGGCCAAATATCCATATGAACTTTATTGCTCCTTATACTGTCAGGACTAGTTTCCTGAGCTTTGTCCGCTTTCGGCAAAATTACGCTGTATATTCGTTTGTGGCGAAATATTCACTCTCTCAGAGACCACACCTAGCAACCGCCTAGGAAAGCTCGTATTTATTATTTTGCCGTATTCTTCCGTTTTATCCCACGATTGCAAAGAATGGAGAGCACATGAGAATTTCATTCGGAATCAGTTTGCAGTTCTTTTGTTGCGAGACGATGCTGAACACTTACGAAAATCACTCGTACGTCTAGCACAAAAATGTGTTAAATTGTTACGCAATAGCATACATTTAGATCATTGCTACCATGAAGAACAGAGTACATATTTTCAATATTCAGGTATTTTGATCAAACTGTAGTATTTTCGAAACGGTCACGATATTTTCTAAGAGAGCACTATATCTTACGATTTATTTACTCAGTCTATATGATGCCTAGTTCTGCTTCATAATTACTAAACTCACAATAAAAACATTTATTTTAATGTAACACACAGACATCGCCGACAGTATTTCGCGAATGCAACTATCGGACTAATAGCTATCACGTAGGAGGATGAGAATTTCAGTACCACTCGAAGGATAACTTCTGTTACGTAAAACGACGACAGCACACAATCTGCGGTGCTGTCCGAGAGACAACTCATTCCGTCCCTTCCCTGCTTTCCTAATGACAAGAAGATTATACGTCTCTCAATGTGCTTATTAATTCAAAGGCGTTCATCTTCATTGTTTGGAGTTAAGCCTTGTGAAATGAAAGGAAGTTATTTCTGATTAATGAGGGTCCTTGTATAGTGGTAGAACTGATAAGCTAAATAATTTCATCTACGAAACGTGTCGCCTGTTAATGTAACGTAGACCTTGGGCTACGCTGTACATCAGTATATCATCACAACGCTTCATTCAATAGATTATTTTTTACAAATTAACTCTCTTGCTTCGCCAACTCATAACTAACAGAACTGTCGAACTAATCAATACCGCACAGACCGACTATAATTTTGGTGCCGCTCGAAGAATCACATCCGTTACGTAAAGCGACGGTAGCACGCAACCTGCAGTGCTGTCTGAGAGACAACTCATTCTACCGTTCACCTGCTTTCCTAATAACAAGAGTGTTATTCGTCTCCCAGCGTGCTTACTTCATTGAAAGGCGTTCATCTTTCTTGTGAGAAGTTACGCCTTCTGACATCAAAGGGACCCAAGATCCTTGTAATTAATGAGGGTCGTTGAAAGGTGGTAGAATTATTTAGCTAAGTGATTTCATCCACGAAGCGTGTCACCTGTTAATCTAATCTACGTCTTGGGCAAAGCTGTAGATCACAAAGTTCGTTTCATAGGATAGATTTTTATCAAATTAATTCGTTTGCTTCGCCAACTCACAAGCAAGCTCTCACCAATGTAACATACACCTCGAGGTACGCTACAGACGACTCTGTCACCAAAACCTGTGCTTCAGACACGTAGTAAAAATACGAAACTCTCATGGCGAAAATTTAAGAAAACCGCAAATAGCACATAAAGAACATTGAATGTTTTCAACTTCAGGTATAGAATATATCGCCTTTCTTCTCACCTCCTGTATTTTCCATAAAACTATGCTTTCATTAGCTACGTGAAACTGAAATCTGGTTAACCTTTCGTTTCGTAGTTGTTTTTGCGGTCTTCAGTTCGAAAACTGACTCGATGGATCTCTCCACGCTAGTCTATCCTGCGCAACATACATCCATTCATGCCTTAGTTCCTACTATACTTTTTACTCCATATACTTTCCTACATTACTAAATTGATCCCTTGGCACCTCACGAAGTGACCTATCAACCGATCCTTTCTTTTAGTCCAGATGTGCCTTCAGTTCCTTTTTTCCCCTATGCGATTCAATACATTGAAACGGAATAAGACGTTCCTAAGTCGCGTGTGGAAGACTCCCATTTTTGTCGAAGGAGAGCAGCACGGGGCCCCGAAATACGAAAACTTCTGGCTTGTCATTGAGAGGTCGATTGGGAGATTGAACTATCGAAAGAGAGGAGCCGAAGAAGCGGGGAGTTGTTGGTTGAACTGGAATGGAATACTTGTGAAGAATCATAATGTAATTAGAAGCTTTTTTTATAATTCTACGAGTGGCTACTCATTTAATTTTTTGAAGGATGTAAATTTGAACTAAAATCAACTTTTAGATATTAATTGTAGCCAGCACATATACAGATGTGAATGAATAAGAAAATTACGTAAATTACAATTGTTGTTGATAAAATCAAGCAGTGTCCATTATTAATTGTGATTATTAGTGCTAAAGAAAAAAGTAAATAGCTGAAAAGTTCTCTTATATTATTTTAATTTTTCAAAAACATTTTTATCACCACATAAATTTGAATGTTGTCAATAACTATCGGAATTTGGAAGTGCTTGGCCAGCAGTTTACCTTAAGTAAGAACCCATTTAATAATCGTATCACTTACCCAAAAAGAAGAAAATAAAACCTGCAAGAACTCGAGAAATTTCTGGGCAGTTCGTGAGGTGAGTTAATTATTACTGATTATATCTGCATGCAGTGTAATAAGTAAATTTTGGGGAGTTTCTAAACATAATTCTGTCCGAATAAAGGGTGTTTTGTTCCCTTACTCTGTTATTATTATCAAACGATCATTGGATTATGTTCCTTTAGGATAGCTCAAATGTATGTGAATTTCTAAGGGACCAAACTGCTTAGGTCATCGGTCCCTTGACTTACACAATACTTAAACTAACTTATACTAAGAACAACACACACACACAAACACCCTTGCCCGAAGGAGGACTCGAACCCCGGCTGGAGGAGCCGCTTTAGTATAGGAAGAAGTTGGTTTACACGTTGGTTTTATCACATAACTCAACTGAACAATCTTATTATCAAACATCAGATATTCCGCTACAACCTCCTCACTAGTTATTCGATCTACAAATCTAATCGTCCGCGTCATTCTATAACAAAACCTTATATTCTACAACAAAACCGTATATTCTTTACTTATTTGTCCACATTTCACTCCCACATTAGCCTATATTCAAGGCAAATACCTTCAAAATTACTTCCCGACACTTAAATTTGTATTGTATGTTTACAAATTTCTCTTTGCTGTGGCCAGTATACAATTTTTACCTTCTCTACTTCGCCCGTTATCAGAGTTTTTCCTGCCCAAATTTAAAAACACCGCTGCTGCTTTTAGTGTCTCATATCCTAATCTAATTCTCCGGATATAATCTGGTTTGATTCGACTGCATTCCATTATCCCGTTTCACTTTTGTCGGTGTTCATCTTATAACCTCTTTTAAGATTCGATTCACATTTACTACGTGTCACACAGGAAAAGCGCCGTGGCTAATACAGCCGCTATTCTAAAAATGGAGTACTATAAAGCAACATTTTGGAATTAAATACAGCGGGCTACGATCGTGATGCACAGTGTTTAGCGACGGTTTAAACGACTGGGCTTCCTTTATGTCTTCGAAAGATACTGTGCACAACAAGTTTCATATAATGGATATGGAAAGCATCGATAAGGTTATCCGATCTATGTGTTAGTTTGACAAATTGTCTGAATAAGGATAACGTCAGTGCACGAAAGATTCGACCAGATTTTCTATTTTTCATCAATATTGCGCTAATAGACAACGAGTAATTCCAAAGACAAATTCAGAACTTTTAGCGAAGTTGTGTCAGAAGTTTCTTTTTTCCCCTGTTCGATTTAATATCTCCTCATTAATTACTCAGGTTAAACGTACAGTTATCAGCATTCTTCTGCAGCACCACGTTTCTAAATTTCGATTCTCTTGTCTAAATGGCTTATCGTCCACGTCTCACTCCCATAAAATGCCACACTCAAGACAAATGCCTTCATAAAAGACTATCCAATGCTTAAATTTTCTGACTTTCAAAAGTTAGAATTCTGCATTTTATACTCTATCTGCTTCGTCCATCACCAGTTTTTTGCTGCGTTAATAACAAAACCCGTCTACTACTTTTAGTGTCTCATTTCCTGGTCTATTTTCTCAGCATCACCTGATTCAATTTGACTACATTCCTTTACTCTTGCTTTAGATTTGTTTATGTTCATCATGTTCAAGTTACTATCCATTCCGATCAGCCACTTTTCCAAGTTCTCTCCCCTATACGACAGAAATACAATGTCGTCGCCAAATCTGGAAGTTTTTATTTCTTCTTACGGAACTGTAATTCCCGCTACAAATTACTCCATTATTTCCTTCAGTGCTTCCTGTACAGATTGAATAATAATGCAGGTAGACCATAACCCTGTCTCACTCCCTTCTCAACTACTGCTTACGTTTCATGTCTTCGGTTCTTACAACTGCAGTGTGGTTTCCAAATAAGCTATAAATGGCCTTTGATACCTATATTTTATCCCTGTTACCGCCAAAGTTTCAAAGAGTGCGTTGATGTCAACATCGTCAGAAGCTTTTTTTGTAAATATGCAAAAGCTATAAACATCGGTTTGTCTTTCTGTAGCCTGTTTTCTAAGGTACGTGTTAGGTAGGAGCATATATTGAAGGGAATAGGTCTAGAGGTTTCATTTTATATCGCAAAGCTTTTATTGCCGGCTTTAGTTTCCCGCAAATCTGTTTCTTGGTTTTCGACACCTATGGATATAAGTTTTCCGCCTGTAAACCGAATAAATTGACAACAGTGATCTCAACTTACCCTTAAAACCATTTCTTCCAGGTCATTGCTCCTAGTGAACAAGAGGTAATATAATCTCTGTATGCAGAGCCGAAAAGTTCATAACGGAAGTGACTAACCTTATTCTTGGTAAAGACAATGATTTTATGGACCTACATTGTTGTAAAGGAGGTCTCTCCTATATTTTGCAGCCAACGTCAGATGTTTTCGCGTTACATGAAATCAACCGATGACACGCCCTTTTCCCTTTTAGTCCCAAAAAACGACAGTAATCATTTCTCGACTCCAGTAAGGAAAAGTCTAGAAGTCTTTTATTTCGGTCATAGCAAACCTGAACTGCGCCGCAGCATTGACCGTTGTTTTGATTCTGTTTAGGGGTACTATATCTATGTATCATCACCGTAACGGTGTGGGAAAAGATGATGGATGGAGAAGACCAGCCGCGGTTTAATAACAAAATTCAGAAAATGCAGAGGAAACAGAGATTTTGGCACTCTCGGTTCAAGAGGGACCGCAGAAATGCCCTCATTTAAATTAGAAGTAATTCGTGCGTCTATAAACAACAGATGGATGATCGGAGCATATAAACTTTCACCATCATAAGTTAGCGAAAAGTCTCGCAGAGAATGTTCAATAATTGCTCCTACGTAAAATCGCTAATTGCGTCGAAGGCTCGTAAACCATTCTGGTATTGCAGCAGAATACTACAAAATAGAAGATGAAATTTGAAATTTCTCTTTAAAAGCATCATTCACGCAGGAGGACCTACAGACATACCTTTTTAGACCGCCCCAAAATTCACGTATGGTGGGACACAGAAGTGCACATCCCCGTCGTTAAAAATCAGCTATGAGATTGAAAAATAAATCGCCACGTCCGTGTGGAATACGAATACTGTTTTACAAAGAGTACTGTACGGTTTTCGCCCCTAACTAGCTTGCATTTGTAGCAAACGACTGGAAAGAAGCGCACGTGACTCCTGTATATGAGAACAGCAAGAGAGCGTTCCCACAGAATTACAGACCAATATCATTCATGTCGGTTAGATCCAGAATTCTTGACTATATTGTAAGTTCGAATACAATAAATTTACTTGAGCGTGAGAAGCTTCTGCCCAAAAATCAATACGGATTTACAAAGCGTCTCTAGTGCGAATCTCAGCTTCCTCTTTTCTCGCATAATATCCTGCGAACGATGGAAGAAGGGCAACAGGTTCAAAGACTCTTTAAGTGATAAGCACATCAAAAAAAGTTTTGCATCACCTCGGTTCCGAGAATTCCGGAACCTATACAGAAAACTGGAATAGAGGTCAACATAAACAACATTTCTGCCCTTTTCACTGCTCATGAAAACCACACATCGCATGTTGTACCACCATGCAGCGAGATCTTCAGAGGTGGTGGCCCAGACTGCTGTACACACCGGTACCTATAATACCCAGTAGCACGTCCTCTTGCATTGATGCTTGCCTGTATTCGTCGTGCCATACTATTTACATGTTAATCAAGGCGCTGTTGGTCCAGATTGTCCCACTTCTCAACGGCGATTCGGCGTAGATCCCCGAGAGTGGTTGGTGGGTCACGTCGTCCATAAACAGCCCTTTTCGATCTATCCCAGACATGTTCGATAGTGTTGATGTCTGGAGAACATGCTGCCAATTCTAGTCGACCAATGTCGTTATCCTGAAGGAAGTCATTCACAAGATGTGCACGATTGGGGGGCGGGGGGGGGGGGGGGGCGAATTGTCGTCCATGAAGACGAATGCCTCGCCAGTATGCTGCCGATATGGTTGCACTATCGGTCGGACGACGGCATTCACGTATCGTAGAGCCGTTACGGCGCCTCCCACCAGTCGCGTAAATCGACCCCACGTAATGCCACCCCGAAACAGCAGGAAATTTCCGCCTTGCTGCACTCGCTGGACAGTGTGTCTAAGGCGTTCACCCTGACCGGGTTACAAACACGTCTCCGACGATTGTTTGGTTGAAGGCATATGCGACATTCATCGGTGGATGGAACGTGATGCCAATCCTGAGCGGTCCATTCGGCATGTTGTTGGGCCCATCTGTACCGGGATGCTGCATGGTGTCGTGGTTGCAAAGATGGACCTCGCCTTGGACGTCGGGAGTGAAGTTGCGCATCATGCAGCCTATTGCGCCTGGTTTGAGTCCTAACACGACGTCCTGTGGCTGCGCTAAAAGATTATTCAACTTGGTGGCGTTGCTGTCAGGGTTCCTCCGAGCCACAATCCGTAGGTAGGGGTCATGCACTGCAGTAGTAGCCCTTCGGCTGCCTGAGCGAGCCATGTCATCGACAGTTCCTCTGTATCTCCTCACTTTGGTTCACTCCGAGACGCCTGCACACTTCCTTTGTTGAGAGTCCTTCCTGGAACAAAGTAACAATGATGACGCGATCCAACCGCGGTATTGACTGTCGAGGCATGTTTGAACTACCGTCAATACGAGTCGTGTACCTCCTTCCTGGTGGAATGACTGGAACTGATCGGCTGTCGGAGCCCTCTCCGTCTAATAGGCGCTGGTTGTTCACATCTTTGGGCGGGTTTAGTGACATCTCTCAACAGCTAAAGGGACTGTGTCTGTAATACAATATCCACTGTCAACGTCTATCTTCAGGAGTTGTGGGAACAGGGGTGATGCAACCTTTTTTTGTGATGTTTGTAGAACTCAGTACGTTGTCCTGAACAGTGATTCTTCGTCGGAGACAATGGCACTAACAGGAGTGCCCCAAGGAAGTGTGCTAGGATTTATCTTGTTCTCTACAACTTCTATAGAAATCACCTGACGGATGTGGTTACTAGCTATCTGATCGCGAGACAGTGTCGTCTTTGTGTGAGTTTACGAGGATACGAGATTAATTGGACAGAATTTCCGGTCTGTGTGATGAATGGCACCTTGGTAATGAGAAAAATGTAAATTATTACAGATTAGTAGGAAGAACGATCCTGTGATGTTAGAGTACAGATGTGGTGGTGATTTCTTGATACAGTCACGTCAATTAAATATCTAGGCGTAACACCGCAAAACGATGTGAAATTTAACCAGCACTTAAGCTCGGTTGTAGGGAAGACAAAATGTTCGACTTAGGTTAATATGGAAAGTTCTAGGAAACTGTAGCTCATCTATAAGGGCGACCGCACACAGAACGCTTGGCCGACCGATTCTTGGGTACTGCTCGGGTTTTTGGGAAGACATGGAAGCAATTCGAAGGCGTGCTGCAAGTAAGTTCCAGAACGATCCCAACTCCACTAACATACAGTGAAATGACAAAAGTCGTTGGATTCCTCCTAAAACCGTGTCGGACCTCCTATTGCCCGACATAGTTCAGCAACTCGAATTGCAATGGACTCAACAAGTCCTTGGAAGTCCCATGCAGAAATATTGAGCCATTCTGCCTCTACAGCTGTCCATAATTGCGTAAGTGTTGCAGGTGGAGTATGTTGTGCACAAACGGACCTTACGTCTGTTTCCCATGTATGTTCGATGGGATTCATGTCGGGTGATCTGGGAGGCCAAATCATTCGCTCGAATAGCCATGAATTTCTTCATACCAATCGCGAACAATTGTTTCCCGGTGACACAGCGCATTGTCATCCGTAAATGGTCTCCAAGTAGCCGAACGTACCCATTTCAAGTCAATGATTGGTTCAGTTGGACCAGAGGATCCAGTCCAATCGACGTAAACACATTCCACACAATTATGGAGCCACCACAAGCTTGCAGAGTGCCTTGTTGACAACCTGGATCCGTGGCTTCCTCGGGTCTGTCCCACATTGTAACCGTACCATCGGCTCATACCAACTGAAATAGGGACTTACACAACGAGGCCACGGTTTCCCAGTCGTCTAGAGTCCACCCGACATGCTCACGAGCCCTGGAGAGGCTCTGAAGACGACGTTGTGCTGTTATCAGAAACACTCACATGGGTCTTCCGCTGCCACAGCACCTTAACGCCAAATTTCGCACTTTCGTTGTACGTCCCACACTGATATCTGTGGTTTTTCACGCACTGTTGCTTGTCGGTTAGCACTGACAACTCTGCAAACGCCGCTGCTCTCGCTCGTTAAGGCCGTCGGTGACATCGTTGTCCTTGTTGAGAGGCAACACCTGAAATTTGGTGTTCTCGGCACATTCTTGACATTGTGAATTTCAGGAAACAAAATTCCCTAATGATTCTAGAAACTTAATGTCACACGCGTCTAGCTCCAACTACCATTTCGCTTTCAAAGTCCGGTAATTACCGTCTTGCGGTCATAATTACTTCGGAAACCCTTTCACATGAATTAACCTGAAGACAAATGAGGGCTGCGCAATGCTCTGCTCTTTTATATGTATATGGGTAAGTGCATATCGGTATCCTATGACTTGAGTCAGCTCCGTGTGAAACTCACTAAAGACCGCGCAGACAACGTAAGAGAAATCAGGGCTACTACGAAGGAGTATGGATGACTATATTCCCCTCGCTTCATTTGCGAGTAGAACAGAAAAGTGGTGCGACGTACCTTTCCCGATGAGCTGTATGGTGTCTGACACTGACTTGTTGCCTAAGAGTACGGAAAATTTATAAGCATCAGTAGATTGGCAAAGCGAACTGACAGACCATTTTAGCCATTTTGTGATTAAAATTTATCTTAGTTACGTTTGGAAATAAAAGGTCGAAAACTTTCTTTTTTTATTATCGTAATACATATTCGCTACAAAAAAAAAAAAAAATTAGATTGACCACTTTTGAAAATCAGTGAAGTGCGACACGTGTGTCCCACGATCCTAATCTCGTTCACGTATTCATACGACCCTATGATTTTCGAAGCAAAATTTTTGTTTGTAGAGTGGTTTTATAAGGAAGGCAAATAAGAAGAGAAAGGTGTAACCAATCCGTACCGAAACACATTAATACTCGTAAAAAACGCGAAATATAGCACACAAATTTCCAGAATAAAATTTTGAAAATGATTTTGATGTCTCACAACCAAAATTTTCTATGTTATTTGCTGTGGCATATATGGCTCACTGAATACAAATTATAGACAAGCCAAGATAATTTCTGGGGAATCTAGTAAGGTTTCAAGAAAATGTCTGTGTTGTGTAAGAAAGCACAGTTATTTGCCTCAGTCATTTTTATGACTGAGAAGATGGTTTTTCGACCTGATTTTCCTTAAACAGATGCATTGTACCATCTAGAAGCACATTTTTCCCCATTTGATTGCACACAGTTTTCTATAAATCCACCCCATAGTCCTCAACATTTTTCTGTAAGTTTCTATAGATTCTTCTTAGACGATGACACTAGACAAATATGGCGTGTAGCACACTAGACAAATATGTCCCAACGCTCAAAAGTGCTTGTTACCGTAGTGGTTCAAAATGGTTCAAATGGCTCTGAGCACTATGGGACTTAACTTCTGTGGTCATCAGTCCCCTAGAACTTAGAACTACTTAAACCTAACTAACCTAAAGACATCACACACATCCATGCCCGAGGCAGGATTCGAACCTGCGACCGTAGCGGTCGCGCGGCTCCAGACTGTAGCGCCTAGAACCGCTCGGCCACTCCGGCCGGCTACCGTAGTGGGATGTATGTAGTACATCAACTACGAAAGGGTTAGATAGGAGGAATCGAAACAACAGCGGCGCTAATGAGGGCTGCAACATACGGAATGGAAACTTCCTGTACTTTAAAACTATAGGAGACACTAAATTAAAATTACAAAAGTATAAAACAACGAAGGAGAATTGTAAGTGTAGACTGATTTAAGCGCGTAAAGCTTTCTTAAGTAAAAGACTTGTGCAGCTGTCATTATTATCTTGAGACAAGGGTTGTTAATGAAATGAAGCTGCTCGGATGTGGCACAGCAGTATTGAAAAATGAAATGTATAGTTATTGGTGGGAATAAACCTGTAGGCTCAACGTCATGTAGACATTGAGCTGTTCAGGGACCAAACACTAGATAAGGTACTGCAGAGTGAGGAGGAAGTTGGCCATCACCTTGCTGCAGGAACATCGCGGCGTTCACTTAAAGTGATTTGGGTAAAACGTCCGAATCCTCGAAAGAGGATTTTCGTCCCACTCTTCCTGATTGGAGGTACATTGTCGCATTCACTGGCCGAAACAGAATTTAGAATGAAGGCTTTCACGACCGGATGACATAGCTGCTGGTAAACCTTTCCTGATGTGTGGTCGTAGTCCATGAAACTCTTCCGTTCCTGACGTTTCGTCCAGGACTGCGTTGGACATCATCAGAGGCGCTCCTCCGCTGAGTCTTGCCGACTGACTGGTCGGACGTCCGAGAGCGACATATATATACTGTAGGAAAGGGGGGGGGGCGGTCGAACTAACACGTGATAAGTAGAGCACAAAAGTCTAAGCCGACTAGGAAAAACAGAGATGTCAGCTGTAGCAGAGCATGCTTTCAGTCAGGAAATCACGAAATCAAGTTTTCTGAAACAGTAATTTTATCTACAACGTTAAATTATTATCCACGACTATGCAGAGAAGCCACTGAAATTTATAAGCATCAGGATAATTTTAATAGAAAAGACCAAGCAATGAAACTTACAGACATATGGACAGTAGCTCTGCAGAATCGCTAGATAGTTTTGTCTTTGACAAGACGAAAATAGATAGTTAAGTTTTATCTTTGACAAGGATTATCTCTGCTAATCACGTGTTACTTCATCCACGCCCCCTTTCCTACAGTATATATGTCGCTCTCAGACGTTCAACCAGTCAGTCGGCAAGACTCAGCGGATGAACACCTCTGAAGATGTCCAGCAGTCGTGGACGAAACGTCAGGAACGGAAGTGTTGAGAATGATATTTACTCTCTCCAGCGGAGTGTGCGCTGATATGAAACTTCCTGGCAGATTAAAACTGTGTGCCAGACCGAGACTCGAACTCGGGACCTTTGCCTTTCGCGGGCAAGTCCAGTAAGAGTGGTAGTTCTGCAGGGTTCGCAGGAGAGCTTTTGTAAAGTTTGGAAGGTAGAAGACGAGGTACTGGCAGAAGTGAAGGTGTGAGGACGGTGCGTGAGTCGTGCTTGGTAGAGCAGTTGCCCGCGAAAGGAAAAGGTCCCGAGTTCGAGTCTCGGTCCGGCACACAGTTTTAATCTGCCAGGAAGCTTCACGGAAGAGTTTCTTCGACCACGACCTCACATCCCGAAAGGTTTAACAGCAGCGAAGCAGATTTTTCCGCTAGGGGAAAAAATCTATGGCCGCTATGAAATATTTGTCGCTGAAGAATAAATTCGCTTAGTACGAAGCAATTCAGAATCAGTAACATAAAGGAAACAGTTTTGTTGGGAATCATAAGTATTAGATGGGGGGCACTAATGGAACAGTGGTGGACCTATAAGACAACGTGATGTGTTCCAGCCGCGCGGGATTAGCCGAGCGGTCTGGGGCGCTGCAGTCATGGACTGTGCGGCTGATCCCGGCGGAGGTTCGAGTCCTCCCTCGGGCATGGGTGTGTGTGTTTGTCCTTAGGATAATTTAGGTTAAGTAGTGTGTAAGCTTAGGGACTGATGACCTTAGCAGTTAAGTCCCATGAGATTTCACAAACATCTGAACATTTTTTTTAATGCGTTCCAGGCTACAATTCAGACAGAAAATTCCAGGGTGATAACTAATGTACGATTTAAATACATAGAAATAAACGGATTGTTATGGGAAGGTCTGGTTCGAAACGTTACTTTTCCGACAAGAAATATTTGATTTGCCGCTGCCCCCCCCCCCCCCCTCCCATTCCTTCCTCCATCAGACGTAAGTTGCTTTTCTCTGGGCTTACACTCAATTTACTCATGTCATAAATACAATAATCGCTCTCCGTAGATGAATGGTGCTTTGACACACCCATCACTGAAAAGGCCTGAATGAAAATATTTGCACCAAGTTATGAGCTACACCAGATTTATTATTTATTTATTTATTGATCCATAAATACCGTAACGAAGGTTCTGGAATACTATATATGCAGGGTGGATCAAAATTAGCAGTGAAAATTAAGAAGTGTGGTAGTATAAGGAAATAGAAGCAAACACAGTGTCACTATAAATACGAGGGTTGGAACTTCAATAGTGGGAACTACGTATTCACAGCCGATACAAAAAAGTTACATGTTTGCACCTGTTCCTGTCCTTCAAAGTAGTCACCAGCGTTGTGTAGAACCCGTTGCCAGCGATGTGGAAGGCGTAGTATACCGTTAGCACGGCCTGTTCTGTTGCTGGTGCGAATGGAGCGATCTACTGCCTGTCGAACCTCTGGAACAGTTCCGAAGCGAATGCCACGAAGTGGTTCCTTCATCTTCGGAATTAAATCAAAGTCACAAGGACTTAAGTCAGGGGAGTATGGTGGATGGTACAGTACTTCCCAGTCCCATCGACGGAACAGAGCAGCCACAGCTTGCGCTGTATGCGCCCACACATTGTCGTGCAAAGTTATGGGTGGGATGCGCAGAAAGTGTCGCCGATTCTTTCGCAGAGCTTGTCGCAGGTGATGCCCCAAAAACGAACAGTAATACTGTACACTGACGGTCTGCCGTGGAGGAACGTAATGCGTTAGGATAACACCATCACATTCGTACACGAGAATCACCATAGGTTTCACCATACTGGGGCGCTGACGTACTTTCGATTTTCGCGGCGACCCATAATGACGCCATTCGTTGAACTGGTGTTTCAGTTTTGGCTCGTACAATGTGGCCCATCTCTCATCTAGTGTTACGATAAGGCATAAGAAAGCCTGTCCTTCGGACTCATAGCTCTCCAAGTGCGTCTGAGCAGCGTCGTAACGCATCCATTTCTTCATTTCCGTCAAGTCATGGGGAAACCATCGTGACGTAATTTTTCGCATGCCCATGCGTTTCTTCAGGACGCGAAGCACAGTCGTGTGCGCTAATCCGGTTTCGTGGGTGAGCTCACGAATCGTATGGCGTCGATCGCTGTCCACTAATGCGGCGACAGCATGCACTTCTTCTTCAGAGCCGCTAGGACGACCTGCTGATGCATATCTGCTATATTTTTCCGACCTTCGTTGAAGGCTTTTACCCAACGTGCCAGTGTTCTGAACGGCAATGTCTATTCCCCGCACGCCTCTTGATGAGCCTGTCATGCTGTACGACCTATGGCCCATTCAATTTTGATCCATTTCTGTTATTCCTGTTTCGAAAACACAGCACGAGTAGTATATGGGTACGTATGGGACAGACAAATAATAATGGTCCTCACCAACCATAAAAATATACTCCAAAAATAATGGTTCAAGTAACCATAAACATCCAAACAGCCATAAAGTGGCCCCCACCAACCATAAAAAATATACCATAAAAATAATGGCTAAATAATGGCCCCCAGTGGCCATTAACCATCATCATACAACCATTAAGGTACCAATCAACCATAAATGACATAAAAAAATATAGGTCCTAACTTAAGGTACTAAAGAACCATTAATTTCAAAATAAAAACAACTGAGAAATGGTACTAAAGAACCATAACTTGAGGAACAATTTAAAGGTTTGGAACAACCACTAATTTAAAACATATATATTTCAAAATGTAAGATAAATTACTTTTTAAGGTATGAAAGAACCATTAATTACGCAGCCATTAAAAAAGGTAACAAAGAACCATAAATTTTTCAAAAAAATAAAAATGAAATTTCAAGAAATTCCATATAATGGTTCAAAAGACCATTAAAATTTGAAACACTATTGAAGTCACGTATAAAAGTACTAAAGAACCATAAATATTTCTCCAACACCTTATTCATTTAAAGGTTACCCCAACCATAACTTTTCATCAAATTCCCTTTATTCTTTAAAGGTTACACCAAACCATAAATTTTTATCCAACATCTTATTCATTTAAAGGTTACCCCCAACTATAACTATAAACTATAGGGCAAGTTTATAAGAATAAAAATTAGTAAATAAAGACACAATGAATAACAGTCAAAATGGCAAGCGTCGTAATGACAAACGTATTAAGTCTTCAGTGGTGATGTATAACAGTAATGACGTAAGATCCTGTGTAGAATACATTAAGAACTTCCTGAAAATAAAACTAGAGACTAGTTGGATTCCGATGGTAGGCTCAAAAGAGGAATATGTCGGAATAATTAAAAGGAATTTTGGTATTGAACTTGACATTAACAGGATTAAATTCAATCTTGCAAGACACACCGTCGCCAAGTGTTGTTTGAATCATAAGTTGCATCAACTTGGTCAGTTGATGAATGTGGAATATACAGAGATCATCAATGATCCACAAAGGTGGTATGATCTATTACTAGATGATAAGATTGAGATAGCTAATGTCGTCATCATCAGTGAAGAATTTCTTTTGGTTAGTTACGAAAAAATGAAAGAGAAAACAAAGAACACAAAAAAGATGAGGAAATAAAAAATGAATGGTAACCACTCTGTCGTACAATGCTGAGGTTCTGGGTACATTTATTTTGTACGCGGTCAGAAAGTACGATACAGAATGCCACCCAACGGCGGTCAAGGTTGTGTTAGAGATACGCGATTTCCGCAATCTGCAGTGAAGGTCAGTTTGGCGCGTGTGACGTGACGTAATCTCACTGCGTCAGCGTTTGAGTCACTCAGTAGCCAACAGATGGAGTTACTTATGTTGTGTGTGAGTGTGTGTGTGTGTGTGTGTGCTACTAGTACTCTATCTGAGTAGAATAGCTTCGCCGGCGCGGTAGCTCAGCGCGTTCGGTCAGGGGTCTGGCCAGCCTCTGTAATAAATAAACTGAGTACACTACTCGTCGTGGAATTTTGAGTGACGTCATGAGACGTCCGCACAGATCCGCTCTCCCTCATCAGCTAGAGATGCATGGGACGAGACATGGAAACAAAGAGGAAAAACCCTGTGGGGCAGAAGATGGACGACGACAACGACGATGATGACAGAAAGAGAAGACCCCACAGGGTTCCTTGGCGCCAAGGTTTTGCTCTTTTCGAAATTTTTTTCAATTTAAATAATAAAGTAAATAAATAATAATGAGTAATCAACTAGTATCTCCTTGTAGCATGACGAGGATAATGACAGGCGGCGACAAACCAGCAGTACTTCCTTTTGATTTAAATAAGATGCCTGAAGGTCTAAAAGGTATCGTTTTTGACTATCTAAGAAGGCTTCAGTACCTACAGCTGACAGTTATGGAATTAGTGGAAGACAATCGTGATCTCTGCAAAATAGGTGAAAGCATATCACAACTCGAATAAGAATTTGAAAAGTTGATAGCTGGACTCATTGAAAAACCTTAGTATCTATTCAAATATTGTATTTTTAATGGTACATTAAACCATTAAAAGTAAAAATCTATACAATCTTTCATAATACAACGTTATCTTTATTTAACCAAGTATTATGCGAGCTATCAAATCCTAACCATTTGACATACCCTTTATCTCCTTTCCTTTTCAAAATCTTTTCAACGAGATACATATCTGGATAATCAGTTTTCTGAATCTCATATTCGTAAAAGCTTCCTTTAATTTCTTCGCCATCTAATGCCTTTAATTTGTATGTAATCGGATCTGAATATATTACATCATCAATTATAAATAATTCTGTCGACCAGTTGGCTGTATACCCTTTCTCAAACAAACCTTTCGGTTTACTGATTCTTACTTTGTCACCCACTTTATATTTCGGCTTTACAACAGTATATTCCACATCCTTAACCAACTGTTTTTCGTAGGCTTTATTAACATCCTTGGGTTTCTTTTTTATGGTTCTGTGCGTTGTATTATTGTAATCATTAATTAACTTTGGTACTAACTCAACCCACTTATAATTTCCTTGAAGATCGAATTGTTTCCACATCTTTTCTTTCAAAGTTCTGTTAAATCTCTCTACTACAGCGGCTTTCATTTCTGTAAAAGTGGAATAATGATTTATGTCTTCAAGCCTCATCAGTTCCTTAAAATCTTTATTGTAAAATTCTTTGCCATTATCGGTTTGTAAGATTTGTGGCTTCCTCAGTTTTAAAATTAATTTGAAGGCCTCAGCAACATTCTTACCCGATTTGTCTTTAACAGGAACTGCCCAACCAAACTTTGAAAACACATCAATAACTGTTAATAGATACTTGTATCCTTTATTAATCTTAGATATTCCTTTAAGCTTTCCAGAATCCATTTCAACCAAGTCAGCTTGCCACAAATCATCTATACCTTTAGTTATAACCCTTCTTCTCGGAAAATTTTTTCTCATTGGGGCGTGTAGTTCGTTTACAATACCTTCACGAACAGATGGTTGTTCCTTAGGAACGTTACCTCCTACATTTTCTACATATTTTTTTTTACAAATCTACTTTTCCTGCTTTTACACTCACCACAAATACCTTCAATCCTGTGACGGCCGTTTTTAGTCACCACTCTGTGTGGATGAAGTGTGTTAGTAAACCTTTTACACTTTAAACACCAAATATGATAGTCGTTCATTTATTATTTTAAAAATCATATTTTAAATAAATCTTATCGGTACACACTTTTTAAAGATCCAAACGATCTTTAAAAAATAATATTAACACCACCCAAATTAACTCTCAATATCCTCGACAACTGGTATCAGTTCACCATAAATTAGAAATTTTACATTAACAGGTACGGTTTTAACACTATCTTTGAGTCTTACAGTGAGAAAATTTCCGTCATTTATTGTTATTGAATGGTTTCCACTACCAATTAGATGCATTTTATCATAAACACTTACTGCCATATCAAAGTCCTTAGTTGACAGACGTTCATTGGCATTTTCACCAATTGCAACGACTCTTCTTAACTGAAAGGTGTATTCAAAGGTGTGCATTTTTTGTTCGTTACCTGTCACAAATGTGAATTCAACTGTTTGTTTATCACATAATCTACTCTCAATATACGGCTTCAAATGAGCCTTAGTAAAATAATCTGAAAGAACTTTCTCAATCTCTTTCTTGCTGTAATAATTACTGAACTGTGTTAAAAGTCCAGTGTATTGTGCACTACTCTCTACAAGATTTGTTTGCAGAAACCTCTTGTTAACTACATCCATATCATCAACAGGGTCATCGACATTGACTAATCTTCTACCTAGAAAATTAATATAGCGCTTTGATTTCTTCAACACATCTGTGAAATATTTTTGAAATTTCATAAAGCTCTTTTCGACATTTTTTATCTTATCTAACTCTTCTTTCGTCATTTGAAACGTTACATCAGTAGCTACAGCTAGTTTATTCCCAAAAACGTCCATTTATTAAATTCAAAATTTCGTTAAAATTCCACTGATGTGTAAATAGCTTCAGTACCAGAATACACAGGTGACCACAAATATACTCGTCATAATACTGTATTCTTTCTGAGTTGTAGAATATGTTCTTTGAACCTAGGTAGCGAACCAGTTCGTTAGGTACATTTCCTCCAAATGAATCAAAAACAAATTTTTCGTCGCTTTTTTTGAAGTAACAGATCCAGTGTGAACCGATATGCTTAGACGAATCTAAATTAACAATTCCTGATTCGTACTTTAATGGTAACTCATCAATCATGTAAACACCTCTGAAAGATTCAATTTTCAAATCTTTTGCTAATTTAACTATGTCAAAGTTGCTTAAAGCATGAGGGTAGTCTGCGATTATTTTTTTGAACTTTTTTTTTTCATTCCAGATCCCTTCTTTTCCATTGCTAGATTGTGCCTCTTCTGTTCAGCCAATTCTGCATCCTCCTTCTGTTTTTTATGAACGGCACTTGTAATGGCCGCAGCACCACCTGCTAAAGAACCGATCGCTCCCAACGCAGCAAGTATCAATGGTAGGAACCCATCTTCGTGTTCACTCAACCCAGAGCCCTTTTTCTTATTGAGCAGTTGATGATGCATTTTTTTCAAAACAGGTATAGCAATTGTCAAAAGTAGACTACCACCTTTTTTAAGTTTACTTTCTTTCTGTTTCATTTGAGTAGGTGTAAGGTAAGCATCAAGAAACCCATGACTTTTCAGATCGTCGTTGGACAGTTTTATTTTAATAGATTTTGCTCTTGGATTCCCACTGGAGGGAACACTGTAGTCAATACTAAATCCTTTCATTTATTAATTCAAAAATTTTAATGCAATTGCTGCATTAAAATTACACTTCTTCACAATGCCCAGCCATTATCATCTAAGCCTAGCCCCAGTTTTCTTTTCCCAAACATTATTCCAGCAACAGCTGTGGAAGCTAATCTCTCTCCAAGTGAAGCATCTTTACTGAACATCCTTTCCTTTGCAGTTTTTTGTAGTTCTTTGTCAGCTACGTGTCTATTCTCCAAATCCTTATGATCCCTGTAAGCAATGTCATGTTGTTTACAAGCTTCGTCTAAAGGATTGATTCCTGCATCTCCTCTAGCTAATCTTTCTTCTAATTTGGTGCCAGGCGGCACACCCTTCAAGTTTCCCTGAAGGCCGGACTGTATCTTAATGGATCATCGGAGTTGATCAGACTCCTCACCACCACACCCGTTCAGTCTCTGAGACAGCTCCATACTAGGCTGATCCAGCCTAAATTTCTATTCTGCACAGTTCTTTAAAAGTTTCTCTAAACAGCTTCTCTTTGACACGAACTTCTCTCATTTTCAATTTTTGTCTCAGTTTCTCTTTCTCGTGCCATTCAGGATCTTTCTTGTGTTTGTTGTAGTAGTCTCTCTTAGCTTTTCTTTTCTTCTCTTGATTCCGCGTCTTTTCACGATTGTAAGAATATGCTAAAAGTACGTTAAGCAACTCTGAACAGTTGTATTTGTCTATTTCAACTTGCTCTTCAATACGCAACTCTTTTCTCGATGCAACTGTAACAGACCTAATAGATTCGATTGTAAATTTTTCAACGCCAAGGTTTCTCATATGTTGTGAAACAGGCTTTGGATTGTTATTTCTTGCATCAGATCTATGGGCTGCCATTCTTCTACACAACTTATCTGTTGTGCTACCGATATATATTAGTTTATCATTGCTGTTTGTGATCTTGTAAATTGTACCGTGCATTATGTTTATTTAATAACAAATAACATGTATATTTGCTAGCACAGGAGCTCGCCTGCGGATTACCCAATCCCAACCGTTTTTACCATTGGAGCCGGTCATTACCCGGGTTCCCTCTAAAAGTTTCCAGTTAGAGGTGGTAGATTAGGCTCTAAGGGCGTTCCCGCAACAAGGTATGTATTGCTGTGCTCTTTTCAAGCACAACAGTGGCCCAGTTGACCACAGTAATTATATCCAGGAAGGTGCAATTCAACCGGGAGATTATTAATTAACGTGTTCACTAAACCTTTCCCACCTCTTTCTGACTTCCAGAAGGTGTGAGGGAGGTTGTTTAGAAATCTAATTAGGTAAGGTATCCCCTTCGGATTATCGATAATAAAGTCATTAAACTTATTACTGAGCATTTTAGTTATTGCAACTTTTTCATTGTGGTAGTTGGTGTTCCCAGCATTTTCTTCACCGTGGATAACCATAAGTCTATCAATTAGGTCCCGGACGTCATCCATCCAGATGTATTCAATCGGCCTGTCACTGTATTTCTTAACAAAACCCATTCCAGTCTGAGAGTTACCACGTTTCTTCTTTATTGAGTTGTATATTGGTTTAATTAATTTGTTGTATTTTTCACTAATGCTTGATTTTGGTCCTTTCGTGGGATCGTTGTTCTGATATATAGCATTTGTTAATTTTAATATATCTGCATAATTGTCATGGTCATCAAGTGGTATTGTATCTCCTACATCTTTCTGTGTTAGAAGATTCATTAACCCTTCAGTAGCTTTAATTCGTTTATCCTTGATTATAATGTCGTCATTCTGAAAATTAACTTCTGAATCACCAATATAATGCTTACCATTATCAAATCTTAAGCCAAACACCTTATCATGCAGGCCGCCTAAATACTTGGACACTACAGGGCCTAAATATGTTGTTTTATAATTGGTTATAGCAGCCTTTGGTGTACTAGTTGATAATTCACCCTTCCTAATCATCTTTTCTCTTTCTTTCGCTTCAATATCTGCTAAGGTTGATTCTAATCTTTGTTTTGTATTTGGAGAAACATCACTGTCATCTTTGTCTTTAAATATACTCTTTTCAAATGATGTTTCGTCAGGTGTTGAGGGAATAGGAAACATATCTTCGAAATCTGTTTTTTTATATGGAACCAGCTGCTTTTCTACTTCTCTGTTTAGTTCTATTGCTTTTATTACATTATCACCTAAACCCTCCAATTCTCCCTTAACCTCTTTAATTGCATCGATAACAGGCTGGTCTTCTTTTTTATACTTTTCATACTCTGTTATTGGTTGCTTCTTCCACGATTTAAAACCTTCCCTGAGTTCTTCAAACTTTTTTCTGTTCTTCCGCGCATTCTTTATAGCATCAGGATTATATTTTGCAAACATCTTTATTATATGTGATTTTTTATAGTAAACGTAGGCGTTAGACGTTAAGCGTTGGACGTTAAGCGTTGGACGTTAAGCGTTAGACGGTAGGCGTTAGACGGTAGGCGTTAGACGGTAGGCGTTAAGCGTTGGGCGTTAGGCGTTGGACGGTAGGCGTTGGGCGTTAAGCGTTGGGCATTAAGCGTCAGACGTTAAGCGTTCATCAGTTTAAGAATGTTTTGATCTTATTTCTGTACTTACCATCACTAGATTTACGTGTTAAGTCTAGTGTTATGAAACCAAAATCGTCTTCATTCCAACAATTACTACACATGGTTTTGAATTCTTCGTATCTCATATCACCGCCAACAAATTCATTAAAGATATGATTTAGATTCCTGTTGTCTTGTCTAAACACGTTCAGGAAGTTCAGATTATCGCGAACCAGTTGTTTCGGTATCTTGGTGTATGTTTGTGCTAAGTAAAAACAGTCTACTCCTTTGTGTCTTCCTCTGGTGAAATATTCCCTAACTATATCTTGGTTCTCCAAAATAAAATCATCAAATATCACAACAGAATTTTCCGTACATTCATCTAAAGGTATGATATCTTCATTGTTGTCAATGAAAGAGGCTATTTTTATATTTGTTTTTTCTTCTAGTTTGTCACACATTTTCATTAGTTCTTGATACTTTGATTGATCTAGACTTTTTGAATATATGTATACATGATTTACTTTGTCCCAGTTCAACCACCCTGGTGCAAGAAGGTAATTGTCGATCATTAGTGTTGTTTTACCACATCCGCTTGGACCGATAACTCCACAACGTATCGAATTAGGTAAAAGCTTCCCATGCTTCAATTTTCTTTTGCTTTCTGGTATTCTAACTTTAGGTTCCCAGTCTGTCTTCATTTTTCCTTTCTTTATTCTCTATTTAATAAATGACCAGATTACTTAAGTTGAGTGGTAGGTCCTCTGTACTAGAAAAGAGATTGACAGTTCCGATTAGAGACCACTTTAAAGGTGTGGCCTTAAAAGGATTTTACACGACGTTCTTGACTCCAAATGTAACCACAAAGAATAATAAGCTGTACTATGAGAAAGATGGTGTGGTTAATACGTTAAATATTCTTTCTGGACAGTACAGTATACAAAGTCTAGAAAAATACATTCATACCAAAAATACTGAAATAAGTATTAAAACAGACAAGGTTTTAAACAGAGTTGTTATAGAAAGTGAAGTGAAGCTATTTATGGACAGAGAAGAAAGCATAGGAAGTGTGCTGGGGTTTAATAAACAAGTCATTGAACCAAATACAAAGACTATTGCTACTGGTATTCCTAAAATTATACCTTTCGAAACGATTAATGTTCATTTCAACTTGGCAGATGGTATGTTAGTTAAGGGTGGTGAACACCACCACAGAGAAACTAATATTATAGCTTCTTTTAAAATCGGTGTTGAGTTTGGTGGCCCTATTATTTATGAACCACAGAACCACTCGTTTGTTCCCCTTCACGATAAAATTCAGGACTTGCTAGTAACTGTAACTGATGAAGACAATAATTTGATTGATTTTGGAGGAGCCGATGTCACGGTAATTTTAGAAATGAAATAAAAATTTTACAGCTAATAAATGAACAAGATAGAAAGTTACCAGTACCAGTCTTTTCCCGTAAACGAGAAGACGAAATTTAATCTCAACGTACCAAACAAAGATGTTGAAATAGACATCAAAGTTGGTGATGGTTGGATTGATAGTAAGAATGCTTTTCTTTACATGAATTTTAATGTAACTCACGTTAATGGATCAGATTACACTAGCTACGATGGAAAATCTAACGTAAAGCTGATTGACAATTTTGTGTCACAGTTGTTTTCAACAATCACTATAAAAAAGAAAGGAGTCATTATCTCTAGAATTGAACATCCAGGTATTTCTTCAACGGTTTTGTATCACCTTACGTCTTCAATTATGGATGATGTTATGCATGAAGGAAATTTTGTAAGCAATGGAAAGCTTAAGTCAAAATCAAATGAAGTGTTGTACCCACTAAAAATGCTCGGTGGGTACTTTAAAGACTACAAAGAGATTATGTGGGAAGGAGATCTTACTGTATCTTTTACTTGGAGTGCAAGTGCTGGTGATGCATTGGAGAGATGGTTTTCAAAAAATGCTGCTGGTGTTGATATTAATGGAACTCGTCCAGAAGAGGGAAAAGTAACAATTACGAGGATGGAAATAAGAATGCCTGTAGTTAAATATGGGCCAACGTATGAGCTTGAACTAAGAGATAAAATATTTAAAGAACCTGAAATCCCCATTTCATTCTTTGAACTACAAACACAGGAGATTGCAGGTATCAGTGGAAGGAGGAACTTTGATATTGACATTACTAACTACTACACATCCCTAGAATTTGATATGCCTTACTTTATTTTTGTTGTATTCCAGACTATCCGGAAAGGTAACCAAGAAAGGGATTCATCTCAGTATGACCACGTTCATCTTCAGAACATTAGCCTGAAAAATGGGAGAAACGAAATATTTCCTGAAGAGGTGTGGAACATTGCTCCTCCTTCAACTTACTTAAAGGCATACAACGCATTCTTAGATTTTAAGCGGATAACCGAGTTAAAATCTGATTCAAAAATCAGTCCTTACGCCTTCATTAATTCTTATTCCATTTATGTCATTAATATGAGCAGAAGGAGAAATGTTGTAGCGACAAACAAAACCAGTATGAAGCTCTGTGCAACTTTTAATGCTAATATACCAGAAAACACTACAGCTTATATTGTGATGTACACCAAAAAGAATTTGATCTATGATGCAAAGCACGGAATAGTAAATGAAAGCTTTTAGATTGTCTGTCTAATTGAAGTATTTTTAATGCCTGTAAAGGCATTAAAAATTATATAAATTCCATGATGTGTCTCGGTTTTAGGTCATCTGACATACCTCTATAAATCAACTTCAAACCTATAATAGACCTAGAGTCTTCCCAACTTAGGATTTTGTTGTACCTTTCAGGTAAAATAACTTTAAATTGAGCATCAAGTTCTAAAATGTATCCGCTACGATATTTCATTGTCTTGAACTCTACATCTGTAATAAGATATTCATAATCTATTTCGAGATCTTGCAAACGAGAAAACGATGTTTGCTTATTGGAACTATTGAGTTTTAGTAGAAGTTGATGTTGTTGGCTGTTCATTTATTATACGGAAAATTTAAATTAAGAATTCATTTGTTCTAACAGGGTAACTGTATTTTTTAGAGTACTTATTATTTCAATGAAAGAAGATGACTGCTTAGGACAATTTATTTCAAACAGAGAAAGATCCATTTTCCCAGCTCTAACTACAGAATTAGTAAATTCACTGTACTCATAGAATGTTTCCCCTTTGAAGAAATATAACAATCCATTTGTATATCTAAAAGATGAATCAATGCTTGGAGGTATTCCTGGAAATTCTCTTGTTATTCTTCCATATCTTCTGCTTATTCCCTTACATTCGTCAACTTCTATATAGTAAACATCGTCAAAAAATATGAAACTTTTACCAGAATAGGAATTTATTGCTGTGTGTAACACTACATTTTTTCTTAATGAAAGGTTTGTTAATGATTGTGGATAACCATATTTTAACTTAAAGGAGGGTATTTCCATTACATACAGTTTGTTATCAATGAATAAAACAACATCTCCAGATGGTCTTTGATAGGCTGCAGTAACATTTTTAAAGCCTTTTGGAAGAAATGTTAACCAATCACTTATGAGTTGTGGTTTAGTGTGCACATTTAAATTATCCAAATCCATCACCCAAACCCATTTTTCATAATAAATATACAGAACCTTATCAACAATTAAAAAGTTTTTTATTTTCTTATTCAGTTTGCATAGTTCTGGAGGATCTGAATCTTCTTCCACTTCATCATTATCGTCATTAGATTCATCTTCACCATCTTTTCCATACAAACTTTGTATTCCAAGAATATCGTCTTTACTTAATTCAATATTTGAACTATTGTAGATTGGATACATAATTGATGTATTCATAGTTGAATGAGCAAGTCCTAATGTGTGACCAATTTCATGAACTAAAACTGCATAAAAGTTTATCTTTTCCTTTGGAGTGTTTGTATCAATCTCAAAATACCAATCTTCATCTTGATCCATATGAATTTCTACAGCATTGTTATTAATATCTGGATAAAATGCATGACCTAACACACCTCCTGGGCCATCAAACGGTTTTGAGCAAAAGTGTTGACCACTAGTTTCATCCTGTGTAATCGTCTTTTATTCGAAATAATAATGTCACTGTTCGATTGGTCTTCTTCAAAAGTTAAATCTGTATGTTCTTTCCAAGTATTAAAAGCTATTTCAGTTAATTCTTTCATTCTTTTTGATGAACCTGCATAATACCATTTAATATTTTTCTTATTCCATTTATCAATATGTGAAGTAAAAGATAGTGCATGATCTTCAACTCCACATCTAGGTCTCCTTATCAGTTCTAAAGTTTCATCACTTATTTCACCTGTGGGTTTCAAATTAAACTTTTCTTGAAATAGTATTAGTGCATTCCTTATATCTGAAAGTTCTGGAATATTTGTAGAATCTGGTTCAAGATACCCAAAATCATGTAAATATTTGATTACTTCTTCATTAGCAGAGACAACTCCACAAAATATTAAAGTTAGGACGATTGGTTTCATTTATTATTGGTATATTTAATTACTTTTTAGTACCCCCAGGGTAGAGTGTCAATTATACCATCTGTCTCCTTCAAGACCATTCGTTTGTCGTAAGTTACTTTGAACTCCTTTTCCACACCCTTATTGACAAGGTTTTTTGTTTTCTTATTCCTGGTTATCATTTTGTTGTTTGTTGTTATATTGTCACTTTTACCATGTACCAAATCAGACATTGTTTTCATGTTAATTTTCAAACTATTTTCATAGTTGAGACTGAACCCTTTTACTTTGGTACACTGGCTGCCTTTGTGAGAGTAGTAAGCATAGCTTTTTGGGCCTGTACTTAACGATTCAATAATGGTATCATCTTTGCCAAGTTCATCAGTTCATTCGCCTAGCATGCACCCTGTCTCAACTGTATTTGTTCCATCATCGATGTAGACTACACTATCAGTATCGTAGTAGACAACTTTATCCCCAAGGCGATCAAGCATTTCGTATAATCTTATCCTGGCATTAGATGTTGTGAAAGCTGCTATAAATATATTTGTAGCAGTACTATCCTCAATGTACTCATCAGTATACTTGTAGCTAACCTCAATCATATCTTCATTGATGAAGATGACATTAGATATCTCTATCTTAACATCTAGTAAAAGTTCATACCACCTTTGTGGATCGGTGATGAACTCACTTTGTGTCAAATTTTGTCTTTGGCCGAATTTACCCCACAAAGAGTTTAGGCAGATCTTGGCGACGGCACGTTTTCCAGGGTTGGGTTCAATTCTGTCAATGTCGAGCTCAATGCCTTGTTTTTCTTTAATGGTTTGGACGTATTCCTCTTTTGTTTCGTAATCATCCTCCCAAGGACTAGTTTCCAACTTGATTTTCATGAAAGTCCTAATGTAGTCCTTGAACAGATCGTTGCTCGTCTGAGGGAAGTGCCATACCTCGTAAGTTTCAAGTATCTTGTACCCCTTTTCAATAGCCTTATTCAGTTCAACCGTAGACCACGTGCCTGCGAAAGCTCTTTCTTCATCAATATGGTTACAATGTCCTACCTTTTCCTCTGCACACCTCGCGCACAAAGCAAATACCAGTTTTTCTTGCTTAATAGGAAGTACAGGATGGTAAAGACCTTTAGGAGCTAGTACCTTGCATTTGACCAAACCAAACCATTCCTTGTTGTATTCTTCTGGTTTGAATATTTTAGTGTGGTGACCTACAGGGTACATATCGTAAAACATGACCGTTGGATACAAAGAGCATATGTCTATATACCGCATTTTCTTCGCAGTAACTTTCAGCTTTGCGGCATTTGTTCGCCCACCGAAAAAGGCGTCTCTAGGCTTTAAGGGTTCCACAACGATGATTCTTTTATTTAGGGCTTCTTTGTAAGCTTTAGATTTCTTCCACTCGCAAGACCACACCTCAACTACGTTGTAGCCCGCATTTCTCAGTGTGTTAGTCCGGTCCATTGTTTTAGTGAACAAATCGTCCATGGTTTCATTGTTTACACTATTGATTGTATCGGGGTTGTAACAGTCGGGGCATCCGTGCCAGAAACAGCCATGGTATTGGTAAACTGTTTTAGTTTTGGGATTGTAACCGTCAACTTTTGCGCCGCATATCGCCACTTCACCACCATTCAATGCATGGCGTACACTTTCGAAGGTATTTAACCATGCTATAGATTCTTTACTAAACATTTCCTTCTTTTCTTCTTTCACGACTGCAATAGTATTTTGTTGGAGGAATTTCGATCTGTAGATAGCCATACAAACACTAGCGATGGTTATGTATTGAAAAGGATCTATATTGGCGATTTCTAAGAATATCTTCCTAAATTCAAGGCATCCTCGTCTAAGAATATCGACGTCTGAGTGACAATACTCAGACAGTTCCTTGTTGAAGTCAAACGTGTAGTTTTCTTTAACCCTGTCAGCGTGCCATTTCAAAAAGTCTTTACGCTGGCTTTCTTTCATCGTGTTGACACCAAAATATTTTGTGGATGGTATAGGTCCTACGTAATTTTGATTCCCTTTTGAATTGAAAAAATGCGGAAAGTAACCTTTCTTAAGTTCTTTTAGGCCAAACGTTTTCGGGAATGATGCTAGAGCGCCTTGAACAAAATTGATGCTATCGATTATTCTGAGTCTTAAACTCGGTATTGCGAGCTGCATTATTTTAGAGCCTGCGTATATAGTCTTTGGTCTTATCCCATTTTTAACACAGTATTGTAGAATAAAGTACGAGTCGTAACCTTTAGAATTATGAGCTACACAAGTAAACCCTTTGTGTGCATCACTAATAAGCCATTGGCAAAATTCTTCATTTGAGTCGAAATCACGCCTATTTCCATCGAAGCTGTGAACAGCTATATAATTAGGGTTGTGTACGCCAGTGTCTTGCTCAGCTTCGTAATCGAAAAAGTAGTATTTTTCAGTGTAACTACAGTTACCATGTTTCTCCTCCGATTTTCCATTGCAAGTGCAATCTTCTTCACAGATACCACCCTTATTGACTTTGGGATGGATGTAACACTCATGGTCAGTAATCTTCACGACATCCTGACAATTTTTGCACCATACGTAACCACAACGATGCTTCTTTTCCCTTAGACAGATTTTATTGCAAGTTTTGCACTTGTAGACTACCTTACAAACTTCTTCGTGGTTTTTGAAACAATAATGGCTAAAACAGTATCTGTTACACTTATTGCAATATAATCTAACACGTTCTTTACCTGTAATTTTCTTGTGCTGTGGTCCTTTGCACAAATTACATACTTCCTTCTGGTCCTTTTTACACTTGTGTAGATCTTTGTTGTTATAAGGTTTGTCACACTTCTGACAGTAGTACGAGCTTCCGAGAAAGGCTTTCATGTTATTTATAGCGTCATAGTGATTGTTGTGGTGGTATAGGTAGATGACAGTGTCCCTTTCTTTTCCTGAATGAATGACCGTGTTGAAATGAGCAGCAGAAACAACCTTAATCTGAACATTCAAAAACTCTTCAGCATCCTGGATATCTTCTAAGGTGAACATATCTTCGCAGTTCTTCCCCAATCTGATACACAGTTCTTTAGCCAACTCTTCTTGCAAGTTTCTACCTTTCCTTATATAGATTAATTCGTTACTAGTGAGTTCCCTATCAAGAATGATGTTTGTTTCATATGTCAATGCCGTAACTATAGCTCTAGGTCCGCACATATTGTCCTTATTATCTATTTTGTTAACACATCTTTTAGTATTAACGTCTTTATTAAGGTTGACTACTTTTTTACCTTTCCCACCTCTAGGTATTTTGTATACTTGAAATTCAAATCTGGTTCCATTTATGTCTACATTTTCATTAGATGTTACAATTCTCTCAATTTGGTTAAGTATAAAAGAGGCATTGACTTTCTGTTGTCTTTTAGTCGAGATTGTATGGTGAAAATTTTCATTCTCTGCCACTATCTTCATCTGATCGCCAGGACTGTAATTACTCATTTTCCTTACAGCCTTTATAGTTGCATGGACGGCTGTCCTAACAGCTTTCATTTGTTCTACAGCTGTTCCTTTCAAATCTTTTATTAAGATAGTGTAGTTAGTTTGCCAAATGTTGAATGTCTTAAGATATGCACGTTCTCCTTCATGAATGGCGAATGTAGGTTTTTGCTCGACAAGTTTATCGAACAATTTTTGTTTAAAAGGGAAAATGTGGCCTAACTTTTGTGGTTGATATTGTTGTGTTTGATGTCGTTGTTGTCGTTGAGTGGTTCCTTCAAACAAGTCTTCAGCGAAGTTGTAGTGTCTGATTTTATCCAAACGTTCCTTCTCACCTTTTATCAAAGCCGTCAACCTATTCTTCGAATGAACCATCGAGTAACCTTTAATTCCGTTTTCCTTAGCAACCTGCTTCAGTTGGCGAACAGTCATTGTTGACAGTTCTTCATTTGTATAATTAAATAAAGCATTATTCATATCCGTAGACGTCGCATTGATCAAAGCTTTGGAGAGATCCTCCTTCTTCATCTTGTAGTAGCCTTTGATTTTGAGCTCTTTAGCCTGAGCTCTTAGTTCTTTAACAGTTGCGTCATTACGACGCTTGCCATTTTGACTGTTATTCATTGTGTCTTTATTTACTAATTTTTATTCTTATAAACTTGCCCTATAGTTTATAGTTATAGTTGGGGGTAACCTTTAAATGAATAAGATGTTGGATAAAAATTTATGGTTTGGTGTAACCTTTAAAGAATAAAGGGAATTTGATGAAAAGTTATGGTTGGGGTTAACCTTTAAATGAATAAGGTGTTGGAGAAATATTTATGGTTCTTTAGTACTTTTATACGTGACTTCAATAGTGTTTCAAATTTTAATGGTCTTTTGAACCATTATATGGAATTTCTTGAAATTTCATTTTTATTTTTTTGAAAAATTTATGGTTCTTTGTTACCTTTTTTAATGGCTGCGTAATTAATGGTTCTTTCATACCTTAAAAAGTAATTTATCTTACATTTTGAAATATATATGTTTTAAATTAGTGGTTGTTCCAAACCTTTAAATTGTTCCTCAAGTTATGGTTCTTTAGTACCATTTCTCAGTTGTTTTTATTTTGAAATTAATGGTTCTTTAGTACCTTAAGTTAGGACCTATATTTTTTTATGTCATTTATGGTTGATTGGTACCTTAATGGTTGTATGATGATGGTTAATGGCCACTGGGGGCCATTATTTAGCCATTATTTTTATGGTATATTTTTTATGGTTGGTGGGGGCCACTTTATGGCTGTTTGGATGTTTATGGTTACTTGAACCATTATTTTTGGAGTATATTTTTATGGTTGGTGAGGACCATTATTACTTGTCTGTCCCATACGTACCCATATACTACTAGCACGCCGTTACGTTGGACCGCTCGCTCGCAAGTGACTGTGTTTCCCTCGATTGTGGGCACGCCGGTGACGTGGAACGGGCGAGTCCATTTGCTCGGGGGTAAGGAAGGTATGTCAACAACGTGTGCTATTAGCGATAACAGTAGATTCCATTGCGTAGTGTCTCCACAGCAGTGTTGCTACTATTTAAGTTTCAACCCACGTATATTTGAAGTATAAAATCTTTAATTACGTATCCACGCAACTGGGCTCGAATTTCACAACTGGTCTAAAACATACCTTGCAAAACGATGGGAAACATGGTACACGAACGATCGGGCAAACCACATTTTATTGCTGATATAACGCTTCTGCGGCGTCAATATGGAACATGAGCCGATTACAGCCTCTACCTCAGCGTTCAAGGTGACCCCACTTCAGTTCTCTGGATTTTTGTGTCTGGGATCGTCAAAAAGTGAAGTATATAGTACTCCAATAAGTATAGTTGAAAAACTGGAACAGATAACTGTACAGTCTTCTTAATATTAACGAGAGAATCTGACGGTGTTTCCAAGAATTCGTAAGTCACCATAGAGACGAGTGCCATGTTGCCCACAAATGGGAGAACCACACGTGGAACACCACCATCAACAGCTATGACTGTACAATAAACTGTGACACGTGACGAAATGGAGCAATTTTGTATCTCTTATTATGGTAGGTTTACCAAGATATTTGAGCACATTCCGTAGAAGATTTAATCTAAAACTTGTAACATTTGCAGTAACTGGAACAAAACTTGATACTGGAAGCTCATATGCAAAAACTGGCAATTATCTTGCAAATGAGTCGTTTTCAGACGTTTGTTAATTGGAACGTTTTTGCTTCTATTATCATATACTTTCACCTGCGTTAGTTTTCACTACTAATTATGATACATCCTGTGCACAAATTTTGCACTCGAGTGCCACTGGCATCCTTCACAGATTGGAGCTCCAAATGGTGTCCTCGTGCCTCGTGGCTATAGAGTAGGAGGAAATAAGCGACATTTTACTGTTACGCAACACTGAAAATCGTTAAAAAGCAAAGTTGTAATTAACCAGAGGGTTGGTTTGAACACAACAGATCTACTAGACAAGATCCTATTGGTGGTGGAATGTCCTTGTCATTCTCTGGTCTTTGAACTGACTTCCCCTGCCAGTTATAGCGGTCCCCTTTCAATCCCCCCACAGTCTCCTCCTTATTCTTCCTTCCCGTCTCCCATTTCCCTGTGGGTTTGGCATTGTTATATGGGTTTTTAGAAATGTTAGTAACCTTCCTGACACCTCGCTCCCTCTACTATTGAATTTGTATAGTGCTCCCAACGTCTCCAACGTCTTTGTCTGTCCGCCACCATAGCTGAATGGTCAGCGTGGCTGCTGCGATGCAGAGGACCAAGGTTCGATTCCTGGTACTGCAAGGAATAAGTAGCGGCTCGAAGGTGTGTAAAGCCGACAGTGGCCGAAATGGCGGTGTGCTGGCTCCACGTCCCTTCGTAACGCATGAAAATGACACCGTGCCCTGAAGAAGACAAAAAAAAAAAAATGGTTGAAATGGCTCTGAGCACTGTGGGACTTAACTTCTGAGGTCATCAGTCCCCTAGAACTTAGAACTACTTAAACGTAACTAACCTAAGGACATCACACACATCCATGACCGAGGCAGGATTCGAACCTGCGACCGTAGCGGTCACGCGGTTCCAGACAAGCACCTAGAATCGCGCTGCCACACCGACCGGACCCGAAGAAGACACGGCGTTCGGTTGATCCCGACTTGCCTATCTGAGGCTAGAGCGGCAGAGCTACTTTCACATTGAATCTGTTTGCGGGTTGAGTGAATCTCACGTTCATCTGCGGTAAAGTTTTTTTTTTCCAAAATCTTTTGGTGTGTACCTGTTGCTGGACATAGGTACCGGCTCGGTATTCACCCTGGTGAATGCGCGAAACCACTTAAAAATCACAATCAGACTGGTGAAAATCTACATCTACATGTACATGGATACTCTGCAAAATCACATTTAAGTGCCTTCACAATTCTCTATTATTTCTATCTCGTATAGTGCGCGGAAAGAATGAACACCTATATCTGTCCGTAGGAGCTCTGATTTCCCTTATTTTATTTTGGTGATGGTTCCTCCCTATGTAAGTCGGTGTCAAAAAAATATTTTCGCATTCGGAGGAGAAAGTAGGTGACTGGAATTTCGTTAGAAGATTTCGTCGCAACGAAAAATGCCTTTCTTTTAATGATGCCCATCCCAAATCCTGTATCATTTCTGTCACAATCTCTCCCATATTCCGCGATAATACAAGACGTGCTGCCTTTCTGAGAACTTTTTCGATGTACTCTGTCAGTCCGCGCAGCAGTATTCTAAGAGGACGGACAAGCGTAGTGTCGCCTTAGTAGGTCTGTTACATTTTCTAAGTGTTCTGCCAATAAAACGTAGTCTTTGGTTAGCCATTCCCACAACATTTTCTATGTGTTCCTTCCAATTTAAGTCGTTCATAATTGTAATACCTAGGTATTTAGTTGAATTTACAGCTTTTAGATTAGACTGATTTATCTTATAACCGAAGTTAAACGAGTTCCTTTTAGCACTCATGTGGTTGACCTCACACTTTTCGTTATTCAAGGTCAACTGCCACTTTTCGCACCATTACGACATTTCTTTTAAATCGTTTTGCAGTTTGTTTTGATCTTCTGTTGACTTTTAGTCGATATCATCTGCAAACAACAGAAGACGGCTGCTCAGATTATCTCCTAAATCGTGTATATAGATAAGAAACAGCAGAGGCCCTGTAACGCTACCTTTGGGAACGCCAGAAATCACTTCTGTCTTACTCGATGACAATTACCAGCTCTCGTTAAATCGTGAAACGGATTCAAGCGGAGGTATTCCCGTATCCCGGAAGCGGCGCGTTAGCGCTCTCAGCTACCCGGGCGGATCTTTCACCTGAACAAACATTGCCAGAGAAGAAAGAAGTGATAAGTAAAAGATCGGAATCATAAGACTGACAGGGAATCGAACCTCTGAGCCACCAAGGCACACTGAAAAACATTGAGAAAATAAACATCTGGAGCGCAACATCAGTAGCATAATTAATTCCTGCATCATAAGCATAATTAATCTCTGGTATCTCTAGTGAAACGTATTTAATTACAAATGTACTTAACACTCTCACTCGTTTACGTTTGCGGTATGTTGTTGTTGTTGTTGTGGTCTTCAGTCCTGAGACTGGTTTGATGCAGCTCTCCGTGCTACTCTATCCTGTGCAAGCTTCTCTCAGTACCTACTGCAACCTATATTCTTCTGAATCTGCTTAGTGTATTCATCTCTTGGTCTCCCTCTACGATTTTGACCCTCCACGCTGCCCTCTAATACTAAATTGGTGATCCCTTGATGCCTCAGAACATGTCCTACCAACCGATCCCTTCTTGTAGTCAAGTTGTGCTACAAACTCCTATACTCCCCAATCCTATTCAATACCTCCTCATTAGTTATGTGATCTACTCATCTAATCTTCAGCGTTCTTCTGTAGCACCACATTTCGAAAGCTTCTATTCTCTTCCTGTCAAAACTATTTATGGTCCATGTTTCACTTCCGTACATGGCTACACTACATACAAATAGTTTCAGAAAGGACTTCCTGACACTTAAACCTATACTCGATGTTAACAAATTTCTCTTCTTCAGAAACGCTTTCCTTGCCATTGCCAGTCTACATTTTATATCCTTTCTTCTTCGATCATTATCAGTTATTTTCCTCCCCAAATAGAAAAACTCCTTTACTACTTTAAGTGTCTCATTTCCTAATCTAATTCCCTTAGCATCACCTGACTTAATTCGACTACATTCCATTATCCTCGTTTTGCTTTTGTTGATGTTCATCTTATATCCTCCTTTCAAGGCACTATATATTCCGTTCATCTGCTCTTCCAAGTCCTTTGCTGTCTCTGACAGAATTACAATGTCATCGGCGAACCTCAAAGTCTTTATTTCTTCTCCATGGATTTTAATACCTACTCCGACTTTTTCTTTTGTTTCCTTCACTGCTTGCTCAATATACAGATTGAGTAACATCGGGGAGAGACTACAACCCTGTCTCACTCCCTTCCCAACCACTACTTCCCTTTCATGCCCCTCGACTCTTATAACTGCCATCTGGTTTCTGTAAAAATTGTAAATACCCTTTCGCTCCCCGTATTTTACCCCTGCCATCTTCAGAATTTGAAAGAGAGTATTCCAGTTAATATTGTCAGAAGCTTTCTCTAAGTCTACAAATGTTAGAAACGTAAGGTTGCCCTTCCTTAATCTAGCTTCTAAGATAAGTCGTAGGGTGAGTATTGCCTCCCGTGTTCCAACATTTCTACGGAATCCAAACTGATCTTCCCCGAGGTCGGCTTCTACTAGTTTTTCCATTCGTCTGTAAAGAATTCGCGTTAGTATTTTGCAGCTGTGCTTCATTAAACTGATAGTTCGGTAATTTTCACATCTGTCAACACCTGCTTTCTTTGGGATTGCAATTATTATATTCTTCTTGAAGTCTGAGGGAATTTCGCCTGCAGATGGTAGAGTTTTGTCAGAACTGGCTCTCCCAAGCCCGTCAGTAGTTCTAATGGAATGTTGTCTACTCCGAAGGGCCTTGTTTCGACTCAGGTTTTTCAGTGCTCTGTGAAACTCTTCACGCAGTATCGTATCTCCCATTTCATCTTCATCTACATCCTCTTCCATTTCCATAATATTGTTCAAGTACATCGCCCTTGTATAGACCCTCTATATACTCCTTCCACCTTTCTGCTTTCCCTTCTTTGCTTAGAACTGGGTTACCATCTGAGCTCTTGATGTTCATGCAAGTGGTTCTCTTATCTCCAAAGGTCTCTTTAATTTTCCTGTAGGCAATATCTATCTTACCCCTCGTGAGATAAGCCTCTACATCCTTACATTTGTCCTCTAGCCATCCCTGCTTAGCCAATTTGGACTTCCTGTCGATGTCATTTTTGAGACGTTTTTATTCCTTTTTGCCTGCTTCATTTACTGCATTTTTATATTTTCTCCTTTCATCAATTAAATTCAATATATCTTCTGTTACCCAAGGATTTCTACTAGCCCTCATCTTTTTACCTACTTGATCCTCAGGATGTATGCTCCCAAATTGCGTGAAAATGTAATCACATGTCACTTCTAGTATAATATATTTGTCCAATGAATACCAATTTATAATCTGCATTTCTTCTTGGTGCAGCAATTTTAATGGCGTGTAGTGTAGTTAATCTCTGTATCATGAGCATAATTAATCTCTGGTATGTCTAGTGAAATATATTTAATTACAAATGTATTTAATAACACTCTCATTCGTTTCCGTTTGGTGTGGTATAGCAGTGTCTATATATTCACAAAGTGAACGGTAACAGCAACTTGTTTCCTCCGGTGACAATGTCACACTTATATTGCAAGGCAGGTTCCTCGAGAGAAATATTCCGATCCCGTGGCAAGCGCAGAACCATCGTTTCGGTCTCGCTGAGAGTGGGTGAGCGTTCTTGGCAGGGAAGGCTGCTGACACAGCTGCGGTAGCAATAACAGGGGACGTGCCTGAAATCGCTTACTGCCGGGGTCGTGGCAGCCCAGCTAGCGGGGGTAATTGAGGCACAAGTGCTCTTCCCCGTGCCGGAGTTTGACAACACCGGTATTGAACGCCGAGTCCGTGCCTGCATCCTCTGATACCGGTCGACGCTTTCACATAACGCGCCGGGGCTACGTAATAAGGGGACTGGAAACAGCGCAGCAGCTGCCAGACCAACGCAAAATTTGTGGAC
Source organism: Schistocerca americana (assembly GCF_021461395.2). Classification (NCBI taxonomy): domain Eukaryota; kingdom Metazoa; phylum Arthropoda; class Insecta; order Orthoptera; family Acrididae; genus Schistocerca; species Schistocerca americana. The sequence goes on from NC_060121.1 coordinate 898,496,969, forward strand.
CTGTCCCGGTTCTCGTGTAACTCGCGGCAAATGCGAACGTGAGAGTTTTTCTAAATCTGGCACTCACTGGTTCCATGTTTAGGTAACGATTTAGGCTTTCGAAATATTAATTTCATATGTGTATTAGAGGACGGAATAGAGGTTATTAATAATTAATTCTTCCGCAGGTGCTACGTATAGTGTTAAAAAAATTCGTGTGATTCAATAACAGGATAATATACGGTTAAAATTGAAACAAATGAGCACTAGGTCTCAATTTGTTAGTCTTACTAACCAGTTTTCAACGCAGTGCCTTCATCAGAATTTAGGCATTGAAAGTGGTCTATAACATAATACAAAGTAATGGGAAAAAATTTTGTTTATAAAAAAAGTGTCAGTACTGACTAACAATACAAGACAGAGACAGTACTCACAACTCACGTATAAAATAAATGCCCGGTGAGAAGGACTTAAGTCACAAAATATTCAAAAGGAATGTGTGAAGGTGAGCCTCTAAGGGCCTGTACAGCCACAGGTTGCAGTAGGCAACAGGTTCAAATACTCTAAGTAATAAAATGGATCTCCTCAGTTTCGAGAGTTTCGGAATTTGTACAGAAAATTGGAGTAGAGATCAACATAAACATCATTTCCAACCTTTTCATTGCTCATGAAAACCACACTTTGCACGTTGTACCACCATACAGCGAGACCTTCAGAGTTGGTGGTCCAGATTGCTGTACATACCGATACCTCTAATACCTAGTAGCACGTCCTCTTGCATTTATGCAGGCCTGCATTTGTCGTGGCATACTATCCACAAGTTCATCAAGGCACTGTTGGCCTAGACTGTCCAACTACTCAACGGCAATTCGGCGTAGATCCCTCAGAGTGGTTAGTGGCTCACGTCGTCCATAAACAGCCCTTTTCAATCCATCCCAGTCATGTTTAATAGGGTTCATGTCTGGAGAGCATGCTGGGCACTCAAGGTCAGCGGTCAGCCGTCGTTATCCTGAAGGAAGTCACTCACAAGGTGTGCACGATGGGGGTGTGAATTGTCGTCCATCAACACGAATGCCTCGCCAATATGCTGCAGATGTGGTTGTACTATCGGTCAAAGGATGGCATTTACGTATCGTACAGCCATTACGGCGCCTTCCAGGACCACTAGCGGCGTACGTCGGCCCCACATAATGGCACCCCAAAACAGCAGGAAACCTCCACCTTGCTGCACTGGCTGGACAGTGTGTCTAAGGCGTTCAGCGTGACCGAGATGCGACTGTCAAATTAAGGCATATGCAAAACTTATTGGTGAAGAGAACGTGATGCCCGTCCTGAGCGGTCCATTCGACATGTCGTTGGTACCACCGCTACCGCGCTGCATGGTGTCGTGGTTGCAAAGATGGACCTCGCCTTGGACGTCGGAAGTGAAGTTGCGGAACATGCAGCCTATTGCGGCCGGTTTGAGTCGTAACACGACGGCCCGTGGCTGCACGAAAAGCATTATTCAAGAACGTGGCGTTGCTGTCAGGGTTCTTCCGAGGCATAAGCCGTAGGTAGCGGTCATCCACTGCAGTAGTAGCCCTTGGGCGGCCTGAGCGTGGCATGTCATCGACAGTTCCTGTCTCTCTGTATCTCCTCCATCTCCAAACATCGTTTTGGTTCACTCCTAGACGCCTGGACACTTCCCTTGTTGAAAGCCCTTCCTGGCCCAAAGTAACAATTCGGACGTGATCGAACCTCGGTATTGGCCGTCTAGGCATTGTTGAACTACAGGCAACACGAGCCGTGTTCCTTCTTCCTGGTGGAATGACTGGAACTGATTGGCTGTAGGACCTCCTCCATCCAATAGGAGCTGCTCATGCATGGTTGTTTACATCTTTGGGAGGGTTTAGTGATATTTCTGAAAAGTCAAAGTGACTGTGCCCGTGATACAACATCCACAGTCAGGAGTTCTGGGAATTTGGCCAATGAAGAACGTTTGTTGATGTCTGTATTACTTTTCACTGAACTCATTGGAATCTAGTAGATGACTTAGCACAGGTAATTTCTGTCTTACGTGCACATTTCCCGCACACGGCTTTGTGGCACATACGCAGTTTTCGCTGGTCTTGTTGCCGTTGCAGAGGCTGCTTCGACACTTACTCCGCTTTCTAGGTGATTTTAGTCCCGTACCCTCTTCCTTTGTCTGACTTTCTTGCTCTTTCGTTCATTTGAGTTCTTCCGGCAGTCGAAGTACGAACTTCTTCCTTTCCATTTTCTTGTTCGTTACTCTGTTGTAGGTAAGCCATGCACTTACTGCCGCCATGTCAAAAGACGTTGTAGAAGACATACACCGGCCATCTTCCACATGCAACTTCTGTACTAGGAGGGTTGGAACTTAAATAGTGGTAACTATTTATTCACAACCGATACAAAAGAATTACATGTTTGCTACTGTTACTGTCCTTCAAAGTAGTCACCAGCATTGTGTAGACCCTGTGTGTTCTGATAATGGTGCGAATTGTGCGGTCTAAAGATATGGTGATTCTCGTGTACGATTGTGATATTGTTATCCTAACGCAATACTTTCCTCCACAGCAGACCGTCGATGCACAGTATTACTGTCATACAGCGCAGGCTGTGGCTGCTCTGTTCGGTCGATGGGACTGGGAAGTACTGTACTATCCACCATACTCCCCGGACTTACGTCCTTGTGACTTTGATTTGATTCCGAAGATGAAGGAACCATTTCGTGGCATTTGCTTCAGAAGTGTTCCAGAGATTCGCCAGGCAGTAGACAGCTCAATTCGCACCAACGGAACAAGCCCTGCTAACGGTATACCATGCCTTCCACATCGCTGGCAACGGCTTCTACACAATGCTGGTGACTACTTTGAGTGAAGTAACAGGTGCAAACATGTAACTCTTCTGTGTTGGTTGTGAATAAATAGTTACCACTATTTAAATTCCAACCCTCGTACATTTATGGGTCTTTTGATCAACGACGTCCACCCCATACATTGTTGCATTTTATAAATGATTTCAGATTCCTTCTTTCCTTCCTTGCTTATTGCTACTTCAGCATGCAGTGCACAGATGAATGAGGCTTTTACTCTTCTTTATTTTGTCTAAGGTCATGGTGCAGTCGGTGTTGCCACTATCGTGTGGGATGATGGTGAAGTGTACATTAACATTGGGCTTTCTTAGTCCATCGGGTATTTCACGACGGATTTTGTTCTTTGTACCAACTAATGTAGTTGACTTCTTTGAATTCCTTAGCAAGTTGCAGAGACTTAAAGATTAAAGAAGTTGCCTGTCATCTCATTTCTTGCAAATGGCTGCATAAGACGCAGAACGATGTATTCTCCATGTGAATGCTTATCCTTATGCACGACCACTTTGAGGAGGTATGGGAAAGCTTTACAAGTATACTTTGTCGGTACATCGACAACCAACCAGAATTTGAGACGGTATTTGTGTGATTTGCTGAAGATGAATTGAGTGAACCCGCATATTGTATTGCTTGGTAGTACTTTATCTTCAATGGTTATATTTTCTCCAGGGCGGTAGGAAGGAATACAATTTTCAATGAACTTTCCCAAAATATCAGATAGAAGGGCGAATTTGTTGGCTGCCAGGCATTCACTTTGGGTTGATTTTTCGTCGAAACTGAGAAATCTGCCCCTTGGCGTAATGTCTTTGGTGAAAGTAGACCCCCAAGAGTGCGAGCAGAGATCATCCACAGACTTAGGTTTTGTGCGTATGACACCCCAAGCATACATGATGGCTATCAGTTTCTCCAGATTCTCCAGTGATAAGGTCCAGTCATTGCTCTTTAGTACTTTCCGACCATTTCATTCTGTGTACTCCTTCATGAGACGTAGCATTGCTTCGTCAAAAATAAGACGGAAGGCACTGGTGACTGAGTCGTCTACTCGTTGGCAAACGTAAGCAGTGAGACCTCCTCTCTCCTTGAGAACGTTCACAGCCGACCTTCATCCAGAGAATGAAAGACTGGCAACGTCCCACATGGCTCCATCCCTAGAAATCTTTTTTGTGGACGCTTACAGCTGTGCCTGCTGTGTTGAAAGAGGTGGTAACTGACGTAGATCAGCATATGACTCCTCTTCCATTAGTCTCTTCTCGCTCATAATCTCTTCATCATCTTTTGTCTCAGGTACGTAATCAACATCAGTGAAGTCAATTTCAGATTCAACTTCGGATTAGCCTAAGAGATGTAGTGTTTGCTCATCAGAAAGTCCGCACTGACGATACATCTTCGAGAAAGTGTTTCGCGGACGAAGCCTATTATCTGAATGACACGATATGAATTGTAGTAGATTGGAATTTATAAGTGCCAAGGTGCAATAATGAAGATAAACTGCTCTTCATGACTGCTGACTGTTTCCGTTTCATTGTTGGATAATTTATATACATTCAATGGAGAAATTACATTGGGGTCAAATTGACTCTTTCCCCCGTTCTAGGTAGACCGAATGAAATGTGGAAGAAAATACAAATATTTTGTAAATCCCAATACAGTATCGTAAAGAGGAGAAAAAAATAGTGAAAGTCATGTGATTTCATTAACGATGTCAATAAACTGGATTTGACGATGAAGGAAAAATGTATGAGGGGTAAGTTTGAGCACTTCCGCCGTTTCCGTGTTAACAGCTTGGTCGTCCACTTTTGGAACGGAATATAGTAGCGCAGAGAACAAGCAGTTTCCGTAATTTACGGGCCTGCTTTGTGTGGACGCGGAACTGGTGACGTATTCCATCGAGTTCAGATAAGCGAATTTAGTGGCCAGGATATCAACGTAAGTTGAAAATGGTTCAAATGGCTCTGAGCACTACGGGACTTAATTTCTGATGTCATCAGTCCCCTAGAACTTAGAACTACTTAAACATAACTAACCTAAGGACATCACGCACATCCATGCCCGAGGCAGGATTCGAACCTGCGACCGTAGCTGTCGCGCGGTTCCAGACTGTAGCGCCTAGAACCGCTTGGCCACAACATTAAGTTCACTATCGGGCTTCTCAAACCACTGCAGTACGGTTCTCACCTTGCAACACGAGGAGCTGGAAGATGCCATAAGGGAAGACATCTAGTACGGAAAAATGCAAGTGGTCCACAATAATGTTAGTTCCCAGCTGTCCCGCTGCTTTCGATTACTACCATAAGTTGAAGGCCCAGGTGTAGGTCGCCCATAGTGTAACCGGCCTGAACGCACGTTCTCACGCTCGCTTCAAGACACTGGCACTTGACTGCACTCTTTTGTGGTAACAAATTGTTTTGTATTACATTAGTTTATTCTGGGAGACCGAACACGACGCGGATGATTGATACAGTACGGTACGACACGCAACTAGAGGATACACAAATACGTTATCAGCATAACTGCTCATTTTTAAATTACTTCTTGATGCACTTTCCTCTGAATCATTTGCTTATTTCATCACTTTACTGTAATAGCTCTTGTAGCAACACTTAAACTTCCGTACTAACAATGCCTCTCACATTTAGAGCTACACACTACACAACATAACAATTCCGTGTCCCGCGCTCGAGTCTCAGACGCGGTTGACCGCAAAGATACTCTGCAACGAAGCCAGCGATATGACAATATGCTTACAGTATGTCTTCCTCCTCTACACAAACAGGAGTCTCCATGACACGTAGCCAACGGATACGCCTGCGAAAGAGCCCGTGATTGAAGCAGCAGGGCGTTGTAAGCCTGAGACCGGATGAGATCCCCTGTATTTAGGAACCATTGGATGAACCACTGCGCAGGTCTTTATATTATGTCGTGGTGACTGGTCCTGTATTAATTGCTAGTTTCTACCACATATATAACTATTATTCACTTATAAACCACAATACGAATTTTAGAGCAAAGTTTGGTCTCGTATAGTTGGAAAAAAGTATAGGCAAATGAGAAGGAGCGAGCAGAAATTTTTAGAAAAGGAAATAAATTAAACAAATTTGGTGACAAAAGCAAGAGTGAAAAGTGTATAAATCATCAGCTTGCCTCCCATTCAGAAGGCTGTTGCACTCAGCGACTGTTATATTGAGCCGGCCGCAGTGGCCGAGTGGTTCTATGCGTTACAGTCTGGAGCTGCGCGACCGCTACGGTCGCAGGTTCGAATCCTGTGTCGGGCATGGATATATGTGATGTCCTTAGGATAGTTAGGTTTAAATGGTTCTAAGTTCTAGGGGACTGATGACCTTAGAAGTTAAGTCCCATACTGCTCAGAGCCATTTTGTTATATTGACTTGTAAATAATAGATTTCAGCTATCAGTCGTCCTTCATAAATTTTATTGGCAGATCTAGATTTCAATGCACTATCATTTTTTATCAATGCCTGTAATGCCTGGCTTGTTGGTCGGCTTCATCCACAGTTCATTGAATACTACTGTTTTCAGTAGTATTCAGTAGTATTCAATGAACTGTGGATGAAGCCCGACCAGCAGGCATTACATGCATTGATCAAAAATGATAGTGCATTCTGAATGGCTAGTTTGTAGCTGAAATCTAGATCTGCCAATAAGATTTAAAAATGACGACTAATAGCTGAAATCTATTGTTTACAAGTATATAGATGACACAACTGGGATTGTCTTTAAAAAATCAGCAAAGTACATGTACATAGCAGTACCAGGACTTGAAATATTTATAAATGGTGAGGAATCTGCTACAATAATGTTGATGAGAAAGGAAAGAGTAGTGTGGAGTATGATTGATTTAGTTAGGATCCTTTCTGTGAGCTTCTGAAGTGTGACTGATTTGTGTAAATGGATCAGTAAGCTATCTGAACTTTTAAGGAGTTGTTAAATACGTGCTGATTAAGTGCTAGACGGCAGATGCCTTGGAATAGCAACAAGTGGATCCTTCCTTAAAGCGAATATACATGTACTTAAAAAATAATCATATTTTGTGATTGTGGTGCTGCTGGTTATGGTGGTCGTAGCGGAGACGGCGGCGGTGGCGGCGGCGACGAAGTGGGTATTCTCAATCGAATGCAAGAATGACGCGTTTGACTTCTGGCTGTTCTCTATCCGAATTACAATTTCCTCTGTAGGAGTTTATTCGCAGAGATCACACATAATATGACGTTAATTGCAAATGAAAACCTTTGTCAAGTAAACTAAATAACAGAACGACTTAATGCTCGACATAACCTTGACACTCAGTACGCTTTGCGGGTGATACGACTAAGGTAAGCATTAGTGGGACCAGGGCAGAAGGTTAACTGATCCGCTTCCTCTAGGTCTGTCCAGCGAGTCAATAGCGTCCGCCAGTGTATTTGTGCTTCTGACGGTGCCATAGATGACACCGTTCTACCAAACCATACTGCCTGCTGTTCGCAAGATAGGTCCCACATCCAGCGATAGAGTGCAAAGCTTCCATCTGCACATCCCATAGCAGAATGCCGAAATTTTGCCTCTTCTCCCACCCCCTTCGTGTCACTTGTCTTCCAAATAAGTTGATCTTTCGTATTTACTCCCTCGACTGGTGAAGACAGCATTTCATGTGATCAGTTGTGATGCCATATTTGATGACACTCTATGACGAATCCAGCTATTCGTTGATGCTTCCCTAACCGTCTCTGATGGAATTCGATGGTGGTTCTAGTTATGTCATTTCCCAGCAGCACGGCCGCGCGGGGTAGCCTCGCGGTCTCAGGAGCCTTGCCAAGGTTCGTGAGGCCACCCCGTCGGAGGTTCGAGTCCTCCCTCGAGCATGTTTGTGTGTGTGTTATCCTTAGCGTAAGTTAGTTTAAGATCGATTAAATAGTGTGTAAGCCTAGAGACCGAGGACCTCAGCAGTTTGGTCCCACAGGAACTTACCACCACACAACACAGAGAAATTTTCAGCAGCCGATTTTGCTATCAGGGGGAGCGGAACTGCAGGCGCCGAAGTTAGCCCCCGTGTCTAGATTTCCCCTTTAGTCATGATAGACGTATTTGGTCTTCGGGAAAGGCATTCCAGCATTCCTGGTTTTTCTCCCCCCCCCCCCCCCCCCCTCCCCCAAGAAATTGAAGGGCGAGGTGTTTCCGTAACGGGACTTCCATAGACCGGAGCGTTCTCTTCTTACAGCAGACATGCAGCTGTTCTGAACTATCGTAGGTAGTGTGTAATCAATATCAGTTGGGTTTCAAAAATGGTTCAAATGGCTCTGAGCACTATGGGACTTAACTTCTAAGGTCATCAGTCCCCTAGAACTGAGAACTACTTAAACCCAGCTAACCTAAGGACATCACACACATCCATGCCCGAGGCAGGATTCGAAACTGCGACCGTAGCGGTCGCGCGGTTCCAGACTGTAGCGCCTAGAACCGCTCGGCCACCCAGGCCGGCAGTTGCGTTTCGGCTTCTCACTGATATTCTTCCTGCGTTGTCACTGTACGTATTTATGTGAACACATTTTCAGTTCTAAGGTTTCACGAATTTCTGCGCATATTGCTGTCACAATGCTGCTCCATACACAGAGACATAATACAGGGTGTTAATTGGGATATATCGAAAGAAACCGAGGATTTTGTTGTATAACATTTTCAGTTACAACAGCGAAACCCTTTCGTATTGCGATTTCACACCCTGCTCATGTTTCGAAAATGATATTTTTCAGGTAGCCACTATTGGTACGTTGGCACTTAGACCTTCTGCTACGTAAATTATTCACGTCGCGTTCAAATTGCTCTGAGCACTATGGGACTTAACATCTGAGGTCATCAGTCCCCTAGAACTTAGAACTACTTAAACCTAACTAACCTAAGGACATCACACACATCCATGCCCGAGGCAGGATTCGAACCTGCGACCGTAGCAATCACGCGGTTCCGGACTGAAGCGCCTAGAACCGCACGGCCGCCGCGGCCGGCTGCAGAGAAGGCATTGACTGTTTCTTGTCGCTAACATACTTCACATACGACCAGAATCTCTTGGGATTTTGTGCCAGGTTTCGAGACAAAGTTCGTTGTGGAAACTATTATAAGCATCTCGCATTTAAGTCCTTGATAAATTTATAGTTTCTTTAAAAGCTCGACTATCTTGTAAATATTGTGTCGATTGTTAATTTATTTGGTATAGATCTCTCAATTGCTGCCGATACTGTTTCTTTGAATGCAAGCCACTCGTGGTTTGCACTTACATTATTATACTGAACGGAGTGGAGAATCCTCTCAAAAACGATTAAGAGAGTTGTGCAAGCTAAAACATTGGACCAACCAAAAGAAGAGCAGTAAAATTCTGTTAAATTTTCACAATAAATTTTATTTTTGATCTCATATACTGAAACAAAATTTGTCGTTATCTTTACTTTACAACCATCTTGAAACAACTATGCTGTAATGACAATCACTGAAAGAACTTCGTTAATGAAAGACAGACGTGTAAAATCTACAGCCTCTCTACCCTATACGGGAAATGTTTATCTAAAAAGTTCCAGAATAATTAAGACGCATAAAACAATGCGATATTCTGCCCACCAGTGAAGACGTCAGATCTTCTGTGTTATGGGAAAGATGATTTTTTCGAAAGGCGGGTATTTATGAAACTGCATGTCAGTGGGGTATCGATGTATCGTACACCAGTGACATACCTGTCTTCTGCAGTTCAACAGATGTGCAGTGACTGAACACCGTATTTCCACTGACCTCGACATGCATTACAGGTATGTCAAGAGACTGTCAAAAACCACAGCCTAATGGGCTTCAGTGATCAAGGAAGCTGTGGAAATACAACTAGCAAACAGCCTTCCAGGGTTTATAGCTCGACAATTCATGGAAACCATTAGTTTCACGTCTGTGCCCTCAGCCGAACTATTGTTCCCAGGCTTAGCTACTAAGCATTCAACACATGCCATCAATTTTAATAATCAAGCAACAAATGGATATCTTGATGTGCTGCTTCCTATACTTCATTCTTAGAATGAAGTTTTGTCTGCGAGTTTGACTGTCGCCCTTGTCGCCGACTGTCTTACGTCTCAGGCGTGCGGAATTACTGTACGATATTGTGCCCAGTGACTTCAATTCAGTCACAGGCCCACTAAGTTGGTGTAGGGTTATTAGCCGAAATATAAGAGGAAATGTTGTTGTTCCGCATGTACACCAGTAAGATGAAGAAATGTTGCACCCACGGCGAAGACTTCGAAAACATTGCTGTATTACTTTCCAAAGAGCAAGCTCTCGGCTGGGAACAACTTCCACTTTGTGGCTACTCAATTTATCTCAGATATCCTTCCTTCCAGGAGAATCGGCTCAGCAGCTTGTACAAGAAAACGGCTGTGAAATTTAGAAAGTGGGAAAGAATCCAGAGTTGGAGGACTGGTTGTGAGTCGCGTCAGGGCAACTCAGTAAGAGCAGGTTTTATTTTGGATTACCGCTCTAGTACGCTGCTCTAATCGGCCAGGAAAATTTAGAAGCAGTGAAAACTAAACTGAGTGGAAGATGAATTCTAGACATATAATTGGGATATTGCCGTTCTGCACCAAAGAAACTGATATACACATGCGTATTAAAATACAGAGATTTGTAAACGGGCAGAATACGGAGCGGCGGTCGGCAGCATCTATATAAGGCAAAAAGTGTCTCGCGTAGTTGTTAGATCGGTTACTGCTGCTACAATGGCAGATTATCGAGATTTAAGTGAGTTTGAACGTGTTGTTATAGTCGGCGCACGAGCGATAGGACACGACATTTCCGAGGTAGTGATGAAGTGGGATATTGGCGTACGACCATTTCACGAGTGTACCATGAATACCAGGAATCCGGTAATACACCAAATCTCCGACATCACTGCGGCCGGGACAAGATCCTGCAAGAACGGGACCAACGACGACTGAAGAGAATCGTTCAATGTGACAGAAATGCAGCCCTTTCTCAAATTGCTGCAAATTTCAGTGCTGGACCATCAACAAGTGCCAGCCTACGAACCATTCAACGAAACATCATCGACATGGGCTTTCGGAGCCACCAAACACGCCAGACATGATATTAGTAAGCATATCTGGGATGACTAGCAACGTGCTCTTCCACCCCCTCGTACTCGTACGGATTTATGGACAGTCGTGTAGGATTAATGGTGTCAGTTCCCTCCAGCACTACTTCGGACATTAGTCGAGTCGATACGTAGTGTTGTGGAACTTCTGCGTGTTCGCGGGGGCTCTACACGATATTAGGCACGTGTACCAATTTATTTGGCTCTTCAGTGTTGGTATTCATTCCCTAACTTACGAAAATCTGTCTGTATAGAATTACACTGTTTTCGTACAAATTAATGTCTTGTCTTGTTGAGCGATTCAGCTTTAGACGAGAAAGTAGTTCTTGTAGAAACGTGCCCCTGTTGAGTATGCATTTAGCATGATAAGAGAAACTTGTAGAAGAAAAGGTATTTCACGTTTAATGTGTTTATATACCAAGATGGGTCCCAATGATTAAGTGTCTGAATTTTTCTGACCATGAGTTACTGATGCTTCGTACGTTACGAAAGACGTAGGATTAGTACAAATACATTATATCTAACTTTCGTTTTACTTTCCTTTACTGACACGGGGAAAACTTGCACATATCTATACATATTACTAAATTAAAGTACCACGCCGTGTGAGAAAGCTAATCTCAGGAACTACTGTCCGTATTTTGATACGGTTTCACTAATACACAGACTATTCACGAGGGAGATTTGTGTGTAATACATTACGGCTACGGCAGAGAAGCCTTCCGGCTGTAGGTAGTGCTACCTTTATGAAGCAGTGTCATGTAGCTAGAGGAATAAAACAAGTAATTCAAGGAGTTTGACACGAAAACACGTTTTTAGTTGAGGATAAACTCTACTTAGCGATTCTCAGTTCAGATTTCATTAATTAGATATGTTGTTGTTCTTGTGGTCTTCAGTCCTGACACTGGTTTGATGCAGCTAGCCATGCTACTCTATCCTGTGCAAGCTTCTTCATCTCCCAGTACCTACTGCAGCCTAAATCCTTCTGAATCTGCTTGTGTATTCATCTCTTGGTCTCCATCTACGATTTTTACCCTCCACGCTGCCCTCCAATACTAAATTGGTGACCCCTTGATGCCTCAGAACATGTCCTACCAAGCGATCCCTTGTTCTAGTCAAGTTGCCCTACGAACTCCTCTTCTCTCCATTTCAATTCAATACCTCCTCATTAGTTATGTGATCTACCCATCTAATCATCAGCTTTCGTCTATAGCACCACATTTCGAAGGCTTCTGTTCTCTTCTTGTCTAAACTATTTATCGTCCACGTTTCACTCCCATACATGGCTACACTCCATACAAATATTTTCAGAAACGACTTCCTGGCACTTAAATGTATACTCGATGTTAACCAATTTTTCTTCTTCAGAAACACTTTCCTTGTCATTACCAGTATACATTTTATATCCTCTCTACTTCGACCATCGTCAGATATTTTGCTCCCCAAATAGCAAAACTCCTTTACTACTTTACGTGTCTCAGTTCCTAATCTAATTCCCTCAGCATCACCCGACTTAATTCGATTACATTCCATTATCCTCTTTTCACTTATGTTGACGTTCATCTTATATCCTCCTTTCAAGACACTGTCCATTCCGTTCAACTGCTCTTCCAAGACCTTGCTGTTTCTGACAGCATTACAATGCCATCGGTGAACCTCAAAGTTTTTATTTCTTCTCCATGGATTTTAATATCTACTCCGAATTTTTCTTTTGTGTCCTTTACTGCTTGCTCAATATACAGATTGAATAACATCGGGGAGAGGCTACAACCCTGTCTCACTCCCTTGCCAACAACTGCTTCCCTTTCATACGCCTCGACTCTTATAACTGCCATCTGGTTTCTGTACAAATTGTAAATAGCCTTTCGCTCCCTGTATTTTACCCCTGCCACCTTCAGAATTTGAAAGAGAGTATTCCAGTCAACATTGTCAAAAGTTTTCTCTAAGTCTACAAATGCTAGGAAAGTAAGTTTGCTTTTTCTTACTCTATCCCGGGTTCCCGGGCTCGATTCCCGGCGGGGTCAGGGATTTTCTCTGCCTCGTGATGGCTGGGTGTTGTGTGCTGTCCTTAGGTTAGTTAGGTTTAAGTAGTTCTAAGTTATAGGGGACGGATGACCATAGACGTTAAGTCCCATAGTGCTCAGAGCCATTTGAACCTTACTCTATCTTCTAAAATAAGTCGTATGGTCAGTATTGCCTCACGTGTTCCAGTATTTCTACGGAACCCAAACTGATCTTCCCCGAGGTCCGCTTCTACCAGTTTTTCCATTCGTCTGTAAAGAATTCGCTTTAGTAGTTTGCAGCCGTGACTTATTAAACTGGTAGTTCGGTAATTTTCACATCTGTCAACACCTGCTTCCTTTCGGATTGGAATTATTACATTCTTCTTGAAGTATGAGGGTATTTCGCCTGTCTCATACATCTTGCTCACCAGATGGTAGAGGTTTGTCAGGACTCTCCAAAGGCTGTCAGTAGTTCTAATGGAATGTTGTCTACTCCTGGGGCCTCGTTTCGACTTAGATCTTTCAGTGCTCTCTCAAACTATTAAAACGCAGTATCATATCTCCTATTTCATCTTCATCTACATCCTCTTCCATTTCCATAATATTGTCCCCAAGTACATTGCCCTTGTATAGATCCTCTATACACTCCTTCCACCTTTCTGCTTTCCTTTCTTTGCTTAGAACTGGGTTTTCATTTGAGCTAGTGGAATTACACAAGTGACTTCAAGGATTTGACACGAAAACACGTTTTCGCTTGAGGAGACACTCTTCTTTGTGATTCTCGGTTCAGATTTCATTAATGAGATATAGATTTTTGACATTTAGTGTTTTTTTCTAAATAAGAATTTTTTTACCCGTTTCGTAAATGTCAGTAATCAGTTGATAGCGACAAGGTAATAACTTCCATTCAATACCTTCTATAATTGTATGATACATCATAAATTACGAAAAGCGCAGAGCGGTTAGAACAACGGCCATATTCTGGACATAAAAAAATGCCTCTTTGACACGCTCAAACAGCCACACTCGTAACAGATCAGAACACAGACTTCCCCTATTATCCGTATAAACCACAAAACTTCACACAATGCCGGCCGCCAGTGTATTAATCTCGTATTGACATTTGCCGTCCACAGGAGTCATATTTACGGCATAACAATGAGGGTCACCGACAGCAAAGCAAAGCTTCCAGCACGTATCCTCGTCGAATAATGACAGGAGTGCCAATGAATGATTTGGAATGCACGCCGAACCGCGTTTGTGCCCAGATTACATTTATGTAGGCGAAAGAGATAAAGTACCGGAATTTCAGCATTTGTCTGCCACTGCTTACACGCATCGCTCATCACCACCACTGTGCATCCAGTGTTTGTACGCCTCTCTAGCTTGGAGTGGCTTGTTAACACATGTCACTAAACATTTTATTTCCGTACATGACGGGTAGTGAAATGAAAATATGACGTAACAACTGACGATGAAGTACACAGGACTCGATTTATAGTTGACGTGACTTTATGAGATACGGAATTACGGCAATTTTCTTTCATACTATCAATTTATTTCGGGTGGAAAGGGGGGGGGGGGGGAGGACGGGTGATCATGAGTTTTCATACTAGTCTGGTGAGGCATGCGTTTACTTTTTCTCCTGTGACAACTTCTTCATTCCATGTACATCCATCGACCTCATTATTTGTTGGATATATTCCACTCTTTGTCTTACCCTTCAATTTCACCTTTTTACAGCTCTCTATAGTACCATAAAAGCTGTTCTGTGGTATGAAAAACACCTGCTGCAAACTGTTACACTAATTTAATATTTAAATTCCTCATCGATACTGCTGAGGGCCTCTCCATTGCTTGCCTAATGAGATCAGTTACTTTTCAACATTCTTCTGTAACGTCATATTTCAAGCGCTTTGATTTTCTTGCTTTCCGGTTTTCTCACAGTCCATGTTTCACCTCTACTATTTTTATTGTAATTGTTATCATAACTGTTACTAATAGACTTCTTGTGACGGGACGTCCTTTTTGCCTATAATAATGTGCTTTTAATGTCGTCCTTGATGGTAAGACCTTGTGTGGTGTCACCGCCAGACACCACACTTGCTAGGTGGTAGCTTAAATCGGCCGCGGTCCATTTAGTACATGTCGGACCCGCGTGTCGCCACTGTGTGATCGCAGACCTAGCGCCACCACAAGGCAGGTCTCGATATACGATAAAGCACTCGCCCCAGTTGTACGGACGACATTGCTAGCGACAATACGGACGAAGCCTTCCTCTCATTTGCCGAGAGACAGTTAGAATAGCCTTCTGCTATGTCCATGGCTACGACCTAGCAAGGCGCCAATTGTAACAGTGCATTTATCTTACGAGTCGCATTTGTATAGTCAAGAGAGATGTATCACAAGGAGTCATTAAAGTTAAGTATAAAGCAGCTACGTACTTTTCTTGCTACCAATCAATAGTTATCCTGTTCCAGACTTCACGCCCGTCTGCGTTAGATAGCGTGCCTATCGGCCCCCTCAAAATAACACTGTGTCGGCACTTCTGTCGACATATCACCTTGGGCAGAACACTATTTGTTATGTGGTATTGTTTAGCAAGTCGTAACTTTATTTGTATGATATTTCGCCAGGTAAAAGGAAAAACGGACCTTTAAAAAGTGAGATTGACAGACTGGAAAATGGCTATTGAGGAACAGCTAGAGAGTAAATAAAAAGCTGTATATTCGTTCATAACTAGGAGAAAGATACATGTCGCGTATGGCAACATTAAAACGACGTTTGGAGAGAAGAGTTAAAAAGTAAAGTAGGGAAAACTGAAATGTGGGAGGAATGTACAGAACGGCTATACAAAAAAAATAAACCTTAAAGCAATATTATGAAACGGAACGGATCAAGTAAATGAAGATGAGGTGAGGTATGATTGTGCGAGAAGAACTTAACAGTTTCCTGAAAGACCTGAGTGGACAGAAGGCCCCTCGAATAGATGTCATTCCCTCAGAATTACTGAAACCATTAGGAGAGTCAGCTATGACAAAACTATTCCACCTAGTGTATACGACACAATGTCTGCTCAAACGTATCTTGACACCTGTTACTGGACACTCATATGGGGTGGGTGTACCCCTCGCCATTATGGTGGCTTTAACTTCGTCGAGGACATCTACAGTGAGGTGTCTGAATGTCTGTGGATGAAAGGCAGTCAATAGTCCTCAGGAGTCGAAACCAGAGGAGGTAGTGAAGTTAAACGCTGGGATATGGAGCGAAGACAATGTTGTAGCTCATCCCAAAGGTTTTCCGTTGGGTCTAGGTCGGGACTGCGCTATGAAATTTCGCATTGTCATGCACATGCAGTCACCTCGTCCGAACTGTTCCAGGACTATACCCACCACACAGTGCTGCAAAATATATTCATGTGTGTTCAGATTTAGCTTTTCTTGAGCACACTGAATGGACCACATGCCGACCAGGAGAAGCACACCCATACCGTAAGAACACCACCACGTCCTCCTCCATACTTCACTGTTGGCACTACGTATGACGGCAGGTAACATTCGCAACACCAGCACCTTTCCAGCAGATTGCCGCAGGGTGTACCGCGATTTATCATTCCAAATCTCTCGTTCCCAGTCATTCACTGTCGAGTGGCATCGCTCTTTCCGTACCTGGAAGGAACTTGAATTATATATCTTTATTCTCATTTTAATTACTGTTGACAGGCATCACAGCATGTATCTACAACCACATGTCCCAAATATGGATGGTGGCTCGTTTTGAGTGCATGCAGGTTAATAACGAATGCATGCACCTAGGCAATTTCAGATGCAACCTGTTTAGTTAAGCTTCGCAGTAGCAGCCTAGTAAGGCAATAGAATTTACTTTCCCTGTATTTAAAAAATTCCATTGTTAGGAGCAGTGCTGGATTATTGTGAGTCGTGACTTCAGTATCGTGTTCAAACACTCTCGATTCAGGTCATGTACCGCGTGCCCGGTTAATTTTCATGATTCATTTCGCTGCAAAGTGGTGAACTTTGCTTTCAAATCGTTGTGTGTGAATAATTCGTGGGTACATGTTGCAGTTTCTCAGTCCACAAATCGTTACTGACTACAAATAAACGGTACGTTACTACAGTTTGCTCTTACTAAACCATATGAATTGATGTAGGTGAGCAATTCACGGCTCGTGTTCATGCCATTTATAGTTTGTCATCTTCGGTTACGGTACTGGCGCCTCGTTTTCTTATTCCATCTGCTGGCGTCACTAACTTCCTGCCTTACTTGTCCATGAGTGGCAGCAGCAGCACTATCGATAGTGGACTGTCGTACCATCTCTGGAGCGACTGATAGTATTTTCGGGTCGTCGTGTGTCTGTAAGTCAGTTGGGGACGGACCAGCAGTGCAGTCGGGGACGGAGCAGCGGTCAGCGACGAAGGGGCGTCGAGGACGGAGCAACAGTGAGGTGTGGACAGCCCGTACTTGGCGACCGCTAGTGGCACGCATGCACTGCCCGACTGAAGGAGGCTCCAGTAGGAACGACCGTCGGCTGGTAGTTCGGTCGGTCTGTTTGGTGCTTTGACCGTTTCCGGGTGGTAGAGTCGGTAGGTTGGCGCAGAGAAGCGAGTAGGTCTGCGCCGCGCGGAGTCGGGCTGGAGCCGCTGGTGGGGTGCATGCGCAGTTGGAGTTGTGAGGCGCTTCCTGCGAGGGTTACGAAGTTCGTCGCCCACCGATCTTGTTGGACTCTAAAGTTGAGTGTTCACATAGTCTACTATCAAGCCTCAACTGCTATCACTTCTCTTCGTTTGATCCTGGTTGTTACTTTCTGCGAGATTCCCGAAAGCAGTAACATGTGTGCATCGAATTGCAGCCGTTTTTTTTTGTGTGGGGTTTAACTCTTTCATTAGTGAAGTGCACCAGCGGCGTCTTCTGCCGTTAACGTGCCAGTTACCTGTCCTGGTCGTTGACGTACGAGGGCAGTTCAATAAGTAATGCAACACATTTTTTTTCTGAAACAAGGGTTGTTTTATTCAGCATTGAAATACACCAGGTTATTCCCCAATCTTTTAGCTACACAACACTATTGTTCAACGTAATCTCCATTCAATGCTACGGCCCTACGCCACCTTGAAATGAGGGCCTGTATGCCTGCACGGTACCATTCCACTGGTCGATGTCGGAGCCAACGTCGTACTGCATCAATAACTTCTTCATCATCCGCGTAGTGCCTCCCACGGATTGCTTCCTTCAGTGGGCCAAACATATGGAAATCCGACGGAGCGAGATCGGGGCTGTAGGGTGCATGAGGAAGAACAGTCCACTGAAGTTTTGTGAGCTCCTCTCAGGTGCGAAGACTTGTGTGAGGTCTTGCGTTGTCATGAAGAAGGAGAAGTTCGTTCAGATTTTTGTGCCTACGAACACGCTGAAGTCGTTTCTTCAGTTTCTGAAGAGTAGCACAATACACTTCAGAGTTGATCATGGGGAAGGACATCGAACAGAATAACCCCTTCAGCGTCCCAGGAAAGTGTAACCTTGACTTTACCGGCTGAGGGTATGGCTTTAAACTTTTTCTTGGTAGGGGAGTGGGTGTGGCGCCACTCCATTGATTGCCGTTTTGTTTCAGGTTCGTAGTGATGAACCCATGTTTCATCGCCTGTAACAATCTTTGACAAGAAATTGTCACCCTCAGCCACATGACGTGCAAGCAATTCCGCACAGATGGTTCTCCTTTGCTCTTTATGGTGTTCGGTTAGACAACGAGGGACCCAGCGGGAACAAACCTTTGAATATCCCAACTGGTGAACAATTGTGACAGCACTACCAACAGAGATGTCAAGTTGAGCACTGAGTTGTTTGATGGTGATCCGTCAATCATCTCGAACGAGTGTGTTCGCACGCTCCGCCATTGCAGGAGTCACAGCTGTGCACGGCCGGCCCGCACGCGGGATGTCAGACAGTCTTGCTTGACCTTGCGGCGATGATGACACACGCTTTGCCCAACGACTCACCGTGCTTTTGTCCACTGCCAGATCACCGTAGACATTCTGCAAGCGCCTATGAATATCTGAGATGCCCTGGTTTTCCGCCAAAAGAAACTGGATCACTGCCCGTTGTTTGCAACGCACATCCGTTACAGACGCCATTTTAACAGCTCCGTACAGCGCTGCCACCTGTCGGAAGTCAATGAAACTATACGAGACGAAGCGGGAATGTTTGAAAATATTCCACAAGAAATTTCCGGTTTTTTCAACCAAAATTGGCTGAGAAAAAAAATGTGTTGCATTACTTATTGAACTGCCCTCGTAGTTTTCGGCAGTGTATTTTCCTCATCGTGTTGATACTGTCCAGCATGGCGTGTAGTTCCACAGCTGAGGTGTGTTGGTAATTTTAGGCGTTTATTCTGATTTGGCTGAACTGGGCACCAGAACGTTGAGCTATTGACGTCTTGCTGTCGTTTTGCTCATCGGTGGAGCAGAACTGATTTAGTCGTTGCGTTGGTTTGTCAGCTGGCCTTCGGTTGGTTGCCTTCTGATTAAGAGGTCCGGCCGGTGTGGCCGAGCGGTTCTGGGGGCTTCAGTCTGGAACCACGCGACTGCTACGGTCGCAGGTTCGAATCCTGCCTCACCCATGGATGTGTGTGATGTCCTTAGGTTAGTTAGTTCTAAGTTCTAGGGGACTGATGACCTCAGATGTTAAGTCCCATAGTGCTCAGAGCCATTTGAACCTTTTCTTTGATTAAGAGGTTGTCCATCTGGCTGCCTCTCTCACCTAAATGAGCCTTAGTGTTACCTCCCAGGCCGACACTTCAAACCTTCTGAGAGCCACTGCTTGTGTTTTATGTAGAGATCTCCGTTTAGTCCTAAGTACTCTGTGTGGCCTACAGCTGAGTTTTAGCTTATCAAAATTGTAAGTTTTTTCTCTTTAGATCTTAATCTGTGAAATTATTTTCTCGATGGTGTGTGGTCTTCAGCCGAGTTTTAAACTCTCTTAAACTGAAAATTTAAAATCTTGCTCTCGCCGTTATGTCATAACATTGTTATTTTTTTGGGTATGAGGCCTTCAGCCGAGTTTGCATGAAATGTTTTAAGCAAAGGCCATGAGCCTTTTCAAATTGAAAGCTCTTCTTCCCAGGCCCTAAGCCGTAAAATTGTTTTGAGATGGTGTGTGGCTTTCAGCCGAGTTTTAATCTCTTTTAAATTAAAATTTCAAAGCTTTGGTGTTGCCCTTAGGTCATAACATTGGTATTTTTTAGTACGTGAGCCCCATCAGAGTTTCATCTCTCTTAAACTGAAAATTCAAACTTCTGTCTTGCCCCTAAGTCATAAGATTGTTATTGTCTAGTATGTGGCCTTCAGCCTATTTTTACTGAAGTAAAAAGAATTTTTTTTTTGAAAAGTGAAACTTCCAGAAGTACTCCTGGACCTCAATTCCTTGCTTAGGCCTTGAGCCCTATATTTATCGTATGTGGTTTTCAGCTGATTTAAATCAAATCAAAGGGGCTCTTTCGTTAAAACCTTTAGAGTTTTTAATTCTTGCTTATGTTCTTGTATGTTTTAACTAATAAAATTTATATGTTGGGTGTAACTGATAGCGACCAACTTATTTTGGCCCCTTTCCACAAATGTAGCCGCACCCTCTTTGTCCTGCTGGTCCAGGGATTTCAGTAGGCTTCCGCGGCCGTTGCCAATGTCAATAAAATTCTTCTGGGCTGTTGACCGGATTGTCAGTATATAAAATTGACCTACATATATGAAGACAGTAACTGTTCTCGAAAGAACAGAATACTGCTTATGACCGTGCAGCTTTTCCCTGGAATAAATGATGACTAACTGAAACCCTCAGCTGCCGCCAGGTGTTGTTGATATACCTCGATGTGGACAGCTGAAAATGTGTGCCCCGACGGGGACTCGAACCCGGGATCTGTGTCCTCGATGGCTCAGATGGATAGAGCGTCTGCCATGTAAGCAGGGGATCCCGGGTTCGAGTCCCGGTCGGGGCACACATTTTCAGCTGTCCACATCGAGGTATATCAACAACACCTGTCGGCAGCTGAGGGTTTCAATTAGTCATCATTTAAATTGCCCTACGTTTCGGCCACTCTTGCAAGTTGTCTTCCTCAGATCTTTGTGCTGAGCAGACTACTGAGTGAGATTTTTTTATCTTTATTGAATTTCAATTCCCTCCGAAGGGGGTGGGCTGGTAGCAGCATATTACGCCGCTCTTCAGCCTACAGACTTTGTTTTAAAAAGATGAAGAGAATAAATAATAGAAACAGGCGATAAAATCGAAGACTTAAATAATAACATGGCGAAAATATCGTGGAACTTAAAACATAGAACAAAGGGATGATGATGCTTATAAAATACATACGAAGCAGACAGGTAAAATAATAGACAGACGTTTAAAAAACACGGTGACAGTCTGGTTTCTGTTCGCAACACTAGAAAGACGAACAACACTGAACATTCACTGGAACACTGCACTAAAAAGTTGGCAAATGTGACATACCACAGCCGAGAGCCGGTGGGGGGGAACTGTACAGATGATGGGAAAATTGAAGGAGAGGAAAAGCGAAGGGGGGAGGTGTGAAAGGAGCCAATGGAGGAGGGGGACCCATTAGAGGGGTGGGGGGTGCTGGGCTGACGCGACAGGGAGTGGGGAAGGCAGAGGTGGGAATACAAAAGGACTCGGGGGGGGGGGGGGGGGGGAGAGCAGGAGAAACTGAGTGAGAGAGACTGTAGCTCTTATATAGTAGCGGAGGAAGTTGTTTGCGTAATTTGATAGGGTACTTGAGGATAGGAGGAGGGGTATTACCCGCTCTTTATTGGTCTTTATACTACTACTTGTCATTGGTGGATAAAGACGTGCTTGATTGGTGTTTACATATTTGTTGTCATTGGTCGAAACAGGAGAATTCGGAACGGACTGTAGCTGTGACGTGGCGCTCTTTACTGGTTGGCAGGTGCGGGCTGCGGCGTGCCTGCGCTCTGTGTGCGTAAGGCCACTGCGGTGTCCCGCATCCCTGTCTGAGTTACTTTGAGCTCACAGTCCTCCCGTCGCGTTGTCACTGCTGATAGCCAGCAGGCCGGAAGCCTATACACGTCCTTTCCATTCATGTTGGCAGGTCGCTTGGCTATTTCTATCGCCTCTCTACTCTTCCTTCACAATGTAAATAGCTGTTTCCGCAGTAGGCGCGCTACACGGACTGAGACGTCCGCTAAACCCGCTGGGCAGAACAGGTGATTAGGATTGTGGAAAGGGCCAAATAAGGTGTCGGTCAGGTTCACTCAAAATTGTAATTTAATGACACCTTTAAACCGAAACGGCACATAGCCGAACCTTTAGAACTACGAGTTTCAAAAAGGCAATTATTTCATGGCTCAGGGCCTCCAAACAAGAAATCTTAAAAGTCAACAAAATAAACATGCAATTAAAATAAGAAATAAAATAATTAAAATATATATGGTATCACAGTTAGGCTGGAAAGCCTCAAGGCACAAGTAGATAGAACATACATATCCAAGGTCCAATACAAACTGCTGAGAGTCACAAATTTGAAAATTTTAAAATATATTACCATAATGTTTTAAGGCAGAAGGCCTCAGTGTTTTTGCTTAATGGGTAATTTCAAGAATACGGTTTTAAGTGGCTTAAGGCATACAACTGATTTTCAAAAATTCAAAAAATTAAATTAAGTCCAGTAAAAACAAGAATTTTTAAATCATCGGCTATGATAGATTATACACAGACAATTAAACACAGGTGAGAAGGACAATAAAGAAAACGGCACTCAGAAGCCTCCAGGGAGGTCGGTCTGTCCTCGTTCACTTAGGTGAGACAGGTGGTGAGCCCAACTACACTTGATCCGTCGGAACCCAACCAGCGGACAGCCACAGACCGACCGACGCAACGATTTGCTTGCCACCAATCAGTACATGAGAACTCAAACACAAAAGGTTACGAATGTAATTATCCACAATGAAATATGTATTAGCTGTAAAAACTACACACCATGCTGGACAGCAACGACGTTAGTGGCCAGGGCAGGTAACCGGAACACTAACGGCCACAAGGCAGAAAATTCCGCTGGTACACGTGAATTTGAAATACGGCAATATAATTAACTTCACCCAAAAGGAACATTGTCTGAATTTACATCAGTGGCCGGAACACTAACGGCCACAAGGCAGAAAATTCCACTGGCACACACACACACACACACACACACACACACACACACACACACACATCCGACTCATGAACGATCGGCGAGCCAAATCGCGTGGTCCGGTAGGACAACCGACCGATGATCCACCAAGACCGTGGCCCGGCTCAAGTACGAGGTGCATTCAAGTTCTAAGGCCTCCGATTTTTTTTCTAATTAACTACTCACCCGAAATCTCATGAAACTGGCGTTACTTCTCGACGTAATTGCCCTGCAGACGTACACATTTTTCACATTTTTCACAACGCTAACGCCATGATTCCATGGCAGCGGCGAAGACTTCTTTCAAATGGTTCAAATGGCTCTGAGCACTATGGGACTCAACATCTGTGGTCATCAGTCCCCTAGAACTTAGAACTACTTAAACCTAACTAACCTAAGGACATCACACACATCCATGCCCGAGGCAGGATTCGAATCTGCGACCGTAGCAGCCGCGCGGTTCCGGACTGCGCGCCTAGAACCACTAGACCACCGCGGCCGGCGAAGGCTTCTTTAAGAGTCTGTTTTGACCACTGGAAAATCGCTTATGCAATAGCAGCACCGCTGGTGAATGTGCGGCCACGGAGAGTGTCTTTCAATGTTGGAAAAAGCCAAACGTCACTAGGAGCCAGGTCACGTGAGAAGGGAGCATGAGGAATCACTTCAAAGTTGTTATCACGAAGAAACTGTGCCAGCCGGGGTGGTCAAGCGGTTAAAGGCGCTACAGTCTGGAGCCGCGTGACCGCTACGGTCGTAGGTTCGAATCCTGCCTCGGGCATGGATGTGTGTGATGTCCTTAGGTTAGTTAGGTTTAAGTCGCTCTAAGTTCTAGGGGACTGATGACCTTAGAAGTTAAGTCCCATAGTGCTCAGAGCCATTTGAACCATTTGAATTTGAAGAAACTGTTGCGTAACGTTAGCTCGATGTGCGGGTGCGTTGTCTTGGTGAAACAGCACACGCGCAGCCCTTCCCAGACGTTTTTGTTGCAGTGGAGGAAGGTGTTTGTTCTTCAAAACATTTTAGTAGGATGCACCTGTTACCGTAGTGCCCTTTGGAACGCAATGGGTAAGGATTACGCCCTCGCTGTCCCAGAACATGGACACCATCATTTTTTCAGCACTGGCGGTTACCCGAAATTTTTTTGGTGGCGGTGAATCTGTGTGCTTCCATTGAGCTGACTGGCGCTTTGTTTCTGGATTGAAAAATGGCATCCACGTCTCATCCATTGCCACAACCGACGAAAAGAAATTAATGCTGTCGTTGCGCGTCAACATTGCTTGGCAACATGCCACACGGGCAGCCATGTGGTCGTCCGTCAGCGTTCGTGGCACCCACCTGGATGACACTTTTCGCATTTTCAGGTCGTCATGCAGGATTGTGTGCACAGAACCCACAGAAATGCCAACTCTGGAGGCGATCTGTTCAACAGTCATTCGGCGATCCCCCAAAACTATTCTCTCCACTTTCTCGATCGTGTCGTCAGACCGGCTTGTGCGAGCCCGAGGTTGTTTCGGTTTGTTGTCACACGATGTTCTGCCTTCATTAAACTGTCGCACCCACGAACGCACTTTCGACACGTCCATAACTCCATCACCACATGTCTCCTTCAACTGTCGATGAATTTCAATTGGTTTCACACCACGCAAATTCAGAAAACAAATGATTGCACGCTGATCAAGTAAGGAAAACGTCGCCATTTTAAGTATTTAAAACAGTTCTCATTCTCGCCGGTGGCGGTAAAATTCCATCTGCCATGAAGTGCTGCCATCTCTGGGACGTATTGACAATGAACGCGGCCTCATTTAAAACAATGCGCATGTTTCTATCTCGTTCCAGTGCAGAGAAAAAAAATCAGAGGCCTTAGAACTTGAATGCACCTCGTAATGCGCGGCGGTAATGGTCGGATGATCCATGTCGACGCAGACATCACTGCTGCAATCCGACTGGCAGTCCGGACTGCGCTCCAGACGCGTTCCAACTAACTGGCATGCTCGAACTCGCTACCCGAACTCACGACACACAACGTCAGGGAAGTAATAGCAGTCGAGCAAAGATACTACTAGAGGTGATACATCGATACGTGCTGCTAGCGCCGCTCTTGGTTAGGCAAAGCAGCAACTCAGTGACAGTAGTAATTTAAATTAACGTAGTGAGGTGAAAGTATATTAAAAACAGGGTGTAAAATACAAGATGGCGGTAACAAGAGCCGGCTCACAGACTATTACTTATCGTAATCACCACCGTTGGCGAGACGGGGAGGCCGATTAAAGTATGAAAGATTTACACGTCTGGAACAGCGTTCCAGGACAGCTGTGGCGGAACATCAGGATCAGAGCGATGAAGAAATAATATTCCGTGAAGCGCGCGTACTGGCGAAACAACCATTTACATTGAGGAGGTAGATTAGAGAAGCGATAGAAATAGCCAAGCGACCCGACAACACGACTAGAGACTACTGGTATAGGCTTCTAGCGTACTGGCTGCCAGCAGCGACTGCATTACAGGAGGACAGCCCGCGCGAAGCATCTTACACACGCGCGAGGGAGACCGCGGTGGTCGTACGTACAGACAGCACAGGCACGCCACGGCCCGCACCCGTCAACAAGTAAATAGCGCTACGTTGCAGCTACCGCCCGTTTCTAATTCGCCTGTTTCCACCAGTGGCAAGAAATAACGTCAACACCGACCAAGCACCTTTTTATCCACAAATTTCAGGGAATAATATAAAGACCAATAAAGGAGGACACCTAACACTCCTCGCCGGCCGGAGTGGCCGTGCGGTTCTAGGCGCTACAGTCTGGAACCGCGTGACCGGTACGGTCGCAGGTTCGAATCCTGCCTCGGGCATGGATGTGTGTGATGTACTTAGGTTAGTTAGGTTTAAGTAGTTCTAAGTTCTAGGGGACTGATGACCATAGCAGTTAAGTCCCATAGTGCTCAGAGCCATTTCAACCTAACACTGCTCCTCCTGTCCTCGATTACCCTATCAAATTACATAAACAGCTTCTTCCATACTACGTAAGCTCCAAAGTCCTTCTCTGATTGCTCAGTCAGCTCAGCAAAAAGGCCTGAGGAAGGGAGCTTGAAGGTGAACGAACATCGCAGAATTTTATATACTGACAATGTGGTCAGCAGCCCAGAATAATTTTATTGACAGTATATGAGTATTTTTTTATGTGTGTTCCCGGTAACTGCAGTTGCTCGAGTAAGAAAAAGGGAAATGAACGTATGGTGTCGCTGGCCGGGAGGTCTCTATTCGGGGAAGTTCGGCCGCCGAGTGCAAGTCTTATTTCAGTCGACGCCACATTGGGCGACTTGCGCACCGGTCATGAGGATGAAATTGTGAGGACAACACAACACCCAGACGCCGAGAGGAGAAAATCTTCAACCCGGCCGGTAATCGAACCTGGGCCCGCTTGCATGGGAGGCGAGCACGTTACCACCCAGCTAAGCAGGCGGAGAGTTTCAGGAATGCACTCCACCTGTTAAATAAATGATATTAATGCAGCTACTTAGTTCGTTAAACTTCGCCCCAATGTGGATGCTAGCACGCGTTTCCTCTTCCTGTGACAGGCAATTACTTAAAACATTTAGTAATGCCGGAACTTTGATTGGTCGTTGTGGAGTTCACTAATTAAAATCCTGTTGTGTAGTTTGCTCCCAGGGTAGAGACTTTGGCTAGTAATCAATTGATATTTTAGGAACGTTAGAAGATTTTGTACTTAGGGCCGAGTAGGTATTGTTAAGCGCAGTATTTGTTGACAGTTAGCTCTCAGGTGCTCCAAACCGTTGTTATATGACGAACTTTTAAGTTTTCTGCGAAAAATATAACAATTTTACAAAAAAATTCATTGTCTTTGTTGCTGTGTTGTTTTAAACAGCGTGCACGATTATATGTCTGTGAGCGCACGTTTCGAAATTGTCACCATATTTGAAGTACTAGTTCCGTTAGTAAGGGAACACATAGCAGTTTTAAAAACTACATAAACTTCACGACCCAGCACAGTCAGTACACTCTTTATGGCAGAGCAGCTTTTCATGTGGACGTGTGGCAACTGAACAGCTGTTTCGAAGATCATACGCTGAGTTATACACAGGTATAAAGATGATGCAGTCAACGTACGTGGACGGTGAGCACGAGTGTTATGCTACGTAGACACAAAAGCGGTAAGGCAGATAAAATTAAAATAAATGCCAAGATGTTTAGTTTACCAGTTTTTTTTTTTTTTGCTGTTTTTCTGATCAAGTGTCGACCGGCAGCTCTCGTGATGGTAGCATAGAATTCTTGGGCCTCATGGGGCAGAGCAGAAGTTTTAAAAATGTTGCCCATGTCAACGCGGGGTTGGTGGTCCTCAATGAGTGATAAAGTTGATTTCTGGTTTCTGTGAGAAACGGATTCATTTAGTGAGAGTGCATTTGTTAGTTTGGTGCAGATTTCAGGAAGTGGTAGTGTTCGATAACAACGAGGTAGACCTGGTAAGGTATTATAGGAGCCAACCAGTAATTACCGCAACCATCCCCGATTCTTTGGAGAGTAACTCTTATTTATAATACAGATTTAAACATCCAATTGGAAACCAGTTAATGTGTTAAATATTTGTATGAGTTTAGTCTTGGTAATTTGAGTTCGGCTTTAGGAAAAGCTAGTTTTTCCGAACGTCAAGTTTATGACGTCATATTGCCTGACCTATGTGTCGCACAGTTATAATTTTTTAGGTAAATTAGGCGATATAAGTAAATACCATCCGCAAAATATGTTGCCAATAATGTTATTAGTATAGAAATAGCAAATTAAAACGTTTAAGTTTTACAGCATGAACAGCGAAAATATAGTAAGCGGTAAACTGTTTTAATCCCAATATTTGACGTGTGTGTGAAGAAGTTTCTTAAATGCTTGAAATTACGTGCAAATTTTGTTGGAAGTCCGTGATTGCTTTCATTCTTAAATAATGGATGATTATAATTTGGGTGATTGGCGCGCTATTAGCTATGCTGCTTCAAAACACACATTCAGATTCTATCTTTAATACTTCGCTTATTGCTTTAAACCTGTAAATATGTAAGGTGTACAACTTTGCTTCCACCGTTTGCCGATAGGTGGCGACAACGATAAATAGCGGTCGAAAGAAGCAGATCGCAGACGTCAGGCAGTTAACTTGGACCCCGGTCAACATGTTGTTGTTGTGGTCTTCAGTCCTGAGACTGGTTTGATGCAGATCTCCATGCTACTCTATCCTGTGCAAGCTTTTTCATCTCCCAGTACCTACTGCAACCTACATCCTTCTGAATCTGCTTAGTGTATTCATCTCTTGGTCTCCCTCTACGATTTTTACCCTCCACACTGCCCTCCAATACTAAATTGGTGATCCCTTGATGCCTCAGAACATGTCCTACCAACCGATCCCTTCTTCTAGTCAAGTTTTGCCACAAACTTCTCTTCTCCCCAATCCTATTCAATACTTCCTCATTAGTTATGTGATCTACCCATCTAATCTTCAGCGTTCTTCTGTAGCACCACATTTCGAAAGCTTCTATTCTCTTCTTGTCCAAACTATTTATCGTCCATGTTTCACTTCCATACATGGCTACACTCCATACAAATACTTTCAGAAATGACTTCCTGACACTTAAATCTATACTCGATGTTAACAAATTACTCTTCTTCAGAAACGCTTTCTTTGCCATTGCCAGTCTACATTTTATATCCTCTCTACTTCGACCATCATCAGTTATTTTGCTCCCCAAATAGCAAAACTCCTTTACTACTTTAAGTGCCTCATTTCCTAATCTAATTCCCTCAGCATCACTCGACTTAATGCGACTATATTCCATTATCCTTGTTTTGCTTTTGTTGATGTTCATCTTATATCCTCCATTCAAGACACTGTCCATTCCATTCAACTGCTCTTCCAAGTCCTTTGCTGTCTCTGACAGAATTACAATGTCATCGGTGAACCTCAAAGTTTTTATTTCTTCTCCATGAATTTTAATACCTACTCCGAATTTTTCTTTTGTTTCCTTTACTGCGTGCTCAATATACAGATTGAACAACATCGGGGACAGGCTACAACCTGTCTTACTCCCTTCCCAACCACTGCTTCCCTTTCATGTCCCTCGACTCTTATAACTGCCATCTGGTTTCTGTACAAATTGTAAATAGCCTTTCGCTCCCTGTATTTTACCCCTGCCACCTTTAGAATTTGAAAGAGAGTATTCCAGTCAACATTGTCAAAAGCTTTCTCTAAGTCTACAAATGCTAGAAACGTAGGTTTGCCTTTCCTTAATCTTTCTTCTAAGATAAGACGTAAGGTAAGTATTGCCTCACGTGTTCCAGTATTTCTACGGAATCCAAGCTGATCTTCCCCGAGTTTGGCTTCTACTAGTTTTTCCATTCGTCTGTAAAGAATTCGTGTTAGTATTTTGCAGCTGTGACTTATTAAACTGATAGTTCTGTAATTTTCACATCTGTCAACACCTGCTTTCTTTGGGATTGGAATTATTATATTCTTCTTTAAGTCTGAGGGTATTTCGCCTGTTTCATACATTTTGCTCAACAGATGGTAGAGTTTTGTCAGGACTGGCTCTCCCAAGGCCGTCAGTAGTTCTAATGGAATGTCGTCTACTCCGGGGGCCTTGCTTCGACTCAGGTCTGTCAGTGCCCTGTCAAACTCTTCACGCAGTATCATATCTCCCATTTCATCTTCATCTACATCCTCTTCCATTTCCGTAATATTGTCCTCAAGTACATCGCCCTTGTATAGACCCTCTATATACTCCTTCCACCTTTCTGCTTTCCCTTCTTTGCTTAGAACTGGGTTTCCATCTGAGGTCTTGATATTCATACAAGTCGTTCTCTTATCTCCAAAGGTCTCTTTAATTTTCCTGTAGGCTGTATCTATCTTACCCCTAGTGAAATAGGCCTCTACATCCTTACGTTTGTCCTCTAGCCATCCCTGCTTAGCCATTTTGCACTTCCTGTCGATCTCATTTTTGAGACGTTTGTATTCCTTTTTGCCTACTTCATTTACGGCATTTTTATATTTTCTCCTTTCACCAATTAAATTCTGATGTGTTGGTAAATGTGCCAACACCTTGTAGATAGAGGAGGCCGAAATCTAACGCAGACGGGCATAAATTGTGGAACATGATAAGTAGTAAATGCTAATAAGAAAAGTATGCAGCTCCTCGAATACTTAACTTTTAATTATCCTTGTTGGTGTACAGCATTCGATATGAGACATTTCATACTATAACTGTCAAACTATGTAAGGCTAATGGCGCCTTGCTAGGTCGTAGCCAGGGACTTAGCTGAAGGCTATTCTAACTGTCTCTCGGCAAATGAGAGAAAGGCTTCGTCAGTATAGTCGCTAGCAATGTCGTCGTACAACTGGGGCGAGTGCTATTCCGTATCTCGAGACCTGCCTTGTGGTGGCGCTCGGTCTGCGATCACACAGTGGCGACACGCGGGTCCGACTTGTACTAAATGGACCGCGGCCGATTTAAGCTACCACCTAGCAAGCGTGGTGTCTGGCGGTGACACCACATTCCTCCCCCGCAAATCGGCGAACGGTCGTGTTATAAGGCTTCCGCCCGCCGTGGGGAGGACCCCATGTTGACGTATGCGATGAGGTGGGGAGCCTAACAACAGGCGAGGCTGTGCCACCCGCACCCGGCCATTCGGTCCGAGGGGAGCTAGGAAACGCCTGAAAACCTAGTCCAGGGTGCACGTCAACATGCGATGTATGCGCCCGTAAAGAGACAGGAGGGGCCGAAGGGTCGACCTCCATTGCGTCGGGGTACCCGATCCGCGTTGACGTCATGTGGTCCGGAGCGTGCAAGAGGTCCATGGCGGAGGACAGCTGGTCCCGGGAAGCGATCGGCGGCGCGTGACCCAGGGAGGTGCTTGGCGGCTGCAGCGAAGCGTCGAATGCGGGCGGCGCCGGCGGGAGAACAGGCTTCGGCGGCGGCGGCGGCGGCTGCGGTGGCGCGTCGCCATGGGGCAAAATGGAAGGCATCGTCGGTAACACCTGGGGATGAGGCGAGCCAGTAGGTGGGTCCCCAGGGCGCTGACCAGACGGCACCGTCGCTGAAAGCAGACGGGGAGCGGCAGAACCCGTGCGACGACAGAGGCGCAGCTGATTGAGATGCCGACGCACCTCACCAGAGGCCCCCAAAACCAAATACATCGCGCGGCCGAGGCAGCGAAGAATGCGCCGTGCGAGCCAACGCCGTGAACCTCGATAGTTGCGATAGAATACAACGTCGCCTGGAGCAAAAGCAGAAGTCTGCCGCTGCACAGGAACCTGATGCGGCGGGTGCAGCAAAGACATCAAGGTTCGATGAGGATGACCGTGGAGCACCTCAGCCGGCGAGCGACCATCTCGGGGCTGAGAGCGATACGATGACAAAAAGAGCAACAACGCGTCCTCCCGAGAATGCGACTCTTTCAACTTCAACATCTGTGACTTGAAAGTCCGGACCAATCGTTCAGCGGCACCGTTTGACTGAGGCGAAAACGGCGCGGACGTCAGATGTTGAATACCATTGGCCTGGCAGAATGACTGAAATTCTGCGGACATGAATTGTGGGCCATTGTCGAAAACAATAGTCTGCGGAAGACCTTCAATGCAAAAGATAGCAGACAACGCGTGGATGGTGGCAGAGGACGTCGTGGAAGACATCCAGACAACAAAAGGAAAATTACTGAAAGCATCTACCAGAACCAACCATCGAACATTCCAGAAGGGACCAGCAAAATCGATGTGCAAGCGTTGCCAAGGGGAAGTGGCTTTCGGCCATGCAAAGACTTTCCGCGGCGGTGCGGATTGTTGTTCGGCACACGCCATGCAAGAAGAACACATATTCGTAATCGCAGCATCGATTCCGAACCAAGTACAGTGCTGATGAGCAAGTCGTGTCGTTCGCACTATACTCCAATGTCCTTGGTGAAGAAGCCGTAAGACAGAGGACTGTAACGAACGTGGGACCACGACTCTGGACTGATCATTATCAGAACGCAACAACAAAACACCACGTCGTACAAAAAGTCTCTCCCTATGAGCAAAAAATCTGCGAACCAACGGATCCTCGATCCGAGACTTTGACAAAGGCCATTGCGTAGCAACAAAACGCAAAACGGTAGCAAGGACAGGGTCAGCAGCTGTGGCTGTAGCTACACGACGAAAATCAATCGGAAACGATTCGACCACTTCATCGGTTTCCGAATCAATGAACATGCAAGCAAGTTCGGAAGAATTGAATGCTTTATTCTCAGCAACAGGCAAATGGGACAACGCATCGGCGTTTCCGTGCTTAGCAGTGGACCGGTACAAGATATCGTAGCGGTACTGCGAGAGGAAAATAGACCAGCGAATGAATTTCTGCGCTGTACGCGGAGGTACAGGCTTGTTCGGATGAAAAAGCGACGTCAAAGGTTTGTGGTCTGTGATGATGGTAAAGTGACGACCATACAAGAAATCATGGAACTTAGTAACACCAAACACGAGAGCCAAAGCTTCTTTCTCTATCTGGGAATAACTTCTTTGCGCAGACGAAAGCAATTTGGACGCAAAGGCAATAGGGCAATCATGCGACCCATCTTTGTGCGCAAGCACAGCACTGATCCCGAAATCCGATGCATCTACCATCAACAAAAGGGGTTTCTGGGGATCGAATAGCGTAAGGCAAGTATTTGAAAGCAACGCCGATTTCAACTGGCGAACAGCGCGTTCGCATTCCGTCGTCCAGAGAAACGGAACACCTGTACGGAGTAAGCGATGAAGCGGAGCTGAAATGGAAGAGGCATTGCGCACATTCACTCACACCTTGTGATGCTAAATTGGGTAATGTTCTTGCGGCCTCATCACGCAATGCGTGAGGAACATTGCGCGCTCTGAAAAATTTCGGTTGCGCGTTTACTTTCAGTTCCAAATGTGCTTCATAGTTTTTAGCGCAACCTAGGCCCGGTGCAAAAATGTCTGTAAATTCTTCACATAACCGAGCAACACTGTCTGAAGGCACAGTCTGAGTCACTGATAGGACCTGATTTACTATAGACATGTTAAACAACTGAAATAAATCTAAACCAAACAAGTTCACTGCAGTAGAAGAACGAAGAACGTAAATGACACAAGTTTTGTTTGTCCCTTGTATGTTGCAAGAAGGCTGCACTGTCCTAACACAGGAATTTTCTGTCCTGAATATGTACTGAGCTGAACATTTGCGGCATGCAACGGAGGTTTGCCCAGTTGTTTGTACGTGTCGTCATTGAGCAATGAAACAGCAGCTCCGGTATCGAGCTGGAATGGAATGACCTTGCCATTAAAGTCCAAATCTACAAAAAATTTATTGTCCTGCTGACGACAAGAGCGACTGTCTCGTGCAATTTGAACTGATACAGGTACAGCATCACTTGCTAATTGACGTGATTTCCGGCGACGTCGACGCACACTTTTTGTGGGACGAACACTTTCACTGTTAGAAAGAGTGGCACTGGGTGGAGTGGAATTAACTACATGAATGTCCATGGGTGAAGGTCCACGAGCCTGAGTGTCCTTGGTTCGATTCTGGCGCGAAGCAAAGCGCCTGGAATGGTTGTGATTGTCTGATCTGAGCTTTTTCTGGCAAGCACTTTGAACATGTCCTTTCTTATTACAGAAAAAGCAAATAGCTTGGCGTGACGGGCAATTGTCACACGAATGTTTAGTTGCACACCGCGGGCATGATTTCACTGCATTTGTGTGCTGGCGCGGCACACCTGGTTGTGCGGACGTGCGCGAAGGCTGTTTACAGTTCCTTGCAGCGCGCCCGGCGGGCCGGTTAATGCGACACACTGCTGGCGAAGTTGCAAAAGATTCCTGAGCACAGTCAAGTGTGTCTTGTCTATCCAATATGTCTATCACTTGTTGAAGGGAGGGATTAACTAGTTTCAAAATCTGCTCCCGTATGCGAACATCAGAAACGTTCTGCGCAATTGCATCACGTACCATTGTATCTGAATAAGGAAGGCCACAGGCACATTCAAACGCACAATCCCTTGTAAGGCCTTGCAATGTTGCAACCCACTCCCTATTAGTTTGACCGGCCGTACGTTTTGTACGAAAGAACGTATACCTTTTTGCAACTACATTAACTGTTTCTTTGAAATAGGCGTCCAATGCCGACAAAATTTCATCGTAGGACAGAGTCGCTACGTCGCGTCGGGGAAACAATTTCACTATCACACGGTACGTTTGCACCCCTACACACGCCAATAAATGAGGCTGCCGCTCGTTACCTTGAATTCTGTAGGCGGCGAGATGAAATCCAAACTGGCGGGACCACTCGGTCCACGATTCCACGTCTGGGTCGTAGGGCCTAAAAGGCGGTGCAACTGCATGTTATGGCTGCGGTAGCGGTGAAGCGGCGGCTGCCGCATCGGTTTGAATGGCACGTTGACCCTGGACGAGCTGTCCAAGGGCATCCAATAACGCCTGCGTCTGCTGATTCTGCAAGCGATAAAATTCGGACAGTACATCTGGAGATTGTGGCGAAGCCATGACACAAGTCAATGTAAGCAATTAGAAACAACAAGACCCTTTCCCTCGTCGCCAATGATGTGTTGGTAAATGTGCCAACACCTTGTAGATAGAGGAGGCCGAAGTCTAACGCAGACGGGCGTAAATTCTGGAACAGGATAAGTAGTAAATGCTAATAAGAAAAGTATGCAGCTCCTCGAATACTTAACTTTTAATTATCCTTGTTGGTGTACAGCGTTCTATATGAGACATTTCATACTATAACTGTCAAACTATGTAAGGCTAATGGCGCCTTGCTAGGTCGTAGCCAGAGACTTAGCTGAAGGCTATTCTAACTGTCTCTCGGCAAATGAGTGAAAGGCTTCGTCAGTATAGTCGCTAGCAATGTCGTCGTACAACTGGGGCGAGTGCTATTCCGTATCTCGAGACCTGCCTTGTGGTGGCGCTCGGTCTGCGATCACACAGTGGCGACACGCGGGTCCGACTTGTACTAAATGGACCGCGGCCGATTTAAGCTACCACCTAGCAAGCGTGGTGTCTGGCGGTGACACCACAAATTCAATATTTCTTCTGTTACCCAAGGATTTCTATTAGCTCTCGTCTTTTTACCTACTTGGTCCTCTGCTGCCTTCGCTACTTCATCCCTCAAAGCTACCCATTCTTCTTCTACTGTATGTCTTTCCCCCATTCCTGTCAATTGTTCCCTTATGCTCTCCCTGAAACTCTGTACAACCTCTGGTTCTTTCAGTTTACCCAGGTCCCATCTCCTTAAATTCCCACCTTTCTGCAGTTTATTCAGTTTTAATCTACAGGTCATAACCAATAGATTGTGGTCAGAGACCACATCTGCCCCTGGAAATGTCTTACAATTTAAAACCTGGTTCCTAAATCTCTGTCTTACCATTATATAATCTATCTGATACCTTTTAGTATCTCCAGGTTTCTTCCATGTATACAACCTTCTTTCATGATTCTTAAACCAAGTGTTAGCTATGATTATGTTGTGCTCTGTGCAAAATTCTACCAGGCGGCTTCCTCTCTCATTTCTTAGCCGCAATCCATATTCACCTACTATGTTTCCTTCTCTCCCTTTTCCTACACTCGAATTCCAGTCACCCATGACTATTAAATTTTCGTCTCCCATCACAATCTGAATAATTTCAACATAACCTCATTCAAACATTAGTCGATTTGTTTCCGCATCGTGAAGTAGTTCTTGATTGAAAATGTCACTTCATGAACCTAATTCTCGTTATTTGCGGGAGGTTTTACTGTTTTGTTTCAGTATGAAGAAAACAGCGGCCGAGTCTCATAGAATGCTGTAAAGTACGTATGGTAGGAACACTATTAGTGAAAGAACGTGTCGTGAGTGGTTTCAACGCTTCAAGAACGGTGATTTTATCATCGTAGACTTGCATAGTCGTAGAAGAGAGAAAGTTTTCGAAGATGCAAAATTGGGGACATTGCTGAGTGACGACTAGCGTCAAACTCAAGAAGAATTGGCACGATTAGTGAGAGTGACACAGCAAGCCATTTCAAACGTCTCAAGGGTATGCGCATGATTCGGAAAGAAGGAACTTGTGTCCCCTGTTAGCGGAAACCAAGAGACGTTGAACGGCGTTTGTGTGTTTGTGAACAGTTGCTTCAGAGGCAAGAGAGGAAGAGCTTTCTGCATCCCATAGTGACCGGGGACGAAACATTGGTTCATTACGATAACCCTAAACGCAAAATATAATGTGGATATCCCGGCAATGCTTCCATGGCGACGGCCAAACCTGAGATTCACGGCTCCAAGATCATGCTCTGCATTTGTTGGTACCAGCTCGGCGTCGTGTAATATGAGGTGTTGAAACGAAGTGAAACAATAACAGGTGCTCGTTATCAAACGCAATTAATGCCTCTGAGCAGAGAAATAAAAGACAAAGGGCCGCAATGCAGCGAGAGGCACGATAAAGTGGTTTTTCAGCACGACAACGCTCGATCCCACGTTGCAAAAGAGATCAAAACGTACTTGGAAACCTTAAAATGGGAAGTCCTACCCCACCCGCCGTATTCTCCAGACATTGCTCCCTCTGCCTATCACCTGTTTAGATCAATGGCGCATGGCCTGGCTGACCAACACTTCCGATCTCATGAAGAAGTCACAAGTTGGATCGATTCGTGGATCGCTTCAAAAGATGAGCAATTTTTTCGACGCGGGATTCGTACACTGCCCGAAAGATGGGAGAAAGTGGTGTCCAGCGATGGAAAATACTTTGAATGAGACATGTGTAACCAATTTGTTTCATTAAAACCTTAAATGTTGGGGAAAAAACAGCAGAAGCAAAGCTGGACACCTTGTAATATTTTAGCTTGTAATGAGTAGATTAAAACAGCATCTTAAATTTTTAAAATCAGTTGATAAGTAAAGTCAAAATTTTGATACCCCTGAAGTTATCAGATGGCCAGTGTGAAATCATGACTGGATGACTGTTAAGTAATATAGACAAATTCCATTTGTTCCAGTGGAAACATACGATGATTTTTGTTTGGCTCTGTCCCTTTTAACTTCAGGTGGTTATCCTGTTTTGTACATGCAGCGGATGGTATAAACCGGTTATAGATGTGACTCTGTGCAGAGATCCTTCTCCATTCCAGTGGTAGGATATGGGAACTATTTTTAAAACAGTAGGTTAGCTCTTGCGCCTTTATTGGCGTTACAAAGTGTCTGAACCCTGTTCCACCGGTCAAACCGACAATGGCGACCCTTATTTAGCATCACAGTATACATTGATCAGTCGACCTACTATAGACAGAAATCCGTCCAGCCTATAGCAGCGTAACTGGCGAGAAATGACTGCTGGTCAGACACCTGCACAGTTCATGTAGAACCTGTGAGCGTGCTGTCCGTATGTAGAATGGGGAAGGCGCGCGATCTGCCAGAGTTCGATTGAGGTCTGCCGGCATGGTAGCTCAGTGTGTTCTGTCAGAGGGATAGCTGCCCTCTATAATAATAATAATAATAATAAAACTGAGTGAGTGGATCAACGATAAACTTGAGCAAGCGTCATGTGACATCCGCCTCGAACGACCAATAACAAACAAAATGAGATTACAAAAAGGACAGATTGTGATGGCCCAGAGCGTATCGGAAACTGCACGACTTGCCGAGAGTTTGAGGGTTGCTGGTTAGTGTCATGTACACGTGGGGAAACCAAGATGAAACAAAGTCCAGACGTCATTGGGTTAGGCGGTCACCCTTCGTTGCAGATGTCGGACGTCGTAGGCAGGGCAGACTGGTAAAACAGGACAGGTGCGAACTTTGGCAGAACGAAGAACAGACAGAACACAGATGTGACTTAAGGCACAGTACATGGGACACAATGGGCCTCCGCAGCCGATGACCCATGGATGTACCAATGCCACCACCAGGACATTTGGAACCACGACTTGAAATGGGGACGTGACCATCGGTACTGGAAGTTGGTGCAGTGGCAGAGCGTTGTGTAGTGGGTCACGTATCTCCTTCGTCATGCCGACGGGAGAGCGCGAATCCGTCCTCTTCCAGGGGAACAGCTCCTTGAAATCTGTGCTGCGGGACGGAGACTGCCTGATGGCGGCTACTTCATGGTCTGGAGAACATTCACGTAGGCATCCACGGAACAAGAGAAGCTCGTGCAAGACACCATGACGGCCGAGGCTTATCGTACACAGGTTGCAGGCCACGTACTTCCGTCTTGGCGATTACTTGTGAGTGCAGTGGCATTTTTCAACAAGATAACGCTTATGTCAAAAGTCTAGGAGTTTGATGGAGTGGTTCGAGGAACACAGTGGCGAGTTCCAATTGATGAGCTGGCCTCCCAGCTCGAGATATCTGAACAAGATCGAACACATTGGGCATGTGATTCAACGTGGCGTCAGACCACATTGCCCCCCCCCCCCCAATCCCCGAAATTTACGGGAATTAGGTGACTTATGTGTGTGCAGATGTGATGCCAGCTCTCTCCAGCGACCTACTAAGACCTCACTGCTTCCATACCACGACGTGTCGCTGCTGTTATCCGTGGCAAAAGTGGACATACCTGCTATTAGGTAGGGGGATCAGTGTATGAGTAAGAGTGAATAGAAATAATCCGGGACTGCCAGCAAACGTGTCCGATCAATACGTATGCTAATTTGTCATACGTACGGCTCGGCGCTAAGAGGGTGCGAATTTTGTCCACTTTAGCTTGCGGGTCTCACAAGGGACCCGGGCCACTGGTCATCACGGACTTAGTCCAGAATGTTGGCATTTTCAGGGCCTGTCCAGGAATGAAAGTGACAGAAGTGGGCCCCTCAAGACGGCGAAGTGTTTAGAAAATGTAGCACTTCTGAAGCGGGACGAGAGAGTAGTGAGCCATTTATATTAGTGTAGTTTCAGGCAATGGCAGACGCAGCGGCAACAGTACAGGAAGATAATGCTAGGGTCGCTGGGTCCAATCCCTATGCGGAAA
This sequence comes from Schistocerca americana, assembly GCF_021461395.2. Taxonomy (NCBI): domain Eukaryota; kingdom Metazoa; phylum Arthropoda; class Insecta; order Orthoptera; family Acrididae; genus Schistocerca; species Schistocerca americana. Next base: position 898,536,128 of record NC_060121.1, read on the forward strand.
CTTCCTTTCTATTATAAATTTTTACGTTGCTTGTACTGCAAATAAACCGAAATAATCAGTATATTTTATTTTTTAAAATTTTCATGAAAACATGAGAAGGTAACGAAAATCTACGAGTGCAAACTGGTTTTACAGGAAGAGACGACACTACCTAAAAGTGTTTTTTATATAAAATTAGATAGTTTTGCAACTTTACAGTTGATGATTTCCACTTGCAGCGGTGACAGTTATCGCAAAAACAGGGGAAGCAGAAATTTTCTTGGCAACTTACATACGCTATAAACGCAGAATTTTTACAATTACGTGGCAGAGCACTTTGAAACGTCCCCTTGCAAAAATTATGAATTACTGTGCTTGTAAACTTCTTACGTTATTTGATTTTCAAACAGCTGAGCAAAACTGAACGTACTCAGACATTTCTCTCTTTACTTATTCTGATTATCACTAAAATATTACACAATATTTTTTTAGCGCAACGCAGTCTCACTTTCAATAATCCCTACAAAAGAATGGCCCTGACTAGCTATAACCTATACCTTACGTGAATCACTTACCTCACAAAAATCTTCGTTACTCGAACTACTGCCATACAGCGAGCGCCAATATTGCCAGCTAAATAAAGGATTCTAACTACTGAAGGCACTAACTACTGATAGGCATAGCCAGAAAATGAAAGATTTTGATGGTGAGCAAACAATGTATTTACCTTAATAGTGATCAAAAATCATGACATCCAGTCTTACAAATTTCCTTTTTCTGACGGACACACGTCCAGATCGCCCGCTCTCAAAACTCTGCCATCTCTCTCCCCACATCCACCACTGCTGGCGGCTCACCTCCAACTGTGCAATGTTATGCGCTGTTCCCATCCTACTGCCCAACACTACAATAGCATATATTCCAACAATGGAAACCAGCCACACACTGCACACAGCACAGTCAGTGCTTTTCATACAGAGCGCTACGTGGCGTTACCAACATAAAAACCTAAACCGTCTACTGAACTTGACCGCGAAAGGCAGAGGTCCTGATATCGAGTCTCGGTCAAGCATACAGTTTCAGTCTGCCACGAAGTTTCATTATAACATGGTTTCTTCAGTTTTTGTGGAAATAAAACTTGGTTTACATCGTAAAACGTTCATTCTCATCGCACAGCTGGGCAACAAACCTCACGAAAACCATCTTCCGTCAGACATTGTCGAGGATTACCGGTGAAGTAGAGTGGAACCTATTTTTATGCGGCCCATGCGGGCTGCGATATTTTTATCTCTCGATAAGATCGGAGAGAACTTGAAACTTTTTGACCAAAATCATTACACGACGATGCAAATAGGCATCGCCCGATTGCACCAGCGGAATGCATTGGAGAGGAGAGGGAGGGATCACTTTTATTTTGGGTGATGACAGTCCGACTCCATTAGAAAAATCTCGTCGTATAATTGGAGATTGGTTTTTGTTTACGACGAGTCAGTCAAAACAAGAAATTAGTGCTTCTTCATGTAGGACTTCATCAAAACTCCTCTCGAACAGGCCACGAAGGCCCAACGGTACCGACCGGCCGCCGCTTCATTCTCAGCCCACAGGCGTCGCTGGATGTGGATATGGAGGGGCAAGTGATCAGCACACCGCTCTCCCGGTCATAAGTCAATTTCCGAGACCGGAGCCGCTACTTCTCAATCAAGTATCTCCTCAGTTTGCCTCGCAAGGGCTGAGTGCACCCCGCCTGCCAACAGCGCTCGGCAGACCGGATGGTCATCCATCCAAGCCGGCCGGGGTGGTCGAGGGGTTCTATGCGCTACAGTCTGGAACCGCGCGGCCGCTACGGTCGCAGGTTCGAATCCTGCCTCGGGCGTGGATGTGCGTGATGTCATTAGGCTTAAGTAGTTCTAACTTCTAGGGGACTGATGACCTCAGAAGTTAAGTCCCATAGTGCTCAGAGCCATTTGAACCATTTGAACCATCCATCCAAGTACTAGCCCAGCCAGACAGTGCTGAAATTCGGTGATCTGAAGGGAACCAGTGTTACCACTGCTGCAAGGCCGTTGACAGGACTTCATCATATCATTCAAAATTTTTGTGAGTAAGGTTGCTGTAAGTTTCCCAGATTTTGAAAAATTAGTGACGAAATTCTGAATTTTACTCAACCCTCGGTTTTGGAATTTTCTGTCCAACGGGTGTAGTATATTCTTTCAGGCGTACATTTCCCAGGGCCAGCCACGGTGTGCCACACAGTACTCGAACCGAAGCTTGCCCTGTCCTGGCTTTGCTCACTCCTTCTTCGGAGTACCCCATACAGCGCGACATTTAATTTAGTATCGGGGTATGGCATTTTCTTGTCGGAACGACTTTCTTCATTTCGGTAGACCGGTGGTCTTAGCGCTGTTTAGCACCCGCTATTTGTTCGTAATATCAAGGACGCTCACAGATCCATTCGCTGTTTGCATGTAAACGGTCTAGCGATTTGTCGTGACTAGCCTTTGAAACTGAACTGGAATGACAGAAGAGAGGTACAGAATTCTCAATATCTATTATGCAGTCGCACAGTCGACAGGTACTGCAAATTTGCTATGAAAAGACATTACAGTACCGCACAGAAAGAATTTAAAGGTTTAATTGACAATGAGACAGTAAAAAATTATAACAATCGACAGACCGTATTCATTCTTCTGTACATCAACAAGCACTTCATGCTAAATTAGCGGGTATGGAGCACGTCAAGAAATTGGCGGAATGAACAGAAAAATTTCTGGAGTTACATTCATTATTCCACTGGCAGCTGCAACAGTTTACGACGGGATTGAACGAAGAGTATGGAGAATTTATATACTACTGCAAAGAACGTTGGTTAAGTCAAGGACATGCCTGGAGCCTGGAACGATTTTTCGTTTTAAAACTTGCTAATGTTAAATTTGCGAAGAAAAAGGAGTCCAGGAAAGAAAATTAGAACATCCAGAATGGATTGCAGACCTTGCACTTTAAATGGACCTGACTGGAGACATTGAAATGCGAAGCATTCGCAGTTTGCCCCTCTCTCTCTCCTCACATTTAGGTGGGAGTGTAAGGGGGGAATGTGCAGCGAGGCTGAGTGCCATGGCACTTATGGCAGTACGCAGCTCGCGAACCAAATTCTTGGCCACCCTTGACATAAACTGTTCTCAGTAATTGTCCAGAAGTTTCACATCATAAGGTGCAGTAAATGAGTGCGATACTTTGTTTAACTTTCGATACTTCCAGTGTAAGATTCCGTTCTGTATTCTTTCCGTTGCCCCAACTGCTGCGTAGAAACTAAGCTCAAATAAATGGCTCAAGCCTTGCCCATACCGGCGCCAGAAATCCTGCTTTTTCGAAACGCTTTGTTGTTCGAATTCCCCCTTCTGTCACTTTCGCTTCTGGCCAAGACCTGCATACACCATAAATCTGCTAAAAATCAAATAAAAACAGTCTCGATCCCGTTTTCAGATTTTTTATTTGTTAGGAACAGGTTTCGAGCCGTTCCTCAGACAATTTTCAGGTTCCAAAATGAGAGTTTCACTCTGAAGTGGACTGTGCGCTGATATGAAACTTCCTGGGAGATTAAAACTGTGTGCCGGGCCGAGACTCGAACTCGGGACCTTTGCCTTTCGCGGGCAAGTGCTCTACCAACTGAGCTACCCAAGCACGACTCACGCCCCATCCCCACAGCTTTACTTCCGCCTGTACCTCGTCTCCTACCTTCCAAATAAATAAATAAATTGATTTTTCATTCCAGTCTCTGATCACAAATGAATTCTTTAGACGATTACCGGTTTCAGTCTGTAATGACCATCTTCAGATCTAAAATGTATAAATACATACATCTAGTGAGCAGTGTGTCTTTTAACATAGAACAGCAATATGTATCACAATATACTGTCATACACCATGGAAATGTACAGATAAAATATGGTATAACGTACCTTTTTTACACCATGTCCTAAAGTGATACGGCCATAATGGCATCTTCAAAGCATATAAATATGATCAACATAGCATCGTCACACAGATTTAAAATATAGTCTTACTTGATGAGTTATGCTGTGAACAGAAGGCATTTTCCTTACTTCCGCACATTAGTCGCTCTAATTTTGTAACTGATTGTCTCCTACCTACTCATGGGACGTATAGCCAAACTATATAATTTTATTTATTCAATGCTTATATGTTGTTTAAAACTTTTCTGTGGGAGACATGTCACGATGTATGCAAAGCCCTGTATTTCTTAAGTTCTTATTATCGGTGCGTGCCTACATAAGATCCTAGCGGCCGACCCAACAGAGGGCGCTGTTCATTGATCTGTCTCTCTTTCAGCTGTCATATAGACATTTTATCTTTCATGCCAACTATCTCTGCAGATGAAGAAATTGAAGAAATGTATGATGAAATAAAATAAATTATTCAGATAGTGAAAGGAGACGAAAATTTAATAGTCATGGGTGACTGGAATTCTGTACTAGGAAAAGGGAGAAAAGCAAACGTATTAGGTGAATATGGATTGGGAGGAAGAAATGAAAGAGGAAGCCGCCTGGTAGAATTTTGCACAGAGCACAACTTAATCATAGCTAACACTTGGTTCAAGAATCATAAAACAAGGTTGTATACATGGGAGAAACCTGGAGATACGGACAGGTTTCAGATAGATTATATAATGGTAAGACAGAGGTTTAGGAACCAGGTTTTAAACTGTAAGACATTTCCAGGGGCAGATGTGGACTCTGACCACAATCTATTGGTTATGAACTGTAGACTAAAACTGAAGAAACTGCAAAAAGGTGGGAATTTAAGGAGATGGGACCTGGATAAACTGAAAGAACCAGAGGTTGTACAGAGTTTCATGGAGAGCGTAAGAGAACAACTGACATGAACGTGGGAAAGAAATACAGTAGAAGAAGAATGGGTAGATTTGAAGGATGAAGTAGTGAAGGCAGCAGAGGATCAAGTAGGTAAAAAAACGAGGGCTAGTAGAAATCCTTGGGTAACAGAAGAAATATTGAACTTAATTGATGAAAGAAGAAAATATAAAAATTCAGTAAATGAAGCAGGCAAAAAGGAATACAAACGTCTCAAAAATGAGATCGACAGGAAGTGCAAAATGGCTAAGCAGGGATGGCTAGAGGACAAATGTAAGGATGTAGCGGCTTGTCTCACCAGGGGTAAGATAGATAATGCCTACAGGAAAATTAAAGAGACCTTTGGAGAAAAGAGAACCACTTGTATGAATATCAAGAGTTCAAATGGAAACCCAGTTCTAAGCAAAGAAGTGAAAGCAGAAAGGTGGAAGGAGTATATAGAGGTTCTATACAAGGGCGATGTACTTGACAATATTAGGGAAATGGAAGAGGATGTAGATGAAGATGAAATGGGAGATATGATGCTGGGTGAAGAGTTTGACAGAGCACTGAAAGGCCTGAATCGAAACAAGGCCCCGGGAGTAGACGACATCCCATTAGAACTACTGACAGCCTTGGGAGAGCCAGTCCTGACAAAACTCTACCATCTGGTGAGCAGGATATAAGAGACAGGCGAAATACCCTCAGACTTCAAGAAGAATACAGAAATTCCAATCCCAAAGAAAGCAGGCGTTGACAGATGTGAAAATTACCGAACTATCAGTTTAATAAGTCACGGCTGCAAAGTACTAACGCGAATTCTTTACAGACGAATGGAAAAACTAGTAGAAGCCGACCTCGGGGAAGATCAGTTTCGATTCCGTAGAAATATTGGAACACGTGAGGCAATACTGACCCTACGACTTATCTTAGAAGAAAGATTAAGGAAAGGAAAACCTACGTTTCTAGCATTTGTAGGCTTAGAGAAAGCTTTTGACAATGTTGACTGGAATACTCTCTTTCAAATTCTGAAGGTGGCAGGGGTAAAATATAGGGAGCGAAAGACTACTTACAATTTGTACAGAAGGCAGATGGCAGTTATAAGAGTCGAGGGGCATGAAAGGGAAGCAGTGGTTGGGAAGGGAGTGAGACATAGTTGTAGCCTCTCCCTGATGCTATTCAATCTGTATATTGAGCAAGCAGTGAAGGAAACGAAAGAAAAATTTGGGATAGGTATTAAAATCCATGGAGAAGAAGTAAAAACTGTGAGGTTTGCCGATGACACTGTAATTCTGTCAGAGACAGCAAAGGACTTGGAAGAGCAGTTGAACGGAATGGATAGTGTCCTGAAAGGAGGATATAAGATGAACATCAACAATAGCAAAACAAGGATAATGGAATGTAGTCGAATTAAGTTAAGTGATGCTGGAGGAATTCGATTAGGAAATGAGACGCTTAAAGTAGTAAAGGAGTTTTGCTATTTGGGGAGTAAAATAACTGATGATGGTCGAAGTAGGGAGGATATAAAATGTAGACTGGGAATGGCAAGGAAAGCGTTTCTGAAGAAGAGAAATTTGTTAACATCGAGTATAGATTTAAGTGTCACGAAGTCGTTTCTGACAGTATTTGTATGGAGTGTAGCAATGTATGGAAGCGAAACATGGACGATAAATAGTTTGGACTTAAAGAGAATAGAAGCTTTCGAAATGTGGTGCTACAGAAGAATGCTGAAGATTAGATGGGTAGATCACATATTCTGAGGCATCAAGGGATCACCAATTCACTATTGGAGTGCGGCGTGGAGGGTAAAAATCGTGGGGGTTGACCAAGAGATGAATACACTAAACAGATTCAGAAGGATGTAGGTTGCAGTAGTTACTGGGAGATGAAGAAGCTTGCACAGGATAGAGTAACATGGAGAGCTCCATCAAACCAGTGTCAAGACGGAAGGCCACAACAACAAGAAGCAATTTATAGGTTGGCACAGGCAATGTATTACGCTATATTAATTGTTGACCATGAATTCACCATAAAAAAGGGTCGGACCTATACTCGTCATTTATTCTCTTTTAATAATTTTACATGGATAACTGCATTCCTCTTTTAATGTATCACAATTGGTTTCTATAATAGTCATCAATTTTAATAATTCTGCTACATGCATTTTATCTAATGTGCTTTTATCAGATTATGTTTTTGCGTAAATGATGTTTACAGATAAGCAAGCCCACAGTAGCGACATCTAGGGAGGGTGTAGGCGAACAGGTTTCTGGATGCTACTGTACCTCAGTAGCTAGTTGGTAATAATCACTGTGTGGACGATGTGGCCTATTCTACACCATATTTTAAATCTGTGTGACGATGTTATGCTGATTATATTGATATGTTTTGACGATGCAATTACGGCCGCATCGCTTTAGGACATGGTGTAAAGCCGGCCGCGGTGGTCTCCTGGTTAAGGCGCTCAGTCCGGAACCGAGCGAATGCTATGGTCGCAGTTTCGAATCCTGCCTCGGGCATGGATATGTGTGATGTCCTTAGGTTAGTTAGGTTTAAGTAGTTCTAAGTTCTAGGGGACTGATGACCACAGAGGTTAAGTCCCATAGTCCTCAGGGCCATTTGAACCATTTGAACATAGTGTGAAAAAAGGTACACTATACCATATTTTATCTGTACATTTCCATGGTGTATGACAGTATATTGTGATACATATTGCTGTGTTATGTTAAAAGACACACTGCTCATTAGATGTATATATTTATATATTTTAGATCTGAAGATGGTCATTACAAACTGAAACCGGTAATCGTCTAAAGAATTCATTTGTGATCAGAGACTGGAATAAAAAAGAATTTTACAGTATTGGATCACTGTTTGTACACGTGATTATCTCGCAGTTGGTGTAATTAATTAATTTTCAGGTTTTTCACCGCCGTTATTGTTGCTGGTGGCGGCAGACGGAGCGAGATCCGTAGAAGTAGGGTTGTCACCACTCTGAGGAGAGGGCCGAAACCAGTGTCTTTTTTTTTTTTTGGTCATCAGTCTACTGACTGGTTTGATGCGGCCCGCCACGAATTCCTTTCCTGTGCTAACCTCTTCATCTCAGAATAGCACTTGCAACCTACGTCCTCAATTATTTGCTTGACTTTTTCCAATCTCTGTCTTCCTCTACAGTTTTTGCCCTCTACAGCTCCCTCTAGTACCAAGGAAGTCATTCCCTCATGTCTTAGCAGATGTCCTATCATCCTGTCCCTTCTCCTTATCAGTGTTTTCCACGTAATAGCGAATAATTATAGGCCTATTTCGCTTACGTCAATCTGTTGTAGAATAATGGAACATGTTTTGTGTTCTCGTATTATGACGTTCTTAGATAATACAAATCTCCTTCATCATAACCAACATGGATTCCGCAAACAGAGATAATGTGAAACTCAGCTCGCCCTATTTGCCCAAGAAATTCACAGTGCCGTAGACACTGGCGAGCAGATTGATGCCGTATTCCTGGACTTCAGGAAGGCATTTGATACGGTTCCGCACTTACGTTTAGTGAAAAAAATACGAGCCTACGGAATATCGGACCAGGTTTGTGATTGGATTCAGGATTTCCTAGAAGAAAGAACACAACATGTCATTCTTAACGGTTCAAAATCTGCAGATGTAGAGGTAATTTCGGGAGTACCGCAGGGAAGCGTGATAGGACCTTTATTGTTTACAATATACATAAATGACTTAGTTGACAACATCGGTAGCTCCGTGAGGCTATTTGCAGATGACACGGTTGTCTACAAGAAAGTAGCAACATCAGAAGACTCGTACGTACTCCAGGAGGACCTGCAGAGGATTAATGCATGGTGCGACAGCTGGCAGCTTTCCCTAAACGTAGATAAATGTAATATAATGCGCATACATAGGGGCAGAAATCCATTCCAGTACGATTATGCCATAGGTGGTAAATCATTGGAAGCGGTAACGACCGTAAAATACTTAGGAGTTACTATCCGGAGCGATCTGAAGTGGAATGATCACATAAAACAAATAGTGGGAAAAGCAGGCGCCAGGTTGAGATTCATAAGAAGAATTCTAAGAAAATGTGACTCATCGACGAAAGTGTAAGTAGGCTGTTTATGTTTTCTCTATGTAAGTAGGCTGTTTATGTTTTCTTATTGGCAACGTTACGTAGCGCTCAATATGAAAATCACTGGCTGTGCTGTGTGCAGTCTGTGGCTAGTTTGCATTGTTGTCTGCCATTGTAGTGTTGGGCAGCAGCAGCTGGATGTGAACAGCGCGTAGCGTTGCGCAGTTGGAGGTGAGCCGCCAGCAGTGGTGGATGTGGGGAGAGAGATGGCGGAGTTTTGTAATTTTTGATGAACTGCTATATTTATATATGATGATATCAAGGTAAATACATTGTTTGTTCTCTATTAATATCTTTCATTTGCTAACTACCCCTATCAGTAGTTAGTGCCTTCAGTAGTTTGAATCTTTTATTTAGCTGGCAGTAGTGGTGCTCGCTGTATTGCAGTAGCTTGAGCAGCGAAGATTTTTGTGAGGTAAGTGATTTGTGAAAGGTATAGTTTAATGTTAGTCAGGGCCATTCTTTTGTAGGGAATTTTGAAAGTCAGATTGCGTTGCGCTAACAAAATATTGTGTGTCAGGTTAAGGTCAGTCGTGTATAAATTGTTCAAAGGGGACGTTTCATACGTGCGTTTTGTGGCTGCCTGCGGTATGAGTCATTGCCTATTGTCTCTTTGTTGGCGCGCGTCGTTATTGGGATTTGGAGACCTAACTTCTACAAATTCACCGTGACGAGAGGGCCCTGCCCTGTTTAAATCCCGCCAGTTCTGATTCAATTCAGGTCTGTCGTTACGATCACATCGTCTGTCGTCATGTTGGTAGTTCCTGTAGTTTCTTTCTTGTCGGTTAAGTGGTGGAGAATTTCTCCCTGAATCGTAACTGCGCCCTGGACCGTTGCTGAATGAAATGCCTCATGATTCCACTGCTTTACCACCTACTCTTGTACTAAAGAATGAAGAACCACCGAACAGAATCAGAGAGCTTGTACCTTTCCCAAATACACGTAAACTTCGACACAAAGACATAATTGATTTGGCTCTTAAAAATATAAAATCTGCAGCAAACAAAAGGAGAAAACTACACGGTAAAGCAAATGCAAAGAAATTGTATATTGGTCAGAAAGTTCTCATTAAAGCTCATTCATTGTCACATAAGAAGAAACACTTGAGTCACAAATTCTTTCTAGTTTACAATGGACCTTACAGAATCCGACGTATACCACATGATAATTGCGTTGAAGTTGAAACTCTGCGTACTAGGAAGAGTAAAGGTTTACACCACATTTCACATGTAAAACCGTTTATTGAAAGATAATCTGCTTTTTAACTTTGTCTTTGTCATAAAATTTTTCGCTTTACATTACTAATATGCTTTGGTCAGACTTAGAATCTATATCCAATCAAGAACCAAGAGAACTTATTTAAACAGAAATGACGAATGCATTGTTATAGTGAACAGACGTCACAGTGTATTTGTGTGTGTACATTCTTGCTTGTTTGTTGCACGATTACGTAACGACTATAAGGCTCACATACTTAGAACATTTACCAGTACTGCTAAGGAGATTTTAATGCAACATTTTGGTTTATTTGAAAATACATTCTGAATTTAATGTGCTTTCTGAGAGATACCAGATGACACAGAGGTTAGTTTATGTGACAGCTACACGATTTTTATCACGACGCTACTAATGAGTGACAATTTACAATGTTGCTTTTGCAGTGTATCTGTTTTATATCTGCACAGTTTTCTGAATTCTTCTAGGAAGAAAAACATGTTTTAGTAGTAACTTTTGTGGTATAGCAACAATGAGACAGCCTTTTTCGTGGCATAACAATACGTTACTGTACAGTACTTTCCTCATCACGGCAATAAGCGTAATAACTAAGATATCTATACGCAAAGCATTTCACTGTTGTGTATCATGAGGTAAGTACATTGACTTTAGCAGAACTTTGCTTACAGAGGACGATAACTACGACAGTCCCACAGAATTATCTTACAGCAAAACGCGCATTTAGCGCTACGGGACACGCATTTGAGTGATTAATCTTATACTTAAAACACTTATTTTCAAAGATTTTTTAATTACAAAGAAAGTTTTCCGTGATACATTTCATTCCATTGCTGTAATTTGTAACACCTGAGGTTATAATTACATTTATCCTCAGGGGGGTACACGCTTACTTTGTGTACCATGTGTGTGGCAACCACAAGGAACCCTAGCTAATATGGTATTTTGCTTATACAACTTTACACATCGGTACCATATTTCTCTAAAACACAGAATTACACAGCTATCTGATTATTTAACTGAGAGAGACAAACATTTATTTTACTACATCAGTGGCACATGTTTACGCAATTATACAGTTGGATAACTTCACACTTATGAAACTGTATTTTGTCTGTACTTTGTAAATTGTTCAAATTTTTTCGGAATCATTGTGATACTATGAGAGATTTGAATGATGTATTTGGTATGAGATCATGATTTTTAAAGTACGTTTGAGGCAGCTGACACTTTTGACATGAGCAGAGAATTTTTTTAGGCTTAGAAATTATTGCAGGAAGTTACGACGATTTTGAGATTTGACTGAGGTGTTATGATGTTATTATTATGACGACGATGTGTATTATGTTGTTGAGGAATGTTTATTATGCTACGTATTTCTCATGATGAAATATTGAAGAAGTGTCGACGAATATGTATATGTATAATGAGGTAAGGAATAATGAGTAGTGTTTAGGGACTCTGATTTATGAAAAGGATGTTGGAAACCAAGAAACGTACTTTAAGAGTTATGAAATGTGTGTGTATATTCGTGAATGTATTACAATGCAGACGAAAATTTTTTTGGACACTGTTATATCAATAGCATTTTGTTTCTACAGATTTGTAACGCAAATTCTTGACCTGTGAAATATTTTTATATGCGACTGTCACTGTAGCGGAAACTGCTGTCGTTAATATTTCCTTAAGAAAGTTAACGGACCACCTACACATAATGCGTCGTGGGCACCCAGCTGTGTCAGACGCCTGGAGAAAAAGCCATTAGCGCGTGCCTTTCAGAGCACAGGAAGAAAAAAAAAAGGGACGCCATTAACCTCGCTTCTGACATTCCTTTGTAGAAAGCATCGCAAAAACGACACGGTCAAACTTGAAAACATATGATTTTTGTAATGCGTTGTGGGCACACAGCTGTGTCAAACACCTGGAGAACAAGCCATTAGGGTGTGCCTTTCATCGCTAATGCGACACCCTCGTTACTTGAAAACATATGATTACTCGCACTTTGTGCTAATTACTGAAATGCTTATGAATTGATGGGAAATATTCGTACATCTGCACACCTGACTATGACAAGTGTCTTTCTCCGAGAGTTGAGTGCTACTGACTTACGAAATGCCATATGACTATTGAATGATATTTTTATGCTTTGCTTTTCATAGTTGCTTATTTCATTTGACATCTGTTTTCCAGCTGTGTTGCAGCATTGCTTTTATAAAATAAAATGCATTTGCTAATGTGAACACTTTCTGTCAACAGATCTATTAAATAATTATTTTATGATCCACATTCTTTAAAAAAGGAGCACTTGGAAAGGAAAGAACAATAAGAAGGAACTAGTAACTGCATTCATAATTTTCTTTTCAAGTAATTGGTAACTTTTTGGTAGAATAACTTCTTGTGGTGCACCACTTTAATTACTTAGACATTAAGATGTGATTATACATTTCCCTTATCTGCATTGTTATCTTTAGTGTACTATTTTTTCTGCTTGAGCTATGTCATGTTTAGGTATAAGTTACTGCTGTTTGCCAGGCATCGTGTTACTGAATTTTAATTTGTGTTACTCTGCTAAGCCAGATTTAATTTTTTGTTTACTGCGCATTGGCTCATATTAGTTGTAATGTTGCATTGCTTCTTAATTTAGATTTACTGTAGCTTGCTTTGCAAATTTCCATTTTTTTTCTCATTGCTGTTTGTGTTAATTGTTATGTGATGCTGCATTGCCTCGTCCCTTAGTTTAGCATCTGAGCTCAGTAGATTTAAGTTAGCTTAAGAGGGGTAGACTATATAAGAAACTAACTATGATGAATTGGAAGAAATGCATTTAGACGCTATAAGAAAATGGTTTGGCCAAAAAAAAAAAAAAGTATTTTAGATAGGATTTTCTTGGAAATAAATGATGAGGTAAGATAATGGAAAATAAAAATGAGGTAAGAGATGTGTGAACATATAAACACAGAAAGCATGCTTAGTTAGAATTTTTTTTGGTGGAAACAAAGGATGAAATAAGAGGAAAGATATATGAAGTTTTGGGTTGGACTGCAGTACCAAATGTTACACTGAAAACGAACCCTGTCCTTTCCCATTGGTGTTATCCCACTATGTGTTTGTGTACCCTTGTGTATTTGTTTTCTTCCTGTCTCTGTGTAGTTTCATAGAATTTTTTCTTCTTTTAATATTAAGCTACATTCACTATGATGAGGAATACTGTTATCCTCGAATATAATTGGCATTAATAATATGTTATTTACTTTGTAAAGATGTTAGACATTATTAATTCTGTTCTGTTTCATGCTCATGTGTGAAATTGATGTTTCAAAAGTTATTCTGATCTTTTATGTATTTACTAATGTCATAATTCCTGTAACACTGATGTATATGTTATTTCGATTCTTTTGTAAAGCCCATATTACTACAAATGTTATCTGTATTGTTATGTTTTTAATGATGTATTTTGTACCTTTTGTAATTATATTTTCGTGTTATAATATTGTAATTGACACCAGTTAATCAAATTAAGTAACTTGTAAGTTACATTTCACTGCACACGTTTCTGTTGGTCATAGTATATGGACAATATGTGAGAAGTAGGGACTGATAGTGTTTGCACGTGTGTTAATGATTCAGCAAGGGACTGGATAACAGCATTGCTGGTTCTAAGGACAATTTCAAAAACTTTGTGAGTGCACAAGTGGTGATTTATGGACTTGCTATATTCTCCGCAAGACTCTTCGATGGTGAATGTGCACCTGCACAATCGCAACAGATGGCTGCTGGCAATCTCTACAAGGACTACAGTGGGTCTGCACCTCTGGTGGCCCACCAATACCATTATCTCTGCAAGGACTACAGTGGGTCTACATCTTTGATGATCCATCAATACCATTATTTCTACAAGGACTGCAGTGGGTCTGCACCTCTGGTGGCCCACCAATATCGTAATCTCTACCAGGACTACAGTGGCTCTGCTCTGTGATGACCTACCTACCAATATTCGTCAGAACTTCGAATGACTCTGCTGTGGGTTTGCTCTGTTGTGGACCATTACCTGTATGCATGTCAAGAGTCAGCACTGCCTTTCCGTTGGAAGGACAACACTACTTCTTCAAGACTGCATGGAAATCCACTACTTCCGTGTGCATTTTCTTCTACTGCTCAGACTTTGAGAAAAACACTATATTTTACCGTAATGAATGATCAGGACTGTCTTTATGGACTGTGAGAAAATTTTAGCTTTTGACCAACATTGTATCAATAAGTGTGTGCATTTGATTTCTTTGTTATTGTAATTATGAAAAATTTTATCAAATCATTATTGGCCACTGCCCAAAAAAAATTTGTAAAATTTTTGTGGGGAGCATGGGGGCTATGTAAGTAGGCTGTTTATGTTTTCTCTATGTAAGTAGGATGTTTATGTTTTCTTATTGGCAACGTTACGTAGCGCTCAATATGAAAATCACTGGCTGTGCTGTGTGCAGTCTGTGGCTAGTTTGCATTGTTGTCTGCCATTGTAGTGTTGGGCAGCAGCAGCTGGATGTGAACAGCGCGTAGCGTTGCGCAGTTGGAGGTGAGCCGCCAGCAGTGGTGGATGTGGGGAGAGAGATGGCGGAGTTTTGTAATTTTTGATGAACTGCTATATTTATATATGATGATATCAAGGTAAATGCATTGTTTGTTCTCTATTAATATCTTTCATTTGCTAACTACCCCTATCAGTAGTTAGTGCCTTCAGTAGTTTGAATCTTTTATTTAGCTGGCAGTAGTGGTGCTCGCTGTATTGCAGTAGCTTGAGCAGCGAAGATTTTTGTGAGGTAAGTGATTTGTGAAAGGTATAGTTTAATGTTAGTCAGGGCCATTCTTTTGTAGGGAATTTTGAAAGTCAGATTGCGTTGCGCTAACAAAATATTGTGTGTCAGGTTAAGGTCAGTCGTGTATAAATTGTTCAAAGGGGACGTTTCAAAAGAAGTAGTTTACAAAACGCTTGTTCGTCCGATTCTTGAGTATTGCTCATCAGGATGGGACCCTTACCAGGTTGGATTAATAGAAGAGATAGACATGATCCAGCGAAAAGCAGCGCGATTCGTCATGGGGACATATAGTCAGCGCGAGAGCGTTACGGAGATGCTGAACAAGCTCCAGTGGCGGACACTTCAAGAAAGGCGTTACGCAATACGGAGAGGTTTATTATCGAAATTACGAGAGAGCACATTCCGGGAAGAGATGGGCAACATATTACTACCGCCCACATATATCTCGCGTAATGATCACAACGAAAAGATCCGAGAAATTAGAGCAAATACGGAGACTTACAAGCAGTCGTTCTTCCCACGCACAATTCGTGAATGGAACAGGGAAGGGGGGATCAGATAGTGGTACAATAAGTACCCTCCGCCACACACCGTAAGGTGGCTCGCGGAGTATAGATGTAGATGTAGATTTCTTTCCTCTCCGATTCTGCGTAGAACCTCCTCCTTCCTTACCTTATCAGTCCACCTAATTTTCAACATTCGTCTATAGCACCACATCTCAAATGCTTAGATTCTCTTCTGTTCCGGTTTTCCCACAGTCCATGTTTCACTACCATACAATGCTGCTCTCCAGACGTGCATATTCAGAAATTTCTTCCTCAAATTAAGGCCGGTATTTGATATTAGTAGACTTCCTTTGGCCAGAAATGCCTTTTTTGCCATAGCGAATCTGCTTTTGATGTCCTCCTTGCTCCGTCCGTCATTGGTTATTTTACTGCCTAGGTAGCAGAATTCCGTAACTTCAATGACTTCTTGACCATCAATCCTGATGTTAAGTTTCTCGCTGTTCTCATTTCTACTACTTCTCATTACCTTCGTCTTTCTCCGATTTACTCTCAAACCATACTGAGTACTCATTAGACTGTTCATTCCGTTCAGCAGATCATTTAATTCTTCTTCACTTTCACTCAGGATAGCAATGTCATCAGCGAATCGTATCATTGATATCCTTTCACCTTATATTTTAATTCCACACCTGAACCTTTCTTTAATTTCCATCATTGCTTCCTCGATGTACAGATTGAAGAGTAGGGGCGAAAGGCTACAGCCTTGTCTTACACCCTTCATAATACGAGCACCTCGTTCTTGATCGTCCACTCTTATTATTCCCTCTTGGTTGTTGTACATATTGTATATGACCCGTCTCTCCCTATAGCTTACCCCTACTTTTTTCAGAATCTCGAACAGCTTGCACCATCTTATATTGTCGAACGCTTTTTCCAGGTCGACAAATCCTATGAAAGTGTCTTTATTTTTCTTTAGCCTTGCTTCCATTATTAGCTGTAACATCAGAATTGCCTCTCTCGTCCCTTTACTTTTCCTAAAGCCAAACTGATCGTCACCTAGCGCATTCTCAATTTTCTTTTCCATTCTTCTGTATATTATTCTTGTAAGCAGCTTCGATGCATGAACTGTTAAGCTGATTGTGCGATAATTCTCGCACTTGTCAGCTCTTGCCGTCTTCGGAATTGTGTGGATGATGCTTTTCCGAAAGTCAGAAGGTATATCGCCAGACTCATATATTCTACACACCAACGTGAATAGTCGTTTTGTTGCCACTTCCCCCAATGATTTTATAAATTCTGATTTAATGTTATCTATCCCTTCTGCCTTATTTGACCGTAAGTCCTCCAAAGCTCTTTTAAATTCCGATTCCAATACTGGATCCCCTATCTCCTCTAAATCGAATCCTGCTTCTTCTTCTATCACACCAGACAAATCTTCACCCTCATAGAGGCTTTCAACGTATTCTTTCCACCTATCTGCTCTCTCCTCTGCATTTAACAGTGGAATTCCCGTTGCACTCTTAATGTTACCACCGTTACTTTTAATGTCACCAAAGGTTGTTTTGACTTTCCTGCATGCTGAGTCTGTCCTTCAGACAAACATATATTTTTCGATGTCTTCACATTTTTCCTGCAGCCATTTCGTCTTAGCTTCGCTGCACTTCCTATTTATTTCATTCCTCAGCGACTTGTATTTCTGTATTCCTGATTTACCCGGAACATGTTTGTACTTCCTCCTTTCATCAATCAACTGAAGTATTTCTTCTGTTACCCATGGTTTCTTAGAAGCTACCTTCTTTGTGCCTATGTTTTCCTTCCCAACTTTTGTGATGGCCCTTTTTAGAGATGTCCATTCCTCTTCAACTGTACTGTCTACTGCGCTATTCCTTATTGCTGTATCTATAGCGTTAGAGAACTTCAAACGTATCTCGTCATTCCTTAGTACTTCCTTATCCCACTTCTTTGCGTATTGATTCTTCCTGACTAATGTCTTGAACTTCAGCCTACTCTTCGTCACTACTATATTGTGATCTGAGTCTATATCTGCTCCTGGGTGCGCCTTACAATCCAGTATCTGATTTCGGAATCTCTGCCTGACCATGATGTAATCTAATTGAAATCTTCCCGTATCTCCCGGCCTTTTCCACGTATACCTTCTCCTCTTGTGATTCTTGAACAGGGTATTCGCTATTACTAGCTGAAACTTGTTACAGAACTCAATTAGTCTTTCTCCTCTTTCATTCCTTGTCCCAAGCCCATATTCTCCTTTAACCTTTTCTTCTACTCCTTCCCCTACAACTGCATTCCAGTCGCCCA
The DNA here is from genome assembly GCF_021461395.2 of Schistocerca americana. Taxonomy (NCBI): domain Eukaryota; kingdom Metazoa; phylum Arthropoda; class Insecta; order Orthoptera; family Acrididae; genus Schistocerca; species Schistocerca americana. The sequence continues at coordinate 898,553,970 of NC_060121.1, forward strand.
TGACTATTAGATTTTCGTCCCACTTTACATACTGCATTACCCTTTCAATATCCTCATACACTTTCTCTATCTGTTCATCTTCAGTTTGCGGCTTCGGCATGTATACCTGAACTATCGTTGTCGGTGTTGGTCTGCTGTCGATTCTGATTAGAACAACCCGGTCACTGAACTGTTCACAGTAACACCCCCGCTGCCCTACCTTCCTATTCATAACGAATCCTACACCTGTTATACCATTTTCTGCTGCTGTTGATATTACCTGATACTCATCTGACCAGAAATCCTTGTCTTCCTTCCACTTCACTTCTCTGACCCCTACTATATCTAGATTGAGCCTTTGCATTTCCCTTTTCAGATTTTCTAGTTTCCCTACCACGTTCAAGCTTCTGACATTCCACGCCCCGACTCGTACAACGTTATCCTTTCGTTGATTATTCAATCTTTTTCTCATGGTAACCTCCCCCTTGGCACTCCTCTCCCGGAGATCCGAATGGGGGAGTATTCCGGAATCTTTTGCCAATGGAGAGATCATCATGACACATCTTCAATTACAGGCCACATGTCCTGTGGATACACGTTACGTGTCTTTAATGCAGTGGTTTCCATTGCCTTCTGCATTCTCATGTCGTTGATCATTGCTGATTCTTCCGCCTTATGGGCAATTTCCCACCCCTAGGACAAGAGAGTGCCCTGAACCTCTATCCGCTCCTCCGCCCTCTTTGACAAGGCCGTTGGCAGAATGAGGCTGACTTCTTATGCCGGAAGTCTTCGGCCGCCAATGCTAATTATTTATCAAAATTTAGGCAGTGGCGGGGATTGAACCCGGAACCGAAGACGTTTTGAATATGAATCAAAGACGCTACCCCCTTTTTTTTTTTTTTTTAAATTTAGCATAGCTACGTTATACCGTCTAATAGCATTTGTCAATGCTTAATATCCATACTGTCGATGTTGCATTGACTACCGTCACTTTGAAATAACGTGCTTCATTACACACATTTCAAGATCGAGATCCGTTTTATAATTGCATTCGAATGGAAGAGGAGTTTTTTTTTTTATCGAAGCTGCTCACCATCACTGAAAAAGATTTTACTAGCAAGATACAGACATGATCCAGTCCATAAACCGAGAGCCAGGTATAGACACTTAACATTAAGAAATGCTCCCTGCGTGTGAATTGTGTTTACTATCATACATAGACTGGCGGTAACGTTACGATTTCTAACTACTGGGAAACATTTTAATCGTTGATCTTTGCAGCAAGTATTGCATAAAATACATTGTTTATTATAAATAAAATCGACTTTCAAGACAATACTTCTATTAAATGAATAAGAAAGACCCAGAAAGTTTTAGAAAAAAAAGGTGGGAAAAACCTGAAAGGAGATGGTCGCAAAACTGGTGCTTTTCTCTCTACAGCTCAACAGTTCACGACGGTATCAACCACGCTACAGCTTTTTTTTCTTTTTTTTTTTTTAGAAAATTACCTCTTCCACTTCAGGCGTTGGCCCCTATCACCCATACTATCCCCAAAAACCTATCTAGCCTAAAAACAAAAACAAAGCTAGTGCCACCGCCACTTTCATCCTGAAGCTAACTAGGACGGCCGTTCGCCGCCACTTCAGGTTCCGCCAACGAACAAAAATTAAATAATGCCTCTGAACTTTGTATAAAAAAAATAAAATAAAAGAAGAAAGGAAAGGGTATAATACTTTATTAAATTTTATTTGTTGTTCATTTTGTTCTTATTTTGTTCTTGTGTATTCATTTGGATTTGAAAGCAGGTCTCCTGCCCACGTTTTTTTTTTATTTTTTTTTTTATTTTATTTTTTTTTAATGTGCGAACAGTCACAGTTAACCAAGCCTGGAAAGCTAAAACAGAATGAAGACGCCATCGAAGATATGAGACATAAATAGCATGAAAAGAAAGCTACCACGTCGTAGTGAGGCTTCCCAGCGACTGCGCCCACTGATAAGATTGTTCAATATACGGTCGTTTGCAGTTCGTTCTGACCTCATCTGCCACTGCCTGGAACATTCCAGCTACACGGCGGGCTGTGAAAGGCACTCCATAGGTAGTTTGCGAAGCACTGTCGATATCTGGTATGCCCGGAAATAGCATGATGTCTTTCTTGCAAATAGAGCCAGAAGTCAAGGAAATCCTTGTGTCCGTCACGACAGAGGTAATGGACGGCATGTCCACGTATCCAGGTGACAGAGTTGGTTCGAGTCTTGGGGTAAAATGTCTCATCCGGAAACAATAACGTGCGTGCAGATATATGCTCCGGCCTAACTCGCAAGAGATAAGCCAGCATCTGCCGCACTAGGTGCCAAACCGGTTCCGCCTCTCCACAGCTGAGGCGGTGCTCGTCAGAATCTACTGTATTACAACCCACACAATTGGGAGATTCTGTCATGTGGATATTGTAGAGACGTTCTTGCGTCACGAGCTTCCCATTCACGACGACGTACCATTGAGAAACAACATCGGAATCAAGCATGGCATCGTGTACAGTCTTCCACACCACGCGCCACCGTACGTCAGGATATTTTAGTTCGACCACATTTAGGGAGCGGCGTTGCAGCATGTCATGATATAGGTGTCGAGTTGTGGCCATTTGTGTTGTCGTGAGCGTGACACTGCAATAACTTTGTTCTAAATAGAAACGTCCTATATAAAAGAGGGGCGCCGGGATGTCCTGTAGTGGCACCGGCGCTCTTAGTGAAGCAGGTCGTAGCGCCGTCAGAAGCAGACTCGTGAGGCTCGTAGGACAACGGCGCAGCAGACTTAAATGTGAGCTAACACAGAGGGCAATGACCCTATCATGGACGTTAACTAGGCCGAGACCACCTTTTTCCTTGGGGAGGGTAAGAGATACGTATCTGATCTTCAGTAACATACCAGTGGTGACGAAGTATCCCAGCGCTGCCATAATGCTACGAGCCAAGGGCTTCGGAATGGGTAGCGTTTGGGCGACATGCGGTATGCGGGACGCAAGGTATACATTGGAATAATACGCCCGCTGAACGATGTTGAGGGATCGCAAGCGCTGATTTGCAATTCCGGCCCTAATTTGGTTAAGAAGGCGTCGATAATTGAGCGTCGTCGCGCGTCGCATGTCGTTCATGAAATCTAAGCCCAAGCAGCGTACAGTATGACTGAAGCGTAAGGGGGCAATGTGTTCCTGCGGTAGCCCAATCCCGATGCTCAAGGCGACGGACTTGTCAACGTTGATTTGGCTACCAGAAGCTGTACCGTAGGTTGCAATCCAGTCCAAAGCCGCGGCCATATCGTCAGCTCCTCGTATGACGATCATCAAATCATCCGCATATGCGGTGCAGCGATAGATGGAGCCGCCGAACTGTATCCCAGTGAGCCTGTCTCGGAGACCACACAACAAGGGTTCTAAGGCCAATGCAAATAACAATGTTGATAATGGACATCCCTGTCGCACTGATCGGCGGATCGGCATGGGTGCCGTCAGTCTTCCATTGACAAGAACTCGAGAAGTTGCACCATGTGGTAGGCGTGTCAACACTGTGATGAAGGGGTCGGGGTATTCCATGCGCCGTAGAATGGCCGTGAGGAAAGTGTGGCCCACACGGTCAAAAGCCTGGCTAAAGTCGATAGACGCGAGGGCTACCGGCAAACGTCTCACCCGTGCAAGGGAGATGAGATCTCGGTAACGACATAACGCAGTTCTGTTGTTGTTGGGTCCCCCCAAGGACGTCTGATCGCCGGACAAGACGTGCAATAGTGTGCCGCGAATACGTTCTGATAGCAGCCTCGAAAAGATCTTGAAGTCGCTGTTCAATAACGTTAAGGGACGATAGTCGCGGACATGATTCCGTCCCTCCGGCTTATGGATGGGGACAATCAGACCTTCCAAGAATGGTGCAGGCAATGTTATATCCGGGGACATCAATTCCTGGCAAATTTCAATCAAACACGGTAGCAACAATTGTGTAAAGGCTCGATAGAACTCTAATGGTAACCCATCGATTCCTGGTGATTTATGGGGAGCACCTTTACCAATGGCGTCGAGCACTTCCTCTTCTGTCACTTCTCCCAGTAAATTCGGTACCATGTCTGGTGGAACTGTACCGTGGACATGTGCTGAAACGGTGTCTACCGTCGCCATATCAGGGAGCACTGCTGAATAAAGTTGAGCGTAATGCCCATAGAAGGCTTCTGCTATATCTGCTTGTTCTACCACATGTCGACCGTCGTCGGTTATCATGTCGGTTACCTGTGCCCTGCGGCGCCTCCTGCGTTCTATGAGCACGTGGTGCATAGATGGCCTTTCTGATTGTATCGTGTCTGGAGCACGCGACCGTATAACAGCGCCTTGTAAATGATGGCGTGCTAAGGAGACCAGCTGCGCTTTCGCGCGATTGACTATGATCTGCCTGTCAGGTGAGGGCTCCATAGCAAGACATTCCCGTAGGAGGGTGTAATAAAAGTTTTCCGTGCTCCTCCTCCATGCCGCTGCTTCCCGGCCGTAAGCCATGAAGGTGCGTCTAAGAGCTGGCTTCGCACATTCAATCCACCAACTGAGGGTCGATCGGTACCGACCACGACGCCGTAAGGACGCGGTCCACGACTCTTCGACAGCACCTTTACATGCCGGCTCGTCCAGATGGGCGACGGTCAGTTTCCAGGGGGGCCTACTGCGCCACACACGTGCAGTTTGGAGGACAATGGTGCAAATATAGGCTGTGTGGTCGGTGAATGCAGTGGGCCAGAGCTCTGCTCCTCTCGTCGCCGTCGGAAGGGTGCTTGTGACGTAAATCCTGTCCAACCGACTTGATGAATGGCTTGTATAATGGGTGTAACCAGGAGCTGGGCCATGGATGTGGCGCCACGTGTCAATCAGGTGGAGGTCACGCACTACCATTTCCAATTCCGCACACGGGACGTGATGTGGCTGCTGATCAGATGGAGATAATGTACAGTTAAAATCTCCTCCGATCACCATATCGTCTATGTGGCCCATAAATAGACGCGTAATATCTTCCGAAAAAAAGCGGGCCCGATCTCTCCGTCTCCCAGATCCTGAAGGGGCATATACATTTATGAGTCGTACACCGTTGACAGTTACTGCCATGGCTCTTGCACTCGGTAAGTACAGTACGTCCGTAGCCGCCAAACCGTCCCGTAACAGAACAGCCACACCACAATCGGTAGAAGAGGCGTGGGAGATGTGGGCGGTATATCCGTAGAAGTCAGGGAAACTAGCGACACATACTTCCTGTAAGAGGGCCACGTCGATGTCCGCCGCATCAAGCATGCGTTGTAGCATTGTCAGTTTGTGTGGTGCCCTTATCGCGTTGATATTGATTGTAGCAAGGCGAAAGGTGTGCGGCCTAGCCTCTTCACCTAGGGTAGACGCCATGGCAATGAAAGCTAACCGCAAGAGATGCCGGACCCACCAAACCCGTTACAAATTGTGAGTCGTTCACGCTAGGAGTAGCATCCCCAATGCCGCCCCCTCCCCTGTCACCCGTGCCCTCTTCAGGAAGTTCCTCAACATCGTCCGACCACAGTGGGTGCAACACGATGCTGTGTGGCTGATCGGCACCTAAATCTCTCTCACGTACGTCGTCTTTGGTAGAGGTAGACGGATCGCCATCCATCGACGCGACCTGCCGCGTTTGTGGTGCAAGAAGTAACTGGGCACTCGTAGTATGGGCAAGTGAACCGTCTACACCACTTAAATCCTCAGCAGGCGCAGCATCCATGCTGTCTGATGAGATGTCACCTTCTTGACCGGCCGTGTGTAGGAGGCAATCGTCAGAAGGGGTCCGCCGACGTCGCTTGCGTCGTCGGGGCGAACGTTGCTTTCGAACGTGGACATCCGTATCCGAATGTGGGAGGCAATCCAGCGTCGTATCACCTTCCGCTAGGAAAGCCGCGGTCGGGACAATGTTCGCGTCCACGTCCATCGCGTTCTGAATGTTATGTTGCGTCTGGAGTCCGTGGGACTGTTGCTGCTGTTGTTGCTGTGGAGGGCGCGACATATGGGTTGGCACCGAGGGTCCTTCCTCTTCCTCCCGTGGTACTCCTGGCGTCGATGGATGTGTCTGATCGCCCGTTTCGTTCTCAACTATGGTGCGCATCGTCGTCTGAGCGTACGTGAGGGGCAGGATTGTTGTCCCCGTCGGGGAAACGGAGTCTCCCACTGGTATCTGCGTAATTCTACGTTGTAAGCAGCTCGATCGAACATGGCCTTCCTGCCCACATCCGGAACAGGCACGCGGTTGACCGTCGTACATGATGATTGCACGACAGCCACCGATGTTCAAATAGGACGGCACATGTTTCTTGAGCTCAAGTTTAATTTGGCGCACACCATTGTAGACCTTATACGTCGAGAACGTTTGCCACTTTTCTGCAACGTGGCTGATAACATTGCCATATGGTCGGAAGGCGTCCTTGACAACTTCCTCTGGGACCTCAAAGGGGAGCTCAAAAACTCTTACAGTCCTTAGGCCCATGCCAGCATGATCCACCGTCACTGCACCGATATGCCCGTCAGAATGTTTGAATCGGAGAGAGTTCGAGTATTTAGAAACCACTGTCGCGCAGACCTCTGCACTGGTCATTTTAACATAAACCACGCTCGCCGTTATAGAAAAATGTATTCCGACGACAGTCGCCGGATCTAAACGTAGATCGTCGCGTATGAACTGTTCTATTTCATAGGCTCGAGGACGCGCGTGATCTGGTTGGAAAGTAATTTTGATCGTATCGTGGAGCCATGTGTGTGCCATAATCGGACTGAACTTGGAACAAATACAACTCGCGCCGCGAGAAGGTAAACACAAGCAAGCGCTCACGGTCGCGCACGGGGAGGCGCAGCGGACGTCCTCGCCCCACCGCAGCCGAAAGCAGACTGACACGGTGTCTCACAAACAAAAAAATCGATCGAAAATATTTTTATATTATTTTTAGCATTTTATACCGATCGCTGCGCTTCAATCACTGAATGTTTTCTAAAATTTTAAAGCATAAATCTGGACGAAATAGGTGCTGAGGAGCAGGCCCGGTACCCGCATCAGTTCGGCGCTATAGACGGAACTACGGGAACGTTTCATAGTGAGGAAAGAAAAGTGTGGGAGATATGTCAGATTCCGTAGACGCGAGTTAGACACTTCTGGCAGCGTGCGGTACGAAATCGCATTTGGGGCGGCAGCAACAGAAGGGCGAGGGGAAAATTCTGAAACACGGTCGCTGCCCGACCTCAGGGGAGCGGGCGCTGCGCCGCCGTCAGATGTCGCTGTCCGTGAAGCCGACGGCTGCCGCTCCCGTACGTACGTAGCCCCCTGCGCCTGCCACCGCCGCTACCCGCGCAGCCCGCGCGCCATCGATTTCTTCCGACGCCCGCTCCGTTCTCCGTCCGTCTCCGCTCCGCTAAACTCTGCGCTGCGATGCGTTATTGTCGCCGGCTGCCGCGGCCGCCTCGATTCCTCTCCTCCCAAACTCCTCCCTCCCCCCCTCTACCCTGACCCACTGCCACCATCCCACGCGGAATCTCAGAGTCGCCCCAGTCGCTTCGCGAAAAGTAGGCAGTGCGTATAACGCAGGCCTGCGGGTCCTAAAGAGACGCTGTACGGGCGGGGAAACTCGCCTGCTCTCTTGTGTCAGTTTATGAGCCGGAGAATGCCCGACCATTAAGACGTTCAGTGCTTTCATCTGGGGAGACTACTTTTCCCAGGAGCAGTTCCGTGTTACTCTTGAGATTTACAACCAAATCCAGACGCTGGACCGTCAATCTGAATAATTCAGTTCTGCAACAATAACTTTTCTGTGTCTAGTATAATTTGTATAAATGCGAATCTGCCACCACGATATCTTACCGATTTTACGAGGGTAAACGGCCTGTAGCGTCGCACGTCCAATGGACTGTCACTTAAAGCTCCTGTTGCATGTAGACTAGACAGAGTCCATGCAGTAATGGTACTGTACACAAATGTCCGAAGTTACAGTACTGGCTATTAAAATTGCTACATCAAGAAAAAAATGCAGATGATAAACGGGTATTCATTGGACAAATATATTATACTGGAACTGACATGTGATTACATTTTCACGCAATTTGGGTGCATAGATCCTGAGAAATCAGTACCAAGAACAACCACCTCTCGCCGTAATAAAGGCCTTGATACGCCTGGGCATTGAGTCAAATAGAGCTTCGATAGCGTGTTCAGGTACAGCCGCCCATGCAGCTTCAACACGATACCACAGTTCATCAAGAGCAATGACTGGCGAATTGTGACGAGCCAGTTGCTCGGCCACCATTGACCAGATCTGGAGAATGTGCTGGCCAGTGCGGCAGTCGAACATTTTCTGTATCCAGAACACGCGGTCGTGCATTATCCTGCTGAAATGTAGGGTTTCACAGGGATCGAATGAAGGGTAGAGCCACGGGTCGTAACTCATCTGAAATGTAACGTCCACTGTTCAAAGTGCCGTCAATGCGAACAAGAGGTGACCGACACTACTAACCAATGGCAACCCATATCCTCACGCCACTATGGCGATGACGAATACACGCTTCCAATGTGCGTTCACCGCGATGTCACCAAACACGGATGCGACCATCATGATGCTGTAAACAGAACCTGGATTCATCCGAAGAAATGACGTTTTGCCATTCGTGCACCCAGGTTCGTCGTTGAATACGCCATCTGTGATGCAGCGTCAAGGGTAACCGCAGCCACAGTCTCCGAGCTGACAGTCCCTCCTGCTGCAAACGTTGTCGAACTGTTCGTGCATATGGTTGTGGTCTTGCAAACGTCCCCATCTGTTGACTCATGGATAGAGACGTGGCTGCACGATCCGTCACAGCCATACGGATAAGATGCCTGTCATCTCGACTGCTAGCGATACGAGGCCGTTGGGATCCAGCACGGCGTTCCGTATTACCCTCCTGAACCGACCGATTCCATATTGTGCTAACAGTCATTGGATATCGACCAACGCGTGCAGCAATATTGCGATACGATAAACCGTAATCGTGATAGGCTACAATCCGACCTTTATCAAAGTCGGAAACGTGGTGGTACGTATTTCTCCTCCTTACACGAGGCATCACAATAACGTTTCACTAGGCAACGCCGGCCAACTGCTGTTTGTGTATGAGAAATCGGTTGGAAACTTTCCTCATGTCAGCACGTTGTAGGTGTTGCCACCAGCGCCAACCTTGTGTGAATGCTCTGAAAAGCTAATCATTTGCATATCACACCATCTTGTTCCTGTTGGTTAAATTTCGCCTCTGTAGCACGTCATCTTCGTGGTGCAGTAATTTTAATGCTAGTAGTGTATATGGAAGTTTTGAACTAGCATGTCTCGTCGCACGGTGATAAGTGGCATAACGTTATTCCTGATCCCACAGATCATCAAAAGCCGATACACTGTTACCTTGAGCTGTGTGTACTTGGTATCCAAGACACCTGTAGATGAAGCATCAGGAATCCGTGACACTAAATATGGTAACGCAAATAAAAGTTTAGAGAAAGCCTTTATCCGGCAGCGACTAACGATGAATCTCTTGTGATGACTAGGCTGCAACACTGTTAACGATGACACTGTTGATGCCATGGATGATGATGATGATGATGATGATGTAGACGCTGACGATGACAGGGACAACTATGATGACGATGATGACGACGCTCAACTGGTGATGATCGTGCTGCGATAACAATGCTCATGGTGTCATTGTGTGAAGATGATAATGACAATGCTTCAGTGATGATAACAAGAACGTTGTGCCGATTATGAGTGATAATGATGAGAAAGGACATGGAGATGATGATGACAATGTTCATGTCGATAAGGACCACGATGCCGGCCGCTGTGGCCGAGCGGTTCTAGGCGTCTCAGTCTGGAACCGCGCTGCTGCTGCGGTCACAGGTTCGAATCCTGCCTCGGGCATGGATGTGTGTGAGGTCCTTAGGTTACTTAGGTTTAAGTAGTTCCAAGTATTGGGGACTGATGACCTCAGATGTTAAGTCCCACAGTGCTTAGAACCATTTGAACCATTTTTTTTATAATGACCACGCTGATGACAATGATAATCGTAATGGTGGTAGTAATGATGATGGGTTATATTCACGATGATGGCAGTGATGATGATTGTATGATGATGTTCTGATGATATGATAATGGGCCTTTGGTGATGCTTCAGTGATGATGGTGTTGACGATAGCGACGTACGATTTTCTGAAGAAGACGTAGCACTCTATATAAATCGTTGCTAGCTGATTTCCAGAGGTCAGTTTTATACCATTACGGTTTTCAACGTTTTTATTTATTTTATTGTGCGTTAATTGTCTATTATGCTGGATCTTCATAGAATATTATTTACATTGTTATTTCTTTACTGCTTGAGATGCAAATAAATAAAAAATAACGTCTGATAGTCATAAGCGGAAACGACCATGTTTAATATTTCCATGAAGATTGTGTGCCCTTCCCACATCAATCGGTATTTACATTACATGATCATATTTTATTTGTTGACGTAAGCAAAGAATGGGGAAGATGAGAGGCTCTGGGACATAAATGCACACTTGCAGTGAAACGTTTATGTAATACGTATTAATATTTATTTCACGGATACCATTTTTTGTAGCAACAATTAAAACACACACACACACACACACACACACACACACACACACACACACACACACGCACACACACACACACACACACGCACACACACACACACACAGAAAAAGGTCTGTAAGGTAACACAACACACACTGGAGCTTGTAATGATCAACATTATTGTCCCCAAAAAAATTGTGTGTTGCACTGTTTCCTACATCTTCACCCGTTAACTAAACAGAAAATGTATTCGTGTAGAGTCAGGAGAATTGTTGTTATCGATATTTTTAAATACACAAAATATTGCAATAATATTCATAATTCATCCAAAATATTTCTGCTCGTGTAACTTATTTTATATTGGTCGCTGTCTGTTACGTTCTTTTCTTCCTAGACGGAATAAGTAGACTGATCTACACTCACGGAAAAAAATCGCAGCACCAAAAATTAATTAATGTAGAGTGATGTAATTTCAGGAATATATTTGTCTAGGTGACATATTTAAGCGATTAAATGTGTAAGATCATAACTTAATGGAAGCGCGAGACAAGCCATTGCATTAATCACCGATGTAATCGATAGAATTTTAAATGCAAGGATGTAAACGTGCGAGCGTTGTGTTGTACAATAGCCGGGTGTCAGTTTGAGAGATGGACTTCCATGCCTGTTGCACATAGCAGTTAGTACGGAGATGGTTAATGCTGTTTTAGGATGACGCTGGGGATGTCATCCGATTATGTCACACGTGCGCCGGATTGGAGACATCTGGCGATCGAGCAGGCCAAAGCAACATGCCAACTCCCCATAGAGCATGTTGGGTTACAAATGCGGTATTTCGGCAAGTATGACACTGTTGGAAAAGCCCCATGTTATGCTGTTCATGAATGTCAGCACCGCAGGTCGAATCACCAGACTGACGTACAAATTTGAAGTCAGGGTGCGTGGGATAACCATGAGAGTGCTGCTTCTGACGCACGAAATCACATCCTAGACCATAACTATAGGTGTAAGTCCAGTGTGTCTAGCACACAGACAGATTTCTTGCAGGCTCTTTACTGGCCTCCTCCTAACCAACACACGGCCATCGCCGGCGCCGAGGCAGAACCAGCTTTCTTCAGAAAACACACCACACACCTCCACCCTGCCATCCAATGAGCTCTCGCTTGATACCACTGAAGTCCCAAATGGTGACGGGTTGGGATCGGATTACTGCATGCTACAGGGCATCTGACTCGGAGCTGTCCTTGAAGTAATCGATTTGTAACAGTTCGTTGTATTACTGTGGTGCCAACAGCTGCTCATATGACTGTTGGAGTTGCAATAGGATGCGCTAGAGCCGCACACAGAACACGATGGTCTTCCTTCTTTTTAGTACAACGAAGTCGCCCAGAGTCCAACCGCTGCTTCCTGGACGGGTAGGCGCACCGGCTCCGGATCGGATCCGCCCGGCGGCTTAACGACGGAGGCCTGGATGTGGTTTTTAGGCGGTTTTCCACATCCCCTAGGTGAGTACCGGGCTGGTCCCCACGTCCCGCCTCAGTTACACGGCTCGCAGGCATCTGAACACATTCGCACTCTTCCGTGGATCACACTAGACACAGACAGTCGGGGTACACTAATTCCGTCCTGGGGGGGTACGGGGTGGCGGCAGCAAGGGCATCTGGCCACTCCTTCCATTAACCTTGCCAAATTCGATTAACCATGCCGACCCTGCGTCACTGCAGGAAAAAGGCACAAGCAAAAGTCGTCCAGAGTCCCGTCTTTTCGAGACTGTAGCCACCGCTACCAGCAATAATGTGCAGTGGGTCATTTCCACTCAAGTTTTTCTGCAATATCGCAGAAGAAACGTCCAACCTCTCGTAGCTCAATTACACGAAGCCTTTAAGGCATTCTAGACTACTGATGATGATGATGATGATGATGATGATGATGTTTGATTTATGGGGCGCTCAACTGCGCGGTTATCAGCGCCCATACAAATTCCCAACCTTTTGCTCAGTCTAATATCGCCACGTGCATGAATGATAATGAAATGATGAGGACAACAGAAACACCCAGTCATGTCGAGACAGGTGAAAATCCCTGACCCCGCGGGGAATCGAACCCGGGACCCTGTGCTCGGGAAGCGAGAACGTGACCGTGAGACCAGGAGCTATGGACTTCCAGACGAGTGTAAACTCACCACTTCGTACCTGAAAGATAACTATTCCTCACGACCGTTACAGCTTGCTAAAGCAAACCTTATGTGAATCGTCATAGTGGCGCTACTTAGCACCACTCTCATGCGACAGGTGCAAAATTTGGGGGTTGGGTTGGGGTTGTTTGGGGGAGGAGACCAGACAGCGAGGTCATCGGTCTCATCGGATTAGGGAAGGACGGGGAAGGAAGTCGGCCGTGCCCTTTCAAAGGAACCATCCCGGCATTGGCCTAGAGCGATTTAGGGAAATCACGGAAAACCTAAATCAGGATGGCCGGACGCGGGATTGAACCGTCGTCCTCCGGAATGCGAGTCCAATGAGCTAACTACTGCGCCACCTCGCTCGGTGCAAAATCTGAATAGACATCATCTTTCAGATGTAGAAACACGCCTACCAACTTTCGTTTATGTCGTACAACTGCCTTTTGGTGTTGCGATTTCTTTTTCTGTACGTTTATTTACCCATGGTGTCTCCATTTTCAAATGATATTATTTTTAGTGGTGAACACGAATTTGTTCACGTTTCAGTCTCCATGACTATGCTTACTTATATCAAAGTTATCACAATAGGTTTTGAGATGCCATAAGATGTTATCTAATTCTTAAGATCTAAACCGAACTTCTCACATTAACTGTGGGCTCTGGGCAATGTGAAGAGGTCGTCTAGATTGGTTGGAAAGCAAGTTTGGTCTATTCTGTTCCTTTCTCCGCTAGCCCTGCTATATGAGTTAATAACGCTAGTTAGCAGCTCACAAGAATCAGTTCAGGAGTCTGAGCTATGGCGAATCTATCCGCGAGTAACTAAGTCACAAGTGCCAAGTCTTTGCTTTCAAAGTAGCCCACAGTAACGTGGTCACACAAGAACCGCCAGTTCGTATTAGGGACGTGTGTAAGCTACAGTATATATACCGTTGCACAGCAGCTTAAATACTTTGAATTACCAGGTCTGCTTACACGATGGTTTGAACTTTATTGGTGGCAACTGTTTACTTACAGTTTATACTAAATAGATAAATGTTTCAAAGTCTTACTCTCGTTCGTGTTAGTCACCAAAATTATCTATAAAACGCTGCCAGTGATGTGAAAGTCGTATAATACTTTTAGCAACGCCAGTTCTCTTGATACATCGAGTGGAGCTCACTTTTTCCCGACAAATCTCTGAATTGAATGCAACGAAGTGCTTCCTTCAGTTCAGAAATCAAATTGAAGTGGCTTTACGCCCGTGGAGTGTGTGGAGTGTGTTAGGTGGTACAGCACTTACCAGCAACATCGATCGAACACATCATTTGCAACTTTTGACGTAAGGGACAGAGCATTATCCTGCAAAATGGTGGGAGGAACCTGTAGAATGTGTCGTCGATTCTTGTTCTAAGACGGTCGCAGACTGTGTTCCAAATAGATAGATGGCTGTAACACACGAATGTATGAACTGTAGAAGTAAATGTGAGCGTGACTACATTGATAGTTCTGATGTATGTCTAAATATCATCTGCGCAAAGTGGTTAGTAATTTACAGCAATACTGCTCGAGTAAGTGTTGTATATTTCTAGAGCAGCAATGACCAAGAAAGGGAGAGGAGAAGGAGGAAACGAAAAATGACTAAAATTGTTTTCCTACGGGTGGAACTATTTGCAGTGACCATTTTGTTGTTATGAATGTGTCAGACCAACTTGATAATATGAATTTTTGAGAAATATATTTTGGGCTTGCATCAAATAAGAACTGTGTGGTGGGTGTTATAGTCGTCTGGAGCTATGCAGAGCAGGAGTTAGGTGACCGACGATATTACTTGAGTATACATATTTAATCGAGTTTATACATTTCTGAATGAACTCGGTTTTTGGTTTTTGTTATTAGTTTTCTGACTGCTTTAATGCGGCCAGTCACAGCTTCCTTTTCAGTGTCAACTTCTTCATCTCAGGGAAGAAAGTATTCCCAGCATCTCAAACTGTCTGTTGGGTATATTCGAATTTCTTGTATATCCTACAGTATTTCTCCTCTATGGCTGCCAGTAGTATTTTCGAAGTTACTCCTTGATATCATAACACATGTCCTATCCTGTCCCTCTTCTGGTCAGTGTTTGTCGATTATTTCGTTCCTTCCCGATTTTGCAGACGACTTCTTCCTTAACCTGCCAATGCACTACGTTTTTAGCATCTTATTGTAACACCATATCCCAAGCGATTCTGTTATACACATCTGGTTTACTTTCACATAGTTCTGTGCTGCAGACATACATTCTCAGAAATTATCAGACCTTATATGCAGCTTAGATACCACAGAACACATGCCTCCATGTGCATTACAGTGCATTCACAACAAATGGTAACACTGTTAACCGTTCTGTTCTGTTTCATGTTGTTTACTGGTATTCTTTGTAGATTGACTGTGTCTTTAATTTTTTCAGCTCCAACCTTTCTCTAGATTTCCAGTGATGTTTCTCTACTCAGCTTAAGCAATTTTAACTGTCGTCTGGTGAAATCAGTGAAAAAACAATTCTGGATTTGGAAGTGACGCAAAGTGTTAACGCAGTCACTTTCTCTAGTGAACTCTGGACTTCAATACATCTTTCAGTTCATTTACTTTTAAAAGTTTTATGTTTACTTGTTGCGATCTTTAGACTTATTGGACTTATTGTCTATGTTTAGTATAAATCGTATATACAGGATACTTAGAACTTCTTATGTGACATGGTAAAGCTATGTTCGGTATTGAGTTAATAATAATAGTATTTAATAATAAAAATAATATCAGAATTAATGAAATTATTACAACCATAAATTATATAAGACATACACTTGATTTCTGAGAATATTTTGAAGACAGAAAATCTTCCAGAAGAATGAAAAATAGCATAAATCTACTACATAAAAAGAGGGATAAACAAAATGTCAAGAACTGTATAGGAGTATAACTTCTCAGAGTGACGTATAGAATTTTTCAAAACTCTTCTAAACAGAGTTGAACAAACTTTAAACAAACGAAGTTCTTTAATGATTTTATGTGTTGTTTCTCTCCCTAAAGAATCAATTCTTTCTTGCAATCAATGAATGACAGTATTATAGTTTTGGCGGTGATTATTTTGTGCACTGTGCAGTATCCTCCCGTTCAAAAACCGCCCTGATATTCTTTAGTTCTTTGTCTAAGATTTCTTCAACTCTGTTCAAAAGAGTTTTTGATAATTTCCTGTATGCCTCTGGGGTAAGTAACACTTCTCTGCAATTGTTGCCATTTATTTCGTTTCCGTTTATAAGTAGTGGATCGATTAACACTCTTCTTCAGTCATCTGGAATATTTTCTGCTTTCCAAATCAGTGAAGGAAGAATTCTAGAGTTGAAAGTGATACAAAATGTTAATGCAGTCACTTTCGCCAGTGAGGTTCGGACTTACATGGATCCCTGAGATCGCATCATTTTAAAATTTTTATATTTCTTGATGCGTTCTATAGAGTTAGTGTCTCCTTACTTGACGGAATTAATAACAAAGTAATGTTGAGTATAGAGTTAATGACGATGATGATAATAATGATACTATACTACTACTACTAGTATTAATAAGAATAATAGTGTTTTGAAATGGATTACGTAAGAGCCACACTTGCTTTTTGAGAACATTTGCAAAGCATATCACCTGATGCCTGAATTACATAAATATTGCCTTCTTTACCCCCTGTATGATTACTCTAAATGTTTGAGTCTAAACTAATAAATGAAATGTGTGTGCACGCAGAGTAACTCACGTGTACTGCCAAGTAACTGCAAATACTTCAGAATTTAACCTTAGCTCATCCTATATAATCCCTTCACCGAATAATGGATATTGTTCCTCATTAAGCCCTTGACGGCCAGTCCTAATGAAATATACGGCATGCCTGAGAGATGCTTGCACTGTGTATTTTCCTCTGGAAGCCTGCATGTTTCAACGTTATCCAATGCGACACTAATTCATTTTGCTACCAAGGTAGCTTCATTTTTGGGCCTATTTGTTTCAAGCACTTAGCCAGACGGAAAGAGGTATGTGGCAGCACACCTAAGTTGAAGAAGTGTAGATATAAAATAAGAATGGATGTTAATAATTGTAGATCATATTGTTTCACCTCCCTATCAGACACCGAACTACGAATATTTTAATCCTCCCTTTGAACAGGCCCCACTCACCAGAATAAATTAGTCAGCTACAGCTAATTTAAACATTACCCCAGTCAATACAATAAATCGTCTTTCTTTGTATTCGCAACCTGTTACAGTTGCTTATGTCGAGCGTCAGTTGCCAATCCTAGCACGAAGTGTGAAACGGGGCACGCCCGGAAGTAGTTTTGTGGAGACTTCTCTCCGCTCAAAGGCATGCTGTATTCTGTTTGCTAGAAACTTTTCGATCCAATCAGCCAGTCTGTCCGATATTCTTGGCGCTCGTATTTTGTTCATCAGGCGGTACTGCGGAACTGCATCGAACGCCTTCCGGAAGTCAACCAAACAGGCATCTACCTGGGCGCCTGTACCTACTACTTTAGGCTTTCTTATTAGTCACGGGTTACAATTATTTCGGTTGCGTCCTTGTCAGTCACAGATCAGATGCCACATCGGGAGCTCTTATTAGACGGATCGATGATATGAATGCTTTCATTAACCACTAAACTGGAGACTAAACTCAGCAGTTAGAGGGCAGAGCTACAGGTGCAGTTTAGCAAGCAGTACCCTTCTTTGGAAGTCCTGCAACAGAGAGTTGCAGATCAGAAACGTGGTCTTATAGTGACCCAAAACCAGAGTCATCTCTGAATAAAATCAGAGGAGACGTTGCCAAAACTCTACGAAACACTCAGGTCACTTATAACACCCACGAGGTAGTTGTAACTTTGAACAACACACAAGAATATCATGAATATCGAACTTGTACAGAATAATGAGAACAATACGCCTGAGGGAAAAGGCGCTGCATTTACTACAGCAATCATAAAATGTAGAAGAATCTGTCCTACATGGAAACCAAGTATTCCCAAGCAAAAGACTTCCAGGGAGCTTGCAGAGAATTTTCATATTTTGAAAACCACCATTCTGACGAAGTACCGGTCGCTAAATGCAGGTAGTTTCGATGAGATATAGACAAATATCTACACAGCAGCCGACGACAAGTTGGGGCCACTACATGAAAAATATATTCCTTCAGACTATATCCAACCATGGGAAAACTACTGATAAAGAAAATTTGAAGAAAGGTGGTGGTGGTTAGTGTTTAACGTCCCGTCGACAACGAGGTCATTAGAGACGGAGCGCAAGCTCGGGTTAGGGAAGGATTGGGAAGGAAATCGGCCGTGCCCTTTCAAAGGAACCATCTCGGCATTCACCTGAACCGTCGTCCTCCCGAATGCGAGTCCAGTGTGCTAACCAATGCGCCACCTCGCTCGGTATTTGAAGAAAGCTACAGGCCGAGTATACCAGTTTACCAGTAGAAATAAAAGCATCAGACTCACGAAAAAAATAGGAAATGAACACAAAACAACACTCAGGCCATAACCTGGCACATATCTGATACATTAGACCCAATGAACAAAAACTAAGAACAAGACAATAATGCATATAAAGAATCTCGACGCAGGTAGCTTCAGAGCAAATAGTTAAACACCGACAAAACAGTATTAACGAGATCTTATCAAATCCATTTACGAGCATCATTAGCTCCGTGATCAGCAAAGGATCGAATATTTTGTAGGCTCTCTACAGACTTCGTTAGTCGTCCAGTCGGCCGTGATTAACGTACCTAATTACCTGAAAGAGTGTTAATTCCGAAGAACATAAACAGAAAGGATGCAAAAGAGTGACTGCTAATCTTTACTACGATACGTGAATATCATTCCCTGATAATGATTCTGTGCAAACGTGCGTAGGTATGCAGTTTAATTTTGAACAGTTAGTTGAATTTGTAGCTGATCATGAAACTGCAATTTAGTGATACGTGTATGAGCGACAACGGTCATTACTCACGATGGAGGTTAATTGAATTTGCGAACTATCGCAAAATTTGCTTCATAATTTACCGTTACAGTCAACATTTTAGAATAATTTGAAATAAAAACTGACTGACGTGTTGCTCCATGCGACCCGGTAATAATTACATAGCCTGACCTCACAGTAATGTTTGTTGTCAACGAGTTTAATTAACCACTCTTTCCAAATAGTAATATTTCATTGCCAAAAAACATAATAGTTAAGACTAAATGACGTCTCAATTACCAGGAATGTATTTTAGTGCTACGGCAAATACGATGACTATGAAATCGATAGATGTAATTACCAAACACACACAACTGAACAAGATACCTGAAACAAAGCATAAAACTTAAAGTAGTCGAATAGATTGTATTGTTTCAATAATTCATGAAGCTTATTTAAGACAAAATTATTGTTGCGGAACATTTTTTAAGATTTTGATTAAGCTGGCCCTTTACATTTAAGAGAAAAATTTAGCTTTACTTCCTGTAATATTTGTCATTTTTATATTAAAGTCTCTGTCCTTTTTGTTACGTGATACCCCGTTGACAGGCCGATGGGATACGGAACATGCTTAAGCTAATAATGACTTGAACAGATACTTACCAATTGATTAGGATTAATTTTTACCCACTCTGTATATTATCTAAAGAATCATTTTTCGACTACGGAAAGTCTTTTAAAGCACTGCTTCCCCGAAATTATTCGTCTTACTTGAGGTGAATCTACTGATGCGATGTAATAGTTCGGCGACATCAGTTAGGTTGGCTGAGATTCATCTTACGACTGTGAAACAAATTTAATCAGGCTTTAGCCACATGGTACTCTTCCTCCAATAAATCTCCTGAAGCCGCTTAGTTAATTAACGTAGTAATGGGGTCAACAAAATTATATGCGAACCACATCCACAAGCCGTACGACATATATTACCAGCACTCCATCGAAATACACACTCACTCAATGTGCTTTTTCTCGCAGCTACATAGCGTTCAGTCTCTTTCAACGCAAACTTCCGACTTTCTCTTTGTTCTCTTGTATACCACAGATTGCACCACCATTAACACTTAATCTTTGACTTTGTGTAAACACTTCCAGAGTGTCGAATTTACGGTATTTGTTAAAACTGTCTTAAATAGTTATTTTATATAACATCACAATATTACATTTGATCATATACAAAGACACAATGAAAATATCTACATTCATGATGAGCAACATTTAAAATACAAAATAAATACTGTACCAGTGTGATATATTATGTTGTAGTGTTACAACTTCCGTTCGTCTATATGGACACAAGAGAACTAGGACCCAAATAACATGTGCATTAAAAAGGAAGAGGAACGAGTGAAACATATGCAATAAACGTATGACGTATGGCGGAAGGTATGACTGCGGCAACAGCATCGACGTTATACTCAAGGCATTGATGCGATATTCGCGTATGTCCACATTTGTCTGAAAGTTCAGAGATTTTACTACCACTGCATAATCCGAAAACTGCGCTGTCGTATGGTGCAAGAATGAGACCTGTCCTTGGACTAATTCAGAATAACATGCGGAATGAACCTGTCGACGTCGTGTGTTAGGGGCAAGAACCAGACGTATCCAGGGCCTGTTTTGTCATTGCGCTAAACAAACGTCAGATTCTGGAAAGTGAAATCCAATTGTTTCATTGTGGTTGGTGTTACACATGATTCTTGGAAAAAATTTGGAAATATATGGTAAAAAGTATTGAACCAAACTGATGAGGTCGTCGGCCCATATGCTTACTCACTACTTAGTCTAACGTACGCTAAGGACAACACACACACACACACACACACACACACACACACACACACATGGCCGAGGGAGGACGCGAACCTACGACAGGGGGAGCCGCGCGAACCGTGGCAAGACCCCCCAGACCGTACGGCTACCCCGGGCGGCTATATAGAATTCTTGTTGACCCAAAAATGCTCCTTCGGTCTAACATAAAAAGTGCTAATAGTCAGAAGTTTGCCTTGTGCATCATTATCACAAGTTATCTATCATGATTTCGTGATTCACAAACCGTCAGCTGCCTCTGCTCGTTAGATCTAAGAAATATGAAGATGTAATGAAGCTTGCCCAACAGTATCCAATAGCCTCAGAAACGGAAATTTGTAATGAGCTGATCTGTGACAGAACTGTTGTGGATGGTGCCAACACTTCACCACGAGGAGAAGCAGAATGAGTTTCTCGTTAATCTTCCCCACATATGACTTTTATTACGGTACTAACTTTTTTGTGATTCTCAGAATCCTTATCAGCAACTTGTAAGCTACTATTAGTTTTTGTTTCTTTAGCCAGTTGTTCATTCCTTGACATCGTACTCAAAGAACAGTGTCGTTTGATGCACCTACAAGACAAATCCAGTTTTTTTTAAAATTTAGTAAATTTCACGATGTATTAGGATATTAGGACAAACGTCATGGGATACCTCCAAATAGCTTGTCAACCTTTTCCCCGGCGTACTGCAACAACACGACGAGGTATAGAGGCGTTGGCGCCTTATATGACTCCTGTCTAGAGCCTGTGTATCGGGAGAATGACTCATACGTGCACGGTTACAGAGGGTCTGAAGCGGGTTCAGCCGACTAGGTACTTCTAGTTTTCATCTGTTGGAGGACATAAGAGCACAGAGACATTCAAGAAACAGGTCGAGAGAATGTTTTCGTGTATTGTTGTGTTTATTTCTTGCAGGAATTTTTTATTTATGTTTGTACAGTTTGGATATGCTGTCAGTAGTGTGAATGATGCGTGAATGTGGTCTAAAGTAAATATGTAGTTTAAAGGCACATTTTTAGCCATAGCATGTAAATCTATTTTTTTTTTAAATCAGAGAACCCTGTTTAATAAAGCATGAAAGCCAATGCAAGTTATCTTGTGCGCGGTCGCATGTGATCGCTGGTGAGACAGGGAAAGGATGTCTAGTCTTTTGTTAATTACTTCTTCTGTTATCTGTTCTGGAATGGAGTCGAGGGAGAGTCTCGCGCGTTAGACTGGCCGCTCTAATTTAAACTATTTAATTTTATAAAAAGTCAATGCGTACTGCAGGGCGCATACTCGCGCATACTAGTAATTATATAAGGAAATTTCCACTGCGCACGGACGAGATACCGATGTGCAGATAATCAACATACCACTAGTGATTAATATCCATTATATCCCCAATGTAAGTAGCATAGTGCACTTCAGTAATTATAGTTATGATTAACGCTATTGTGATTTCATTATTTGTTTAATCCATGATCCTAAAATTTCAACATTATATGTAAACTGTATTTTCAGTATTTATCTCATTTTAGCTCAGAAATAACGTGGCCCACGAACCTCCTTCTTACGGCGACGAAATTATCAAATTGTATGTCCGATGGCACCTTATCATGGTTTAAATATATTCACTGATTTTTTAAATATTTCCATCCATCTCAATTCAGTTCAACAAAAATAAAAACCAAAATAATATAAAGAATCACTCACACACACACACACACACACACACACACACACACACACATATATATATATATATATATATATATATATATATATATATATATATATAATTATTTACACTAGATCAATGATCTACTGATGAACGTTGTACGACGGGGAATTTTGTATCATAAAATGTTAAGCAAGTTTATGGTAAAAGGAAAGCTAATTCGAGTGCACATGAAAATAGTTAATAAAGTATAAACAAAATAGCAGAACGTTAACTATTTATTGCGGGGAAAAAGTAGAGTTCGAAAGTATGTTCTTTATTGATTGGTTAGTCATGAAAAGCACGGACTAACGAGAGAGAATAATGTTTTTCTATAGGCCGTAAAGAAAACTGATCAAGCAGAACGGGGTATTCTTCGCGCGTCTTTTCTTTTGGAGATATAGAATGCTTACAGCAGACTAAAAAAAGAGTCCGAGCCTAGCCTTTCAATATTACGGCCGTGTGCGGTATATGAGCTTCGAATGAAGTTATAATTTGCCGGTTTTAGTTGTGCTACATGTTTCAAAAGTATTTTAAGGTGGAGGCATATTTATTCCGGTGTGTTTTTTAGAAAGTACGGGCTTTTTAAGTAATTTTATGTATGAGAAAAGACAGTAATTCCGCGTGGCATATTGAGTAATCGGTGACTAAAAACTTGAGTACATTAGACATCAACAAACTTAATAGTATGGCGAGTATTGTCATTTAAGAACAACCCGTACATAGTTGCTGTTCAGATTTCGCGAAATACTTTTTGAACTTGCTAACGTGACTGTAAAGATTAGCATGGCCTTGGTAGTGAACGTTTACATTATCAAGTCTCAAAGAACTCTGTCTTCAGGCCATAACTGGCCCATCGGAACCATCCGACCGCCGTATCATCCTCAGCTGATGATGCGGATAGGAGGAGCGTGTGGTCAGCACACCGTTCTCCCGGTCGTTATGATGGTTTTCTGTGACCCGAGGCGCTACTATTGGGTCGAGTAGCTCCTCAATTGGCATCACGAGGCTGAGTGTATCCCGAAAAATGGCAACATCGCATGTCGGCTCGGACGGTCACCCATCCCAGTGCCGGCCACGCCCAACAGCGCTTAACTTCGGTGATCTGATGGGAACCGGTGTATCCACTGCGGCAAGGCCGTCGCCATCAAGTCTCAGAATTTACCAAATTCTCGGAATAGTTACTTGTATGCAGTCTGGTGCGAGTTGCATTAGGGTAGGTTTCTGCTCGGCTTTCCTACCGGCGATCTGCTGCAACGAGTTCACAGGTAGGTGCAGGTAAAGGACGAACGGAACCGCGCGGCCGCAGTATGGACTTAACAATTTACTGGAAGTCCGTTTCATAAATATGGAGGCATTTTGGCTCTACAGCCGTCCATAATTGTGGAAGTGTTGCCGGGGCAGAATTTTTTGCACTAACTGACCTCTCAGTTATGTTCCGTAAATTATCGATGGGATTCATTTTAGGCAATCTGAGTGACCGAATCATTCACTACAATTGCCCAGAATGTCCTTAAAACAAATCGTCAGTAATTGTAGTCCATAACATGAAGTCCGTGAATGGTTGCAAATGATTTCCATGTAGCCGAACGTAACCATTCCAAGTCAATGATGGAGTCAGTTGGACCAGAAAACCCAGTCGATTCCATCTAAACATAGCCTACACTTTCAGAACCCCCCCCCCCCCCCCCCCGACACCACCACCACCTTGCACAGTGCCTTGTTGACAGCTTGCCTCCATGGCTTCGTGAGATCCGCACCACACTTGCACCCTACAATAAGCTTTCACCAAGAGGGACTCATTTGATGAGACCACTGCCTTCCAGTCAAGGGCCAAACCAATGTGGTCACGGGCCTAGGAGAGACGCTGCAGTAGATGTCCTGCTGTTAGCAAAAGCACACGAATCGGTCGTCTGCTGCCATAGCCCATTAACGCCAAATTTCGTCACACTGTCCTAACGGATACTTTCGACCTACGTTCCACATTGATTTCTGAGGTTATTCCACCCAGTGTTACTTGTCTGTTATCACTGAACACTGCTCCGGTCATTAAGTGAAGGCTTTAGGGCACCGCGTTGAGAGGTAAAGGCTGAAATTCGGAATTCTCGACACACTCTTGACACTGTGGATATCGGAATATTGAACTCCCTACCGATTTCCGAAATGGAATGTCTCATGAGCCTATTTCCAACTCCATTCCTCGTCCAGAGTCTGCTAATTCCTTTCATGCGGTCATAATCACATCGGAAACCTTTTCTCTCGAGTCAAAGGTGGGAAACGTAGGACCGTTTAATAAAGTTTTCCAATTTGTGGACAGTTTTTTTGTTTTTGTATTTTACTCTGACGTACATTAACGTGAGTTAGCTCGATGTTGCACAAATGCCTTAAGTTGGAAAGCACCAAGGCTAGACGACAATAAAAATTTCCGTCTTAAACAATCAATGCACAACCAATCGAAAACCCTGCTCTCTGCACTTACTTTCTCTACTAAACAGTGTGTATCTGGGAAGTTTTCGACTGTTCGAGTATTTCTAGAACTAGACTACTGGCCATTAAAATTACTACACCACGAAGATGACGTGCTACAGACGCGAAATTTAACTGACAGGGAGAAGATGCTGTGATATGCAAATGATAAGCATACACACAATGTTGGCGCCGGTGGCAACACCTACAACATGCAGTTGCCCGGCGTTGCCTGGTGAAACGTTGTTGTGATGCCTCGTGTAAGGAGGAGAAATGCGTACCATCACGCTTCCGACTTTGATAAAGGTCGGATTGTAGCCACATCGCGATTGCGGTTTATGGTATCGCGACATTGCTCATCGCGTTGGTCTAAATCCAATGACTGTTAGCAGAATATGGAATCGGTGGGTTCAGGAGGGTAATACGGAACGCCGTGCTGGACCCCAACGGCCTCGTATCACTAGCAGGCGAGATGACAGGCATCTTATCCGCATGGCTGTAACGGATCGTGCAACCACGTCTCGATCCCTGAGTCAACAGATGGGGACGTTTGAAAGACAACAACCATCTGCACGAACAGTTCAACGACGTTTGCAGCAGGAGGGACTGTCAGCTCGGAGACCGTGGCTGCGGTTACCCTTGACGCTGCATCACAGACATGAGTGCCTGCGATGGTGTACTCAACGACGAACCTGGGTGCACGAATGGCAAAACGTCATTTTTTCGGATGAATGTAGATTCTGTTTACAGCGTCATGACGGACATATCCGCGTTTGGCGATATCGCGGTGAACGCACATTGGAAGCGCGTATTCGTCATCGCCATACTGGCGTATCATCTGGCGTGATGGTATGGGGTGCCATTGGTTACTCGTCTCGGTCATCTCTTATTCGCATTGACGGCACTTTGAACAGTGGATGTTACATTTCAGATGTGTTACGACCTGTGGCTCTAACCGTCATTCGATCCCTGCGAAACCCTACATTTCAGCAGGATAATGCACGACCGCATGTTGCAGGTCCTGTACGGGCCGTTCTGGATACAGAAAATGTTCTACTGCTGCCCTGGCCAGCACATTCTCCAGATCTCTCACCAATTGAAAACGTCTGGTCAATGGTGGCCGAGCAACTGGCTCGTCACAATACGCCAGTCACTACTCTTGATGAACTGTGGTATCGTGTTGAAGCTGCATGGGCAGTACCTGTACACGCGATCCAAGCTCTGTTTGACTCAATGCCGAGGCGTATCAAGGCCGTTATTACGGCCAGAGGTGGTTGTTCTGGGTACTGATTTCTCAGAATCTATGCACCCAAATTGCGTGGAAATGTAGTCACATGTCAGTTCTAATATAATATATTTGTCCAATGAATACCCGTTTATCATCTGCATTTCTTCTTGGTGTAGCAATTTTAATGGCCAGTAGTGCATATTATTTCAACTGACAACCAAGTAATTCCTTGAACCTTTTTTGGTAGGTGTCGCCGATTTGTGCAGTAGTGCGGTGGAAGGCTAATTCGGGCTGCGCAGCAGTAGCTACAATAAACGCATCGCGAAGCATTACAATAATCTGGGTTCGGTGTTCGCGGAAGTGCTAATGGAAGGCAGCAATGGCTTAACATGGCCATTAGCCCACTCACTCGCACCCACTCCCCCCCCTCTCTCGCCCCTCACACACACACACACACACACACACACACACACACACACACTCTCTCTCTCTCTCTCTCTCTCTCTCTCTCTTTCTGAAAAGTGAAGTTCCGAATATGAATGTATAAGGCGTCGTCGGCAAGTTTTGGAGTGCTGAGTGCTGAATTAGGAATAAACTTCCTTCCTCGTAACTGCGGGTGAAGAGTACTCCTTTAGTGCGAAACGACTGGTAGAGAATTCATCCGAAAACAATAAGAGGGTTGCATGTGCACATTCCGAGAAGTGCTAGCCGTACGAGGTTTGGAGTTCTCTTTATTGTGATTACTACCGAGCGGGATGGCGCAGTGGTTAGAACACAGGACTCGCAGTCGGGAGCACGACACCGCAAACCTGCGTCTAGCCACAGTGATTTAGGTTTTTTCGTGGTTCAGGAGAATGCTGGGATGCTTCCTTCGAAAGGGCACGGACGCTTTCCTTCTCCATTCTTCCCTACTCCGAGGTTGTGATCCACCCTTAATGACCTTGTTGTCGACGGGACGTTAAACTCTAATCTCCATCTTCCTTCATATCATTACTGTATTTATCTGCTGTGTGCCTGGAACTAGTGCGAAAGACGCAGGCAATAAGAGAAATCACTTTATATGAATAGGAATATTCCCAAAGATGTGACGGCAAAGTGTAGTACGCCAAAATAGTTTATTGACGCGTCACAGTCTCTCGTGTCGCCTATCCTAACTGCGTATTATATTTTAGGTTAACTTTTTTTACACAGTATGTTTATTGGTTTGTTTGACTATGTTATACTCATTTTTGTATACAGACCATCGTTGTGGATTTATAGTGAGTAATCCGTTCTGCCGTTGCCTAGTGAAGTTGTCTTCTCCTTGTCAAATAGATGCAGCGACCTCAAAGAGCAGCGAATGAGATGCAGTTTACTGTCATAACAGCGACGGACGGCTTCAATCAAAAATGCCTTTTTTATTGAATAGGAAAGACAGCACTGTTCCTTTACTCGTTCAAAATTGAGATTGCTTTAAGGGGAAACGAGAATGGAATGTTGAGTTATAATATTCTAAGAAAAGCAAAATGACTTACTTAACGGTAATTTAAGCCTATAGATTAAACGTTGAAAGTCTTACCGAACACCGGTATTTCACAATTTTCTTAAAAACGTGACTTTTAAAAGAGAGAGTATAAATGCTTTTGTTGGTGGTGTTGAAACAGTAACCAGCCACAAATTTACTTTAAGTTCCTTTATCATCACGATTCATCGTCAGACGGCTTTCATGCTTTCACTGCAACATGCGCTGCGTTTTGTACTGATTAGTTATCGTTAAATGTCGGTTTGGAGTACTTGTTTTCATAGTTTTCGTTCAGCAGACAACGTTTGTAGTTTTTGCCGCATTCACATCATTGCACACATAAACTTCAGATTTGTCACTAAATGCATTTCCACCACATTTCTATCGTTGAACACGTAAATTTTTATCACTGAGCACTTCAGCTTAGTTACAGAACAGGCTTCTAACATGCTCCGATGTTTTGATAGATACATAGTGTTTACAAATATATGAGTGCATGTTAGAAGTCTGTTATGTGACAAATCTGCATTCAGTGACAAATCTGAAGCGCTCGATTATGCAAGTTTATGCGTGCAATGATGTGAAAGTGGCAAAAACTAAAACGTTGTCTGCTGAACGAAAACTATGAAAACAAGTACTCCAAACCGACATTTCACGATAAATAATCAGTAAAAAACGCAGCACATGTTGTAATGAAAGCGTGAAATCCGTTCGGCTATGAATCGTAATGATTAGAAACCGGTAACGGTACCTTTTGAATAAAGGAACTTAAAATAAATTTGTGGCTGCTTGCTTTCTCAACATCATCAACAGTTGTCTTCAACTAGCAGCCACGATCTCAAACGATGTCATCATATGACAAAATCGCATTAATGCTTTTATATCACGTTAGTAAGCACTGACAGCTCAGTGAACGTATTTAGTACCTCTGAAAAAATGTTCCTAGGTAATTGCAGCTGATGTCAAAAATTTTGTCAAAGACAGTCACTTGATGTACCAAAGCGATATATGCGTCAGAAACGTAGAAACCTGAAATAGAAACTTACGTTACAAAAAGCTTACTTCCTTTCTTGACGTAATTACGTAAAAATTATCTAGTCTTTTCAAGATTCAGTTTATAGCTTTCCAGAGATATACGGAGTGAATCTTGCGAAAGCTTGTGAACGTTTAATGAAAGGAAACCAAAAGAAATTACACCTCTTTTCTGTATCATTTTAGGACACGAATCAGAAAAAATTATAACTCACGATTTAATTATAAAATATCGTCTTGAATTCAAATGTGACACAATCTCGATGAATATTGAGATCTAAGGGACCCTTCCTACGTGCAGACTATTAGTGCTACAGGAACAAATGGGCAGGACCTTTTTGCAGGAAATTTAATGTAGTTACGTTTTGTGCAAGGAAAAGTTTTTGCTGAAGTTTTCGAATTATTCAAGAAAAACACAAAAGTGATCCCTTCAGATGCGTTCTTCTTGAGTAACTAGAAAACCGCTGCCGCTGTCTCCAGAGAGCACATATCCGAGTACAAAATTTAACTACATTGTGTTTTCCACAAAAATGTCCTGTTCCTCTTTTCTTTGGGACTGATAGTTTGCGTATAGCCAATCTAGTGTCTTATTATGTGATTGTGTTCAGTGTTCAAAATGACTGCGTTATAACCTTTAAGGAGTCATTCACATCATATTCACTCTGATCTGCTCTGAACAATTCATATTAGTATTTTTATTTTATTTTATCCTTTTAAAGAAAACGATCTTGAGTAGAGTACCGAATTCTGGAGTCCTTTGCGATTTTCTTTATGAAGTTGTTATATCGGTGTACAAGACACTTTATTATCCATGAAAATTGAACAAAAAAGTTCTGTAGCAGTGTTGAGAAGGGTAGCGTGTAGGCTTTGCACCTGGCGGATTGTGGTAAAATCTGTTGAACAGAGTTGTCGGAGTTGCTGGGTGAATTAGAAATCATCCTGAGGCACACGCATTACTGGAGTGTTTGTAAGTTGGCTGTTTATTTGTTTGTATGTTGGCAGCGCTATGTAGCGCTCTGCATTAATAACTCTGACAGCACTGTGCGCACTCTGAAAGAGACTCTGTGGCTGGTCGGACTGTGCAGTTGGAGGTGAACAGCCAGCAGTGATGGATGTTGGGAGTGAGTAGTCAGCAGTGATGGAGGTTAGAGGTTAATAATTAGCAGTGTTGGAGGCTTGCAATATTAGCGCGAGCGGACGGTCTGAATGTATATCCGTCACTGAGATTTATTACTGATGGTTGTCACAGTCTTAAGGTAAATACATTGTTTGCTCTGCAACAAGATTTTTCCTTTGCTAACCACCTGCCTATTAGTAGTTAGAGCCTACAGTAGTTAGAATGTTTTATTTAGCTGGCTGTATTGGAGCTTGTTGTATTGCTGTAGTTCATGTAATGAAGATTTTTGTGAGGCAAGTTGTAACAACAACAACTGTACATATAATAATTTTTTCTTCTGATTTTCGATAAATTAGTGTCAGCGATGTTCTGATTTCATTTCTTTTTCTTTCCATGTCATTATGTTAAAAAAACTGTAAATAATTTTCGATGTGAATATTAATGTTTATGTCAAATTGCAAGCAATCTTATAACAAAATGGAAATGTAAGAAATGTTGAAACTGTTGTAAGATGTTAAAACTGTAATTGTGCGCCTGGTCCATACGTAGGCAATGTATTAGGATATGTAGAATGCAAAACCTTTGGTGAATACCCTGTCTATAGGGGAGCGGTAAAAGGTGGATGGCAGGCGAGCGCGGGAAAATGCAAACGGGCGCGGCACGGTATAACGGGCTCAGCAGTAGTAGTCGGAGTTGGGCATCGGTCTGAGAAACACGCTCTGGATCGAGGAGGCTCTCCTGGAAAACGTGATTTCATTGAGCCTCGGATGTGCCGTTTCCGACGACTATACAGCATGGCTATATTCCATAGGCACTAAATGGAAAAGGATTGCGACGCTAAGAAGAAGCAAAGTGCCGGTACATCAAGAGCCATTGCTGTGATTGCATGTGTGCTGTGCGCCTCGCCATCTCGCCGCCCGCCAACCGCCGCATCGACACGAACAGGTTGAAACTTTTAGTACTGTATTCGTGTGGACCAATGTTACTTTTGTTCCTGACTGTTCAATAACAACTTAACTTTTACCAGAACTGTCCAATCATTTAATTATCCTCATCACTAACCTAGACAGGGTCCTTTCCACATGTTGTGCAATCCGAGTGTCCCGAAATGAAGATTTAAAGTTTATATTACTAATACTTACCTGCAGACCTATCTATGTTAGAATGATGTTTAAAGAACTTTGTTGTTAATGAATATATAGGTAAATAATATAGGTCTGACGAAGTTGGAAGATAATGTTGAAATTGGTTCAGTAATGAAGGCTAATTAATTTGAGACAAAAATAATGGTAGTTAAATGAGCAAGAAATAAGACAAAAAGAGTAGTAACTCATATATTGGAAATCTTGAGTGCTTAACAATTTCGATAATCAAAAATTTCAGTACCGTGATCATAACAGTTTCAGGGCCCCCCCCCCCCCCCCCCTCTTTTCTTTTCTATTCATGTAAATTCTGAAATGTACTGAACTGATTTGACCAGCAAAGTTAAAGTCGAGATAAAACCAAAAGTTATTAGTGTTTTACCTTTTTCAAAATTGACATTGTATGTGTGTTTCGAAAGTGCTATTTCTAGGGTAACCTATGCCCGATTTTAATCAGATCAATAGACTGTACGAAGTTTGTAGTAAACATTTTTGTATATTGTTGTGTATTTATGGCTTGTTCATATTAGTACAGAAAGTGAAATTATTAGTTCAGTAGATTTTCTGGTTCTAAAATTTACCATATTATGCAGTGTTATTACGTGTTGTTTTGCATACACGTACTTCAACTTGTACAGGGAAGAAACTCAATTAATGCCTAATTAGGCTGGCGACCGTATTATTAACAATTTGGTAGCATCTGCTGTGTCGTTTCTTGTCCGTCCTAACGTGTAGTTGCACTTCAGACTTGCTTGACGTATCATTGTTGTTACTGAGTGGGTGAAAGTCTGATTTTGCCTCCATTCTGGTACACGCGGTCAACATATATACCAAAATCCTTTCTTATAAGGTGAAGCCCGTCAACTTACCATAGTACAGGCTTTAGTAAGTATCGTGCGCATTAGCGTAGTGTTTGCAAGTGGCTTTTCCGTGACAGGACTATTTGTTCTGCTGGGGCATACTACGTAATAAACCAAATTTGGTATTTCATAGTACAAGCTACGTAAATGCTGCTGTAGTGTTACAAGAGGCAAGTGACTTATGAAATGTATAGGTTATTTGTTAGGATTTCTACTAATTCAGGGCCATTCTTTTTAGTCAATTTTAAAGCAGTCAGATCCTTGAATATTGTGAGTAATTAATGATTACACAAAATGTTTTTCTGTTAGTCAGGGCAAATTCAGTAGGTGTTGAAATGATAAAAATAAGTAAAGTGAAGTAGGCTCAGTACGTTCAGTTTCACTACGCAGTTTAAGAATGTTGAATAAGCATCAGTTGAAGTAAAAACAATGGTGGCTGTGTATCTTCTACAGATGCCTAATTTGCACCATTACTAATGGCCAAAGCAATTTGAGAATTTTCCAACTGTGTTGTTATGAAGAAAACGTTGAATGCATTCAGTATGTTAAGTTATATCTTTCGCAGGGAGAGGAAAACCGTACTAGAACTCTCGATTTCACTGTCTTTTCTGTGTGTGGGTCTCAAGTAAGTCTCATTTGACCCAGTCTTTGCACTAGAGCAACTGTCCTTATTGTCTCGGACTAACTGAAACTGCTAGGGCATAGATATGAAAACGGCGCACAGTTTAGTGACTACGTTCAGTACGCAGAAATGCCCACCTTTTTTAAATGATGTTCTCTGTTTGCAATCTGCGTGCTAGAAGAAATACGTGTGCGCTGTCCTGTCCTTCTGTTCAGCTATGAATGTACGCATTAAAAGCGTTACCGTGATCAGGAAATGAAGTTAACAAACTAGACACCAAACACTGTGCGATCAGCTCTTACTCCATACAAAAGGAGTACTTAACTTCCTTAGAACTTGTTTCACTGTTGTCGAGGCAACAGCGAATGAATTTTAATAATGGAGGCGGTGTAGTACATGTGAAGAGGAGTATGAGTCTCTTGCGTTGAAGTTCAGTGACCTCATCTCAGAGTAAATATTAACACAATAGTTAAGGCGGTTTTCTGGTCTAGAAGTTTCGGAAGAAGTGTATGAAATTTCTTAGTGTATATACTGTATGCTTGTAATATGTTTTTTTTCCTCCCAACTGAAGATGGTTATTTTTTTTTTTTTTAGCCAACACCACTTAGGTGTTATGGATGTTTCCCTGAAGTATCCCTGACACAAAACTTTAACGAAACATGGGGCATGTGTAACACTATAGCTCTAATGCTGTACTGATTTATTTTGCTTTTGTTTCATTTAATGTTACATCACTGAGTATCTGTAAATGTGTTTGAATCGATAACATAAAAAATGTATACTCCTTTCTTTGTTAAAACTTTGATGTCATGGTTTGATTCTATGCAATGTAGTATATCTGTCATTTAAATTCTTTGTCCCATTTGGAGGGAACAAAACTTACTATATGTAATTGTAATTTCTGTGTGAATAATTTTTTGTAGAAATGTCAATATGTGCAAATGTTCTGAGTTATTTAATGCGTTTGGTTGCTGTTGTCTAAATTGCTGACCTTCACTTAGGATTCTTAGTTAGTTTGTGTGTAAGAGGTAGTGTGGTTCCCCTCGGGAACGGAAATGAGTAGCGCGCACAAATTGTGGTTGGCCTAGGTAGAAAAGGTGGAACAAGAGTCAGTCGGGGACGAGCTACCAAACTGTGCACTGCCATGTAAATGTTGCATATTGTGCTGGTTCCGAGAGAGGCTTTTTCTGCTACTTTCCAATGCCTCGGATGGATGGATAAATAGCTGGAACGATTCTGGAATTGGTTTTCATCATCGCCATCAAGAAGGGCTAGAGTCCAGAAATTCTGTCTGCAAATCCTCACGCCAACATGCAGTTCCCACCACATTGCGCAATCACTGTAAAGGAGTACTATAATAATGTACAGTGAAGGATCAGCTTATTGGGCGATTTAGTGTGCACAAATATCAGGTAACTTATAACTGAATTTATGTACCTACCTTGATTTTTTCCTATCACAACACCTCTCAGGTTCCTCTCCATTTGAATTATGATTACCGAGTGTCCTATTTCGTGGAAAAAATGAAAGCCTCAAAGTTGGACAGTTAATTACATAATGTTGTTTGACCTTTGATGAGAAGGGAATATTCAGATTTACTGTGGATTTAGTGAAATTGTGGGAGGCAGTAAATGTAGTTTTGTGAAGTTTCAAAGTCACCTATTTAATCATTTACTTGAAAGTAGAAGACTGTGGTAATAAAGACAATTTGCAGTTTCTTTTAAAGATTAAAAGCTCTTAAAACTCAGGCTTATAAAGTTTTGCTTAATAAATGATCACATTGCTTTCTAGTAAATTCTAAAAGGTGAGTCAGTTTCTTGCAATTTTGTCAGCATTGTGTTTCACTGTAGTAAAAGTGGAAAACTGCAATAGTAGACAATTATATGTTCATGATAGCTAAGTGTTTGTCTCTCTTGTGTATTGTAAGTGCATATTAATAGTATAACAGGATCCACAGTTTGTCTATTATGCTAATGCTAGGTAACAAGTAATGGGAAGACCACTATTTATGAAAACCATAATTTCTTTATTCAAAAGATAGTGAGAAGCAACCTGTTAGTGGATTCCATTTAACTTCCATTTCAAATAGTAAAGCATTTAACTGAGAGAGACTTAACCTATTTCCAATTTATGATCCTGCAGCGAATGTTAATAGTAATGTTATAAAGACCATTCAGTTTGAACAAGTCCTGAAAGTAATAGAGTGTTTCGGTATCTGTTATATTTTTGCAAATAGTTTGTGCTGCTCTAGCTGCTAGCTTCAATCTTACCGTAAACAAATGTATGTGTCAGAGTTCATTGCACTCGCGTGTGGCCAAGTATAGGTTGTGTTTATCCGTTAAAGTTACTCATACCTACTTTCTTAAACAAGAACATTAATCTTTCTCTTGCCTAATTAGGCTGGCGACAGTTTTCCTTATTCTTTAAACAGTATAGCTAGGCAAAAATATTGTTTGTTACTGTTCGAATATTTACGTAATTCTGACTTTCATTTCCGATAAGCCATTTCCGTTAGGTACGACATGGTCCACCTAGCAAAATTCCTCTCAGAGGGTAACATTGTTCTGTTGCGTTATACCATAATTGCTTTAATAAGCTTCGATTTTGCGGGATAGCAGTAGCAGATGGGAGTGTTATAAATTATCTTCAACGACGGCTTCATGGGACTCACGCAGACAAGAATGTCATGGGAAATCATCTTGGCAACATGTTGTTTAAATTTTGCAGATCCACTTCCAAATATTCATGTGACCAGTGAAAGTGTATATGAATTATTGTGTCAATTTGATGACATTGTTGACATACATTTGTTTCATGTAGTCCAATTGCGTACAGTTGTTCATTGGTTCGAAGTATGTTGTTAACTGTCTTGTACCATGACGTTTTTATATTAGACGTGAGCACATTAGAACTAATGTTTTTCAAAATCTCAGTCCAATCTATGTTTGGAAACTGTCGTTCTATTTTGTTCCTTCCTTCGCTTTTCTTTCGTTCTCGCATTACGGCTCTTTAATGGTTCAAATGGTTCTAAGCACTATGGGACTTAACATCTGTGGTCATCAGTCCCCTAGAACTTAGAACTACTTAAACCTAACTAACCTAAGGACATCACACACATCCATGCGCGAGGCAGGATTCGAACCTGCGACCGTAGCAGTCGCGCGGTTCCGAACTGCGCGCCTAGAACCGCTAGACCACCGCGGCCGGCTACGGCTCTTTATGTTAAATGTTGTGACTGTCTGATTTCGGCACTTACATAACTGAACTCAACACAGAGAACCCTCACATGCTTTTAACGATTGTTGATATTCTGCACGCCAAGCGGGGGAAGCAGGCTTCGAGGTTTAAAGATCTCTAAAAGTTGACTGGTTATGCTTTCTCGTGAATCTCTTATTAAATTAACTTGCCTTTTGATAAAAAGTGGAGAGGTTTTATCCGTTATGTCAGTTAATCCTAATCCACCATATTTAGGATCTAAAGTGGCTGCCTTAGCAGGTACTCTGAATGCTTAACATTCCACAAAAAGTTTGTGATTTTGAACATTATTCTACTCGCTATCATTCTCGGTATTGGAAACAGCTGGGCAATACAGTAAGCTTTAGCAAGAATGCATGGGTTCATATACTTTGTTCTTTGAACTTGATTCATATATAGAATGTAATTCTCTAAAAAGACTCCTTGCACTTTATCTGCTGCAACTTTCCAATTTAAAGTCGTCATTTTCATGGGGAATGTCGTCAGGGTGATCCCAAGTGTTGTGTGTTGTCGGACTAATTTCGCCCAAGCGACGTTGATATTATCAACACCTCTGAGATTTAACATCTCACTTTTTTTCCGTTTGCATTTGCTCCAGATGCTCTACAGTACATATCAATCACTGTTGCTAGCGTGGTTACCCCTTCATTATTCCTTATAATGACCCCTGTGCTGTTAGCATAGGCTCTTTCAACTGATTTATTTCCTGATAATTTTAACCCTTTTAGTCTAGAATGGACATGTCGGAGGAAAGATTCCAGTGAAATGGCGAAGAGCGACATGGACAGAGGACTTCCTTCAGGAACACATCGTTTTATTTGTATAGGCCTAGATTGTTGATAATTCACCGCTATTTCGGTATTTATTTCAGATGCTATGTTCTTTATCAACTGTATGACCCTATCGTTGAAACCTATTTTCTTCAACATCTGTAAGAGATATTCATGATTTACTACATCGAAGGCTTTATAAAAGTCTAAAAGAAATAGAGCACACTTCATGTTTGTTACAGAAGTTATTGCAATGACATCCCTGAATTCTACTCGATTTTGAAAAATGGTTCTGCCTTGCGCGCATTTCTGATGCAAGGCATGAAATTTTCTTGTTTACTGTCTAGTTATTAATTTATAATCAGAATTAAGCAGTGAAATTTGAAGAAAATTATTTAAATCTTTGTTTCCATTATAGTTTGGCCCAAGAACAAATTTACTCTCCTTAAACTCAGCCGGAATCGTTTTACCCTGAATAACCTCATTTACAATGTCCGTGAGTTTCACAACCACTATTGGACAGTAACCGATGTACAGCTCTGCTGGCAGACCATACGATCCTGGAGATTTTCTTTGGTGGTGAGGCGCACGGAGTCCCATACACGTCCTCTTCACTGTCTACCTCGAGAAAATTTGCGTTGTCATCTTCTGTTAGCTGTGGGGCTATGATGTCTAGGAATTCTTCCAAGGAAGCATCATTACTTTGATGTACAGAATATAGCTCGCAATAACAGCGATAGATCTCGTCCATGATGAGCACGGAGGCATATTGCCCATGCTTCTTTTATCAGGTCTTCTAAATCATGATTTACTAACAAGGAAATGTTCAAATTCCACTGATTCTTGAATCGGCGAACTGGCTATCTTGTTAGATTTATGGAAGCTAAGCACTTGAATAGTATGAGAAGTACGTAGGAATGGTTTCTACTTTTGTCACGGAAGCTTCAAGATTTTTAGAAACATATAATCTATCAATCCTGCTACGAGATGTTGCCGTGACATAAGTGAACTCAACAATGGAAGGGTATTTGATTTCCCATATATCCTTTAACTCTAATCCAGTAACTAGCTGTTTTAGTTCACTTGAGAAGTTAACATTAGGTAACTGGTCCTTTAGATATGAAACACAATTAAAATCAGGTTCAAGTAGTAACGGTCTTAGATTTTTCCTTAACAAGTAGATCAGTTCATCTTTGACGAAACGTGCGCTGTAAGCTCGGTGAGAGCTTCCTGAAGGAGTATACAGGTTGATGATAGTCACATCATAAATATTTAGTGCTATTCCCCTTCCGGATTCAAGTCGTTGCACATCAATTACTGGAATCCCTTCACTCATCGAAACAGCTGTTCCAACACTTGTCTCGTGAGACACATTTATGTAACTGATATAACCGGGAATTACTAAATCCGACATTAGAACTTCTTGTAACAGGGCAATATCAGTCACAGATTCGCAAAAAAATTCCTTAAGTGCCGATAAATTCAAACCGGACGTAATTTTATTTATGCTTATGGTGGCGACAGAATAAGATTGTGTCATTGCGATGTCATTATGTAGCTGTTTTGAGGAAGTAATTTAGTTTCCTGTGGTTCAGGCTTCAGTTAAACTATAAACAGTTTTCTCGGAAGACTGAACATGGAATAACACTTCAATCAGTTTATTAGTTACTGTCCTGTTTTTTTTTTTCTACTTCTGAGGTTTTATCTCGTATCGTTAGCAGACTGATTTCCTTGTAAACTTCCTGATTTTTCCTCCAATGATCCGTATAGGACCGTTTCGTACCAAACGTTCTTTGGGCTTGGGTCGCCCTTTGCGGATTTTCCCTTCCCATGGTTACAAGTTACATTCACATTTGCTTGCATTTTTATTTCACTTCGCTGCTTATCTGGAGCAGCCGCAGATGCTTCAGCAATTTCTACTGCTTTCGCATGGGATCACCATTTCCTTGTTCTTTCGTAATATCTCTTACTTCCTTATCGAGGGAAACAAATTGCAGTTTTGCAATCTTTCCATGAATTTGTTTATTAACAGATAGCTCCTGATCGTAGCAATCGGCTACTTCGCCTGTTGTTTGTTGCAAATTAATAGTGACTACACCCTCTCCATTTTCTGGTACCACCTGTTTATTGTCTTTCTGTTCATCAGATTCCATTCGCATTTTGCCTTCCGGCTCCTCTGCCTCCCCATCACACGGTTTTTGCTTGCGAACTGAGGGAGTTGTACAGGACAGCTCGTCCTCAGAACAACTATCAGTTGTCCCTAGAGGTCATTTCTTCAGTTGCATTTCAGTTTCACAAGTAGTAGTAAGAGGGTTTCCCTTTGTTGCTATCGGAGAAATTGTCCGTTATCACGAAGGGGGACATCAGCTTGGCCCATTGCGTGAACATCCTCAACCAGTTGATCCGGGCTATTCTTTGGTAACATATCATTTAAGGTAAGTTTCTGACGCTGTATCGAATTACTTTTAAGAACAACAGTTCGCCGCGGACATTACTGTCAGAAGTGGCCGGTTTCGTTACATATACGACATGTAGCTTCCGGTCCTGTATAAACAATTTGTGCCTGATGCCCACAAACAGTTATGTTAGACGGAATATCCGTCTTAACGTCCATCCCTACACAGCGGATACGTTGAAACATTGCAGTTTAAAGCGAGGCGACCATCGTTCATTTGCAACTGATTTAACGTCCCCGTAGTTTGAAAGAGCTTCCTTCATCTTATCATTTTCTATTTCAATGGGAAGATTGTTCGCCCCGATAGTTGAGTGGTCAGGGTGACGGATTACCGTCTTACGGGCCCGGATTCGATTCCCGGCTGGGTCGGAGATTTTCTCCGCTCAGGAACTGGGTGTTGTGTCGTCTTCATCATCATTTCAACTCCTACCCGGCGCACAGGTCGCCCAATGTTGCGTGGAATGTAATAAGCCCTGCACCAAGGCGGCCAATGACGCCAAACGCTCATTTCCATTTCCAGTGGGAATATTCAAGGCACGAACTGTTCTGTAATCTACGTCAGCTCTATAGAAGCAAACCTTACTTTTATAACCATCTCTATGAACAAAATCTACTTCATAGCCGCACTTTCGTAACACTTTATCAACAGTCGCAGCACGGAATAACTTGACAAAAAGACAGTATTTTTCCTGGTCCAGTTGCCAGTTACCGACGGTTTCAGAATTGAGACCAATTATCTGTGTGATCCAATCATCTTTTTCCAGGGATGTCGGCTGGACGCGACGGGATTTTCCAGAATGAGATTTTCACTCTGCAGCGGAGTGTGCGCTGATATGAAACTTCCTGGCAGATTAAAACTGTGCCGGCCAGGGTGGCCGAGCGGTTCGAGGCGCTACAGTCTGGAACCGCGCGACCACTACGGTAGCAGGTTCGAATCCTGCCTGGGGCATGGATTTGTGTGATGTCATTACGTTAGTAGGGGTTTAAGTAGTTCTAAGGTCTAGGGGACTGATGACCTCAGAAATTAAGTCCCATAGTGCTCAGAGCCATTAAAACTGTGCGCCAGACCGAGACTCGAACTCGGGACCTTTGCCTTTCGTGGGCAAGTGCTCTATCACCGGCAAGTTTCATATCAGCGCACACGCCGCTGCAGAGTGAAAATCTCATTCTGGAAACATGCCCCAGGCTGTGGCTGAGCCATGTCTCCGCAATATCCGTTCTTTCAGGAGTGTTAGTTCTGCAGGGTTCGTAGGAGAGCTTGTGTAAAGTTTGGAAATTAGGAGACGAGGTACTGGCCGAAGTAAAGCTGTGAGGACGGGGCGTGAGTCGTGCTTGGGTAGTTCAGTTAGTAGAGCACTTGTCCGTGAAAGGCAAAGGTCCCGAGTTCGAGTCTCGGTCTGGCACACAGTTTTAATCTGCCAGGAAGTTTCAAGTTTCAGGATGGGATTCCTTGTCAAAAGCAAATACCGGAGTAGTGGGTTGTTTTGAGGAAGGAGACCAGACAGCAAGGTCATCGGTCTCATCGGATTAGGGAAGGATGGGGAAGGAAGTCGGCCGTGCCCTTTGAAAGGAATCATCCCTGCATTTGCCTGGTGCGATTTAGGGAAATAACGGAAAACCTAAATCAGGATGGCTGGACGCGGGATTGAACCATCGTCCTCCCGAATACCAGTCCAGTGCCAAACCACTGAGCCACCTCGCTCGGTTGTACCGGAGTATTCTTCCTTAGTTTTGTAGTCATGGGTAATTGTTGTGTACATAGTTCCGCGTAGTCAGCGCGTACACAACTTTCCCACTAGAGCGCGCCCCGCTAAGTACAACAGCGCAGGCGCAGCGCTCGTCCATCTCCGCACTACGAGATGGCGCTGCCTTAGAGATGGACCAAATTCTGCTTCCGTCGATCTGCGTATTAATATGTAACGCAGCCAATGAGATTGCTGCTAATGTAGAAACTTTTCTCCTCATGGATCACACTCGTGCCGTGATACCTGAATGCGCGAGGTATTGTAACGAGTGTATAGTCAGTACAGTCAGTATCTAGTCAGTCTGCATTTGTCTGCACCAGTCTGCGTTAGTCTGTACCAGTCTACAGTCAAGTTTCAGTCTGCGCTAAGAAGATTACCATATTCCTGTACATAGCCATGAAGTATCAGAGATACATGAGAATAATATTAACGTACCAAGACCAAAGGAACTTCAGATTGTCAATTGTAAATAGCATCCAGAATCAAGTTAAGTAATTTTATGCTTGTTATTATTTTAATAAATGTGTGTGAAAATTAATCAAGTTCTGTTTAAAGTTGGTCACCGTGAATCTGCTACTCTAAGCGTGCAAGTAGCATTTCTATCGTCTGACCTAACGGTAGAAGATAAACACGCCACGATAAGACCAAGAGACATATTGGTGACACTCGCCTACTTCGTTAGAGCGACAAGTCAAATAATCTGATGGTGTGTTTACCGAAGGTCTTACAGTACGCACACCACAGTAATCCAGCGACGAAATTTCGGTTAAACAACCGAAATTCCATTTAGCAGCACGGTGATTAACGGACGGACAGCACTCGGCGAGGCCCAAGTACAGCGATGTAAACACGGAAGTGCAGCGCAGCAGTAAACAACGTCCACTATCAAACGCGGCCGCAATGGAACTGACTGACCCACAGAAGACAGGGCGGATAGAGCGCCTGCAGGGCTCCCCGTGAGACCCACATTTCCGACTTACTGTCCACACACTACATTTGTAGCTCTCCTGCCCACTATACTCATTACTCGCTGCAGTCAGTCCACCGATTCTCGTAAGAGTTGGAGCAATGTGAGTGCGTCAGCACTGAAGGAGGTCATTGGCCAGTAAGCCTTATTTATATGAAGTCTTACCAGCCAATGACGTTCAGTGTGGATGCACTCACAGTGCTCCAACTCTTACGAGAATCGGTAGGTTGACTGCCGCGAGTAATGAGTATAGTGGGCAGGGGCACTACAAATGTAGAGTGTGGTCAGTAACATCTACGTCTACATGGATATGTATCACATTCAAGTGCCTGGCAGAGGGTTTATCGAACCACCTTCACAATTCACTATTATTCCAATCTCGTATAGCGCGCGGAAAGAATGAACACCTATATCTTTCCGTACGAGCTCTGATTCCCTCATTTTTTCGTGGTGATCGTTCCTCCCTCTGTAGGTTGGTATCACAAAATATTTTCGCATTCGGAGGAGAAAGTTGGTGATTGGAATTCAAATGGTTCAAATGGCTCTGAGCACTGCTGAGGTCATTAGTCCCCTAGAACTTAGAACTAGTTAAACCTAACTAACCTAAGAACATCACAAACATTCGTGCCCGAGGCAGGATTCGAACCTGGGACCGTAGCGGTCTTGCGGTTCCAGACTGCAGCGCCTTTAACCGCACGGCCACTTCGGCCGGCGGTGATTGGAGTTTTGTAAGAAGATTCCGTCGCAACGAAAAACTCCTTTCTTTTAATGATGTCCAGCCCAAATCCTGTATCATTTCTGTGACACTATCTCGCATACTTCGCGATACTTCAGAACGTGCTGCCTTTCTTTGAACTTTTTCCATGTACTCCGTCAGTCCTATCTGGTAAGGATCCCACATCGCACAGCAGTATTCTAAAAGAGGACGGACAAGCGTAGTGTAGGCAGTCTCCTTAGTAGGTCTGTTACATTTTCTAAGTGTCCTGGCAATAAAACGCAGTCTTTGGTTAGCCTTCCCCACAACATTTTCTGTGTGTTCCTTCCAATTTAAGTTGTTCGTAATTGTAATACCCAGGTATTTAGTAGCATTTACGGCTTTTAGATTAGACTGATTTGTCGTGTAACAGAAGTTTATCGAATTCTTTTTAACACTCATGTGGATGACCTCACACTTTTCGTTATTTCGGGTTAACTACCACTTTTCGCACCATTCAGATATCTTTTCTAAATCATTTTCCAGTTTGGTTTGATCTTCTGATGATTTTATTAGTCGATAAACGACTGCGTCATTTGCAAACAACCGAAGGCGGCGGTTCAGATTGTCTCCAAAATCATTTATATAGATAAGGAACAGGAAAGCGCCTTTAACACTACCTTGGGGAACGCCGGAAATAACTTCTGTTTTATTCTGTGACTCCGTCAATTACTGCGAACTGTGTGACCTCTCTGATAGGAAATTACAAATCCAGTCACATAACTGAGACGATATTCCATAAGCACGCTATTTCACTACGACCCGCTTGTGTGGTACATTGTCAAAAGTCTTCCGGAAATCCATAAATTCGGAATCGATCTGAAATCCATTGTCAATAACACTCAACACTTCATGTGAATAAATAGCTAGCTGTGTTTAACACGAACGATGTTTTCTAAACCCATGTTGACTGTGTGTTAATAGACCGTTTTCTTCGAGGTAATTCATAATGTTCGAATACAATATATGTTCTAAACTCCTGCTGCATATCGGCGTTAACGATATGGGCCTGTAGTTTAGTGGATTACTTCTACTAACTTTCTTGAATATTGGTGTGACCTGTGCAACTTTCCAGCCTTGGTGTACGGAAGTTGGAAATGTGGGTCTCACGGGGAACGTGTCAGAGATAAATCCCTGCAGTCTCACTATCATCTGTGTCCTCGGTGGCTCAGTCGGATAGAGCGTCTGTCATGTGAGCAGGAAATGCACATTTTCAACTGTAACCGTTGATATTTATCAACGCCTATAAGCAGCTAATGGTCTGGATTTCATTGTAATTTCATTCTTCGAGAGCTGCAAGATCACCAATGGCACCTGTTCCGAAAGAACAGGTGTAATCTTCATTCTTTAGAGTAGTATACCGTCTAGGGAATATTTGACGAAGATTCTTAATTTACGCCAAAGCAGTGTTGTGGGTTGTCTACCTTGTGAGTTGAGAGTGAGGAAATTTACTATGCTGTTGCGTTTCCCCTAAAGTCTGTCGAATAAATTACTTGTTGATGGCATAGAGACAAAGCTGCTTTAGTTCGTGAGTGTTGCTGACTTTTAAGTTTCATCACGTAACTTCAAGGGGAATCAACTATAGCCCCTGACTCAAAACAGCTCCTGCGCCGACATGGGTATGCGTAACAAAGTTCCAATTACTGCCCTCACATTCTGGGTCCCCAGTATCTGTTTGGTGCCAATGTCGTGCCACAGTCCGACAATTGCAGTTTTATTGCTGCGACTGATTGGTGCTGATTGTCCAGGTTTGTATCACGAGGGTTGGCACACAGTTTATTGGTGGAGAGGACTGATGAATTGCAGACTGTGTGTGCTCGTTAGCTGCGGCAGCGAGCGGGAAGGCCCAGGGGGCAATGGCGAGAGACAGAAGTTTTAAAATTCAGCTGGCGTCCTGCGATCGATCGGACGCTCTGGAATGTGGT
The DNA here is from genome assembly GCF_021461395.2 of Schistocerca americana. Classification (NCBI taxonomy): domain Eukaryota; kingdom Metazoa; phylum Arthropoda; class Insecta; order Orthoptera; family Acrididae; genus Schistocerca; species Schistocerca americana. The sequence continues at coordinate 898,598,119 of NC_060121.1, forward strand.
TTACAATCTTCACAATAGCATCTCGTTACCAATAAAGCGAGTCATTCTGAACTGGATGAATGGATTATACCGTTAAGTATTCCACAGACTTTGTAGCTAATAGGGAGCTTTTTAATCAGTCGACCATTATCTGTTTAGATTAAACTGTATTCGCAGTTGCGGATATGGAGAACCATCGGCTGTTTAATAGAATGACGACAGTGAATGTTTGTGATGGACCGGAAATCGAACCCAGATTTGCCGCTTATCGCGAACGGCCACCTTACCATTTGGCTATCGGTGCACGGTTCACGGCCAGGCACAGACTTCCGTATGTCGTGAACCTCGTGTTCACAACCTGTACTCATACGTCCATCATGTATATTATCAAACGAGGGAGACATTTTACTTGAAAGTCACTTGCCAGATGTCGGCTGATAAATACTATTTTCAGTGCCTACAATATTCCGAATTACGATCAAAAGTTCCTTCGGTCACGCATTCATGTTCGAAAGAATAACACATGAACTGCGATATCGTAATTATCTCCTAACGCTGCCTTCATTGAAGGACACAAAAATAATCTTTTCCATTGACTGCACTTATTTAGTGCAAATACCAATGTTAGATTTTCAGTTTTCAGCCGCTGGGAGCTGCCTACTCATTCGACAATTTCATTTCCAGCCACTACATTTCGCTGTTAGTAGATCGTGACAGGAATCACAAGAGCAGGAGAAGGACAAATTGGAAAAGGCCAGGAGATAGGTTAAGATTCCAATTAGATTACGTCATTGTCAGTTAGAGATTCCGAAGTTAGATACTGAATTGTAAGGCGTTCCTAGGAACAGATGTACAATCAGATCACAATGTAGTAATGGTGAAGAGTAGGCTTCAGTTTAAGAGACTAGTCAGGAAGACATAGTGATCAAGGAAGTGAGATATAGAGGCAGTAAGGACTGAGGAGATACATTAGAAGTTCTCTGGCTAAGGATGCTGACATAATGAATATCACAATAGGCAATTCAGTAGAAGAGAAACGGATAATCACAGAAGTTGGAAAGAAAAACACGCCAAAGGCCGTAGTTTTCGAATTCTTCAAGAAAAATGTACAAAAGTAGCCCTCAAACGCGTTTTTCTCGAATAACTCTGAACCTGTGGCCTGCAGCGAACATGTATCCCAGTACAAAATTTAACTATATTAAAATTGCTACAAAAATGTCCTGTTCATTCTCCCTGTAGGGCTAATAGTTTGCGCATCGTCAGCGAGAGAATATGAAAATCTCACTCGTGGTTTTTGAACGTATTGCGGGTTACATAAAACCTGTAGCTGGGGCAACTGAATCACCCTGCGTAGTAGATGTGCACTACACCTAGGTACACAGTTACAAGCAAGAACTGATCAAGGAATCCTAATCTAATAGACTTAAACAAATATGTAGTATAAACTACACTACTGGCCATTAAAATTGCTACACCAAGTAGAAATGCAGATGATGAACGGGTTTTCATTGGACAAATATATATACTAGAACTGACATGTGATTACATTTTCACGCAATTTGTGTGCATAGATCCTGAGAAATCAGTACCCAGAACAACCACCTCTGGCCCTAATAACGGCCTTGATACGTCTAGGCATTGAGGCAAACAGAGCTTGGATGGCGTATACAGGTACAGATGCCCATGCAGCTTTAACACGATACCGCAGTTCATCAAGAGTAGTGACTGGCGTATCGCGACGAGCCAGTTGCTCAGCCAGCATTCACCAGACGTTTTCAGTTTGTGAGAGATCTGGAGAATGCGCTGGCCAGTGCTGCAGTCGAACATTTTCTGTATTCAGAAAGGCCCATACACGACCTGCAACATGCGGTCGTGCATTATCCTGCTGAAATGTAGGGCTTCGCAGGGATCGAATGAAGTGTAGAGCCACAGGTCGTAACGCATCTGAAATGTAACGTCCACTGTTCAAAGTGCCGTCAATGCGAACAAGAGGTGACCGAGACGTGTAACCAATGGCACCCCATACCTTCACGCCGGGTGATACGCCAGTATGGCGATGACGAATACAAGCTTCCAATGTGCGTTCATCGCGATGTCGACATACACGGATGCGACCATCATAATGCTGTAACCAGAACCTGGATTCATCCGAAAAAATGACTGTTGTGTACATAGTTCCGCGTAGTCAGCGCGTACATAACTTTGACAATAGAGCGCGCCCCACTAAGCACAACAGCGCAGGCGCAGCGCTCGTACCTCTCCGCACTACGAGATGGCGCTGTCTTTGAGACGGACCAAATTCTGCTTCCGCCGATCCGCATATTAATATGTCACGCAGCCAATGAGGTTGCGGCTAACGTAGAACCTTTTCTCCTCGCGTATCACACCCGCGCAGTGATACCTGAACGCGTGAGATATTATAACGACTGTACAGACCTCGGCTTAGTCAGTCTGCCTTTGTCTGCATTAGTCTGTCCCAGTCTATAGTCAAGTTACAGTCTGCGCCTAATAAGATTATCATATTCCTGTACATAGCCATGAAGAGAGATGTGTAGACACTTTGTCAAGTATCAGATATATGTGAGAATAAGATTAGCGTACCAAGACCAAAGGAACTTCAGATTGTCAATTGTAAACAGCATCCAGAATCAAGTTACGTAATGTCTATGATTTTAATTATTTTAATAAATGTTTGTGAAAATTAGTCAAGTTCTGTTTAAAGTTGGTCACCATCAATCTGCTACTCTAAGCGTGCAAGTGGCATTTCTATCGTCTGACTTAACGGCAGAAGATAAACACGCCACGATAAGACCACGAGACATATTGCTGACACTCGCCTACTTCGTTAGAGCGACACGTCAAATAATCTGATGGTGTGTATACTGAAGGTGTTATCGCACCCACACCACAATGACGTTTTGCCATTCGTGCACACAGATTCGTCGTTGAGTACACCATCGCAGGCGCTCCTGTCTGTGATGCAACGTCAAGCGTAACCGCAGCCATGGTCTCCGAGCTGATAGTCCGTGCTGCTGCAAACGTCGTCGAACTGCTCGTGCAGATGGTTGTTGTCTTGCAAGCGTCCCCTTCTGTTGACTCAGGGATAGAGACGTGGCTGCACGATCCGTTACAGCCAAGCGGATAAGATGCCTGTCATCACGACTGCTAGTGATACGAGGCCGTTGGGGTCCAGCACGGCGTTCCGTATTACCCTACTGAACCCATAGATTCCATATTATGCTAACAGTCATTGGATCTCGACCAACGCGAGCAGCAATGTCGCGATACGATAAACCGCAATCGCGATAGGCTACAATCCGACCTTTATCAAAGTCGTATTTCTCCTCCTTACACGAGGCATCACAACAAGGTTTCACCAGGCAACCCCGGTCAACTGTTGTTTTTGTATGAGAAATCGGTTGGAAACTTTCCTCATGTCAGCAAGTTGTAGGTGTCGCTACCGGCGCTAACCTTGTGTGAATGCTCTGAAAAGCTGATCATTTGCATATCACAGCATCTTATTCCCGTCGGTTAAATTTTGCGTCGTAGCATGTCATCTTCGTGGTGTAGCAATTTTAATGGCCAGTAGTGTAAGATGAGTTACAAAAAATTCACATAATAAAAATCTTAAAACGAGAGTAAGCACAATCAAACCATTTGTACCACTCAAATCTTTTTTCGCTTTTTACCCCAGTACTGAAACTAATACATCAACAGTTTAAATCTTAAGAGAAAGACACTTAACTCCGACCCACGATAACAAAAACAAATTATGGGCGGAAGCCATGTAATGTGAACTAATGAATAATTCACTATTTACGAGTCTGTCACAACCAATAATGTACACTAAGTAACAAAATGAATGCAACTCAGGGGGGAGTGGGGAAAGTCAAGTAATTAGCACTAAAAAGATTGAACCCTATGTTAAAGTCAGCTCCTATACGCGAGTGGACAGAAAAAAGCAATGTTCTGAAACCTGTTCGCGAAGTTCAGTTCTTTCTATATATTACGCCTCGTATAAATAATTAAGTCGAAACAGATGCACACCAGCCTCGAACTCTTATGTAAATTGGCGAAATGACGCGACTAATGAGTATAATGTTGCAAGGGGCACTACGTTCGCAGTTTGAGGTTAAGTTGAGATTTTGGGTCTGGCGTGAGACTTATTAGGATATTCCGTGCAGTTGGAATGACCACTGCGTCCGGATGGCATGCCGGCATGGTAGTTCAGCGTGTTCGGTCAGAGGGTTAGCTGCCCTCTGGAATAAAAAAAACCTGAGTTACTCGATCAACGCCGGCCGGAGTGGTCGAGCGGTTCTAGGCGCTACAGTCTGGAACCGCGCGACTGCTACGGTCGCAGGTTCGAATCGTGACTCGGGCATGGGTGTGTGTGATGTCCTTAGGTTAGTTAGGCTTAAGTAGTTCTAGGGGACTGATGACCTCAGATGTTAAGTCCCGTAGTGCACACAGCCATGTTTTTTACTCGATCAACGACGAACTTAAACGGGTAACTCACGACGTTCGCCGTAACAGAAGCAACGAACGAAAATGAACAAAATGAGATTAAAAATAAAATGGAGCAGAGGTCAGCGCATCTGCGCAATAAGCGGGAGATTCGGGTTCAAATCCCGCCCCAACACAAATTTTCGACATTTTCCATTGATTTAGGTGAGTGTCCATTGGCAGCAAATGTCTATATCCTTTACTTTACGTCTTTCTGGTTGAACAGGGACTGTCCCGGGTGGAAAATGGTTCACCACTCTTCTTTTGGCTGCGCGATCCGACGATCCCTTCGCCCGACGGGCATCTTCGCACTTCCGCCCCTGTCTGCACGTTCATGTAGACCCCGACGCTGACACCCTGCGCTTGGCCAGGGACTGGTCTGAAGTTGCCTACTCAGTTTGTCCACTGAGTGCGGCGACGGCGCTCTTGTTGCCAACCGGAAAATTCCTTCTTTACCGCCAGATCGAATCAAACAACGTTGCAGCTAACAAGAAAAAAAATGCGTGTGACTTTGTACCTTTCTAAATGACTTAAAGCGGAAATTGCAGTTCTGGGACGCACAAAAATGGTTCGGAGCACTATGGGGCTTAACTTCTTAGGTCATCAGTCCCCTAGAACTTAGAACTACTTAAGCCTAACTAACCTAAGGACATCACACACACCCATGCCCGAGGCAGGATTCGAACCTGCGACCGTAGCAGTCGCGCGGTTCCAGACTGTAGCGCCTAGAACCGCTCGGTCACTCCGGCCGGCTGGGATGCACAGTAAACGTAAGAGGTGCAATCCAAAATTTTCGGGACTGGTGCTGCCATCTGTTGAAACCCTTACCTTGGACTAAAGGTCACCATCACCCTCGAAGTAGTTCCCATCCGCACGTACACACCGGTCCCAGCGCTTCTGCCATTCGTCAAACGTTTTCTGGAAGTCCTGTTCATTGAGGGTGTTTATCACCACCAGCGATGCTTCTTGAATCCTCTCTAGAGTGTCGAACCGACGGCCTTTCAACTTGAAATTCAGTTTTGGGAATAGCGCGAAGACGCAAGGTGCCAAATCTGTCGAGTACGGTGATTGGGGTAGAACCGGTTTTTTTTTTTTTTTTTTATAATGTCCCAGTGAGCAAGGATGTGTGACAGGACGCGTTGTCGTGATGCAGCAGCCAGTTCCCTTGACACCAAAGTTCGGGCCGTCGTTGCCGTACGTTTTCACGGAGCCGTTGCAAAACGTCACAGTAGTATGCGGAATTCACTAAAAAAATGGCTCTGAGCGCGATGGGACTTAACATCTGTGGTCATCAGTCCCCTAGAACTTAGAACTACTTAAACCTAACCTAAGGACATCACACACATTTACGCCCGATGCAGGATTCGAACCTGCGACCGTAGCGGTCACGCGGTTCCAGACTGAAGCGCCTAGAACCGCACGGCCACACCGGCCGGCCGGAATTCGGTGTTTGGTTGGGTGGGACGATTTCTTTGTGCACAATTCCCTTGGTATCAACAAAACGATGATCATGCTCTTCACTTTGCTCATCACCTGTCTCGCTTTTTTGGGTCTTGGAGAGCCTGGGCTCTTCCACTGGGACGATTGTTGCTTTGTCTCTGGGTCATAACCGAAAGCTCTTGTTGCCGGTGATAACCCGTGACAAGAAGGTTGGGTCATCAGATGCGATCTGACGAAGGTTCGTGGATACTTCAACACACTGAGCCTACTGTTTGGCAGTCAAGACCCTTGGCACAAATTTGTGGCGACACGAAGCATGCCCAATTCATCAGTCAACATTCGTTGACATGTCCTCTAACTAATACCTACTTCATCTGGAGGGTCTTGAACGGTTCGACGTCTATCCGCACGAACCAATTGTTGAAGCTTGGCAACAATGTCTGGCGTTGTGCGGCTAACGGGCCTTCCAGTGTGAGCATCATCTTCGCCGTCTGTACGGCCGGCCTTGAATCGAGCATGCCACTCAAACACACGCATATGGCTCATGCTCCGTCCCCCAAACATTAAATCATTACAAGGGTCTCCGTTGCTCGTTTCCCGCGATTCACACAGAATTTGATACACACGCACTGTTGTGTTAGCGGATGCGTGGTAAAACCGCTACACACCAAACACAGAGTATTAAGGAAATCACTGTGGAGACGCAACACGTCCTCCCAACTGAATGCCACCCCGCATATTGACTGATGAGATATGCAGCTCTCGCCATCTGGCGGTGCAAAGATCTACTACTCGTAGACTCCAGGTGGCAGTACCAGTCCCGAAAATTTTGGTTTCCACCTCGTACGTACTGAATGGCGGAAACGTTGTCATTCCAAAAATTCAAGGAGACTGCAAACCCAAGTCATATACAGTGTTGCTGTTTTAGCCTCAGGCAGGCTGTCTCAACCAGCCGAGAGGTATTCAGGCCCGCTACGTAAATATGTTGCTGGGTGCTGGTATAATGCCTGGTGTATCATTGTGTAACGCAGCGGTCTACGGTAGCGGTGGGCTCGACTGCTGCACACACTGATGCCCTTCTACGCTGCCTACATGACTGGAGGGGACGCTCCCTCGTCTGATAACACATCTGGCCATGTCGAGTACCAATGCTCCTCACACAGCCATTAACACGACCTCCGCTGGCGCCGTGACTTCCATCGGGGCTGTACGTTCGTAGGCCGCAGTCTCCGCGCTACTCGTGTCGGATGTGCATCAAAGCAGCTACAGCTTCATTGAAGACCACCACCTACGAGGGATATCCACAAAGTACATTACGTTTTCGTTTGTGTCCGTTAGGGGCAGGGCTAGCGCGGCCATCTTGGTGTCTTGGCATTCCGCCGCTCAGTCGGCATCCTGCCATGCTAATGAGAGGTTCGTGCTGTACTCCGTTGAGTTACTGTGACAGTTTGAAATGTCAGCATTAATTGAAAATGCCGCGAAGTGTGAAGCGCGTGCCGTAATAAGGTTTCTGACTGCAAAAAACTGTACACCGATAGAAATCTATCGGCAGCTTTGTGAAGTGTATGGGGACAACATAATCACTGAAGGTGGAGTGCGTCAATGGGTCATAAAATTTAAAAATGGCCGAACTAACGTTCACGACGAAGAGCGAAGTGGAAAACCCAGCATAGTGACTGCCGAACTTGTCGACAAAGTCGATGCCGGGGTCCGTAAAAACCGCAGTTTCACAATAACGGAACTCTCTGAGTTTTCCACAAATTTCACGAAGTTTGTTGCACGAAATCATTACCGAAAAGTTTGGTTACCACAAGTTTTGTGCACGAAGGATGCCAAAAATCTTGACAGACATTCACAAAAATCAGCGAATGGCTGCAGCGTTAACGTTTTTGGACGCTTACGAGAAAGATGGCGACTCATTACTCGATCGCATCGTTACTGGTGACGAAACATGGGTTAAGCATGTGAACTGCGAGACAAAATTGCAGTCAATGCAGTGGGGACACACAAATTCCCCCCAAAAACCCAAAAAATGCATGCAGACAATGTCGGCAAGGAAGGTAATGGCGACTGTCTTTTGGGACAGAAAAAGTGATTTTTATGTATTTCCTGGAAAGAGGCACTACAATAAACTCTCAAAGGTATTGCCAAACTCTGCACAACCTCAGAAGAGCAATACAAAACAAGCGCAGGGGAAAGTTGGGCTCAAAGATCTTGCTGATTCACGACAACGCCCGAGCCCACACGGCAAATGCCACTCGTGAAGTTCTCGAATCTTTTAAGTTGGAGTTGTTTCCTCATCCGCCGTACAGTCCCGACCTGGCACCGAGCGACTTCCAGTTATTCCCAGCAATGAAGAAGTGGTTGGCTACGCAGCGTTTTGATGACGACGCACAGCTCCAAGAAGAGGTAACCACGTGGTTGAAGGCGCAGGCGCCCGAATTTTACGACGAAGGAATTTCCAAGCTCGTCCATCGCTACGATAAGTGCCTTAATTTAAATGGCAACTATGCAGAAAAGTAGTATTTAAGTGTGGCTTTCATCCGTATATAATAAAAATTTTCCAATACTTTATTTATTTTTAATTGCAAAACGTAATGTACTTTGTGGATAGTCCTCGTATTAGAGAAAGCTGCTGGTCTATGAGCCGTCAGCCAGCCCTGATAGTTCTGGGCTTCATATCGGTACCGCTGAGGCAATGACACTCATTGGTTGCCATCGACTAGCGCTCCAGCCAATCTCTGAGAGTCCTGAGTTTGAGATGACCCGTCTGCATGAACCTGCCAGCCACTTTGGGCCGCGTGCAGTTTCTGCCACCCTGCAGACTAACCACGCCTGTTGCAAATCCGACAGCAAGACCGCGTTGAAACCTGGTAGTCAAGGAATGCAGCATTCGGTTACGATTGTGGACGGGGCCGTAATGAGTTACTGTTGGTTCCCTTTTGCAATTACACATATTTATTTTAAAACGGTAATTCCAGACTTAGCAATAAATAAAGATATCACACGCTATTAATGAAGGAATAAACTGTGTAATTAATAATGCTTTCAGTACCTTACAATTTACCAAATGAGCATAAAATACAGACACAGCAAATAATGTTTTAAAAACAAGCAAATGTGATCCCAATTAGAATTTTAAGGCATGTAACCACAGACACGGCTGAAGGCCTTTAACGCCGAGAACGGCAATTATAAAAAAAATTAACAAACATACTGTACAACAGCAATGCAATAGCAAGGTTAATTTAAGAGGACAGCCAAATGATCACTAAACTGGTGAGACAAAATGATAGTAAACTTGGTAGCACTAACAATTTAAACCTGCTGTAACGCCAAGAATGGAAATTATATAAAATAATTTAGAAACATACAGTAAAACAGAAAATACAGTAATAAAACACGAGGGCCAGTCACAGACGGTGCACCAGGAATCGACCTCTGAGTAGATCTGGCAAAAAACGATTTCGCGAGCGATGAGATAGGCAGACAAGAGTTGCATTCACTTCACAAGATGGTAACTCAGACTAGTGGCAGTGTAACGAATAACTAATGATAATCTAGCTGACCCTACCTGACGTCCAATAAACGAAATGCAAAGATGTAAAAATACGCCAAAGCCGGAACCGGCGGTCTGGAGCCCGCCCGCAGAATACTGTGCTTAGAGCGCCCTGAACGAGAAAGGAATCACTACCACCAAGGTACAAGAATTGGCAACCAACCTACAATCAAGAAAGCTGTCAAAACTACGACTCACCGGACAGCAGTGGCAAAGTGAGGGAACGTACACTGCCGTTACATACACTAACCCCAGGGCAGGTAACGGGGGCGCTAGCGGCTAGGAGGCTGGAAAAATACCGCTGGTTGAACTTAACAAATAGTAACAAACTGAACGCAATAAATAGTAATTAGAAGTCCAGGAAAACTAATCAGATCCGCCTACCCCAAGCACTCCACTCGCTGCTCTTCGCTTCGGCAACACTACGAGTGGCAAGAAGAACCCAAGTCACTGGAGAACCGCAAGATACCACAATAGTGGTTTCTCTACTTGAACCGATATGCACTCAACTTTATGGACCCGGCTTACGACAAGGTCGTGCACCCTCGTGACCACAGGCCTTCGATCCGGCAGTCCACGCGCATCGCCAGCAGTCCCGGCGTATTGTCACACTGTCTGGACCTGGCTCCTCCTGAGTCCCCAACCGAACTGCTCACTCACACGAGCCGGAAGAACCAAGACATCGCCCCAAAGACAGGGCCACAGTTACTACATATCGATAACCGCCGCTGCTGCCACTAGCGGACAGGCAACGCTTGCGAAACCGAGTAGCGCCAGTCAACACGAGAAGAAGACAAACAACCGCAACCAAGTCAACTAAACGATACGGTCTCGCTTCCAACAGAGGACAGAAACCTACAACAGCACCAACACGAGCTGCAGCACCGCTGACGTGTCGCTGGAGGCGGTGTTACGTGTCGCATCATTCTGCTGTCTCGGCTGACTAACTCGCTGCCGCCTGGCATTGTCAGCACATGGGTGGTACCGCTGACGTGCTGTTAGAAAGCACCGTGAAATAAAGAATTTTATCCTGTGCCAGCATTCTTGACCCCACGCTCGCCGCGGTACGGTGAGATACCACTCCACAGCCTTCCGCACACGCCGTTGTGGGAACAGAAGTGGAAGTTCCACAGCACTGTCGTCAGAGAAGAGGTAAATACAAGCATCCGCTGTAACGACAATGCTGATGCCTTAGCGAAGCGGGCTGCTCTCGAACTGAAATTACCGTATTCAGAATACTTACTGTATGTGAAGACAAGAGTCATGGAACAGCAATGGCAAGAATGTGGAATGTCTCCCAAAAACGAAAGTGTGATATTGGAAGATATTACACCCACAAATTCCCACAAATGCGTGGTTTAAAAGGACGCATTTGGACCGATGTACGATTTCCACGGTCAGTCGACTCTGCCTTTACCGTGCCTCGTTTCCTGTACATCTGTATAGTACCACCATCTACGGTTCCCGCACATGTGAGTGTGATTACGAAACAGATGTAACCTACATCTTGTTTTCGTGTTCCAAATTTGAAATGGACGATCGGAATTGCTGAAGATATTGATGAGTATGGCTTATCTCCTCCCTCAATTAGGGCCTTCGCTTTTGGTTTCTAAGGATATTCGCCTCTATAAAGTTAGTGTCAATTTTCTTAATAGCATAGGGAAAAATCTGTAGCACTTTTATTTTCATTCATCTGTATCATCTGTTACCAAATTTAAGTAGTACTGTGAATTAATAACATAAATATTGTTACTTTACGTATCATTGTATTTGTTGAACATTTGTTGTGGGAAACAATTGACTGATTGAGCTTTCAAATCTGTAAATAAGCATTTATATATTTTCTCTGTACAACCATCAATTATATGTAAATAATCCTTCAAACCATTAGATCTGTTGCCGTGCACCACATCAAAATTGTTCACAAAATATTTGTAAAAGACGTATTACGTTTCTATTTGCATTGGACTTTTGAGGTTCCGTCATGACGGAATCCCAGCTCACTTCGCACATTTGGTTCATCAGTACCTCAATCAAAAAATTCCCGGAATACTGTAGAAGAAAGACAGGTCCTGTTTCATAACTGTTTCGTAATGAGGGGGCATAGTCGTAATATATTTCTTTAAACTGAGTACCGCCATTAGACTTGTTTCCTTACGGTGCTGGATTTACACTTACACAATCATGATTACGGCTTCAAAGTACCATTATCAAGTGTTTTAAGTGTTATAAATCGCCTAAGACGGTACACTGTCGTATTAAAGTACGCATGTAGTCGATATGTCTGGCAGAGCCTACTGCTTTAAGTCGATATGTCTGGCAGAGCCTACTGCTTTGTTTCTTTACTGAGTACACCATCTCAGTAATGAAATAAAGCAATAGGCTCTGCCATATATATCGACTCTTAGACAATGCGTATAATAGTGTATTTTAATACGACAGTATGCCAACTCAGGCAGTTTATAACAGTTAAAACACTTCATAATGGCACTTTGAAGCCGAAATCATGATTGTGTAAGTGTAAATGTAACATTGTAAATAATCAACAGTCTAATGGTGGTACTGACTTTAAAGAAGGTCCTGTTTCGTATCCAGCGCCTTCACCACTCTGGCTGACTTCGATTATGTTTCCCCTTGTAGAATCACATACGGCTTCTCGTGTGTCACTACTGGCTGAAGCAAGTCTTTTCGGCAAGAATTCTCTCTGTCTCTGACGGTGTCCAAACAACACATGGTGTGTTAGAACAGCGTTTTACACTTCCACACAATCCGGGGGAACTTTGAATAGCCGCTCGTTGCTGCCGGGACAACGTCGGTTAACTGATTTCTCGTATTTCCCGGATTACGGTCAGGTGCACAAACTTGACTTAGCGGCCCCGATGTTACCTCGGGAATGCCGAATTTTAAGTTCTTTAAAACATATACTATACTGAGAGAATGCTGTCAAACGCAGACAAGGTAAAGGAAAATTGTAGATTCCGTAAAACTGCAAAAGAATGAAATACAGTTTAGTCCGGCGTCGGGAGCTCCGTGGTTCGCTTCGTGGACGATGCTTTTGTCTTTAGGGACGTTGCAACACCGGACCGCTGTAGCAAAATTCACGGAGTCCTGTAAAGGAGCAGCGACTGAAACTGTGGCTGGCAGCTGCCAATCACTCTCAAAAATAAATCCTGGCTTTCGTACACTACTTACAAGTGAGCAACAGTTCCTTTCCCGGTGGAAAGGTCATATGCCAAAAGTCTCTCCATTTCCATCCACTGAAGCCTTGACTCAAAAACTGTTGCCGCACACAGAAACATACGAAGCAAGCAATGACAACGCATTGTGGTTGCGCGCTATCGCGATTGCACGACAAATTTAAATGGAGTCACTATTGTTTATTCAAAAGGGGTTGTGAATGCAACTCTTTATGGATGTATTTTACATAATGTGAATTATTACTATAGGTCTAGTTGGATTTTTAATATCGTAAAATTTGAAATTCGTTTCATTTTCATTCTTAACTATCGATTTAATATTTTCCCGATTTGAGTTCTGTCTCAACTTGGTATGTTTGCACTTCTCTATCATTCTTGACTTCTGTGCACGGGGCGGCCGCGGTGGTCTAGCGGTTCTAGGCGCTCAGTCCGGAACCGCGCGACTGCTACGGTCGCAGGTTCGAATCCTGCCTCGGGCATGGATGTGTGTGATGTCCTTAGGTTAGTTAGGTTTAAGTAGTTCTAAGTCCTAGGGGACTGATGACCACAGATGTTAAGTGCCATAGTGCTCAGAGGCATTTTAATGTGCACAACGGCCGCGCGGGGTAGCCACGCGGTCTCAGGCGTCCTGTCACGGTCCGCGCGGCTTTCCTGTTGGAGGTTTGATTCCTCCCTCGGGCATGTGTGTGTGTGTGTGTGTGTGTGTGTGTGTGTGTGTGTGTGTTGTCGTCCTTGGCGTAAGGTAGTTTAAGCTAGATTAAGTAGTGTGTAAGCTTAGGGACCGATGACCTCAGCAGTTTGGTCCCATAAGACCTTACCACAAATTCCCATCCGACATGCTGATTATCTTGTCTCACAACCACAAACCAGAATACCAACAGAGGGAGTCACAAGCGTTTTAAAATTCAGTTCGCATCGTGTGTCACTCAGACGCTCTGAAATGTGTTTTACAATCTGCAGAATAGGAATTAGAAGTAACTAGAAAATAAAAGGTTGAGCGAAATGAATAGATAATGACTGGATTATATTGTTTCAGGATTTCCATAAAATTCGTGGCTAATACGTCCCATTTTAAAACACACACCGAGTGCACTCGACGACTACCGTGCATTTGCACTCACTTTATTAAATGGGCTTATTAAATCACTCTGCAAAATCCGAGAAGTACAAAAGAATAGCTGCTTCGCACTAGGGTTATCATCAAATTCTTTCTCTTTGCCTGCAAGTACTGTTGATGAGAAATTTTTCCGGGACCAGTATTTGAATTGCCTACTCCCAACTGCTAAGCGAGCGGTCTATAGCCCTTCAGCGATTTTGGAGCTGCCAGGCAGTCTGGTTATGTCGACTGATTCGTGCTGCGGCTCGCGTTATTGTTGTTTGTAGGATTCCGCCCTCTGTTGGAGGCCAGACTGTATCGTTTAGTTGGCATGATTGCGGTTGTTTGTCTTCTCCTGCTGTTGACTGGCACCACTCGGTTTCGCAAGCGTTGCCTGTCCGCTAGTGGCAGCAGCGGCGGTTATCGATATATAGTAATTGTTGCCCTATCTTGGGGCGACGTTGTTATTTTTCCGGGTCGTGTGAGTGGGTCAGTTTGGTTGGGGACTCAGGAAGAGCCAGGTCCCCGCAGTGCCAGATCACGTCGGGGCCGCTGGCGGCACGCATGGACTGCCGGATGGAAGGGCTGTGGTCACGAGAGTGCACGACTTCGTCGTAAACCGGATCCAGCAAGCTTCAAGATGAGTGCATTTCAATCCAAGTAGAGAAACCTCCACCACTGTGACATCTCGCGATTCTCCAGTGACTTGGGTTCGTGTTGCTGCTCGTAGTGTCGCCGAGGCGAAGATCAGCGAGTGGAGTGCTTGGGGAAGGCGGATATGGTTAGCTTTCCTCGACTTCTTATTACTGTTTACTGTGTTCAACTTCTTACAATTTGTTAAGTTCAACCAGCGGTAATTTTTCTTGCCTGGTGGCTTCTAACGCCCCAGTTACCCGCCCTGGGGTTTAGTGTATGTAACGGCAGTGTACGTTTCCTCGCCTTGCCGCTGCTGCGTGTAGTTTTGACAGCTTTTTTGGTTGTAGGCGGGTTGGTGACTTTACTACTCTGGTGGTAGTGACTCCTTTCTCGTTCTGGGCTCTCTAAACACAGCATTCTGGGGACGTAGCGCAGACCACCGGTTCCGGCTTTGGCGTTTTGTTCCATCGGTGCATTTGGTATATCGCACGTGCGGTTGCTTCAGCAACATTATCATTAATCATTCGTTTGACTGCCACTAGTCTGAGTTACCATCTTGTGAAGTGAATGCAACTCCTGGCTGCCTATCTCATCGCTCGCGAAAGTGTTTGTTGCCGGACCTCCTCAGACGTCGATTCCTGGAGAACCGTCTGTGGACCCTTGGTTCTTGTAAGACTTGTATGTTCTAAAAGGAGATTTTATTGCCAGTAGTTCAGTGTAACGCTACTTAGTCCACGCCTTCTGCCTCAGTACCCTTTAAGGACCTTATGTACCGGTCCTTGTGTTTTATTTTTGTATTATTTATTAATACCTGATAATGTCTACGTTAAAGATTATATATATCTAGTTAATAGTTCTGGTCGCCTTCTGGAATAAATCTTATTTCACCGGTTTGCTGATCAATTGCTTGTTCTCTTAGTTATCCTTTCGCTATTGTGTTTGCTGTTTTTCAGCTATTGTGTTTTGCTGTTTTTTTTATATTATTGCCGTTCCTGGCGTGTAAGGCCTTCAGCCGTGATTGTGGTCACTTGCCTTAAAATCCTGTTTTGGTATTTGTATATACGCAGTAAGCCTTTAAACCTTATTTACTGCCATTCCTGTCGTCTGATGCCTTCTGCTGTGTCTGTGGTGACGTGCCTTTAATATTTCATTACCTTTAATTTGTAAGTTGCAGCGAGTTTTAATCATTTCTTAATTTATTTCCATTCCTGGCGTGCAAGGCCTTCTGCCCACAACACAGTGGCTTGCTTTAAAACATTATCTGCTGTATATGTATGTAAATGTGATTTTCTAAATTATAACTCAATAAAAAAACACTATTATTTACGCAGTTATTATTTCCTTCATTAATACCGTGTGGTATTTTTATTTATTGTTGAGTCTGGAATTACTGGTTTAAAATAAATTGTGTGTAACTGTAAAAGGCAACCAATAGTAAACTGATTACGGCCCCGTCCACAATCGTAACCGAAACCTGCCTTCCCTTGACTACCAGCTTTCAGTGGTAGTTCTAATTTTAAAGAGCACAACGCAGGCAGTGTGATGTTAATATTTTCCACATACGTCTCTAGCCACCTCAATCGCGAGGAGACGGAAATCCCAACAAACGCACTAGCTTTCACGAACACTTGCGACAGTTTCGTGGAAGGCTAACATTCTACTAATAAGTGGCCATCTCTGTCTGATGTTCTTGGAACGAAGCAAAATCGCTGCCTGCAGTATGTCAGGAGATATTACTGCAAGTAAAATTCACCCGCGGTTCGTTTCCTCTCGTGGTGCGATTCAAAATAGCCTGAGCGCTCTGTTCAGTGTAGTTCACAGGGATAAGACCTGTAAACATCTGTCTTGATGTTCGGAACTAGACAGCTGGATCAGTTTAGGAAGTATCCATTTGCCGTTGCACGCCGCCTCTCGGACATGACGGTCGACGCAAACACGGAACACGTGTCTCTGAGTACTAATATTCTTCGTTACAGAAGTGTTGGTGCCAGAGATGTTACAGACAGCCTGCTAGGTTTTATCGTAGAATGCGGATCGTACATCTTAATGAATCTCCAGATTTCCTTCTTTACCTCTTCCCTAGCGTTTATCCAGTCCACTACGTAACCGGCTTTTCAGTGAACTGGGAACTGTTATTTCATAGTTTAACTTTGTGGCCGAAGGACCTGCGATTGGATTCAAGGCTTTCTTGCAGATAGAAATCAACACGTCGCTCTTACCGGAACTAATTCGCAGAGGTAAATGTAACATCCGGAGTCCAGAGGGAAGTGTGATAGGACTGTTATTGTTCACAATATATACACTCCTGGAAATTGAAATAAGAACACCGTGAATTCATTGTCCCAGGAAGGGGAAACTTTATTGACACATTCCTGGGGTCAGATACATCACATGATCACACTGACAGAACCACAGGCACATAGACACAGGCAACAGAGCATGCACAATGTCGGCACTAGTACAGTGTATATCCACCTTTCGCAGCAATGCAGGCTGCTATTCTCCCATGGAGACGATCGTAGAGATGCTGGATGTAGTCCTGTGGAACGGCTTGCCATGCCATTTCCACCTGGCGCCTCAGTTGGACCAGCGTTCGTGCTGAACGTGCAGACCGCGTGAGACGACGCTTCATCCAGTCCCAAACATGCTCAATGGGGGACAGATCCGGAGATCTTGCTGGCCAGGGTAGTTGACTTACACCTTCTAGAGCACGTTGGGTGGCACGGGATACATGCGGACGTGCATTGTCCTGTTGGAACAGCAAGTTCCCTTGCCGGTCTAGGAATGGTAGAACGATGGCTTCGATGACGGTTTGGATGTACCGTGCACTATTCAGTGTCCCCTCGACGATCACCAGTGGTGTACGGCCAGTGTAGGAGATCGCTCCCCACACCATGATGCCGGGTGTTGGCCCTGTGTGCCTCGGTCGTATGCACTCCTGATTGTCGCGCTCACCTGCACGGCGCCAAACACGCATACGACCATCATTGGCACCAAGGCAGAAGCGATTCTCATCGCTGAAGACGACACGTCTCCATTCGTCCCTCCATTCACGCCTGTCGCGACACCACTGGAGGCGGGCTGCACGATGTTGGGGCGTGAGCGGAAGACGGCCTAACGGTGTGCGGGACCGTAGCCCAGCTTCATGGAGACGGTTGCGAATGGTCCTCGCCGATACCCCAGGAGCAACAGTGTCCCTAATTTGCTGGGAAGTGGCGGTGCGGTCCCCTACGGCACTGCGTAGGATCCTACGGTCTTGGCGTGCATCCGTGCGTCGCTGCGGTCCGGTCCCAGGTCGACGGGCACGTGCACCTTCCGCCGACCACTGGCGACAACATCGATGTACTGTGGAGACCTCACGCCCCACGTGTTGAGCAATTCGGCGGTACGTCCACCCGGCCTCCCGCATGCCCACTATACGCCCTCGCTCAAAGTCCGTCAACTGCACTTACGGTTCACGTCCACGCTGTCGCGGCATGCTACCAGTGTTAAAGACTGCGATGGAGCTCCGTATGGCACGGCAAACAGGCTGACACTGACGGCGGCGGTGCACAAATGCTGCGCAGCTAGCGCCATTCGACGGCCAACTCCGCGGTTCCTGGTGTGTCCGCTGTGCCGTGCGTGTGATCATTGCTTGTACAGCCCTCTCGCAGTGTCCGGAGCAAGTATGGTGGGTCTGACACACCGGTGTCAATGTGTTCTTTTTTCCATTTCCAGGAGTGTATAAATGATCTAGTAGAAAGCGTCGGATGCTCTTTATGACTATTCGCAGATGATGCAGTTATTTATACCAAAGTAGAAACGATAGAAGTTAGTAAGAGTTTGCAGAACGACCTGCAGAGAATTGATGAATGGTACACATTCTGGCAGTTGACCCTGAACGTAAATAAGTGTAACATACTGCGCATACATAGGAAAAGGAATCCACTACTGTACAGCTACACTACTGACGACAAACAGTATCGACCTAGGCGTAACTATCCAGAGCGACCGTAAGTGGAATGACCATATAAAACAGATGGTGGGAAAAGTAGACACAAGACTCACATTCATCGGAAGAATCTTAAGGAAATGTAACTCATCCACGAAAGAAGTGGCTTATAAGGCGCTTGTTCGCCCGATTTTTGAGTACTGTTCATCGATCTGGGATCCCTATCAGATAGGACTGATAGAGGTGGTAGAGAAGATCCAACGAAGAGCGGCGCGTTTCGTCACGCGATCGTTTAGCTGGCTAGAGAGCGTTGCTGAGATGCCAAACAGACTCCACTGGCAGACGTTACAAGAGAGACGTTGCAGTAGCAGTAGGGGGAAGCTGGGTAAATTGACGAGGAGTTTAAGATGAATTTTCAATTTCACCGATAATTCTACAGATGAAGCTACGTGCACTATGGTATTGCTTCCTTAGTGCACTGTACAGACATGTCTGTTGAACTATATCCGATCCACGAAATATGGCGCACACCTCAAACTACGGACAGGAATTGCACTGTTGCTGGTTCAAAGCGACGGCTGCGGTAATGGCATATTCGTGCTCTGTGCTTGAAGAAAGCTTATCTGATGTAAATTATGTCTCTCGCTTGCTTGTGCAGAATTGGTTGCGTAACATCACCATCAGCCGTCGCAACTTGCCACAAATAGAATAAAAATTCACTAAATAATTCTCTACGATGAGGTTTAATGCTCACAATGGTTACAAAATTAACAACAGTACACTGACAGCAGAAGCGAACGTTCATTGGCTGTCGAAGGATGCGTGACGTAGATACACAGAACAAGCCTAAACTTGACCGCCATCGTTCGTGACTCCAACTGTAGCCTTGCTTCGTAGTTTTGTTTTGTTTTGTTGAGAGCTGTGGTTTGGAAGTGGACGTTGTTTTTATAGAGCTTTTTCTATGCTTTAAATAAATTTCGTGTAAGTATATTACACTAACAGTTTTATGTTAATAAATATTAGTTACCTCGACTTAAGGCTTTTAGATTTTCTGATGCTTTAATAACGGTTTAATGAAGTTATTCTGTAAGACTTCCTGCATGTTTAAGTCTGTATACAAAATGTCAACTGCTGTTAAGATGGCGAATTTATGGAGGGGCTATATGTCGAATTCTCCTTTCGCAATTACTCCACGCAGAACTTGGTAAATTATCAGTGCTCTTACCTACTTCTAAATCTACATCTACCCCTGCTTAACCTCCGTTCACTCAAGCTACAGCTAAAGGAGGTCCATTAAACCGAAGAAATAAGATGACATCTGTATAACTAGCCAGCACAGCGTCAAAATAGCTCTGAAGAAAACAAAGGAACGAGTACTATGAGAAGAAGAGACAAGAAAGAAAAATGAAGAAATGTAAAAACAAAATAAAAGAGAATGCGTATGCAGGGGCAAAAAATGAACGAAGGTCCTAAATAAGGAAAGAGACGAAGGAAAGACGACATTGAGGAAAACAAACAAGAGAGAAAAATGAAGAAAAATAAAAAAAATAAAAGGGAAATCGAATGCAAAGGCAAGAAGAAAAGGTCCTAAGCGTAAACTTGCATTCGGTGGAGATTTTGGAACGAAACAAATAAGGGATCCTTGTACAGATTTCTGCGACTCATCTTCAAACTCATTCATCGAAATTGAGTACGCCGACTGTGATTCCAATTACGTCGATAGAGGAGACTGCATCCTTCGCCGTGAGAAAGACAGAAATGTGGTATCAATGATCTCGATGCCAAGAGTGGGTTCATGCGAAGCAAAGAAGAAATGTTATATTTGTCACTTTTATGGTAAATAGATAAACACCAATAAAATGTCTTGGGTTCCCAAACAAACTGTTCATTTCGTCATCTTACCTATATCCCTAAGTCATCTTACGCTTCCTCTAGGGTAAGATGACGGATGGTACTATCACGAACAAAAACAGGTTTATCTAAAAACTTGATTTTTAGGAAATGTCTAAGAGCTCAGATTTAATGAGGTTACTTGAAGTAATACCTTTTCTGCAAGTAAACTATTTGACTTCAATATGAAGATATCTGTTCTTTCGGACATGTCCGAAAGAACAGATACCATCTTCATATAGTTAAGGCTAACCAGCCAGTGACCTTCTTCTGTGCTGGATGCACACGCAGTGCCCGAACTCTTAAGGGACTCGGTAAGATTGTTTGGCGCGAGTAATGAGTGTAATGGGCAGGGGCACTACGAATGTAGTGTGTGGGCATTAAGTTGGGAATGCGGGTCTCACGGAGAGCGTGTAAGGGATAAATCACTGCAGTCGCACTGTCGTCTGTGCTATCGGTGGCTCAGATGCTGCCATGCAAGCAGGAGATCCCCGGTTCGAGTCCTGGTCGGGGCACACATTTTTAGCTCTCCCCGTTAATGTATATTAACGCCTGTAGAGAACTTAGGATATTGATTTAATTATCATTTTATTTGACTTCAAAGTGAAGGTTAGAAAAGTCATACCTTAATGTCGTCAGCTTACCCGACACCTATGATATAACTTTGTTGTTTGTCATAAACTGTATTTCACTCTAAGGCATAAGATTATTAACCACTTGAAGGCAACAGCAAATCCTCAGAGAGTTTTGTAACTATTTCTATAATACAGTTTATTTTCAACATGATGTTGAATTTGGTTAATGTGGGCATTTTCTGAATCACCAAATCGACTATATACCTTTTAAAAACGGAAGAAAAGAAGAAACAAGATGCACCACGTGGGACTTATCTGAATGGAAATCGGTAGATGTGATGACACGTACAGATAAACAATGATTAAAGTTTCAAAAAAATTGGATGATTCATTCAAAAGGTAGAGCTTCGAAAACTGAGGTCAACAGCACGTTGGTCCACCTCCGATCCTCATGCAAACAGTTATTCGGCTTGCTATTGACTGACAGAGCTGTTAGATGCCCAGAGAGATATCGCACCACATTCTAATTGGCGCTTTGGATCTTAAAATCCCGAGCTGGTTGGACTGCCCTGCCCACAATGCTCCAGACATTCTCAATTGGGAAGAGATCAGGTGACCTTGCTGGCCAAGATAGCTTTTGGCAAGTAAGAAGACAGGCAGCATTGTTTGGGCGGGCGTTACCGTTCTGAACTGTAATCCCAGGATGACTTGCCGTGGAGGGCAATAAAACCGGGCGGAGAATATCTTCGATGTACCGCAGTGCTGTAAGGGCGCCTCGGATGACAACCAAAGGGATTCTGCTAAGAAGAGAAACGGCACCCCAGAACACCATTTCTGGTTGTCGGTCCGTATGGCGTGTGGACAGTCAGGTTGGTATTCCACCATCTGTGGTGTCTCCAGATACGTCTTCGGCCTAGAATCTCATTGACTGGAGCGAACTAAACGCTGATGACCAGCGGAGATGTGTCTCGAGACGCCCCAGACAGCGCTGGGGTACCAACCTGATTGTCGTCCACCATAAAACCCGACCACTAGGAGCGATTGTCTGTAGTGCCATTTCTTTTCACAACAGAACACCTACGGTTGTCATCAACGGAACCCTTACAGCACAGTGGCACATCGGCGTCGGCGGATTCTGCGCGCCGTTTTGTTGCCGTTCATGGAAATCTAGGCTGTATTTACAATCAAAAAAGATAATGCCCTTTCACAAACGGCGAGAGTTTCTGTTTTCGTGCTTTCCAGACCCTACCTTGTACAGCAAGGTCGCTGGACAGCTGCTCAGTTGAAAACATTCGGAGCAATAGGGAAACGCCCACCAACAAGCTCGGAATTTCGACGATCTAACCACCAGCTATACAGAATTTGGGGGGACATACAACAACTATCATTCAATGCCAAGCGGACCAACGCCTTATTGACTTCCTCAGTTTAACAAATCATTCAGTGTATCTGAAACTGATTTAATTTGTTTGGCTTTACATGTACGTCACATCTATTGAGTTCCGCCCATTCGCATAGTATCGTGTTATGAGGTAACGGGTGAGTTGTGGCACCCTGGAAATATTCTAAGTGCCTCGTGATGACTGGGTGTTGTGTGCTGTCCTTAGGTTAGTTAGGTTTAAGTAGTTCTACGTTCTAGGGGACTGATGACCATAGATGTTAAGTCCCATAGTGCTCAGAGCCATTTGAACCATTTTTGAAATATTCTAAGTTCGGAGTCGGCGTGGCCGCACGGGCCGCTCGGCAAATAGGGGCCCGGCAGCAAACACGTGGTGCCCAACGTCGCTGGACGAGTGGGGCGCGAGTGAACAAAAAAATGGCTCTGAGCACTATGGGACTTAACATCTGAGGTCATCAGTCCCCTAGAACTTAGAACTACTTAAACCTAACCAACCTAAGGACATCACACAATCAAATCTGCATGTGGAATGCACTTCCTTGACTCTTGTGCAGAAAGGAGTGCAGTATTCTGCTGCATCCATTTTCAATAAGCTACCACAAGAACTCAAAAATCTTAGCAGTAGCCCAAACACTTTTAAGTCTAAACTGAAGAGTTTCCTCATGGCTCACTCCTTCTATTCTGTCGAGGAGCTCCTGGAAGAGATAAAAAATTAAGCAAATTCCAGTGTTACATTCTTGATTTTCTTTATTTAAACTAACGACTTGTTTCATTTTATGTGTTTCTACAATCGTGTTATAATTTCATGTATTGACTCGTTCCATGACCATGGAGACTTCTCCTAAATGTGGTCCCACGGAACAATAAATAAATAAATAAATAAAAATAAACACACACCCATGCCCGAGGCGGGATTCGAATCTGCGACCGTAGCAGTCGCGCGGTTCCAAACTGAAGCGCCTAGAACCGCTCGGCCACACCGGCCGGCGCGCGAGTGAACAGTCGCATAGGACACGGGGAGCGTGGGACAGGACGGCGCGAGGGACGCACGGTCGCGAGAGAGACTTGGAGAGTGGAGCGGTTTGCGCGTGGTCGCGAGAAATAGAGATACTTCGGAGCGCGGACTTGTGAGATTTCTGAGGTTTCTAAGTGAAGACGTGGTATGCGTTTAGAAGTGAATATCTCGCTCCTATGTTGTCGTTCATAACTGATTACGTGCAGTAGAAATCTATTGTTTTCCTGTTATTCAGTCCGCCTCTCGTGGTCTCGCGGTAGCGTTCTCGCTTCCCGAGCACGGGGCCCCGGGTTCGATTCCCGGCGGGGTCAGGAATTTTTCCTGCCTCGAGATGACTGGGTGTTATTGTGTCGTCTTCATCATTATCATTCATCCCCCCTTATATTTTCTTTAATTGCTGGACCATCGACGTCAGTAAGTGTTTTGCAGAAATATAGCACATTCTCAGAAGTACTTCTATTATCGTACTCATCATTTAAAGTCGTTAAGATAGTACCTGCAGAATTTATTTACTGCAAATCGTTTGTAACTTTCTGCGTTACATTCGCGATTGCCGATTTATAGGAACCTTCGACCATTCGATTCATGTCTATATTCATATTGTATACTGTAGACTCAGCAGTATTTGGCTTGTAATGCGGCAACTACGTATCCCAGCCCCAAGACAACGAAACCAGCCAAATCTGTTAATATATCAGCTCTGAGTCTGAGGGTACGTAGTTGAGGGCTACATCACCACACCATCACATTTCTTTTTTGAGAGCCCGCAGTGTTTTTCCCAGACATTTCTTTGTTCGGAATTCCTGGGTGCACCCCACGTTTTTTGATATCGTTCGCTATGTGAAATTTGTGAATTTGTATACCCCAGACTTTAAAACGGCTCGATATGCATTGATGTTAATTTCATTTACTCATTTTGTGAACAAGACTTATGCCTTAAACCAGTAAAATTTAAATACATTCCTCACAGTTTTGATGTTTTTGCTAACTGTTGTATTCACATTTTTTCGTAATACTACGCTGATTAGACTTGTTTAATAATGATGTCCACGTCGAAATTAACCAGTAGCAATAGATTTTTAATCAAGAGACAGCAGAAACGTGACAACAGAAATTGACAGAACAAATTCATCGACACCTCTTTCACCCACATTTACGGTAGGCCTACACGTATCGCGTATTTATTCACAGGAAATAACTCCCATATTTACATTCATACTTATGAGTTATACGAAAGTGTTTGTACTCTTTATGAATCGCACTTAACTATTTTGTGGTTAAACTGCTAAAAAACTCACGAAACCATCCAGCTATAAGACGTTTTATCATTGTCAGAACATAAGCTTCAAAATCTATATTTCACGACCCTTCTGAATAAAAAGAATATCCCAGTAAAAATTACTTCTTGTAACTTTGCTGAAAACATATTATTAACTTTTGATTTACTGTAATGGTTCAAAATAGTTCAAATGACTCTGAGCACTATGGGTCTCAACTTCTGAGGTCATTAGTCCCCTAGAACTGAGAACCAGTTAAACCTAACTAACCAAAGGACATCACACACATCTATGCCCGAGGCAGGAGTCGAACCTGCGACCGTAGCGGTCTCGCGGTTCCAGACTGCACCGCCTAGAACCGCACGGCCACTTCGGCCGGCTTACTGTAATGTCATACATATTTTTATACCTGTCACTCTTATTGTAGTTTATTTTATGTAACTGCATTTCGTAATGTTACTGGATATGTAAAATTATTATACAGGGTGATTCAAAAAGAATACCACAACTTTAAAAATGTGTATTTAATGAAAGAAACATAATATAACCTTCTGTTATACATCATTACAAAGAGTATTTAAAAAGGTTTTTTTTTCACTCAAAAACAAGTTCAGAGATGTTCAATGTGGCCCCCTTCAGACACACGAGCAATATCAACCCGATACTCCAACTCGTTCCACACTCTCTGTAGCATATCAGGTGTAACAGTTTGGATAGCTGCTGTTATTTCTCGTTTCAAATCATCAATGGTGGCTGGGAGAGGTGGCCGAAACAATATATCCTTAACATACCCCCATAAGAAAAAATCGCAGGGGGTAAGATCAGGGCTTCTTGGAGGCCAGTGATGAAGTGCTCTGTCACGGGCTGCCTGGCGGCCGATCCATCGCCTCGGGTAGTTGACGTTCAGGT
Organism: Schistocerca americana; assembly: GCF_021461395.2. NCBI lineage: Eukaryota > Metazoa > Arthropoda > Insecta > Orthoptera > Acrididae > Schistocerca > Schistocerca americana. Next base: position 898,623,525 of record NC_060121.1, read on the forward strand.
AGTTACGGACAGATAAGTGCCAATGTGGTGGCGCTCCATCCTGCTGAAATATGAATTGTTGTACTTCTTGTTCGAGCTGAGGGAACAGCCAATTCTCTAACATCTCCAGATCCTGTAGTCCAGTTACAGCAACACCTTCGAAGAAAAAGGGACCAAAAACTTTATTGGCTGAAATGGCACAAACACCCATTCTCTGTAAACTGTTTATACCAACGTTTAATACACCACCTATCAGGAGGTTTAACACCATACTTCGTTCGAAATGCACGCTGAACAACTGTCGTCGATTCACTTCTGCCGTACTCAATAACACAAAAAGCTTTCTGTTGAGCGGTCGCCATCTTAGCATCAACTGACGCTGACGCCTAGTAAACAGCGCCTCAAGCGAACAAATGTACAACTAAATGAAACTTTATAGCTCCCTTAATTCGCCGACAGATAGTGCTTAGCTCTGCCTTTTGTCGTTGCAGAGTTTTAAATTCCTAAAGTTGTGGTATTCTTTTCGAATCACCCTGTATTGTGAAAAGCTCTGAATTACGTCATTGTTCATTTCATAACTGAATCGATTAAGGTGATAAAAGTTTAATTTTAAATTGCCAGAAGATAAGTATGTACCTTTACTGTGAAACATGTTAGTTGTTTGTGTATATTTATACAGCGTCGGCTATGCCGGCTGGTGACTGTGCAGAGAAACGTAGAGTAACGTGCAGGAGTGTTAGTCCGTTGTCTGTAGGGACAGTGTCACGCTCAGCCTTGTGAAACAGAATCCTAAAAACATAACATTTTCTTATTTAAAATTACTGTATGAAGCCTGATTTCAGAAAATAGATGTGCCTCTTGTAGCTACATGGAGAGACGAAGGATATCGTCATTACTGCAGCGAGAAGATTTACACCCATGCACACGTGAGACGAGACCCAGTCACAATACTAAGAGTACTGATTGCGGTAACATTTTAACTGTCAGATACTGTATCGAATGTACGTAGCCATGGTATAAGGAAACAAATCGAGGAACAATTTGTAATTCGATATTTGCGAAATTAGAATAGGGGATTGCCTCACTGTCTTCCAGAAAACTGCAACTATTGTTTAATTGTTTTGTCCATTACTAAATTTGGAAATTTATTGCGTCGAGGTGGCACCGAAAGTAGATAACAATCCTTTGGACAGTATAGGTCCTTCATTTACGACAGGCAGTAGCTTAGCATCTTACCTTGTCTCACGTATAAGGAGACAGAAAGATACTGGAACGATAATATACATGTAACATTGAAGTAGCAAGAGTACCACTGAAAATGAGGAGAAGGATGAAGGGGAAGTAAGACGAATCGTTTCCTAACTCATCTGTTTATCAAATTAGTGGAGTTAAAATACGAATGACGACGAAAATCTTATGATAACCGAGGTAAAATTCCATAGAAACCTCATGGCTCTTACCCGGGTTCCCGAGTTCGATTCCCGGCGGGGTCAGGGATTTTCTCTGCCTCTTGATGACTGCGTGTTGTGTGATGTCCTTAGGTTAGTTAGGTTTAAGTAGTTCTAAGTTCTAGGGGACTGATAACCTCAAATGTTAAGTCCTATAGTGCTCAGAGCCATTTGAACCATTTGAACCTCATGGCTCTTACGACGTCTCTACGTCTACCCGTATGCTTCCCTGTTAGACAAATAACTGTTCCATAATGAATCGGATTATGAAGGTTCTAATGTGTGAATAGTTTCATTTGGAATCAAAAACGGTATTTCGTTTATTAGTTTCTTATCAAGCATCTCACAAAGATTCAGAGACAAGCATAAGACACTGTGCGCCACGAAATACCATCACATATACAGGGTTATTACAAATGATTGAAGCGATTTCACAGCTCTACAATAACTTTATTATTTGAGATATTTTCACAATGCTTTGCACACACATACAAAAACTCAAAAAGGTTTTTTAGGCATTCACAAATGTTCGATATGTGCCCCTTTAGTGATTCGGCAGACATCAAGCCGATAATCAAGTTCCTCCCACATTCGGCGCAGCATGTCCCCATCAATGAGTTCGAAAGCATCGTTGATGCGAGCTCGCAGTTCTGGCACGTTTCTTGGTAGATGAGGTTTAAACACTGAATCTTTCTCATAACCCCACAGAAAGAAATCGCATGGGGTTAAGTTGGGAGAGCGTGGAGGCCATGACATGAATTGTTGATCATGATCTCCACCACGACCGATCCATCGGTTTTCCAATCTCCTGTTTAAGAAATGCTTCTGCTTTAGCCTTTTCCGTAAGATTTTCCAAGCCGTCGGCTGTGGTACGTTTAGCTCCCTGCTTGCTTTATTCGTCGACTTCCACGGCTACGCGTGAAACTTGCCCGCACGCGTTCAACCGTTTCTTCGCTCACTGCAGGCCGAGCCGTTGATTTCCCCTTACAGAGGCATCCAGAAGCTTTAAACTGCGCATGCCATCGCCGAATGGAGTTAGCAGTTGGTGGATCTTTGTTGAACTTCGTCCTGAAGTGTCGTTGCACTGTTATGACTGACTGATGTGAGTGCATTTCAAGCACGACATACGCTTTGTCGGCTCCTGTCGCCATTTTGTCTCACTGCGCTCTCGAGCGCTCTGGCGGCGGAAACCTGAAGTGCGGCTTCAGCCGAACAAAACTTTATGAGTTTTTCTACGTATCTGTAGTGTGTCGTGACCATATGTATGCTACAGTGAATTTATGAAATCGCTTCAATCATTTGTAATAGCCCTGTATTTACACACTGACAAGTCCACCCCTGGTAGCTGAGTGGTCAGCGCGTCGGAATGTCATAACTAACGGCCCGAATTCGATTCCCGGTTGGGTCGGAGATTTTCTCAGCTCGGGGACTGGGTGTTGTGCTTATCATCAGCATTTCATCCCCATCGACACGCAAGTCACCCAAGTGGCGTCAACTCGAAAGCCTTCCACCAGGCGAACTGTTTACCCGACGGGAGGCCCTAGCCAAACGACATTTCCATTTACACACTGAAATTCTACATAGTCCTACTGACTTCACTGTCCGATTCACTCATATTCTCTACACACATTAATCGAATCATTGCAATAGCCTTTTTTTTACGAGTGCACTACACTGCATCTCAAAACTAAGTACTAGGAACACAGGCAGCTCGGACATTGCATCTCTACAGCCCGTTGTCGGCTGTCTCATTCTTTGAACAGCCAGATATACAGCGTGAACATTAATAAAACCGACAAGCTGCAGGAACGGATTGCTGAATGGAAATTGAGGAAGAAAGGTCCTATAAAAATGGTCCGCAAATGCATCGTTGACACGATAGATAGCGCTGAAGAATGAAAGTTCCTCTGACCATGTGTCGAGTGTTCCTCGTGTGTTTCAGGGCGTAGGACTGACTGCAGGGTACTGCAGTCAGTCTGGCCCTTATCAAGTATTTATTCAGTTTAGGATTGATTGTTGAGTCATGGGATGTCCTCCTGAGGGATAGCATGCCAAGTTCTTTCCAACTAGTGCGTTAGATGGTCAGAATCCTGTGATGATCAGAGGGCGCTACCCATAATGTTCCAAATATTCTCCAATGAGGAGAGATCGAGTGACCACACGGACAAAGTTGGGGGTTTGACAAGCACAAGTACATGCAGTAGAGATTTTCGCCCTGTGCCGGCGGGCATTGCTTTACTGAAATTTAAGTCCAGGATGACTCGCCATGAAGAGCAACAAAACCGGACGTAGAATAACGTCGACGTACTGTGGTCCTGTAAGCATGTCGCAGATGAAACTAGAGGGGTCCTTCTATGAAAAGAAATGGCACCACGGACCATCTCTCCTAGTTGTCGGGCAGTATCGTGGCCGACACTCGGGTTGAGTCCCGTTGACATTCAGATACAATTCCGTCGTGGTACGTCGCTTTTGTTGTGCCGGAGTGAATTTTGCTTACAGCCTGCACCTGAAAACGCTCCAGACTGATGACCTCAGAAGTTAAGTCCCGTAGTGCTCAGAGCCACTTGAACCATTTTTGAACTGGTTTGTTTTGAACATTTGTTGAATTTCGACATCCCGTAGAAGGCTGATCTCTGCACCTCTCAGACACTCACTTCCTTTCGCTCTCCTGATGCACATGGTGAGTCATTAGCAGCTAATACTTTTCCTGTCATAATTGTTAACAAAACACTTTCAAATGGGCCTTACTAAAGATTGCCCTTCCTAACCTCGTATTCAAGGGGTTTCTTGTTACGCTATATTTGGAGTATCGTACATCAAAACTCGTTCATGAAAGCACAATGCTATGAACACATTGTCTACCACATGGATCTTTGAAGAATGATACAAGAATTAAGAGTAGAGCATTGCTCTTGTTAGAAGAAAAATCGTTTCTCAAAGTTGCTAGGTATCACACGGTCACAAGTCACACAGTACAGCAACAGTATGATAATCGGTAGTATAGTACTCACCTTGGGAAACAGTAACTACTGAACGAGATGTGCACTGGCTGTAGACATACCATGTTGCAAATGTCAGCTTTCACTTTTTATTACTCTTTCTACTATTTTTTCTGATGACCAGTTCGTTAGTCGCTATTTCCTAATACATTTTACAGTACTTCGCTGACGATAAATAGCAAATTTCAAGGAAGGAGTACTTGTAAACCAGTGTTCCGTTCCGAAGAGTGTATAACGTGTAACTGTGTCTGTCTCTACTAATAAACATTCATTTACTGCGAACATCTGTTTCAAACCTGCTTTCATATTAATAGTAAGAGCAGTATTGTTTTTTCATTTTCCACCTAGAGGCTGACGTATTTATTTTCTTTCTTTTAGGTAAGATACGCTGAAGACATAAGCCCTCTACGAAAATGACGGCTGTTAGGAGGATAGTTTCTGGAGCGTCAGACAGTGGAGACAGAGATCTAAGGTTTGTAAAATAACTTGCTTCACCTTTTATGCGTAAGAATCGTAAAATTGTAACATAATTGCTCTATGTGAAACGGCTTTAAGAAATTCAGGAAAGCTAATGTTCTGAAACGAGTTGGTTTCCTTTCACAATCGGACAGTTATAAATTACAGTTAATATCCGCTCATGGCTTGCTTATTCTCAGTGACTTCGATGAATATATCCGCATACAGCATTCTGTTGCATGTAGCTAATAGGAACTAAAAGTACCAAGCCAGCAAGTGTTATGAATTTTCGTTAATGCTTCCTCCACTAGAAAGACCCTCTCTTCAATCAATAAAATGTTTTCTCCGGAATTTAAAACGTTCTTCATTGTTTATACTGAGAAGGACACAAATTTCGGCAGTCCGTATCGAGAAAAGAAAGTAACTTCTCTAAATGTTTTGGAACTTGCACATGCTTGACGGATTTGTTTGATAAACTAACAAAAAAGATCACAGACGTAGTCACACTGTCATGAATTAAAAAAAAAAAATGTGGGAGACGCAGATAGGAACTTTTCCCAATAATAAAGTTACCAAATGGCTAGGTGTAGACGGGAAAAATGTAATGATTTTTTTTTGTCATTTATTGGACCTTGTATGCTCCAATGTAAACGTTATGTGCAAAACAATACAACGACGGAAAAAGAAGATTGGAATTCGTAATTAGTCTCGGGGACTAATTGGATAACACTTTCCAGAACAAGGGCCATCAATTGGACACCTACCTCGAAGGCCAAAAGCGACTCATAGTAAGGCCAGACATGTTTCGGAATATTTGCGGAGAACAATAAAGAAAAGACAAACAAGGAGATGTGGAGTATGCACAGAAAGAGGCCTTCCAAAAGAGATGGCATATTGCAAGTTGGAATTAAAATCAATAATGACATGTTTTAATAAGTGAGCAAGGCACATGGCGCAATTGCACTAATCAGTACTAGTGGAAATTATCCACTGAGGCAAAGAAGCGCACACTAAAATAGACACTTGAAAGATTAGGTGAATACTCCGTCGGCGATTTATTCGTTAAGTGGCACATTTATTGTAGCCTATTGCAAGTGTCATCAAGTTAAGTCTCAGGAAGTCATTTCTGAAAGTATTTGTATGAAGTGTAGCCACGTATGGAAGTGAAACATGGACGATAAATAGTTTAGACAAGAAGAGAATAGAAGCTTTCGAAATGTTGTGCTACAGAAGAATGCTGAAGATTAGATGGGTGGATCACATAACTAATGAGGAGGTATTGAATAGAATTGGGGAGAAGAGGAGTTTGTGGCACAACTTGACTAGGAAAAGGGATCGGTTGGTAGGACACGTTCTGAGGCATCAAGGGATCACCAATTTAGTATTGGAGGGCAACGTGGAGGGTAAAAATCGTAGAGGGAGACCAAGAAATGAATACACCAAGCAGATTCAGAAGGATGTAGGCTGCAGTAGGTACTGGGAGATGAAGAAGCTTGCACAGGCTAGAGTAGCATGGAGAGCTGCATCAAACCAGTCTCAGGACTGAAAACCACAACAACAACATAACAAGACAGACAAGGCAGATACAGTGTATATATGAAGGGTGTGCATTTAACTGAAGACATTGAAATATCTTTAAAACTACACATCGGATCAAAAAAATATAATTCCAATTTTTTAGTTGGAGAGGGACATCCAATGATACTGCACTTGGTCTCGCACCCCAACCCAAGCTAGGGTGGCGGGAGAGGGGGATGGGCAACTTTGAAATATTCAATGGAAACCCACACCACCTTTTTTTAATTTCAAATTACGATTTCACTGCAAAATCTACATACGTTTTATCTGAAGCATTTTATTTGCTTCGCCACATGTGTTGCTGTAATCGGAGAATAGAAACGGATACACAATCATAGTTTACGACCTCGTACCCAGTGGCCCTTGGATATGAATGGGACTCCACCTTCTTGCTGCGAGGGCAGAGAGGCCAGTATTTCATATCTTCTAATTGGAAACGGCAATCGCAACGTTGTATTCCTACGCTATATCGAACAGTAAACTACTCGACCCGCCACTGTGGCTGTGGCTCCAGGTGATCGCTACTCTACATTTCCAATTAGAGTAAGTGTTCAAACGAAGTATCGTCAGCTTCAACATACTTAGTGATCCGCTTTTCAAATGACCGTACACAGAACAGAAGCGTAGCTGCAGGAATGTCTGCGCAGGCGTTTCTGATACGATCGACCATGTTCTCACGGCCTATTGGCACTTGCTGGTAAACCTTATCTTTTAAATATCCCCCACAGAAAGAAATCCGACGACATCAAAATCCTGCGTCCTAGCGGGCAAATTAATAGGGCCACATTAGCCAACCTACCGACCAGTATAAACACCGCTTAATATCTCCCAAGCTTCAACTGCATAATGCTCTGGGCAACCGTCATGCTGAAACGTGTGCTGTCGAACGGCCGGGTCAGCATCGTGCAGTAGTACCGTTAGCTCCTGTTCCAAAAATGTTTGATACTTTGTAACACCGAAAATGCAGGATGCATGACACCTGCTACCGATATATAGTTTTTTTTAATTGTACGTAAATATTTGTAATTTAAATGCTTTATTTTAATAAGTAATATCATTGCTTCACTGTATGTGTACATTTAGCTAGAAGTCTGTTGAAGTTTTATTATATTTATCTGTATTTTACTGAAAAACTTATAAGCTCTGGGAAAAAGCCAAAGAAATCGTTATTTGCATCGACTAGCAACAATAATAGCAGTGCTTGTGCGTTGTAAAATCTTTGGGTAGGAAGTTGTTGCGCGGAGCGCGCGGAGAGAGCGGGAGACGGGTTCCAGCGCTTGTAGTGTGCGGAAGTGTGGTGTTAACGCTCTCGCAGTAGAAAGTACCATTTCGGCGGCATCATGTACGCGCGCCGGCCAGATGCCAAGTAGCAGGAGGAAGGACAGTGGACGGGCGGAAGAGGCCGTATTAATTACGATTACTCGTTCCTATAATAAGCCATGGCTTCACAATATACTACCATCTTCAACAACAGCAGCAGTTCCAGCAACAAAGATTCGTCGTCGGCTACGAGTTTCGTCGCGCGGACAGCACTGATGTAAGACTGTTCATTGGTAGAAAGTATTAACGGCTATCCCAGCAGCACAACTGAATGTGATTTGATTAATGAACTGATTATTATTTAAATAAAAATAATAATCAGTTAAATTAAGGGCGATTGTGTCCTCATTGCCCCCAGATATTGTTACCAAGCAGGGTCCTAGATCCCTTTTTTCCTGTTATGCTAACTGAAGTTTGAGAATCTATCACTGGAAAAAATCCAAATGTAAAGAAAATGCACAAAATAAGAGTGCGGAAGTTTTATTTATTTTACATATAGCTTGGAGCACATGGCTGTTTGGTTTGGTACGTATTCTAGTATTTAATTCTGTTCAAGGCTCTGTTGTTCAGACAATAATATGAAATCTAATTTGAAAATTAAGTAACTGAAAAGTAAGAATTTCTTGCCTTTCTCTAAATTTCTTTGATGAAGTTATGCTGAGGTCACTGAAAGTAATTGTTCATGAAACGAAGTTCAGTATTAACATACAGTTCAATTGAAATTTTCAAATTTTTACTCGATTGCCTTTTTCAAAATTTAATACCAAACATAATGTAAGAGTGACTTCTCAGTTTTCTTTATCATTACATACCCACTTAAAATTAGTGTGAAAAAAAAGAACGTGGCAACCTTTAGTTGCCATGTCAGTGTTTAATAATACATGTTTTTCTTTCCCATAATCTTGTACAGGATTTCGGATGTAAATTGCCCTAGTGGGCTGGCGACCGTTAATTAATTCCCTTTCGTTCATTAGTGTAACTTTTGGATTCATGATCAATGGTACTCCTTGTTCGTGACTGAATGCACAAAATATCATTCATTTTCCAAATTATAGCCCTGTTCAGTTTAATTACTTTTATTTTTAGTAGACTTTCCATCAGATGGGTCGGTTGTACACTTTCCTTCTACTTATCGATATCAGTTCTTCGGGAAAGATAGTCTTATACAGTTAGAAAAAAATTCCATTAGGTATACACGGCGATCCACGGTCATATTTTATATCGCAAGCAGGATAGGCCGATTATTAAGAGGGAGGTTACAACTTCAACAAACCGTCTATAAAATATGGACCAATGAGTTTGTTCCGTATGATGCCACACTATACGTTAACCGACCAAGGACGTTGCTGGTCAACTTGCTGTAACCACTGGGGATTGTCTGCACACCAGTATTGTACATCATTACCGTTAACGTTACCACGGTTTCTGAATGTAGACTCATCAGATAACAGTATCTCGGCAAAGAACGTGGCGGGCGCTAGCATTTGTTGGCGTGCCCATTCGCAAAACACTATCCGGTTGTGGAAATCGGCGCCAGTGACAAGTGGTATGGATGATACTTATGACGATGCCGAATTGTGATAATAATGCCTATGGACATCCAGGAATAGCGTGGACTTTCCGGGAGCTTATCTGTGGGTTGTGCTACACTGCCGCTAGTACATCTATTGGATTAGCTTCTGCCGTAGCACGTATCCTTCGTTACATTTTGCCGGTTTGTACGCTGCCATCAGATATAACAGCGTTCACAACCTTGTAAAAGAACGAACGAGAGCCAGCTTTCACAGCACAATTCTCGGCATACGAAGCAACAGCAGCTTCATTATTTCTCCTACAGTCTCCGCAAATCAGGATCGTTTCAAGTTTTTCTTCTGCAGTTGCAACGTTCAACGTCCACTTGCACGTCTGTTAAGTGTGTAGGTTTGTAGGCAATAAACACTGCGCAAATACTGTCATGTTAGAGCCGCTGTCTGTTCTGTGTCTGCATGATACGTGAACTTCGGTCGCAACCTACTGTCTGTTATGATAGTCGTAGTTCTCTACACAGCCTCGGTGGCACGACGAATAGTTCCATGTTCGATATACGAGGTATCTCCACAAAGTAAGTTCCGTTTGGTTATATAAAACAAACGTGTACATATACAGAAAAAAAATTAACTTACTTTTCTACAAAGCTTCCGAAATTTTGTAGGCACTTGTCATAGCGTGGCACAAGTTTTTGTATGCCTTCTTCATAGAAGGTTGCCGCCTGTGTATTGAACCATGTGGTAACATGTTCTTTGAGCTCGTCATGATCGTTGACGTGTTGACCACAGATTTTAGGTGTAAGAAGAGATGAAAGTCGCTAGGAGCGAGGTCCGGGCTGTACGGAAGATGATGATCAAATGCGTCCCAGTGAAATTTCCTTAAGAGTTGTTTGGTCACAATCTCCGTGTGAGGTCGGGCATTATCGTGGAAGAAAACAACATCTTTGGCAGTAACCCTTGGCGCTCGTTCTCTATTGCGCTGCGTAATTTCTTAATGGTCTCGCAGTAACCATATGCATTGATTGCTTGACCTCGTGGTAAGAAACCAATCAGCAAAATTCTTTTGTCACAAAAAACGGTGCACATGACTTTTCGAGGTGTCAAAATTTGCTTAGGCTTAACCTTCGTTGGGGATGAAGTGTGCCTCCATTCCATTGATTGCCATTTTGTTCCAGGGGTGTCGTACGATACCCAAGTTTCATCCCCCGTGACGCCCCGAGAAAGAAAACCATCGCCTTCTTCAGTGGAGCGTGTCAAAAACTAAAGTGCACTGCCCATCCGTTGTTTTTTGTGTTGTTCAGTAAGAATTTTGGGTACCCAACTGAGAAAAGTTTTCGAAATTTCATTTTTTACACTAACAATTTCAAGAATTAGTAATCGTGACATTCGCGGAACTTCCATAGCAAGGGCACTAAGTGTAAACTTACCGTTGTGCTTAATCCTCTCTTCAATTGTATGAACCATTTCATCAGTAACAACAGACCAGCGTCCAATTCGTTCTTCATGATGCACTTGGTCACATCCTTCATTGAACAGTCTGTGACCCATCTTCTAACCATTGAATCACGCATAGCATTTTGTCCGTAACCTCGGAGATTTGCCGATGAATTTCAGTTGGTTTAACTTCCTTTGCATTTACAAAACGAATCACATACCTGATTTCACCCGCGGCGGTATTTTCAGTTACGGTTGACGTTATAAAGAAACACTACAAAGCACACGTCGGCAGCAGCTATCTGAAAATGGCACACATGCCTTCTGCTTGAGTCAGAGTAACTGCCGCGCATGCTCGGAACTGCGATCGTAGCGCTGCCGCGGATAGAAACAGAAACGGAACTTACTTTGTGGACGACCCTCTTACCATCGGAAAGCAACATTACGACTCGGATTTCCAATTGGAAATTATGAAATACTGGCCTACCCTATCCACGGAGCATGGACGTGGGGTCCTCCATGCCATTGGATATTGAAATACCGGTAATTAGCATGTCGTGTATTACGATTGTATACCAATTTCTATTCCTCCGATTACAGCGCCCATTTTGGCGAAAGGGAGAAGATCCTTCAGGCAAAAAGTAAGTAGATTTGGCCGTATAATAGTAATCAGGAATAAGAAACAAGGGTTCCCCCCCTGAAGATTTCAAAGCTGCTCCCGCTACCTACACACGAGGTGGGCCGGCGGGTAGAATGTGGTATCGTTCGATATCCCCCTGCAAGAAAAACGAAATGGAATTAGAGCTTTTTTTGATCCTATACGTAGTTTTTGAGATATTTCAATCTCTTCAGCTAAAATGAACTCCTTGTACAATGCCACATGTAAGTGTCACGTTACCCACAATTCGGCGATGCAAGATACAAACGAAAACCTCAATTTTCAGTGTACATCTACTCCGTTATCAGAACTACGACACAGCCATACGACTCATCAGCAATTAATGATCGGTTTAGATCAGTGCTTGTATTACTTGACTCGCGTTCGGGTGGAGCGGGTAAATTCTCTTCGAACCATCCACATCTTTATTCTCATACGATTAGATCACACAAGATAAACTAACAGATAGTTATATTTCATCTAGTAGACCAAGTCACTTCCGTCTAGTTTTGCTGTAGCTACGATATTTGCGCTGATAATGAAATTAAAAAACTCGTGAATGTGTCTGACTTATGTATCGAGACAGTTCGTTCTTAATAAAATTTTGGTATTCAGTACTACAACTTATTCTTTTTTGTCTTCAGATAGAAACCTCACATATATATACTACAGTTCTCCGCGATCTATTGCTGAAATAAGACTTGCAGCTGCATCTCGTTTGCCGGCCGAAGTGGCCGTGCGGTTAAAGGCGCTGCAGTCTGGAACCGCAAGACCGCTACGGTCGCAGGTTCGAATCCTGCCTCGGGCATGGATGTTTGTGATGTCCTTAGGTTAGTTAGGTTTAACTAGTTCTAAGTTCTAGGGGACTAATGACCTCAGCAGTTGAGTCCCATAGTGCTCAGAGCCATTTGAACCATTTTGCATCTCGTTTTAAAGGTAAAAACTTGTGCTCTCAGATTGACGATATATAGCGTCAGGAAGCGGTGTCTCAGGGTCGTACGAATGTGCTGTATTCCACTCATTTTAAATGTCGACGCAGATAAGAGAAAAACGCCTGACTTTTTCGTCTCGGAGTAGCGTTACTACTCCGTGATGAGGTGGTGAAACTTTTGAGTCGTGCTTCGGACTTTATATCTGTCGTCAGTACGTGTGTTTTATACACGTACATCTGTGACGCCGAAAGTATAGCGATGACTGTAAACGATATGCTCAAAATTAATTCGTAATGTATACTTACACAAGAGGACCGGGTACCAAATAATACGTGAGATGCCTCTATAACTGAATGCCTGAATGTGTTAAACAAAATAGCTAAAAAAAATTGAAGACATCTTAGACATTAGATGTATGGAAATCAGTAATCCTAAAACATACTTTCTGAAATGTTAAAAAAAACAACAAAAAAAGCAAAAACAAAATAGGTGGAAATAGCTCCTGACAGTTTTTAAATAATGTAAATATCAGTATTTTAAACATAGCTGCACAACAGCAACGGTTCCACGTAATAAAATTATAAACAGCCGACCAGTTGCAATGGATAAAGAATTCTTTACCTAGGTTTCAACAAATTTAAATTTGTCTTCTTCAGAAGGTGGCAATTTTACATTAGTATGGACTGATGTAAAAACGGCGATGATACATCAGTCCATACTAATCTAAAATTGGAAATTTAGTATGGACTGATGTAAAAACGGCGATGATACATCAGTCCATACTAATGTAAAATTGCCACCTTCTGAAGAAGACAAATTTAAATTTGTTGAAACCTAGCTAAAGAATTCTTTATCCATTGCAACTGGTCGGCTGTTTATAATTTTATAATGTAAATATGTAACTCTCGTCTAAAAATGTACGTGTTAAATGCTGGTTGTTCCTCCGTTTAAGAGGATTCCTTAAAAAATCGAAAAAAGTTCCAAGAAAAGCTGGTTTTCACGTCTTTCAATGTTTACTACGCTTACGTCCTGAACTATGTGTCACAGTATGATGGACTGTTTGACAATGAACAGAGACATTCTCGGACAGGAATAATCACGGTGGACGATATATAACACAGTACATACGTAAGAGCGGAGGTATGGTATACTTATAAAACGAAAAATGGAACAGATTTCAAATGGGAAAGCGGGATAACAGACACAAATAACGTTGAAACTTCCTAGCAGATTAAAACTGTGTGCCGCACCGAGACTCGAACTCGGGAACTTTGCCTGTCACGGGCAATTACTCTATACAGGCATGACTCACGACCCGTCCTCATAGCTTCACTTCTGCCAGTACCTCGTCTCTTTCCTTCCAAACTTCACAGAAGCGAACCATGCACAACTAGCACACATGGAAGAAAGGATATTGCGGAGACATGGTTTAGCCACAGCTGGGGGGGGGGGGGGGGGGATGTCTTCAGAGTAAGAATTTCATTCTGCAGCGGAGTGTGCGCTAATATGAAACTTCCTGGCAGATTAAAACTATGTGCCGGACCGAGACTCGAACTCCGGCACACAGCTTTAATCTGCCAGGAAGTTTTAAATTAGCGCACACTCCACTGCAGAGTCAAAGTATCATAGTGGATAAATAACGTTCTGTCGATATCGGACTCTCAGTAAGGAGTAAGTCCTCCTCTGGCACTAATGCACGTTTTGTCACTATTATTCAAGCAGGCTGCCGAGCTACTGAAGAGCACTTGAGGCGATATTGTCCCATTCCTCTCTCAAATCGGTTTTAATTACTTGAACGGCCGTTCGTGCACTGTGCAGCTGGTCTTGGCGGAGGTTCGAGTCCTCCCTCAGGCATCGGTGTGTGTTTTAGGCCTTAGGATAATTTAGGTTAAGTAGTGTGTAAGCTTAGGGACTGATAACCTTAGCAGTTAAGTCGCGTAAGATTTCACACACATTTGAACAATTACTTGAACGGGCTGGGAAAGGGGTGTTCGTTAAGAACCATGTCTGCCAAGAGCATCTCGGGCACGCTCTAAATGGTTTACGTCTGGGTAGTACGCAGTCTATTGCACACTTTCAACGTCTTCACTTTCCACTACGTCCGACACCTCAGCGGTCCTGCTCGGGCGTCCATAAACAGAGAGTCGGGGCTATCGCACCCCCAAACTGGACGTGATCCGGAATGATCTCGAAGAAAATCCGCTGCGCTTAAACGGTAGCTGGGAAAAAGCTACGCTGCTGAATTCGGTGACTGTGCAAAATGGCTGCTCACATCTTTACGCCTAGGCCATATCGATGACGTTCTTGGGCATTCAGTTTGTGTAACGTGTTCTCCCCTTTCTCCACACTGTTGGCCAGAATCACTTGCCACAGAGAAGTGGGATTCATCGGAGAACATGTCTCACGACTACTGTTGCTGAAGCCAACCAATATGATCCCTACACCAACGAGATCCTTCTCGACGATTTGGTGTTTGAAGTGAGACGCATTTAACAGGCTCCCAAGCATAAAAAGCAGAGTAATTCAATCAGCGCGAAATGTTTCTGGGAGATATGTGTGTTCTGGTAGCGCTTTCAAGGTCTGCAGCGGATGGCATAAGAGTGAGATGTCTGACCCTTTCTCCTTCTAGGACTAATTATCCATTCTCTCACAGTATGTAGGTCCGTCTACAATCTTCAGCATGATTTTGCATAACATTTTTACATTCAGCGGCCTGTTTTAATCGCGAGATGACACTTTTTGACACAGCCATTACTATGGCCACAGTAGTGACACTTTGGCCGGCTTCGAGAAGGACAACTTCTCGTCCACGATCGTAAGGCCTCAAATGATATTTTGTAGACAAGCTGCCGCACAGCACATAATGTTTGACTAGGCGGTTTTTACAACAACCTCCGTCAAATACCGTAGTGAATGAACTATCGAACGCATAAAAGCATCTGTGCACAGTTTTCGTTGCAATTAAACGGCCCGCCCTCTACATTTCCTGTAACTATTATTGATCGGGGTGTTGCGTAGTAGTTGTCAACTGTTCCGTAGCAACTGGCAGTTGTTCCTTAACGATTGTCAAAAATGGCTCTGAGCACTATGGGACTTAACATCTGAGGTCATCAGTCCCCTAGAACTTAGAACTACTTAAACCTAACTAACCTAAGGACATTACACAAATCCATGCCCGAGGCAGGATTCAAAGCTGCTACCATAGCGGTCGCGCAGTGCCAGACTGAAGCACCTAGAACCGCTCGGCCACACTGGCCGGCAACGATTGTCAAACAGTCTATAATTTTGCAGGTGTATTCAGCGGTATATATAGGTATTGTCTTCAAACCGTGTTGCGAGTAGAGTAATAAGTGTAAGAAGTAATAAGTTGGTTGTGTCCATGATATGAGGTGGCTTCATGAACTAAGGGAACTCCAAACATCAATTAAGCGAATAAAACACGTTCATATTTATTTACCATCCGTTCACAGTAAGAACAAATACACTTAACTTACTTTCCTTCGTAGTCTGTTTCTCACTGGCAGCCATATATTCAGTAAATCCTCTCTACAAAATCGAAGATGACTGGGCAACAGTTTCCTACACTGAATGTCAACAGCACCTTCATAGGACTTAGTAGTTGTGGCGTTGCAAATCATCCGAGATCTGGGGCAAAGTTCGGTGTGTGGCGTCTTAAAAAGACGCGCGGTGGATAAATTTTCATGCTGTAATAGAGGCGGAGACAATGACCTCTGGTGGTGTCCTTAGCGCCACCCATAGGAGTCCTGGAGAAAACGTGCCTCGCGATGGTGTGCTGGCATATGTAAATGTGTCTTCTTCTGAAGAGATTTGAATTGTACATAGCGCGCCGTGTGCGATCGTCAAAGAAATCGTCCATATCGCAACATTAAAGGATCTTGATGCTTTAGTTGTGTAGCATGATCAGCCAATATGTGTAAGTGTTCAGCGAAATAGTTTAGACGAAGGTTTGACGTTACTCGTTAAGCTTGTGTGTGTGTGTGTGTGTGTGTGTGTGTGTGTGTGTGTGTATGAATTCCTAAGGGACCAAACTGGTAACGTCATCGGTCCCTAGTCTTACACACTACTTAAACTAACTTAGACTAACTTATGCTAACAACAACACACACAACCATGCCACACCTTACCCTGCGCTGCCACCCCGCGCGGCCTTTAAGTTTGTTGGAAGTCGCAAAGTGTTCTCATTCTCAAATGCTGTGTGAATGTGTTACTCAGTTTCCATCTTTATTACTTGACTTAAACCTTTAACTTAGCATTATACCTCTTGATAAATGGATTATGACGGCATTGTAAATTTTTAAATTGGGTACTAACTATATGAAATATTGCAAATCAAGGTTTTATTGCCGCCTGAAGGAGCAACTTGCAACCTACAGTTTGGACCGCGTATTTAGGTGTCTATTTCGCCGTTTAATGATACGCATTTCCTGAAAAAGAATATGAAGAATGTCAGTGTACTTCGTACACGTACAATCAATCAGTGGGTATGTATGTGGTTAAATGTGTAGTTCTCTGTGAATGATAGCACAGCCAATAGATCGGATTAGTGTTTTCTTTTTTTATGTTGTTACCGGCCTGGTGGTGTACATACTGAGTGTGAACAGCGTCAGATATTGAACGATGACTGAAGGTTACCAGATGGCGCGTACTCGTGTCAAATAACATCAGCAATTGACATACACTCCTGGAAATTGAAATAAGAACACCGTGAATTCATTGTCCCAGGAAGGGGAAACTTTATTGACACATTCCTGGGGTCAGATACATCACATGATCACACTGACAGAACCACAGGCACATAGACACAGGCAACAGAGCATGCACAATGTCGGCACTAGTACAGTGTATATCCACCTTTCGCAGCAATGCAGGCTGCTATTCTCCCATGGAGACGATCGTAGAGATGCTGGATGTAGTCCTGTGGAACGGCTTGCCATGCCATTTCCACCTGGCGCCTCAGTTGGACCAGCGTTCGTGCTGCACGTGCAGACCGCGTGAGACGACGCTTCATCCAGTCCCAAACATGCTCAATGGGGGACAGATCCGGAGATCTTGCTGGCCAGGGTAGTTGACTTACACCTTCTAGAGCACGTTGGGTGGCACGGGATACATGCGGACGTGCATTGTCCTGTTGGAACAGCAAGTTACCTTGCCGGTCTAGGAATGGTAGAACGATGGCTTCGATGACGGTTTGGATGTACCGTGCACTATTCAGTGTCCCCTCGACGATCACCAGTGGTGTACGGCCAGTGTAGGAGATCGCTCCCCACACCATGATGCCGGGTGTTGGCCCTGTGTGCCTCGGTCGTATGCAGTCCTGATTGTGGCGCTCACCTGCACGGCGCCAAACACGCATACGACCATCTTTGGCACCAAGGCAGAAGCGACTCTGATCGCTGAAGACGACACGTCTCCATTCGTCCCTCCATTCACGCCTGTCGCGACACCACTGGAGGCGGGCTGCACGATGTTGCGGCGTGAGCGGAAGACGGCCTAACGGTGTGTGGGACCGTAGCCCAGCTTCATGGAGACGGTTGCGAATGGTCCTCGCCGATACCCCAGGAGCAACAGTGTCCCTAATTTGCTGGGAAGTGGCGGTGCGGTCCCCTACGGCACTGAGTAGGATCCTACGGTCTTGGCGTGCATCCGTGCGTCGCTGCGGTCCGGTCCCAGGTCGACGGGCACGTGCACCTTCCGCCGACCACTGGCGACGACATCGATGTACTGTGGAGACCTCACGCCCCACGTGTTGAGCAATTCGGCGGTGCGTCCACCCGGCCTCCCGCATGCCCACTATATGCCCTCGCTCAAAGTCCGTCAACTGCACATACGGTTCACGTCCACGCTGTCGCGGCATGCTACCAGTGTTAAAGACTGCGATGGGGCTCCGTATGCCACGGCAAACTGGCTGACATTGACGGCGGCGGTGCACAAATGCTGCGCAGCTAGCGCCATTCGACGGCCAACACCGCGGTTCCTGGTGTGTCCGCTGTGCCGTGCGTGTGATCATTGCTTGTACAGCCCTCTCGCAGTGTCCGGAGCAAGTATGGTGGGTCTGACACACCGGTGTCAATGTGTTCTTTTTTCCATTTCCAGGAGTGTAGTAACGACTTTCACAAAAGTCGTTGAAGACTGTTTCAGAAAAAAAAGCAAAACCACTGCCTGGCTCTTGATACCAGCAAAATAACGGGGATAAATCTACAAATCGTGACATTGCGAATTACTCCAATTAACACATTTTTGATGGTTCACTACACTATCTCGTATATTTAAAATGACACTTAACATGTTACGTCAAATTACAGCCAGATGTGTAAATTGTGATGAAGAATAACTGCAAAATAAATCAAATAAAGTACCCATGCAATATTTCAACCGATTCTGAGTCAGGCTATGTTTATCCACAACAATATGTCACCAAAAGCCAACAATTCACTCTTCTGCCTCCACAGCCCTGAATTTATTTGTGTGGCGTTCTTTTTCCGTAAGATTGCATCTTTGTGTCAAAATACCACTCTTATGAGGTTATCTCTTTGCTTCTGAAGTTCTGAAACTTAACTTTGCCACACTCTACATGGATTCCGTCCATAGAAGTACTGGATAGGCATTGCTGGGACATAAAGTGGTGTGGAGAATGTAGTGTGAACATTCGCAAGTTGATATCGAATGATTTAAGTTGCTCATCTTTACCCTTAAGTGGCATCCAAATATTACATCGTTTCCCGTGGAACATGCATTTGTTTTTTTACCTCTTTTATTCCAAACTCGTTAAAGCAGGGGGGGGGGGGAGGTGGAGCGCCTTATTTTAGAGCTGCTTTCTTTTCAGCCAATCATCCCAGCGACTGGAAATGAGGCACAAGGAACCCCATATGCGACAGTGTGGCTGAGTATTTTCAGTCACATTATTGTCCTGAAACCGCCAGAAAATCGTGGTCGGACTGGGTGACTGCAACTATTTTAATCTATTTACAGAACAATGTTGCGATTATCCGGGTGAAAAATAAAAAATTTTGCGTTTGTGTAAGTATGTGTGTCACCTAGCATAGGTGGGTCCCGTATGGAGGACCCAGGTTCGATTCTCGATACTGAAAAGAGTTTTTCCATGGTGAGAGTACTGGTATGGAATGCACTCAGCTTTGTAATGCCAACCGAGGAGCTACAAGACCGAGCAGAAGCAGCTCCACGGCCTGGGAAATCAGTAAAACGGCTAGGTATGCTGACCATGGGACCATCACGCATCCGCATGGTGCTGCAACGCTGAGGATGTCATGAGGGCTGGTGGACATCTTTTTGGTCTTGACAGCCTGGACGAGGACCTCGATTTATACGTTTGTATGGTTTATATTTGGTTTCTATTCTTCTGGATATGTCCGAAAGAACAGATACTTAATACACTGATAAGCCAAAATGTTATGACCCATACCCATCGTGCCTGGTGCTACTGTGGGAACGTGACACGGTAACAAAAGTATGTAAGCGAGGATACACGGACGGAGGATCACCTTAGCGAAGATATTACCTGCAAGAGGGGAAACCCACTAAGATAAGGGACTTTGACAAAAGACTGATTATTATTACACACGGCCTGTGAAACGGCGAAGCTGATAGAATGTTCACGTGCTACTGTCGTGAGAGGTAGGACAGTGAAACTACCACCAGGTGCTAAATGGTTGGACGTCCGCGACTCTTCACAGAAAATCAGGTTTGGAGAGTTATCTGTTCTGTGAAGTATGTTACGAGAGTGTTGTCCAGAAAGTAAATTCCGATCGGCCTTGAAAGCACAGTGAAAACAAGAAACGTTTTATTTGCAACAGTTAGGTACACCTTCGACCTACTTCTTTACACTGTCGCCGCTCCAACATTGAGCTTTGTCTAAGTGTTGTATCAACTTTCCAATATCCTCGTCATGGAAAGCAGCCGCCTGTGCTTTCGGCCAGTTATTTGCACTGGTCTGCAGCTCGTTTTCTGTGGAAAAATTTTGTCTTCATAGCCAGCGGTTCTTGTGAGCTGATTTGAGAGTCAGATGGAGCCAGTTACGGACTGTATTGTGGGTGATCAAACACTTCTCACCGGAAATGCTGCAGGAGCGTCTTCATATCCCCTGCAGTGTGTGGACTAGAATTGGCATGTAGAAGGAACAGCTCGACATTTGTGTTACGTGGGCTGCATGACACATGCGAAATCTCTAACCAGGCCCTCATACTTGGCGGGAGCCGCTATTACTTATATATCTTTACGTGTTCACCGTTCACTCGAAACTGAAAAGAGCGACGCGTCACGATCGATGGGCATATTAGAGACACTGCCCAACACATCTGTGCGAAGCTTTACCTGATTTTCCCAGTGGTTTCCATTTCGCGACCAATCGGAACTTACTTTCTGGACAACACTCGTACATAGTGATCTGTGACATCTCTGCCGAAAGAGCACAATGCTGGTGCACGCACAAGTGTTTCGGAGCACACCGTTCACTGTACATTGTTGAACATCGAGCTCCGCCGCAGACTACCCCTACGTGTTCACGTGGTGACCCAACGTCATCGTCAATTACGAATGCGGTGAGCACGTGACCGTAGGGATTGGAAAAGTGTGGCTCTTCGGGTGAATCACATTTTTGCTACTCTAGATCGATGGTCGTCTCCACAAATGTCGTCATCGACTTGAACGGCGGCTTGATACGTACAGCGATCCACGGACTCAGGGTGGTGGAAGCAGTACTACGCTGTGGGAGACATTCTCCTATGTTTGCATGGGTCCCGTGTTACTAACTGAAGGCACGCTGGCATCTGGGAACCGCCTGCACCCCTTCATGCTTCATGTCTTCCCCGACGGCAATGTCATCTTTCGGCAGTATAATTGTCCGTGCCTCGGAGCCAGAACCATGCTACGGTGGTTCGAAAAGCATTATAGTAAACTCATCTTGGCGACTAAATTCAGCTGATGTAAATTCAATGGAACCCATCCGGGTTGCTATAAGGCGGCATCACCGTGTACGGAAATCAGCGGCCCCCTAGGTAATCGCATTACGTGACCTGTGGGTAGACATCTAATGCCACATATATCCACAAACCTGGCAACAAACTGTCGGATCCATGATACTTAGCCGGCCGGTGTGGCAGAGCGGTTCTAGGCGTTTCATAACATTGGCTTTAAAAATACTTTCTTAATAATATACTGTCTCAAAAAGTCTCGTCCCCTATTTCACCAACTTAGGTTCAAATGGCTCTGAGCACTATGGGACTTAACATCTTAGGTCATCAGTCCCCTAGAACTTAGAGCTACTTAAACCTAACTAACCTAAGGACATCACACACATCCATGCCCGAGGCAGAATTCGAACCTGCGACCGTAGCAGTCCCGCAGTTCCGGACTAACGCCTAGAACCGCATGGCCACCGCGGCCGGCCACCAACTTAGAGCTGGAAATTCGAAAAACTGCTTCTTAAACGACGCCTACAGTATGTTTCTGTACTTAGCGGGTTTGCTGAGTGTTGATGAGTCAGCTACTCAGTCAATCAGGACACTGCCTCTGAGACACAGAGATTCTGCTTAAAAAATTCCAAAAAAATTAAGTTTATAAACATGCGGAACATACGATTATTTTACGAAGCTGTTGTGAACATCCAGTAGTTCCTTTTCCTCCTGAACGTGAAATTTCATCGAGCCGTGGGTGTCCCCATGGAGGGAGCAAAGGGAATGCCCTTCTCTAGTGTTCTCCGTGGGAGCGCCTCATAATCATCAGTGTTCTGCCTAAAGGCAGGCTTTCACATGGTAGTTCTCCAGGCCGTCCGGTCTTCTACCATCCTCTTCAGGTCTGCATAATTTCCTCTTCCCTTTATGTCGTCTGTCACCTTGTATCTCCTTCTTCCTCTCAGTCTTCTCCCACAAACCAGTCCTTCCAAAGCATCTACTAGCAAGCACTCCCTTCTCAATGAATGTCCCAACCAGTTCTTTTTCCTTTCTCTTACAACCTTCAGCAGACATCTTCTCTCACCAACCCTTTCCAATACTCTTTCATTACTCACTCTTTCCATCCAGCTTATTCTATCCATTCTCCTCCACATCCACATCTCAAATGCTTCTAACCTTTTTTCGTCCACTCGTCTCAGTGTCCATGTTTCTGCCCCATATAGTGCCACACTCCAGACAAAACATTTGCCAAGCCTTTCCCTTAGTCCTTTATCTAATTTGCCACATAAGAGTCTCCTCTTTCTGTGGAATGCCTCCTTCGCTATGGCAATTCGAGTTTTCACCTCCTGGTGACATCTCAAGTTTTCAGTTATTGTGCTTCCGAGATATTTAAATGCAGTTACTTGGCTAATGGTAGATTGTCCTATTTTAATATTGGACAGTCTGCGTCTTGTACTGATGACCATACTCTTTGTTTTTGTTGTGTTTATTTGCATCCCATATTCCACACAAGCTTCATTCAGATCTTTGAGCATGTTATTCACTGTCCGCTCACTTTCTGCCACTAATACCATGTCATCAGCAAATCTTACACATTCTATTCTCTTTCCACCAATATATATTCCTCTATTCCCATCTAAACTTTTCACAATAATCTCTTCAAGATATCCGGAGCCGAGCGATCACTGCGGTCGCAGGTTCGAATCCTGCGTCGGGCATGGATGTGTGTGATGTCCTTAGGTTAGTCAAGTTTAATTAGTTCTAAGTTCTGGGCGACTGATGACCTTAGAAGTTAAGTCGCATAGTGCTCAGAGACATCTCTTCAAGATTTACGTTAAACAACAGTGGGGAAAGACAACAACCTAGTCTAAAACCTCGTCCAATGCTGCTTCCTTCTGACATTTCATTTCCAATCCTTATCCTTACTTTCTGGTGTAAATATAGACTCTGTATCAGTCGTCTCTGTTTCTACTCCTTTCCTCTTCAAGATATCCATCAGCTTGTTCCACTGAAGCCGGCCGCGGTGGCCGTGCGGTTCTAGGCGCTTCAGTCCGGAACCGCGAGACTGCTACGGTCGCAGGTTCGAATCCTGCCTCGGGTTAGTTCTAAGTTCTAGGCGACTGATGACCTCAGAAGTTAAGTCCCATAGTGCTCAGAGCCATTTGAACCATTTGTTCCACTGAACTCTGTCAAAAGCCTTTTCTAAATCTATAAAAACAGCAAAGATTTCTCTACCCTTTTCCTTATATCTTTCGCCTATAGTTCTTAGCAGGCCTTTTCCTCTTCTAAATCCGAACTGCTCCTCTGCAACCCCTCTATCCAGCTTGCCATATAAACTTCTATTCAACACTCTCAGCAAGACTTTAGCTGCATGAGAAATTAGACTGATGGTCCGGGGCGCCTACACTATGCTTTTAACACGGGTTTGGTAGGTGAGGTACTGGCCACCTGTTTAAGAGGCTTCAGCGGCCAAGCGAACAACGCGGCGTTCAGTGCGGGTAGCAATATCGCGTCAGCGCCTGCGGTAGCCGGCTTCCACTCAGATCGTGATTACGGGCCTCAGATAGCCGGCGATGAAGCTCCTGCGATGCTGCAGGGCGGCGCTTAAGGCAGGGCTGAGGAAAGAGCAGGGGAGAGAACGGAAGGGGCGCGCCAAAGTCAGAAGACCTTCCCCCTCCGCGGCTTCCACTTAGAACAGGCGAGAAAAGCCGGTGGCGAGACGACGTGGATTGCTGTGTCCTTGACCAAATGATAGAACTTGCAACGGAACTTTCGCGTTCTCGTCAATACGGTATCAGAACGTTTAAGTTCTACCACTGTAAAGACGGAAGATCCGCGATTCGGAATGTCAGATCTGTGAAGTAAGTAGCGGCAGGAACACCACCACAAAATTACGCAGCACTAACACTCCAAACAACCGACTTTCGGAGAGAGATTTTAACCGTGTTCAACCTAATGGTAAAGTATCGAACTCTTTTTCTCCGAATCGTACAGTTTATGGGAGATCAGTGAGAATAATTACTTTTGGAAACCTTTTATCAGACAAAGCCTGTTATTACAATAAACTGATTCTCTTCATAAAACGGCACAGTGTCTACACAAAAAGGTGAAGTCGATTTTCGAAACTGAATAAATAACTACTTACACTTACTACGTAATTTAAACACAACCACTTAATTTCCATTTACTACGGCCACTTGGCAGTAAGTACTATTAATCCCACTTTCTTTACTTATGGACTCTATCACTATACTTCAGTAAATTATTTGAAGAAGACACACGTGTCAACAAGGATACAAAAAAATATTTAACTTATTGCTATCATTCATATGATCAAAACTATTATTTAACACTACTAAATTTCATTTCCTTAGGACTGTTATTTGTTGACGTTGTACTAACACCAATATTTGTCTTGCTTTCTTTGACATGTAAAAGCAACACGAACAAACTTGTCCTCATGCTCACGCAAAGCGGTATTTAATAATGATGTTCAGAATTTACTACCAAAACAGTACTATGCCAGTAATTTACTATTATTCAAGCTTCAATGAACATCAGGATACTCGGAATAAATTCGTTTAGGTAAGGACCCTACTGACGTAAATGGCATAGGAAAATCACGGTTAAACACAAAGGTACATTTAACACTTATATTCCACTGATTGAAGATTGGTTCATACTGTGATACACTTCTAAATAAAGTACTTTGCCTGTTACTGATGTCGAAGGTGGCGTGAGGCGGTGCTGCGTAGTAATATTGCGTAGGTACGGCTCTTGATGTACATAGCTCTGTCTTCCTCTTGGTGGCGACGATAAAATTGCAAATTTCTGAGCTATTAATTTATTGCCGTACTGCGCCAATCATGTAGAACACGTCCGAGGCCAAAACCCAGTCTTTCAGGTAAATTCGGGGCCTCTAGTGCTTGATCAACATAATGCGTGTTCACTATTTGCAGGGCAGCTACCAAATGTCTGAGCCACTTGCGCGCCAATTCTCACTCGCGCGCCCCACCACCTTTTCCATTCCACAACAGACTGGAGTTCCGTTCTACCTATGATCCCTACACCTTTTCAGTTTACACTTCTGCTTACAAAAACCCTAAGTATGAACCACCTACACTTGCATGAAAGCAAATACATGCAAAATTGGCATAATTAATTACAGTTGTACTTGAAAAATTACGTAATTATTTACAAAATGTTTTAATACATTTATTCCACCTACTTCAAAGTGGTTATTTTAAACATATAAGCTACACCTAAAAAAGCTTACTCTCGTTATAGTATTTGCTTAAGTTTTCAAAATTATTACGGAACAACCAATTTTAAAATATACAGTTTAATGGCAGTATTATATTCACAATAGCATTACAAACTCAATAGGCTGGTTGGCGACCAAAGATCCAGACGTTGATGGAGATCGCACTCGCACAGGCATAGAACACTAATCTACACTTGCGAATTGGTAAAGAGCAGCAGACAGTCATTTCCGTACTATCTTTATTAGAGCAGATCCAGATTTCTGCTAGTAACTAGCAATCATCAATGCTAAAACTACAAGAAGTATATATTCAGAGCACGACATACAAAAATTACAACTCATGACATAACCTATATCGCTTGTACATTATATTACATACCAGTATTTCGGAGTTGTTATACATGCCCAGTTCTTCAGACTCTTGTCACAGCTCATTTCAAACCACTGTGTAATTAAGATAGGCTGAGCAGAGAACACATCTGTTGACTGTGAAGCACCTTCTGCATGGACTACCTTGTTCATAACCCTCATAGCAAGGCAATTATGGTCTCTAGCGATATTTGAAATTTGCGTAGTAATGAAATAAAATAAATTTCAAGTAAAATTACTGACGCTGCTGCACTGACTTACTGCCACATTTAACAGTTAACATTAGAAGAAATAAAAAAATTCAAGATTCATTCCTTGTGAGCCATTTACTTTGCTAATCTTTAAAAACATAGTGAATTGACCTTCCATTGGTGGGGGCAGGAAGGGACAAGCGGTAGTTTCAACGTCACTTGTTTTCGACAGCATATTGATTTCTTCTGCGAAAACATTTACGATTTCCTTTACAATGAAATGAAGTAAAAAGCGATTTAACAACAACCAATAATCAAAAAGCGCCAGAAGGGCTTAGAAATTTGCTTTAAAATTTATCCTATCCCATTTTTTAAAAAAGTAACAAGGTTAACATGAATAACGACAGAGCGTCAGAAGGCTTAGAAATTACCTTGAAATTTTGAAGTATTAAAAGGTTCAGATCAATACGCAGCTCCAGAATGCTTAGAAATATTCCCTTTCAAAGCATTAAAAAAAAACTTTAACAGAAATGGATCAAGATCAAGATACTTTACAATTCTCCCAATACAGTTTAAGAGAGTAAATGCCCCGATGCAGACAGTCTGGCCACGGTGGTGGCTACCACGATTACAAACATTGTGAGAACAGTGACAGAAAGCAGGCCTGTAGGCGCTTAAGCGTTTGGTGAATTGCCAAATATAATATAAAGTGAAACAAGCTTGCAATAGAGTTCAACTTGATGAAATTTGGTAACTTTCTGATGGTTTGTGTGGTGTCACCGCCAGACACCACACTTGCTAGGTGGTAGCCTTTAAATCGGCCGCGGTCCATTAGTATACGCCGGACCCGCGTGTCGTCACTGTCAGTGATAGCAGACCGAGCGCCACCACACGGCAGGTCTAGAGAGACGTACTAGCACTCGCCCCAGTTGTACAGCCGACGTTCATAGCAATGGTTCACTGACAAATACGCTCTCATTTGCCGAGACGATAGTTAGCATAGCCTTCAGCTACATTTGCTACGACCTAGCAAGGCGCCGTATTCAATTGATCTTTATTATGTGAAGCATGTATCATCAAGAGCGATGTTCTACAATTGTCGATTAAAGTTAAGTATTATATCAACTACATACTTTATATGCAATTCTCAAGATATTGTCCTGTTCCAGACCTCACGCCAGTCAGCGTGTAATTAAACGCGTGCATTTCGGCCTCCTCTAGAAAAACAGGGTTGGCTCTTCTGCCAACACTTCAGTTTGAAACCTTTTAATTTGCACAATTTTGAGGCTTGTTTGCTGGAGGGAAAGGCAGTCAAGGACAAATTTAACGAGGAACGGGAAGTTAAGAAGCTATCCGGGACAGAGCGTCGCAATAAACATAAGAACTTACGTGACCGATGATCCGCAACTCGGCACAGTATAGCGGTTCCAGTCAGGTCCTAGTACCGGACTCCACCCAGAACCACAGAACCATCGTGCAAAACTGACAAATTGATGTTAACGTTAGATCAATTTCAACAATAACCAAGTAAAACACAAGAATAATTCACTACTTGAACCTTCTGCAAATTTATTACTTATTTTAAAATGTCAAACACTTTGTAATACTGAATCCCAAGAAATAATCGAAGACAACTGTTATAAAATTATTATTTCTCCCTAGAACTTTATGTATATATATGCTCTGGTGGAGGTCCAAAACAGAAGAGACAAAAACAAGCGACTGGCTTTCTCCTGCTAAAGCTTTTGTTCTGCTCGGAGTCAATCAGCTTTGTCAGTCTTATGCAAGCTTTGATAACGCGAGCAACGTTTCCTTAATTTTTTTCTGATACCCTAATTGATACTAAATGGATACTGCAGTAAATCGTGATCTTTTTCATGAAAAGTTAAATACATTAATTGCGGGTAAACGAGAAGACAACTGTTTTAATGTTTCTCAAGAAAAATATTCTAAAATACTATCTGAAATGGTTTCTGCTAAAATTAAATGCAACACACCTTTGAATTACAGACGATTAAAACATTTTGATGTTTTAAACATTAATGATGAAGAGAAGTTAATTGTACCATCAAAACCAGGGGAAACGAACATACAGTATTATGTTACCAACGAAGTATTGCACAGTATACTATATGAAACTCACACCATAATAGGCCACGGAGGAGGTACACGTATGCTTAAAGAGTTGCAAGTTAAATACAAAAATATTACATATGAAATTGTGATGTTGTATTTATATTTATGCAAACAGAGTCAAATGAAACACAGTGCACCTAAGACATCGTCGACTACTAACCAAGAGAAGATTGTACCAGGTATCGTCTCAAAAATGTTAACAGCTCGAGAAATGTGTGTCTAACAGGAACCACTTCGATATAGCGTTGACAATGTAATATCGACCGTGTCCCAAGGATTGTGTCCTCCTAGATTTATGAAAGGTTCGATGCCGTACAATGTCGCCGACTACCAACTAAGACGAGGCTGTATCGTCTGAAATATGTGACTGGTTGAAGGAATATGTGACTAATAGGACCCAGTACGACAGAGCGTTGCGGATGTAATATCGAGCGCGCCACAAGGAAGCATTACGGGGAGTCAAATCTTCTCTTCGTATACGATTTACTAATTAGGATTAGCAACGTTATAAGGTCTTTCATTGACTGTGATGATGTTCACACGAAAGTATTGTTGTTTGATGGTTGTGAGGACATGCACGATGACTTCAATAAAACTTCCACCTTCTGCAATCAATGGAAGCTCTCTTTAAATGTGGAAAAATTACACGGAAGCATCTGACTACAGGATGAAAATGTTGAGTACGTCATATACGAGGGTTGGAACTTAAATAGTGGCAACTATTTATTCCCAACAAATACAAAAGAGTTACATATTTCCACCTGTTACTGTCCTTGAAAGAAGTCACCAGCGTTGTGTAGGACCCGTTGCCAGCGATGTGGAAGGCGCAGTATACCGTTAGCAGAGGTTGTTCTGTTGATGGTGTGAATGGAGCGGTCTGTTGCCTGTCGAATCTCTGGATGAATTTTGTTACGCGAAGCAGAATTTGCTGCACAGCAAATGACAAAAGAAGCAAGAAAGAAAAGAAGGCAAGCACTGGACGATTGTGACACTGAAGAGGACACCTAATATGGCCAGAACACTTCTAGAGCATAAAAGATTTAAATAAAAGTCTTTATAAGAATTAGTGATAAGAAAACTTTAAATCTCATTATCTCGGAACTACATTTTTTCCATAAATGGCCTGTTTTCTCCCAAAGTAATGATGGTAGATACATGAAATTTTCACAGCATGACAAGTACGAGATTCAACAAATATAGCACTAGCATAATGACAATGTCTTACGTTGTTAAACTTTTATGATCATTTATTTAAAAATTCTGTGAAAAATGGAGTGTATGAGAAAAAAAAACAATGCGCCTCACAATACTGTTTTTACAATAATTCTAATTTAGTATATCTAAAAAATGGCATTCAGTAATGATTGGAAATAGGACTCTGGCGTCTTAAAAACTTTCCAAGACAATGGGTTACAAAATTTGGTAATTAAACATTCGTTTACAAACCACTTTATTTGACGTAAGTGTTCTGGGAAATGCAATCCATCTCTAAAAGAATTTACAAGAGGACACCAGTTTCACGAAGTCTAGGATATTGTTATTGTCAACACAACGGAAAAACAGCCGAAGTTGCAAATTCCAGTCCGCAGCTCGAGGTCGTGGGTAGCGTCCTCGCTTCACGCGCCCGGTTTCCCGGGTTCGAGTTCCGGCGGGGTCAGGGATTTTCTCTGCCTCGTGATGACTGGGTGTTGTGTGCTGTCCTTATGTTAGTTAGGTTTAAGTAGTTCTAAGTTCTAGAGGACTGATGACCACAGGTGTTAAGTCCCATAGTGCTCAGAGCCATTTGAGCCATTTTTTTTTTTTTTTTTTTTTTTTTTTTTTTTTTTTTTTTTTTTTTTTTTTTGCAAATTCCACTTCTATTTCCGTGATGACTAGTTCAAGTTGGGACCCATTTTCAAATCAGCTAGCTTTGTCAATAGTTTTTCCAGCATGCTGGAAGTTCGTAATTTTTTTTAATGCGAACATTTTAGGTTAGGCCTTACCGTGACCGTTATTGACATTAAATGAAACAGGCGTACAATTACCAGTCACTGTTTATTATCTCCACGTCTTGTTTCAAAGGTTTAAATCTCCATTATCGGGTGGATTTACATTTGTTCGTTTGACCTGCGCGCGCGCGCGTTTGTGTGTTTGTGTGTGTGTATGTGTGTGTGTGTGTGTGTGTGTGTGTGTGTGACAAAAAGCTAAACGTATAGGTAACTGTAAAAAAAAAAAAAATACCTCCAGTGGTCACAGGTTCCTTTCACTGACATAACACAATACACGTATCTGCCATGTTTTGTACAGAAAATATGGCGTCAGGAAACCATTTTCTGAAACAGTGTTTTGTTGTAATGAAATGATTTAATCATACAACTCATTTAAGGTACATACTAATATAAATGTATGTTTCTGTACAGGGTTGTGCTTTGTTACGCAACTTCACTGGAACATCCAGCAAATGAACGTCATCACATTTGAGATTAGTAAAATATACATGTAGCTATAATGTAATTGATGATGCCGAAATGCGTCGTGCTAGTACATATTAGTAAAAAGTGAATTAAACAGTTGATATTATTTCATAAATGTGACAGAAATACTCGGGGGAACCGAGCGAGGTGGCGCAGTGGTTAGACATTGGACTCGCATTCGGGAGGACGATGGTTCAATCCCGCGTCCGGCCATCCTGACTTAGGTTTTCCGTGATTTCCCTAAATCGCTCCAGGCAAATGCCGGGATGGTTCCTTTCAAAGGGCACGGCCGACTTCCTTCCCCGTCCTTCTCTAACCCGATGAGACCGATGACCTCGCTGTCTGGTCTCCTTCCCCAAAACAACCAACCAATACTCGGGGAACTGAAATGGAAGTTCGTGCAATTAGTTCTTGCTAAATCTGTATTAGCAGAAGACCGCGCGACGGTTATGACAACATCATCGCACATCGAATGTATGTATGAAGAGAACAAGTGTGATGCCGAGGCATATACAATTTTCCCTCTCGCTTAGTCCGCTTATGGAATAAGGCAGAAAATCGATATTGGTGCTTATTACAGTACGCTAATGACTACAGAGTGGCTTGTGGTGCATATATGTTGGTGTGGATTGTGAGGTAACGGGCGAGTTGTGGCGCCCTGGTAGTATTCTATGTTAGAGTTGGGGCGGCCGCACAGAACGCTCGACAAACCCGTGGCTAGTTAGTAACCGTGAGATGCCGCACAAAGGCCGTACCACGTGGTGCCTAACGTAAGCTGGGGTCCAGGTGTGGCGTGGCTGGGAATTCCATGGTGACGCTGTGTCAATGAAAGAGACTTGTATGCCGGTAGTGCCAAAGATGTCGGAGTTTGTTAAACCATCATGGTAGACATTCCACAGTCCGTATAGAAATTAATAGTAGCCAGATGAATCATGATACCTCAAAAAGAAACATGTATCTTCATTCGATCACAACAACACGTAATGGCAGCGAAAACTCCGCCTATGTTTTGAGTAATCGAAAAACTTCATTACCACACGAACACAGGCAAAGAAGTAAGCCCATTTACTTCGCCAACAAAACAGGAAAACGTACCACAACTTCAAAAGTATGACATGTTGTATATTGTGTAGCATAACAGCTACCAAAACAAGACAATAATATAATGTAAGTTAAAAATAAAAATAAAAATAGAACCCACTGATGATAGCACAAGAGTACTGAAACATGTATGGGTGAAACAAAAGAAAAAAGGTGTCTTGCATAAGGCGGAACTTCTCATCCCATTTCCCATCATCCCATTATCTTACTATTATTTGCACGACGATTCTGATGGTGTAATCAGATTTTCAATATCTTTATTAGTTTAAAGTTTAGTATCTGACGGTAAATTATACAGCAACGAATTTCCAAAATCTAAACGCTTCATCCGATTTTGTCGATCGACGTGTCCTTAGAAGGCTATTAGTGTAAACCTAAATTGGTATGAATTACAGCCATGTACCTTGAATGGTAGATGAGTTATTGGAGATCAAAGTGCCCGATTACTACTAATCGTGTCAGGCTGTATGTACTCCACAGTGACACGAAAAAAACGGTAGCAGCATGCTTATAAATATGTTTATTCGTCTATGTCTTTGTTTATATCCGATATACACTACTCATGAAGAAATTGGTTAAATATTTACTGTGTTTTAGAAAGCACAGAGACATAAGGCTACTGGCCTACCTTTTGTTCTATTCCATTGATATATGTTTATTTAATTTGTTTATGTATCTAATAATGTGTGTTATAGCGTGTTTATGGTCCAGCCGCAGGAATATTTATGTAATTTCAATTTATTTAAATGTAAATCCAGTATTTCGAATGTGTTTCATTATGTTTGTGAGTGCACGTTGGCTTGGAGACATGGAGGGAGCGCTGTAGCCAATCACAGCGCTCGTAAATGGGGGGACTGGATGGAAGCTGGAGAAAAATTCTGGGCAGAACGACACAGGACACGGGGAGTGCTGGACGTGACGGCACGCGGTCCGACAGACGCGAGAAAGACTTGGACAGTGGAGCAGTTTGCGCGTGGTCGCCAGAGAGATACGAGGGGCGTTCAGAAAGTAAGCTCCGATCGGTCGCGTAATGGAAACGACTATGAAAATCCGATAAAGCTTTGCACAGATGTGTTGGGTAGTGTCTCTAGTATAACCCCAGTTAGCATCACGTCGCTCTTCTCATTTCTGAGCTCGCAGTGAGTGAGTAAAGATGTCTAGAAAATAGTGTCTGCCGCCAAGTACGAGGGCCTGGTGAGAAATTTCGCCTGAAGCTATGCAGCTGACATTACATAACTGTCGTGCTGTTTCTTCTTCAAGACAATTCTCAGCCGCATTCTGCAGGGGCAATGAAGATGCTCCTGCATCGTTTTCAAATGGAAATGTGAGATTACCCACAATACAGCCCGCAATTATCTCCCCCTGAGTTTCATCTCTGGTCACATGAACCGCTGTCTTTGAAGACAACATTTTGACACAGACATCGAGGTGTAGGCCAGCGTGGAGAATTGGCGGAAAGCACTGGCGGCTGCCTTCTATGATGAGGCTATTGAAAAGTTGGTACAACGCTATGACAAAAGTCTAAGTCAGAACGGCGACTACGTAGAGAAGTAGCTGAAAGGTGCAGCTAATTGTTACAAGTAAAACATTTCTGATGTTCACTGTGGTTTCAATTTGACAATCAATCGGAGCTTACTTTCTGAACAGGCCTCGTATATATTTCGTAGTGCAGACTTGTGCTCTTGTGTGATTTCCGTGGCTTCTGCAGTGAAGAGGTAGTATGCATTTAGAAGTGAATATCTCGCGACCTATGTTGTTGCTCATAACTAATTACGTGAAGTAGGAATCTATTGTTTCCCTGTTATTCAAACTTACATTTTTCTTAAATTTCTGGACCATAGACACCAATAAGTGTTTTGCAGAAATATACCATATTCTCAAAAGTACTTCTACTATCTCACTGCCGCGCGGGATTAGCCGAGCGGTCTCAGCCGCTGCAGTCATGGACTGTGTGGCTGGTCCCGGCGGAGGTTCGACTCCACCCTCGGGCATTGGTGTGTGTGTTTGTCCTTAGGATAATTTAGGTTAAGTAGTGTGTAAGCTTACGGACTGATGACCGTAGCAGTTAAGTCCCATAAGATTTCACACACATTTGAACATTTTTTGAAATATCGCACTCATCATTTAAAGACTTTAAGATGGTACCTACAGATTTTATTTAATTGCAAAATTTCTACTTTACATTCGCAATTGCCGTGTGGCAGGAACCTTCGACCATTCGATTCATTTCTCTGTTCATATTGTAAACTGTAGACTCAGCAGTACTTGGCTTCTAATGTGGCCACTACGTATCCCAGCCCCTAGACAACGAAACCAAAACTTTTAATATTTCAACTCTGAGTCTGAGGGTACAAAGTTGAGGGCCACCACCACAGCATCATTACATTTTATTAATTAGAAAGCCGGCAGGATGCATAGACACATCACTTCCCCACAGGGTGCCTTTAGGCTTTTGCGTCATCTGACGACCAAACCTCGCATAATTATAAAGTTCTATAGACGAGAATGTAATGCGGTCGCGTTGCTTATGCAACCATTTCAGCCTGTATTAAAACCATATTAAAAGAATATGGCATTCTGATACAAACTTTTCCCTTTGTGTGTTAACCCTATGTTGTACTAAAAATTTTCGCACTCCAGTCGCAAAATGACTTCCGGGGAGTATCACGACAGCAGCGATGAGGCATTTGTGAACTGTGTTTTAGACAGTAGCTCGAAATTTGCTGATTCTGAATGTGATGATACTGACTTTTCAATTTTGCAAGGAAGATGATAACTATGGTGGTAAAAATAGGGAGTGAAGAGTAGTGAAATATTTCTTTGCTTTTTTTCCATGTCATATGTACCATAAGTTTCCAAGCCGGAGAACGTTCTCAGGTATTCCTGTAAAACTTACAACACTATTAACGGCGCAGATTCTGGGTTATCTAACAAGAGGACCCGACGGGTTAGCCTACACTCCTTTGCGTTTACGAGCAAAGAACTGGGCTCATTAGCTGGTGAGTATAACCGCAACCGAATTTCCCTCTATTTACAGGACATAACGCACTGCATGCTACAACCGCTGGAACAAATCGAACGTACGGCTGACCCTTCGTTCGTGACACTTCTCAGCACTCTTATAATTATTCTTCGCACGCCACGGCGGTACATTTGACACATTTCTCTTGCAGAGGTTTCCTCCAAAGAGCGGAGTAGGTGATCTGTCAGCATGGTTGTTTACGGTATCGTGTCGTTGATACCATTAAACAGACGAAAAGCAGTGATGAAGGAAAAAGAATAACAATATAGCTTCCTCCCTTTTTTTAGGATGTCTTACAGCTGATTATTCTTTTCGTCAAAGCATACACCACAACATTCCGCCAGCAAGTTAAATTTTCCGTGAAGATATATGGCTACCATTTGGAGGGCTCTACTGCGCCGCTCGTTCGTATTTTGTGTTGAAATCACCACCGACGAGATAGAAATGATAATGTTTCTTCCTTAATATGGCTGGAAGTACCACAGTTGTCTTCACCCCTCATTCATATACAGTGTACCTAAAATTAATGTACAAAATAAGACAGCATAAGAGGTTACCCTTATTCTGACAGCCTTGTTAAAGAGGGCGGCGAAGCGGACAGAGACTTAGGACACACTCTTAGCCTTGAGGTGGGAAACTGCCCTTGAAGGCGGAAGAATCAGCAATGATAACGGCATGACGATCTAGAAGACAATGGAAACCACTGAATTAAGACGCATAATATGGATCCACATGATGTGTGGCCTGTAATTGTAAAATGGTCTTGATGATCTCTCCAATGCCAAAAGGTTCCGTAATAGTCACCCATTCTGATCTCCGGGATGGTACTACCAAGGGGGAGGTAACCATGAGAATAAAACTGAATAACCTATGAACCGTGGCGTCGAACGTTAGAATTCTGAACGTGGTAGGGAAGCTAAAAAGTCTGAAAAGGGAAACACTAAAGCTCAATCTGTAGAACAGTTCAGTGAAGTGAAATGGAAAGAAGACAAATTTCTCGTCAGATAAGTATAGAGCAAGATCAACAGCAGCAGCCAACGGTATAGAGAGAGTAGGATTCGTTATAAACGAGAGGGTAGGGCAGAGAGTGTGTTACTGTGAGCAGTTAAGATAGTTCAGGCATACATACCGACGTCGCAAGCTGAAGATGAAGACATAGAGAAAGTATATGAGGACACTGAACGGGTAATTCAGTACGTAAAGGGAGATGAAAATCTAATAGTCAGGGGGTACTGGAATACAGTTGTAAGGGAAGGTGTATAAGAGGATTGTTAGGAGCGAATATGGGTTTGGAACTAGGAAGGAGACAGTAGAAAGGCTAATTGAGTTTTGCAATAAATATCTGCTAGTGATAGAGAACACGCTGTATAAGAATCACAGGAGGAGGAAGTATATTTGGAAGAGACTGGGAGATACGTGAAGATTTCATTGGGGTTACATCACGGTCAAATATATTCTATAATGGAATGTAAGGCATACTCAGAAGCAGATATAGACTCAGATCACACAATCTGGTAGTAATGAAAAATAGGCTGAACCTTAAGAGATTAGTCAGGAAGAATCGGTAGGCAAAGAAGTGGAAAACAGAAGTACTAAGGAATGAAGAGATGCGCTTGAAGTTTTCTAAAGTTATAGAAACGGCGATAAGGAAGAGGACAATAGACAGTTCAGTTGATGAGGAATGGATCTCTCTAAAAATGGCAATTACAGAAGCTGGAAACGAAAACATAAGTACAAAAATTGTAGCTGCGAAGAAACCATGGGTAACAGAAGAATTAATTCAGTTGGTCGATGATAGAAAGAAGGGAAATCATAGAACACAGAAATACAAAGTTGCCGAGGAACGAAATAAATAGGAAGTGCAGGGTAACTAAGGCGAAATGGCTGCATGAAAAATGTGAGGAAATCGAAAAAGAAATGATTGTCGGACGACTGATCTAGCATATAAGAAAGTCAAAAGAAGCGTCGGTGTAATTAAAAGCAAGGGTGGAAACATTAAAAGCACAATGGGAATTCCACTGTTAAACGCAGAGGAGAGAGCGGATAGGTAGAAAGAGTACGCTAAAGGCCTCTGTGAGGGGAAGATTGTTCTGAAATGACAGAAGAAGAAACAAGAGTTGATACAGAAGAGATAGTGGATGCAGTATTAGAATCAGAATTTAAAATAATATTGGAAGACTGAAGTTCAAATTAGGCAGAAGGTAACATAATATTCGATCATAATTTATAAATTCATTGTGGAAAGGGGGCAACAAAACGACTATTCACGTTAGTGTGCAGAATGTATGAGTCTGCCGACATACCATTTGACTACCGGGAAAATATCATCCACACAGTTGCGAAGACTGGAAGGGCTGACAAGTGTGAGAATTATCGCACAATCAGCAAAACAACTCAGGCATCCAAGTTGCAGACAAAAATAATATACAGAAAAATGGTAAAGAAAATTGAGGATATGTTAGATAACAATCAGATTGGCTTTAGGAAAGGTAAAGGCACCAAAGAGGCAATTCTGACATTGCGGTTGATAATGGAAGCAAGAGTAAAGAAAAATCAAGACTCGGTTATAGGATTTGTCAACTTGGAAAAAGCTTTCGACAGTGCCAAATGGTGCAAGATATTCGAAATTCTGAGGAAAACAGGGGTGAGTTATAGGAGGAAACGTGAACATGTACAAAAGCCAAGAGAGTGCAACACCAAGAGCGAAGTGCTCGAATTAAAAAGGATGTAAAAAAAGGAATATTGTCTTTCATCCCTATTGCTTCATCCGAGAAGAAGGGATGGGATAAAAGAAAAAAGATTCAAGACTGGAAATAAAATTCAAGGTGAAAGGGGATCATTGATAAGATTCACTGCTGACATTGCTATCCTCTGTGAAAGTGAAGAAGATTTGCAGGATCTACTGAATGGAATGAACAGTGTAATGAGTACAGAACATTGACTGAGACTACATCGAAGGAAGATGAAAGTAATAAGAAGTAGCAGAAATAAGAACAGCGAGGAACTTAACATCAGGATCGATGATCACGACGTAGACGAAGTTAAGGATTTCTGCTTCTTAGGCAAAATAGACGGAGCGAGGAGGACATAAAAAGCAGACTACCGCAGGCAAGAAAAGCATTCCTGTCCATGAGAAGTGTACTCATATCAAACATATGCCTTAATTTGAAGAAGTAATTTCTGAGAATGTACGTCTGGAGTACAGCATTGTATAGTAGTGAAACTTGGATTGTGGGGAAACCGGAACAGATGAGAATCGAAGCATTTGAGATGTGGTGCTACAGACAAATGTTGAAAATTAGGTGTACTAGTAAGGTAAAGCATGAGGAGGTTCTGCGCAGAATCAAAGACGAAAGTAATATTTGGAAAACACAGACAAGGAGAAGGTACAGGATGACAGGACATCTGTTAAGATATCAGGGAATGACTTCCAAGGTACTAGATGGAGCTGCAGGAGACAGAAACTGTAGAGGAAGATACATCAGAATTTATAGAGCAAATAATTGGGGACGTAGGTGGTAAGTGCTACTCTGAAATGAAGAGATTGGCACAGGAGAGGGCTTCATGGCGGGCTGCATCAAACTAGTCAGATGGCTAATGACTCAAAAAGCCAACACCCCGCTGACACTGACGGAGACTTGATGTTGAGCATTATGGCAGCCTCTGTTGCAATTTCCACTTTGCCAGGAGTGTTTGAAAGATTGCGACAGTCACCCCCACGTCGTTGCACGGCATGCACTCAAGCAAGAGCGCATAATTTCACGCAATTTTTGTAACAGTTTTCAATTAAAGGTTGCAAAACCTCACCTCTTTACTTTGAAGCCCCCAACACATACGAAACGTTGCTCTGCAGACCTCCTACAGTGACAGCTCTGGTGACATGTTGTGTGCAAACCGTACTGGCCACGTGCGACGCTGTTCAATGACGCTTAGCCCCGTATGGTGAGGGATGCGGACATGGATTTCCGCGTGAAATATGTGTGTTATCACCCCCTCTACCAGCCCTCTCATTTTCTACATGCATTTCACATATATCTTGTCTATATACGAGGGTTGGAACTTAAATAGTGGCAACTGTTTATTTACAGCTCGTACAAAATAGATACGTGCTTCAAAGTCTTACTAACCTTGAAGGTAGTCACCAGCATTGTGTGTAACCCGTTTCCAGCGATGTGGAAGTTGTAGGATACTCTTAGCAGTGCCAGTTGTGTTACGGTTTGAGCGGCGCGGTCTATTGCCCGACAAATTTGTAGCAGTTCTGAAGTGAATGCCGTGAAGTGTTTGCTTCAGTTTAGAAATCGAGTTGAACTAACGAGAGCTTAAGTCAGGGGAGTTCTGCAGGACCTGGCCATCATTTTGCAGGACAATGCTCAAGCACGTACAGTGCAAGCTGTTACTGATTTGTTTCACTGATAGGGCTGCTAAGTGATATACCACCTACTGCACTCCTCTGATTTAAGCCCTCGTGAATTGAACTCGATTTCTAAACTGAAGGAAGCACTTCACGGCATTCGCTTCAGAACTGCTACAAATTCGTCGGGTAATAGACCGCGCTGTTCGAACTGTCAACACAACTGGCACTGCTAAGAGTATCCTACGACTTCCACATCGCTGGCAACTTGTTATGCACAATGCTGCTGACTACTTTGAAGTTCAGTAAAACTTTGAAACACTTATCTGTTTTGCACAAGCTGTAAATGAATAGATGCCACTATTAAAGTTGCAACCCTCGTATAATGTTAGGAGTTTAAGTGCAGTTATTTTGATTGGTGACTGTGGACAGTATACTGAACAACATTACGTCAGTATTTACTTCAGTTGCAGGCTAATAATTACAGCTATTTGGAGTAGTGTGTTTTTTTGGTTGTTTAGTACTTCCAAATATATATGGCAAGAGCAAGGTATTAATGCTTCTTAATCTTCCCCAGGGCGGCACGTGAGGAATTGTGTGGACACACGGACGGTAAAGGGGGAGGCTATACTGAAAGGTGCAGTCCACTTAGTGGGGCAGTTACGACCGCGCAGAAGACATCAGGTAGTAAATTATATGACGTGTTTGCGGGAAGTCGGTTAGAAACAGAGAAAGAGCAACTAAGAGACTGAAGTGACTACTGGTAAAGGTACCAACGATGACAAGAAAGAAATCGAGGATAGGAAATTGGGTCCAGACATGTCATCCAACGACGCTATGGAGCTCGCAGTTACATCCACCAGCGCCTGACACTATGTTACGCCTTCAGCAGCAAGAGTGACTTTGAACACTGACGGATCGAAGGCGGAACGTCTCGCAATGTTGTCTTTTATTCAGTGGTCGTGACTGGCTGCCACGATCCCAAGAGCAGAAGATGGAGATAACTGCTGCGTAGAAGGACCTTGTCTCGTATGAATGTGATGCTATGTTGCCTCGGTGGATTACGGTTTCGAGCAGGGGTTCCCACACCCAATTTATGTTTCTCCTGGAACACCTAAAATCTCCAAAGTTAGGTGGCCAGGAGAAAAATAAGTGAAGATGGAAAGTCATGTCATTAAACCGTCATCCACGGAGGCAACAGAGCATGGCATTCATAGGAGACAACGCCCATCTGCACAGCCACAGTGT
Organism: Schistocerca americana; assembly: GCF_021461395.2. Classification (NCBI taxonomy): domain Eukaryota; kingdom Metazoa; phylum Arthropoda; class Insecta; order Orthoptera; family Acrididae; genus Schistocerca; species Schistocerca americana. Next base: position 898,663,917 of record NC_060121.1, read on the forward strand.
GGCTTCAGTTGTGAGTGTGGCTTCAGTTACCAGAGATAATAGTCACGTGTGGGTTTGAGTTGCGTTTGCGTGAGATAGATAGATAGATAGTGT